>NC_064924.1:669456817-670891817 GCF_023897955.1 Schistocerca gregaria | reverse complement strand
CACGAAAGATATCCTTATGTTGTACCAGGAGGCCCTGACTCCCACACAGGGCAAAGAAAGGTACAACTATAACGTAAGCGATGTTAAATCTCTGAAATTTGAGTGCGCTTATGTAGAATGCAAAACAAATTAAGTTGGTAACTATTTCCATCTGCTTCTGTAGCTTTACCTATCAGAAACTGTTATAAATTTCCAAGAAATGAAATGAAACTGATGGTTATATGGTCCGCAGTGGCATCTAGAACGGACCTTGTAACACAAGTTTGATGTCTCAACTAAATAATTGTTAATATAATAAAAACAAATAAATGAGGTTAGATTCAAAATGTGTAGTGGAATTTTCTCTGGTATGTAATACATTTTCCGTTCTAGCAATGATTTTTACATTAAAAAGTGCAGCTTATTCGTGGTAATAATTAATTTTACATTTATCTACCTAATAAAGAAAACAACGACAACTACTACTACTACTACTACTACACCATTTTACTTCGACCATTCGCTTAGGTAGATAATCATATACATAAATGTAAACAGTATATTAATATACTACCGTTTCTGCAGAACTTGTTATCTTGAAACTGATCAAATTACGTCATCACAAAACATTTCTGAAGATCGCTGGCTGTCAACGCCGACATTTCACTCTTTAACTTTATCGACAGAAACATAAGTAATTTCGAATTTCAGTATACAGCATTTGTCCACCAGTTTCTTCACATGTGAGTCTGCTACTACTACTTCTTTCTGAAGGTAAAACCTTTTTATGCATCCACCCTTTGCTCTCAGAAAGAACTGTTTTACATTGCATATTACATCACCTGCCAGTTTCGGATTGCGGCCATTTTCAGACTCATTTCACAACAGTATTTCAGTTATACGACGTTCTATGCAATGCGTTCCTGTACGCAGTATATTATATTCAAAACGTTATGTTTTCCCCAAAAACTTACCAGGGTTAGAGCAAAGTCTACAAAGAAGCCATGGATTACTTAAGAAATAGGGGTATCTTGTAAAACAAAAAGAAAACTGTATCTGTCAATCCGAAACAGTTCCGATGTTGACGCTATAGCACATTACAAGAAATACGTAATGCGGACATCAAAGCAAATATATTACAAGGAAAAGATAGTCTATCAAATAACAAAATAAAGACAATATGGGATATAATGAAGGAGGAGATCGGTAGAACCAGACATGAAGAGGGACAAATAGCATTAAGAGTAAATGAGACATTGGTGACAGTGTTTGGTGTTGCAGAATTTTGTAACAAACATTTCATAACTCTTACTGAAAAGATGGGGTTGTCAGGTTCTGTAGATGCTGCTATGGAATACCTCAGACCAGCAATTTCAAATAATATGAATTTGACCCTCACTACCCCATCAGAAATAATGTCCATCATAAAATCTTTAAAATAAAAAACGTCTAGTGAGAATGAAAATATCAATAAAGCTATTTAAAGAATGTGATAGTTAAGTAACATATTAAGCTATCTGTGTAACCAGTCGTTTATCAGTGGAATATTTCCTGAATGGTTAAAATATGCTGAAGTTAAGCCACTGTTTAAGAAGGGAGATAAACAAATAGCATCAAATTGCCATCCAGTTTCACTTTTGCCAGCATTCTCAAAAATTTTAGAAAAAGTAATTTACAATCGGCTTTATAACCATCTTATCTCAAATAACATACTGTCAAAGTCACAATTCGGATTTCTAAAGGGTTCTGATATTGAGAAGGCTATCTACACTTACAGTGAAAATGTGCTTAATTCAGTAGATAAAAAATTGCAGGCAACTGGTATATTTTGTGATCTGTCGAAGGCATTTGACTGTGTAAATCACAATATCCTTTAAGTAAATTAGAATATTATAGTGTAACAGGAAATGCTGCAAATTGGTTCAAATCTTATATCTCTGGCAGGAAACAAAGGGTGTCATCAGGAAAGAGACATGAATCAAGCTTTCAGGCATCATCCAAACGGGAACTAATAACGTGTGGGGTCCCACAAGGTTCCATTTTGGGGCCCTTACTTTTTCTTGGGTATATAAATGATGTTCTACCAGTAACGTTACCAGATGCCAAGTTCGTTTTGTTTGCCGATGATACAAACATTGCAATAAATAGTAAATTAAGTGTAGTCTTAGAAAGATCAGCTAATAAAATATTTGTGGACATTAATCACTGGTTCCTAGCCAATTCTTTGTCAGTAAACTTTTAAGAAACACACTACATGCAGTTCAAAACTTGTAAGGGGTGTCCCCACGAGTATATGCCTAACATACGATGACAAGCAGATAGAAGAAGTGGACAGTGTTAAATTCTTGGGATTACAGCTTGATAATAAATTTAACTGGGAGGAGCACACCACAGAACTGATGAAGCGTCTTAACAAATCTCTATTTGCAATGCGTCATACATAGGGGATATAAAAATGAAAAAGCTGGCATACTATGCTTACTTTCATTCCATGATGTCATATGGGATTATTTTTTGGGGTAATTCATCAAGGTTTTCCAGGCACAAAAAGGTGCAGCAAGAGAGATGTGGTGTGAACTCAAGAACATCCCGCAGAAGCCTGTTTAGGGAACTAGGGATACTAACTACTGCTTCCCAATAAATTTATTCTTTAATGAAATTTGTCATTAAAATTTTATCACTTTTCCAAACCAACAGCTCAATTCATGGAATCAATACTAGAAATAAAAATAATCTTCACAAGGATTTAAAGTCACTTAGTCTTGTACAAAAAGGTGTGCATTATTCAGGAACACACATTTTCAATAACTTGCCAGCAGCCATAAAAAGCTTAACAACCAATGAAATTCAGTTTAAGAGAAGCCTAAAGGATTTATTGGTGGCCAACTCCTCCTACAACATTGATGAATTTCTCAGTAGAACCAACTTATATAAGTACAATGTAACTTCTGCACAATTTCAGTGCAGTAATGTGTTCATTGTAAATAAGTATTATAGTAGTTGTATTATACGTTGATTACCTTATAAATAAATAATTTTTTTATTTTAAATTCACTGCATTAGTATTTGTAAAATGAATCTGTCATATAGTGTTCATTAAAAAATGACGATCATTCCACTTGGGACCTGTGGAATGGTACATTAGCTTATTTGGATTGTAAATATTTATGATGTATTGTTGTTTTTCTGACATGTTCTACATCTGGGAGGACCTCCTCACTATGGATCAATTGGAATGAAAGTAAATCTAATCTAATCTAATGTGCCTGATATGTGTTTGGGAACAGATTTTGTACCCAAGTAGCACCAAATAATTATTAAATATAGACACACATTTCGTAGACCCAAATGAATTTGAAAATGGTCACAGACCGAAAATGACCAGTATTGTAACACATGAAGCAATAAAGTTAATTTGCATGAAAAGTTTACGGCAGCTAATGGTGGATGTAACAGATGGTTTTAGCATTCCTTTGTATTGCCATTATGATCTAGTAGAAAGTGACAGAATTAACGGAAGTTAACAAACTTTGCTAATATAAATTTGCGGATCAATTTATCCCGTTGTACTAGTTAATAGCTGCTTCCCATTCCATCGGCTTATGAAACGCGGAAAGAATAATAATTGCTTAAATGTGTGTCTGCAAGCTGTAATTATTCCATTATTTGTGGTCCCTATGGGAACGACACGTACAACTGCTAAATTTCTCATTTAGTGGTGGTGATGGAA
The DNA here is from genome assembly GCF_023897955.1 of Schistocerca gregaria. Lineage (NCBI taxonomy): Eukaryota > Metazoa > Arthropoda > Insecta > Orthoptera > Acrididae > Schistocerca > Schistocerca gregaria. The sequence goes on along the minus strand of NC_064924.1, from coordinate 670,888,108 downwards.
CTTTTCTTAGTAGTCTTGTGTGGGTTCGTTGGTGCCTATCTTCTAGGGTCAGCAAGTTCAGCTTTTTCAGCAACTCCATGACACTCAGCCACGATTCCAACCTGTGACCATTGCAGATGCCCTTCTTCGTACACATGCGATGCCCTGTCGGTCTTATTTGGTACGGGTCCCACACCCCTGAACAGTATTCTACGACGGTCGCACAAATGTTTTATAAGCAGTCATCTTTGTAGCCTGACTGCATTTTCCAATTTCCTTACCAGTGAAACCAAGCCCGCTGCCATCTTTGCTTGTGGCTCAGCCTTTATTGTTACATTTTGTATCCCTCAAAATCATTACTCTCTAGTATTCCTGTTTGTCGACTGATTCTAATTGCGGTTCACTGATACTGCGGGATACTACGTTTTCTCATTTTTTGACGTGCAAGTTTTACATTTCTGAACATTTAAACCAAGTTGCCAATCATTGCATCGCTCTTGGTACCACCTCTTCTGTGTACTAAGCGACATTGTGAGTCTTTTTCGAATATCTTACGCGACAGTTTCTGAATTGGGGTTTTTTGCTGAGCACTGACTACCTTGAGAGATTTTCTATCGATTTGAATGAAAAACGTTTTGGACTACTGAAAACTAGTCAAGCACTACGAAATGATGGACATGGATCATGACGCCTCTGAGTTCGTAAAAAATTGGTAGGTGGATATTGTGGCTTCGAAGCACGCTAGCCGGTATCTCAGACGCTTGACTGAGGACCTTAGTGGGATGCATAGAATAATAGCTGCATCCGGAACGGTGGTTATAAATTATTCACGAAGTGCTCTGCAATTAACTCTTCGCCTTCCGGCTATCCCCCTGTGAGTTGCAACTGATTGATTGAGTGATGCCAGAACCATCGTCCTGCTCAAAGCTACGTCTGCTCGCTTTCAGCCTCGGTAAGGAAAACGTTTCTGCACAACTGTGTTTATTCTGGAGTGGACTGAAGCTCCTCTTTCTCAAAGAGTCAGCGCTTGGCTCCAGCAATTAAGGCCAACATTTAGATAAGGATTTCTCTTCTCCTTAGTAACGTTTCAATAACGTGTTGCATGTAAAAAGGACTGGACGCTTGTGGTAAGAGGAAAGTGTGGTGCAGAAGCAAAGATGATTGCTTATTGTTACAGAAATGATGCAATTTTGGATGCTGCAAGAGTACAGCATAATACCACAGTGACCGGCCGCGGTGGCCGTGTGGTTCTAGGCGCTCCGGTCCGGAGCCGCGCTGTTGCTACGGTCGCAGGTTCGAATCCTGCCTCGGGTATGAGTGTGTGTGATGTCCTTAGGTTAGTTAGGTTTAAGTAGTTGTACGTTCTAGGGGACTGTTGACCACCGCAGTTGAGTCCCATAGTGCTCAGAGCCATTTGAAGCCAATACCACAGTGTTTTTTACAAGTAGCTATCCTTAAAATCATCTGCAGCCTCATTTTCTTAACTCATGCATCCTGCGGTATCGAATATAATGATGCTGACTTCTCCTTTTTCTGTACGGGGAGCAGACAGAGCTTGTCTGTACCTTTCTAGCTGCTGGATAATTAAGAGTAGCCGTATAAATAGTTGGAACGTGGGAGAAGATCTAAGAATTTAAAATTTCGTAGCATCTGCTGCAGTGCCCATACGACCGCAAAAAAATGCGACACTGTATACAGGGAATTCATAAAGTAAGTGAATTTTAGAGAGATGCAGAGATAGAGAACTCATCCTGGCATCCATCAGCGTAAAACTGAAACGTGGTTAAAGTGCTCAAATACGTTAACTGCTGCCTGATGTAGAATTCTTTAGACCGATAAATCTATGGTAAACTTTGAACTTGTTATCAAATTTGATAGAGAACGAGGTCTCTCAAGACTCAGTTGAATAGTCCGGACTGCACCTAGTTTCAATACGTCCTGATTAGCTTGAATCCCAAATGGCCGTATCATTCTCGATTTAAGAATATTCGCTGGACTGTATGGTGCGGAACGGGGTGCGACATCGGTGAGCAACGGTTTGACAATTGGCTGTGTGCATGAAGCACGATTGGGAGCTGTAAGAGGACAGCAAGTGGAGGATTAACAACCTTAACACACACTCTGGGAGTTGGTCTGGTCTTGTATATCATGGTGAACAGCATCGAATATTTTAAGATACGATGGTCTAGTTGAACAGAACATCTACATTAGAGGCAGGTTCGAATACAGTGTTGGATTCTGAGAGCGGTCATGCCCACCTACTAACGCTCCCCCCCTCACCAATTTAATTTGCGGTTAATATTATCTTTAAAGTACCACAAATGCCTAGGATTTTAATAACAATAACAATATAATACAGCCAGTCTTTTAATGCTGTGCAAAACTTAAAGAAGACAGTAACTTTCGCATATGTCTCACTGCCAAGTAACTCAGCTCAATGATATGTTGATCATTCATAGAACTTACTTATACAGTATTGTACAGAAAGTAACTGAAAGAAATACGCAGTGACACGGACTGAAATGAGACTATTATTCAAAGACAATAGTTACACTTGAGTCAGTGATGATCCCCCGGCATTACAAACGACGGGACGTAGTTCTTAATGGGCTGTGTGTGCACCATCAGCGGCACGCATTGTCTGCAACGTGTTCTCATGCTGGCCCCGCGGCTGGTGAGGAGTCCTGGTGGCAGAGCGTTTCACTCCTCCGCCATCGCTGTCGACACCAGCTGGACGGTCGTCGGTGTACGTGGACGCGCTGCGGTACGTCCCCCCAGCGCATACCACACGTGCTCGATGGTATTTAAGTCTGGGAAACGGGCGGGCAAATTCCATTCGCCGACTATCCTCTCATTCGAAGTGGTGCTCCACCTGTACGTTCGATGCGGTCGCGCATTGTCTTCCATAAAAATGAATTCACGACCGAATGTATCACCGAAAAGATGGACATGGGGAATGAGTACGGCGCCACAATAACACTGACCGGTGGGTGCACCGTGTTCAGAGACATGGTGGTCAGTAAGCTCAAGCCACGGTACGCCCCCCCCCCCCCCAAACCCACACCGTAACACCTGGACTGCCGAAACGGTCACATCTGACCACGACGTGATGCACCCAGCAACATTGCCGAACACGATTGTCTGGGTGGGCCAGGTGCTATGGTGTGTGGAGGTGTAGTGTAGGAAGGGCATACTAAACTCAGAATCATTGCATACGATATGCTCGCAGGTCAGTAGCACCTTTGAGGTATGTCGCAGCAGCCCTAGATAACAGTAGTATAGTTTTACTTCTGGAGAAACTCACATATTACTTCAACAAACACAAAGAATATTATTTCACTTTAGTAAAACTCCAATATCGAACAATTGTGTGACACCAGTTTTTATTACAAGTGCCTTGAGATAGTTCTCGCATACTATAAACTTTAGATGTTGTATTTGTTAGCATTTCACAAATTACGTTTGCTGTTTTTGCTTCAATACCAAATATTCTAATGATTTTATCTATTGTTTCTATGTCTAACGAATCAAATACATGTTTGAGCTCAATAAATGATACTATTATACATTTGCTGGTCAACATTCCGTTACAGATTGTTGATTTTAATTTATAATAGCAATTTTAATAGTTTATTTTGCCGTTAGTAATTTCAGCTGGGTTTCCCCATCTCAGACGAGCTCTGCGTTAGATTGGGAGTGTATGAGCTTGGCTGTGAGGTAGTGGGGTGAACGAACGTGAAAGCAAAAAACTACATGTAATGTCTTGGCTCTGTAGAAATGTCAACACATTCCATCTCCGCACAAATGTCATGCCACGTAACTGTCGCAGACTCGTTGGGAGGGTGATTTGGAGAGGGGGGGGGGGGGGCAGGGGGGGGGGGGCGCTCGTAATCGCGGTGCACAAAGCCCCCCGCACCGTTGAGCTGGGATGTTACAAAAGCTTTGTGAAAATGGAACAGATGTATGTGCTCTGCTCTTCCACGGCCTTCGACTGAACCCATTTGTTACATTCATCTAGCGAACCAGGATGTGTATCGAAAGAGGACATACGTCTTTATCCAGGGTGTCCGTGATAATTGTATCAGGGCGCAGATTTCGACTCCTCGGGATTTCGCGCTCTTTGAAGGTATATAATTCTAAATTATAATAAATCATACAGCATGGGAATGAAAAAGTTAATTTGTTTTCGTTTTTTGTTGTTATCAAAGCTTCTTTGAAATTTTTGTGCGCATTACAATTACGAAACTTAAAAGTATATAACATTTTTCGGTTTTTGGGTACTGCATGGTAAGAGTAGGAACTGGTTTTCTGTACTAGGCGCTTCAATCCGGAAGTGCGCTGCTGCTACGGTCGCAGGTTCGAATCCTGCCTCGGACATGGATGTGTGTGATGTCCTTAGGTTAGTTAGGTTTAAGTAGTTGTAAGTCAAGGGGACTGATGACCTCAGATGTTAAGTCCCAAAGTGCTTAGAGCCATTTGAATTCTGTACTACCAGTTCGTCAAAGGCAACACAAAACTGAACATTCAAAAAACTTGCCTGATAGTCCAAATGCCCTGCTATGTTAGTTAAAATCGACTGCAGGAAAGGAAACAAATCCGCAGTTTTTCACAACATATCTATATTATTCTATAGTGTATGTTTTCGTGTAAACAATTGTTTAAAAACCTGATAACCTACGTCTTAATAAAATAAAGCATAGTTTTAGGTTTTGAGACGTTGTGTGGAAGGACCTGGTGAAAGTGAGCGTACAACTGACCATGGTAAACAAAAAAACAAAAACCTGATCGTAAATTACGTTGCGCAACAGAATCAGAGGATCATTTTTTCATATATGGTCTATGAGAAGGACATTTGCCGTTGCTGGTAATGTGGTGCTAGTCACTTCGGTGCCGTTATGACATATGATTTCACTCTGCTAACAGGTGCAATAGGAAGTTTCGGACCATTCGGACTGCTTAGCAGTATTCTGATCTTAAGAGAATGGGCCACAGACTATAATTGTAACAGGTTTCCTATCAAAAACGACTGCGAGAGACAAAAGAAAACAGCACATTGTGTGTACACGATTTTCGTTTAAAATTATACACACACATACGCGAGAGACAATTTGTCTAATGGGATTAAATGCCCTGCTACCGTAGCTAAAACCGATTGCGGGAAATAAAACGAAACCGTTCATTTTCATAACAGAGGCGTAGCATTTTCTTTCCCACAGTCTGTTTTAAAAGAAAACATGCACACATCCGTCCAAATGTTTATTAGACTATCGTATAAGAAATTCGAAGTAAGTCAATCGAGAATTTTTCGATTTTTTTAACAGTTTCCCTTTATAGAGGGTGTTTCACAATTCATGTTACACAATTCTACAGGTTGCAGAGCGGATTAAGTAAATGAAGTTTTACATAAGAACCCATGTCCGGAAATGTCTCAACGATGTAACAGAGCGTGAAAATTACAGGCAGTGGCGCCTTTAATTGTATGTATATACAGGATGACTACAAATTCTCTGAGATGACGAAGAAGGCTAACTGTACCAATTTGAGGTATGGATCCCTGTACCGTAAACGAACGAGTCGAAAATTATAAGCGAAACCCGTTCTGATACCTCTGGCAGTGGATTACATGTACTGATACTGTTGTTGCTAAGCTTATTCGGTAGTCAACTTTCAGAGGTTCAGAGGTGTTGGTAGGGATCAAAAGAAGGAAAAAATGTTCAGTGAACATGGTCTCTGAAATTCATACCTGTGAAGCTATGAACACTTGTTCATTTTCGCCATTGTGAAACATCTGTATTGAATAAGTGCTCATGGGTTTCACGATATTAATTTTAGAGCCCATACTTACTGGACATCATTTCTTTGTTTTGGTCCATCAGTGTAAGTCGCATGCCCTACAGTCTCAGCAACAACAGTACCAGTCCGTGTATCCTACTTTCAGAGGTATCAGAACGTTTTCGCTTTTAACTTTACACTCGTTCGTTTCCGGTGCAGAGGCCGTTACGCCATTTTGATAGATTTATCATTCTCCATCATTATTATCACGGAATCACCCTGTATATACACACATTTATGTGCGCCAGTGGATTTAACTTTGACATCTGTAGCGACGTTCCACGACATAGGTTGCCATGTAAAACTTGATCTAGCAAGTCACCTCTACAACTTCTAGAAATGTGTAAAATGGATCGTGAAACACTCAGTGTATTAGTAAAGGTTGTCTACAGCATGGTTGAATACTGTTCGCTAGTCTGTATAAGAAGTGCACACGCAACTGCAGTGGTCGTCCAAATGACAGAGAAAATGCGGATAATCTCTGGAACAATGAAGGCTAACCCATGTGCGTGGCTCTGCGTCCTAGCAGGCACAGAGACCTGTAATATCGGCGATCACAGTTAGCCTCAAAATCATAGAGAAAAATCCTAGACAACCCAAAATTCCCTACACACCAAGATCTCGCATATTTAAACAGACTTAAATCCATGCCACCTACGGATCTCGGCGAAGAACCGCAGGGCTCCGACTCGAAGACAGCTTGGAGAGAACTATGGGCTGTAGGTGGTCATAAAAGCCAGAACTTGGTGGACGACCCCAACAAGAAAATCGACTCAAAAAAATGGTTCAAATGGCTCTGAGCACTATGGGACTCAACTGCTGTGGTCATTAGTCCCCTAGAACTTAGAACTACTTAAACCTAACTAACCTAAGGACATCACACACATCCATGCCCGAGGCAGGATTCGAACCTGCGACCGCAGCAGTGGCACGGTTCCGGACTGCGCGCCTAGAACCGCGAGACCACCGCGGCCGGCGATAATCGATTGATCCAGCCTCCAGAAGAAATTGTGCGCAACTTCGAAACGTGTCAGTGCGTGCGTTGGTTGGTGTAAGCGACTGATGAACAAAATGCAGCCAATAGACCATTAGTTGTGCGTGAAATGTCTGGCTATGAAGGTGATTTGAAGGACACACATTGGGGTAGCCGCGTGGTTTGAGGCGGCTTGTCACGGTTCGCGCGGCTCCCCTCGTGGGAGGTTAGAGTCTTCCCTCGGGATGGGTGTATGTGTTGTCCTTAGTGTAAATTAGTTTAAGTTAGATTAAGTTGTGTGTAAGCTTAGGGACTGATGACCTCAGCAGTTTGGTCCCATAGGATCTTACCACAAACTTCCCAATTTCCAAGGAAACACACAAACTCTCCGAGTCAGACATAGAGTGACTCAAGAATCTACATCCAAATTCTGCAAACTACTGCGAAGTGCATGCCAAGAATATTTGTAACGGTGCAGAGCAGCGGTTCGCAACCTTTTTAGCTGTATGGACCACCTATTTTGCTGGAAACAATCTTGGTAGCCCAGTAACTGCACATGCAAGTAAAAAAAGATAAACGCGCGCGCGTGTGTGTTTGTGTGTGTGTGTGTGTGTGTGTGTGTGTGTGTGTGTGTGTGTGTGTGTGTGTGTGTGTGCCAGTAGCCTTAATTAGCAAAGAAGAGAAGGATTGAAAAATATTTTTTATAAAGGAAAGATTGTATTGTCTTCATTTAGCTGTCACAACTAAATGAAAACTAAAAATCGAGTGATCAGTATTAAAAAGAACAGTAGTTTTTTTAACATTATTTATCACACAGGAGATAATCAATATTTGCATTAAAACTATATAATTTTAGCCTCAAATCACTATCAACATTTAGTCTGTTCCCGTAGTTTAAAAAAAAAGTAAGGATGAAAAAGCTCGTTCGTATAGATACTTTGTCGAAAAGTTGAAGTGTCTCAGTGAACAGTAATTCAACAATACCTCCGCAGAGACTGAGCGAAGTGGTACAGTGGTTGACGCCCTCAACTCGTACTCGAGAGACCCGGTTTCAATTCTCGGCTCGGACATTCAAATGTCGGTTCTCTGAGGTCACTCCATGCAAATGCCGGGATGGTTACTTGGAAGGGTCATGAGCGCTTCCGTCCCCTCCAGTAGAAATAAATCCGAGAAAAGCCCCGTCTCTCGTGATCTTAGACGTGAGTGAGACGTAAAACACCAACGGTCCTTTCTTCTTCTCGTATCAGGCTATTAAATTAGCGAAATTCAGGCGGATCGTTCTTGTAAAGAACTGTGTAAGAGAAACTACCAATTCGACAAATTATACGATCCGACTGCGGCATGTTACGTGTTTACTCCCTGAGCAGCCAGCCAAGGCCGCGCGTCAGATCTGTAGTTCAATCTTCAGCAGTGTACACTTCCAGCTGCCTGGCGCCATACGATATTCGTAACTTTCAAAGTAAAATTAAAAAAATAGTACTGTCAGCCGGTTTTAGCACCTTTGTTTCATCTGCTCTTCCTGTGTACGTGTGTGTGTGTGTGTGTAAAAACAACGACAAAACAAAAAATAGGGTAGGTGTCGATATGACAGAATGGACTGTTCGCTTGTGAGAAGTACACGGTAGCGAGAGGGCATTTCAACACTCTGACAAGTGAGACCCCCGAAGCTGCCGATAACCTTTATCTTGTCCTCGACTCGCGACCAGTGCTTACGGCACAGAGCCCGTGGGTTGGCAACTGGTGGTGTAGACTGTGACAAGGACATACAGTATGTGAACAATATTTTAACTCATTTCAGAGCGATCAAAATGTTTTCGTTAATACGTTATGTGATAAATGCCTTTGCAAATTTCGAACGAGTAAACAAATCAATTACTTGAAGTCTTTCGTCTTTGAATCGCTGATACGCCGCAGCGTGTAAGGCCTGTGACGAGATGTGCTCCTGCGGCCGGTATCGCGGCTCTGCTGTCCACGTCAGTCGGTAGCCAGGCGGCAGCACGGGACCGCACAGTGTGGAACGTCGGACCCCGCCAGCGAGCGCAGCGCGTGGCGGGGTCAGAGACGCAGCGCGGAGGCTGCGAGCAAGCGAGCGAGCGAGCTCGGCTGTTGCTCCCGGGTATCGATCGCGGCCGGCAGGCCGCGCGGCCGGCGCTGCGGAACTGGGGCAAGAACGCCGCGCCGCCGCCGCCGCCCCCGCCGCCGCCGCCGCCGCCACCGCGGCGCCTCGCCCCCGCCTCTGCCCTGCTCTCCGCTCCCTCAGCTCGCCGCGCATTCCGGGACACCGCGTTGCCACACGGCGACGCGCGAAACTGTCCGATACTGCCCTATCACTGGTTTGTAGCGGCGGGGTAACGGGCACTCACAGACAGCGATCCGCGTGCGGTAGTGACAACACGAAAGCGTCCTCTACAGTTACTCGCCCCACACGGTGGCAGAAATCACGTCAGCGACAGTAGTAGTACATTCAGGGGGGCGACGGCCAAGAAGTCAGGGGAACTTGGATATGATCGGGCTAAATACCGTGAACCCGAGGGAGACTGAGTTTGGCAGTGGCTACCTACGTCGACGCAGTGTTCACTTTAGGGATACCGACGCCGTTACGTAGATGCAGTGGAGCCGTATGATTTCGCTAAAGCGGTGTCACCTCCAAGCTGATTCCCCATGGGCATTGCCGAGGCGCTAGTTTGAAGAGCAGTTACTATTTCGTGGCTAACGCTGGTGGTGATACAAGCAAAGACCGACGCAGCTGACCTGTGCAGGCACGATAAGCGCGGCAATGCTAACATTGAGAATACTGGCTCTGTTGTGATGCAGAACTACCCGCCCATTAAGCTACACCCATGTACTAGCCGGCACCAAGCGACCTATGGCACTGTTCGTGGTAAACAAATACGCCACAGTTCTGAAATACTGTTACTTACAGAAAACTTACACGATAGAAGACGCTGAACACTACAGTGGTTTGGCGGTCTTACCACCGTCGTCAAGAGTATCTGAAACCTAAATTACACTGAGGTGACGAAAGTCATGAGATACCTCCTAATATCGTGTCAGACATCCTTGTGCCCGCTGTACTGCAGCAATTGGACGTGGAGTTGACTTAAGTTGTTGGAAGCCCCTTGCAGAAATATTGAGCCATGGTGCCTCTACAGCCGTCCATAACTGCGAAAGAGCTGCCAGTGAAGGATTTTGTGCACGAACTGACCTCTCGATTATGTCCCATAAATGTTGGATAGGATTCATTTGGCGCGATCTGGGTGTCCAAATAATGCGCTCTAATTATCCACAAAGTTCCCCAAACCAATCGCGAGCAGTTGTGGCCTGGTGACATGGTGCATTGTCACCCTTACAAACTCCATGGCCTCCAAGTAACCGAACGTAGCCATTTACAGTCAATGATCGGTTCTGTTGGACCAGAGGACCCAGTCCATTCCCTGTGAATACATACACACCACTATGGTGCCACCACTGGCTCGCACAGTACCTTGTTGGCAATTGCGTCCATGGTTGCTTGAGATCTGCGCCACAGTCCAACGCTGTCATCAGCTCTCGACAACTGAAATCGGGACTAGGCTGAACAGGACACGGTTTTTCAATCGGCTAGGGCCCAACCGATGCGCTGCAGGCGATGTCGTGCTTCCAGCAAAGGCACTCGCATCGGCCATCTGCTCCCACAGCCCATTAACGCCAAATTTCGCCGGACTGTCGTAACGGATACGTTCGTCGTACGTCCCACAACGATGCCAGCGGTTATTTCATGCAGACTTGCTTGTCTGTTAGCACTGACAACGCTATGAAAATTCGTCTGCTCTAGATCGTTAATTGCAGGTTGCCCACCACAGCGATGTCCGTGGTGAGATCTTATGCGTGAAATTTGGACTTCTCGGGACACTTTTCGTACTTTGGATGTTGGAATATTGAATTCCCTAACGATTTCTGAAACGAAATGTCCCATGCCTCTAACTTCAACTGCCATTCAGCATTCAGAGTCTGTTGAACCCCGTCGTGCCGGCCGCTGTGGCCGAGCGGTTCTAGGCGCTTTAGTCCGGAACCGCGCTGCTGCTACGGTCGCAGGTTCGATTCCTGCCTCGGGCATGGATGTGTGTGATGTCCTTAGGTTAGTTAGGTTTAATTAGTACTAAACCTAGGGGACTGATGACCTCAGATGTCAAGTCCCATAGTGCTCAGAGCCATTTGATCATTTTGGAACCACGTCGCGCGGCCATAATCAGGTCGGAAATCTTTTCACACGAATCACCTGAGTACAAATGACAGCTCCGCCAACGCCTACCCTTTTATACCCAGCGTTCGCGATACTACCGCCATCTGTATTTGTGCGTATTGATATTCCATGACTTTTGCCACCTCAGTTTAAAACAACACTTGTGATCTACTCCATTAAAGAATTAAGAAATTTTTAAAAACTTAAGATTATATTCAGAAATTAAAAAATCGGATGAAATGATCAAAAAATAGCCTACCTAGCAGTGGTAGGACATCATGTCCATACCCAAATGTTTTGTGCTAGTATGAAACCACCCTAGCCCGTGTTTGCAGATTCAGGGTAACGAACGTTGTTACGCTGTAACAGCCTGACAGTGAGGAGGTGGTGTGTTCCTCCAACTGGAAGGACGGCTTACATGACTGCCCTCCCCCAGAATACATCAGACATCTTAACAACTGTCGCAACTCTCGCTACGGTTAAGACGCTAAAATTTCATTCAAGAAAAGCGGCTCCAACGATCCAGAAGCTTTTCTGCGGTTTCCATAAATCAGTTCAGGTGAATTCCGGTGTGGTTGTGAGTCGATTTACTGTCCTATTCTCGTACATTTTGAACTTGTGTTCAGCTTCTCGTCGCCCTCGTTCATGATGTGTTTATATCGAGTATGAATACTCGTGATGTGAAGGCGGAAGTGAGAGAGTGACTTCATTCCGGTTTTTATCTGCATCCCTTTCATGACTGTCGTTGCTGCTGTGAGCTGCGTTGGAAGCCGGGTCGGCCGAGCGCGATTAGCCGAGAGGTCTCAGGCGCTGCAGTCACGGACTGTGCGGCTGGTCCCGATGGAGGTTCGGGTCCTCCCTCGGGCGTGTGTGTGTGTGTGTGTGTGTGTGTGTGTGTGTGTGTGTGTGTGTGTGTGTGTGTGTGTGTTCTTAGGATAATTTAGGTAACTACTGTGTTAGCTTAGAGACTGATGACCTTAGCAGTTAAGTCCCATAAGATTTTTAAAAAAATACATAGTATTTGTCCAACGGAAAATTTAGAGATTTGTTTTTATTGTACAGTTTGATTCGGAACTCGCTCTGCGGATAGAAAACTTAGGAGCGGATGATTTTGTGTGTGTGTGTGTGTGGGGGGGGGGGGGGTTGGGGCGGGGGGGGGGGGGAAGGATAAAGGGGGGGGATAAGAATTAATGAGAACAAAAGTGAATGTTTCTTCACTGTGTGAAAAATCGAAATTTATGCTTCAAAGAGGTTTTATTTGGTATAGTCAAAGGCCTAAATTTGTGGCAGTACTGTCCTGTTAACAAGCGCCGGCCGCTGTGACCGAGCGGATCTAGGCGCTTCAGTCCAGAACTGCCCGCCTGCTACGGTCGCGGGTTCGAATCCTGCGTAAGGCATATATGTGTGTGATGTCCTAGGGTTAGTTAGGTTTAACAAGTTCTAAGTCAAGGGAACTGATGACCTCAGATGTAAAGTCCCATAGTGCTTAGAGTCATTTCAACCGTTTTGTTAACAAGCAATGAAAGGTCTAGCTTCCGTGACAGTGCTTTGCGCATTCATAGTCATAGCTTGAAGGGTAAATGATAATAACTTCAGCCAGGAGGATATTGTTAATTGTGAAACTGGACGGGGTACTGAAATTCACGGTTGCCACGACGGGGAATCATGACCGTGGCTGTGTTGCTTTACAGTTCATCCAGTTAGCACTGGATTACAAGTGCAAGAGTGAGGGCTATCAAAACAAGGATATCGCAAAAGCTTGTAAACAAAGATATAACGTCTAGCCACGTGACACAGTTTACTGAGATATCCTGTGCCTCTTGTTCCGTCAGAGCATAAATACTCGGAGAGGAAGTGTGTGTTGACGTAGTAATGGCTTCAGCAACATCACTCAGTGTGGCTGGATTCCAGGTAGCGGGGACAGGTGAGACCACCGCTCGGGACGACGTCTAGGCACAAAAGGTACCCACTTTACTTGGTATGACGTCTTTAAAGCTCATTTTGTACTACCAGTTTTATTTGATACAGCTATTTGTTACTTGATCACCATTTTCCACAATTAGAACATGAAGTGTAGTGAATGTAAAAATCACTTGCAGTAGGTGGACATTCATGTACATTTCATTGAAGGGTAAATAAATTACTTCTTATGTTAAACATAACGAACAATAAAATGTGTTATAACGTGCCAAAGACAACACACGTTTGATGTTAACAATAAATTTAAATGATCTTTTACACATATAATACACATAACCACAAGGTGACAAACTCAAAGTTTTTCCAAATGCTCATTGTTTAAAGAACTGTTTAGATGACATCATCACCCTCACCACCACCAATATGAATAAAAATAAATTATTACCAACGTCATTTTTCTCTGCGCCTGAATCGACAGCCATAGCGAATTTATTGAAGCAGTTCTTCCTGTAAATGTTTTATCAATCACAAATGAAAGGCACAAAATTCTGGATAATCTACAGTACCGCAGAACATCTAAAATTTTGAACTTTTCATTTGTAACTACGCAGTTGTTCTACCAATTAACAATGAAAGAATCAATTAAGTATATCTCATGGGACGTATACATAATTAGCTAATTTCGATGTCATTACATTTTCAAGTACACTATCACTACCGGCCACGGTGGTCTCGCGGTTCTAGGCGCGCAGTCCGGAACCGTGCGACTGCTACGGTCGCCGGTTCGAATCCTGCCTCGGGCACGGATGTGTCTGATGTCCTTAGGTTAGATAGGTTTAAGTAGTTCTAAGTTCTAGGGGACTGATGACCACAGCAGTTGAGTCCCATAGTGCTCAGAGCCATTTGAACTGTTTGAACACTATCACTAACAGAAGTGAACGACCAAGTATTCTGCTTTGACAGATCGTACGTAGTGTTCATGGGACTTTCAAACCATATGATACACTCCAAGCATACAAGACTTCTAGAAAATATAGTTCCAAATTATCATTTAACATTATAAATGTTTTTTTGAATACACAACCACATAACGCCAGAACAAAACACTAATTCTGACCAACCCGATAAACATTTTTTATTTGCATAATCTTCCTTATGTCCTCGTATTCCAAATAAAGTGTACCTCTACGTAAGAGTTTCTAACTGAATCTTTTCCTTAATCGTTTCAAATCTTTGTACTGAAAATTATCTGTTGAATGAAGTAACAGTAGTAATTCTGTCAAGCTTCTTGGCCGCGTTTTGGAATTTTTTGACAGCCGTTAGGTGCGGGGAAACGATAAAATGTGAAAAACTCAAAATATTACGTTATCTAACTGACTTCTTGAAAACGAGCGTGCTACGCAGAGCGAAACTAACAGCTATCCGTAGGGTCTTGTATAAATAATACAAGCAATATGAACAAGTAAGTCAGTCATATAAGCATGTGAAACGAGTATACAGGCGCACAATAACCTATCAATACCGCGCGGATTCCGATGGAAAGAAGTGACTTTACTTATTCGCCCTGCCCTTCGAATAGCAGCATAAAGCTAGAGACCTAATCGCTTATATAGATATCTATTAATCCTTGAATTTGGGAAAAAATTGCAGAAACATGTACCAAATACTATTTTAGAAATTCCAGCACCCAATGAAAGTGCTACTTAAACAGGTAACGAAATAATCTTAGGGTCTGGATTTTGCCTTATTCGCCTACGTATTACACTGATGAATATTCAGTCTACAGGGAAGAAGTGTCTTCTAGCTGTGATTGCAGTAACACGTGTAATGTTGAGAACACAATTTGGCGTGATTTCCTGAGATTTCCCTAGGAGGAATATGACTAATAAAACTGTGTGAAATATAAACGCGACAATAAATCCAAGATATCAAACTAAAATGGTTTTTCCTCTCTCTTGAAAAACAGCATGAAAGAAGACTTCCACAGATTTTCACTGCTGAAGGTATTTACTTCCTACTGAAATACATCTGAGCATAATTATGAAAAATTTTGGGCAAGGGGACTGCAACAACGGCGTGACTGTGCTGGCCGCTATCAGTAGTTTGTCAAGCTGAATGTTTGACTTGTCTTCATTAGATTCTGTTGTCATCCATCCCCGAAACTACAAATATGATACGATTCTATTACTTCTGTACGAATCAACAGCAGATGGTAATATTTCTTTCGGCCTTAAAAGAAGAGAGCGAACCCTGCGACTTCAACAAGAGGGCATTGTGTATTGTGGATAAAGTCAGGATGCCATAGTCAATTAAAACAACGCGACTAGATACTTCTCGGCCTCCCCGCTTGCATCGTAGTGGAAAAGTGAAGCATTTGTTGCAATAACATTTGAACTGTGTCTTTGGTGCTAATTCGATGTAAATGTAAAGCGCAGCTAAACATCGCTATGAAGCGTTTAGAAATGAGTAGAATCAGGACTGAGGACTACTCAAGGAAGGGGGCAAAGAAACTAAATACGAAGGGCGTTCAGTAGGTAAAGTAACACTTTTTTTTGTCGGCCAATTTCGGTTGGAAAAATGCAGAATTTGTTGTGGGACATCGTGGAATATTCCCGCTTTAGTCCCTTTAGTTACATGAAGTTCCGATAGGTGACTACGCTGTACGTAGCCTTCAAAATGGCATCTGTAACAGAGAAACAGTCCAAGCACAGAGCGGTCACTGAGTATTTTTTGGCGGAAAACCAGAGCATAGCAGGTATTCACAGGTGCTTGCAGAATGTCTACGGAGATCTGGCAGCGAACAAAAGCACGATGAGTCGTTGGGGAGACGTCTGTCATAATCGCCACAAGGTCGCAGAAACCTGTTCTCCCGTGTGCCGGTTGACCGCATACAGTTGTGACCCCCTGCTGTATTGGAACGTGCGGACACACTCATTCGAGGTGACCATCGTATCAATTTCAGACACAGCGCTGCTCTCTGGAGACCTCTGTTGGTAGAGCTGACACACTTGTCCACCAGTAGGGGTACTCCAAGGTTAATGCCCGCCAGGTTCGTCACCGCCTAACAAAAGACAATAAAGAACCACCTGTGTGCAACTGCTTGCGCGTTACGAGACTGACCGAGAAAATATTTGTCGAACTTGGTCGCACCCGATGCAACACGGGTCCATAACGTCGAATCGAAAAACTAAACGGCAATCGACGGAGCGGAACCACACCACCTCGCCTCCGGAGAAAAAATAAAAAACCGCAGCCTCGGCCCGTCAAGTCATGGCGACTGCTTTCTGAGACTCTTGACGGGCTATTCCGTTGATTTACTCCCTCATGGTGCAACGATCAACTCTGAAATTTATTGTGCTACACTCAGGAAATTGAAGGAACAACTTCAGCGTGTTCGTCGCCACAGGAAAGCAAACGATCTTCTCTTTCTCTATGACAAGGCAAGGCAAGGCCTCACACAACTCTGCGCACCCGAGAAGAATTCACAAAACGCCACTGGATTTCCTTCCTCATCCATCCTGCAGCTGGATCTCGCTCCTTCCGACTTCCTTCTGTTCGGATGAAGAATGCACTCCACGGGAAGCAGCGCGTGGGTACCGGCCGGCGTTGGCCGAGCGGTTCTAGGCGCATCAGCTTGGAACCGCGCGACCGCTACGGTCACAGGTGCGAATCCTGTCTCGGGCATGGATGTGTGTGATGTCCTTAGGTTAGTAAACATGAGCTTACATCACTCACGTCCTGTTAACAGAGGCGCATGACGTTCCATATTCAAGCATCACCCGCATTTGTGATTGACTATAAAACAGCTCTCGGTAAAATTTCTATCTTTCCTACATCGTCTGCTCTTGCTGATGCACGCAAAACGTACTCTATTCATCTAGTTCCCACGGCCAATGTTGTTGCTATGGAAGGCCCAGTTGACAACAATACAGATGAAATTAACGTCTATTGAGATTTTAATTACACAAAAGAAAACGTCCAGAAAGTCTCGATAGTGAATAAAATTTATTATTTTTGTTTCGTTGCTGAAAACTCACTGCTATAGACGTAGAACAGTAATCTTACTGTCTTCGGGAGGTAGTCTATGAATAAAAATTGAATTGCATTAAAATATATTTCCATAATTTAATAGATTCACACGTACGAACGTCTATTTCGCACCACAGGTGGACGGAACGGATGGTTTTGGCGTTTCAGTTTGGCAGATAAATACTGGAGCTATGTAGAAGCCATCTTTCACAAGAAGAAATGATTGCTTGCTTGCCTTTTACTGCTATAGTGTCATAGAACGAAATTCCAATTAATTCTTTTTAGAAATTAAAATAAAACGCCTAGGAGACTACGTATAGACTGACACATCGAAACTTTCAAGTACGTCTAAAAGTTTGGTTTATGAGGCGATCAGCTGACTAGTGGGTTACTGCACGCTTCTTAAAATGTTCGCCAGTGACTGAGCCTGGAACGGAGGATTAGAATTTAAGTCTTGTTGACGATGACGACGACATTATAAAGCGAGCAGAAACTCGTTCAAAATAACGGCGTGAAGGGAAACTGTTCGTGTCCTTCACATCGGAACCATCCTTACTTTCACACGTCCTTAGTGTTTTATGGAAAATACGAGAAACGTACATGTGAATGTGGATTTTCGACTGACAATTTCAGCATCCGGTCCCCACTTCACTTAAATGCATGTCCAGAGCGATAAACACTCATGCACTTCAGTCGAAGTCAATGACCGGGTTCTTTCTAAACTAAATGATTACCACTGACACGGAAGTACGACGGAGACACCGGCAGATTAAACATTTGAGTTCCTTCCTTGATCGTTTCCGTGTGCTCATTGTCAATGCATGAGGGCGAGTTCTGTTCCCGATTCAGCACTTTCTTTTAACTTTAACTGAATTTTCGTCGTGCTTCGCAGAACGTGATAGTGTTAAACAGGAAAACGCCTCCTAATGCCGTGCAAATTGATATTTACTTGGACACGAACCGCCTTTCGGCTTCTCGAGCCATCTTCAGGTGCCAACTGAATGTCGCAAACACAGATAAACATAATGTGCCGCTTAGACATATCATTTGTACACAAGATACAAAAATCAAAGTATCTACATATGAAAACGTTACTTCTCTGTCACAGATAAATAATGACATTAACTAAAAAAACAGTAAACAAAGTTTTTTATGTGGGGACACAGTTAACAACTGAAGAGAAGCATGAAGAATTTAAAGTTTGAATCTAACAATTGTAACAAAAAACTTTATTTAACAAGGGAAAAAATGGAAATTAAATCTGATCGTTTAATCCTAGTCGGGCATTTTGTCTCACGTTGATTTCCAATGTATCCAGCAGGGTCTTTTCTTGTCAAGTTTTACTTCCTGTCAAGAAAAGATGACTCTACTGGAGATACAGTAAAACAACGAAAACGTGACACAGAATGCTTGCCTAGTATTAAATTATCAGATTCCCCTTTGTTTAATTTTCGTTACAAATACTCGATTCAAATTGTAAATTATTCTTACTTTTCATCAGCTGTTAAATATATCCCCACATGAAAATATCGTTTACCTGATTTTTTATTAATGTCATTATTTATCTGTGACAAAGAAGTAATTTTTTCCTACGTAAAAACTGCCATTTTTTGTATATTCTGTGTACAGACGATATCTGGGTAAGTCGCACATCACGGTTATCTGTGTTTTCGACGTTTAGTTGTCACCTGAAGATGTCCTGAGAAGCCGAAAGCCTGTTCGTGACCGAATAAATATAATTTTGCGGGATATTAGGAAGTGATTACCTTTTTTAATATCAAGAAAAATCGTTAAGCTTATGAGGCAGCGCCTGTCTGGTACTATTCCTGCGTTGCTAAGAGCCCCCCCCCCCCCCCCCCATACCCGGCCAACTGGCAATACTGCCATCGGTCGTAGCCCAAGGCTAAATATTTTTTCGTAGCCAAGTGGCAGCACGTTCGCTCTAGCGGGTCCAGCGTACGCTGCTGATGAACATACAGGCGGTGCGTCCTAGGGTGCTCCACTGGGCAATATTATTCATGCCGATCCATAATTAATGAAATGAATTTCTCACAGACGTCTATCTTCATCGCGCTCCAAATTACTTCCGGTAGGAAAAAAAGGAAATTTACAGTTTAACATCCAGTCAAGAACGGCACAAGCTCGGATTAGAGAAAGAAGTGGGCAATATATCTTTTTCAAAGGAACGATCTCGGCATTGGCTTTAAGTAATTTAGGGAAACCACGGAGAACTAAATCTGTATTGTTGAACGGGAATTTAAACCGTTGCCATCCAGAATGCGGGTCCAGTGACTTACCACAGTTCCATTTTAGGAGTGTTCCGATCAGGAATGCTATAGTGGTTCTTTTTTTGACTGCACTCTGGTCAAAAATTTTCACCATATCCAGTATTTCTCCTAATGTCTTCATTCCAAAACATGTCGAATGCTCATAAAAAACACACCAAGAACGTTAAGTCCCCACTAGTGCGATCGACTTTTTGAAACTGTCTACTCGATTATGTAAGTTAAGATCCCAGGTATCACACAATGCAACCATTCACCATGGTGAGACCTCGTTTGCGAGTAACTGACGAAAAAGAAATCGGAATTTTGTGGGTCACTCGATAGCATTGAGAAAGCTACGCTGCACGTGGTATAATGAAGATAACAGCTCCACGTGTAGGAGGTCTTGCTTCGAATCGTGTCAGATCGAAATGACTTCGATCATCATTTTTATTCAGTTAATTGATTTAAATGTGTTCTTTTAATTCCATTCCTTTGTCACATTATTTTAATCACTGAATGAACTTTTTCATTTGTCTCATTTTTTTCTTTATATCATTATTTTTCCAATCGGAATTTTTGTGATCATGAATCTGTTACAATATTCAATTACCTGAAAACTCTGATCTATCAGTTAAAAACTAAAAGACGAAATGATACATTTATATTTGTGCAACGGGATAAAAAATGTATTTTTGTTTCAAGACGTGCAATTTTGTTTTGCGCAGTAATTGTCACACAGACATTTAAAATATAACATTAATAGCTATTGAACTACGGATAAAATAACGCAGATGAAAATTTGAATGAAAGATGGGTTATAAGTAAAACGGAACGCCAGCAAAATGAGAAACAGATATAATGAACTCAATAATCTGGACGAAGAAGCAGCGTGATCAAACAACAGAAATTAAATCGAAGTTAATACTTAAATTTAATTAGAAATACATGAACAAATACTTCAGTTGGAGAAAGAATGATATAAATAAAAAAGGAAACAAATGAAAAAAATTATAAGGTGATAAAAATAATGTGACAAAGAATGGAATTTACAAATTATATTTAAATCAATTAATTGAATAAAAATGAGGATCAAAGTCAATTCAATTAAGAAAAAACGTAACCACAATCTCGTGCATGGGATGCTGTCATCCTATGCATTACACCATGCAACCAAACTAAACAAAACAAGTTTCCTAATGCTATTCCGTGTCACACAAAATGCCATATTTTTTCTTTGTCAGTTACTCGTAAACGAGGACCTACCTTGGTGAATCTACATCACCATACAGATAGTTTCAGAAAGTCGATCGCACTGATGGGGACCTTTGATTGGGGGCGGGGGGAAGGGGGGGGGAGGGGAGGGGAGGAGGCGCAGAACGAAGAAATTGTCCGAATCGAAAGGAAATCGGTAGAAGTTATGTACGTATATAGATGTATAGACCAAAAAATTGATTACGATTTCAGACAAATGGATCATTTATTCAAGAGAAAGGGGATCAAAAATTCAGCTAGTCAATAACGCTTAGATTCACATCTGGTCATATGCAATCAGTTATTCAGCATGGCATTTATTGATAGAGTTGTTAGAGTCGTCCTGAGGGATATCGTGCCAAATTCTGTCCAATTGGTGCGGTAGACTGTAAAATCCCGAGCTGGTTGGAGGGTTCCTTCTGTTGTTATCCGCGGCACACCTACAGCAAAGCGGTACGTTGAAAGTTTTCTGCACCGGATTTGTTGCCCTTCATAGGAGGCCATCCTGTGCTTACATTTTAGCCCGCACACGGTGAGAATTGTTACTGCTCGCCTTCGTAGTCGCCAAATCCTACCTCGGCCAGCAAGGTCTCCGGATCTCTCGACATGGAACGTTTGGAGCATTACGTGCTCTTCAACCAGTTCTGGATTTTGACCAACTAACACGCCAACTGAACAGAATACCCCACGATATCCCTCAGGGGAGCACTAGTAACTCTGTCAATCACTACCAAGCTGAATACCTGCTTGCATATGGGCCAGAAGTGGACGAACACGCTACTTATTCAATTTGTAAAACCCTCTCACTTGAATTAATAATTCATTTCTTCTGAAATTTTAATCATTTGTTTGTCTGTACATGTACTTCACATCACATCTATCGATTTCCACCCGATTCGGATAATTCATTCGTGCTGAGTCTTTCTTTTAGGTATTTGGTTCTATGATCATAACCAGAGTATATCTATCATTCTGCAGTGGCGCGCATTCTGCAATGGCGCTTTTGACAGGACCAAGACGTGAATCCGGATCGGCAACGCTCTAATTGGCCTATAATGACACTTATCACAGCCTGTTTAAAGTTTCATTATATCAACTCTTGCAAAATGCACAGAAGCCTACAAGGTGTACCGAAAAGACACCGTGGAGTTTGAAACAGTGGCAGAAAGAAGCTGACGGGCTACGGCTTCGAGACAGCTCGCGAGCAGTCTCCGTATGACTCAGCTGACAACAGCTTCACTTTGAATGCCGATTTTCGGGCTGGAATACTATCATGACACCAGTCTTTAACATTGCGGGAAGTTTCGTTCCTTCATACACTAATTTTCCTTTTAACTACGACAAATATTAAAGGAACACATTTAACGTCAGATTCGTTAGGAGTGTCACTAGGTACTTTGTACAGAAGCAGAGGTCATATCATTTGGGAAGGAAAGAAAGCAAAATTTTAGCTTCGCATCTACGTCATGATTACTACGCGTATGTCAGCAATACTGTATGATGCTGTGAACAGAGCTTCTCCCAATTAAGTCGCGCATCAACCATTGCTTCATTCGTCATAGCTGGAACGGCGTTAACTCTCTCCGATTGGCATCTAGTTCGTTATCAATCTTCTGCCCAGTCCGGCAGAATGTTCGAAGATCTTTGCAAAAGTAGTTTTATCAGCAAAAACATTTAACGTGTTTTATGTTTGTTTTTCGTTCATTTAAACTTCTTCAGTGTTATCAAACACAGGGTGCAGCTGGTACCGTAACAGCTAAGTTATTTTTAGATTTAAATAAAACCTGACCAGGATTCACTGAAGTAACATGGAAACTGTCTCACCAAGATATCCACGTTACTCTGGTATGCTGTACCTCAAAGACCCGTCAGCGAGAGAGTCTGGCCGCAGGCGTCGATCCAATACATCTTCGCAAGAGGGAAATTGTCAAATAGCGAATAGTCTCTTGTTCTTGTACATTCGTACCAACACAAGCTGACAGCACTCGCCATTTGCTGTGTGGAATGTATTAAAATTATCGATTAAAAATAAATAATAAAACATTCACAGTTCTGCATAACAACATCCTACCTGTCACGCTTAGTGACATATTCAAGACAATCGCTGACCTTTAGTGTTTAATATAATGAAAAGAATGTAAATAGACGCTACAGAACAAAATTACGAATTACATTCTCTTAAACTTCAGGGCACGGCAGTTTGTCACCACGCTGTTCTGTGAGTAGTCATTGTTGACACGTACACGCGATGCATGTGATGTTCCGCACAGAATGTAGGGTAATTAATAACCAAAGCCCACATTGAAACGAAATGTATCATCAGTTAACGGGATGTAAATGTGTACAAATAGCTTTTTGTGTATTTTATTTCGTTGGTTCTACTTACCCTCATGAACAATACTCCTCATATTGGCCATTTGGTTCCGGTTGTATGATGTTGGGCTTTTTTAAAAATTGCGTTCTACCTTCCAAATCAACATCAGGCTTTCTCGATAAACAAGGACTTAAGTTTATTGATCTAACGTTGACAATGTAAGTTCAGAATTACTCGCAACTTATTATCAAAATCATCAATATCCGCACCTCGCCATCTGAGGTCTAACCGACGGACAAAGGAGAGTCGGGAAGCACTACATCTCCCCCGTGCAGGTTTCGCTTTTGGCGCAAGATTACGGGCGCGTGGAGATGTCTTCTGAACAGCACGCTTCATGCCTTGGATGTTTGGTGGACAGCGGAAGTGTTTAAACTCAGAACTGTTTTCCTGGAGCCACTCTGTAGCAGTTCTGGACGTGCGGGGTGACACATTGTCCTGCTGCAATTGCCCAAGTCCGTCGGAATGCACAGTGGACATGAATGGATGCAGGTGATCAGATAGGATGATTACGTACGTGTCAAGTGTCAAGGCCATATCTAGACGCATCAGGGGTCCCATATCATTCCAACTGCACACTCTCCACACCATTACAGAGCCTCCACCTGCTTGAACAGTATCTTGCTGACATGCAGGGTCCGTGGATTCATGAGGTTGTCTACATATCCGTTAACGTCCACCCACTTGGTACAATTTGAAACGAGACTTGTCCGACCAGGCAACATGTTCCCAGTTATCAACCGTTCTATGTCGCTGTTGACGGGCCGAGGCGAGGCGTACAGCTTTGTGTCTTTCAGTCATCAAGTGTACACAACTAGGTCTTCGCCTCAAAAAGCCCATATCGATGTTGTTTCGTCGAATGGTCGGACGCTGACATTTGTTGACGGTCCAGTATTGAAATCTAAATCTGACGGTGTGTGGCGGAGGGTACCCTGAGTACCTCTATCGGTTCTCCCTTCTATTCCAGTCTCGTATTGAACGTGGAAAGAAGGATTGTCGGTATGCTTCTGTGTGCGCTCTAATCTCTCTGATTTTATTCTCATGGTCTCTTCGCGAGATATACGTAGGAGGGAGCAATATACTGCTTGACTCTTCGGTGAAGGTATGTTCTCGAAACTTTAACAAAAGCCCGTACCGAGCTACTGAGCGTCTCTCCTGCAGAGTCTTCCACTGGAGTTTATCTATCATCTCCGTAACGCTTTCGCGATTACTAAATGATCCTGTAACGAAGCGCGCTGCTCTCCGTTGGATCTACTCTATCTCTTCTATCAACCCTATCTGGTGCGGCAGCAATTTGTAGAAGGGTGGCACTTCTATCACATTGGACGATTCTCTTCAGTCGTCGTTGATCCCGTTGTTGCAGGATCTTTTTCCGGCCGCAGCGATGTCGGAGATTTGATGCTTTACTTGATTCCTGATATTCACGGTACACTCGTGAAATGGTGGTACGGGAAAGTCCCCACTTCATCGCTACCTCGGAGATACTGTGTCCCATCGCTCTTGCGCCGACTACAACATCATGTTAGGTCACTTAAATCTTGATAGCCTGCCACTGTAGCAGCAGTAACCGATCTAACAACTGCGCCAGACACTTGTCTTACATAGGTGTTGCCGACCGAAGCGCCGTTTTCTGTCTGTTTACATATTTCTGAATCTGAACAAGCATGCCTTTATACCAGTCTCTTTGGCGCTTCTGTGTATTGGTAGAAGCTCGATTACTTAGAAATCCCCATCTTAAACAAGCGACTCTTTTTTGGACACCCTGTAATGGCTACTCTATGTTGACCTCTACTCGAACTTGCCTGTGGTCGCGGAGCATAATTTGCTGGGAGGAATCTTTCTTTTTCGCCGACAATGCTAGCCTGTTTTCGTCGCTTAGAGCCACTGCAAGAAGTTGACTCCCGCAAGCCGCGAAGAGTGCGTGTTGAGCGAGGCGGCGCGCGCTTGGGGGTGCACTACCGGGTCCGGCGGTGAGCTCTACACTGCCAGCTGCTACTCACCCACAGCACATACATCAGGTGGGCAGAAGCGCGCCCATGGCGCCCATCCTATGTACCGGCAACTAGTAGGAAATCCTGAAAAAACAAACGGCTCGCACAGTGCACAGGACACGCAGCCGGCAGGGCGCCGCCCTCCTACCTAGCCTAGCCTACACCTAGGCCTACACCTAGACCTAGAGCAAATGCGAACCCAACTGCGGCACCCAGCTGCCCGCGCCAAGTGGCACACACTGGTTACTTCTTTGGACGATCAAGCACAGCGGCGCGGGCCAGTCATGACTATTTTGGAGCGTAGTACTGACATGAGAGACTGCATTCCTGTAAAGGTTTCTGACAGTGAATCTGTCTTACACAAGGTAAGTTTCTTCACCATCAAGTCACTAATATTATGCTCCGAGCAGTTGTCGCTCTCATAAGTAAGTAACTTAAGTATACTTTTAACTCTTCGTTTCTCCGATTTATGGTGTCAGTCTAAAACATTGGCTTTATGAGATACTACAAAAATTAATAATGTTTTCCAATTGTAAATTTACCTTTTATATTTAGATCAGAACCGTTTATACAAAAAAGCATAATTATGAATTATTTTATGGTCATTATAATAATTTTATTTGCTTAGTCGCTTATTTAAGGATCACTACAAGCTCAGAACCATTGCGATATTGTTTCCCGTTTCCTTTTTTCATTTAAGCTAGATGTTTTCCATTAATGCACTGTATCTATCACCGTCTTCTTCTGAGTGATTGGCATGAAGTGTTCGCCTCGTATCTCGGAAAGTCATAAACGTCACTACAGCTGTTCTGAAGGTGTAGCTGTTCTGAGCGTATTCCGCGAGTATATCAACACCCTCTAGACATTTTTTGACGTCCACGTATCATGCACTATTTTTTTTTTTTTTACAATTTGTGTCATACATTTTGAACATGTGTTACTCTCATTTGTAATCAATAATTATTAGTATATGGGCATAAAGACGACCTTTACGTATACGCTTTGTGTCAGTAAATTTTTTCGTGTTGTGGAATTGATTTCTTGTTTATTTTTGTACGAAACAAGTTTTCATATTATGTTTCAAGTATACTGTGTAAGATCTTTTCCTCTCAGTCTAATGTCACTAGAAGATACCTCTCAGAAAGGATAAGACACTCGGATGAAAGTGTTGTTATGATTTATCTCCATTATTATTGTTGATGTTTTATTATTATTATAGTATTTTTCGCGATTATACGAATTATTACTATTACTGTTAATGTTATGATGTATAACAGCACTACCCACCCCATACATAATTATGTTTTATTAATTTTAGACATGTAAGACCTTCATTGTTTAAGTATTCCCATACTATTGTCCTATGACAGTTCTTACTATTTAGACTGCACTGATCTCAGCCTCACATCAAGTATTTGCTTTAATAACGAAAAATCAATTTTGAACGGATTGTCTTCACTCAACAAGCATCTGACCCGTAACGTTGACTAATGAATTATATGTTCGCCAAACTATTGAGCAAATTTTTTAGAAGTGTTTTCAATGGCACGGAGTGTGGTTGTGTTTTTCTCACTGCATTAGCAATAACGATGCCATGCGTTGTAACGGCCCGCTGCAAGACTTTCAAGTGGACACCACTGCGGCGACTTGCGTGTCCGTGAGCCAGAGCACCTGGTTTTACCAGGATGTCACCCATCCAAATACTAACGTTGCTTAACTTCGGTGATCGGGCAGTGGTTCTAGTTGTTTTTTGTACTGCGTTGTTACTACAATAATATTTGGAAATGAGGGAAGCAACCTATTTGACATTTACATCTATGAAGTTCCAATAATTTTCTTTATTGTAATTTCAGTCTTGGAGCACAATGGTTATTAGTTATTTTGTGAAAGTCCAGTCTTGGAGCACAATGTTTATTAGCTATTTTGTGAAAATCCAGTCTTGGAGCACAATTTTTGTTAGCTATTTAGTGAAAACTTTTTCTTGACTCTTTCACATCTTGTTTCAGAAATTAAGCCACGACAGTGAACAGTTGCATTTAGTTATGGAAACTCTGAAATTATTATTATTTTTTCTTTCACCAAGAAATTTATTTGGACTACTTACAAAGCTAATACTCTGGTTCGTTGTACGGCTCCGTTTCTTTATCTTTGCAGCAATCCCTCATGCACCACGAAAGAAGTGTCCCAAAGGCTACGAGAACCATTTCTCCTCCGATCATCTCCGTATTTTTCTGTACTTCACATACTGAGACCTACATTTCGCAAAATGTATCTAGCACCCTACCTGTTATTGCGAAATGTTTGCTTCACTTCCTAAGCGTATCTGAACTGACCTTACTTCGTGTCCCTTCGTCAACCTACTTGTTCGCATGTTCTGTAGTAACATGCTTCAGATGTTTTCACGTCACTGTTTCCACCTTTCACGTTTTCAGTTTTCGATGATAATGCTCTATTGCACTGAAAATTCTCAGTATCATGGAAACATTCAGCTTCACGCTTATCATTGAAACTCCCACCAATAGACTCCCTTTTTACAAAACTATTGGATTCTACTAATCGAAAGTAGTTATAGTGTTTAATTTCTTCATTTCTGAAAATGTTAAGCTCATATTACAATTTTAGTACATCTCCATTAATACTCTGATTTATATTGCTTTTTTAAGTCCATTTACTCACTGAAGAATATGTCTGACCAACTCACTAATCCTCTATGAAACATTTTCACCTCCTTTCAGGAAGGTAACATATTCGCCGCCCTGCTAAGTGTTATCGTACCTACTCATATTTCTACTCTACTGACTGCATTACTTTCAGAGTCTTCGATGCTTTCTTGCTATAAAAGCTAAACAACGTGAAAGGTAAGTTTCAGAGATCTGCTGTTTCTGTAACAATTGGTATCTCATATTTACTGTCTTCATGGATTAATATGAATGTTATGAAATAATCTTTCACAGCTTCACCCGTACTTCAATGTGAAATCGCACTGAGTATCATTTATGCTGTCACGCATTTTTGCTCATGTTTGTCGATTTGGAGTGTGGTTAAAGATACAGTCAACAAAGTGATCCTTACATTTATTATTTAATGGACTGTCCGTTTCAGGAAAAGTAGTTTCTGAAATTTTATCAATCTCTTAACGTGGAGTAAAGAACAACTGAAATTCCTGAGATGTTAACATGTATTTTTGTACGACACCTGCTGCAACAGGGCACATTCAACAGGAGGAAACCCTGACGTTTCTCAGCGTCCTGGGATCGGTGACACAGAGCCAGACTCTGACCGTTGTTCCCCTTCTGTTATTTCGCTCCCCTTTTAGTTTATCCTTCGTCTTCTCTTCGCATTTCCATTTTATTTCTGGGCGCATGTTAATAGCTAAGTAGCTCATCAGTTTATTTACAAAAAAATCTTTACTCTGGCTGTAGCTTGCAGTATCTGAAACTGCTGAAGTATTATTAATTCTTAATCCATAGAAGTTCCTTTTTTCTTTTTCAACAGAATAAAAAAAATCCTGTAGATAATTTTAAGCTGGTTCGAGACAGCTGAAGGCATTATTGACAAAGACCGACCGAGAAATGAAGGAACCATTTTGTGCTTAAGTACTTATAATCTCAGTTGGTTTGCTGTACCGTTGTTTGCTGTGTGGAACGTTTACTCAAAATTACTATAGCAATCCATCTTATCACAGCCTTATCGTAACACAACGTGTTCTCCGGAAGTCTCTGTCCCTCACTTTCACTCACTCACTCTCTCTCTCTCTCTCTCTCTCTCTCTCTCTCTCTCTCTCTCTCTCTCTCTCACACACACACACACACACACACACACACAACCTACCTATCTACTTCCTCAATTCTATCTTCCTTTCTGAGTCATTCAACTATTTTCATCATTCTCGGGTCTTTGTGTTAGCCAGTTCCCTTGCTTTTATTTTTTACACAGTCATCACTTGACTGATTCAGTCATGCAACTACACAAATTTTATTAGCTGCTATTACTTCAGTTGTTTTAGAAGCGGTTCTGTCCTCCTGCTGTCTACTACTGCGTAGTTCCATTCCTTCAAAACAATTTCAGACTTTGGTCACAAAAAATATTAGTCTTTGGTAAGGAAACAGCCTTCCACAGGTTTGAAGCAAGTTCTTTCCAGTTCGTTTTCGTCGTGCCATCGTCACGTACTCCTGATCGTATTCGAAATGAGAAGGAGTTATCGGCAATACTGTAATATTACTTTTGTCTCATATCCACAATTAAATTGAATCGAGCACGAAATAGCTTCCTGGAATGAACTCCGTCTACTCTACTGCGATAGTTTCAGTAATTTACTACTCTTCATTATGGGTGTTTAATTATTTCCCCACGTACGTCATTTATAATTTAGAGCTCAAGAGTATCTTAGGCAAATTTTAGTGCACTAGTTCCTCATTACTGATACGTGCAAGCAAATTTCCATTCTTGGTCATCTCTACACTACTTCTGAAATATAAAGCTTACCAAGTGAAAGTTAAATGGATATTTGGCACGAAGAAGAACGACAAATTCACGTCTTTGTGGGTTCAGCGAAGAGTGTTTATAGATTTCACGTTTAAGGTGTTATATAATAGCATTTTGGATTTAGTTATTTATGTAGATATTTACATTTACTTAAGTTAGTTTAGATGTATATTATAAATACCTGTAAATTTTCCAACCTTGCCTAATATTAATAATATGTAAGAGTGTACAACTCAATACATATGTATTACATCCTCCTTGAATTTTAATTCATTTCTTAGAAACATAGATATGTTGATTTGCGACGCACATGAAAATAAATTTCATTTCTGAAAGTAAAAAAGTTAAGTGCAGACGAGTCTTGGGGTAATATTATTGCATCAATAGTCGTAATATCTTGGACTTATTACGTTTTGCCGCTGTCAAGGTTCGCATTCGCAGCTAATTTTCGTTACCAACTGAGCATGCATCAGGTGGAAAAGGATTACAGGATTATTACAGATAGAAAGCAGGGTTGCATCGTGTAATGTGCGCTTACGTCAAATATGTGATGTACGTGGTAAATTTCCAAATATTCAGTGGCATAAAGAGAAAATCAACACGAGAAAAACCAAAGACCCATGATATTCAACAAAACAGAAGGCACTTGAAGTTCCGATTGTCTGTTGTGCAGAGAGAGAGAGAGAGAGAGAGAGAGAGAGAGAGAGAGAGAGAGAGAGAGAGAGAGAGAGAGAGGAGTAAGGAATATGAGGGGTAATGAGGGAAGAGGAGAGAAGTAAGGGTAATAAAGAGCCAAACTGGCAGGTGTGGGTGTTGTCAGCTCCAAAAGGTTGGAATGCCTTTCTGAATTGTTCCGAGAACAGGCAAGTTTACGACTAGAGGACCGTGACCTGGAGGCTGTAAGGAGAGAGAATAAAGAACAGCTATTATATTTGTTGTATATGTACGGAAGGAGCCATAACAGACTTGGTATGGTTTCTTCTCACTGATCACTCATGCCGTAGACATGTTTCGTAAAGCGAAACATGGAGCATGTTATTAGCGAGAGGTGTACGGCATCTCCGACATAATACAAAATTCTATCACATATGTACGTCTCGGTTGCAACTAGTAACATAACGTTCGTTAGATTTCATAGACATTTCAATGTTGTCGACAGATTTGCTGTACTGTTTCTGCTAGCAGCTTTTGATCTACATATCGTAGTTATTTTTTACAATAGAACTATTCGATTTTTAACAGCATTATTGAAGTCTTAAAACATGATAACAGTGATATGGAGCTTGTTAATGTTTGTATGGAAACGTTTGTCAAAAAAGTGGGACATTGTTCGCTGCAAAGGCTAAGGTTGCCGACAAAGCATTCGTTATGAACCGCATTTGTTGTTTACGTAGCTGTAGAGGCCAAACAGAGCGGCAGTCCTTGCTGCCGTATTATCATACTCCCCGCATCTTTTTGCTAACAGTGTCACTTCAAAGAAAAACATGCGCCAAATCAATGGACTGCTCTTTCCAACAGCTTCCAACGTCCTTCAATGAAGAACCTGTTTCCATTTAGAAAACCATAGCTGATTGTCTTGGAATAAATAAAATTGTCATATTTTTATGTACAACTATATATACTCGGAAACCGTCATTCGGAAGCTCTGAGTATATTAAGATGTGTCTGAGGTGTCTGCTTTAAGTTGGGCACTCTGCACTATTTAATCGATACGTCATTATCGATTTGTAATGCGTCAGTATAGTAATAACCATGCGACTGAGACAATGCTCTCGTGTCGGAAGTTGGGCACCCTTGTCGCCGTGGTGAGTTTTAAATGTCAACAACGGAGTATTGATTCTGTACTCGAAATAAAATTGATGTTCTATGCGTTTTGATCTGTATGGGTTTGAAAATACAGACAAACCATGCATCCCTGAGACCGTCGCTAGGTGAAATCTGCCATCATTCCTTGCTTCGTTGGTGTTCATCCGTCAGCATAACAAGTTTCTTTTTGCGATTGCTGGTTTTGGTTTATATGATGAATTATCTTCTGATATTCCACTGTATTCGTCGTTGGTTTATTTGATACGAATATCGTATGGTATGCTTCGTGTAACGGTATGTCAAACATTGTATACGATATGGATTTGACATTGCGTTTACGCAGAACGGTAACTGCTAAAATCGCTAGTGTCTTGACGGATAAAAAGTGCTCTCTTAAAACACACTATATTTCGATATGTCTCCGAGTGGATCGGCGCAGGACGGAATATAAATACGGAACCTCACCACGATGACCGTCACTCCTAAAAAGAAAGATAAACTTGCTCTCACACCAAAATCGTATCCACGAAACTAATACGACATATTTCTTTCATAGTCAAATCGATGTATCGACTAGCACACTAATCAATAAATTTTCTGTGTAACTGAAAAAGCAATATTAGTTAGTCTTTCTGATGACTAACAGGCTCAAGCAATCGTATATTATCACCATACACTAACTTGTGGAGAACTGCATTATTAGTGGTCGCAAAGGAACATTCTTAGTAGCACATTGTCGTAAATTTGGATCGATGGAGGCAATG
Organism: Schistocerca gregaria; assembly: GCF_023897955.1. Taxonomy (NCBI): domain Eukaryota; kingdom Metazoa; phylum Arthropoda; class Insecta; order Orthoptera; family Acrididae; genus Schistocerca; species Schistocerca gregaria. Next base: position 670,856,218 of record NC_064924.1, on the reverse strand, counting down.
GCACAAGCCTCTGAAGTTATGAAGAGTTTTCATGGCCTCGCTGTTTTATGTGGCAAGCAGTTTGGAATTCATAACTCGAGTAAAACAACGTCACAATAACATGCAGCTGAGATCGAGTAAGTTTTCAAATTTCAGTGTCGTAATTCAAGCTCGTCGCAGACGATTTCCGCACGTCAGTGATGGCCCATTAAGAGCGACATGTGTTCGCTATATATTCACGTTTACTAATGCTACCCACTGCACTCATGAACATACACTCCTGACTCATAATAGGAGAAATCGGCTGCCTCTCGCTTGTCAAGGTAAAATGCGACTCGCGTCGATAGTGACGAAATCTGAAGGCACAGAGGTTTTGGTTGGTTGGTTTAAAAGAGAGGGGGGGGGGGGGGGGGAGGGACCAAACTAAGAGGCCACGAGTGTGAGAATAAAACGGGCAGAAGTTTTAAATAACTAAAAAATGAGTATCGATGCAACTGAATTACCGATCTCGTTGACGTCCGAATGAAATGCGCAACAGAATTTAATAATGTGTCAGTTTAGCAGAAGTCTAGGTGAAAGTTTGAGACAAGTGTTTCATTTTTGTTTCTGAGTAGCGAATGAAAGTTTAACTGTAAGTCGAGTTTCAAATTTGGTTTATTATTTCCGGTACTAGCCCGGTATTTGCAAACAGTTCTGTTCAAATTTTCATCGTTATTGACTTGTAAATTTATCTTTTATCTTTAAACTTATGAACGCATTATTATCCACTAAGCAATTGTCTGAGGCGCTCTAAGATGAAACGGAACATTGACACTCGTTCTAAAGCAGTAAACTGTTTGCCAGATGTTTACGAAATACATTAAAAGACCGTACTACTTTTGTTTCGTACGCTGAATGTAAGTGGAATAAAATATCCTAAATTTCAACGTCCCACTGTTTGCAGAATGAGTGTTCTGCACTACAGTGACATGATAAAACCAGTGAGGTACATGCTAATATCGTGTCAGACCACCATCTGCGCAGAGCAGTGCAGCAACCCGACGTGGCGTGGGCTCAAAACGTCGCTGTAAGTCCTCTGCAAAATTAAGTGACCCAAGCTGCTTCTATAGCCGTCCATAATTGCGAAGGTGTTGCCATAAATGTTCGATGGGATTCGTGTCGGGCTATCCGAGTGCCTAATCGCTCCTTTTATTTGTCCGCAATGTTGTTCAAGCCACCTGCGAACAATTGCGGCTCGGTGACATGACCGTCCACAAAAATTACACCGTTGTCTGGGAATATATGATCCATGACTGGCTGCAAACAGTCTCCGAGTAGCCGAACATAGCCAGAACTCACTCCAATCCGTGTGAACACAACCCCCACAAATAAGCGGTTACTAACAGCTTGCACAGTGCCTTGTTGACAACTTGGATCCATTACTTCGTCGGGCCTGCGTCCCTTGACCTCCTACTAACTGAAGTTGGGACTCATCTAATCAGGTCAGGGTTTTCCAGCCCTGTAGGGTCCAACCGATACGGCCAAGAGCCCAGGAGGGTCGAGGGAGGCTATGTCGTTCTGGTAGTAAGGGCACTAACGTCGGTCGTCTGCTGCCACAGCCCATTAATCAAAATTTCGTCGCTCTGTCGTAACGGCTACTTTCGTCGTACGTCCGACGTTGGTTTCTGTGGCTCTTTCAAGCAGTGCTGTTCGTCTGTTGTCATTAACAACCCCACGCAAACGCTGCGCTCTCGGTCTTTAAGTGAGGGCCGTCGATAGCTGCGTTTTTGGTAGTGAGAGCACACTCTTGACACTGGGGATCTCGGAGTATTGAATTTCCTAACGACTTCCGAAATAGAACGTCTCATGCGCCGAGCTCCAACTACCATTCCGCGTTTAGAGTCTGCTAACTCCTGTCGTGCGCGCGTCGGAAACCTTCTCACATCAATACGCTGAGTACAAATGAAAGCTCCGCCGATGTACTGTCTTTTTATACATTGTGTACGCGACACTACCGATATTTGTATATGAGCATATCTTAATTCCATGACTTCTGTCTCCCCTGTGTACAATGGAGTGTGTGCTCTAATTGGCTCTTGAGGGTTTAAAACTACGTATCGGAGCGAAAGCAGGTCGCTCATTTGATGGAATGTCAGAAGCAAAGAGAGGTTTGATGTCAGCTTCGTTTCATAAAAGATAGCGAGAGTAGCAGACATGAAACCGGAAGTAGAGAACGTGGCCCAGCAGCAGGTCTGAAACGCCTCCCAAGCACTCGCGGCAAGACGTCAGCCACCGTCTTGCGTGAGCGCCGCGGCCACCTTGGAGTGCTGTAGGCGGTGCGCAGCTGGTATAGGCGGCCATCTTCCCCTGCCCCGCAGTCCTAAGTCACGGTAATGAAGTGCGTCCATCGACTGTATCGAACCGGAACCGTAAGATGGGCTGACGTGGAGCCATGACAGAATGGCAGAGAGGTGGTACAGATTTTGTGCGTTCCCATTACCGCACCGTCACTGAAGTTATCCGATATTTCGGTACATTAACGGACTGCCGAATGTGTCTACAAGTAATGGTGTACCACTGGCGGCTATGATACACGACGTAAGAACAGCGGTCGTAAAAACATCCTAACCGACAGGGGCCGGACACCAGTGTCACGCTTGTTCAGTGATAATCGGATTCAAATCCGACAGAAAATTATGGTATCGGCGGATGGAGATCTATCACAGTCAGTTTCCGAGACTCAGTTGTGAGTGGAACTGTGAACAAGACACATTTGCAGACGTATACCTCACAAAAGACGCGTGACTGCTACGGTCGCAGGTTCGAATCCTGCCTCGGGAATGAATGTGTGTGATGCCCTTAGGTTAGTTAGGTTTAAGTAGTTGTAAGTTCTAGGGGGCTGATGACCTCAGATGTTAAGTCCCATAGTGCTCAGAGCCATTTGAACCAACTACCAAAAATGATGCACAAAATCAGCGTTTCTAATGTTTTCCTGTCAAGACTGAACTCCTACTTCTGAACTATGAAGAATCATCCACTCAATACAAATGTGAACAGTATGATCACTTTTGACCTAAGGCAGTTTAAAAGAAAATTACATTTTTGTCGGCAAAGGAGGGAAGAAAAGGTTCACGTGTGAAATCCAGTTGAATAAATGCGGCGGAACCGTTTTGGTTAGTAGTTCATAGTGTCTTTAGTGCAGGCAATAGGTGGTTCAAACATACCTGAGGTAGAAGAAATTTTTTTCTACCGAATAAAGAAGGTAGTTGAACTTTGTGGGAGCGAGCAGGTTTGATCACGTGACTGTGCGATTCTTTGTGTGTGTTCAGAGGGAGAGCACAGTGCGGTGTTGGGCATGATCCCTCCGTTGGAGCAGGTCGCTAAGTCTGAGTCCACGTGCTGCTTTTGCGACGAGAGTGCAAGGTGCTCCAATGGTTTCATCCTCTCCACAACTTTTCGTCTCCACGCAGAAGAGTTAAAAGGTGACGATGTACACCACCTATTTAAAAAGCAACCACGAAGACGGATTTGGCCTGTGGAAAGAGAGGTTCAAATGGCTCTGAGCACTATGGGACTCAACTGCTGTGGGAAAGAGAGGACTAAGATAATAACAAACATTTCTCACTTGGATCTTTCTAAATGAGAAATAAGGGAGCTCATGAATGTTTACCATACTCAACCCGTGAGTACCAAATTCCATGTTGTCGTCTTTGTTTTCGTCCTCTTTTTCTTCCGCAGCCGCAGATATACAGCGTGTTTCAAAGATGACCGGTATATTTGAAACGGCAATACAAACTAAACGAGCAGCGATAGAAATACAGCGTTTGTCGCAATATGCTTGGGACAACAGTACATTTTCAGGCAGACAAACTTTCAAAATAACAGTAGTTACAATTGTCAACAACAGATGGCGCTGCGGCCTGGGAAACTCTATAGTACGATATTTTCCACATATCCACCATGCGTAGCAATAATATGGCGTACTCTCTGAATGAAATTACCCGAAACCTTTGACAACGTGTCTGGCGGAATGGCTTCACATGCAGATGAGATGTACTGCTTCAGCTGTTCAATTGTTTCTGGATTCTGGCGGTACACCTAGTCTTTCAAGTGTCCCCACAGAAAGAAGTCACAGGGGTTCATGTCTGGCGAATAGGGAGGCCAATCCACGCCGCCTCCTGTATGTTTCGGATAGCCCAAAGCAATCACACGATCATCGAAATATTCATTCAGGAAATTAAAGACGTCGGCCGTGCGATGTGGCCGGGCACCATCTTGCATAAACCACGAGGTGTTAGCAGTGTCGTCTAAGGCAGTTTGTACCGCCACAAATTCACGAAGAATGTCCAGATAGCGTGATGCAGTAATCGTTTCGGATCTGAAAAATGGGCCAATGATTCCTTTGGAAGAATTGGCGGCCCAGACCAGTACTTTTTGAGGATGCAGGGACGGTGGGACTGCAACATGAGGCTTTTCGGTTCCCCATATGCGCCAGTTCTGTTTATTGACGAAGCCGTCCAGGTAAAAATAAGCTTCGTCAGTAAACCAAATGCTGCCCACATGCATATCGCCGTCATCAATCCTGTGCACTATATCGTTAGTGAATGTCTCTCGTGCAGCAATGGTAGCGGCGCTGAGGGGTTGCTGCGTTTGAATTGTGTATGGATAGAGGTGTAAACTCTGGCGCATGAGACGATACGTGGACGTTGGCGTCATTTGGACCGCAGCTGCAACACGGCGACGGAAACCCGAGGCCGCTGTTGGATCACCTGCTGCACTAGCTGCGCGTTGCCCTCTGTGGTTGCCGTACACGCTCGCCCTACCTTTGCAGCACGTTCATCCGTCACGTTCCCAATCCGTTGAAACTTTTCAAACGGATCCTTTATTGTATCGCTTTTCGGTCCTTTGGTTACATTAAACCTCCGTTGAAAACTTCGTCTGGTTGCAACAACACTGTGTTCTACGCGGTGGAATTCTAACTCCAGAAAAATCCTCTGCTCTAAGGAATAAACCATGTTGTCCACAGCACACTTGCACGTTGTGAACAGCACATGCTTACAGCAGAAAGACGACGTACAGAATGGCGCACCCACAGACTGCATTGTCCTCTCTATCTTTCACATCACTTGCAGCGCCATCTGTTGTTGAAAATTGTAACTACTGTAATTTCGAAAGTTTGTCCGCCTGAAAATGTACTGTTGTCCCAAGCATATTGCAACAAACGGTGTATTTCTATCGCTGCTCGTTTAGTTTTTATTGACGTTTCAAATATACCAGTCATTTTTGAAACACCCTGTACAAGCTTTATAGGTTAAATACCATCTTTCACGACTGTAATGAAACTCTTAGACTAAACGCGCTCCGCTTTATTCCAAAGCATCTTCAGTCCTGAGGTTTTGTGACGCCAGCGAAACGCACCTTCTCAAAATACATATTCATTTTTAATTATCCTGCTGCAATCAGATGATCCAGAAAAAGAAGGAGCGTTGTAGATCGACTCCTCGTCGATACTGAAGCCATTCCAGACGGAATACAGGCTCAGTTACCACAAACTTGTTTATTACTATATCTACGTGGTCATTACTGCCTGTGTTCAAAACTGTCCGACGATTTGTCCTCAACATGTACACAGACAATCTACACGAGGAGATTATGCAAGTATTTTGCAATGAGAAAGGTATTTGGGGAGATACCGTAAAATACTCGATGCTACACTGAGCAAGAATGTTGTTAAAAATACAGAAAATTGAACCTGCGTAGAAAATCGTCAGATGGACCACCACTATGCTTTCTACGTTTCGTGCTACTACATAGGACGTTCAAGAAGAAACAGACCGGAGGTTGTAAAATGAAAACCTCTGAAGAGACCGTAGAATCCTATTGCCTACGGAAGAAGGTGTGATACCAGTGAGAGCGTTGAGGTCCCAAACTTGCCGCTAGAGGGATCTGGGTGCACAGCACGTGGCGACAGGGTGAACACGTGGGCGCATCGACCGTCCACTGCACTGAGTCGTGCTGAAAACAGCGAAATGGACGCTTCAAAAGATGACGCTAAGGGTAGCAGTGTGTTTCGTTAGAGCGGAAGGAATGCGAGGAACGGAAAGTCATCGAAGGATGGCGCAAGTGTATGGAGAGCATTGCATGTCCGTTGCAATTCCGACGCTCAATCCAGCCTCTGGGACAGTGGCTCCCACCGTAACTCAACCGATCTTCAATGATGAGAGCATCCACCTGCTGGACAATGTGGACAATGGTATCCGTAGCGCGGTGTGGCGTTCCAGACCGTGCGTCATCCTCCAATGACATCCGCCCTTCCATGAATCACTTGTGTCACGCCCTGATCCTCGCAATACAGAAGCAGTTTTATCCGCACAATTGTGCCGGTCTCCGATGAATCTCCTTTCCCCGCACTTCTTGCTCTGAAAGGGAACGCACCACACCCCTTTGATCTTCTTCTGAAGCCTCAGTTGTCGTCGCGCGCGTCCGCATCTATGACCCCCTAGCAGCGGGTCTGGGGCCTAAGGACTCTTATAGGGACCACGTCCTACATAAGTAGTGCTTTTACGACCCCATTCAGCAGATTTCATTTTACATCCCTCGTCTCTGTTTTCTCATGATTCTTATATTAGAGTTTCAGTAGCCAAAGAAAGAACTTATCCTAACCAAAGAGACTAGAGTTCTAGTTTTATTACACTGTACCTCAGTTATACACCAGAAGTGTGAACTTAACACCAGAAAGACCAAGGAAACCCAAGTTTTCTTCTGGAAAGCGCCAAATCAGCTACCTTTATTATACATACGCTAATGAGCAAAATGTTAGGACCACCTTCTTAGTAACGCGGAAGGCAATACGGAAGCGATTCTGCGTTGCACAGATTCGGCAAGTACTTGGCAGGCTTCTGGAGTTATGTAGCAAAAAATGCCTCTGAGCACTATGGGACTTAACCTCTGAGGTCATCAGTCGCTTGGAACTTAGAACTACTGAACCCTAACTAACCTAAGGACATCACACACATCCATGCCCGAGGCATGATTCGAACGTGCGACCGTAGCGGTCGCGCGGTTCCAGACTGTAGCGCCTAGAACCGCTCGGCCACTTCGGCCGGCAGATATGTAGCACCAGATGTCTTCGCATAGGTGACGCAATGCCATTGAGGTACAGGTCGGTGGTTTGTGGGAGAGCAGTTGGCGCCTAATAGCGTCCCAGTAGTGTTTCATGGGGTTCAGACCAGGCGAATTTGGTGGCTAATAAATCAACATGAGCTCACTGTTGTGTTCGTCAAACCACTGTAGCACGATTCCGGTCTTGTGACACGTACATCTATCCCGCTTGAGCGTCTATGTGATAAATGTTTACGTAATCATTAGCTTATATTGTCGTTCCTTGATAATTTCGTAGACAATGCGGTTTCCGATCGCTGGTCGTTCACGCTAGTATCTCGATGTACGTGCTTCAGCTCTGCCCTCCACTGACTACATACGTTTAATTTTTGACGAAATTGGTTGCATACTACGTCTTGTACCATACGGGAGTATCAATAGTGATTTTCTTCTTCACTTTTTCGTGTATATTTAATACAAATTTCAGTCTAACATTACTTATTCCAACGAAGATAATGACTTTCGCAGTGATCAGCACAATGTTTACAATCTCAGACCTGTGTAAATAAACAGATCAAACAAGAAACTTGCTCGTTCGTTGTTGTGTCATCAATATTTACTTCTAATGTAAGGCACAGTTGCAGTGTTCAACGACATCTAGGGTGAAGAAGACTGTCCGGTTCAGAGTTATGACTGGAATTCAATTATCAAAGGGCTGCTCTCTCACTGCTGACTCATAGAAAGTGGAATACATCTACAGGAATTGTAATAACTTTCGACTAAGCTTTAGTGAAGAAAAATTCTTTAAAATGAAATATTTTTAGTTTCGAACATACTTTTTTATCTGAACGACTAAGTTAAAAAATTTCAGCCGAACTGTCAATAATATTGTTGTACTGAACTCCCATGTATAAAACCGTTTCAAACTTCTGGTTATTTTAAAAATGTGTTAAATATTGGTCATCAATCAGATAAGCCATGAGAAGTTTAGAAAAGGATTGAAATTATGTTTAAAGTTTGTTGCTAGCCAACAAGTGCTCAAATTCTCAAATAGTGGATTAATATAATCTGAGTATCTGCGCGCACCGAGTTATGATGCCTCATGACAAACAGTTTCAAACTGTAATACTTGACTTATTGTCTTAAACATTTAACGTAAGATTATACCTCGTAATGAATAGATTACGACAGCGTTTTATGTTTTTAAATTCGGTCAACAACTATAAGAAACATTGAAAATAAATTTTTTGTTGCTCTTGAAGCTGTTATGTAGACAACCTACAACGAGGATCGTGAACCATGAATCATGAACCCGGACAGCCGTTTTGTTTACTATACTAATTCCCTCGATGACAAACTACAAGAGAGGAAAATAAACAGCTATCCGGTCGTGTTCAACATCAATTCGCTCTCGGGAAAGTGCGATAGTTCTGTTTTTCGTTGATCGCAAACGCTCTTCGCAGGTCACTCCGGTGACCAGAAAAAAAATGAGCCACTAACTACTTCGTAACTACGAAACAAAACAGACTTTTTGAAATACACCAACTGGTAGTTTTATATGTCGGCTTTTGCTATTGCTCCTTTTATACAAGCGGACATCCCGATTTCCCATGAAATGTATTCGCAGTTGCGAATACGAACTACCATTGGCTGTATATGGGGAGTGAGGACACTGGAAGCTTGCCGCGTGCCAGGACTCGAACCAGAGGTCCTGCTTCACGCGGCAGGTCGCCTTAAGCGCTTTGGCTACCGGTGCACGACTCACGACCACGTTTCACCTTGTGATGGTACTTTAATTACGTAACCATTACGGCACCTCACCTCAACCTCTCGATACCAGCAATATTCTACTGTGTTTCTGTAAAATAGTTAACATATTTCTGTGACAACATTCAGATTTGATTTCATTAATGTAGAGGTATCTCGATACATCGATATGTATATACTGCAATGATATTATTCTTCTGTGTTGTCACTATGATCTTTGACGTACTGGTAACTCTGAATTTTTGGGAGCGTAAGCGGTTTTTAGAGAGTCAACCTATGGTCGTCATGTTAAAAAGACGCAAACTGTAGTCAATTTATGAAATGTGAACTTTAACAGTGAGGAAGATATATTCAAGTATGTTTTATATTGTGAAGTGATGTTTTGGAACGAGTTACGTGATATTGCAACAAAAGTAATAAAAAAGAAGTGTAACTTAAATTCGGAGTGCTGACTACTTTTTTACATCACCATTGTCCTAACTTGCAAAAGTTTCGTCTTCAAGAATGGTTTATGAAACACATAAATAAAACTTTTGAATATCGCAGATTAACAGCTAGTCCTCTTTGCATCCGAGCTTGGAATCATCACCACCTAGATTTTTGACGATTAAGCCATGAGTTCACAACGAGACCAGCGTGGGAAACACGAAAAGATGAGTGCCTAGTTTATCCATTACTTCAAGAAATGACTTTATTAACTGTGCTCTAATGACACCTGCCACATAATATAACTTTGTTGTTGCCTGAAAATGCAATTTTAGCAGCATGAGCAACACTACAATCATAATTAATTTTTTACCTTTGTTGTGTAGGGTTGTTAGAAGCTTTAACTGGAAATGTTTTTCACTGCCAGCTATCCAAGTACGTCGCGCCTCGCTCACTATGAGCCCTGTCCGTATTTTATGTTGACGTCTCTCGTCAATACGGAGAAATGCGTGTTTCACCGCTTTGTTACAGGGCAATCTTTGTTCTTATTCAAACGTAGAACGGTCTGTGATCATTGATCTGGTATAGTGATACCTGTGCTCAACTCCACGACTGCGGAGTGTCAGTCTATTCACTCATTTAAATATACGGAAAGAAAACGAGCAACGCACAATGCGAAGCAAAGTGGAGTACACAACACAATTGATAAGTGTTGCTGTGGTGTTGCTTACTTAGGCTGCCAGCTTCGTGAAGGCGGTAGCTCAGGCACGAACTCTACTGATATTTTAAGCAATCATTACTCTAAACAACCCCACCCAAAATTACAACGTTAAAGTGTCCGCATAATTCCCTCTTTTTGCTTTCGTTGATATTGTTGTGGAACTTGCAAGGAACCTCATGCGTGTGGTGTATTGACTTTTAGCTGTGTACTTTCTCCGTAACAGTGATCAGATCAGGGAATCTCTGTACAAATCAGAACTGAGCTATTTATACTCGTTTTAAGCTCGCCAGGGTGTCCTGTGACGTCATATCCGCAATCGACCACTCCGCACGATCGTAGACTCGAATCGCGTCTCTGTCACTGCCAGTTTAAGTGAAAACTTATCACTAGAGTCCGTTGTTCACTACTATTGGACTATACCATCATGAAACGGAGGACATCGAAAGGGTGCAAAAAAGGGCAGCTCGTTTTGTATTATCGCGTTATAGGGGAGAGAGTGTGGCAGATATGGTAAGCGAGTTGGGATGGAAGTCATTACAGCATAGACGTTTTTCGTCGCGGCGAGACCTTATTACGAAATTTCAGTCACCAACTTTCTCTTCCGAATGCGAAAATATTTTGTTGAGCCCAACCTACATAGGTAGGAATGATCATCAAAATAAAATAAGAGAAATCAGAGCTCGAACAGAAAGGTTTAGGTGTTCGTTTTTCCCGCTCGCTGTTCGGGAGTGGAATAGTAGAGTGATAGTATGATTGTGGTTCGATGAACCCTCTGCCAAGCACTTAAATGTGAATTGCAGAGTAGTCATGTAGATGTAGATGTAGATGTAGAAATGAGGGCGAGTACACCAGTTTGCAAGTATAACCGAGGATTCACGGTATTGCCGTCACATACGCAACCCTGGGCGTGAACATTAATTGTATACCAATAAAATGATCGATCGGTGAATGTTATTCTGTTTGTACCAACATTTGGGGTCATAAACAGTATAGAAAGTTTGTAAGGACGTTGCAGGGCAAGTTGTGCTGAGACATAATTGTTAATAAAGTAATTCGATACGTTGCGCTGTTTCCGAGTTAAATAGCATTGAAGTTGGATAATCAGGCCGCTGCGAGCTCAATTTCAAACTGCCCGCCAGTTACACAATTAGTGTCAGTTGTTCTCACAGCGCAGGTGATAGCGCTCCAGAATGCTCAGACTTTGGCTCGGGTTCGATCCTTACTACCGTCTCATGTCCAATTTTCGTATCGCTCTCTCGTTGGGTTCTATCGAACCAAACGAAGAACACGTTTGGTGATATCGCATCTGGCGGGCCGCTTGATTTTGCACTCAGTTGCCTGATTCGCTAGTTTCAATGCTAATTAACTTGTAAACGGCGCGAGGTATCAATTTTTTCTTAACAACTGTTTCTTAGCAGAACTTACCCTGCAACATTCTTATACATTTCAGAATGTTTGTGTGTGTGTGTGTGTAAAATTGTTTCGAGGAATGCTATAAATTTATTTTAATATTTGACCTATACTCAGAGTATGGCAAATAACTACGTTGACATACACAGTCTTTCGACACATTACCAGGTTTGCGATGTCAGTGGAAGCAAACAGCTCACGAGGACGAAGGGTGTTCAGTAAACGGTGGTTAGTTACGAAAATAAACTTACAGCAGTCTTCGAGAAAGTTACAGAAATGAATGATAAGTTACACAACTCGCCATTAACCCATAAACGCAAGTTACCATGACCGAAAGAAAACACAAGTAGCACTCTTTTTGGTTTCAGGGGCATGATACGGACGTTTCCATATGCTGTGTTTTCGTTTGACGAAGCACATATGTTTTCTCTTCGTCTGAAACGTGGACTATAACATCGAACTTTTTCCTCTCGTTTAGCACATTTGCAATTCTGTGAACTGTATCCATTAAATTTCGTCGTACAACCTACACAGTCTCCGAAAATACAGCTTCGCCAGAGGCCATGTGATCCCGACAATCGGTCGCTTTCGTCCTGTCAGTGCAACGGTAAGATCATGCACTCAGCTTCTGTACTAAGACAAGACTATTCCTATATTCTTGCACGCTGCAGTAACAGGGGAGGAGTAGAAAATGACAGCAGCTCCACCGTTCCCCAGACTCGTCAGACTTGCGGAAGTTGTACGGGAAGACAGGAATCCGATGTGGTGCTGACGTTCAAGTGGCGCCTTGATTTCTAGAGCCTGCAACCCTCAACACTCAGCTCGTACTCGGCTCCGTTTCTGACTCCTCTGTTATATGGTAGGGGTGTACAGACCTGTTAGTAACGTAGTAACGCGGACTACAAAACCGCTACTGTGACTACATAAGAGCCACAATTTGATAAATATCATGTCGAGAGACAAGTTATTATTCAGTATCTGGCACACCTGCACCAGTGTCAGCTAGACTGGGCTCAAAAGATCTCTGAATTCTACAAGAACTCACGCTGCACATTTCGGGAGCGAATGAAAGGCGAGAAGAAAAACGAAAACATTACAAGAACGAACGGCGAGGGGCGGGCTGCCCTTAGATCAATGGCGGGCCACATGCGGCCCGCGGTCTGGGCATCCCTGTTACATGAGATTTATTATTAGCGTTGGAGGAGTGACAATTAGAATTCTGACCCGCGGATCAAAGAGACACTGACAATACTTATTAATATTGCTTTACAATTGAAGTATTATCGAGAGTTAATCCAGAAGCGCCGACACTAGTATTGTAAGTAGGCTGTTTAGGTTTTTTTATTGGTAACGCCACGTAGAGCTCTGTATGAAAATCACTGGCTGTGCTGTGCGCAGTCTGTGGCTGGTCGGCATTGTTGCAAAAGTCGCTATTGTAGCGTTGGGCACTTGGCTGTTAACAGAGCGTAGCGTTGCGCAGTTGGAGGTGAGCCGCCAGCAGTGGTGACTGTGGGGAGAGAAAGGGCGGAGTTTTGAGAGCGGATGATCTGGACGTGTGTCCATCAGAGGCAGTAAATTTGTAAGACTGGATGTCATGAACTGCTATATATATTATGACTTTTGAACTTCATTAAGGTAAATACATCGTTTGTTCTCTATCAAAATCTTTCATTTGCTGACTATGCCTATCAGAAGTGAGTGCCTTCAGTAGTTTGAATCTTATTTAGCTGGCAGTAGTGGCGCTCGCTGTATTGCAGTAGTTCGAGTAACGAAGATTTTTGTGAGGTAAGTGATTTGTGAATGGTATAGGTTAATGTTAGTCAGGGCCATTCTTTTGTAGGGATTATTGAAAGTCAGACTGCGTTGCGCTAAAAAAATATTGTGTGTCAGTGTAGTGTTGATCATAATAGGTAAAGAGCGAAATGTCTGCTTACGTTCAGTTCTGCTCAGCTGTTTGAAAATCAAATAATGTAAGAGGTTTAAGCACAGTATTCCATTAATTTTTCTAAGGGGACGTTTCAGTATTATTGCTAATCGATGCTACAGTTCGTTGCTAGGAGCCAATGCTTTGCAGCCGCGTACGGAGAGAGACCTCTCACAAACGGAGAGAGACTTTGTCGAAGACGGCTAAAATGTCCGTAATTTGTATTTATTTCGCAGTTATAGTTTTCAGTTACCCCTGCTTTATTTCGAAATCGAGAGGTAGGCGGGGCAAAAGGGCGCAACTGCTGCAAGACACTAGGTTACAGGTCTGAATGTTCTATTTTATAATCCAAGCCTGTAGATGTCTCATGCACACAGTTTCAGATGGTGCGATCGTCGCTATCAACTGAGCAACCAACACTACATGACACTAAGATATCTTACGAATTGAATATTCCCAACACAGTCAGCAGAAATAAAGCGTGTGAAGGGATTTACGAGTAATATTACCGCACGACTGCCTTTCACTTTCCTTATTTCGCCTTTTACGGCCCGTCGACGGCGTGACGGATTAGGCAAACGTATCTGATGTATTTGCGAGAGGAAAGTTATTTGGCGCCCCGGCTCTGTGAGTGCGGTGTGCACGTTTGTTGGAATTGTAAACTGCGTCGGGTGTGTTCGTGAACGGATTAGATAAGGCCGAACGTGGAAGCCGAGCCGCTATACGACGGCCACAAAATCGATTGCAGCACACGCATCATAAAAAGCACTCGCGTTAACATCTGCCTCGCGACAGGGCATGTAACTGGAGCGTGAATTCTGCTGAACTGGAGGTAACTCAAGTAGCCGATTTCTGGCTTTCAGTTTCTGTATTTCATTTCCGGTTAGCGGAAATTGAAAAAGCTTTATAAAACACATGTCCCGTTTTTATTTTTATTATTATCATCGTGTCAGAAAGATACATAAACCAAGGTTCATGCAGTTGTTGACAGACCAACACAGTTTGTATAATCTTTACCAAAATTTGGCCACTTGCAGTACATTTTCGGTCGCCTGTTGAACGTCGCTTTCTGTGTAGGTGGCCGGACTCAGTCGACAGCCTGTTCCTCTCCGTAGCTGCACTGCGTTTTGTTCTCTTCAGTGTAAGGTCAACCCGTCATCTGCCCACTCCTGACCTCAGCCTATTCAAGGACTTGCACAACGGCAAATTCTTACCATCAACAGGGGGTGAAAATTCCGAAAATACTTTCCAACCAGTAGAGTGGGATATCTCAGCTCTCCATAGTTGCAACCTGGCTTCATCAGTGGTTGCTAGTTTTTCGATGTTCTGAGGAAACTTTTCCTTGACCTTAATCGTTGTGGGTACGGTTGTTGCCCATGCACGGGATGCGTTTTCTCCTGCTCCAGTTTCGTTCTTTCCCTATTTGCTGCTCTTTATCTTCGAACAGGAGGTGGTGTAATTCCTGCAAGGTTGAAGAGCCATTCGACTGCAGCTGACTTCAAGCACCCTGTTGTAACTCTGCATGTGTCGTTTAGGACAATATACACCTGTTTGGCACGTGTTGGCTTATACCAAACAGGACTGGCATAATCTGCAGCGCAATAGCATAATGCCATTGCAGAAGTTCGTATGGTTTCAGCTTGACTGCCCCACTGTGATTCGGCCAGTTTTCTCAGTAGGTTGTTCCTATTGGAGACTTTAGATTTTAAATTCATGCCGTGCTGTTTGAACGTTAGAGGTCTGTCGAATGTAATTCTTAGAGTGGGGGAGTGTCACAGTGTTCCAATTTAACCTCTGACTATTCTATCTTTAATTTGCGGGTGGTTTCCCTATTTCTCAGGTGGAAAGCACACAATTGGTCTTTGTTGCGTTCGCTTTAAGATGGTTTATTCAGTAGTATTTTGACAGATCTTCAACAGCACTCTTTAGGATGATTTCTATCGAAGTTTGTGCTTTTGGTTGCCAGGGCGAGATCATCAGCATATAAGAAATCCTACGGTTGGAGATTATGGGCTGGTCGTTACTATATATATTCAACAGAACTGGAGCCTACACACTTCCCTGGGGAAGGCCATTTTCTATCATCGGCCATTCTGTCCTTGGTGGTCAACGAAGAATCTCCGGTTCCACAGAAGACTGGCGATGAGCCTGGTGAGGCTGGTGAGGCTGAAACCCATGATTAGATCGTAGACCTTGTTTAGTAGTAGTTGGTGGCTGACGTTGTCGTACGCTACTGTCAAGTCCACGAATACCACTCCTGTCACCTTATGGGCTTCAAAGCCATCTACTATGAACTAAGTAATACTGAGTAATTGTCCTGTGCGGCTTTTACCAGGGCGGAATCCAGCTTGCTGAGGTACAAGCAAGGGATCAAAAACATGTGAGAAATGGTTTAAACTCATTCTCTCTAGGAGTTTGTAAAGGCGACACAGTAGAGCGACTGGTCTAGAATTCTTTGGATTGTTCCTTTCTTTACCAGGTTTCAATATAGTAACTACTCGGTTGTTTCATCACATCTTTGGAAATTGATATATATATCAATACATTTATTGAAGAGTTGGAAAATCGAATCCTTTGTTGCTAATCCAAAGTGCTTAATTTTCTCAGTTCGTACATCGTCCAAGCCAGCTGACTTACAAGTTTTACTCTGCTTAATAGCCTTCTGTAATTCATCCATCGTGAATGGGAGTGAAAAGTTGTTGTTTTCCTCTTGCGCAGTTCTTCGTAGTTTTGGTTTTTTGGTCTAATTGCTGGGATTCCCATTTAGCAGTAGCTGGTGTGCTATTTGGTTCGCTGTGATATTTTGGTGTGTAGTGGTCTTAGTTGTATCACTGCACAGGCGTCGCAGAAGTCTCCCTGCTTTATGACTGTGTTTTCAGCTCCAGGTTTTATATTGTTTTAAAACATTTTCCTCTTTTTGAGTCTCTTATAGAGAAAATGAGTTCGTCTCCTGTTTCTACAGTTGTTTCACTGAAATTTATGTGACATCACTATAGGGGTTATCGGCTAAACGGCTAATCAGTTGCAACATACTGCAAATTCATTAAGGAATCAGCTCACTTTACCCTCGAACCTACCCCAGTCTCATACGAAGGAGGACTACAGAAAAAAAGTTGCACATGTCGTACCACGCTAAGATTATCGCGCAACAAGAGTAGCCAATTGTTAGCAGAGAGCACGTGTTCTGGGTTTCCTGCAGACATACTCGTAATCCTCCCGCGGCACAAACAACAGGCACATCACAGTGTGGTAGAGAAACGGCAAGTCAACTAGACACTCAAAAGTTTAAGGTACGCTTGAGAGTACATTTCTTATGGCGAAAACGTCTAAATTACACGTGGATTCATTGTGAAATTCTGACAGCATAGGAAGCAAATGCTGTTCTTGTGAAACGGCGGCAGCAGATTGACCAGTGTCTCACAGACGTGGGTAGTGAAGACCGGGGTGGAATGCTGCCGACGTCTACAACAGACGGCGTCCTCCAGACAATCGAGGAACTGGTGTGCAAAAGTTGAAATTTTTTTAACAATGAGAAGTTTCACACTGCGATTTTCGAAAGGCTCCTTGACCATGGAGTTCATTTCTGTCACGGAGGATTTGAACAGTTGGTGGAACTTGTCTTACTCTACTTTCGTCTCTGAAATGCACTGAAAATTCTACATCTACATCTACATCCGTACTCCGCAAGCCACCTGACGGTGTGTGGCGGAGGGTACCCTGAGTACCTCTATCGGTTCTCCCTTCTATTCCAGTCTCGTATTGTACGTGGAAAGAAGGATTGTCGGTATGCTTCTGTGTGGGCTCTAATCTCTCTGATTTTATCCTCATGGTCTCTTCGCGAGATATACGTAGGAGGGAGCAATATACTGCTTGACTCTTCGGTGAAGGTATGTTCTCGAAACTTCAACAAAAGCCCGTACCGAGCTACTGAGCGTCTCTCCTGCAGAGTCTTCCATTGGAGTTTATCTATCATCTCCGTAACGCTTTCGCAATTACTAAATGATCCTGTAACGAAGCGCGCTGCTCTCCGTTGGATCTTCTCTATCTCTTCTATCAACCCTACCTGGTGCGGATCCCACACTGCTGAGCAGTATTCAAGCATTGGGCGAACAAGCGTACTGTAACCTTCTTCCTTTGTTGTCGGATTGCATTTCCTTAGGATTCTTCCAATGAATCTCAGTCTGGCATCTGCTTTACCGACGATCAACTTTATATGATCATTCCATTTTAAATCACTCCTAATGCGTACTCCCAGATAATTTATGGAATTAACTGCTTCCAGTTGCTGACCTGCTATTTTGTAGCTAAATGATAAGGGACCTATCTTTCTATGTATTCGCATCACATTACACTTCGCTACATTGAGATTCAATTGCCATTCCGTGCACCATGCGTCAATTCGCTGCAGATCCTCCTGCATTTCAGTACAATTTTCCATTGTTGCAACCTCTCGATACACCACAGCATCATCTGCAAAAAGCCTCAGTGAACTTCCGATGTCATCCACCAGGTCATTTATGTATATTGTGAATAGCAACGGTCCTATGACACTCCCCTGCGGCACACCTGAAATCACTCTTACTTCGGAAGACTTCTCTCCATTGAGAATGACGTGCTGCGTTCTGTTATCTAGGAACTCCTCAATCCAATCACACAATTGATCTGATAGTCCGTATGCTCTTACTTTGTTCATTAAACGACTATGGGGAACTGTGTCAAACGCCTTGCGGAAGTCAAGAAACACGGCATCTACCTGTGAACCCGTGTCTAAGGCCCTCTGAGTCTCGTGGACGAATAGCGCGAGCTGGGTTTCACACGATCGTCTTTTTCGAAACCCATGCTGATTCCTACAGAGTAGATTTCTAGTCTCCAGAAAAGACATTATATTCGAACATAATACGTGTTCCAAAATTCTACAACTGATCGACGTTAGAGATATAGGTCTATAGTTCTGCACATCTGTTCGACGTCCCTTCTTGAGAACGGGGATGACCTGTGCCCTTTTCCAATCCTTTGGAACGCTTCGCTCTTCTAGAGACCTACGGTACACCGCTGCAAGAAGGGGGGCAAGTTCCTTCGCGTACTCTGTGTAAAATCGAACTGGTATCCCATCAGGACCAGCGGCCTTTCCTCTTTTGAGCGATTTTAATTGTTTCTCTATCCCTCTGTCGTCTACTTCGATATCTACCATTTTGTCGACTGTGCGACAATCTAGAGAAGGAAGCACAGTGCAGTCTTCCTCTGTGAAACAGCTTTGGAAGAAGACATTTAGTAATTCGGCCTTTAGTCTGTCATCCTCTGTTTCAGTACCATTTTGGTCACAGAGTGTCTGGACATTTTGTTTTGATCCACCTACCGCTTTGACATAGGACCAAAATTTCTTAGGATTTTCTGCCAAGTCAGTACATAGAACGTTACTTTCGAATTCATTGAAAGCCTCTCGCATAGCCCTCCTCACACTACATTTCGCTTCGCGTAATTTTTGTTTGTCTGCAAGGCTTTGGCTATGTTTATGTTTGCTGTGAAGTTCCCTTTGCTTCCGCAGCAGTTTTCTAACTCGGTTGTTGTACCACGGTGGCTCTTTTCCATCTCTTACGATCTTGCTTGGCACATACTCATCTAACGCATATTGTACCATGGTTTTGAACTTTGTCCACTGATCCTCAACACTATCTGCACTTGAGACAAAACTTTTGTGTTGAGCCGTCAGGTACTCTGTAATCTGCTTTTTGTCACTTTTGCTAAACAGAAAAATCTTCCTACCTTTTTTAATATTTCTATTTACGGCTGAAATCATCGACGCAGTAACTGCTTTATGATCGCTGATTCCCTGTTCTGCATTAACTGATTCAAATAGTTCGGGTCTGTTTGTCACCAGAAGGTCTAATATATTATCGCCACGAGTCGGTTTTCTGTTTAACTGCTCAAGGTAGTTTTCAGATAAAGCACTTAAAAATATTTCACTGGATTCTTTGTCCCTGCCACCCGTTATGAACGTTTGAGTCTCCCAGTCTATATCCGGCAAATTAAAATCTCCACCCAGAACTATAACATGGTGGGGAAATCTACTCGAAATATTTTCCAAATTATTCTTCAGGTGCTGAGCCACAACAGCTGCTGAGCCCGGGGGCCTATAGAGACATCCAATTACCATGTCTGAGCCTGCTTTAACCGTGACCTTCACCCAAATCATTTCACAATTCGAATCTCCGTCAATTTCCTTCGATACTATTGCACTTCTTATCGCTATAAACACGCCTCCCCCTTCACTGTCCAGCCTATCTCTGCGGTATACATTCCAATCAGAGTTTAGGATTTCATTACTGTTTACGTCTGGTTTCAGCCAACTTTCTGTTCCTAGTACTATATGGGCGTTGTGACCGTTTATTAATGAGAGCAGTTCTGGGACCTTTCTATAGACGCTTCTGCAGTTTACTATTAGCACATTAATATTGTTATTCCTTGTTGCATTTTGCCTACTCCTTCCTTGCCGCGTCTCAGGAGGCGTCTTGTCGGGCCTAGGGAGGGAATTCTCTAACCTAAAAAAACCCCATGTGCACTCCACACGTACTCCGCTACCCTCGTAGCCGCTTCCGGCGTGTAGTGCACGCCTGACCTATTCAGGGGGACCCTACATTTCTCCACCCGATAGCGGAGGTCGAGAAATTTGCACCCCAGCTCTCCGCAGAATCGTCTGAGCCTCTGGTTTAAGCCTTCCACTCGGCTCCAAACCAGAGGACCGCGATCGGTTCTCGGAACGATACTACAAATAGTTAGCTCTGATTCCACCCCGCGAGCGAGGCTTTCCACCTTCACCAACTCCGCCAACCGCCTGTACGAACTGAGGATGACCTCTGAACCCAGACGGCAAGAGTCATTGGTGCCGACATGAGCAACAATTTGCAGTCGGGTGCACCCAGTGCTCTCTATCGCCGCCGGTAGGGCCTCCTCCACATCTCGGATGAGACCCCCCGGCAAGCAGACAGAGTGAACACTGGCCTTCTTCCCCGACCTTTCCGCTATTTCCCTAAGGGGCTCCATCACCCGCCTAACGTTGGAGCTCCCAATAACTAATAAACCCCTCCCCCCGTGTGCCTGCTCGGACCTTGCTGAAGGAGCAGCCACATGTCCACTCACAGGCAGAGCGGGCGATGCCACACGGCCAGCCTCCACATTGACCCTCCGCCTCGTGCGCCGCGAACGCCGCTGAACCCGCCACTCCCCTTGGGGAGAGGGTGGCCCAACCGCGCCCGGTACCCGCGAAGATGTCTCGACAGCAGGGACAGTGGGTGAAGCATCTAACACCTGGGGTGCACCATGCGACGCACCAGACTCCCCACTGCCGCTACACTCCGAGGCAGCAGCCTGAAGACGGCTGACCGCGGCCATCAACACGCTCAGCTGTTCGCGAAGAGTGGCCAGCTCCTCCTGCGTCCGTACACAGCAGCCACACATCCTAGCCATCCTAAGAAATCAATTTACTATAGAGTGTTAATCAGCTTTTAACTAGACTGCTAATTCACTAAAGGCGGTTGATTATTGACTAAACTGTGATTGCTAACCACTTCTTGTAGAAACAAGGAAAATAGCACTACCTGTCTCTGGACGGTATTGAAAACAAACACTAGCACGACGAGCACTATGGCTGACTAAAGGGACTCTCTGACTGTATTCGAAACACACACGAGATCTATGGAACACTTAATAGCACTCTACTATTAAAGCTTCCTAAAAGCAAAAACACGCAGAAGTCACAGAGACTACGTGACTGTATTGAAAAATAGAGTCATTTATCTGTGTCACTCTTAAGTATAGT
This sequence comes from Schistocerca gregaria, assembly GCF_023897955.1. Classification (NCBI taxonomy): domain Eukaryota; kingdom Metazoa; phylum Arthropoda; class Insecta; order Orthoptera; family Acrididae; genus Schistocerca; species Schistocerca gregaria. The sequence continues at coordinate 670,835,095 of NC_064924.1, read as the reverse complement.
GCAGCATTCAGTAACAGTGACTTGGCCTGCCATTAAAAATGTTTAACCTACATCTTTAAGTTCCCTCGTACAATTGGTATTTAATTTCGGTTTACGACGACCATCTTCAGGGCCTAAGGCAAAATACTTTTCTAAGGCACCGTATCAACAAATGTAAGTTTGGTACAGACAGAAATAGTAAGCAAGAAAATCTATGTCGCTCCCCCTCTTTTTTTTTTAGAAAAAAAAGGAATACGGGCAATTCCGAAAGGGCTCACGCACTGAGGGTTGCGTACAAACTTGATTGTGTTTATAGATGATAACAATCATAATTTCGTGTGGCTCAAAGGCCTGGTGCAGGTCTTCCTATTGGGAGCCACTTCGGCAGCTTGCGTGCCTCTGATCCCCCACAGTTATCCAACTGGGGATAGGGGACCTACAGCTTGACATGGAATCCGAAGCACTTGTTTACGGCGACTCCTCGCGTCGTTGAGAAGAGAAGTTTCGATTAAAACCAATACTACAGAATCCGAAGTCCGACCGAAATTAGATCACACGACCTCTCAGTTTCGAGGCACGCTTTACCGCTAGACCAGCTGGGCTGACATGTATGTAGACAGCTCATCTAGGTTAATGAGTGAGTTTGCCAGTATCAAAATATGTGACGTAAGGCCGTATATTTCTGCTGTGTTGACTTAAAAGCTTAATTTTCTTACATTGCCAAGGACAGTAGGTGTTAGAACCTGATAGAAGTTTCAACTGGATACTTCTACTCGTTACTGACAAAAAGAGGTCTTAACAGACCACAAAGCCATCCTACAAGGGTTCCATTTTTACTAACTGAGGAACCCTAAAAATGAAGTCCATAAACAGCATGTCTTTTCCAATATGCTGGATGTTGTACTTGGAATTTTTTTTATAAGAAAGGACATAGCTTTCCTGACTTAAAGTGTCTTCATTGTAACGTATTTATACATGTTAGATGGATGCGTTAGAAAAGTATTCTTAATCAGACTGGAATTATGCAGCAATTACATAAGATACGATTATGTTGCGAATCCTTAGAAAAAAGGAACTGTTTTTTTATTCTTTGAGTGTGTCTGAGAGGAGAAGTTTACAGTTAGTATGTATTATGGTATCTACATCAACATCTACCGGGAGAGCGGTGTGCTGACCACACGCCCCTCCTATCCGCATCCTCCACCGAGGATGACACGGCGGTCGGATGGTCCCGGTAGGCTACTCGTGGCCTGAAGACGGAGTGAGTACATCAGCATCTACATCGGAACTGTGCAAACGACTGTTGTGCACTTGGCGTGCGGAGCACCCGAAGAATTACTGTTTAAATTTGTGTGATGCTGTACGTCATCTACTCTTGACTTGATGGTCACAACGGGAGCGACGCCAAAGTGACTGTCGTAAATTTATCGATTCCTAGCGAAAATAATTGTAAATAGGTTTTTTCGGCATGGTTGACGTCTATCTTCAAGCGCGTGCAAGCTAAAATTTTCCAACTTTTCCACGACGTTCTTCCGAGGGTGAGACAAACATGTGACCATTCCGGTTGCTCTTCTTAGTACAATTTCAATATCCACTGTTAGTCCTATTTGTTATTGGTCCTATACATCTCAGCACTATTGTAGGATTTGGCATTTTGCAGCCGATCTTCTTTGCCGACTGACTGCCTTTTCCCAGCATCTTACCAATGAACTCAAGTCTGCCAACTGATTTACATACGACTGAGCCTCTATGATCGTTTCACTTCGTATGCTCACAATTTGTTAGTTCCAGGTGTTTGTACGAATTGACTGATTCCAGTTGTGACTCACTGATATTGTAATCTCTCAGAATTACTTTCTGGTATTATTCGAAGCTTATTATTTCATATTTATGAACATTAATTGTGATGGGTGGTACCAAGGCAAGGCAAATGATGAGGCAGCTATTCAATTAGACTGTTTCTCAGCGAGGAATAGGTAGACGCATATTGTGAGTTGGTAGGGGAGGGAAGAGACAAAAAAAGGTGTTAAAATTGAGAACTACGGAAAGTCTTAACAAACAGGCAGATCGAAATCTGCGTATGCACGCAGTTTTGGAATAACGTACTGAGACACGTAGGGACGCGAATGTAGCGTCGTCACTCCACTGGAGGGTGAAGAGACTTCTCGATCGCGGTGTGCGGATTCTCAGTCCGGCTAAGCACCAATTTCGCTCATTGACGAATCCATCTAAGTTAGAGTGGGCCTCGGCGTTGAACCGAGCCACACATGCGCGCACTAACTCCCAGCGTGAGCGCGGCCAGCCGTCATCGTACGGTGACCACCGAACGGTACGTCAAGGTTTTGGCAGACGACTCCGACAAGATGCGAGACGGAGCTCAACCGCGTCGAAGCAGGAGGGTGTCTGATGTCCTGCAGCAGCGCTTCTGGCTCTGGGGTACCCAGAGGCCACTGGTATAGGCCCCGATGGCCTGCCATATTCTCCGCATCTGAACACATGCTCCTTTTTGTGTGGCTGTATTAAAGACAAAGTGTACAGCAATAACCCCGAAACCATTTCTGAACTGCAAACAGCCATTCAAGAGATCGACTACAGCCGCGATGTTCCGACACTTCAGCGGGTCACGCCAAATTTCGCTATTCGTCTGCGCAACATAATCTCCAATAATGGCAGGCATATCGAACGTGTCATAATCCAAAACTAAATATCTGTAGTGACATTTATATCTTGAATAAAGTGTGTACACGCCGTAGTTTGTAACTAATGTATCATTTCTTCATATAATTCAGTAATTAACACCCTGTACCGCTTCTTTACAAAACATCGCAAATGATGTAGAGAAAAGGTTTCCAAGTAATTTAGGGAAGAAGCGATGAAAAAATAACTTTACTGGAAGAACGGCATCAGCCTACTATGATTATAATATTTCTACCATTCCTATAAAGTGTGTAGTCAGTGGAATTCTTATTCCTAAGGTTCTTCTCTATATTAAAAGTTAATGTATTCTCCAACTAAAGTATAAGACGCAATCTGGACGACAGTCGGAGTAAAGCTTCGCGGTAGTAAAAATCGTTAATCTTACTGTATGACTGAATTCCATTTGAGAAAAGAATATTCATCACTCGAAATAGGAGTGCACGGGCGAAGAAAAAGTGAAACGTGTTCCTCAGTCATCAAAAATTCGTCTGCTATGCCGAAAACATCTCAAATCGTTGATGAGCACCCGTCCATAAGAAAGGCGCAATAAACTCTGTAACTTTCCTTTTGGATTGCGACAGAAATTCCACTACTTACAGGAATAAACGACGTTTCGTCCTCCTCATTTCTCTCGATCGCAAGCCACGAAGAACATTAACTTTCAATATTTACATCCTTATTCATTCCATGAGATACACTAAGCAACCATGCGTAATGGCGACTTGGTGAACTAACGGGGCCTTGTTTGATAAAGTAGACATGGAATAAGCTTTCCCTCATAGTATGCTACCACCCCCACTTGACTTTGTCGCTCGGGGGTTTGTGATTTGACGTATAAATTTCTTATACACCTTGTCAAGATGTTTTAACTGAATGAGCTGCCAAATAAGTCGAAAGGCTAGTTCCCTTCTTCTGCATCGTTAACTCTTCCCGGGACTTACTCGCCTTTTGTGCTACGATAGGGGTATTTTTCATTTTAGTTTACTTTGAAAAGTGCGTTACCGCAGAAGTGAATTTCTTCGATTTCGTGACTTCAGTCTGATTAAAAACGAAAGTTGAAACTGCTGTGAGTGAAATGAACAGCATTGAGATTTATATTCTTGGTTGTCTCAAATATTTAGGTGCCATCGAATGTTTATCAACGCTTCAATAAATTAGGAGGCGAAGAAACAGATCGCACCACACAGCTAGTAAGGGACGCTGCGCCACCGGTTTCCGATTTTAGCCGAAGGCCGGTCGAACACCGTTTTAGCGTACTTATTTTAGTTGCTCGTATGTGGAGGTGTAGTGGTTTGCGGTGGACACAGTGAAACGTCGCGGTACGCCACTCTACGGCAGGTACTGCAGCACTGACGGGCGCGCCGACAATGGACGGAGCCTGGAAGCGGGCGAGCGACGCGGCTGACGGCGTGTCGCCCGCGTCGGGCCGCTCTGGGCGGACGTGTCTGCGGCCGAACTCCGCTTCCGCCAGTGCCGCAGTGAATGAACAAAGGGCTTAGCGCCGCGGCGGGTCGATGGTAACTGGCGGGCTTCATCCCGGAGCACGGCGCGACTCGCCGGAGCGGGATCGATGGGCGTGCCCTGCGGCCACGTGGACGGCGGCGACGACGACGACATGGACGGACGGCTGGCTGTCCGGAGGGCCGGGCGGCGAGGGGCGAGCGGCCGGCGGAAGCGCGCCGCCCCGCTGGGCGGTACGTCGGCCGGGGGCGGCGTCGTGTCGGCCGCGCCGGCGTCAGCAGAGCTCTGCAGGGCGGCCCTCCAGCCAACCCAGCTGACAGTTCGTGCCGTCTCCAAGTTTGTACGCGAACTCGTTATAGCATACACGAAAACCAAAAAGAAATCGCAGAACACTCTGAAGAAGAAGAAGCCGAACTTCTCGACACAAGAGAGAAACTGTCGTATCTTCCAAGTTCCCAACCAATTGAAAATGTGTGTGCAGCGTCACTGGAACCCGGTCCCTCCCATTTGCGGCCAATCCTCTTTCTGGAAGAGTCCTCGACTGGAGCTCCTTAATTCTTCATCGTACTTTGCCCAGTCCTGTTACGAGGGTGAGCCAAATGAAAACCTTAAATCCAAAATGAGATTTTCCCTCTGCAGCGGAGTGTGCGCTGATATGAAACTTCCTGGCAGATCAAAACTGTGTGCCGGACCGAGACTCGAACTCGGGACCTTTGCCTTTCGCGGGCAAGCGCTCTACCAACTGAGCTACCCAAGCACGACTCACGGCCCGTCCTCACAGCTTCACTTCTGCCAGTACCTCGTCTCCTACCTTCCAAACTTTGCATAAGCTCTCCTGCGAACCTTGCGTTTGAAAACCTTTAATATTTTTTAAATATTCTTTATTGTGCAGAAGTGGTACAAAGCTGTATCACTTTTCAACATAATCTCCCCCACGTTCAATGCAAGTCCTCCAGCGGTTACAAAGTGCCTAAATTCCTTTAGAAAAAAATTCTTTTCGTAGTCCGCGCAACCACTCGTACACCGCGTGGCGTATCTCTTCGTGAGAACGGAACTTCTTTCCCCCCATTGCGTCTTTGAGTGGTCCGAACATATGGAAATCACTTGGGGCAAGGGCTGGTGAGTATGGTGGATGAGGAGGACACTCAAAATGCAGGTCTGTGATTGTTGCGACTGTTGTACGGGCAGTGTGGGGCCTTGCATTGTCATGTTGCAAAAGGACACCTGCTGACAACAATCCACGTCGCTTCGATTTGGTTGCAGGCCGCAGCTGATTTTTTAGGAGATCTGTGTACGATGCGCTGGTGACAGTGGCCCCTCTACGCCTGTGATGCTCCAAAATGACGCCTTTTTCGTCCCAAAGGAGAGCCAGCATAACCTTCCTTGCTGATGGTTCTGTTCGAAACTTCTCTGGTTTTGGTGATGAGGAATGGCGTCATTCCTTGCGCGCTCTCTTCGTTGCCGGTTGGTGGAAGTGAGCCCATGTTTCGTCCCCAGTAACGATTCTTGCAAGGGAGGCATCACCTTCTCGTTCGAAGCGCCGAAGAAGTTCTTCACAAGCACCAACACGTCGTTCTCTCATTTCAGGAGTCAGCTGCCGTGGCACCCACCTTGCCGACACTTTGTGAAACTGGAGCACATCATGCACAATATGGTGTGCTGACCCATGACTAATCTGTAAACATGCCGAAATGTCATTCAGTGTCACTCGGCGGTTCTCCTTCACTATGGCTTCAACTGGTGCAATGTTCCGTGGAGTCACAACTCGTTGTTCCTGACCTGGACGAGGAGCATCTTCCACTGAAGTCAAGCCGTTTGCGAACGTCCTACAACGTTGGTAGACTTGCTACTGTGACAAACATGCATCATCGTACTAAAACCTTCATTCGTCTATGATTTTCAATAGCTTTCACACCGTCACTACGCAAAAGCCGAATAACAGAACGGTGTTCTTCGCTGGTGCAAGTCGCAAGTGGGACGTCCATTTTTATACTGATACTGCGACGGTATGTGTGCATCTGTACTATGCTGCGACCTGCAAGCCATTCTGCACGCTGTTTGTAGCACACTTATCAACTTACAGGATAACGGCGCGAAATTTCGATTTGTTATTACAAATTTAAGGTTTTCATTTGACTCACCCTCGTATTACGTATTCTATTCAGCAGAACCTCTGAGAAGAGAAACAGAGACCGTCAGACTGCATCGTTAGATTGGTTCATGAGGCGTCCCTGGATGTTAACTAGGTAACAGATATTAATTCAGAAGACAAAGATTTGGTTCAAAATAGCTCTGAGCACTTTGTGACTTAACTTCTGAGGTCATCAGTCGCCTAGAACTTAGAACTACTTAAACCTAACTAACCTAAGGACATCACACACATCCATGCCCGAGGCAGGATTCGAACCTGCGACCGGAGCGGTCGCTCGGCTCGAGGCTGTAGCGCCTAGAACCGCACGGCCACTCCGGCCGTCCAAAGATTTGGGTTTAAATCCCACATCAGTGGGCGAAATTTCATTAGGGACTAAAAGATACCTTTTGTGTCAACGTTTAAACGTGATTCTCATGGTTTTGCTACATAAAAATTCAAAATATCCGTCGTCAAAATGATGCACTTGCAGCATGCAAATGACATCGTTAGGGAAGCTAGTAGGGGCGTTCAACAAGTAACCCAACACTTGATTTTCTCCGCCAGTTTCGTTTGAAAAAATAAAATCGGAATTTGTGACGTCGTCGACTATTCCCGCTTCCCAGTTAGCCGTGCGGTCTAACGCACGGCTTTCCGGGCGGGAAGGAGCGCATGGTCCCCGGCACGAATCCTCCCGGCGGATTTGTGTCGAGGTCCGGTGAACCGGCCAGTCTGTGGATGGTTCTTAGGCGGTCTTCAATGCATTCGGCGAATGCGGGCTGGTTCCCCTTATTCCGCCTGAGTTACACGATGTCGGCGATTGCTGTGCAAACATGTTCTCCACGTACGTGTAGACGACCATTACTCTACCACGCAAACATAGGGGTTACACTCGTCTGGTGTGAGACGTTCCCTGGGGGGTCCACTGGGGGCCGAACCGCACAATAACCCTGGGTTCGGTGTGGGGCGGCGGAGGGGTGAAGTGGACTGCGGTAGTCGTCGTGGGGTTGTGGACCTCTGCGGCTGCGGCTGCGGCTGCGGCGGAGACGGGGCCTCTCCGTAGTTTCTAGGTCCCTGGTTAACATACAATACAGTACATACAATACAATTCCCGCTTCAGACACTATAGTTTAACGAAGGTCCGATAGGTGGTGGCGCTATTCGTAGCCTTCAAAATGGCATCTGTAACGGAGGTGCTTTCCAAACAGAGAGCTGCCATTGAGTTCCTTTTCACGGAAAACCATAGCATGACAGGTATTCATAGGTGCTTGTAGAATTTCAGCGGAGACCAGGCAGTGCACAAAAGCACGGTGAGACGCTGGGCGAGGCATCTGTGAGCAAGGTCGCGCAAACCTGTCCGACCTCACGCATGCAGCCCGGCCACGCACAGCTGCGTGTACCGCAGTGTTGAAGCGTGCGGTCGCTCTCATTCGAGGTGATGGACGGATCAAGACTAAACACCTCGCTGCTCAGCTGGACGTGTTTGTAGGTGTGGAAACGGCACTCACACCTGCAGAGCGTAACGCACCACAACCGATATGCCGCGCAGCAGCTGCATGCGTTGGCAGTGCGAACTCTAACGCGGCTGCCAACACGTAGGCGCCACGTGAGCGGACAGCGCCTGGTCGATGCCTCGTTATGTGCCGGAGCGCTGAGCTACGGCGGACAGCTCTCTTCAGGGCGTCGGGTCGTGCACAGTCGCCAGTTACCGCTGAGTCTACAAGCTGTAGTGTAGGTAGTGTTCAAACACTCGTCCATTAGTTGGCGCACTCAAAGGTGAGAGCCCGCTGGATTTCTCGTCGCTTAACAGAATAGAGGAAGGGCCGACAAATGAACGTCTGTGCGGAACTGCTTGTGCTTTACGAGACTGATTGTGACAATTCATTGTCGAACATCGTCGCTGGCGATGAAACGTGCTTTCGTCACTTTGCACCGGAAACAAGACGGTGCTCCATGGAGGGGGGCCACCCTCACTCTACTACGAAGAAAAAGTACACATCCCCACCCTCAGCCAGTAAAGCCGTCGCCATTCTCTTCCGGAACTCTGGATGGGTTATTCTATTCGATGCTCTCTCTCGTGGCACAACGATCAATTCTGAGGTGTGCTGTGCTACCCTCAGGAAACTGAAGAAACGACTTCAGCTTGTTCGTCGCCACAAAAATGCAAACGAATTTCTCCTTCTCCACAATTTTGCGCACGAAACTTCATTGGACCGTTATTCCTGGCCCACGCTGCAGCCCAGGTGTCGCGTCTTCGGACTTCCAACTGTCTGGCCCAATAAAGGATGCGAGAAGTAGTACGAGGTTGATGGGGAAGTTATCGATGCAGACAGACGTTGGTTCCGAAGTCGACCAATAGAGTAGTTCCAGGCGGGCTAGAGACCCTGTCAGTAAGGTGGCGTAAGGCCGTCGTATTGAACATAGAGTACATTTTTTGGAGCCAGAAGAGTCGTAAATTATATGGACCACTGGATTCCTGAACAAAACCAACCTGCTTTCAGGAAGAAAATGTTTTCCATCACTTATTAAAGCCCCTCGTAAAACTGTAGTCGATAATTGCCTCGAAAATGTCGAAACGACACCAACACACGTTCACACTTGGAAAAGAGGAGGAGGAGAAGAAGAAGAAGAAGAACAGGGAGGCACGTGCCCATCCTCCCCCCCCCCCCTTCCCCCCCCCCCCCACACACACACACACACAGAGAGAGAGAGAGAGAGAGAGAGAGAGAGAGAGAGAGAGAGAGAGAGAGAGAGAGAGAGAGAGGGAGAGAGAGAGGGACAGAGGGAGAGGCCGATGGTCTCTTGAGGGTATCGTTTGAGAAGACTCATTGTCATCGTCGAGGAAACGCGAACCAACAATGAAAAAGGTCAGTACGTATAACTCTGAAGTTACAAATTATCTAAATTAACCCCAAATTAGGACACCACCAGATAGTAATTCAATCAGACTCCTTGTACGATTCAGAGGGTACCGGGATTAACAACCAGAAGAGAAGTCGACCAAACGGGGAAAAAAGGAAACAAGTGTTAACAAAAACCTCTAGGGAGGAAATAAAGTAGACTATTTAAGCACTTCGAATCTTTCAGCAAATAGGTACTGTACCGAAACTGCATCAGTGCATCAGACTGTGTACAGAAGCGAGTTACTAAACTTACTGGTCAGATCTCGAAAACGAGCATCATTTTCACAATGAGAAACTTCATCCACTTTAATAAAGACGAGAACAAAAATTTCCGGAAAATGAGTAAACTTCAGAAACATCTTTAGAAATGGGGTAACAGGGAGTAGAACTGGCACCCTGAGGGTTCCGCACAAACGTGACACTAAGTCATGTGTACGGGCACACACTGAAGAGCCAGCGAGACCTGCCTCACGTCGTGCACTGGCCCAGCGGGCAAGCAAAAGTGCCGCTGCACGGTCTCGGCTAACGTCTGAAGTAGTGCTGGAGGGAATTGACAACATGAATCCTGCAGGGCTGTCCATAAATCCAAAAGAGTGCGATGGGTGGAGATCTCTTCCGAACAGCACGTTGCAAGCCATCCCAGATATGCACAATAATGTTCATGTCTGGGGAGTTTGGTGCCCAGCGGAAGTGTTTAAACTCAGAAGAGTGTTACTGGAGCCACTCTGTAGCAATTCTGAACGTGTGGTATCGCACAGTCCTGCTGCATTTGCCGAAGTCTATCGGGATGCACAATGGCCATGAATGGGTGCAAGTGATCAGGCAGGATGCTTAGGTACGTGTCACCTGTGAGAGTCGTATCTAGACGTATCACGAGTCCCATATCACTAACTGCACACGCCCCACACCATTACAGAGCCTCCACCAACTTGAATAGTCCCCTGCTGACGTACAGGATCCTTGGATTCGTGAGGTTGTCTCCGTACCCGTACACGTACATCTGCTCGATACAATTTGAAACGAGACTCGTCAGACCAGGCAACATGTTTCCAGTCAGCAACAGTCCAGTGTCGGTGTTGACTGGCCCGGACGAGTCGTAGAGCTCTGTGTTGTCCAGCCATCATGGGGTACATATGTGGGCCCTCGGCTCCGAAAGCCCATATCGATGATGTTTCGATGAAAAGTCCGCACGCTGACACTTGTTGGTGGCCAAGCACTGAAATCTGCTACAATTTGAGGGAAAGTTTGCACGCCAGTCACTTTGAGCTATTCTCTTCAGTCGTCGTTGGTCCCGTTCTTGGAGGATCTTTTTCCGGCCGCAGCGGTGTCTCAGATTAGATGTTTTGCCGGATTCCTGATATTCACGGTACACTCGTCAAATGGTCGTACAGGAAACTCTCCACTTCGGAGATGCAGTGTCTCATCGCTCGTGAGACCAACTGTAACACCACTTTCAAACTAACTTAAATCTTGATGACCTGCCATTGTAGCAGCAGTAACTGATCTAATAACTGCACCAGACACTTATTGTCGTATATAGGCGTTGCCGAGCGCAGCGCCGTATTTCGCTGGTTGACGCATCTCTGTATTTGAATAGGCATGCCTATACCAGTTTCTTTGACGCTTCAGTGTAGTTCATCTACAGATCTTGACGAATGACTTTGCGGTTACTAGAAAAAGTCCCATAAATCGCATTATTTTTTTATTGCGTTGCCTGAGAAGTTTAAATGTTTACATCACCAAGTACCGTAGACCTCAGTATTTCATATAAATTTCAAGTCGGTACCTCCAGCCGTCCTGAGAAGAAAGGGTCTTAACAGACGGAAGGGGACACGAACAGACAGGCAGGCAGACGGACAAAAAAGATGATGATGATGTAAATCTTTCCCGATTGAGGAAGAGAACTCTATAGCAAGAGCATTATCGACGCAAATAAACATCGGAAAAATATATTATTTAAATACAAGTTGTAAAGAAACAGCAGCCGAGAAGGAACATTAGGCGTATAAAAGAAACGAACCGGCTGGTAAGAGATGTTTGACTACTGGTGGTCGTCATAACATCCTCACATAACTACTACTAGCTCCCGTTGGATGTTGCTAAACACTCATAAACCAGTTCAGAAACTAGGTGTCGCATGGATCTGGTGTGACGTAACAAAAGTCGGTAAATTTGTACATGAAATACTACGTTTACTATTAGTTTGCAATAAACAAGAAATCGGAGGTTCTGTATGTAGTTCAAACGCATAACTTTTCTGTCAGACAAAACCAGCTCTATCAGGGTGGACGATATAGAAATAGCGATGTCTACGATACGGAACTTATCATACCCATTCAAACTACTTTGGAGGTTTCCACCGTCATATCTTAACACCATATCTAAAGACGGCCTCCTAGCAATGACTCATAAGATATCTCACTGTAGATCCCTGCTAGAGGTTGAACGAAATGTGCATTCGCACAGAAGGTGATGAATTCATTGCCCATCGAGGGACATCAATTATATTAATGCGTGGTGTCTGCACTTTCAGGCTTGTTAGCATTGTAAAGTATGCTGCTACTGTATCTGTAAGTATCGACACGTCACTGGAAGTACAGAAAGTAATGGATACAACTATTAACTACCCGAGGTGAACCTGACCACGACCGACAACGTTTCTGAAATTGTTCAGGGATATTCTCCGATTGTTTCGGTATGAGGAACCCGTGGTGGCCGATAGCTCGTTGAAGAGTAATAACGTAATTACGATTTATTCGGTTCATTACTCCATCTACCTTTATTTCTCTGAAAATACCTCCACGACCATTGAACTACCTGCAATGTGCAATAAGCAAAACATAAAATACCAACCACAGAGTACTGAAACAACCAGGTACAAAAATACTATAAGCAACCGGATACAAAAATACTACGATGATGTGGGAACACTTCAGTATAGCGCAATTGTACCGCTCTTCCATTATCATCAGTGGACTCACACACGAGGCACATATCGGCCAACGCCTCATCAAGAGACCTATCCATACGACTGTCCATAACTCCTAACGAAAAAAAAAAAAAAAAAAAAAAAAACGGAGAGAGAACGCAAGACTAGTGAATGCAAGCTTGAGGACCAAGAGTCAAATTGGCATTACTGTGAGTGAACGGAACAAGCCTGTTTCCAAATAAGACACACAACGTACAGTGTTGACATGTGCGCTATTGAGCAGATATTTTCAATGTTAAGATAAACGAAGGTAAGAAATCTGTATATACTGTATTGAGGCATCGGAGATCGCGGGTCCCTTATACCGAAATACTCAGAAAATAATCCTGAACAACTTGGGAAATTTAGTCGTTAGAGTCTACTTCATCCTGTCCACCTTCAGCTTGTAAGGTTCTCTTTCATCACGGAATAAATGCAAGAATTGTGAAATGTTTCCACATAACTTTGCGACATTCTTACTACGGTGCAACACTTATTTCCGGCAACGACTGTGAGGGAGAAACTTTTAACCGTTCTATTTAATGTTCAATCGAGTTCAAATTTTGGATAATATGAGGATCAGCCGAAGCCATTGCTGGCTGAAAATTGAGAGGTGTAAATTGTGATCTGCTCCAGTGTAACTAAATGTATAGTAGGATATCAGAAAGACAGTGTATTTGTGGTACGCCTGGTTGAATAGTAATTTCAAATGCTAAAACGTATTGCCATTAACATGAATGAATACACAGTGCCTGTATCACAACAAAGTTCCGTTACTGACTTAATAGCGAGCAATATTAGCACTAAACGAACAAGCACTGTTCTTAACTCACGAGTATGCTGAAGAATTCATTAGTGTAATATAAAGGTGTACGTGTATAACGAAAGTCAACATTGTCAACTTCCCCATTTCCATGATTAAGACGTAAATGTGAGAGAATATGTAACTACAATGGATTTCTGGTGACCACAAAAGACGCCTCGAGTATCCTGACTAAATTGTGTCTCGATTATAATTTAAGAAGAGGCGACCCGCAGCTGCTATTTTATAAATGTAAATGCACGAGTTAATGCTAAGAAAAGTATTGAAAAATTAAAATAATTCCAGATAAGTAAAGATTTGTTGACGCTACAACTTCATCATTCTAATAAACGTGGTCCACTTGAAGGGTTTAACGCACAACTAACTATGCTTCCGTTTTTAAGAAATGCTCTTTCAAAGGTGAGGACACAGGATCCGTTTTAGGCCAAGTGGAAACTTTAAAGCACTTGAAACTGAGGGAATTCATTTACAAACAACAGGCCCAAGATAAAAAGGCGATTCGAAACCACGCGCACTTAAGCTGACTATGATGTTATCTCAGGCCTTACACCGCTCCACCACCGCCCACGTTAGTCCCAGCATCGCCCTTCAAATAAAGGACGGTTATGCTGTAGCTAAACTTTCGCAACTTGAGAGAGCCCTAACATGAAAAACGAGTGGTCTTAGGACAACGAAAGTTCGTGAAAACATTTGTAAGGACATGCGGAAGAGAAATAGCTAATTTGAAAGAAACAGATTTTAATTTCCACAAGAGAGGGTAATAATTGATAACTACGTTCATGTTTACGTTAGAAGTTACAAACGTTGTTCAGTGTGACCACCATCTCCATCCGCGACAGCCCGGAACCGCACAACTGTTCGCAGTGATTTTAGAGAAGGAGGAGGAGGAGATGATTAGACCTTAACGTCCCGTATACAACGAGATCGTTAAGGACGGCGCACAAGCTTGGATTATGGGAGGATGGAGAAGGAATCGGCAGTGCCCTTTCGAAGGAACCATCCCGGCATTTGCCTTAAGCGATATACGGAAATCACGGAAAACCTAAATCAGGATGGCCGGACGCGGGTTGATCCGTCGGCCTCCCGAATGCGAGTCCAACGTGGCGAACACTGCGCCATCCCGCTCAGTAGCAATATTAGAACTGTGGAGTATGGAATGTTCGGCAGTCGTGACGTAGCTTGAAAGTCGCACATTGGGTCCAGCACTCTCAGCCATAGAAACAGTAACTTTCAACAATCTGTGACGCAGACTAGCTGTCGGCCTTTCTGGGAGCAATTCCCAAACCGTCAGCTACTTTCAACTTCCGAATCATACTCTTGTCTCTTATTTCACATATTTTGCTGGGAACTAATTCATTAAAACCAGTAAGGATACCTCCTGTTGACGAAGCACAATCAAATTTGGCAGGAAACAAAGTTTCAAAGTACAAGTAAAGGAAAAACTCAGCGCACTTAATTTGTAATTATACCTTACAAAATATTTTTGACATTTGTAATTGGACTAAAACATATAGTTGCAGCACTCTCGAAGGTCCTGCAGATAACAGGCAAGAATTGTCGAGCTTCACGAGTCCCGGGAATGACGGGCTGTCTACGTACATGTTTTAAGTTTATACTGAACGCTCACAATAGTGTTTCCTACTCGCAACTGGCCTTTTTTGTTTATTAGTTTTTATTTTTACTTACTACCGACTTTTGTGCCTCTACATAGGCTCCCTATTGCAAAAACTATTTACGCATCAGTGTGAGAAATACCATTCGCACTGAGCGCCGGTGTCACCGTAGAGTGTCTTGACTATCTGTGAGTTGGACTGTGGTGGTGCATGCTGGCCAGCTCTCGATGATGAGAAGACAGGGACAAATGCGCTCAGCTGTCTACATTCATACGAGAATGGTGGTAGTAATGGCGAAGTTCGCCAACCAACCACAGTTGACTATAAATTTGGTTAGTTACTTGCATGTTCCCTAGATCAGTCGAATGATTCTTTATCGAAACTATGTGGATCGAGTCAGTTTACAGGATACGTATATATTATTATTGTTAACTTAATAATTCTTCGGAAAATATTTATCAACTCTTCTGTTGTTTTGTCTCTAGCTAGATTTATTATAACATTAGTATCCTCTGCAAAAGTCCCAAGTTTGCCTGTCAAAGTTAAGCGGAAGGTCATTTTCATATACAGGGTGTAAATTTTAGGTTGATAAACCAGAATAACTCGAAAAATAAGCTCCACACCAAAAATGCGTAGAATCCAAAGTTGATTATTTTCGAGAGGTACATCTGCTGCTGCCAAAATTAGCCCGCCACACTAGCCCTCTGGGGGTGGGGCGGGAGGTAACTTTAAAATTTCAAATTGGAACCCCAATTTTTTATTGCAGAATCAGATTCTACATAAAAAACTACGTACATTTTGTCTTAAACATATGTTTTGATTGTCGGTAGTTGGTGCTGTAATTCAAGAAAATCTGTGTTCTCAGTTGTAGTGGAAAATGGCTACGGATAAGAAAAAAATACTTATTTCTCCGTAAATTTTGATTCGCTAAAACTAAAACTCTCCCTCTCTGCCCATAGGGTGGGGTTTGAGAGAGAGGAATTAGAATTTTACAAATTTTGACCCAAATATAAATTTTTTCCACAGATTCAGATAAGTTTTGTTTGTTTCGTTGTCATGAGGCCACAAAACTTTTAATTATCAAACAAATCATCTGACTAGCTAAGTAACCAAACGTCCTACTTACTAACGATTGAACTCATGAACTCTAGGAGTAAACAAAGCAAAAGAGTAACTGAGGAAAAGACTAACCCACTCGCTAACTAAAGATGAACGTATTCCTGTTTAAGATTTGATGCCGGCCGCGGTGGTCTAGCGGTTCTAGGCGCTCAGTCCGGAGCCGCGCGACTGCTACGGTCGCAGGTTCGAATCCTGCCTCGGGCATGGATGTGTGTGATGTCCTTAGGTTAGTTAGGTTTAAGTAGTTCTAAGTTCTAGGGGACTGATGACCGCAGATGTTAAGTCCCATAGTGCTCAGAGCCATTTAAGATTTGATGGTCCTGAAAAGAAACGATTGGTTTCGTTTCATTGTTGATTATTTGCAAATACTTTCAATTAAATGAATTTTGGGGTGCTTGTTTCCAGTGAGTCCCCTCGCCTCTCACTTTCGGCTTGCTTTTGCCCGTAAATTCATTGCATCTCACCGTTTTATGAAATCAAATGTTCAAAGCGATGACCTCCAACTTCGATGGATTTATTGACTCGTGCTGTAAATCCCTACACACATCTTGATAACATGTCTGGTGTAATTGCAGCGCAAGTATCTCTTATTCTTTGCATCATGTTTTCGCAAATGGTACGCGTTTCCTGATAAACGATATCTTTTAGATAACTGGCGAGGTAAGGTCAGGTGTCTGGCTGGCCAATTCACAGGACCTGCCCTGCCGATCCAGCGACCATGGGAAAGTCGATCTCGTACATCGCGTGCTACTAATGAATAATGCGCTGGACCACCATGAAGTTGAAATCACATGTTCTGTCGAAGTTCGATGCTCAAGTCTTCAAGTAGAGCTGGCAGTTTATCTTCAAGTAGGTTTCGATATTCTTTGCCATTCAAATCACCGTCGATAAAATATGTACCGATCAGTTTATCGCCAGTTATACCACACCAAACATTAACTGACAAAGGTCGCTAATGTTATGGAGATTAACCGTGGTTTATGAATGTTGCGTCATCGGAGAAAAGTTCTCTGGCAAAAAATTTTGGTTTGTTTGCATCCACTGAACCGCGCAGTGACAAAACTTTAGACGGTTTTGGGAGTCATCGTCATGTAGTTCTTGATACATGGATACATAGTATGGCTGAAATTTGTGGGGCTTCATGATTTTCCAAACACTCATGTGTGACATTCCCGATTCCCTTGATATTTCTCTTGTGCTCGCATGTGGATCTACATCATCTACATCTACATCTACGTGATTTCTCTGCTATTCACAATAAAGTCCCTGGCAGAGGGTTCAATGCACCAGCTTGAAGCTGTCTCTCTACCGTTCGACTCTCGAACGGCACGTGGGGAAAACGAGAACTTAAAGTTTTTTGTGCGAGCCCTGATTTCTCTTATTTTATCGTGTTTGTCATTTGTCCCTATGTAGGAGGGTGCCAATATAATGTTTTGGTAATCGGAGGAGAAAACGGGTGATTGAAATTTCAGGAAAAGACGCCGTCGCAACGAAAAACGCCTTTGTTTTAATGATTGCCACTCCAATTTACGAATCATGTCTGGGACACTATCTCCCCCAGTTCGCGAAAATAAAAAACGAGCTGCCCTTCTTTGTACTTTTTGATGTCATCCGTCAGTCTCACCTGATGCGGATCCCACACCGCACAGCAATGCTCCAGAACAGGGCGGACAAGCGTGGTGTGAGCCACAGCAGCTAGGACTGCCACTTGATTGTTTTCTCCACGGACAGTAGCTGCATGGATTCTTTTTTTCTGGCTCACATTACCTTCAGCTGTAAACTGTTTAATAATTCGAACGAAAGAGGACCGTAATCGTACTTGGCCAGGAAAACGCTGCGCACAAAGCGCGACTGGATCGCCAAAATTTCTCCCACTTTCTTCATAAATGTACACCATCTCAATTTGTTCTTCCACAGGAAGATAATTCATAATGACATATGCCACCTATTAATCTCAAGAGAGGAAAGATAAGGGGCGTTGAGAAAGGCAGGGTTAGAATTTCTATGAGCGAGAAGCGGCCCGCTGGGCGTAATTCCGCTAGCAATGACAACTCCGCGTCAAACTCGACTGGCAGCGAGCAAAAGCCGCGAACGCAGTCACACAAGGCAATCAAACAAAAGTCGCCCTCAAGAGAATCGTTATAAGCGATTTATTTCTGTCTCGATTCTCAGACGCGTAAAAGATACAGTGCGTTTATTACATTAATAGTCATAATTTCTGAAGCCCAGTCTTATTACGAGAAATGGCGAATTTATCGTCCCTGCGCTACCTATCGGCGGCACTCCGAAACATTACGCTGCTCATCGATTATCGATCAGGGCTGAGTGAGATATCGATTATCGTACATTATTCTAAAAGCGTAAACCACGTAACAGCCGCGATTTTCGGAAATAAAATAAAGGTGTGAGCAATGTTATTTAAGTCAATAAATTTATGAATAGTGTTTTCTACGTTTTCCCACCAGAAACTAAAACACTCATACTAAGCAAAAATCCCAGTTGTGAGACTTCTCGAAAAACAAGATTGATTACTCCGAATCTGATAAAATATTAGGTTTGTGAGTCAGTTTTATAGTTAATTAGTTCACTGGTAAGTAAATAGAATGTTTAGTTAGTTAGCTAGCTAGTCAGATGATTTGTTTGATAGTTAAAAGTTATGCTGCCTCATGACCACGAAACAAACAAAACTTATCCGAATCTGCAGAAAAAAATTGATATTTGGTCACATTTGTAAAACTGTAATTCCTCTCTCTCAAACCCCAACCTATGGGGAAAGAAGGAGAGTTTTAGTTTTAGCGAATGAAAATTTACGAAGAAATATATATTTTTTTATTTATTCGTAACCATTTTCCACGCAAAAATGAGAACATGGATTTTCTTTAATTACAGCGCCAACCACCAAAAATCTAAACAAATGTTTAAGACAAAATGTACGTAGTTTTTTATGTAGAATCTGATTGTGCAATAAAAAATGGTGGTTCTAATTTGAAATTTTAAAGTTGGCTGCCGCCTCACCGCCATGGGTTGGGGTGCCGAGCTAATTTTAGGTCCAGCAGATGTCCCCCTCTAAAGTAATCAACTTTGGGTTCTACACATTTTTTCGTCTTAAGCTTATTCTTCGAGTTATTCTGGTTTGCATAAGGAACAGGCGTGGACGCGGAACTCCCTTTTCTCCGCAGTCACTAAAATTTTTCACCTTCCCAACATTGTATGAAGTCCAGAATGAGATTTTCACTCTGCAGCGCAGTGTGCGCTGATTTGAAACTTCCTGGCAGATTAAAACTGTGTGCCGGCCCGAGACTCGAACTCCGGACCTTTGCCTTCGCGGGGAAGTGCTCTACCAACTTTCCTTTTTTTTTTTTTTTTTTTGCATTTTGTTCGTTATTGATCGTCGTGTCTTGTCGTTGCACACGTCGCAAGACATCCTGTTGAAGTTCGGTGGTTAAGCCTTCCACTCAGTTTTTTATTACAGAGGGCAGCTAACCCTCTGACCGAACACGCTGAGCTACCCTGCCGGCAACTGAGTACCGAAGTAGGACTCACGCCTTCTGCTCAGAGCTTTACTTCTGCCAGTACCTCGTCTCCTACATTCCAAACTTTACAGAAGCTGTCCTGCAAACCTTGCAGAACTAGCACCCCCATTTTTATCACATATTCGTGTAGTACGTAAAGAAATATAAATGTTTTAGTTGGACCCTTTTTTCGGTTAGTGATAGATGGCGCTGTAATAGTCACAAACATATGGCTCACAATTAAGTTTGGAAGGTAGGAAACGAGGTACTGGCAGAAGTGAAGCTGTGAGGACGGGGCGTGAGTCGTGCTTGGGTACCTCAGTCGGTAGAGCACTTGCCCGCGAAAGGCAAAGGTCCCGAGTTCGAGTCTCGGTCCGGCACACAGTTTTAATCTGCCAGGAAGTTTTCATTGTACGAATTATTCAGCACAACTTTTTGCATTCTGTTTGTTAATTATGATTCAAACCAGCTGTGCATAATGCCATCAGTGCGATAAAACTCGAGTCATTTGGTCACCAAAACAGCAGCCACGACAGCCAGTTGTTCGTGACGAGGACAATGGACGATTTCGATGAGGGTCGTAGATTTTGCTCAGGTATGGAGCGAAATGTGAACAGAGTATTCTGTACAAGGGCGACTTCGCGAGAAACTTGGATCTCGTATCACACTCGACGTAACGTTCGTTTCCTTGCGCCATCCGCCCTCCAGTGTGGCATGCTCAGACAGTCTGGGTCACAAGTAGACATCCAGACGTACGGACTGCAGTGATCTTTGCGGAACGGCAGAAGCTGGCGGCAACCAGGGGGCCGCCCCTCCCGCGGCAGGTGGACGAGCCTCTGGCGGCGATCCGGCAGGGCAGGGCAGGCAGCTCGATGGCTGGCGCGGCTCCAGGCCGGCGACAGCGGCGCTCGATCCGCCGCAGCGCCAGCAGCGGCCGGCCGGTTACCGGGCAGTGCGCGCCGCCTGCGCCAGCCACGGCTGGGGCAGCGCTGTCGCATGCTGCGCCGAGCGACGCCACCGGCCACAAGCTGATGAACGCGCGGCCACTGCCCAGTTACAGTGGAAAAACTGGTAGAAGCCGACCTCGGGGAACATCAGTTTGGATTCCGTAGGAATATTGGACCACGTGAGGCAATACTGACCCTACGACTTATCTTAGGAGAAAGATTAAAGAAAGGCAAACATACGTTTCTAGCATTTGTAGACTTAGACAAAGCTTTTGACAATGTTGACTGGAATACTCTCTTTCAAATTCTAAAGGTGGCAGGGGTAAAGTAAAGGGAGCGAAAGGCTATTTACAATTTGTGCAGAAACCAGATGGCAGTTATAAGAGTCGAGGGACATGGAAGGGAAGCTGTGGTTGGGAAGGGAGTGAGACAGGGTTGTAGCCTCTCCCCGATGCTATTCCTCGTAAAACAGTAATGGAAACAAAAGAAAAGTTCGAGGAAGGTATTAAAATCCATGGAGCAGAAATAAAAACTTTGAGGTTCGCCCATGACATTGTAATTCTGTCAGACACAGCAAAGGACTTGGAAGAGCAGTTGAACGGAATGGACAGTGTCTTGAAAGTAGGATATAAGATGAACATCAACAAAAGCAAAACGAGGATAATGGAATGTAGTCGAATTAAGTCGGGTGATGCTGAGCGAATTACATTAGGAAATGGCACACTGAAAGTAGTAAGGTAGTTTTGCTATTTGGGGAGCAAAGTAACTCATGAAGGTCGCAGTAGAGAGGATACAAAATGTAGACTGGCAATGGCAGGGAAAGCGTTTCTGAAGAAGAGAAATTTGTTAACATCGAGTATAGATTTAAGTATCAGGAAGTCGTTTCTGAAAGTATTTCTATGGAGTGTAGCCATGTATGGAAGTGAAACACGGACGATAAATATTTTGGACAAGAAGAGAATAGAATCTTTCGAAATGTGGTGCTACAGAATAATGCTGAAAATTAGATGGGTAGATCACATAGCTAATGAGGAGGTACTGAATAGGATTGGGGAGAAGAGGAGTTTGTGGCACAACTTGACTGGAAGAAGGGATCGGTTGGTAGGACATGTTATGAGGTATCAAGGGATCACAAATTTGGTATTGGAGGGCAGCGTGGAGGGTAAATATCGTAGAGGGAGACCAACAGATGAATACACTAAACAGATTCAGAAGGATGTAGGCTGCAGTACGTATTGGGAGATGAAGAAGCTTGCACAGGATAGAGTAGCATGGAGAGCTGCATCAAACCAGCCTCAGGACTGAAGACCACAACAGCTATTCTTCTGGCGCCTGACAGTCCAACTAACTTGGATTACTGGTACGAAGTGATACGGAATTGAACAGCACGTGAAGTGGGTAGTAAGAAAGACAAATGGGAGTCTTGTTTGACCAACGCCTGTTACCTTCTATCTTGGGTTCTTAAGACGACGTTTGTTTGACAATTTTTCTGGCGTTTCGCCAGCACAAGTCACTAGCATTGTCAAAACTTCACCCTCAATTGCCGGTGGTGGACTGGAGTCGAAGCCACGGCAGATAGCAAGGGAAGAAATGCAGCGGTAATAACCCCGGAACAACCCTTGGACGTTGGCGCTCCAGGTATATTATACAGTGTGGTCCATTGATAGTGACCGAGCCAAATATCTCACGATATAAGAGTCAAACGGAAAAAACTACAAAGAACGAAACTTGTCTCGTTTGAAGGTGGAAGCCAGATGGCGCCTATGGTTGGCCCGCTAGTTGGCGCTGCCATAGGTCAAACGGATATCAACTGCGGTTTTTTTTGTTTTTTGTTTTTTTTAAACAGGAACCCCCATTTGTTATTACATATTCGTGTAGTACATAAACAAATATGAATGTTTTAGTTTGACCACTTTTTTCGCTTTGTCATGGATGGCGCTGTAATAGTCACAAACGTATGGCTCACAATTTTAGACGAATAGTTGGTAACAAAAAATGGTTCAAATGGCTCTGAGCACTATGCGGCTTAACTTCTGAGGTCATCAGTGCCCTAGAACTTAGAACTAATTAAACCTAACTAACCTAAGGACATCACACACATCCATGCCCGAGGCAGGATTCGAACCTGCGACCGTAGCGGTCACGCGGTTCCAGACTGCAGCGCCTAGAACCACGCGGCCACACCGGCCGGCACAGTTGGTAAGAGGTAGGTTTTTTAAATTAAAATACAGAACGTAGGTACGTTTGAACATTTCATTTCGGTTGTGCCAATGTGATACATGTACCTGTGTGAACTTATCATTTCTGAGAACGCTTGCTGTTACAGCGCGATTACTTGCAAACACCACATTAATGCTATAAATGCTCACAATGATGTCCGCCAACCTGAATGCATTTGGCATCAAGTGAAATTATCGTGGCCAAGGAGTATTTGAGCGAAAGATGGCGGGATTTGAATCACTTGACGTGGCAGTAACCCTCAGAAAATAATTACTGAATATTACTGACGCGAGACTCATCAGTCTTACATGTCTTACAGTACTAAATGGTAATTAATTGAAACCCTCAGCTGCCGACAAGTGTTGTTGATATACTGCAATGGGGACAGCTGAAAATGTGTGTCCCGACCGGGACTCGAACCCGGGATCTCCTGCTTACATGTCAGACGCTCTATCCATTTTTTTAAATTCTTTGTTGATCTCATTTTGTTCCATATTGCTAGTTGTATTTCTTCCAGGCGGACGTCCCATAACACCCGTTCAGGCACTTCGTTGATCCGTTCACTCAATTTTTTATTATTATTACAGATGGTAGCTAACACTGACCGAACACGCTGAGCTACTGTGCCGGCGTCCATCTGAGCTACCGAAGACACAGATGAATAGCGCGACTGCAAGGACTTATCCCTTGCACGCTACGAATGTAAATTGTGGACAGTTGGGAATGTGGGTATCACGGGAAGCGTGCATGGGGTAAGTCCCTGCAGTCGCGTAATTCATCTGTATCCTCAGTGGCTCACATGGATAGAGGTATACCATGTAAGCGGGAGATCCCGTGTTCGAGTCCCGGTCGGGGCATACATTTTCAGCTGTCCCCATTGAGGTATATCAACAACACCTGTCGGCAGCTGAGGGTTTCAATTAATCATCATTTGTTCTAGAGAAGCTGCACAGTCATCAACGGTATCTGTTCTTTCGAGAACAGTTACTGTCTTCATACAATCTTACAGTACTGCTTCAGTGCTTCGAGGCCTTATCAGGTGAGCGTGAAAATAGATGTCGAAGGAATTTAAAGTCGCATTATTAAGATCGTAACATGTGAAAGTCTAACAGGTGCTTGTCGAACTCAACGGCAGTCTCTGAGAGAGAGACAACGTTTTCCTAACGAAAAACGGTTCCACACATTAGGAACGGTATATTGTAATTCTGTTGCTTCCAATGTAAATCTAGTTTAGTGATTTTCAGAACAAAACATTGAAAAACATTACGAGATGCATGGAGAAAAATTATTCTTTCTATCTTCCACGAATGAAGCGGGGTATGGACTAGCTAACAGCGGTACTACATTCCTTCGTGGCATTTGCAGCTCATTGGTTTGTAGACCACAGACCTATTACCGGCCGGGGTGACCGAACGGTTCTAGGCCCTACAGTCCGGAACCGCGAAACCACTCGATCTCAGGTTCGAATCCTGCCTTGGGCATGGATGTGTGCGATGTCCTTAGGTTAGTTAGGTTTAAGTAGTTCTAAGTTGTAGGGGACTGATGACCTCAGAAGTTAAGTCCCATAGTGCTCAGATCCATTTGAACAGTCCTATTGGAGCATGGACAGGCCTGGGTCCAACATCCTGTCGAAGACGAAGGCCTTTGTGAGGAATCACCAGCTCTGAGTTGACATGGATTCCTGAAGGAATTGGCCGTGTTATTGTTGATTGAATCATCCGACAACCGCTGAACATAATTTTGGAAACCACCTTAAACCTAGACTCAGGCTAATTCCACGGCAACTCGAGCCCTCTTCACAGAATCCGTTCACGTAAGATATTGATTTCTGTACGATTCGTCACCTCGGTATTTAGTTCACCTCTGTATACTGTACCGAGCGAGGTTGGGCAAGGGTTAATACTCTATATTTAAATTTCGAAGGAGCTGTTTTCAAATCATACCTGACAATTTCAATTGAAATTGTTTGCGGTGTTCTCAAGTCACTTCAGAAAAACGCTGTAATTATTCCTTAAACATTACTTCTTTCGATGTGTCCTCGCAGCCTTGGCCAATGCGAGCTAATGATCACTTTCTAATGATCTCGACACCGGCGTTAAATCCCAACATTGCTTCATTTGACCTGTAATTCGTCACGTGACGTAAAAAGTCACTGTTTTAGCGATATGAATTTTTTCTGCGATATCAGGTCCTGGCGGGGTCACTGAGAAGTTCTATCTCCCTCTTTCTCAGCAGGTCCGTTTTACGGATCTGAACTACTGCCCCTTGTCACGTGCGCCTACGTTCTGAGGAACAGCGCCAGACCAGTGTATTACAAATGAGAAGAGGTACATGAGCACAAGAGATGAAAACGAACGGGTGCCAGGGTGTAACATTCCTGATAAATACTGTGGACTGATAAGACTCTCTCATTAAACTTTCGCAATTTTTCGCTGCCGAGAGGAGGTTTAGGACAATGACTCGGGACGGCCTGCAGCGATCCGCTATTAATAGCGTAACGGCCAACAGTCACGCAATCACGCCGCGTTCATTAAAACTTCCTGGAGGCAATGCGCTCGGCTGAACGAAAGCAGGCACCGTCGTAGCGAGATCTAACCGTGTACCCGAAAGCAAACGTAAACAATGCTTGGTTTTTAACTTCAGCCGTGAGCTGCACGGCACACCGACACTGGTGTCATTAGGGACGATGTACCGGACTCTTTTTACGTGAGCTTCAGACATGGTCGAAACTTGAATCTCGTGTTGTGTGTCAGTTCAGGGGCCGTTACTGATTTCTGCAGTATACTCTGAACTCTTATAAATCTATGCGGAGAAAAGCGCCAAATTAAAATTTTGCACATTCGTATTCAGATCAACGTTTTGACTATCGACTAACTGAGTTCTGTTCACTCTGAGAGGTTGCGAGTTCATATGAAAGGTAATTAAACAAGAGCTTTGTAGCTGAAGAATATTAGGAACACCAAAAATTTATGGATCGGTCAGGCAGGGTGAGTGTCAAATACGCTTTACTCTCAGCAGCTACATAGAGAGATCATTTATTTCATCTTTACACGATATTACTTTCCAGCCAAGTGCCAGGTAAAACAATGATCTCTCTCTTATACCTGAAGAATTTACGAATAGCTAGCTGAAGGAAAGAATCGTAATCGCTCATAATTTAGGGCAGATTCCGTGGTATATCTTTATCTACACATGATGACTGCTGAGAGTTTACACTGGGAAGATCTCGGGGGTTTGTCTCCAATAATTCGAAATGTCGACTGGAACTTACGTCCGTTGGACGAGCCTTACAGGACGCAGCTCAGCTACTACTACTGATATGCCAGTTACTTCTGCTTCATAATTTATAAGGAAGCGAGGCAGCGCAACGGCTAGCGCAGTCTCATACGGGAGGATGGCAGTTCAAAACCCCGTGCGGCTATCCTGATTTACGATTTCCGTGACTTCCCTATACCGCTCCAGACAAACGCCGAGGCATTTCCTTTGAAAGGGCGCTGCCGACATCCTTCCTCATCCTTGGTGCCCCGTCTCGTTAAACCCTTCGCTATCTTCCTTCCTTCCTACGTTATAAAAATGTTGGAAATGTCGCACACAAAATACTGCGCTCTTCTTTCATTACATTAACCATGGTTATCATCACGTATGGACACCGTAATTGTTGTAGACTGAAGGAGTAAGCCAATTCTCTCGTGATGCTCCACAATATGTAATAGTGTATTTCTTCCTAACTACCGTAGTTCACCCTCAGAATAAATACCTTACAACCACTGTCCATTATTGGTCGGTACCTTTCGTAGATTCATTTTTTTGTGGAGATATAATAGCCGCTTTATACAAAACATTTTGTATGTTGTTTTATCTAACAGTTGACGTATAAGACAACTGTCGGTAATTCCATATTGCTAATTACAGAACTGGTTATCTTGCACACTAACATTTACATCAAGTTAAAATGCTCGGGAAGGAGCAGCCTGGTATTTAGTTTTACACAGCCGCAGATTTCGATTACATAGATGTGGAAAGATACGCACTTTCGATAGGAATACCTTAATTTGCTTATTATTTTGTTCCTCTTTCATAATAAAGTTACTTTCGAAGTTTCATAAGTTGCAGTCTTTCATTCCCTCCTCTTCCTTCAACAAACTCTTATGTTCGCCGGTACGCGAGGGGTGCTACACTTCCCTAAGCTGTTAACGTACAGACAACTTACGAACTTACAGTATGCTGGAATAATTGCCGGTCAGCAACTTCTGTAAATCAGTGAACGAAAAACTAAATTTCACTAGTTTTGGGCCGGGACCCATTTCCAATTCATCGTGGCAGATAATCAATACGGTAATCCTAAAATACAAAACCGTCTCAAAATACATACGTATTATGAAGTGCATATTAACAGTTACAGCGCATACAGTTATATGAATGTGCTATTAATGTTCACTTGCACTTCATAATACTTTTGTATTTTTGGAAATACCACCTTGTCTGTCTGGCATGATGATTTAAAAATGGGTCCAGAACCGAAACTAGTCATCGAATAATTAAAAAGAGAGAAATATGCAACTTTGGCTGGTTCTTAGTTGTACTGTACAGACAACTTGTCAGTCGAATGAAATTTTCACTCTACAGCGGAGTGTGCGCTGATATGAAACTTCCTGGCAGATTAAAACTGTGTGCCGAGACTCTAACTCGGGACCTTTGCCTTTCCCGGGCAAGTGTTCTTCCGACGGAGATACCCAAGCACGACTCACGCCCCGTCCTCACAGCTTTAATTCCGCCAGTACTTCTTCTCCTACCTTCCAGACTTCACAGAAGCTCTCCTGCTTACTCCCAGGCTGTGGCTAAGCAATGTCTCCGCAATATCCTTTCTTCCAGCAGTGCTTGTTCTGCAAGGTTCGCAGGAGAACTTCTGTGAAGTTTGGAAGGTAGGAGACGAGGTACTGGTGGAAGTAAAGCTGTGAGGACGGGGCGTGAGTCGTGCTTGGGTAGCTCAGTCGGTAGTCGGCACAGTAGCTCAACGTGTTCGGTCAGAGAGTTGGTTGGCCTCTGTAATAAAAAACTGAGTGGCAGGAAGAACAAACGAACTTGGCCGGATGTCATCTGACGTCCGGAACGACCAAACACAACGAACAAAATACAAAGAAAAAAAATGTCGGTAGAGCACTTGCCCGCGAAAGGCAAAAGTCCTGAGTTCGAGTCTCGGTCCGTCACACAGTTTTAATTTGCCAGGAAGTTTCTACTTGTCAGTCGTCAGACATCTCACTCACTAGCCCATATTCGATACTACGTCAGTAGGTACCTGCTATAGCGTTGACACTTGCGCGGTGGACGTAACAACGTAATATGACAGAAAGTACTGCACAGCGATAATTCGGCGAGCTCGACTGCCGGAAGTGTTGCAGTGCACGTACGGTACGTGATGTACAGTGTTGCAGTGCACGTACGGTACGTGATGTACAGTGTTGCAGTGCACGTACGGTGCGTGATGTACAAAGCGGCGAGGTGGGAAGGCCGTCGGTGACGCGGCGTGGGCCGCTGCCGGCTAAACCGGCGCGTCTCAACACGGCTGCTGACGTCAGCGCGGGTCGCGCCGCCAGCTTCCTCCGCGCCGCCACATTCTCTCGGCCGCTCGGACACGCCGTAGCGGCAGGTCGTTGCCGTACCTCAACTGCAGGCGCTTCCTCCGAATACGTCGCTCGAGCGATACCTTGTGACCGGGCCGACAACGACGCAATTTCGGACCAACTAAGGGAAGCTGCCAAACTGTGGATCACGGATATGACGAAATTTTCATAGCTGTCCACTGAATTAAAAGTCAGCAGCTATTTCGGACTTAAGCTCAAAATTTGTAGTTTCAAAAACATTTAGCACAAATTTTTTTATTACAACTAAATTCGTAATGACTGTAACAGAGCTGATGGGCACAACAACACAACCGACAGTTGTCCAACATTCTACAATATTTATTCTTTTGTTTTACAAAGCGGTTTTCGACTATTACGCCATCATCAGCTAGAAACATATAGGTGTGTGACTGCAAATTTTTCTACGATCAATGTTTTTCAACTAGTGCATCTACAGAGTATCTTAGTTGCTTTCCAAATAAGGCAGTTATTAATGTTTGATTCCGTATTGAAACTAGAGGAATTACGTCATTTAAATTAGATAAAATATGTGATACATCAAATAACGAACTACTCCTATACGACAGATTATAACAGTGCTTCTGAGGAGAAAGAAATTCCACAATAAACTTGGGTGACTTGTTCCGAACCAGTGGCTGAATAAAAGAATCCTGTCTTTAAGAGGCCTAGTTGTATAAACAGGTAAGGTATACAAGTGAGATTAATCACGTAAGTACAGAAGCTGTGATTGCACAAAGATTTTTAACACGGTTAGCGAAACCAGAATAACTGAAATAAACGAAAAAATAGGTTATGTGAATCCCAGGGAAAATCTATAACATCGTGTTGATGGGATTATGGGTGGTAGTAGTACTAAATTTAGATTAATTTAAAATAAGCTAATTCGTATACACATATATTTACAGACTTCTAGTTAGAGACAATCATTAGATTTACTCCTTGTATACAATACTTTTTTTTACAAATAACTTATTAAATAATGTAATGCCACCACGTTGTTCACTCATATCTCACTATCAGCCACTGCACACACTATACACACATTGTTTATTAACACTTCACTCACCCCCCCCCCCCCACCGAAACACACACACACACACACACACACACACACACACACACACACACACACACGTGATAGTACAGTTCTCAAGGCTGTCAATTCAACTAAGTACCTGGGTGTTAAAATTACGAACAACTTCAGTTGGAAAGACCACATAGATAATATTGTGAGGAAGGCGAGCCAAAGGTTGCGTTTCATTGGCAGGACACTTAGAAAATGCAACAAGGCCACTAAAGAGACAGCTTACACTACACTCGTTCGTCCTCTGTTAGAATATTGGTGCGCGGTGTGGGATCCTTACCAGATGGGATTGACGGAGGACATCGAAAGGATGCAAAAAAGGGCAGCTCGTTTTGTATTATCACGTAATAATGGAGAGAGTGTGGCAGACATGATACGCGAATTGGGATGGAAGTCATTAGAGCAAAGACCATTTCGTCGCGGCGAGATCTGTTTACGAAATTTCAGTCACCAATTTTCTCTTCCGAATGCGAAAATATTTTGTTGAGCCCAACCTACATAGGTAGGAATGATCATCATAATAAAATAAGAGAAATCAGAGCTCGAACAGAAAGGTTTAGGTGTTCGTTTTTCCCGCGCGCTGTTCTGGAGTGGAATGGTAGAGAGATAGTATGATTGTGGTTCGATGAACCCTCTGCCAAGCACTTAAATGTGAATTGCAGAGTAGTCATGTAGATGTAGATGTAGATGTAATCTCTGGGCCATTTTCTGCACCGCAACTTCCCATTTGCTATCCTCAAAAACTGTGTCAGCCTCCCTTCATGATGAGTGAGATGTTGAGCTCAGAAAGAAGAGGAGGTGTTAGTATTGTGCTATGCATAGCTTGGAGGTAAGCATTTCTAGAAAGGAAAAAAAGAAGGAAAAAACATAAAGTGAAGATGTTATGTGGAATGTTGGATATTTTATAATTATTGTTATTTATTAGCATAACATTTTTTATCAAACTCCTACTCTATTTTAGCTAAGTAATCCTTCAATGTACAAAATGTAATGCATAACAGATAATTGTAGCTGCATTTTTAAATAAGTGTATTTTGGCAATTTCTTTAATCTCTTTTGGTAATTTTTTGTACAGTTCTGCAGTCTGAAGTGGCGACTAAGAGAACTGTGTCTGGTCACTCAGTACTAGACTAGGGCAAATGGACGTTATCTATTTCCATTATGTCAAGGTAGTCCTTTTTCCTTCCTTTATTGATGTAATAACTTATGTTGCACCTTATAACTGTGCCCGTCTTCAAGCAGATAGTCTACAAAGTGGACTCTCATTTTCTAAATTTACATCTTCAATGGAGTTCCTTCAAGAAGATGCATGTTGCCCTGCCAAACTAACCTATATAGAATTTGCCACAGTTACAAGTGGTTTTATGTATTCTACTATATACGAAAGATGAAGTGCTGTCTTTGAAAACCAGCTAAAATACTATAGTTGCATTAGTTTAAAATCTTTGATTCCACAAAAAATTCTTTGTAACTAATGATGGCTTACCAGCCGAAAACCGGTTCTTAAACAAAATAATAAATATTTTAGAATATTACGCCAGTGCCGTTATTGTTTTCATTCATAATGTATGAAATATTCTGACAAGAACAGACGAAAATGCTGTAGAAGAAATTTCATACAATAATAAATGAAAATCTATTAAAAACACAATTGCTTCCGTCTTTATGGGAAGTATATTGGTACTATTCCCAGAATCATAAACTGTTGCATCACAGGCTATAAGAAGAGAATTTTAGTGTTGAGATCTGACTACAAAATGTTACGCAGTTTCATTCGAGAAAGAATGAAGCTGTACACAAAAACTGTTGGGCAAAAGCAGAACCTTGAATAGACGCGTAGGGACGATTGTACAAGAAATCAGTCATTAGAGGGACGTATTAGCACTGATAAATGCGCCGAGAAATAAGGCTGCTTTTGTTTCGTTACGTCTGGGCAAGACACTCCACCGCCGTTCTCATAAATTAATCTACGAGACTATCAGCAACTTTTAGTTGTACACTTAGAAAGACGAGTGAGATAAAAGGTGTCCATTATCAGTGTATATGTCTCTAACACCTTGTCGGTCACATTCTGAAAAGCACTACTACGTTTTATAGTCTTGGGGAAAATTTGGCTGGCATTGTCAAGTATTGCCAACAGGAGATACGACAAATTCTAGCGCGTACAAATTTTAGTGGCGTGTATTCGGGGCTGAAGCGACTAATTTTCATTCTAGAGCGCTGTTGTTTTCACGTGAAAGAAGGCTGTTACCTCTATAGCAAATTACCACGAAACACGTGTCGATTAGTCTACTATGACGCTCTTACAGCGTCATGTCGGGTCAGTAGCTGATTGCCCTCTAATGAAATATGCAGTGGCGCAAACACATTTCGGGTTCTCACATGCCGGTATTCAACAAAAGTACAAAGGGCTGGAACTTGTAATGGCCTCGCAGCAATGCGACGTTAATGGCGACGCTTGTTTAATGCAACGTTATAAATAAGGTTTGCGTGGAAAACACTTAACAGCGCAGAGGACCAGCGGTAATGAGGTATGCGGAAAAATTTAAAGCAGATGGAACTGCTGGGACGCTGAGATGCGCTACAGGATCGATTTTCTGCTCAGTTTTTGTGATTACTTCATGTGGGTATTGTGCAAGACAGTGTCTGTATGGTGGTGGTTGTCTTCGCTCCCTTCCTTCTGACGCTGCCCCCCCCCCCCCCCAAAAACACACACACACACACACACACACACACACTGAGAGAGAGAGAGAGAGAGAGAGAGAGAGAGAGAGAGAGAGAGAGAGAGAGAATACACATGGAAAAAATCGAAGATATTGTGTAACATTTTGAGTCACCTAACGACGAGGGTAAGTTTTTGGAAACAATCGTCTAATTAGCGCAGCATGATATAATAAATCGCTCGTTGGAGCTCTTCGGTGAGTACGAGTTTGAAATTCGCCGGCGTAAAGCTTATGTCACGCTGTTTCAGTGACTGTTTCTGCATGCAATTCTCCGTATAACTGCAGACTATAAATTCACAACTAAACTCCATTGCAAACGATGCTGCTAGGACGATACCGTTGTGTCTGGTGAGCCTGAGAACTGGCATACACTGAACTGATGATCGAAAACGGGTTGGCTCACAAAGAGGAAGGAAAACTGAGCGGGAGGATGTGGGTGATATGTGACCTGGAAAACTACGAGCAGGTAAGACATGCCTGGGGCAGGAGATGAGGGAAAAAGAAGTATGTGGACAGAAAGGAAGAGATGTTTAAGATGAGAAGGAAAAAGAGATTATAGAGGAATGTAAGCATTATTCTAAAATTACAGAGATGAAGACGCAAAGTAGTGGATGGTGCAGGTGGTGATGAGCTGTAAAGATGGGAGACGAGGAGCGAGTTCAAAAACGAAGTTAAAAATGAATCAGAAAACAGTGATTGCTAGGATTAAGAACAATATCGTGAGCACGTTGGGGAGCGCAAGAGAAGATGAGAGACACTAAAATACATGTTATACTGTTGAGTAGTGAGTGAAATATAGATTCTATAATCGCGCGAGGAATGAAAATCAGTGCTGTTCGCTCCCGCAGTAACCTGTTCTTACCACATGACAACGTCTTAGATATTGATTGCGCCCACCAGATAGACTAAGAAGACTGGAGCTGACCTTCTGCTTCAGATACGGAACTCCCGTGCTGCTCAAATAAAATTCTAGCGGCGGATACTCTAATGGCACAACATGTCTTTTGTTATTAGAGACCATTTTCAATGGAGGATGAAGGCGAATGTAAATAATGGAAATAGTTTCGAAATCGAAACTTGCCTCTACTATTCCTTTCCATTACTACCCAGGATATAGCCCACCTGGCTAGCCGCTCGGTCTAACGCGCTGCTTCCCGAATGGGAAAGAGCGCCTGGTCCCCTTCACGAATCCGCCCGGCGGATTAGTGTCGAGGTCCGCTGTGCCGGCCAGCCTTTGGATGGTTTTTAAGGCGGTTTTCCATCTAGCTCGGCGAATGCCTTATTCCGCCTCAGTTACCCTATGTCGGTAATTGCTGTGCAAACAATGTCTCCAGGTGCGCGTACACCATAGCTACTCTACCACGCAAACATGTGGGGTTACACTCGTCTCGTATGAGTTCAGTGTGGAGCGGCGGTGGGGTGGGTGGACTGCTGTGGCCTCTTGTGGGGTTGCGTACCACTTAGGGCTACGGCGCTACGAAGCCTATCCCTCGTTTCTAGGTCCCCGCTTCAAAGTATATAGGGTATGATCAAATCGTTTACTCCACCACAGCGTGCTCCATCAAGGAGCTAGGTCTGTGTAGTACCGTGACATGTGGAACACGAGGAACAGAACCCGTGCTTTCGCTCATTAGAAATGCAAGGATCGCTCTTCTGCAAGAGCAATGCAGTGGTTCGAATCTGTCTGTTGCACAAGCTTGACATGACTGCTCGCCGAATTGTTCCAGGATTTTCTGGAGTTAGCTGTTTTTTGTCTTCTAAACTTGTCGCCTCTATCTAGAACTGGTTTAAATTAACTACCAGATTCAAACAGTATCAGCCAGGTTAATATGTCTCCATTAATATCGCCAGTAGTGTTTCTTTGGTGGAACGGAGCGTTTACCATTCAGCACAATTGCATCACATCGATGGAATAAGACTTCGCATGAATCTGCCAAAGTGCACACTATTTCATTCTTAAGTACTAGTGGAAAAAACAATTCTCTGCATTGCATTCTGACAGCGGAATAGCTGGATTTAGTAATTACTGTACAAGTAGAGCTGTTTTTCAAACCTCGTTCAGTTTACACTCCTATATCTCAACGTGGTGGCAAGTATCGAAGTATATTCTTGGGAGATTTTAAAACGGCGCTTGCGATTATAACACAAGCTTCCGCATAAACATTCCGAAGCAGTTTCCGCGTACGTTAACCACCGAAAGTACCATTAGTTATTTCTCTGTAACAGTGGAATCTTAAAATAGAAAATTCTTAGATAAAGTACCATTAAGTAGCACTTGCATAAACACTAACGTCGAATCAGAAAACACAGTGACTCACAGAATCACCACGTACTTTTTCAGTGATTATAATCTGCGATTGTTATTCAGTGTACTCCCTCGGAGAACACCATGAACTCTGTGTGATTTTACTAATTTTTTTGAGCATCAAGTGAACCTTTCCGCACTAAGGTGTTGCTGCTTAATATGTATATTCTGCTGCGAATGAGAACGACAAATTAAGGTCAAAAGCATAAATTTTAGCAGACTGAGTTTTCATGTGGAACTCGGTGCACAAGGGCACAAAATTTTCTTACATACCGTCACTGCTTTTCTCCTGTAATACCGATACATCACTTGCACGAAGTAACAGAAAGGGCTAAATAAGTAGCATGAAGCAGCACTGATAAAAATAATTACTTTCTTCTGACGTTACACAACAAACTAGGTCAACCTGTTGAACAGACATAACATGTGAGCAACGAACTAACGGAGGCTAAATTTTAATGAGGGTGCCTAAGTCAAGAAATCCGAAGCGCTTCCGCAAAAGGAAAAGAATGTAGGACGGAATCAGAAGAATTAAGTACGTAGAGCTAGTTATGATGCCCTCTATTCAGTTTTCTTACTACTGTCAGGACAGAGAAAGAGGATTAACCACGCTGCAAACTGGGATTATCTCCCGCATCCATAATATGGGGAGCAGCACCGAAAACTGTAAACTTTTTTTTGTGCCTCTGTGATGAAACTTTATCGTGAATGAACTACTGGCGCCATTTTGAGGCACTGTGGAGAGGATTGCGGAACTCCACACAACACTGATGCACGGGATGAGCGTCGAATACGACGATACTTGACGGCCCATAGAAATGCTACGGTGGGACATTGCATCGTTTAGGTAATCCAGGAGGCACACCCTTTCTCTCGTCTATTGCAAAAGTCAGATGAACCCTATACTGTACTAGTCTCTAGTGCAGACGCTTAATATCGAAACTGGTTTACTACAGTTTGGAGACAGCAGTATTCGTACGTCGTGATGATTTACGTTGAATAGGATGGATTGATGTCTTAGCGTATGACAATATGTGTGAGGAAAAAAAAAACACTCTGCACCAACCATTGAATAAACGCACTATGTTGGGGAACGATCTTATTGTTTAGCGAATGTTTCCATTCCACAGATAATTTAGTTACGGATCCACTGTTTGATGCTTTTCGGTTTAAACTGTGGTAAGGATCGCCTTCAGACCTGAAGGGCACTTGCTGCCCCCGGTCGAAGACGTCAGTAGCTCTTCCAGTTGATTAGTGAGTAACAACTGTATAGAGGGTGATCATTACTTGGGAAAATTGTTGCGAAATACATGAAGACGTGCACCTGACGTGTAGATGGTGCAATGACGTAGCTGACTTTCGGTGTAGGTGAGTGAGGTGTCATTCACGAAAAGAGAATAAAGATTACGATACTGTTCAACTCCACCGACGCCGATTGGAGCCGAAATCCTCAAGAAACCAGCGGTAGGCGTCCGGAGCGATTTGAGAGGAACGACCAAATACACTGCTGTGCAAAGCGGAAGAACGAAAGTGGTCTGCGTGTGAAGTGCCACAGCCGGGTAACATAGCTCGACGAAACTTTGACGTCATGCTTCTTAACAGGGTGTGTGGATGGCAATGCATGATCTGTACCGTACGCCCCTGCTAACTGGTAAGGAAGGGTGCTCTACTACTCCTGCGCCGCCACTGCCATCTGGTGGATGGTCGTTGAAGCACGGGAACGTGCTCAAATCGGTCTGCAAACGAATCCCACACGGGGTCAATGTGATCTGAGACGGGGGAAGGGGCGGTCCAGTTCATTCGCCGAGTATCTTCTCGTTCCAGGAGGTCCTCAACGTGATCTCATGAAACGCTGCGACTTCAGTGCAATAATTATTGTCTGTGGCTAGAAGTATCATTTTAATTCTTGTCCGTCTCATTCCGTATTTATTTCTGATGCTTTCTGTAGTATGCTGGAGCAGTTCTTTCTGTGTGTGGTCCTGGTTTCAGCGGGCTATGTTTCTTGTCAGTGACACGCCATGCGAAAGTTATTCTCGTCCTTAAGTTTTGCACACCATGAGGCGTAGCGCCTTGGGCATCGCTCCTGTCACTTGTTAGGACGATATCGTTACAGGCATGAGTCATCGACAGATGTCACCAGCTGACAGGGACCTGAGTTACAGAGCTGCACGTAGTTGTACTAGTATGCGGCAGAGGTCAGCAGTTGACGGACAGTGCTAGCAGTCTAAACAATGTTGTAAAGTTATGTTTGATTAGTATTTAACATATTTGTATAATTATAATTGTTTTATATGTGTAGTAATTAGCAGTGTGAGTGTTGTATGAGTGAAGAAGAACGGAAGTAAATGAAAATTGTTTTGTTTATTCACGAAGTACCATTTAAATTATACAGGGGATTTACTATAATTCAATACGCAGTCAGTTTATGGTACTAATAAATCGTGAGTCCTCCAATGAACCATGGACCTTGCCGTTGGTGGGGAGGATTGCGTGCCTCAGCGATACAGATGGCCGTACCGTAGGTGCAACCACAACGGAGGGGCATCTGTTGAGAGGCCAGACAAACGTGTGGTTCCTGAAGAGGGGCAGCAGCCTTTTCAGTAGTTGCAGGGGCAACAGTCTGGATGATTGACTGATCTGGCCCTGTAACACTAACCAAAACAGCTTTGCTGAAAGCAAGGGGAAACTACGGCCGTAATTTTTCCCGAGTGCATGCAGCTTTACTGTATGATTAAATGATGATGATGGCGTTCTCTTGCGTAAAATATTCCGGGGGGAAAATAGTCCCCCATTCGGATCTCCGGGCGGGGACTCAGAGGACGTCGTTATCAGGAGAAAGAAAACAGGTGTTCTACGGATCGGAGCGTGGAATGACAGATCCCTTAATCGGGCAGATAGGTTAGAAAATTTAAAAAGGGAAATGGATAGGTTAAAGTTAGATATAGTGGGAATTAGTGAAGTTCGGTGGCAGGAGGAACAAGACTTTTGGTCAGATGAATACAGGGTTATAAATACAAAATCAAATAGGGGTAATGCAGGAGTAGGTTTAATAATGAATAAAAAACAGGAGTGCGGGTAAGCTACTACAAACAGCATAGTGAACGCATTATTGTGGCCAAGATAGATACCAAGCCCACACCTACTACAGTAGGACAAGTTTATATGCCTACTAACTCTGCAGATGATGAAGAAATTGGATGAAATGTATGATGAGATAAAATAAATTATTCAGGTAGTGAAGGGAGACGAAAATTTAATAGTCATGAGTGACTGGAATTCGACAGTAGGAAAAGGGAGAGAAGGAAACCTAGTAGGTGAATATGGATTTGGGCTAAGAAATGAAAGAGGAAGCCGCCTGGTAGAATTTTGCACAGAACATAACTTAATCATAGCTAACACTTGGTTCAAGAATCATGAAAGAAGGCTGTATACATGGAAGAACCCTGGAGATACTAGAAGGTTTCAGACAGATTATATAATGGTAAGACAGAGATTTAGGAACCAGATTTTAAATTGTAAGACATTTTCAGCGGCAGATGTGAATGACCACAATGTATCGGTTATGAACTGTAGATTAAAACTGAAGAAACTGCAAAAAGGTGGGAATTTAAGGAGATGGGACCTGGATAAACTGAAAGAACAAGCGGTTGTACAGAGTTTCAGGTAGAGCATAAGGCAACAATTGACAGGAATGGGGGGAAAGAGATACAGTAGAAGAAAAATAGGTAGCTCTGAGAAATGAAATAGTGAACGCAGCAGAGGATCAAGTAGATAAAAAGACGAGGGCTAGTAGAAATCCTTGGGTGACAAAAGAAATACTGAATTTAATTGATGAAAGGAGAAAATACAAAAATGCAGTAAGTGAAGCAGGCAAAAAGGAATACAAACGTCTCAAAAATGAGATCGACAGGAAGTGCAACATGGCTAAGCAGGGATGACTAGAGGACAAATGTAAGGATGTAGAGGCTTATCTCACGAGGTGTAAAATAGATACTGCCTACAGGAAAATTAGAGAGACCTTTGGAGAAAAGAGAACCACTTGCATGAATATCAAGAGCTCAGACGGAAACCCAGTTCTAAGCAAAGAAGGGAAAGCAGAAAGATGGAAGGAGTATATAGAGGTTCTATATAGGGGCGATGTTATTGAGGACAATATTATGGAAATGGAAAAGGAGATAGATGAAGATGAAATGGGAGATACAATACTGTGTGAAGAGTTTGACAGAGCACTGAAAGACCTAAGTCGAAACAAGGCCCCGGGAGTAGACAACATTCCATTAGAACTACTGACATCCTTGGGAGAGCCAGTCCTGACAAACCTCTACCATTTCGTGAGCAAAATGTATGAGACAGGCGAAATACCCTCAGACTTCAAGAAGAATATAATAATTCCAATCCCAAAGAAAGCAGGTGTTGACAGGTGTGAAAATTACCGAACTATCAGTTTAATAAGTCACAGCTGCAAAATACTAACGTGAATTCTTTACAGCCGAATGGAAAAACTGGTAGAAGCCGACCTCGGGGAAGATCAGTTTGGATTCCGTAAAAATGTAGGAACACGTGAGGTAATACTGCCCCTACGACTTATCTTGGAGGAAAGGTTGAGGAATGGCAAACCTACGTTTCTAGCATTTGTAAACTTAGAGAAAGCTTTTGACAATGTTGACTGGAAAACTCTCTTTCAAATTCTGAAGGCGGAAGGGGTAAAATACAGGGGGCGAAAGGCTATTTACAATTTGTACAGAAACCAGGTGGCAGTTATGAGAGTCGAGGGACATGAAAGGGAAGCAGTGGTTGGGAAGGGAGTGAGAAAGGGTTGTAGCCTCTCCTCGTTGCTATTCAATCTGTATACTGAGCAAGCAGTAAAGGAAACAAAAGAAAAATTTGGAGTAGGTACTAAAATCCATGGAGAAGAAATAAAACTTTGAGGTTCGCCGATGACATTTTAATTCTGTCAGAGACAGCAAAGGACTTGGAAGAGCAGTTGAACGGAATGGACAGTGTCTTGAAAGGAGGGTATAAGATGAACATCAACAAAACCAAAACGAGGATAATGGAATGTAGTCGAATTAAGTCGGGTGATGCTGAGGGAATTAGATTAGGAAATGAGAGATTTAAAGTAGTAAAGGAGTTTTGCTATTTGGGGAGCAAAATAAATGATGATGGTCGAAGTAGAGAGGATATAAAATGTAGACTGGCAATGGCAAGGAAAGCGTTTCTGAAGAAGAGAAATTTGTTAACATCGAGTATAGATTTAAATGTCAGGAACTCGTTTCTGAAAGTATTTGTATGGAGTGTAGCCATGTATGCAAGAGAAAAATGGACGGTAAATAGTTTAGACAAGAAGAGAATAGAAGCTTTCGAAATGTGGTGGTACAGAAGAATGCTGAAGATTAGATGGGTAGACCACATAACTGGTGAGGAAGTATTGAAGAGAATTGGGGAGAAGAGGAGCTTTTGGCACAACTTGACTAGAAGAATCTGTTGGTAGGACATGTTGTGAGGCATCGAGGGATCACCAATTTAGTAGTGGAGGGCAGCGTGGAGGGTAAAAATCGTAGAGGGAGACCAAGAGATGAATGCACTAAGCAGATTCAGAATGATGTAGGTTGCAGGAGGTACCGGGAGATGAAGAAGCTTACACAGGATAGAGTAGCATGGTGAGCTGCAGCAAACCAGTCTCAGGACTGAAGCCCACAGCAACAACAACAAATCGTGAGTAGAACACAAATTAATCGGTAATTTCAGAAGGAATAATTTTATATTTGATACTTTTCTAAATTTATTTATTTAGCAATTGCCGTAGAAAGAAATGTTTTACTATGATTGGTGATTGACGTAAAGCGCGGGTTAGCGCGGGATAATACTGCAACCTGATTTGCTGTTTGTGACATCAGCCAATCAGAAAAATGCAGGCTCGCTCCAATCTATGCTGGGAACAAAGCCTTTGGTGTGATCTAGGGGAGTTGGGGCTGAGGGTTCGAACTAGTAACATCTCATTGAAAGCAGCTCCGACGAAAGTCCTGTAAAATCGCGGAAAAATGCTAATTACGAGTTTGCGAATTAGTAGAAAGCGTATTTAAGTGAACGGTATAGCGGAAGTCGTGTGGAATTTCGGACGGTGTATCAAATTATTGCTTTTGACTGTTAGTTAAAACCGCGTGGCATGTTGTGCGATCCAAGACTGGAACAGGTATTACGTGTAGAGCAGAGTGCACAACATTTGAGCGAGCATTTTCATAACTAAACGATCTGGTGAACTCTATTAACTTCGGTAACGAGTGTAAATACCATAAACTGGCTACGTGATAGTAGTGGTCTAGTATTTTCTACTACAGCTTTTAGCTAGACAAATGAACATTGCTGGACACTGGCAGGGCTGTAAAATGTAACGTGTCGCGCCGCAACCAGTACACCTAGTTGTAGAGAAGTCTCTCTCTCTCTCTCTCTCTCTCTCTCTCTCTCTCTCTCTCTCTCTGTGTGTGTGTGTGTGTGTGTGTGTGTGTGTGTGTGAGAGAGAGAGAGAGAGAGAGAGAGAGAGAGAGAGAGAGAGAGAGAGAGAGAGAGAGCCTTTCACATGTGGGTAGCGTTAACAATGACGCCAGTCTTCTTTTTCTCTTAGCAGCCTCGATACACCTGCCTCGTTCCTACGAGCCTGGATACTAATCGCTGCTGTTTAACCCGCAGGTGGCGGATGGCCGGTCTGCGGAGTGACGCAGAGGCTGTGTGTACGGGTGCCGTCCGTTTATTTTCGCGCGCGCGCCCCGCTGCTTGGCGGTCGCTGGCCACAGCTGTCGCCGGACCGGTTCCCGTCATTCACTTCAGCGGTCATGATGGTCGCCACCGCTGCCTTCCTTCTCCCAGCTTCATGTCCTTCTCAGAGAGGGACCAATTGTCATGATTACTCACTATTACTGTAATTAATGTTTATCCATCTGTACATTCTCCACTTTGCCCTTTAAGGACAGTGGACGACAACCAGTGTTGGCCGCTGTAACACCATGAAGATGGTATGCAACAAATGTCATACTGCCTTTAAGTTTTTGGATATGCAAATGATTAGCCTTTCAGCTAAACCGCACTAAGTAGATACGAGAAACGTCATCTGCATTCTGTATACAAGAAAAGGTTATCCAACGTGTATTTCACGCAAAAACCTTATGTGAACACCGCTTTTAAGAAGTTCGTGGTACGTCTGATGTAAGGTGGAGGAAGGTTTAACAGGAAGTGTCGGAGTTCGTCAGCGACAGGATCGTGTCCTATCCAGACTGCAGTTGGTCGTTTCGCAATCCTGATGCGTCCACTGGTCGATACCCCACGACTGGGATCAGCTGACTCGACAGGGCCACGCAGGGTCTCAACGGCCCCGAGCGACTGGCGCCCGCGCTCACAGGCAAGCTGTTTGTTCGGCCACATGCGACCGTACAGCCATGTGACGCAGCTTGAATCAAGAAGTGGACCGTTGTGCAGCGAGGCAGTCAGACACACAATCAGCGCGACCTCGTACGGAGTATCAGGAGCTGTCAACGCGGCAGCCACTGTTGCTTCTTCCCTTGACGTGGCAGCAGAAAGAGGCCAGCC
The DNA here is from genome assembly GCF_023897955.1 of Schistocerca gregaria. Classification (NCBI taxonomy): domain Eukaryota; kingdom Metazoa; phylum Arthropoda; class Insecta; order Orthoptera; family Acrididae; genus Schistocerca; species Schistocerca gregaria. The sequence goes on along the minus strand of NC_064924.1, from coordinate 670,793,390 downwards.
GGTGACAGAGTGCCCAACGACCAACACAGGTTCTGCGTACGGCATCAGTAAGGTCGTATGTGTATGTGGAGGCTCCGGCGAAAACAAAATGCGAGACTCTATTCGTCACAGCATAAGGGTGAAGCAACTATAGCGGTGGTATGAGGTACCATTGGATTCACAAACTGAGTGCCTCTGGTTCGTATAGCCAAACTTTGGAGAACAGCAGTTACGAAGCGTGTTCAGAAAGTAAGTCCACAAGATTATATTTTAGAAAAAGGTTATTTGGAAAAAGTGTATTTACTAAAAAATAAAGGATCTTGTTGATACACTTCTTGACTATTTCTCCACATAGTCGTAACCCCGTTCAGTGCATGTGGAGAGTCGTGGCATCAGCTGCTTTCTGCCCTCCTCTGACAACTCTTCCTTCCTCCACTTCAAAGCCTCTTTCCGCACCTGCTCGTCGGTCCCACTCATATGTGGCTTCAGGAAGGTGAAAGTTGTTGATCTGATGGCTCCAAATCAGTGAATACGGCGACGGTTCAAACATCGCAACGCAGTGAGTCCAAGCTAAGGCTGTGGGAGGACGTGCGTCGCACACTCCTCTCGTAAGCACTCCACTCCTTTTGTTTAGGAAACCCCTTTGGCGTTTTGTTTATGGCCTCACAGTATTGTTGTGCATTGATGGTCTCACCCTGAGACAGAAATTAGACCTAAAACGATGGCTTTTCTATACCAAAACACTGAAGCCATGATTTTTTTTGCCTGAGATTGTGGTTTTTAATTTTTTGGCAGGTTGTGAATCCGCGTGACGTAACACTGACGACTCTCCATTTGTCTCAGGCGTGTAATGAGCTAGCCAGTTTCCATGGCCAGTAATAACAGAGCGCAGAAAATCCCCGCCTTCCAATTCGAGTCACTCAAGTAACTGGCGGGCGCTATTGCCCCGATATTTCTTGTGCTACTCTTACAGCTTTTTTGGGATCCAGCTTGCGTACAGTTTCCAGTACCCCAGCGTTTCTGTGACTTTCTCGCTGAAGAGAAATCTGGAGGGTTATGGGAACATTGCTGAAATTTCCTTTCAGCCGTCGGTCTTCACGAACAGTTTCCTCTATATTTTGCTGCAACTCTTCAATCAAAATGAAAGATCTTACACTCCTGTCGGTCGTGAACATCTGTTCTGTCTACTGAACTCCCGACACCACTTAAACACACTCGTTTTGGCGTAGCACCTTCTCCGAAACCGTATTGATTCGCGAGAAAATTTCGGCAGGTGTTACTCCTTCCGCGAGCAGAAAGCGGATCACGGTACGTGCCTCGCATTTGGCAAGATTCCTTAGAGACAACTTTCACGCTACTGGACTGGACTGCTACAGCCTAAAAACCGAGGCGAATATGGCTCTCTCCGCTCTGTAGCCCTGCGTTCCTTCCATGGTGTAGCGAGGGAGGGAAACAATTTAGGGTAATACCTGTATTCGATCTTGCCCTTGTTAGAGACTGCTGTTGCTGTACGGTCACCATCAAGAGATGACTTAGTGCGCTCCATTGCCCTCGTCCGCCCTGGTGCCGGTCAGGCCTCCTCACTGGCGCCACCCAGCCACAGCAAAGGCCAGCTGGCAGGATGGTCGTTGCCGGGGGCCCTGATGCCCCAGGAAGACAGCCGTCTACTCTCTGGCACATGTGGGGAGTTTACGGCTGGGACATCGGCAGTGCGATCCCTGTGTTGTCAGGGGGCTACCACCAAACGAGTACATAACGGTCCCACCACAACAGACTGGCTACCGTGCTGGATGTTGGGCGCAGAGAAATCCATTATAGTCGTGGAGGCGAAAGAAGACAGGAGATAAAGGAAGAAGACGACGACCCCGGAAAGTGTCCTCGCCCAAACAGTTGACTCGCAGGTGGAGATGCGAAGCCATGGAAAGAGATTCAGGAGATTGAATGTAAGGGCACAATGGATGACTCGTGCACCACTTAAGGCGTGCGTCACCATGTGGCCTTCACTTCTGTAGAATTTTGAAAGTGGCAGGTCAAATAATAAGCTGGGACCTGAGCTCACAGGGCCGAAAAAACGTGAGGCTCCTTTTAGTCGCTTCTTACGACAGGCAGGAGTACCTCGGGCCTCTTCTAACACCGAACCCGCAAGGGGGAGACTGTCATTGAGCGTGTGACGAAACCTCAGCGAATTTGTATGCTATTCTGGTTACTTTCAATTATGACACTTATGGATAACATGGAGCCGTGGGGAACCGTAAGAGAAGTGAATCGAAGCGTTTGAGATGTGGTGCTATAGAAGAATGTTGAATATTAGTCGGACTGATAAAAGGTACTCCGCAGAATTGGCGAGGATAGGAACATGTGGAAATCCTTGATAAGGAGAAGAGACAAGGTGACAGGGTATGTGTCATCAGGGAATAATCTCCATGGTACTCGAGGGAGCTGTAGACGATCCAATAATACAGAGGACCTTGGACGTAAATACTACTCTGAGATGAAGTGACTGGCACAGGAGAGTAAGTTCGTGGCGGGTTGCAGAGAGCGCGAGAGCGAGAACCAAACCAGCTACTGATAAACAGGAAGCACAACGGTATCCAGCAGACCTTCATCCAAAACGATAGATACCAAGACATAGAAATCAAGGACACAGAATATCTCAATATTGAAGGCTTTTGTAGAAACGGTGAGCATTTTTAGCTCAGGACGCGCACGGGAATTTTACCGGTCTTTATTGAAGAAAAGAGTGAATTAAGTGACACAGCTGTTAACGCACTGAATTCACATCCAAGTGACACGGGGATCAATTTCCAGTTCCATTAAGGTTCTCCACGTTATGCGTAAATCAGTATGTTCAAGAATGTTGAAATGTGTGTGCATTCCTAAGTGAGCAAACTGCTGAGGTCATCGGTCCCTAGATTTACACACTACTTAAACTAACTTATGCTAAGAACAACACACACACACACACACACACACACACATGCACGAGGGAGGAGTGGAACCTCCGGCGGGAGGGGTCGCGCAATCCGTGGCAAGGCGCTTCAAACCTCGCGGCCACTACGCGCGGCAGTTTAAGCACGATATCAGCGTAGTTCCACTAATAAATCAACACTCTATTTCCTGCAATGAGCTAGTGTTCCAAATTTAAACAGACTATTACTGGACGTTACATTTCTTCTTACGAGGGCAGAGTGGTTGGTTAGTTCCGATAGTGCATGCTAGCTTACACATTAGTGTTACAAAGACGTGTATCACGGCTGGACCGTCTAAAATACAGCTGTTCTATTTCTTTCCTAGTTTATGGCGCACCTTAATTAAAAGGAGGAATCGGGTGCCAGTCCACATTGTGGAGCATCAAGGAATAGTGAATTTGGTAATGTACGGGAGTGTCGGGGCTAAAAATTGTGGAGGGAGGCTACGCCTCGAGTACAATAAGCGCGTTCAGATAGTGTAGTTTGGAGAAGTTATGCAGAGGTGCAGTGGCCTTCACAAGATAGATCAGCGTGGAAAACAAACGAGTCAGCCGACTAAAGAGCGTAGCATCGACGACCAATTATCCACATCCAAAAGAGTCTTAAACGAACCACTTGTCACACTACAAGAAAACTTATAGTAAAAGGAAACTTGCATCTTCCACTGAATTATCCATAGACGAAAATCACCACAAATGAAGAGAAAATCCAGCTTCACGCGTTACGTGACTGCTGTAACATTTCTGATGAACAGAAAGAACGTACCTTAGTTGCAACGGAAGGCTGATTGTTAACAGAGAGCCACCCAAGGGATCGATACATTTATAGTCTTTTTCCTTGACATACTCTGTGAAACTGTGCTGTGAGACGCTATGGTCAATAATTGACTCCCCTCCCCCCTCCCCCCCCCCCCCAACCCTTCTCTGACACTGGTCGTCTACTTGCACGGACATTAAATACGGCCGTTTACTGTTGCGCTACCCTAGACAGCTCATATAACAGTTAACTACAAAAAATATGTACATCTAGTGAACACTGCAGCTTTTGTTTTTTGATGATTCGCTATTTTGATAGTATACGCTTGAATGGTGAAGCCTCCACCATTAACCTAAGCAATACCGACGTATTCTCTATAACGTGTTCTACCACGGAGAGTGGAGGAGGGGGAACTTTATGCCCGCCACAAAAAGAATAAACAAAAAAACACAAATTTCGAGACCTGTTGTTAACTTTTATTAAAAACATACTTTTTGAAATAGGTACTGATGAATAATCATGGTCCGAAACCTGAAAACGACCTTTTAGCACAATCTGAGCAATACCAAAGCATTTTCAGTAATGTGAACACAGAGAAGACGGCTACTTCGGGGCACCACAAGAAATTTAAAAAAGAAACAAAAAATCGTTAACTGTCGTTGACTATTATTTACAGCATACTTTTTAGAGAGATATGGAGATGTGTAGGAAGGTTCCTGAACCTGAAAATATCGAGTACGCGAACAGATTACAATAAATTCAAAAGGCGGGTGTAAAGTACGTCCCCCTCGCCCCATTGGTACTACGAGGATTAAGGCAAACGAAGAAGAAAATGTAAACGAGAGCTGTACTAAAGGCGACAAGCTTTACAGACCATTGATCGTCACCTGGCCTGACCGGTTCGGACCGCTTTGGCCCCATGTGCTGTGAGACTGCCAGGTATGTAATTCATTCTGTCGGCTAGCAAGTGTCAGAATCTTTTGCCCTAACGGTCGTAAATTAACGTAGACGAAGAGACTTGTCATCATGGTGGAATCGCTAAGTGGTTAGACTAACCAGGAAGAAATAGATTAGTGGGCCTGAAACACAGTCGTCATTCAAACCACGAAACTGAGTCGAAACAAACTAAATACGTAATTTTGGCTCGTAGACAATGGTGACAGCGTGAGGCGGGAGGCGCAGGGCCGACACTGGGACCGGTTGTGATGATCCACGGGGAATAAAAGCGACGTTAATGTCTGACCGGTTACACGTTAACGGCCGTATCCACTTTCGCAAGACGGCCGCCATCACGGCAGATTCAGATGGTGGTGCTGTCTGTGGCAGTAGCCGGCAGCGGGAAAGGGACAATCTCAGGAACTTGTCAATAAATGAGTGTCACCTGCAACGGTTAAACATCTACATAGGCCAATAATTCGGCCTAGAATTCTTCTCAGTGATTTAGTACGATGTGCGACCAGCTTTTACTCTGAGAGTATCTTGATAGATATTTATCCGGGAAATTTACTGTTTCGAGTTTGTTTAAATTTACTAAGACGCAAAACCGGTGGTGTTCGAGCAATATATGTAGCTTAGAAAGACCAAGGGTTGTGTCCAACCTTGAAGGAAAGCACTGCAAAAGACATTCAGTCATTTAGAAGAACTTTATGAATCTGAATGGACGATGAGAGACGTGTTCTCCACCCTTTCTGAGACTCACATGTTCGCTGTTGCACCACGCCGTTCAAACGTAAAGGCGGTAAGGTAACAAAACGTTAACGAGAGATCTTAGCAGCCAGATCAGAGAACAGATTTTATGACCCCTGTTAGACAGTTAGCGGTTTCTGACCTCAAGACGGGGGGCAAGTTTTGCTCTCCTCTAATTGTGGGACACCCTTGTTATATCACCTGTCAGCGAAACTGTGCACGAGTTAAGACCATAAACCGCAGGACGTGGACTGCCTTGAAACCTACGGCAGCGGAAACATAAGTCTGGTTCACTCAAGTGACAATCGAATTAAACTTGAAGTCGAGTATATCACAAGCAGAAAAAAATGCATGTGATGCAAAGTCGAAATAGAGATGAGAGTGTTTTTGTTTAGTGTGTCTGGAGCATAAGTACATAGGAAACAGTTTATCTGGATTAATCAGTGTGAAGACTGTTTAATAGTGGCGCTGCTGGAAAAACAGGGTGAACCATCTTGAAAGTTCGTTGAGAACCAGCACAAACGAGGCAGGGACGCTAGGAAACAATTGAAATACACTGATGAGCCAAAAGATTGTGACAGCGTGCTTAATTGTGTGTCGGGCCACGTATGGAACGCAGTACAGCAGTGGTTCTGATTGGCATGGATTCGTGAAGTCCTTGGTAGGTATTCGTAGTTTTATGGTCCGTGTATTTACTCGCAGGTTACAAAATTCCCGTAATTCACATGTCGGTGGTTTGTGGGCGCAAAGCTGGGGCCCGATGGCGTCCAACGTCTTTTTCATCGTGTTGACAATAGACGAATTACGTCGCGAAGACATTACCGTGAGTTTTCTATCACGCTCCTCAAACCACCGTAAAGCTATTCTGGCTTTATAGCACCCACAATTGTCCAGATGGAAGGTGCCATCGTCATCGGGAAAGACACCAAACATGAAGGGGTGCAGCGGTCCACAGTGACGTTTGTAAACCCCTATGGTGTTTGTAACTTATGGCATGTGTATGTATGGTTGCCTAATGTTGTCTAAGCAATGAAATTCTCACGATTACAAATGATTAAGATGACCTTGCCACTGACAACCTACGCCTAGGAATTTCCATGAAACGAAATGTCGAGTTGCGGTTTTTACTTCACTTTAATTTAGCACACCAAACATGTGCTTCGTATCGGGTTGCAACCAGAATGAAACATAAAGTGGATACCGTAACGCATTTACTCTAAAAAACTTTCAGAGTGCAATAATTGTATAAATATGAAGTAAATAATATCGGAGTCTATCCGACATGTAAATTCGAAATTGTCAGAACTGTCCGCAGCTCACAGCCACACCCCCCGGGGGACCGGCAGTGTCCTTTCAGCGCGCATTTTATTGACAGTGCCCAGGCTGAAATAAGTAATGTGTACTTCATTCTTAATGTGCTACCTGATCATGATGTACAGACAAAGGAAATAATCAATGTAAGACCCATGAGCTCAGAGGCATTTTCTTATAAAAAACTGAGCGTACAATGTTTTGAGAATAAGATAAAAAAGGCGGTGTGGGATGCGACATATAAAGTGAAATCAAATGCTTTCCATAGTAAATTTGTGCCAATATTTGCAAGTAGCTTTCCCAAAAAATTATCCCCAGAAAGTCTATTGAAAAAAGTAAGCCGTAGATAACGAAAGTGATTAAAATATCAAGAAACAGAAAATTTGAAATTTAAAGCAAAACCAGAACAAATGAAGATTTGGCATCATTTGCATTCTACAAAACATACTGTTACACAAGTACTTCGAAGAAAGTCATTAAAATGTTCAGAAAAATGAATGTCATGACAAAAATTAATAATGCAGATAATACAATGAAATCTACAGGGGATATTGTGAAATGGATGAAATGACAACTAGTCAGTGCACAAGACATTTTCACGCTTATATTGAATGCAAATGTTGTGACTGGTAACTGACAAGCTATGAGTATTTTTAATAATCATTATCTAAACGTAACAGCAAAAATTGGGTAAAAGGTTCATTTGAACAAGCAAACGAATGTATCGAAAATGTCATTCCACAAAACGTCAAACAACTGGAAGCAGCATCAACATCCTTCACCGAAATAAATAAAATTATAAAAGATTTCAAAAAGGAAAACTCATAAGGTGGTGTTGGAATTTCAGACATCATTCTGACTTGTTTTTACGTGTTGTTTCAACTTAATAAGTAATGCCCTTAGTATTATAGGTAATACCTCATTGTCTCAGGAAAGTTTTGCAGACAGATTAAAATATGCCTTTATTAAAACTCTTTTCAAGAAAGGTAGCAAGATGGATTTAATAATTATCGTCCAGTTTGCTTACTGAAGTCTTTTTCCAAAATATTCAAAAATGTAGTGTGCTCATGAGTACTCTCTCATTTAAATATAAACAAATAGTACATGTCAGTCTGGATTCTGAATGGATTGTGCAACTTACTCACAAAATATTAAGAGCCTTAAGTAATAGAATACTAACACTTCGTATATTTTATGATCTTCCTAATGCGTTTAATTGTGTAAATCATGTCTTAGAAAATCTTAAGTTTTTGGAACTGTTGGCTTTACAACCAACTTGTTTGAATCGTAATTAACAAACAGAATGCAAAAAATTTTGCTGAATAATTCAAGCAATATTGGAAGGAGAGAAAATTTTAGCGATTGGGAGAAATCAGGGTTCAGTTCTGGGCCCACCACTATTCCTAATGTATGTGACCAAGCTTCCACTTAACGTTCATCAAGAAGGTGTGCTGCTTTGTGCAGATGATACTAGTGTCGCAATAAATTCCTTTAAAGAGGGCAACAGTGGAAACCCTTAACAATGTTTTCAATGGATTATTAAGTGGCTTTCTCAAAATGAACTATCCTTAAATTTCGAGAGAACACACAATATTCAGTTCTCTCCAACAAATAAAATCATACCTAGATATGTAATATTCGGCCACGTAGTTACCTCAAAGGAGTCAGGTGTTTTAAGTCCTCTTTCATAATATAAGTATTCCCTAAGGAAATTTGTATAAATAATCCATCATATTTTGAGAAGAATCGACATGTTCACATGTATAAAACAGAGAAAAATGACCTTTATAACCCATCGTTAAAGCTGTCAGTTATTCAGAAAGAAGGTCAATATTCATGAAAAAATCTTCTGTCATTTTGCCAATAGCATAAAACGTGGGGCAGATCGAGCAGAAGTTTTCTAATCTAATCCAAAATCAATTCGGACATCTCTTACGCCACTATGATTTTTTCTTTAAAAAGTGGTAGCCTATAGAGAAAATAGTTTTTAAATAGTTGCATCAGTGAGTCTGACATATTAATTATTGTTAAAACCAAACATGTGTAGACATCCTACAAACTGTTCGTTTCACAGCATTTCGACGAACAATGGTTTAAAAATGAGTGTCGTGAATCTGAGGTCCGCGGGCAGCATGCGACCCGAATCGTGTATTTCCGAAGCCCACGATTCTCTACCGCATTTCTTAATAACATACTTCCAGCAACTAACAGCAGAATCCAAAAAGTCCAGTAACATTAAGAGCTTCTTAAGAATATTTTACTCGCTCAGTAGCAAACAAAAATACAGGAACAGTAATATTTAAGATGTTACTAATTTTAATTCAGGTTGGTGATTTCGGCGGTGAGCTAAGTAACGTTCACCGCTTACGGCAAGGGCAGGGTGGCACGTAGTGCGGTCACTGCGGGGTAAATAGAAACGGGAGGCCGAACGTGTTGTTGTCTGGCAACTTACGAGTGTGCGACACTAGCACCGATTAGCTGATATGGTATAAATATCGAACGGAAGTATGATGGATTCGTGAAAGACTATCACCTTCAAATGTGATACCCTTTTGTAGCAAGTAATATGAAATCAAATTAACAGCGTTGTTATAAAATATGAACAGGGAAAGAAAAATGACAATCAAAACATTTATCAAACATCGTTCGTGTTTCATATTGCAAGTACTGTTGTTAATTAAAATAACATACCAGTTAACGTAGGTTACCAGTTAATAGTAATATCGGTAGGGGAAAGTGTGGTAATGTGGCCAGGATGGGAAAAGTGTCCATTGCAGATTTTTCGCCATGAACAGTGCTGCTGCCTGCTGAGAAGTGCTCGCACTAGTTCAGATATACATCGCCGTTGTAGTGAGTGAGACTGACAGACAGAAAGCTTGTTTCATTAATTTTAATAGTGACGGAAGCTGAAGAAATGAATTAAAATTTGTGCCACAGCTGGGAGATGAACCCCTGTCTCCTTGCTTACTATGCAGGAGTGCTTTACGTTTAGTAATTTTTTTTGTTTTGCTTTCGAATCGTCTGATGTAAGGTATCTCGTTACATTACTTGGCTTTTGGTTTACATATTTAGTTTGACAGTTTCTTGGTCACTAATGCAAACACGGCATCCGATCGGGAAAGGTGGGCAAGGTCTTCACCGCAATAAGACGCAGTTGCTTTCAAAAAAAGGCAAGTAATACAACTGATAAAAGTGACTTCCAAACTCTTCTCATATACAGAGCTATCGTCATCCACTCTACCCCTTGGTGACAATTTTGAATTAATTTACATATTTTAAAACCGCCTCTGGTCTGTTACATTTAGCCTACCGCAAAATTCTGATTGAGAACGGCCTGCTGGAACCATTTGGTATACTTTCAGATAGACGGGCGTGAAGATATCTGCAAAAAGTCCCCGGAAATCTGAAAAACAAACATGGCTGCGGTACCCACTTACGCATGGAAAATTAGTCACTATGTGAGCCTTCATAAAAACGCACGTAGTTCAAATTTATTCTTGTCTTTATCACTTAAAAATAGTGGTGTTCGTGGCCTGGTGCAAATTTAATTTCTCTCAGGGCGGCTACTCCCCGCGCCGCACCTGTTTCCTTGGAGGACCGAGGTGACGCCGTGCGAAGACAGTACTGGCTCTTAAGCAAGTAAGCTCGGCGACCGCTGACATACATGATCTACGGAACGTGGTACTCACTAATTAACGGCGTCCGTGGATTTCCTCATTTTTGATGCGCGTTGTCGCCATAATAATACAAATTCGCCTCTTGTTTCCTTACGGCGCCGGCGCCCTCCGCGGTGACCGAGCGGTTCTAGGCGCTGCAGTCTGGAACTGCGCGGCCGCTACGGTCGCAGGTTCGAATCCTGCCTCGGGCATGGATTTGTGTGCTCTCCTTAGGTTAGTTAGGTTTAAGTAGTTGTAAGTTCTAGGGGACTGATGACATCACAAGTTAAGTCCCATAGTGCTCACAGCCATTTGAACCTTACGGCGCCAAAGGCCCGCAACGCGACCAGGCGACATTGGCAGCGGTCAAAACGTTTTGACTCATCAGTGTGGAATACACTACGTTACCCGTGATGGCTAAATAACGAGAAGAAATAGACGGACGAGGTAGCAAGTCAGTCATAATTGCACCTTACAGAGAAGAGTGAGAAAGCCATGAAGCGAACTTTCGAACAGTAACTGAAAGTTTCAGAGAACTGATGCAAGAACGAGTGAAACGAAGTGGAATAGTAGTGGTGGTGGTGGTGGGAAAATCTATGGGGTAAGTAACTGTAAACTGATTGAATAAAAAGCAGGTCTAAGTGAAGGAGGCCTCATTGTAAGGAACGAAAACCTGAGCAGGAAGTAAGTAGGAGGCTGTGCTGCGGTGTCGCCGAGCCGAGCACGGTTTGCCGCGGAGCTTACGTCACACCTCCGTCGCGCAGTAGGCGCCGCGCCGCGCCGCGCCGGCAGGCTATCGGCTCCGAAAATAGCCCTCGCCTCCCATCTCGTTCCGGCGGCAATTAGAGCGAGTCTAGACGCTGGCCCGCGCCACTGCCTCATAACACTGTGTACCGTATTAGGCACAGCTGTCCGTTGCTCTAACGGGTTGCGTTTCCTAGCGGAATTCACAAGGTCAAGGGTAGAAGTCTAAGAGTATAGGCCACAGACCCCAATGCTAGGTCTTTTTACTGTCAGGACTGCGTGGATTTCCTGAGTGTACCTTACTAAGTTGGAATCAAAGGACAGCTTGTTTCTAACTGCACTGTCTGAATACCACATTAAATAATCCAGTCGAAACAATGCCGAATTTATGGACATAATGACGATGTAGTGATATCACCATAGCTGGAAGTGCCTAGTTTCGTGTCTGCAAACGTAGATGCTCTTTTCTGCAGTTCTTGTTACTCGAATATTTCGAGCTTCTCGTACGGAAAATTTTCCACTACGGCGTCACGATGGGATAGTTCCAGTTGCGTTGGAGACGACCTGTCGTGGTTTAACACGTCCTTTCGATATGCTAAGATACGTGCACCTCAGTCGCATTTGTATGGTGACACCAGTATTAGCAAACCCACACCTAGGGAGAAAGTAACTGGTCGATGGCAGAATGTGTTTCTGATATTTTAGTGTGATACTCGGTTTGATGAATATTAAAAAAAATTCGTAAATTAATTTTATTTGAGGAATGTGGTTCGTTGAAATGGCGACAGTAAACCTGTAGTTGTAAGCATATGGTTTAAGGACGCTAAACTTAGTGTTTTGCCTTACGGTAGGTCGTGTCATGGGGGAAGCCCCGTCAGAGAGGTCCACTACATGAGCGCCTAGGGAAGTGATTCCCGTGGTGGTTTCCCGTTGCCTTCCAATGGTGGTGATGAAATAATAATGAGGACAACACAACACCCAGTTCCTGAGCGCAGAAAATCTCCGACCCAGCTGGGAATCGAACCCGGGCCCCTTGGCGTGACAGACCGCCGCGCTGACCACTCGGCTATCGCGGCGGACTTAAGGACGCTAAGGCACGTTAAAAAAAATCCGTTCTGGTTTGACGATCTGTCATCGTCCATTAGCTAAATTTGTTTCTGATGAACTTAAAACAGGTTATGAGCTATTGATAGTTCGCCTTTGTGTACGCTATTCTAAACGTCATATAACACACTGTTCTTCTATAAACGTGGAATAAGATGCTTCCCCTCCATAAAACGAGGAATTTGATGTCTTCCGGAATGAATTTTCACTCTGCAGCGTTGTGTGCGTTGATATGGAGCCTCCTGGCAGATTAATGCTGTGTGCCGGACCTGAATGCCAAGCTGGTGTCACCGCCTTTCGTGATATGTTAGCCGTGCTATACCGATCAATACACCCAAGCATGACTCGCGACCCACCCCACGGTTGTGAAAATACTATTAATAAGTGAAGATAATAGTACAAACTAGTAACCTATGTATTTGGAAAATAGCTCTAGATAAGAATATTAATAAAACGCATTTTGAGAAACGCGGTTTGATTGAGAAAGCAAGAACTGAATTTATCTGTATTTATATTTATTCATGTATCCAACTCCTGTCAGTGATCACTAAATACTATATATCTGGAAAAATACTGGAATAAAGAAACTCGATTTATTTCTGATTGTGTAACTGTGTGGACGCAGAAATTGCACAAAACATGGCATTTTTGTACTTGGGAGACAACTGTAACGTGGACATACCTACTCACAAAACGGAAGTGGTGGCTTTAAAAAGTTACATGCAGTAATAACATGGATGTACTTTGCCAACCTGTCGAAAGGACATGTGAAGTCCTGACAAAACTAAGTGCCCGACCAGGCGTCGAACCCGAAACCGTGTCCCTCTTGGATAATGCTATAACACTTGCCTGTCAAATACACGAGTCAGCACGTGGTTTTAATTTGTCTTAATGTACCATAACAGCCAATACTACGCTGGCATGGAACGTGTTGGTTTTCCCACAATACTTCTTCCAAGAAAATTCCAGGTGTTGCATAGTATCGAAGTCTACATTTCTTTCTACATACATGCGTTGCATAGGATACCACAGAACACTTCTCACTGCACCACATGTTAGGACTTTTTCCCATTGCATTAGCAAATACCACCAGTTCCTCACTCAGATGCGAGACATTCCACACGTAAATGCAGCAATCTTTCGAGCCCCTCTTTTCCCCTCCCTTCTCCCCCTCCCCCCCCCCCCTATCGGGACCTCCACCTCCCTAGGTACAAACCCGTAGGTTGTCAAGTTGTACACAAATGTGTAACTGGTCGAACTTCATTGCGCGTATCTAGTATTGTGTCCATCCATTCCGAGAGACTGAACGAGATTTGTCACACCCGGATGTACTGGGTGGTTATATTTAAACTGACGGCTCTCACAGAGGTGTTAATTAATCGGCGCGCTCGTGGAATATGCTGAAACAAATAGTGCCGCTTTCAGTCACCAGGTGAAAATACAACGCTGTAAGCAGTCAGAATGTGAAACGTTTCCTGCTATGACGTTAGATGCTGTTTGTCACTTGGCGACGCGTGTTGATTTGTTAAGAAGGTTGAAGTTTTCCGTAGGAAACGCAATGGCTATTGAGAAGAAAGACCGTACACTGCCGGTAAAATTGTTTCATCAGAACAACAGTAATGGCAGCGCTGTACTGCGGAAACGCACTGAATGTCAATAAATGGTCCAAAAAATATGATCAAGAAATCTGAAGACACAGTGAATTAGGTTGTGAAGCGGGGCGAGGGAGACGGACCATTCCACGGCAGTTGATAAAGTTGATGTTGCTACAGCCGACCGTTCATCAGATGCCTCAGATTCTGCAGCCAGCGCTCCAGGTGTGTCACGGGAATATTCTCTCTCTCTCTCTCTCTCTCTCTCTCTCTCTCTCTCTCTCTCTCTCTCTCTCTCTCTCTGTCTCTCTCTCTCTCGGTCAATGCTTCAAAAGATTTTGCAACGCATATTACACCGGTAACCCTCCAGGATTTTAATGTACACCAGATGAAAACCAAATATGGGATACAATGCCATGACTTTGCCCTTTGTTTTGGCATCCACGAACATCGATGATATATGATCGGGGAATATTCTTCGGACAGACGAGGCACATTTTACTCGCAGGGTGCCGTGAATGCATAGAACTGTCGCATATGGGGTTGTACTCCGCCACATGTCATGTAGGTATAGCCCCAGCATTCGGTGGTATAGTTTCACAGGCTCCTTAGTTCTCGGTCCATTTTTCTTCGAGGAGGTGGTACCTCGAAGGCCACTTAGGTGAACGGTAACATCTGCACGTTAAATGGTTCTGAGCACTATGGGACTTAACATCTGAGGTCATCAGTCCCTTAGAACTACTTAAACCTAACTAACGTAAGGACATCACACACATCCATGCCCGAGGCAGTATTCGAACCTGCGACCGTAGCAGTCGCGCGGTTCCATCTGCACGTTATAAGGACCTCAACACGAAATTACAGCTTTGCAAGAACGCAACTGTGTCCGCAACACTATTTTCGTTGCACGATATTGCAGTGCCTCTATTGTTCCGAATACGATGCAAAGTTCCTTTGGATATGCATACACGCGGGAATATATGAGCCTTCGGTAGCGACAGCATCATCTCTAGGCCATTTCTAGATGTGTGGCCTCCCAGATCCCTCAACCTAAATCCATGTGACTTCTGAGTGCGCGGATATCTTAAAGACTGTGTCTATCAGGGATATATCCGTACTCTTCCTGATCTGAAAGACGGCATACGATGACAAATCACTCTGATTACAAACGACAGGCTGCGAGCAACTGCCGGCCATCTCCTGCTACAGGTGCAGCATGTTTCTGAGTTGGCACACCATACTGAACACATGTTGCAATTTGTGACCATATCCTAATAAACGAACTAGAACCTCCGTTATCATGTGTCTGATCGTCCCTCCCCCTATTCCGGCACGCACACCAAATTCTGACCACTTACAGAGTCATATTTTCACCTCGTGGCAGAAAGTGGAGATATTGCTTTTTCAGTATATTCCACGAGCACACTGATTAATCAACATACCTACGATGTTTCTGTGTCCTGCGATGTATGCAGTCCGCAATGCGGCACTTTGAACACCGTCAGTTAAATTATAACCCGGTATTTGGCCGTGGAAGGCCCTGCCCTAATCTTACACGAAGATGTCTCCCGACACGTTACGTCACAATTTAGAGATGCTTTATTTTATTTTACCTGCGTTTAGGACGTGTTTTGAACGTAATGATTTAGTTTGCGTCTTCATATAGCTTGCTATACTGCAGGATACTTTATACATATCAGCAGCACATAGACTTTGCAGCCAATATAAATTATATTTATAATTTGAGTAAATCTCTTCTAAACGCCTAAAGATGCAATAGAGTATCGATACCGCATTGTGTAATTTAATTTCTGAAATTGGAGAACTACAGCAAGTTACGTGCTTGTAAGGTCCCCCTAGAAACTCCAGTAGTTAGCGATACCCAATGGTGTTATTATTGTTGAGGTTTAATGCTTGTTACCATAGTTACCAGTGTTCGCCATGGTGTGTAGAGGTTAACAGGATATTTGCAGAATAAGGTCCTAAGATCGTCAGAAGTTGTCAATATCTACACCTAAAGCACATGTCCCATACGATATTTTCAGTGGGTTGCTAGACGTGAAACTGCCTACACAGCCAAGAGATGTCGGCCAATGCGCCGGTGCATCACATGCTGATATCGTATCTCATAACAAATAATTTTTTATACACAATGCTAAAACACTTACGAAGTAAGAAGCAAATCCTATGAAATACGTCTGTTTTCTCGGAGACGGAATTTTTTTCCTGCGTTAGGAATAAGAGCAATTTTAATTTAAGCATAAAATTACATTAGTAGAGATGATTTATTAATCATAATAGAGGAAGTTATTTTTTCCTGTTGCTTTATTTCGTTTCGTGAGCAAAGAATTTGTGGAAGACGGGATGATAGAAATCTGAACTAAAGTAGTACCATAAGCTACCAAGATATTTGGGCGTGTTTACTGTGATATGCTAATTAATGAAGGGTAGCTTGAAAATTTCGTATGAAACGTTAGTAAATTATATGAGCACTGTGGACAGCCAAAAATTATGATCGTCGTCCGACGGGTTCAATTACAAACGCTCAAAGTGACTCCAAAGAGCTTAAAGTCAATTTGCGTGTCGAGTGCAGGAAGTACTAATGACGCAGAATTTTCCTTGATACAAACTGTTACTTATTTTTTATTGTTTATGCACCGCTTTATACAGCGTGGATAAACTGCATGCAATGAATTAACTTGTCACTAGCACGTGGTCACAAATTAATTAGAAAGCAATGGGCAGGTCTCTGTGCGCATGAAATGCACAGTTGAGTGAGAGCGTGCGGAAGAAAACTTGATTTCTCACAATATGTCACAAAAAATGTCACGCGTAAGTGGATATGTACTACTTTAAGACGGCGTACTAAAAGTAATGCCCCAAATTTATGCGAAAACTCTTAAAACTTTTTCAATAAAACAAACGTATTAAAATTCTACATCTTTATTCTTCATGTCTATAAACTTTATTTCTCAACATAGTCACCGTGGCGACAAACACATTTCTCCCAAGGACATATTGATTTTTTGCTGCCGTCTCTACAGTATTGTTTACTTTGCCGACCGGCCGACAACCTCATCTGCTTGAAGCATTTCATGACTATCACAGGGAAGTCTTTGAGGGTGTTCCTTAAGTTTTCGAAACGTGTGAAAACAGAACGGAACCAAGTCGGAACTGTGCGGAGTATGATCGATGACAGCAAACCCAAGGCGTCGGATTGCTGAAGACGTCGCAGCGCTCGTGTCTGGGCGAACTCGTAACTCGATTGTGGCGCGCTGTTTGGTGCGCGGAATCGGTCGCAGATTCTTTGAATAAGTCGTCCGGAATGCAAGTTCACTGACGAAACGCATCGATGACTCTGCTCGGAAAAGAAAATACACCTCCTTGGTCAGTGCCTTCATGTATCATATCCCAACACAAGCAACAAAAAATATGTAACTATACCCAAAATATCTGTTAGATGCTACTACATACATTAATTATACGACGTCATAAAAGGATGTAAAATGTGTCGTCACTACATTGGTGTACACATTGTTATTTACACTTTGGTTACTTTGTAATTATTATTTAAATAAAATATTTTTGTTGGGCAAAACCACCATTTTTCGGAAGTTTGGTGGAGTCTGGAGTTAAGATAGGTAGTTGTTCAAGATAGGAGCAAACGATGACCCTCACAGCAAGATGCAGACTCATGATAAGAATCCGAATAAAGCAAGAGAAGTTCGTTAAACGTAGTACAGGACTTGAAAAGGTAACGTGGAATAAAAAAGAATCGTGAATAACTGCTACGGCAGTGTTCGGCTAATCTCATTTGTTTCTTATTTTTTTGTTTCGTCATTGTTACAAGGCGCCGAGTACATCGTAGATGACACAGGCCATTGTGTCTTTCTCATTACACAGAAAGAAATTTTTCAATTAAGTTAAATTCTGTGAAGTGTGCAATGACTGACTTATGTTCCTTCTAGCAAGGAGCAGGGGGTAGCAGTGGAGAAGACAACGCCCCCTCCCCCATACAAACATGGACACGCACAGGGAGGTAGAGGAAGGGGAGTAGAAGGAAGGGGGGGTAGAGGGAAGGGGGGTAGAGGGAAGGGGGTAGAGGGAGAGAGAGAGGGGAGAGGAAGAGGGGGGAGGGAGGGGGGGGGAGATGGTGGCAGAGAGAGAGAGAGAGAGAGAGAGAGAGAGAGAGAGAGAGAGAGATGGGGATACTCAGTGCTGAATGGCACAGACGAAAAAATTAACTGTTGATAAAATCCCATCGAGGGTGCAAGGTAACTGGCGACCTAGGTACTCTTTTCAACGTTCGCCGAGGTTGCGGAAGTGATTGACTAATGTGATAGTATTGCACTATATCAGTAGATTTGTAGCTGTTGCCGCGAATCTAAGGGATTAACAGTAATTTGCAACTCAAAAATGAGTACAACTGTGGGTTTCTTTTGTAATATAATCAGCTTCCCACGAATATCAAAATAGTGTGTGTTCTTTCAGACATATACGAAAGAACAGACACCCCATATAGAAGATATATGTTGTCCGACTCTTCCCGAAAACGTTTCTGGAAATTTCAATCGTAAACTTTTCATTAACGCGCAACGCCTTTCTTGTAGCATCTACTACTGGGAATTGTTGAGCATCTCTGCAACACTCTAGCGCTGGATAAACGATCTTCTGACGAGAAGCGCCACCCTGCGGTCGATATTCTCTATCAGTCCTACCGGGTTATAATCCCAGATTTATGAGCAATATCACGAGTAAAGTTTACAGTGGCGTCACCATAATGTGAGCGAGTACTCGGCACCTTGATACGGGTTAAACAGTACATTACTGGCATGCAAATAAAACCTTCACTTTGGGCATAGAGGACAGATCAAGCAATATTGTCGACATGAGAACGCCAGAATTCAGTAGTTGGGAGTAATCCTTTCGTGTCGTTTAAAGAGAATAACACGACTGTAAACAACCATCGGAAAAATGCTCCTATCCGAACACAAAAAATGCGACTATGTTCCTGTCTGTTTTAAAGACTGGCCGAAAATTCTGGCACCAGCTGCTTCACTCTACTAGTCTCAGTACTTTAAAAATTTTCCTCTCATTCTACTTGTCTCAGTACCTTTTAAAATTTTCCGAAATCTTTGTGCGAACGAACATATTCGCCCTTTCTTTAACGTGCAAGTCACCTCAAACTCCCACAAGCTCCCGCAACAGTAACTCACACCCACTAGTCCATCCCTGTCACTCATTCATACGGATCCACTCCCAGTTGCCCTTTCTCACTCATTCAGTCCAAGCCATTGTTATTGCCATTATCTCTTTTCTTGCCATTATCTCTTTTCTGTGTCTCTCTCATTGTCTCCTGTGTCACAGCCAAAGCCCCCTTCGTTCTGTCCTACTACTACATTCTCCCATCACGGTCACTGCCTCCCTCTTGCTGTCTCTTACTGCTACTATCTCACTCTCTCCTCCTTTCCTATTGTTGCTGTCTCTTCTCACCGTCACTGTCACTTGCTGTGTCTCATTATCACTGGCTCCCACACAGTTGCAATTTCTCTCTCTCTCTCTCTCTCTCTCTCTCTCTCTCTCTCTCTCTCTCTATTCCTCGTCACGCCTCACCCCCCCCCCCCCACACCTCCCCGACAGTTTTCTGTCACTGTTAACTATGTTCCACTGCACTGTGAACCTCTCTTTCTCTCACGCTGCCAGCGTCTCCTTCACTCTTTGTATAACATAAGCACTGTCTGCTATCTTCCTGTATTCATTACTTTTCCTGTCTCTTTGCCACTTTGTGCTCCGATTCGAGCATTTTTCTGATAGTTCCCTTCCTTTCCCTGTTACAGCGGAAAATGTGCCGCAAATGAAAATAAACGTATTGGTCAGTAAAAGGTACATGGTTTACTCATGTGACATTGAAATAACGCAGAACTAATTTTACACCTCAGATCAGATTTTAAGCGCAAAAGACATGTGCATGTGCTCCTGTATTACAACATGGGGTTCCCAGATGACAATTAACGTACTTCACAGCATATTTCCCGTCGTACGTCACTTCATAAACCACATTTTCGCCTCACTCCGAATTTTATATGTGTACAAGTGGAGTAACTTTGAACCACAATATCACAGAGACAGACATGCAGAAAATTTTCAAGCTCTCTCGAGACCGCTATCGTAGAAACACATCGTAAAAATTGCAGTCATTTGTTGACCACAGCCCTTCTGGAATCCACGGGTGGGATTTTGTACACAACAAACAAGTTTTTGGGTGTTTCTAGATGGCGGTTATAGTTTTTTGAAAACGAGGAGATGGCTCTTAGAGATAAATGCCTAGACAATATACCACTAAAATTTGAGCATTTGATGTGTAATTTATTATTTAGATTTAGCCTCATATGTGTAGAATAGTTTTCAACTTCTGTATCTCTGAAATGGATATGTCAAGGAAATTTTCAATGCTGTTAGAGACAGGGATCTTAAGGGTGTATTCCATCCATTTTCTGTGCATAGGCGTCCTGGAATCATTGGTTGGGTTTTGGTAAAAGAACGCTTTTGTGGGGTTTTCCGAGGAACTACCCATGAACTAATGGTGCCTCCGTAAGATCCATTAAGCCCACCGTATATCACAGCTAACGCAAAAAGAACAAACCGCTTACTCCGTTTGTCTTAGCAGGAGTCTGTACTGTAGGATAGTGACACTAAGAAGATTCTTCTGCTGGTTATGCAATTGGTCCCAAGGCAAAGGGCTATCCGAAACACTTCACCCTACCTTATTATCGCCAATAGAACGCGAGGTACAAGCACCGGAAAATCCCGTTATTATGCGCGGCGTTTTGGAACACAGGTGTCGCATGCATACCAATAAAAGAAGACAGTTTTATGCAACATGCCAAAGATTCAATAGCAGTACAATTAATATATTCCTTTATTTCGGCGCCAATAAAATATTGCATTCAATTTTTTCACTACTGGCCATTAAAATTGCTACACCACCAAGATGACTTGCTACAGACGCGAAATTTAACCGACAGGAAGAGGATGCTGTGATATACAAATGATTAGCTTTTCAGAGCATTCACACAAGGTTGGCACCGGTAGCGACACCTACAACGTGCTGACACGAGGAAAGTTTCCAACCGATTTCTCATACACAAACAGCAGTTGACCGGCGTTGCCTGGTGAAACGTTGTTCCGATGCCTCGTGTAAGGAGGAGGAATGCGTACCATCATGTTTCCGACTTTGATAAAGGTCGGATAGTAGCCTATCGCGATTGCGGTTTATCGTATCGCGACGATGCTGCTCGCGTTGGTCGAGATCCAGTGACTGTTAGCAGAATATGGAATTGCTGGGTTCAGGCGGGTATACGGAACGCCGTGCTGGATCCCAACGGCCTCGTATCACTAGCAGTCGAGATGACAGGCATCTTGTCCGGATGGCTGTAACGGATCGTGCAGCCACGTCTCGATCCCTGAGGCAACAGATGGGGACGTTTGCAAGATAACAACCATTTGCACGAACAGTTCAACGACGTTTGCAGCAGCATGGACTATCAGCTCGGAGACCACGGCTGCGGTTACCCTTGACGCTGCATCACAGACAGGAGCGCCTGCGATTGTGTACTCAACGACGAACCTGGGTGCACGAATGGCAAAACATCATTTTTTTCGGATGAATCCAGGTGCTGTTTACAGCATCATTATGGTCGCATCCGTGTTTGGCGACATCGCGGTGAACGCACATTGGAAGCGTGTATTCGTCATCGCCATACTGGCGTATCACCCGGCGTGATGGTATGGGGTGCCATTGGTTACACGTCTCGGTCACCTCTTGCTCGAATTGACGGCACTTTGAACAGTGGACATTACATTTCAGATGTGTTACGACCCGTAGCTCTAGCCTCCATTCGATCCCTGCGAAACCGTGCATTTCAGCAGGATAATGCATGACCGCATGTTGCAGGTCCTGTATGGACCTTTCTTGATACAGAAAATGTTCGACTGCTGTCCTGGCCAGCACATTCTCCAGATCTCTCACCAATTGAAAACGTCTGGTCAGTGGTGGCCGAGCAACTGGCTTGTCACAATACGCCAGTCACTACTCTTGATGAACTGTAGTTCAAAAATGGTTCAAATGGCTCTGAGCACTATGGGACTCAACTGCTGTGGTCATTAGTCCCCTAGAACTTAGAACTACTTAAACCTAACTAACCTAAGGACATCACACACATCCATACCCGAGGCAGGATTCGAACCTGCGACCGTAGCGGTCGCACGGTTCCGGACTGCGCGCCTAGAACCGCGAGACCACCGCGGCCGGCGATGAACTGTAGTATCGTGTTGAAGCTGCAAGGGCAGCAGTACCTGTATACGCCATCCAAGGTCTGTTTGACTGAATGCCCAGGCGTATCAAGGCCGTTATTACGGCCAGAGGTGGTTGTTCTGGGTACCGATTTCTCAGGATCTATGCACCCAAACTGCGTGAAAATGTAATGACATGTCAGTTCTAGTACAATATATTTGTCCAATAAATACCCGTTTATCATCTGCAGTTTTTCCTGGTGTAGCAATTTTCATGGGCAGTAGTATATTTCACTATATGGCTTTCAGTGCGAACATCACATTCAATAATTGCAGTGAAACTATATTCCATCGCTGATCAACAGGCAATTCTGTGTTCCTTTCTGGCCTCTTACGTGTGCTGCCGTGAGGGGAAAGTCCGCTACGAGGCGCTCTGCCACGTGTTACCTGCTAAGGGAACTGTGACACAGGACCGCGAGGCAGAACGAGAGGAACAGGAGATTACCAGAGCAGGGGGAGAGCGCAGCAGGGGAACAGGTCGCTGATGAACGTGACGGCGCCGAAATCATATTCGCGACGGTGTAATGAGCTGAGAGAGACGCCGCGCCGAGAACCGGCGGAGGCGGCGGCGGCGAAATGCGGGTCAATCCTGCGACGCCGCCTCGCTCAGCTCAGCTCGGCTCGGCTCAGCTCAGCTCACACACCCCTCCCTCCCCACGGGGGTTGGCGCTTAAAACCCTCACAGGCCGAGGCCCGCCTACGGCTGCCAGACTACTCGCAAAATAACGAGTTTACCAGTCGCGCACGTGATGGAGGCGCTAGTCCGAAACTACGATAGCGCGATGCGCTAGGACGGGACAGATGGCGACCATCCGGCCCATTTCCGACTACTCTACATTCTGATCCCTGAGTCCGACTGGGTACAAGCTGTTTTTATGCGAGTTTAGACGTGTCAAGAAATACACCGTAGCCAACAGAAAGAGCTTGCAATTTCACTGGAAGAAATATTGGCGGGCAGTCTTGTGACCCTATAAGCACTGACGTAAGTCATAGCAGTGAAGCGTTTCGTATGTGCCATTGTGGTTGTGTGGAATCAACGAAGCAAGATGGGTCGGTGTGGGAACGTGTCCTAGTGACAAAAGGAGCTACAATGTTGGTGCATGACAACGACTACACAGTAAACATACACTGAGGTGACAAGTAATGGGATACCAATATGCACAGATGGCGAAAGTATCGCGTACACAAAGTATGAAACGGCAGTGCGTTGGCGGCGCTGTCATTCGTACTCAAGTGAGTCACGTGATGAGGTTTCCGACATAATTATGGCCACGAGACGGGAGTTAATAGACTCTGAAAAGCGAAATATTAGGACCTAAACACGCATGGGACCCTCAATTTCGGAAATCTTTAGGGAATTCAGTATTCCGAGATCCACAGTGTCAACAGTATTCCGACAACGTCATATTCCATTCATTACTTCCCACCGTGGACAACACAGTGGCCAACGGCATTCACTTAACGACCGACAGCAGCGGCTTCTGCACAGAGTTGTCAGTGCTAACAGACAAGCAACACTGCGTGGAATAATAGCAGAGATCATTGTGGGAGTACGATGAACGTATTTGTTAGCACAGTGCGGCAAAATATGGCGTTAGTGGGCCGAGGCAGAAGCTGACCGAGGCGACTGCCTATGCTAATAGCAAGCCATCGCCTGCGGCGCCTCTCCTCGGGTCGTGACGCTGTCAGTTGTACCATAGACGACTGGAAAATCGCGGCCTGGTCAGATGGGTGCCGATGTGAGTTGCTCAGAGCTGTTGGTGGGGTTCAGGTGTGGCGCAGAACCCACGAAGACATGGACCCAAGTTGTCAACAAGGCACTGTGCAAGCTGATGAAGGCTCCATAACGGTGTTGGCTGTGTTTACATGGAATGGACTGGGCTCTCTGGTCCAGCTGAACCGATGGTTGGTTGAAAATGTTCGGCTACTTAGAGACCATTTTCATCCATTCATGGACTTCATGCTCGCAAACAACGATGGAATTTTCATGGATGACAATGCGCTATGTCGTCGGGCCACAACTGTTGGTGACTGGTGTGAAGAACGTTAGAGACAATTCGAGGTAATGGTCTGGCCACCCAAATCGCCTGACGATGATCCTGTCGCTCATTTATGGAACGTAATCGAGGGGTCAGTTCATGCACAAAATCCGTCACCGACAACACTTTCACAATTATGGAGGCTACAGAGTCAGCGTGGCTCAGCATTTCTGCAGGGGACTTCCAAATCTAGCCGAGTTTATGACTCAAGAGTGAAGCACGGTGGGAGTTCGGTGACCATTTGGACAGCCACACAGTGTGCAAGATCGCTGTACTGCCAAGGATTATGTGACTTCTTGTTTCCCCAATGGTTATGCTGCATTTCAAGACGACAAGACCCCTGATTACACAACTCACACCGTCCAGGACTGGTATTTGACCACGAGGATGAATTGTCGCATCTCCACTGACCACTTCAATATTATTGAGCCTTTGTGTTCTACTTTGGAGAGAAGGGTGCATGATCGCTAACCTTCTCCATCGTTATTGTCAGTATTTTGCAGGAAGAATGGTATAAGATTCTCTTGAAATTCTGGATCTGTATTTATCCTTTCCGACTGGAAGCTGTTTTGAATCCCTGCGGTTTTCCTACACATTGTTAGGCACGCTAATGGGCTGTGTTTTCATGTTTTATTTCCTCCCTACATCTCTCTGTTGATTTATGCGATGAGACCTGTTTTCAGGGCGGGATGAGAAGAGCTAATCCCTAGACAGGTATAACTTTAAAGCACTGACAGGAAAGCTCTTTTATTATGAGAAATGCAGCGAAGAGAAACTGTCTGATGATGGAACTGTAGATCCTGTTAAGGACTTACGTATCACAGAGTTCAGCGACGACGAGTATAGGATTCTAGCACACAAATTCTACGAGACAATTACATCGTTTAAGGTACTTCCTAATCCGATATGTCAGTGGAAGATTGGCCCTTTCTGATCTTCTGTCGACGCTCTCACTGTCATTCATGGTAGCCGTGCTGAACATTTAAGGCAGCAGACACACCGCCTTAAATGAGCAACTAGAATCACAAGCGCTAAATAAACTAGAATTTAACGAAACCAGGCCTCAGGACTACGTTCGCTGGAGACTTGGGTGGATGGGATAATTTACTGAATATTTCTTATGCTATCTTTTGTGGTCGATGCTAACAGCTGCCACGCATATCAAGGCAAGTAGCAAGTAACGCCCCCCAAAACGCGCACACACACACAGACACACACACACACACACACACACACACACACACACACACACACAGAAAGAGAGAGAGAGAGAGAGAGAGAGAGAGAGAGAGAGAGAGGTGATGAAGCCAGGCGAGGGAGGGGTGGGGGGGAGATTACGGGTAGTGGGAGAGTGTAACAACACGCTACGAAACATTTGCATGGGGATACGGAAACTTCCGGCAAAGCACGATGTAGCCGCAGTGACGGCTATCCTTATGGACTGCACGCTTTCCGACTAGGGTCAATTAATCGAAGTCAGCAAGAGGGTAGAGCGTATGTCACAATTAACCCGTTGAGTGTCTGGCGATGCGTTTAATCGCAGCGAACAGTGCCCAAATGTTGGCTGTCATTTATAACTGACGAATCGCTAAATTGTGCATTGTAATGTAAATTTTAAAAACTTACAAGTGTTTGTATTTTGTGAGTCTCTTCCTTTGCATTCAGTTTCTTTCTTTGATGTCCAGTGGATGAGATTTTGTTAATCAGTTTTAGTTTCTTGGAATCTGTTTGGAAGTTAAATGAAGAAAGACTGTGGGTTGTCACTAAAGGCCTTTTTCTTGCCGCAGTGGGTAGTAAGGGGATCACGTTCCGCATTCAGACGAAAACCATAGCCCACAGAAAAACAACAATGGACAGGAGAGTCGAAACTACGGGTATTACTATAACAAACAAGCAACAACACGTAGTACATTTTCGATTTTCTTTAAAAAAGAATGTATTTAACGCAATTCATCTGGAAACATACATCGGTCCCTGACGTAGTTTTGATTTCTGTATCATGCTATTATACCTGATCAAGTATTTAAGTTTTGCTTGTCTTATGAAGGCTCCTTGAAGAAACTGACTGTAACTGTACATCTGGTGCCTGCAGATCTCGGGCTTTTGTAAATCACATCACAGTCATCTATTACTAAGTTTCTCACATAAA
The DNA here is from genome assembly GCF_023897955.1 of Schistocerca gregaria. NCBI lineage: Eukaryota > Metazoa > Arthropoda > Insecta > Orthoptera > Acrididae > Schistocerca > Schistocerca gregaria. The sequence continues at coordinate 670,767,053 of NC_064924.1, read as the reverse complement.
GTAGATTGAAATTTAGTTTTTCATAAGTTTTCATGATCGGCACATATGGGGAGAGGTAAACTAATTTCGTAACAATCTTGTATGGGATAAATATTCCCAGAGTAAAAGCTCGGCTCACGATAGAGACAAATGGAATAACGTAGTGAACAATTCGAGAAACAGAAAAAGACTAAAAGCATTTTGAAATCAGCACTCTTGTTTGTTGGTCGAAAGCTTGAAAGTATTGAGAAGTAAGCTTTAAATAATTAATTCCCAGTAGTTTTCCTCCTACGTAAGAACGACAGAGATGAAGCCTTACAGAAAAGTCCATAATCAGTGAATGTCTAAGGAATTATCTAATGATGGAGTTAAAATCTAAACTCAATAAGGAAATAAAGAAGCTGGAAAGGTAATGTTTTATCTTTTAATTGTTAAACACGAAATCGCTATACAAAGAAACAACGGAATAACTCCAAGGAAGAAAGCTCTTTGAGAAACACGTCTCACAAAATCATGAGAAATTTTCACCGTGGTCAGAAGCGTGCAGCATGTATCTTTCCGGTATCTCGCGAGTTTCTTATTTCTTGTACTCAGCCGAACATGTCGTCGCTTGCTTCACAATCACAGGCGAAAGAAAGTTACACCATTAACGTGAGGCAGTAGTTATGGAGATCGTTAGCTCCCAAATATGTTTATAATTCATAACTGTATTTAAATAATTTAAAATATCATACATGTAATCAAGACAATATTTAAAACATTCCACTCTTATCTCGCACAAACTAAGAGCGTTTATTCTTATCCAACGTCGTTAGAATATTAAAACTCTTACGTTTTAGAATAAATTAATAACAGGTAACAGAACAAATATGTAAAGTTATCAAACACCTGTTTTATCCGGCCGATTATTCCCATTTGAATTTCGATTATGAAGTTTTTTAATGCTGCATGTGGGGGTACCAAGCCGCCTAAATCGCCAACTCTTCATATGGGGACCAGGGATTCAGAAGTTTCCTAGAAAACTTTCCTTGTCTAGAGAAGCTGAATTCAATATGGCTTATTAAGCTTAGTATCTGTGTTTCTTTCTTGTAGCTATAACGTATCTTTGTTAAAACTGTTGACCCAGAAGGAAAAATCATAAACCAGAGGGTGGGAATCTTTTCAAATACCCAAAGTGACGCAGCTATGAAAGACTGCAAACACAATTCGTAACCTTTTCGCATTCGAGACACAGTTTTATTGTTCGATAATCCAAGGCTACTTGTGGACAGTGAGACTGGCATATATATTTCGGCTCAGTGACATCTCAAAAATGGTTCAAATGGCTCTGAGCACTGTGGGACGTAACATCTATGGTCATCAGTCCCATAGAACTTAGAACTACTTAAACCTAACTAACCTAAGGACATCACACAACAGCCAGCCATCACGAGGCAGAGAAAATTCCTGACCCCGCCAGGAATCGAACCCGGGAGCCCGGGCGTGGGAAACGAGAACGTAACCGCACGACCACGAGATGCGGGCCAGTGACATATGTCGAAAAACCTTTGGGGAAGTACTCAGACAAATCAGAATTTGTAATTTTCAGCAACATAATCGAGAAGATTAACAAATTAACTATTTAGGGTGCTTGATTTCCTAAGATCTGAGGTTGAGTCAAATTTCCCTTTGTCAGTTTACATGATGTAGTATTTCGACTAAAGTTGCTAGATATTATGGAAAAGCCAATATGATAAGCTATTTAATTTCCATTGAACATATAGTACATCACTCTTTCACGGTCGTTATCAAAAGTCTTTGTAATCACAGCTGCCTGAATCCTCATCTAGCCACTTTCCAAATCGTGTATTACTTTCCAACGAAACAACTGCTGGACAACTGCGAACAGTTACTTGCAGTTTTAGCTACAACGAGCTATGCCTGTAATTATAATTCGAATTCTATGATTAGATTAGATTTAGTTTTCGTTCCACAGACCCAAAAAATGAGATGATTCTTGTGGGTGTGGAACATGCCAGAAAGTATGACATAAAAAGATAAACCATTTGAATATAATACTTACTACCTTGATCATTTGTCAGGAGATAGTAGAAAATAAGTTAATACAAGGCAGTAAACTGAGACAGCTAATATTTACAGAATTAACACACTGTCGGAATGAAACACTGTTATGCACTACTAATAAATTTATCACACGAAAAATATCAAATCTTCACTGTTGTGACCAAGTGTTGTCAAAACTGAAACCTAACAGATATTTTTACTTAAGCTGACGTAACAGTCTGTTACGATATTCATCTATGGAGTAGAAGGAGTTGCGTATCAAAAAGTCTTTCAAACTCTGTTTAAACCGTGCTTTATCTGAAACCAAGTTTTTAATGGTTGCTGGAAATCTATTAAAAATGCGTGTTCCTGAATATTTGACCCCTTTTTGGACCAAGGTGGAGTTCAAACACGTAGTTCTTATTTTAGTTTTATTTTGTTTGTTTGTTCATCTTATTCAGAAAACTATTTGACAATTTGATGAACGCCTCAACAATAATCTTTCATGTTTTTGGCTATTAAGAGTGTCAATTCGTATTATGACTCAGTAACTTCCCATTTTCTTGTCGAAAGGTCCCAGTTGAGTTCTGCTTCATGCAGTTTAAAGAATTTTTTCCCAACTAAAAACTCTTTTGGTTTATTTTTTAAGGCCGGCTCGGCTGTTGACAGATGACATTTCAGAGGCACAGGTCACACTGAGTCGTTACTTAGAACATTATGACACGCAACGCACTTTGGCAAATGGGCATTGTCTTTTTTTCTGTAAACGTGGCCCTTAATATGTTCTTCATCATACAATCTTCTTTTAGCAGACTTTTCACTCAATGTACAAACCAATAAAAAAGCTATTTACTTCTACGCAGCGCAACAGGCGTAATACCAAGCTAAGAATGCAAAGCGCACACTGAAGAATGTGTTGTATCAGCAATAACTTCGTGGCGCGCAAGGCAAAGCTGATGTTGCCAACTCTACAAAAAATGGACTCGTTAATGAAATTTTTGACTTGTCTGCATGTTTTTGCTTTCTGCGACCCCGTCCCCCTGTAAATCTCTTATCCCCTCCCAGGATGGGAACCACAGGTTTAAGTAATTGAGAAAGTTCACCATAGACTCCCAGTACATTTATTCATTCATGAAATTTGTTTTAATCAATCCACTGGAGTTTGAGCGTAATAGAGACATTCACGAATACAATGCTGAGAGCAAAATAATCCACACTGCTCTCTAATGAATCTAACTTTGGCGCAGGAAGGACTGTAATGCTCAGCTATATGTTAAACTTGATGATAATTGTACATCGAAATATAAACGATCGATGTGTTTTCATATATGGGTTAAAGTTTCCCCCCGCCCCCCTTAGTAACTGCTTCTACACCATAGCAGAATTCTTGAATAGAAATATTTGTTGAATTACGAACGTGTAAAAATGAATAGACAATTTGAAGAAACCTTGTATATTTTAAAATACTCGAACTGTCGAAGCGATTGTAATAACACAGTGCCAGCAAACACTCTTGTACTGAGCCAGGAATAATCGTCAGACAAGGCCACAAAAGGCAAATTCTGGGAAGCCCAGTTGTAACAAAGATACAATGAGACAGCTATAAAACAAAGGAGAAGTAGGAGATTATTGAGAGAGGGTAATGTAGTCGAGCCACTCTGCACGCAATGCGACTGGTGGTTCCCAGGGCTCGGTATGCGATGGGAGACGCACCCTCTTCACCCGATCAGCACTATCTCGTCGTCCGTTAGCCCAAGAATACGAGCAGCACAGACAAATGATAAAATTTTAGTTACGACAAAATATTAAAAACTGCAAACATAAAAGAATAAGAATAAAAAGGCAGGGGCCAGGCCAGACATGCGAGCAAGGGCCACAACAGGCAAGGGGTACCCCTTCAACCCCTCAGGTAGTCAGTGAGGCCGAAGTGCCCCATCTCACAGAGAAGGGTAGAAATCACCTTTGCGAATGAAACTTGAAACCAGGTCAGTCACTTTGGCACCATCCGCTAGCACCAGAGGTAGCGTGTCAGGAAGACGGCGCAAAGCAGCCAAATTTGGGCTGTCCAATAGGATGTGTGCCACCAGTCCATTGGGCACCACATCGACAGGTGGGTCTCCATCCAGGAGAATGCGACTGTGGCTCAGCCAAGTGTGCACAATGAGTAGCTGACAAAGGACAGTGGATTCCCCGCGAGAAGCGCGAAGGGAAGACTTCCACATGTTGGTGGTCTCCCTTATTGCCCTCAGTTTGTTTGGGATGTCCAGGGTGGACCACTCCGAGTTCCAGACCTCCAATAATTAACGGCATACAATCGAGTGAAAATCCAGTTCCGGTTTCCCCATTTCCAAAACCGACATCCTCTTGGCCAACTTCACCAACTGGTCGGCAGGTTCATCCCCTAAGACACCAACAAGTCCACGGGTCCAAAAACACCAGCTCGATGGAAGTCAAAGGAGATCCTGGATAATTGTGACTAGTGGATGACGAGGGTCTTCTGGTCTATAGCCTGAAGGTTTCTCAGGGAGTCGCTGCAAATCAAACATCTTGCTGGGGTAAGAGCCAGAATGGCTAAGGTCTCATCCGGTGGCCACCAGTTCAGTAGCGAAGACACTGCATTCGACGGGCGGCGTAGTTCACTGCATGCGTATATGCAAAATGGGTTCGCGCATCGACCGTTGAGCCATCAGTTACACACTGTTCCTAACTGTAATACTTGTCTTACTATGTCAAAGTGTAATATAACATTATACCTCTTAACGAGTAGGTTAGGACGCCATTTCAAATTTTTAAATTCGATCAACAATTATGTGAAATATTGAAAATCAAATTTTTGTTGCCCTTGGAAGCTGTTAAGGGTACCACAGCGTGGTTCAGGTCGAAAAAAAAATCGGTTTTCGTTTTTCATAATATTTCGATAGATTAAGCTTGTATTTAAGTATTCTGAAATGGATTTTGCTGAAAAAAATTTTGTTCGAGAATTTGAAGTGCATTTTCCTACCACGTGTGTTTATGCGCCACGTCCACTTTTCTGCATATATTTTAGATCTTTTCATCCTCTACTTTTTTTTTTTTTTTACTCCCGCGTGTTTTGGCTATCATTGGAATGCAACGGTCGGTATTCTTTTGTTTCTGCTGTTTGTAAACGACAACACGTTTTCAATTAGAAGATGGAAAATTTTTGACCAGACAGGGTCGGTTAACTAAAACTGAAACAGAAAACTTACAGGTGTACTACGGGCAGGCAATTAGGAGAAACAAAGAAAATCTGGAAGCAATGAAGAAAGATGTTTGGGCCATATTCTTCCGTTAAGTGCTCTACTGATAAGCCATGTCATGGATTGTGTCCATCAGGAGAAAATTCGTGGTACACATACAATAGGGTTCAGGCAACTGGAGAATCGTATTGTCACAAGCATTCTCTTCCTGCTGCTGTTGTTACAGCAATTAAACCTACTTTCTGAGACTTGGCTCATCCTTTCAAGGAAATGTCTGCATGGGCAGACACAGAACCCAAACGTATGTTTCAACAGCATAATTTGGAACTGCCTTCCTAAAACTGTATTTGTAGACATGCATACAATGAAACTAGGACTTTGTGATGTTGTTATTACATTCAGCTGTGGTAATATTGGAAAGTGTAGGGTACTGAAAAAGTTGGGAATTAATCCTGGTGAAAATATGATCACTGGGCTGCAACAGTGCGATAAAATGAGGATAGCCGATGCAGACAGGTCAGCACCAAATAAGGCCAAGAAAGGAAGACAAACATCCAGGAAGGTGAAAAAGAAGCTGGAAGACCTGCTAGAGGCCAAAGAAGGGCCATCATATGCAGCAGGACAGTTTTAATTAACTGTAAGTAACAAATTTCAGAAGTTTTTCTTTCAAGTCAATTTCCCACAAACTAAAATTTTCTGTACATATGTCCCATTATAGCAGAAACTATCATAGGTGAATGAACGAAATTTTCAGAGACTGTACAACATAAAAATCTGATCTGGTACTACATTCATTAATATTCCCCCATTAGGAAACTCACAAAAAAATATTTTCTGCTGAAAAAGCTGAATATTTTTTGTTAATAAATTTTAAAAAAGTATTTCTTAAAAACTATAAAATGAATAAAGTAGATTTTAGTACAGTTGACTATTAGCATGATGTAACATACAGTAAATATATTAAGTCCTGTATCAAATAGTTTATTCAGAAATGGGTCAAATACTTGACTAAATTAACATGGGTTAGATAGAGTGTGGTCCCCTAAGAGGAAACTTGAGACTGGGACCGTGGACAGCTCCCTGAGTTAGCTGTTTAGTAATGTGTCGTTTGGTGATTTCGTACATTTTTACGATTCTGTGGAAAGCAGGCTGTTTGGGTGGATGACTAAAAGGACCCAGCTAATAGGTCGTCAGCCACGTTTCCAAATGGCTCAAATGGCTCTGAGCACTATGGGACTTAAAATCTATGGTCATCAGTCCCCTAGAACTCAGCCACGTTTTCCTCGAACAGACAGGTCTATATGAGTGTAGATCAGAGCCGGCCGCGGTGGTCTCGCGGTTCTAGGCGCGCAGTCCGGAACCGTGCGACTGCTACGGTCGCAGGTTCGAATCCTGCCTCGGGCATGGATGTGTGTGATGTCCTTAGGTTAGTTAGGTTTAAGTAGTTCTAAGTTCTAGGGGACTAATGACCACAGCAGTTGAGTCCCATAGTGCTCAGAGCCATTTGAACCATTTTTTTTTGTAGATCAGAGATAGCCTACCGTGAAGAACCCTGGGGAAGAAAACCCCAACGTCTTCCAAAGGTCAACAAATCTAAGGAACAAACAGAAGAAAGGGAGACAAAGGAAGAAAGGCAGGCAAGGTGCTCCATCTAGGGAGCAGGAGAAGAAGAAGAGCCGATGCTATCGGTGACTCCATAAGAGATAAAATCGTCAGTAAGAACGTTGTGATTACACATGATTGTGACTAAAGTAGACGGTCACAATAGAAAATGGCCTTGTTCAGAAATGCTGGAGGCCACTGAACATTTTTTTGTACCGAATGCTCTTATTTCGTGGTTCCATCTTGATAAATGGATCTTTTGTTAGATCTAACTCTCAACTACCCAAACTTTTTCTGAGGTGCTCTGAACTATCGAGAGTATACGTTATCTGTTTATGTAGCTGACAAACTACATCATAAAGGGACCCTCACACGTTCAATATTTACTCTCATTAATGCTGTCAACAATATAATGTCAAACGGTCAATATATTTTAGTGACCTTCACATCGTCAATAATAATCATTGTCAGTTGGTGGTACGGTTTCATGAAGATTACGTGTCGAACCAGGAGATGTTCCGTAACAATATCAGCATTGGCTGGCAAAAACAAACAACCGAAAACAATGAAATAGAAGAAATTGGTTCGTGAGTGATTAAAACAGGAATGGCGTTTCACGTGTGAATCTGTTGACGGAAATCCGAACTACTGACCCGAAAGATAATTTAATAGAAGCTATACGACAAAATACCTGCGATGATATGGGGAAAAAAATCGAAAACCGAGCTCGTTGTTTATCCACCGCTCCTGTGGATAAATGTCTGACGTTCTGGAACCTGAGCGCTTCTATAATCCGCTTTTTTCTGCTCCTTGCGGAAATGTGTTATCAATGTATTCATTTACCTTCTCATATCTATTTTCGCTTCCAGATATTTCAAGCGATAAATGTCTGATAACTGCTGATGCCCATCAAGGGTTTTTTTCCTATCCAGCTAACTTGGTGGCATTCGTTTCCATAGATAAGAATTACTCCTGCATCATTCAGTAATCTGCAACATTACGTGGGTGTTCATTTCTCTACCTAACTTTCTATCTGGATTCAAGACTGATAGGTAAGGAAGGGCAAATGTAAACAATAGTTCCGTGACTCACGGTAGCGCCCTGAAGCTGTTTCGCGAAACACGGTACACAACTGAACGGCAAATATTGTCAAACCGGAGAATATTTTTGAGCCCATCAATACTGCTCTGTCAATACTTGCGATGCTGACAATACGTCAGTGCTCAAACTCAGACGGTCAGTGTGTTAGCGCACTGTCAATATATTGCAATAGCACTGAACGTGTGAGGGCCCCTTAACGCTTACGTGAATACGGTCTTCGTAACAAGGACTGACTACAAATATACGACCACTACATGCCACCAGCGTCAATTGGAATGCTCACACATAAATGCCTGAAGAACGGATACATCTACATCTACGTGATTACTCTGCTATTCACAATAAAGTGCCTGGCAGCGGGTTCAATTAATCACCTTCATGCTGTCTGTCTTTCTGTCTCTCTCTCTCTCTCTCTCTCTCTCTCTCTCTCTCTCTCTCTCTCTCTCTCTCTCTCTACCATTCCACTCTCGAACGGCACGCGGGAGAAACGAGCACTTAAATTTTTCCGTGCGAACCCTGATATCTCTTATTTTATGGTGATGATCATTTCTCGCTATCTAGGTGGGTGCTAACAGAAGGTTTTCGCAATCGGAAGAGAAAACTGGTGACTTAAATTTCATGAGAAGATCCCGTCGCAACGAAAACGCCTTTGTTTTAATGATTGCCACTCCAGTTGGCGTATCGTGTCTGTGACTATACCTCCCCTATCTCGCGAAAATACAAAACGAGCTGCCCTTATTTGTACTTTTTCGATGTCATCCGTCAGTCCCACCTGATGCGGATCCCACACCTCACAGCAATGCTACAGAACAGGGCGGACAAGCATAGTGTAAGCAGTCTCTTTGGTAGACCTGTTGCACCTTCTAAGTGTTCTGCCAATGAATCGCAGTCTTTGGTTTGCTCTACGCACAATATTATCTATGCCATCGATCCAATTTAGGTGATTTGGAATTGTAATCCCTAAGTATTTAGCTGAATTTACAACGCTCAGATTTGTGTGACTTATCGCGTAATCGAAATTTAGCTGATTTCTTTTAGTACTGATGTGAATAACTTCGCACTTTTCTTTATACAGGGTCAACTGCCACTTTTCGCAACATACAGATATCTTATGTAAAGCATTTTGCAAGTCGGTTTGATCACCTGACGACTTTACAAGATGGTAAATGAGAGCATCTAAGGCGACTACTCAGATTGTCTCCTATGTCGTTAATAATACATCAGGAACAATAGAGGGCCTATAACACTTCCTTGGGGAACGCCGGATATTACTTCTGTCTTACTCTATGACTTTCCGTCTATTCCTACGAACTGTGACCTTTCTGGCAGGAAATGACGAATCCAGTCGCACAACTGAGGCGATACTCCGTAGGCACGCAGTTTGATTAGAAGACGCTTGTGAGGAAAGGTGTCGAAAACCTTCTGGATATCTAAAGATATGGAATCAATTTGACATCCCCTGTTGATAGCACTTATTACTTCATGAGTATAAAGAGCTAGTTGTGTTTCACGAGAACGATATTTTCTGAATCCGTGCTGACTATCTGTCAATGAATCGTTTTCTTCGAGGAAATTCATAATGTTCGAATACAGTATATGTTCTAAAACCTTACTGCAAATCGACGTTAGTGATATAGGCCTGTAATTCAGCGAATTACTCCTACTTCCCTTTTTGGGTATTGGTGTTACTTGAGCAATTTTCAAATCTTTAGGTACGTATATTTCCGTGAGCGAGTGGTTGTATTTAATTGCTTAATATAGAGCTACTTTATCAGCATACTCTGAGAGGAACGTGACTGTTATACAATCTGGACCGGAGGCATTGCCTTCATTAAGAGATTTAAGCTGCTTCGTTACACCGAGGATATCTACTTCAAAGTTTCTCATCTGGGCATTTGTTCTTGATTGGAATTCAGGAATATTTACATCGTTTTTTTTTGGTGAAGGAGTTTCGCAAAACAGTATTTAATAACTCTGCTTTAGTGGCACTGTGCCGGCCGCGGTGGTCTCGCGGTTCTAGGCGCGCAGTCCGGAACCGTGCGACTGCTACGGTCGCAGGTTCGAATCCTGCCTCGGGCATGGATGTGTGTGATGTCCTTAGGTTAGTTAGGTTTAAGTAGTTCTAAGTTCTATGGGACTGATGACCACAGCAGTTGAGTCCCATAGTGCTCAGAGCCATTTAGTGGCACTGTCATCAGTGACTTCACCGTTGTTATCGCGCAGTCAAGGTATTGATTGTGTCTTGCCACTGTTGTGCTTTGTGTATGACCTGAATCTCTTTGGGTTTTCTGCCAGATTTCGAGACAGAATTTCGTTGTGGAAATTATTAACAGCATCTCGCATTGGAGTACGCGAACTTGTGTAAAACTTGGCCAATATTGGGTATTGTGCGTTCTTCTAAATTTGGCATGCGTTTTTCGTTGCTTCTTCAACAACGATCTGACCCGTTTTGAGTACCATGGGGGATCAGTACCATCACTTATTTTATGTGGTATATATTTCTCAATTGCTGTAGATACTATATCTTTGAAAACATTCCACAACTTTTCTTCACTTACATGATCAGATCGGAAGGAGTGAAGACTCTCTCTTAAAAAGGCATTAAGAGCATTTTTATCAGTTTTAAAATAGATATACTTTGCGTTTCTTTTTGATGGTTGTAGGACTTACGGTATTCAGCCTAGCAGCAACTGTCTTGTGGTCGCTAATCCCTGTTTTCGTCACCTTTCCCAAAACATGTAGTCTGTTATTTTTGTGATCTTCAGTCCTGAGACTGGTTTGATGCAGCTCTCCATGCTACTCTATCCTGTGCAAGCTTCTGCATCTCCCAGTACCTACTGTAGCCTACATCCTTCTGAATCTGCTTAGTGTGTTCATCTCTTGGTCTCCCTCTACGATTTTTACCCTCCACGCTACCCTCCAATGCTAAATTTTTTGTGATTCCTTGATGCCTCAGAACATGTTCTACCAACCGATCCCTCCTCCTTTTCAAGTTGTTCCACAAACACCTCTTCTCCTCAATTCTATTCAATACCTCCTCATTACTTATGTGATCTACCCATCTAATCTTTAGCGTTCTTCTGTAGCACCACATTTTGAAAGCTTCTATTCTCTTCATGTCCAAACTATTTATTATCCATGTTTCACTTCCATACATCGCTACACTCCACACAAATACTTTCAGAAACGACTTCCTGACACTTAAATCTATACTCGATGTTAACAAATTTCTCTTCTTCAGAAACGCTTTCCTTGCCATTGCCAGTCTACATTTTATATCCTCTCTACTTCGACCATCATCAGTTATTTTGCTCCCCAAATAGCGAAACTCCTTTACTACTTTAAATCTCTCATTTCCTAATCTAATTCCCTCAGCATCGCCCAACTTACTTCGACTACATTCCATTATCCTCGTTTTGCTTTTGTTGATGTTGATCTTATACCCTCCTTTCAAGACACTGTCCATTCCGTTCAACTGCTCTTCCAAGTCCTTTGCTGTCTCTGGATTTTAATACCTAATAATTTTAATACCTACTCCGAAGTTTTCCTTTGTTTCCTTTACTGCTTGCTCAATATACAAATTGAATAGCATCGGGGAGAGGCTACAACCCTGTCTCACTCCCTTCCCAACCACTGCTTGCCCTTCATGTCCCTCGACTCCTATAACTGCCACCTGGTTTCTGGACAAATTGTAAATAGCCTTTCGCTCCCTGTATTTTACCGCTGCCACCTTTAGAATTTGAAAGAGAGTATTCCAGTCAACATTGTCAAAAGCTTTCTCTAAGTCTACAAATGCTAGAAACGTACGTTTGCCTTTCCTTAATCTTTCTTCTAAAATAAGTCGTAAGGTTAGTATTGCCTCACGTGTTCGAATATTGCTACGGAATGCAAACTGATCTTCCCCGAGGTCGGCTTCTACCAGTTTTTCCATTCGTCTGCAAAGAATTGGCGTTAGTATTTTGAAGCTGTGATTTATTAAACTGATTGTTCGGTATTTTCGCATCTGTCAACATCTGCTCTCTTTGGGATTGGAATTATTATATTCTTCACATGTAGCCTAATAAAAAAAATTAAAATGCGACTAGTTGTTAGTTAAACATAAAATATAGCAATGTTTTTCGACCGGGCGCTGGTGCCAGAGGCAACGGGACGTGACAGTCCGTGAGGCGGTTACAGTGGCGGCCCGTCGGTGGAGCGCGCCGCCGTGGCACAGGGCCCAGTGGCAGTAAGCAGGGGCGAGCCGCAACACAGCCCTGCCGGCGCCAGAAGCACACTGCGGCCTGCCTCCGTGGCACGTGGCGCGGAGGGGCGGGTAGAGTGCATGTTACGTTGCAAGGGGAAACACACCCAGCAATGCAAGGCAAAGACGTAAATGTGATACGCACAAAAACAGCCTCTAATTTGTCGCTCCTCCGTGGAGGAAGAACAACTATCAGAACACCCATATTAGCTGTCCGCAACAGTTAGATGCTTACTTGGCGGTTATAAATGCAGTCGGGTGTATCAGTGCGATAAATTATGAAACAGACGTTAAAAATGCTGTAAAATTGTTCAAAACTATTCACTGTTTTTTGTGAATTTGTTTCTTGTCACGACGGGATTATTCCGTCATTCCGTCATCTGATGATGACCTAAGCTGCAATTGACGATACACGACTTGTATGTCAAAATCTTGTTGTACAGTTTTACACTACGGTCATCAGATGATGGCGTAATCCGGAAACGCGTCATGGCAAGAAACAAATTCACAAAAAACGAGCAGTGTTACAGTATTTCGGAAGCCTGTTTCATAATTACTGTGATAATGGTTGCATTCACTTTCAATCCAGTTCAGATTTCAGTCAAAGCCATATGCAACGAAAAAAAACTTTCTAAAATGCCTGTGTGTAACAAGACTACATTTCTGCACTTAGAACACTACTGACATGCATCTGGTCTGTAAAGTAGGATCCATTATTACGTTTTATGTTTAAACAGGGAAAATACGCCAGGGATTTAAGAAAATTCGTTCAATACCCGCTGTCAAGGTGGTCTTGAAATATCAGAATGTTAGACGCTTTTCTTCAAGCGTATGGCTATTCATATTTTCAGAATTTATTACCTACAATGAAAATACGGTCTTAAGCTGTCCCTGCATGGGCAGATAAAGTTGGTAATAATGTAAGGGAGAATGAATGATTATAGAATTTGCTTTCATTCTGACAGTTTTTGTGCTGGAGTTTGCATCTAATGTCATAAAGCAAAGATTTAACCAAAGAGTCATAAAATTGTAAGAAAGTGGTTAACGTGAATCGGTAATTTACGCTTAAATGCAGATACTTTCTATGTTACGTCTGCCCTAGCGGTGTAAGGGTGTAGTATAAAAACAGCATATAGTGCACCTGATGAACTTCCAGTATAACGTATTAATATCATCTTAAGCTACAGATAGTAACAGTAATATTCGAACCTGCGAGATTTTTTTTTGTGCTTTGTAGCATCACAAGTGTATTAAACAAAAATAAATAACCAAAGTATTATATTAAGGTAGACGTCCAGTAAAGAATAGTATGAATGTTGTTACTCAACTTACAACAATTGTTAAATAATATGATTTAAAGGAAACACTTTTCGATTTTCACGTTAATTTAATATTCGGACAGTTGGCAGTGTAGCAGTAGTCTTATCGTTATGGCCAAGTTGTATACTTGGAGATGGAAGACAGCCTTTATTTATAAGAGTGATCGACTATCAAGACAGTACAACGCCACGCAAAACTGATACTAGGTTTGATGTACGACAACTTGTGATTTTTCATAATGTGAAATGTAAATCAAATTGACAAATTGCTGTCATGGTCAACACGAGTAAGAGTACAGTAGCAGATATCAGACGATTCCAAAACGAGGGCCTTAAAGACTCTGTACCTCAAAAGGGCCAACCAAAGGAGTTGCATACCACGTGACAAGATGGATCTAATTCCAAAAATAAATAAGCATCCTACACTCAGAGCACCCAGAGTAGCAAGTGAAATTCCAAACGAGACAGGAAGGAAGGTACATCTTCAAACGATTCGCGGAGCATTGAAAGATGGTTGCTACAATGGAAGATAGGTTACGAAAAATCCGTATTTGAATGAACAGAATCGAAAGTGAAGATTGGACTTTGCGGACGAGTTTGTTACGAAGGAAGAAGCATTGTGGAACCACATTTTTACCTACGAAAGTAAATGTAATATTTTTCGCTCGGATGAACGAAGAATGGTGTGGCGGAAGAATGAAGAATTTAAGGTAACAAATGTTAAGGCGACTGTACAGCAAAGAGGTGGCAGCGTTCTTGTCTCCGACTGTAGATCCACATTGGGACCGGACGAATTGGTGTTCATCGACAATATTATAGACAAATGTGTATCCGAGCATGCTAAACAATTTACTGAGAAGTGCTGAGAAAAATGAGGTTGTGAAACACGTCTGAGTATTGCGAGTACAATCACCAGAAACATGAGGCTCGCATTGTTGATTATTTATTGTAGTATTGCCCAAAAGTCTTATAACCACCACCACAATCACAAGGCCTCAACCCTAGGGAGAATGTGTGGGGAGAATTAGATTGATGTTTCAAAAAAGGGCAACTTCTTCTAAAGAAACTTCGAAGTATCGATTAAAAGAAGAAAGGGACAGTCTATGCACAGACTAGTTTGAAAATTATATATATATAATAGCAGTATGTCTCAGCGTTTGAAAGAAGAAATGCAACAGACTGGATTACAGATAAGATATTGAAACATACCTTTTACAAAAAATTGCTTGAAATATTTAGTTCTGGAAAGTGTCCGAATATTAAAGTAATGTGAATATAGGACCGAGTTCTATTTAAAACACATTATTAAAGAAGTTTTGTAAGTTATGTTGCTAAAGTTTATGCTGTTGTTTCAAGACATATAAGTTAATATAATATTTAGTCGAGCTTTTCTGTCTGTTTTGTTAAAACTAAAGGTACGATGCTGCAATATATCCTAGTGTCCAAGTATTAAGGCTACTCACTGTCCATGTCTCCTGCTTCATCAGCAGACCAGATAAACTGAAATCCGTGAGGTTTGTAAGTGAGCGTAGATTCGCTTGACTGTTTTAAGAGAATACAATTTACATAGACGCGTTACACGAACCAAACGGAGTAGTTATTGAATGTTAAGTGATGTATACCGTGTAAACCATTGAAGGTACACTGCGCTACAGGGTTGCCGGGTAACTGACGTACAAGCGAGTGGGTTTCAGTATCGGTGGTCACGTGGCAATGTTTACTGCTGCGGGTAAGCCGTCATAGCAGCTTCGCTACCACTGCATGTAGAGGCCAAGCACCGATTACGCAAACCAGGAACAGAACGTGAACGTCAATGAGCTGACAGCTGACGGGATAAGGATAGAGGGGCAGCGCAGTAGCCAACCCCTTGTGAATAGTTTCTTGTGACCCGTCATCTAATGACAAGTTAACGGAACAATATTGATTTAGAAATATACAGTGCATAAACGAGTCTCATGCCGTATTGTAAGCATTTTCGAGACATAATTCACAGGTTTCTATAATTGGCTACTGGTTTACTTGTGTTGCATTTCAACAGAAGAAACGGACAATATGGAAAGAATGAAACGGTAGCGCATCAGATAAAGCGCAGTTCAGTAAGAACGTAAGGGGCTGTTTAGCACGACTCAGCGTGGTGAGTTGTTTAATATCGCTTTCACACATAGTAATCAGGTTTATGATCGTGTCCGATCATCAGAGGTCTTCGTAATCATATCTGCATGAATCTTCATCCAGTCGCTTACCATTTGCGGCCGGCCGCGGTGGTCTAGCGATTCTAGGAGCTCAGTCCGGAACCGCGGGACCGCTGCGGTCGCAGGTTCGAATCCTGCCTCGGGCATGGATGTGTGTGATGTCCTTAGGTTAGTTAGGTTTAAGTAGTTCTAAGTTCTAGGGGACTAATGCCCACAGCAGTTGAGTCCCATAGTGCTCAGAGCCATTTGAACCATTTGCGTCATTTGTAGCAAGCTGTGTATTGCATTCTGAACGGTAGAACTTCTAAACAACTGTCCGGAATTAATTTCAGGTGCGATAAAAGGCGAATTACGTATGTAACAATAGTAATGATAGGTTCTGGTAACAGCACTCAAAGGGTGAAACCGGCCATTTGATTATGTGGTCGTGAGATATATGCTACTTTTTTCTAAGTCTCTGCTAGTTAATATGATGCCTGATGTCCGTTACAGAACAAGTCCAAACTATATACAAATTAGTAGGTAGTTAAGGATAAAGGGGCAGTTACGATTGGTGTGTAAACCGTGTGGGGATATGTTACACAACGACAAAGAAATACAGTAGACAGTGCAGACTAATTTACAGCAAAATCCATTGGAAGTAAATTACCGAGAAGCACACACCATTTAGCAGCGCAGATCGCTTGGTTGCGTTTGCAGTTACAGTAGTCGACTGTTGTTGGAAGAGGTATAAGCGGAGGGGCGCTGAAGCATCCGCTTCAGTTATGCTGACTGCAGGTACCGCGGACTGTGTACAGCGACAAGAGACTCAGCCTCAGCATGCAGATGGCAGCAAGTCGTACAAGAGTGGACGGCTGCTCCTACCGCTTCCAGCTCCATCAGTCATCTAAGAATGTTTTAGTTAGGTTCTAGCTGCCTGGTGTCTGCTGCTTAAGATTTTAAAGTACTTTTGTAAATAAACGTATTTACTTTTATGCATCATAAAATATGTTGAACGTCTTAAATAGTAGATTCAAAATAAGAAAATCTTCCCTATCGATAAAGATTTGATGTATGCCTGTCTGTTGTCCCGGAATTTAGTTCAGCCGTTTTCAAGGGGAATAAGTGACCATTTCTTTTCAAACGTTTTTCTTATAGTGGAATTACATATAGAAGCAATGCAAATTATGTAAGCCTTATTAATGGAAGCATACGTGTTCCTTCGACAGCAATATAATATCTTTGTACTAATTTTTCCAGTTGAGGTCAAAATATCGTGGACGGAGGGAAGGGAGGGGGAGAAAGAAAGAAAGAAAGAAACAGAGAGAGAGAGAGAGAGAGAGAGAGAGAGAGAGAGAGAGAGAGAGAGAGAGAGAGAGAGAGAGAGAGAAAGTGAGTGAGTTTGTAGTTAATGGTATGGAAGAGAGAAACCCCATAGTATAAAAATACGATTTCGGCCACAAACTAGGTTACCATCCAAACAAAGAACTTTGCTGTTTTCACTGGTTCGAGGAGGGATATAAAGGACGACCGCACAAAAATCCAGAACAATGGTGCACGCAAACATCAAATTCATGCTCTTCTAGATCCTACTGCAACTGAAAATAAAAATAAAGTCCTCAAATACGTCAAACGCCAAGAAATAAAATGGCGGTTATGATTTTATTTCGACTCCAAGTAAACAGGGTTGTTTTCAATTGGATGATGCTTCCCCGTCTTGCAAGTAGATTTTATCGTTTATTTACGTTTATTTATTCAATCATGTTTTCATTACGCCTCAAAGACGGCCACACAACGTTCGGAGAAGAAGAATGTGATACTTTCTGTGTCAGCCATTGGAGCACAGAGTTCTTGTGCAAGAATAAAGTCAGCAGAAAGCGGAAAGTAAACTTTGAACAACAATTAAAGAGTAGCTAGAATGTGATGAGGAGTTGTAATAAAGTAGTCAGACGTGTTATTGTAAAGAAGAGGTTAAGGGATATGACATACTCCCTACAATCAGTAGAGTGTAGGTTGAAAATATTGCAATATATGCGGCAGTCACGGCTACGATGTCATCGTCAGATGGAAAGCAGTTTTTAAACGAGAGCTCTTAGTGGCAGGCATTGGCGACTTCTAGCATCTGCTAGTAAATTATGCTGCGTCTTATATGTACTGGAAATACAAGAGAAGTTCTGCCATTTGATGAGGATTTTCGAATATTAGTCAGCGTGTAGCGAAAAAGCATCAGAACAGATCCCGTAGTTCTTGCACTGTAAGTACTTCTTGTGTAGAAGTATTGTTTGCGTCACACTCATTAGCGCCGTGGTTAACATGCCTGCATAGGAGACCCTCCCCTGACTCGTGGGTTCTCCTCCAGCGAGAGGAGTAGCTAATGTGCAGTCCTTACAATGTCGCACACGAAGTGCGACACGTTTTAGTTAACTGTACTTTATCTGCTGACATAAGACAAGCCCTAGAAGTGCCTACTGGCTTGTCCTCTGTCTTAGACGACGCTTGGGCGAGTGTGACAAGGATTTTAAAATTCTGTGGGGTTACGGGAATATTCCCTAAAATACTAGGGCATAGGTCTTTTACTAGGATAGAAGAGAGAGACTATTTCCTGTTTTTTATAGCAACGGCTAGCCAGCCACAGGCATTAGAGGAAAAATTTAACCAAGTTTCATTTCTCTACTTAATTTTTTAATATTTTTACCTTTTGATTAGTACAGACTCTTTAAACATTGAGGTTGTTTGTCAGGAAGGCCGGTTACTTTCCTTGTTTCTTAGGGTTCAATCGGCATCAGTTAATGGCTTTTTTCTTATTATAGGATCTTTACTTGAAAATCATTTACTCTTACGTCTACTAGTGTTATTTTAACGAAAGATTCTATTATTGTAATTTTAAATGCACTCGTCCACGTAAAATATTTGCGGGCGCTTGTGACCTAGACGTAGGTCACCCGAAACCATCACAGCAATGACAGTTTATTTTTAGCGGTGCACACGGTAATGTGATATCCTGGCCACCTAACTCGCTGTTGCAAAGAAAGCTCCCAGCGCTTCCTGGTAAGAACAGTGAGGAAAAATAATAAAAATACCTCTCGGTCTACGATGGTGCCGCCGTAGAAATGCGTAATGAGTGAAAGAAAATCTCGTAACTGGTATAGAAAACGCGAAATTTTCATCGAGGCTAAATGATGTAGTCGTTTCAACACAGGCGACAGTGGATGAAATAGCGGGCTACGAAGCAGGTTTGTACCTGGGTGATTGACATCATACAAGTATTTTATGCAAGTATTATTTGTGTCGCCTTGACCGTTGTTGTGGGTAGGCCGGTTTATTATCATTAGTCCAAGCTGGAACGTAATTTGCTGTCCAACTCAGACACCGTTGCCCGAAATAGCGAGTGCGTCATTTTAAGAATAGAAGCCAGAATAAATAAGTTACGGGATCCTGGAGATGAAGGTGCAACCGGAGAAACGCGTAGAGCGTAAATAAAAATCTCGCGGATTATGCAGAAGCAGTGTTCTCACTTAGAGTAACTGACGTAATGGATCTAATAGATGGTTGGGATGTAGGTTTCAAGGGGTAGCGGGAGAAAGGTGACTGAACGGCACGTGACACATAGTAACGTGGATCACGTGGCCGTGTTTACGGACGTGGTAGATTGACGTTTGTCGGGTGGAGATGCCTAGCACTTTGTACGCAGTCCAGGGGAGGGTAGAAGATGTGTGTGTGCGTGCGAGAGAGAGAGAGAGAGAGAGAGAGAGAGAGAGAGAGGAGGCGTGCCAGCAGGCAGACAGGCAGGCAGGCAGGCAGGCAGGCAGCTGGAGTGGTGACGGTGGCGGCGGCGGGGGCGGAGTACCTGAGTGAAGAGCTTGTTGTACCCCTGGTTGCACTGGCCGTAGCCTATCATGTTACGACATGTCGGCGCCGTGGCGGGGCGGCGCTGCACCATGGGCCGGCGGCGGCGGCGGCGGCGGCGCCGGCGGCGGCGGCGTCAGGACGGGAGCCCGGGGGCGGCGCGCGCCACCGCCGGGCCCGGGGCCGGCGTCGTGGCGGCGGGGCTGCGGCGCTCCGGGCGGCGTGGCGCAGCGCAGCGTGGCACGGCCGCGCCGCTCCCTGCTCTGCACTGGCCCGACTGCCGCCGCCGACGCCGCCGCCGACGCCGCCAGCTGACCGCGCAACGCCGCCGCGCCGCGCCGCGCATGCCCGGCTATCGACCGCGACCCGAGCCGGCGCTCGCCGTGCTGCCTTTCCGAACCGGAGCCGGGGGTGTGTCTCCCACACCCCCCCCTCCCCCTCCCCGATCACGACACCTCGCAGGTCACTAAACTCGCTACGGTCACTCCAGACAGTATCCGTCAGACCATAGCCCATACAATATAACAAGCACAATTATAAAAAATGTAGCTAACAAGGGAACCTCCCCATCGCACCCCCCTCAGATTTACTTACAAGTTGGCGCAGTGGATAGGCTTTGAAAAACTGAACACACATCAATCGAGAAAACAGGAAGAAGTTTGTGAAACTATGAAAAAATAAGCAAAATATACAAACTGAGTAGTCCACGGGCAAGATAAGCAACATTAAGGACAATGTGAGCTCAGGAGCGCCGTGGTCCCGTGGTTAGCGTGAGCAACTGCTGAACGAGAGGTCCTTGGTTAAAGTCTTCCATCGAATAAAAAGTTTAATTTATTTTATTTTATTTATGATAATCACATGCACAAGAAAACTTAAATCGGGCAAGGTAGAAAAATCTTTTTACCCATTCGCCAAGTGTACAAGTTAGGTGGGTCGACAACATATTCCTGTCATGTGACACACATGCCGTCACCAGTGTCGTATAGAATATATCAGACGTGTTTTCCTGTGGAGGAATCGGTTGACCTATGACCTTGCGATCAAATGTTTTCGGCTCCCATTGGAGAGGCACGTCCTTTCGTCTACTAATCGCACGGTTTTGCCGTGCGGTCGCAGAACACAGACACTAAACTTATTACAGTGAACAGAGACGTCAATGAACGAACGGACAGATCATAACTTTGCGAAAATAAAATTTTCGCTCGAGGGAAGGCTTGAAACAAAGACCCCTCGTTCGGCAGCTGCTCAAGCTAACCGAGGGACCACGGCGCTCCTGAGTTTAAATATCTTTGATGTTGCATGTCTTGCCCATGGACTACTCACTTTGTCTATTTTGTTTATTTTTTTCATAGTACCACACAACTTCTTCCTGTTTTCTCGACTGAACTGTGTTCAGTTTTTCAAGGCCTATCCACTGTGCCAACTTATAACTAAATCTGAGGGGGGTGCGATGGGGAGGTTCCGTTGTAAGTAATCGACAATAACTATTTCCCTACATCGGTTAATATCTTTAATTAGAAACAAATAGCTATTTGGGTTCATATCATGCTCAATTAGCGAATAAATCCTCGTTCAAATGAAACTACACGATTCCAGAGACGCTTTCGACTCCCAGACATCTAGCATTTGTAGACGTAGAGAACGCTTTTGAGAATGTTGACTAGAATACTCTCTTTCAAATTCTGAATGCGGCAGGGTTAAAAAAGAGGGAGCGAAAAGCTATTTACAATTTGTACAGAAACCAGATGGCAATTATAAGAGTCGAGGGACATGAAAGGGAAGCAGTGGTTGGGAAGGGAGTGAGACAGGGTTGTAGCCTCTCCCCGATGCTATTCAATCTGTACATTGAGCAAGCAGTGAAGGAAACAAAAGAAAAATTTGGAGTAGGTATTAAAATCCAGGGAGAAGAAATAAAAACTTTGAGGTTCGCCGATGACATTGTAAATCTGTCAGAGACAGCAAAGGACTTGGAAAAGCAGTTGAACGGAATGGACAGTATCTTGAAAGGAGGGTATAAGATCAACATCAACAAAAGCAAATCGAGGATAACGGAATGTAGTCGAATTAAGTCGCGTGATGCTGAGGGAATTAGATTAGGAAATGAGACACTTAAAGTAGTAAAGGAGTTTTGCTATTTGGGGAGCAAAATAACTGATGATGGTCGAAGTAGAGAGGATATAAAATGTAGACTGGCAATGGCAAGGAAAGCGATTCTGAAGAAGAGAAATTTGTTAACATCGAGTATAGATTTAAGTGTCAGGAAGTCATTTCTGAAAGTATTTGTATGGAGTGTAGCCATGTATGGAAGTGAAACATGGATGATAAATAGTTTGGACAAGAAGAGAATAGAAGCTTTCGAAATGTGGTGCTACAGAAGAATGCTGAAGATTAGATGGGTAGATCACATAACTAATGAGGAAGTACTGAATAGGATTGGGGACAAGAGAAGTTTGTGGCACAACTTGACTAGAAGAAGGGATCGGTTGGTAGGACATGTTCTGATGCATCAAGGGATCACCAATTTAGTATTGGAGGGCAACATGGAGGGTAAAAATCGTAGAGGGAGACCAAGAGATGAATACACTAAGCAGATTCAGGAGGCTGCAGTAGTTACTGGGAGATGAAGAAGCTTGCACAGGGTAGAGTAACATGGAGAGGTGCATCAAACCAGTCTCAGGACTGAAGACCACAACAACAACATCTATGATGTACGTATGTAGATTGGAGCGATAAATGAATATTTGTACCGAGGTTGGGACTCGAACCCAGGTTTCCAGCTGGCTAGGCAGATGCGTTAACAACTACGCCACCCTTACACAGCAGCTTTGCACACTATACTCTCTCTCCTCAATAGTGTGTCCCATTCACACCTCACCTCACTTTCTACACCCTTTTAAACTCATACAGCGTTGCAGAAACTTCCTGACAGATGAAAACTGTGTGCCGGACCGAGAATCGAACTCGGGACCTTTGCCTTTCGCGGGCAAGTGCTCTACCAACTCAGCTACCCAAGCACGACTCACGACCCGTCCTCACAGCTTCAATTCTGCCAGTACCGCGTCTCCGACCTTCCAAGCTTCACAGAAGCTCTCACTCTGGAAACATTCCCCAGGCTGTGGCTAAGCCATGTCTCAGCAATATCCTTCTTCCAGGAGTGCTAGTTCTGCAAAGTTCGCAGAAGAGCTTCTGTGAGGTTTGGAAGGTCGGAGACGAGGTACTGGCAGAATTGAACATGTGAGGACAGGTCGTGAGTCCTGCATGGGTAGCTCAGTTGGTGGAGTACTTGCCTCCGAAAGGCAAAGGTCCCGAGTTCCAGTCTCGGTCCGGCACACACTTTTAATCTGCCAGGAAGTTTCATATCGGCGCACACTTCACTGAAGGCTGAAAATCTCATTCCAGTAGTACAGAACCTTTCCAGCTGTATTGGAATATCACCTCAGCATCGAACGATCGGTGGTCCCTGCCTGAAACCAGGTATAGGTGCTTTAATGAAATGAAGCTATATGATTCCAGAGACTTTTTCAAGTCTCAAACACATATGATGTATATATGTAAACTGAAGCGATGAATGAATGCACCAAGACTGGGATTCACTCGGGTCTGCTGCTCACTAAACAAATGCACTAACCACTACCCAATCCTGGCATACTGACTTTCCACAACTGCACACACTACCGTAATGTACACTCCCACCACCTCAATCCAAATTCCCATTCAC
Organism: Schistocerca gregaria; assembly: GCF_023897955.1. Taxonomy (NCBI): domain Eukaryota; kingdom Metazoa; phylum Arthropoda; class Insecta; order Orthoptera; family Acrididae; genus Schistocerca; species Schistocerca gregaria. Next base: position 670,743,816 of record NC_064924.1, on the reverse strand, counting down.
GTCTCAACCCACTTGATATTCCCCCCCAAAAACACAAACAGTGGGCTGACGTCTAAATGGGAATTTGGGTTGAAGAAGAGGGCATGCTAGGATAGCTCGTACAGTTCTGCAAAGCCACTGTGCCATCACGGCGTAGGGATTAGTGCATCTGTCTAGTGAGCAGCTGGCTCAGGTTCGAATCCCAGACTAGGTTAAAAAAACACGATATTTTAAATCACGTATCAAATGGTCTCCAACAACTTTTCATCTAGTAAACAAGATCCTAGGTATGGGATCTCAGCGACACACACCCCTCTTCCTTTCCTTATCCGGCTGTGTAAATTTAAGGTGAAGGGTGGAGAAAGGAAAGGAAAGGGAAGGAATTGTCGATATCAGCTGCACTGAGAATTTACGCAAAATCAGCAGTGATGAGAAAAATGTGTGCCTCACCAGGTCTCGAACCTGGAATTACCTGCTTACTAGGCAGAAGATCCCATATTCGAGTCCTGGTTTGGCACATATTTTTACTCACCGCCGCTGATTCCACATAAAATTCCGATGCAGCTGACATCAGTAATTTCTTTCCTTTCTCCCTCCTCCGCCTTCAGTTTACGTAATACGTGCCGCAGCAGTGGATTCCGTATGCCATCCGTCCGAAAGGAAAGACACCACGCATTTATACCATATTATGCAGCTGTGTTTCATCCACTGCAGTGGATAGTTGCCTCTCCATTTTCATAGCCCGTTGAGTGGTATTTGAATAATGTGGATCGAAAACATCGCGAGACTACAAAAAACACTCAAGCACTCCGTCTGCAGAGCACAAGTGACCCATCGAACCATCCGACCGCCGTGTCATCCTCAGCTGATGATGCGGATAGGAGGGGCGTGTGGTGAGCACACCGCTTTCCCGGTCGTTATGATGATTTTCTTTGACCGGAGCCGCTACTGTTCGGGAGAGTAGCTCCTCAATTGGCATCACGAGGCTGAGTGCACCCCGAAAAATGGAAACAGCGCTTGGCGGCCTGGGTGGTCACCCACCCAAGTGCCGGACACGCCCGACGTCGCTTAACTTCGGTTATCTCACGGGGACTGGAGTACCCACTGCGGAAAGGCCGCTGCCGAAACTACGAAAGTCCAAAGAAAAATCTGCATAAGGTTGTTTCGAAAAAGGAAAAAACAGACATGAAAAAACAACAGCTCGTTAGAAAAGTCAAGAAAACTAAAAAAACGAATCACTACAAAACTTGCTACTTAAGTTCTAATGCATACAGGAAAGCCTGTTTGAGTATAGACTATGAGAAATGTGCTTTATGAAGCTGGATGTGGAGTCCGAACAATCCGTAGAAAACCGTATTTCAGTAAAGTCAAAAGAAAGAAGCGAGTTGAATTTGCAAGAGAACATAAAACCTATGGGTTTGATTTCTAGAAGAAGGTTGTATTTACTGACGAGAGTGATCCGAGGTGTTTAAGTCAAATATGCAGCCAACACTATGGAGAATAAAGAAATGTGAACTTGAGCAGAGAAATATAACAGGCTCAGTTAAACATGGAGGAGGTTCAGTACTTTTTGGGGTTGCTCGAGTACAAATTATGTCGGAAATTTGTGTTTTGTTAATGGTTTTCATGGACCACAAGACTTACATAAACATCCTAAAATCATATATGTTAAGAAGTGTCAATAAAATGGATCTTTCTGGGGATATACTTTCACACAAGATAAAGATCCAAAACACATAGCTATCTGTCCTAACAAGGATCCAATGGAGAATTTGTGGAAAGTACTCAACAAAACATGAGAAAACATCAGATATCCAGTAGCAATGATGTAAAGAACGCTCTATTAGAAGGAAAGCGTAAAATTACAATGCAAAGAATAGAGTCTCTGATGAAATCCATGCCTAGGAAAATGCATGAGATTATAAGGACGAAAGGAAGGACTACTAAGTACTAACTATAACACTCAATGTTTCGAGTGTCATTTTCAGTGTTCCAAATGAATACATATTTTGCACCCTAAATTGTCAGTCTTTGGATTGGGTGTTCAGCTATGTTTATGTAAATATAAAACACTGTTTCCTCTTTGTATTCTCCTTTTCACTGATTAATAAACAAATATATATCCTTGTAGTACTTCACTCTGACAGATTTTCTCTAACTGCACATCTTAAACGAAAACTCATGTATTGGATAAATATTTTTTGGACTGTGTTTACTTCTCTCAAAGAGCGCAAACTTCCTGTAAGATTTTTGGAAAACGTCTATTCGTTCGTTATTCGAACTCTCTTGTTAGTGATTTCAAAAGTTTCATTTCTGACGGGACCTAGGCATACATCAGTTTGGTGAAAGACGTAGTATATATTTTTCCAAAATTCTACTACACATCTACTTTATTAACGTGTTATTTGTATACGACAAGTGTCGTTACAGCTACCCTGTCATTTTGAAGTGATCCTACAATATTAATGATATTAAATATTTTGTACGAAATATATTTTAAAAAATACCGCTTTAAAAGACACAGTACATGACCAGTGAAAGTACCTCACCTACAATTTTAAAAACTACGTATGACAATGTGTACAAAACAAACTAAACTATACTCCTCCCGAACAGGCCATGAAGGCCCAACGGTATCGCCCGGCCGCCGTGTCATCCTCAGATCATACACGTCACTGGATGCGGATATGGAGGTGCATGTCGTCCGAGACCAAAGCCTCAACTTCTTACTCAAGTAGCTCCTCAGTTTGCCTCACAAGGGCTGAGTGCAGCCCGCTTGCCAACAGCGCTCGGCAGACCGGATGGTCACCCATCCAAGTGCTAGCCCAGCCCGACAGCTCTTAACTTCGGTGATCTGACGGAAGCCGGGGTTACCACTAAGGCAAGACCGTTGGAAACATCTAGAAAACATACAACTTTAAATATCTGGATTAAAATATAAACATGTAAGGAGAAAAAGAAGCAGTTAAAATCAGGACTGAAGAAATGACAGGGCATACTTAAAAGTAAGTAATCTGCATAATAAAAAAATGATTTTCTGAAAATGTTTAATTCAAGCATTACAGAATAGTCGTAAAATACGAATTCCGATATGGGTCATAACAGTACTAGTACGCGGATGCAAAGAGACATTACGAGATTTGCAAACACCAGAAAGAAGAATCCTACGAAAAATGTTAGGTCCAAGAAAGAACAAAGATGGCAATTGGGTTTTAAGACCAAATAAGGAAATATACTCATTCTATCCTAAAATAACAGACGAGATCAGGAAAAGACGTGCTACACTCTACGGACGTCGAGAGAGGATGAAGGAAGGCCGATTAACAAAAAACATCCAAACACGAAAACAGACAAAGGAAATAAGTGGGGAGCAAGACAAAAAATGACTTTAAAAAGCAGATTAGACAGAAAACCTTACTGAACAGAGACAAGTGCCAACTCTAAGTAAAAAAATTCAAAGGTTTCCAGGAAGCTAACACAAACTTAAGAAGAACTGGTGTCAGATGAGAGGGAAAAAACACATTCTGCCAAAATGAAAAGGTTTTGGAGGAAGATGAACGAAAAGAGAAATAAACATTCCTTCATTTGCTTATGACGATGTAGTACTACGATCTTTGTAATATGGCTATTACCTTTGATTTCCGAGAATGTAAACCCATTGTAAATATAGGCATCAGTGTTGTAAGCTTTCGTGTGAACCGATTATAGGTGCAAATACAAAGGTGAGCACCATTCGTAAATTTCTTAGACGCTGCAACGGCACAAAAAGCTTGAATATAATCACAAGAAAGCACGCCGGGGCGCTATACAGCAACCAGCGAGAGTTCAGACTTGTGACACGTATCTATTGTGTAACCGTTATACACTGAAGAGCCAAAGAAACTGGTACACCGGCCTAATATCGTGTAGGGCCCCTGCGAGCACGCGGAAGTGACGCAACACGACGCGGCGTGGACTCGACTTATGTCTGGAGTAGTGCTGGAGGGAACTGACACCGTGAATCCTGCAGGGCTCTCCATAAATCCGTAAGAGTACGAGGGGCTGGAGGTCTCTTCTGAACAGCACGTTGCAAGGCATCCCAGATATGCTCAGTAATGTTCATGTCTGGGTGTTTGGTGGCAGCGGATGTGTTCAAGCTCAGAAGAGAGTTTATGGAGCCACTCTGTAGCAATTCCGGACGTTCGGGGTGTTCCATTGTCTTGCCGGAATTGCCCAAGTTCCTCGGAATGCATAATGGACATGAATGGATACAGGTGATCTGTACGTGTCATCTCTGAGAGTAGTATCTAAACGTGTCAGAGGTCCTATATCTATCCAACTTGACACGCCCCACACCATTACAGAGTATCCACCAGCTTGAATAGTCCTCTGCTGACATGCAGGGCCCATGTATTCATGAGGTTGTCACCATACCCCTATAAGTCCATGCACTCGATACAGTTTGAAACGAAACTAGTCCGGCCAGGCAAAGTGTATCCAGCCATCAACAGTCCAGTGTCGGTGTTGACGGGCCCAAGCCCATATCGATGATGATTCGTTAAATGGAATTGCATGCTGCCACTTGTTTATGGCCCAGCATTGAGATCAGCAGCAAATCTAAAAATAGGAAGTGCAACCAACTTCGTCAGTTAGTTGTTTCATACACTCCAGCCTCTGTTACCGAGAGGGGCGCAGTGGTTAGCACACTGGACTCCCATTCGGAAGGACGACAGTTCGTATCCACGTCCGGCCATCTAAATTTAGGTTTTCAATTATTTTCCTAAATCTTTCCAGGCAACTACTGGGATGGTTCCTTTGACAGAGTACCGCTGATTTGCTTCCCCACCCTTGAAACCATCCGAGCTTGTGCTCCGTCTCTAATGAGCTCAGAGTCTCTGTGACACTAAGACCTAATCTTCCTTCCTTTCTTCCAATCTCTGTCACTCCATTTGTTTCGGGAGTCCCAGACGCAACTCGAAGACCAGGAAAAGAAAGCAGTATTGTGATGGGTACCAGGGAAACGAGGAGGGGCACACGGCAGCAGCGCCTGCTGTCCCCGTGCCAGATGTTTGATCGATGCTAAGCCAGAATCTCGTACCACTTTGGGAGGTACAGTGGCTCCAAGCTGCAGACTATGAAACCAACTGTCCGCCCGTGACGATCCTGCTTCAGGATACAGAGACGGTACGAAGTGGCGCTGACCCATCTCTGTATATGTCATAGCCATATGACCCAAGGCTTGTTGGTGCAGTTTATGGAGCTTGTGGAATGTGTACTTCCATACATCGCATTTCAAAAGATATAATTTTATATTATGGCGAGAGTGAAATTTAAATGGGAACCATCCCTCTGAGTTAACTTGTAACGAGACGAGTGTGGTAAGCGTTTTAAAATTTTCTGAGCTATTCCGGTAGCAACGTAATCTGTTACGCTGGAGGTTTCCGTGTGCTACAGAGCGGCCGCCGCATCATTTTTTGTTCAGTCATCAGCAAGCCGCACGTACCCTTTTACAATTTCACTCTTTACTTTCATCCATCTTTTAAGAAATGGCAGATAACGAGCTTTTGTAGTTTTTTATTTTGCTGTATGTATGTATGTTCCACAAGAGCAGTTTTATAAATTATTTTATCTTTTTATTCTACAGTTTTCACCGCTTTTGCTCATTTAGACCACATTTGCCTCTCCAGAATATACTATGGGTGCTAAATACCTCACTGTCGTGCGCTCAAATAATTCTATCACCGGCATCGTAATCATCGTCAACCAATCTCTGTCGAATGGCTTCTTGGACAATGCAGTAGTAGTGGCAGGCTCTCAGCAGACAGCGGTACAAGAGAAGTCGAAGATATACCAGAGAATAAGAACTAAATGTAAGGCACTAATATGCTCTAGCTGATGCATCAGAATTGCTATCTAATGAAGCAGATGAGTCCAGTATTAATGGGCATGGAACAATACTGATCATTTATTATACAAGACAGAATATGTTCATAAAAACACAAATGGTAGAGTTCTAAAGAACAAAAATGCAGCTGGCAAAACTATAAATAGGATCGTAATTAAACGTGACTGGTGATACACTGGACAGAGTGTAAGACGAATTTAGAAACAGAAGACAGTACACGATGCAGCGTAGAGTAGATCTAAAATAGAACGTAAGATAGATGCAGGACAACGCCATCTGTGGGATAGAAGTACTGAGTACTGCTGAGGTCGTCGCCCTCGGATGGGGAGTAGTAGGAAATCGGGCAGTGGTTTCCGAGGAGCCAGGGGCTCAATGTCTTCTGAAGCACTCCCTCCTGGGCAGCATCGGTGGTGTCACTCGATAAATCTAAAATCTTCCTTATTTTCCTATCTTCTTAATGCGTAACATACTAAGAAACCAAATAAAGTGAAGTTTATGTATACTCTAAGTACACAAGAAAACAAGGAAAGGAAAGAAAGGTGTAGCACGAAGGATATATCGGAGTGGGGCGGAAATCAGTAGATATGTTGTGCATGTACATACAAACAGATGAATACAATTTCAGAAAAAATTGATGGTTTATTCAAGATAAAAGAGTTTAACAAATTGAGCAAGTTCATAACGCGTTTGCCCACCTCTTGCCATTATGCAAGGAGTTATTCGGTTTGGCATTGACTGGCAGAGTTGATGGGTGTCCTCCTGAGGGATGTCGTGGAAAATTCTGTCCAACTGGAGCGTTATATCGTAAAGAATCCCGACACGGTTGGAGGGCCCTGCGCACAATCTTCCAAATGTTCTCAACTGGGGAGAGGTCCGGCGATCTTGCTGGCGAAAGATGGGTTTGGGAAACACAAAGACAAGCTCTCGCCGTGAGGGGGAGGGCATTATCTTGCTAAAATGTAATGGGCGGATGGCAACGAAGGGTAAGAGAATGGAGCGTAGAATATCGTTGACGTACCGCTGTGCTGTGAGGATACAGCGGATGTCAACCAAAGGAGTCCTACTATGAAAAGTAATGGCACCCGGGACCATCACTTATGGTTTATTAGAGGACGTCTCAAGTATCGGTTAGCCTTAAAAGAAAAAAAAAAAAAAAACATGAGGACTCCTCAAGTACTCCATGTTCTTCTTACGATGTGATGGCTCACATTTCCACTTAGATGGAATGTATTCTCGCTAGTAAACATCAAACGTGAAAGAAGATTGTCTTCCATCTCGACACCCGGAGTTCATTCGCAAAACTCTACATGTTGTTGTAATCACCATCACGAAGGACTTGCAGCCGTTAGATCCTGTGTCGTTTGAAATACCAACGTTTATGCAAAACACAACTAACTGATACATGAAGAATGGCTGACTCTCGTCTGACACGTGTGCTGACTTCTGCGGACGAAGTCAAGTTGATGTGACAACGCATTGCAGGGCGTCTCCAGACACGTCGTCTTTGACCATGGTGGCTCACTTCGAAGTGGGAATCATCACTGAAGACAGTTCTACTCCAGTCAATGAGACCTCAGTCCGAAGAACTTAAGGAAATCCGCGAGAGTTCTAGATCAGTATGGCCAGAAGAGCATTTCAGCCCATCATCTTGTTCCTCGATACCGTTGGGTCAACCGCTAGCTGCCCGTAGTACATCGACGGTACGAAGGCCTGTGTGAAACAAAAGCGACAGTGTCAGGGAGTTCAGATTAATGCAATTTTTCAATGTGACCTGTTGAAACATTCTGCTGATCTGGATCTCGATTGTAAATGCCAATCTCTTGCATAAAGTACAGAGTGCTTCGAAAATAATTCATTCGCCTGCACAGAACTCTGTTTTTTTCATGAATGAAAACAGCAACTTTTACATACGTATCGGAACTAAAGACTTACTTGGATGCCAGTTTTACGTTGCTCGTTCGCGTGGTTGTCCGCAGCGGCCTTACCGAACGTGCGCCGAGTCGAGACTGCGACGACACAGCGAAAAAAGCCGCTTTGTGTTCCTTGTTTCAGAAGCTGAAGTTGTGCCGTGTCATTTTGCATGAAGAGTACAGCAGTGCACGTCCTACAGCTCAAAGCATTCGACGATGGCACCAGCTGTTTCAAGAAGGAATCCACAGGTAGACCACGTGTGCTCGTTCAAGACATTTAACACACTGTCCACAGAAGTCAGCACACGTGTCAGACGAGAGTCAGCCATTCTTCATGTTTCAGTTAGTTGTGTTTTACATAAACATTGGTATTTCAAACGACCCAGGATTTAACTGCTGCAAGTCCTTCGTGATGGTGATTACAACGACATGTAGAGTTTTGCGGATGAACTCCGGGTGTCGAGATGGAAGACAACAATCTTCTTTCACGTCTGATGTTTACTGGCGAGAATACCTTCCATCTAAGTGGAAATGTGAACCATCTCATCGTAAGAAGAACATGGAGTACTTGAGGAGTCCTCGTGATTTTTTTTTTCTTTTAAGACTAACCGATACTTAAGACGACCTCTGATGAACGCTCGGCAGTCGATAGGCAGACAACGAAATCAGATCGCCTACAAAGTAAAGACACGTCGACTGTCAAAATTTTAACGATAACCTGTCGAAGTATTCGTAACAAAGTTACTGAATTTACTGCCCCCCAGTAAAGGTCGCCCTCAAATGATTCTCGGAATTGAAGCAGAAAACTGCGAAATATTTAGCGACGTATGGAACGTGTGCCGACGAGCATTTTAGATGCTATAGGAGGGGGAGAGTTCATTGCAGTCGACAAAAATATCATGTGTATCGAGGTCGAAACTGAGTTACCTGGACGCGAGTAACAGGCTTAGGTAAACTCAGTTAATTATCGGATCGTTTTCACCGGTCACCCAATTCCGCCGTGACTGTTTTAGAATCACTGAGAGAAAGTCTACGCTCAGTAGCGCGAAAATACGCATAGCATGCAATATTAGTCGGAGGCGACTTTAACCTACCGAGCGTTGCATTCATTGCAACTAGTACCGACAGATATTCTAGTGAAGTAGGTTTGAACACGTTTGCCGGAAACGGTCTAGTTCGACAACCCACATAAACTTTAGATCTTGTAGCTACAAACAGGTCTGATCTTCTCGACAACAGTATATAAAGAAAAGGATAAATGATCGTGATGTCACCACAGCGACGATGGTTGCTAAAGTTTATAAATCCGTCAGGAAGTCTAGGAGAGTATTTTTGCTCGAAAGAGCAGAGAAGCAGTTTATAGCATCCGACTTAGACAGTGAATAGACGTCATTTAGTTCCAGTATGACGGACGTAGAGGAATTATCGGCAAAGTTTAAATTTATTGTGGCTCCTACTCTGGAGAAGTACGTGCAGAGTAAACGAATTACGGAGGACATACCCACCGTGGATTTATAATAAAGTTCAGAAAATGCTGAGGAAACACAGACGGTTGCATTCTCGGTCCAACAAAGAACACACAAATGACGGCAGGCGAAAATTAATAGAAACTCGTGCGTCTGTAGAAAGATCCTCTGCGCGAAGCATACAACGACTTCCGCCGTCATACCGTAACAAAACATCTGACTGAGCACACAAGAAAATTCCGGTTCTACGTAAAATCGCGAAGCGGGACGAAGGCTTCTATCCAGTTACTCTGTGACCAGTCTGATGTGGCAACAGAAAACAGCAAAGGAAAGCTGAAGTTTTAGATTTCACGTTTAAGAAATGATTCAACCAGGAGGATCGTAAAAACATACGATCGTTTCCCAACGCACAGGCTCCCGTATGGAGGGTATAGTAATAGGTATTCCTGGCATACAGAAGCAACTGAAAGAGTTGGAAACAAATGAGTCACCAGGTCCAGACGAAATCCCAATTACGTTCTGCAGAGAATACTGTCAGGTGTCGGTCCCTTGTGTATTGTGTATTAAACCAGGCACCTAGAAACGGCTGAGAGGCTCCGTCCCGCCGTAGTCCTCAGTGGTTCACAACCCCACAACAGGCCACAGCGGTCCACCCACCTCACCGCCGCCCCACACCGAACACAGGGCTATTGTGCGGTTCGACCCCCAGTGGACCACCCAAGAAACGTCTCATACCAGTCGAATGTAACCCGAAATGTTTGCGTGGTGGAGTAATTATGGTGTACGCGTACTTGGAGACAGTGTTTGCCCTGCAATCGCCGACATAGTGTAACTGAGGCAGAATAAGGGGAACCAGCCCGCATTCGCCTAGGCATTTGGCTTAGAAACCATCCACACGCTGGCCGTCACACCGGACCTCGACACTGATCTGCCGGGCGGATTCGTGCCTGGGAGCGGCACGCCTCCCGCTCGGGAAGCAGCGAGTTAGACCGCGCTGCTAGCTGGGTGGGCTGTTGGTCCCTCACTTACACTGCATTTATCGCAAATCTCTCACCCAGCGCAAAGTCCCAACCGATTGGAAAAAAGTGGGGGTGACTCTTGTATATGGGAAAGGTAAAAGAACGGACGTGCAGAGTTACAGACTAATGTCATAAACATCGGTTTGCTGCAGAATACTTGTACATATTCTCACTTCAGATACAATAAATTGCTTAGAGGAGGCGCGAAGGCTCGGTAAGTAACAGAACACAGTACGTTGGCCACGTCGGCGAGTATTTATTCAGAGAAGAGGGTATCGTCAGGACTGCCGCAGGGAAGTGTGTTGGTACCGCTGTCATTATTTGTATACGTAAATGAAGGGTCGGAAAGGCTGAGCAGCAGTCTGACGCTATCTGCTTAAGGCGCTGTGCTGTACGGGAAGATGTCGTCCTTGAGTGACTGTGGAAGGGTACAAGACGACTTAGACAAATTTTATAGTTCGTGTGATGAATGCCAACCTGGTCAAAATGTGGAAAAAAGTAAGTTAATGCAGACGAGTAGGAAAAAAATCCTATGATATTTGTGTATACGTTTAAGACTGTGCTGCCTGGCACCGACAAATCGATTAAATATTTAGGCGTAACGCTATAAAGCGATTTGAAGTGAAAAGAGCACATGAAGACGTTAGAAGGAAAGGTGATTGATCGACTTCGGATTATTGGAAGAATTTTAGGGAAGTGTAGTTCATCTACAAAGGAGGCCGCGTATAGAACCCTAGTGGGCGCCATTCTTGAGTAATGGCCGAGAGCTTGCGGTCCCCAACATGTCGGACGTAAAGGAAGACATCGAAGTAATTCTGAGGCGAGCCGCTAGATGTGTCACTGGTAGATTCGAGCAGCACGAGAATATTATGGGAATACCTCGTGAACTCAAATGGGAATCGCTGGAGGGAACACAACTTTTTTTCGCGAAACACTAGAGGGAAAATTTAGGGAACTGGCTTTTGAAGCTGACTACAGAACGATTCTGCTGCTGCTAGCGTACGTTTCGCAGAATGATCAGGAAAGTTAGGGAAATTTAATACGGAAGCATATAACAATCGATTTTCCCTCGCTCTTTTTGCGAGTGTGTTGGTAGAATGTACTCTCCGCCAGGCACCATGCGATGGCTAGAGGAATATATAATATGTAGATGTAGAACACAGTAGCCAAATACGACAGTAGAGCCCTAGAGGCTCTGCAAAGGTTCGCATGTTTTTCAAGAAATAATTTACCTCTCTCTTTTATTTCTTTTTTCGGTTGGAACAGACCATTACAGAAATCACGGACCTGGAAATTTTGGAAATTCAGATATTTTTTCTGAACGGCGGGAACAAGTTTCAATAGGATGGAGCACCAACCCAATGGTACCTGCATATAAGAGCAATTTTTAACAGTGTACTACATCCACGACGAAGCAACCGCAAGGTGTGTACGGATCTCACATTGCACCATTGGCCTTAAAGGTTGCCTTATAATAAGGTATTTTTGTTGTCCGGGATAGTGAAACACTCCGTCAACGTATCTTTTCTTCAAACAACATTGGGTGAAGCGTGACACCGTATAGCAACAGCAGGGAATGCAGGATCTCCAGAAGTGCTCGCAAAAGTATGGTACGAGTCTGCCCATCGCATGGCTGTTTGTTGTGCGTCCGTGGACGGTGCGTTGGACATTTCTGGAAGGCTAATGAAAACTTGGCTCTAAACGTAACTGTAAAAAGTATCCCAAGATTGTGCATGCACGTCTGTAAATGATATACTGTTGTAAAGGATGGTTTTGCCGAAATTAAAAACTTCGGAGTTCTGTGTGAAAGTCAAAGTTTGTCCGTAGCTTCGATATACATTCTCCCAGAAAATATAGCTTTATGAAATTGGATAAAGTACTTGAAGCATCCTGCACATTACCTAAGGCACAAGTTGGTGCCTCACAGGATCTGACAATGTCTCCTTTCCATTTCTTCCATATCCCGCCGAGGGTTCTACAAGAAGCTGTGGACTAAAGACCTCTGAAAGATGGTTGGAGAGGAGACCATGGTCCATCCATAGCCCTAGTAACGTTGTTTTAACTACTGGGACTTCTCCGGAACGTGCTGTTATCACAGGGTCGTGTAAGAACCTCAGTGGAATTTGGTACGAGTGGAGTGGACCGAGTCGCCGTTTGATGCTCCTCGTTGGACTGTGAGGACTGCTCAGGTGATCCCACTACGTCCGCAGGAGGGCAGTTATCTCCGTACGCCTACGGTACGGTCAGTCCTGTCTGTCAAATAACTAACTGTGGCCTGGAGTATTTTAAAGTAGGATCGGCAGCGACTGTATGTCGCCAAGAGTAAAAGTTTTCACTCAAATAAAGCTTAGTTTTAGAACCTCACTAAGCCAGGACGCAGTTGCCTTTGAATCTTGGCTATCTTCGACACAGTTATGATAGCTGCATTGGATTTAAGACTGAACGACTCTACTTGAATTAAATAATTCACATTTAAACTGAATAATGACTTCTAAACGCAGGTTTACATCTGTTTCTCCTTTTGTGGGTCCTCCCCTTACATCTCGCTTTAACGACACTCCGTAAGTAGTAGTCCATTGGAGTGAGACGAACAGCGAAAACAATACGTCGTTTTTGTTCAGATGGATCATCGTCAAACATTTACAACTGCCTTGTTAAGCTCTTGCTCCTAAGCAACACGTCTATTTTCTGTGTATATGGAAGTACACGCCGGCCGAAGTGGCCGTGCGGTTCTAGGCGCTGCAGTCTGGAACCGCGAGACCGCTACGGTCGCAGGTTAGAATCCTGCCTCGGGCATGGATGTGTGTGATGTCCTTAGGTTAGTTAGGTTTAACTAGTTCTAGGTTCTAGAAGTTGAGTCCCATAGTGCTCAGAGCCATTTTTTTTTTTTTTTTTTTTTTTTTTTTTGTAAGTACAGGTATGGGTGGTCACATTTTGCATTTGTTTGCGTCATTCGACTCTAGTGTGAACTGATGTGAGTGGCGTGTTCCACAGTTTACGACGACCCGGCGCGGACTGTAAGTGTGAGCTATCAAGTGATTACTGTGTATCCATATTTTCTGTTTACTAAACGGTGTGTTGCATCGCAGTAGGTGTAATACGGCCCACATACACGCAGGGCTCCCTGATGAAGTCGTCGTCGTTGCGCCTGTTAGGTACGTGGATGAGGTGGCGACCTCCATCCCGTATTCCATGCACGAGTTAAAATGTTCAAATGGTTCAAATGGCTCTCAGCACTATGGGAGTTAACATCTGAGGTCATCAGTCCCCTGCAACTTAGAACTACTTAAACCTAACTAACCTAAGGACATCACACACATCCATGCCCGACCGTAGCGATCGCTCGGTTCCAGACTTTAGCGCCTAGAACCGCACGGCCACTCCTGCCGGCCGAGGCGAATACATTTCTCCCAGCGACACACCAGTTTGTTGGCACCGTAACCGTAGAACGAGTGACTGGATTGACGGAGCCATAACCTCATCTTTCTGCATCGCTTCATCAACGTCGACGTGAAGTACCCGAAGTTGTTGTTTGAGTACTGAAAACAGATAAAAAGCGGATGAGGCCTATTCGGGACTGTGCGGAGGGTGAGCGACGAGTCAAACCAAAACGTCTAACTGTCACACTTGCTGTAGCGCTCGTGTGTGGTATGGCATAGTTACGTTGAAGGCGAGCGCGCTCCACGTGTGGACGAACACATAGAATTCGCAACTCGATTATAGCACGCTGTTCCTCACGCACTGGCATACAAAGATGGGGAAAAAAATTGGAGCACCAAGAACGGCTTGTGAAACACAAACGAATGTTGGTAGGCGTGTTTCTGTGCCTATCGGAATTTCGTGTCAGTCGCGTAATAGTAGCGTCACCATAAGGATGGAAATCAGGTTTGCTTTAAATCCAGGCTGCAGCGGTCGTGAGCGGTAGTTACTTTTCAGATTGTATGTGGCGAGTTAATGTCAGCCAAGAATGCTTGTAAGGCGACAAAGACGTCGTTATTAAGACAACACTGAATTTGAACGAGGTCGTGTAATAGGGCAACTAGAAAGTCTCTGGATACTGCAGAAAGACTTGGCAGGCAGTGGCTGCTGGCAGGGCTGGTCCCGATCGCAACAAGATCGGACTCCAGGACGGCCACGTAGCATCACCGAGAGGCAAAGCAATCGCACTGAACTTGCAGCAGCAATTTGAGCGGCAGTTGGCACCAGAGTGACACTGCGAACTGTTACAAATGGGTTTCTTCAGCGACAGTTCCGAGGCAGACGTCCTATAGCGTGCATTCCACTGACAAATAACCACCACGATTTGCGACTTCAGTGGTGTCAAGCGATGACTCATTGGAGGGTAGGGCGGAGGTCTGCTGTGCTTCCTGATGAAAGCTCGTCCTGCCTCGGTGCCAGTGATGGCCGTGAGTTGGTTACGAGGGACCAGTTGGGGACTTGCAACCAGCCTGTCTGCATGCTAGACATACTGGACTACACTTGGAGTTATGGTCTCGGATGTGATTTCGTACCACAGCTGGCGGTCTCTCGTGGTTATCCCACGCATCCAGACTGCTACACTGTACAACAGTCTGGTGATCCTACTTGTTCTCGTGCCATTCATGAACAGCATTCCAGAGGGTGTTTTCCAACAGGATAACGCTCGCCCACATACCGCTGTTGCAACCCATCATGTTCTGCAGAGGGTCGAGATGCTGCCTTGGCCTGCTCAATTACTAGATGGCGCAAATATGGGACATCATCGGACAACTCCAACATCATCCGCAACCAGCACTAATCGTCCCTGTATTGGCCAACCATGTACCAGAGCCGTTTGAAAAGTCCGTGCAAAAATAAAAACTACTTGCGTGTTTTTTATTTATTGACGTAGTCTCCCTTTAGACTTATACACTTCGTCCAACGCTGTTCAAATTTGTTGATCACTTCCGAATAATAGGAATTGTCCAAGCCTGCAAAATAGCTACTAGTTGCTGCAATCACCCCCTCATTTGAATAAAAGTCTTCGTCCCGCCAGCCATTTCTTCAAATTGGGGAACAAATATTAGTCCGAGGGAGCCAAGTCTGGAGACTAGTGGGGATGTGAAACGAGTTGGAATCCTATTTCCATTAATTATGCGACCACAATTGCTTAAGTGTGTGCTGGTGCATTGTCGTGATAGAAAAGGCCTTCTTGCGCTCCAATCGCCGGCGGTTTTCTTGCAGCTCGGTTTTCAAACGGTCCAATAACGATGAATAATATTCACCTGTAATAGTTTTATCGTTTTCCAGAAAGTCGGTGAGGATTATCCCAAAAGACAGTCGCCATAACCTTTCCGGCCGAAGGAATGGTCTTCGCCTTTTTTGGTTCAGGTTCTCCCTTGGTAACCCATTGTTTACTTTGTTGTTTGGTCTTAGGAGTATAGAAGTGTATCCATGTTTCATCCACAGTGACGAAACGACGCTTAAAGTCCTGCGGACTCTTCCTGAACAGCTGCAAGCCATCCTTCCAACACTTCACACGATTACATTTTTGGTGAAGCGTGAGTAATAACGGAATCCATCTTGCAAAATATTATGTACCCAACAAGTTTGTGTGGCCATCCTCCGCAGCAAGCATATAAACAGTCCACCACAAAAAAGAGTGAGAAACATGGTGAACAGTGTGTGGATGGCGAAAACACGAAGAGGTGAATATAGAACAGTGATAAAAGTGGTAGTGCGAGCTCGAGACCAGATGTGAGGAAACGGAGATCAGCAAATCGTAAGTAATTACATTTTTACAAAAAAAAATCGCGAAGTGAACTGTTTGATAATCTAGAACTAACAAAACTGTATCATTATAGATCCCACTGATGATGCCTTAGAAGAGGAGAAGGCGAAACGCGTATGGGATAAATAAAATAACTAGCAGCAGGAAAAGGCAGTTTGATTTGCAAAAAAAGTATTTATTATGTACCCGTTCACTGGAGATGCCCACAGCACTATCAACCTCACCGACCTTAACTCTTCTGCCATCCATCACCATATCCTGTATTTTCTCAATGATTTCTGGAGTCACAACCTCCACAGGGCGTCCAGAACGCTCACTACCACTTGTGCCCATATGGCCACTCCGAAAATTTTGAAACCACTTATAAACTGTGCTAATCGAAGGTGCAGAGTCACCGTAATGGTTATCGAGCTTGTCTTTAGTTTCCTGAGGCGTTTTGCCTTTCATGAAGTACTGTTTAATCAATGCACGAAATTCTTTTTCGTCCATTTTTTGACAGTCACCTGACTACCTTGATTCACACAAATGCCAAACACAAAGAAATAGACCAATATGGCTGAAACTTGGTGTGCGTTCTTTCCAAAGGTGCTACTAACTAAACATGACCTCGATACGCGCCGGTGGTGCCATCTGTCGGACTTTCACGGACTTTTCAAACGCTCCCCGTACAACAGGCATGGCACAACATGCCACAAACTGATACCTGGCAACAATGTATTGCGCTTGCATTCAACATTATAGCTCAGTATTTCACATTTGCAATGGCTTATCTCGCTCTTATTTTAACCTGTGATCTTGAAACTTTAATCACTTACATTACCTAGACAAATGTATTCCAGAAATTTTATTACTTTACATTAATTATTTCTCGGTGTTGCGGCGGTTTCCTCCAATGCAGTTACGATACAAGCTAGAATGAGGAGTCCTCTAGCCGCAAAGCGCTGGAAAAATGTACAGATGAAGAATAAAAATGTAGAATTTTGACATCTTCAACTTTTGTAGTCCTGTCTTCCTCAGTTGCGTGTAATATTACGGTATATTGATAATTTTTACTTATAGACCGTCTGACAGCAACTGTACCAAAACACTGCATTGAAACAAGCGTTCAGTTCATAGTGCTGTGGAATGTGGGGACAAAACCGCAAATTGGCATTCATAAGAAGAAGAACACCAAAAATGCAACAGGAGCGTAATATGTAAGAAATTGTCCACGCAACCTGCGCCTGATGATGCCTTGCAGAAAATAAAGGCGAAACGCGTATGGCACTAAATTTGTGTTTTATTCAGTTGCTGTCAGACAGTCAATAAGTAAAAATTATCAGTATACAGTAATGTAGAATATTAATAACGCTTGTTTTTTGAGCACGTCCCCATATTTATCCTGTCATGTGCAACTGGAGCAGCAGCACGGCATCAGCCTGCGGCGCCGCTGTGTCCCGCTCGCGTCAGCAGCAGCCGGCCCTTGTTTGCCAGGCAAAGAAGCGGACATGTCGATAGTGAGAGCCGAGACCCCGTGCCGGACGCGAAGCGCCGCGAGTGGGTTCAAGTGGAGCCGTAGAGCGGATCAGCCGCCCGCTCCCGTCAACATATTTTCGAAGCTGCGCCGAATAAAAAACAATGGTTCTCCGTGCGACGAGGCGCACGCAGGTGCCGCTTTCACCCTCACACAACACCTGCGCAGCCACCAAGTGTGCTTATCAGCGAAGGACTCTGGATTCACCAGCCAGAACGGTGCTTCCGTTACTACACTGTATCAGTACCGCACTTCCACACGCGTTATTCGGCACATAAAAAGTGCAATAAGGCTCATATGCGATATCATCATCATCACGAGGTCCCATACTCCTTTACAGAGCCTAGGGGAACGATGAGGGAGACCCGCACAGCCGTACCAGGCAAGGTCCTGGTGGAGGGGGCTCGCCGTTGCCTTCCTCCGACCGTAATGGGGATTAATGACGACGACGACGACACTACAACACCCAGTCATCTCGAGGCAGGGAAAATCCCTGACTCCGCCGGGAATCGAACCCGGAACCCCGAGCTCAAGAAGCAAGAACGCTACCGTGAGACCACGAGCTGCGGACCATATGACCATATATGATAAACAAACTAAAATTATTCTCTGAGTATTTCTCGCCGTCGTTGACTAATAGCGTGCCTCCGGTGTTCAGTCGTGCTGTTGTTTCTATTTTATGCAATACCCTTCGACGATAGAACCAAGCCTCCTTCTCCGCATGCTTCTAGTTTCGTTTCTATGTGTACTCGCTCTACAACGAGACAGTGACCGAGCATAATAACAGACCAATATCCTTATCATCGGTTTCCGGCACAGTTATACAGCATAATTACACCGGAACTCAGCTTGCACTTTTGTCACGTGCCGTAGTGCGAACTATAGACGGAGTCCAACAGCCGCGAATTCCGTATTTCCACATTTAAAGCATTTGACATGATGCCCCACTGCAGACTGTTGACGAAGGTACGAGCAAATGTAATAGGTTCCCAGGTATGTGAATGCCTCGTAATAGAACCCAGTAAATAGTTCTCGATGGCGAGTGTCCATCAGAGGTGAGGGCATCGTTAACAGTACGCCAAGGACGTGTGATGGGGCTGCTGTTATTTCCTGTATACATAAATAATCTGCAGTACAGGGTGGGCAGCAATCTGTACTATATAAGTCACCTTGCGTGTGTGGCAATGACACTTCTGGTAAAACTATTCCTTGCTTCCTTTCCTGTTACATTCCTCACTGTTGCGTGAGATGAATGACAGTAGATAAGCCTCTCAAAAGCTCAACTTCTGTGGTTTTCTCGTCGGGATAATTTCATGTGACGTATATGGGAGGAAATAATATACTGCCTGACCCTCCTTCGAACGTGTGCTCTCAGAATTTGAACAGTAAACATCTCCGTGACGCACGTTGCCACTCTTCTACCGTCTACCCCTGGAATCTGGTCAGCATTTTAGTAACGGTCTCTCTGTGACGTAACGTGCCGCTCTTTGTTGCATCTTCTCCATCTCTTCTTCTTATATCGTTCCTCAAAAACGGCTTCTAACCAAATTGCGTGCCTACTTAGCGTCGCCTGAACTCTACAACTGAGTTCGTGGTTTCCTGTAAGAAGATTCACACTTCGTAGTAACTGATGAAGAGTAATGGAATAAAACAGAAATGATACCTAGCATTCCCCAAGGAAATATTATAGGCCCTCTACTGTTCCTAATCTATATAACTGACTACATTATTTACAGATGATGATGTCACTTACCATCAAGTAAAGTCATCAGAAAATCAAAAACATTTGCAAAGTGATTTAGACAGGATATCTGTATGGTGTAGAAAGGGTGAGGTCATACACGTCAGTACTTAAAGAAATTTGTTAAATTTCGTTCACACGATATATCATACTAGGCTAAAGGCTGTCAATACAGCTAAATACCTAAGGATAGCAATTACAGACAACATAATTAGAAAGATCTCATGAAAATCTTGTGGGGAAGCGAACCAAAGACTGCGTTTAATTGGCACATAAAATGCAACAAACGCTCTAAAGAGACTGCTTACAGTCGATTGTCTGTCTTTGCGCTGTATAGGAGCCTTACCATACAGAATTGACAGAGAAAATGGAAACTGTCCAAAGGACAGCTCGTTTTGTATTATTGCGAAATAGAGGAGAGAGTGTCACGGATATGATACTCGAGTTGGGGTGTCAATCATTAAAACACAGGCGTTTTTCGCTCCGGTGTCACGAAATTTCAAACTCCAACTCCCCACCCCCCCTCCCCCGAACGCGGTAATATTTTGTTTCAGCCCACCTACTCATACTTATGAAAAATTATCATCATAATAAAATAAGACAAACCGGCGCTCACACAGAAAGATTGGAGTGTTCGTTTTCCCCTCCAGTGTTCGACTGTCGGGCTGTACAGAACTAGTGTGAAAGTTGTTTGATGCCGGGTATTTAAGTATGAACCTGGAAATGTAGACTTAGATGAAGAAAGCCAAACCATTAAGATTCGCACGCTGACGGGCAGTACGCAAAGGAACGAGTGTTTTGCACACAAGTTCTTGTAGGGCTGAAATGAAACGAAAGTGTGACATCATTGGCTTTCAAACTCCATCTCCATCAAACGCCATCTGGAATTGTTCGCCTGCGTCGTGTAAGTCATTTTGTTTGTCACCACTTCGACGACTTGCTCGTCGATCATAATGATGAAGTGGTGATGAGGGCAACACAACAGCCAGCACCTGCGGAGATAAAATCCCGAGCTGGCCGAGAATCGAACACAGGACGCCATGATGTAGAGGCAGCAACGCTGACTACTGGACCAAGAGCTGTGGACTTCTGTGGGTAAAGTTCGTCTGTTTAAGAACTTCAGCGCAGCATCTACTTTTTCTACAACTATTTTTACTTTTGAATGGCTTTAGGTGATTCCGGACGGTTACTCGCAGGCATTTTATAGTTGTTACTGTTTCAAGCACTATACAGTACTATCTACTTGCCTTGCCTTTGCTAGGATAGCACTGAGTATGTATGGCCCGATGTCCTGTCTGGCCTTTAAAATTACATACACAAACATTTCTCATGAATTAGTTTTTCTATTAGTGAAAATCGTACGAAAATCCCTAAAATAATTTCTGAGATTACGAACAAAACAACGGTGAGGAAGCCTTTAATTTATAATATAGATAGTGCACAAAACCAAGAGGGAATAACGAGAGGAAGACCAAGAGAAATGCTCTGATTAAAAATGGCGTGAGGGAGGGATGATTCAGACTTATCTACCATTAAACCTGTGTATCGAAGAAGCAATGAATGAAATGAAAGGTTCAAGAATGGGATTGAAATTCAGAGTGAAAAGATATCATTGAGTAGATTGTTATGGTCATTGAAAGTACGGAGAAATTAAATGATTTGTTGAACAGAATAAACAATCGACTGAGGACAAAATATGGAACGAGAGGAAACGAAAGAAAGGCGAAATTTTTGAGGAGCAGAATAAATTAAATCAGCAATAAAGTTAACATCAGAATTGGAGAAGACATACTAGAATAAGCGACTGAATTCTGGTACGTTGTAAGCAAAGTGATGTGAGACATACTAAGTAAGAAGAACATAATAGGCAGACTAGTACAGAAAAAAGAGAGAACTCGTCACCGAAAGAAAAACTATTTGATAGAATTGATTGGGTGTACGTCATTGAGGGCTTTCGTGTCTTCCGAAAGCAGCTTTATTTTGAAGAATAAATATCTCAGAATGTGCGTCTGGTACATAGCATCCTATTGAAGCGAATCACGAACGGTGAAAAAAAAAAATCGAAGCAGCTGAGGTGTGGTGTTACAGAACGATGTTGAAAGTTAAGTGGACTGATAAATAGGAAATGAGGAAGTCTTACACAGAAGCGGCGAGAAAAGGAACATAAAGAGAACACGGACTAAAGGAAGGAAACATAAAATTGAATCTGTCGTGAAAGACTCAGTCGTCCAAAATATTTGGAGACTCTCGTGGTAATGTATTTTTAGCTGGGTGGTAACGTGGCCGCCTCCCATGCAAGCGAGTCCGTGTTTGATTCCCTGTCGGGTTGGAGATTTCTTCCGCTAGGGGACTGGGTCTTGTGTTGTCCTCATCATCATTTCATCCTCATCGTGTCTAGGTGCTGTGTTGTCCTCATCATTATTTCATCATCATCACCGGCGCGCAAGTCGCCCAATGTGGCTTCGAATGAAGTAAGACCTACGCTTGGCGGCCGAAGTTCCCCGAATAGGGAGCCTCGCGGCCAGCGATGCCACACGCTCATTTCATTTCCATTTCAGCAAAGAGCAATGTAAGAACAATGCAGGCCGTGCGGTGCACTTTGACATTTCCTTATTGGCTGACACTGGAATAATGACATGCAAGAATTCTCCTTCTACCATCTGAGGAACATGACTAGGACAGCTCCTCAAACACTTAGTATAAGGGCTTAGTGTAAGCGCTGTACTGGAAAGTATGAACGTCGTATGATGCCTATCATGGTATGATAGGCAAAGTTTGTACGGATTCTGTGCCGTCCTGTTATTGCTCTCTATCCATTACTGTGATGAGCACGTTGTGTACGAATGTACTTCGGATATGCTGGTGAACGACGTCCATTGTAACCAAGCCAAATATTCCCCCTCCCTCTCTCCCCCCTCCATCCACTCGCTATACCCCGCCCGTTGCTCTTCTCGATTCAGAGTTTCCATTATTACCACGAAACAAGCTGCCAAAATATGGACAATATTCACAAAATTTAGCTTCGGCCGTCTCACGACTGTGTGAGAAATAGGTGGTTTCTAGGACTATAGCTCTGAGTTGTGGACAACTTTGCGCCAGCAGGGGACCGTAGAAAGTTAAAAGCGGTCCTGTTATTCACTGCTGTTGACTAAACAAATCTTTGCAAAGTGGAAAACATGGGATAGCTGTGTAGGAGTTTGGTTGATTCCTGGTGCTAGTGTTCATTGTAAAGTGTTTCGAAAGAAAAGACAGGAACCGATGCATCGGCGGATTCAGTAGGATTTGTAATAATTATCCCAGGATTTCTGCTTACAGAAGATTACACTAAATCATTAAAAACTGAAAATACCATCTACGCAACTCACAATGCATATTGAGTCGACGTTCCGCTCAGGTGATTGTGCCGATCTTTTGTAAGAAACGTATGTGCTTCTCTTGAAAAGTCTGTGTATGTTTTTGTGTGGGATTCAGTATATGTTCGTAATCCGTTTACTGTGCCATGCTAGCGGGATCAAAGTCGGTCAAGATTTCTAAATTGGAGGTTGAACAAAACACAGAGGTCTCCTACTCACTGACGCCATTTGACTTTACTTTTAGGGAATGCTGAATAATTTCTGCTTCATTCACTCCCTCCTCCCCCTTCCCCCCCCCCCCACACATTTTTAAAATAATCATACGCTTAGAACAAATGTTCATGTTGCTTACTGAATCAGTGTAAACCTTACGAGGTAGATGAAAACACGAGAAAACGGTTTTGAATGCGACGCTCTGTACATAGGAAACAGCCTGCAACATTCTCTATAATTAGCATTAGTCTTCCATTACATGAGCCGGAACAAAGTCTTATATTTATACTAAGTACTTGTAAATACGTGCGTTTTTGTTTTAAATACATACAGTAGCGGAGACAGTCTACTTGAAACTGAGGTGTCGCTTCCTCCAGGGAGTAACCGCGAGGGTTAGTCACCTATTCTAGATTTATGAACGAGCACCGGATATCAATTATCTTTATCCTCACACTCATTGAAAATTGGACACATGTTTGTACAAACATATTGACTGTAATTTGTCTGTACAATCACCCACTGCAACGGAATTCCATCCTTCACACTATTCATATGAGAGACATAGCGGCCACTGTTTGAAGAATATTTGAATGTAATTTCCTAGGATTAAGGTGAAACCTCAAGTGGCAAATTTTGTTTAACTATTTATTATTATTATTATTATTATTGTTAATAGTACTACTGTTTCCAAAAGATGTATGGAAAGAAAATGCTCTTAAATAGTGTCTATTTACATAAAATTGTGAATAGTCCTGCTTGATAGACTTACACTATAAGTAATTTAAGTGTTGTTTTGAAATGTGTGCGAAACAGGGTAGGGAAAGATAAGTGATCTTCGACCAGAGTCTGGTAACTTTCGCTGCACTGTATTTAGCCTGCAATAACTTCGTAAACTGTGGCACGGAGCAACATGACACCGAAATAGGTGTTTTATTTTCTTCTTCTTCCTCGGTCACTTGATCTGCCTGCGTCTGTTTGAGGATTCCTCCTCCGTCCAGTGAAGATCATCTTCCACCGGTAAGGTAAAGGTTCCACAAATTTTGGAAGTGCTCCCTTATTGCTATCCACAGTTTAATTTTTGTACTTCTGTTCTAGTCTATTTAATGCTGATGATGAGCTGATGAAGTTGTACCTCTATCTCAGGCTTTTCTGTACTGATTTATACCCGTGTATAGGTTACATTTCTATTCCTCAACCACGATTTCTTTTAGCATCAGCAGCTATCTTTCGCTAAGAAATATCCAGTGGAGAAATATATTCCAGACAGTAGAACTTTCCCATAGGTATCTGTTCCAGTCACCCTGTAACTAGCTGCAGGTTTTCGTTGACGGCTACGTGTACTGGCTTTGCATAAGCAGAATCGTTGCACCAAGAACAGACGTAGTGGCCCTAGCGGAGAAACAGAGTTGAAAGGAAGGTGTCCTGAGTATCCTCGGCTGGGACCCAATTAATCCATGTATCTTTACGAGTGAAGGTATTTTTGACTGGTAGGTCTACCTAGACAGCGATAGCTGGTAACAGTTAGCTTTAGAATTTATTTCAGTTTTTATTCGTATATTTTGTTCGAATTTCTTGTCCTTATGTACCGAAATATCTGCTGCCGACACGATACTGTTATTACCGTCCGAGCAACTGAACTCTGCGGCCTGCAGCGGCAGCGACAGCGACAGCGACCTGTTACTGTGGCGGCTGGTAAAGATCGGGTCGCAGCAGGCCGGAGGCCTCACGTACAGAGGTATCTGAAAGGCGGCAAATAACGCAGTAACAACCGCTGAAAAGAAATTCTTAAACAGAACAATCCCATGAACGAGAATGGAGTGTGCAACTATTCTTCCTAAATATTACCCATGTTTCCTAACACTCACAACACACGAACAAGACGATCACTTTAAAAGTGGAAAGTATGTTTTGAAATATACGTGAAGAGCAACACTGGATAAGGAATGACCTGATTATTGAAAAATGATGTGGTTGATGTTAGAGCTGAAACACATTTAAACATCGTGATCGCTAAAAAAAGAATTTGAATATCGCAATATTTAAGATGTCTTCGTGTAACCTCGGCAACGTCTCCTACCCGGTGCAAGAAATATAACAAAATTTAGAACTCCTATCATGCAAAGGAACAACTAGTTTTCAGCATGGCTAATACTTCGTGAGTAAGTTTTTATTTCCTAATGTAATGAAACAATTATATCTTTTTTCTAAATGGAGCGATGTATTTACCTAGTCAGTTTCCAATGATTCATGGAAAATGAATAAAAATGCAAAGTTTACTGTGCAGCTTTAACCGAAAATTATCAGGATGCGTATGCTACATCTGAGGGTACAGTATTCCAAGGCACTAGAGTCTCGACCTCCTTTTAATATAAGGGGCAGTCAAATGAAAACGAGACACCTGGAAAAAATATCAGTAAACTGTTCATTATTTCGCAAATAATCGCTATAACGGTTAATACATTTATCCCACTGTGTGACAAGACAGTAAGTGCCTTCATGGAAAAATGTATGGGGTTGCTTATAAAATTACTATCGTACCCAGGCTTGCACTTCTTCATCCGAAACATATCGACGACCACGAATATCTTTCTTTGGGGCACGAAAAATATGGGTATCGCAAGGGAATAGATCGGGACGATACAGTGTGAGTCACAAAGATATGCATTTATTTTAATATGTTATTCTACAAGTAAAACTAAAGAAAAAAGTTCATATAAACATTTCGCAAATGTTTAGTTACGGAGTTACGCCTAATAAAAGATTTTCCTGAAATTTAGTAGCTTCGCTAATATGAAGCCATCGCAAAACTATACAGGGTTAAAGTAAAGCACGATTTCAATTAATTTTGTTGTTATTGATCTGGTGAATCTAATAAGACATATCGCAGCCGTGTATCTGCGGTAGTTATCCAGAACTTCCAGAGAAACAGAGAAGTAATTTCGTAACGTTTTTAATTTATTAACTAGTTGGCCCAATTTGTTTTTTTACATTCCAGACAATTGCACGAAGTTTTCAACAGAAGTTGTAGAGAATTTAATTTTGGAACAATGGTGGTAATAACTTTAACTGAGACTGTATGAATGTATCAGATAACTTGCTTTTATTAATACCATAGCACACGTGAATTCATATTAAACCGGAAGAAACGAAACTCAGTGTTAAGGAAGTTGGGCAGTGTGCATACAATTTCACAATTAATTCACAATAAATGTTCAAAAATGTCTCCAGTGAGTTCAATGCATCTAGCAATTTGAAAGGCATCCCTATTTTATAAATAATCTAGAAACTACAACAGTTTCGACGTGGTCTCACTTAAATACACTGTTGTTATTACGTTTTTTCACTGAAGAATATAGATAACTAACTCGTTTAAAGGTTAGGAAACGACTGAAACAATGCACTAACGGTTGCCAACAAGGACGTAAACGTTTCTACATTATTAATGAAAAGTAAACAAATTTATTTGTATAATAATCTTTGCTTCTCTGGATGTTCTGGAAAATTACTGGATATACGCATCTGGGGCATGTTTTATTAGATTCACCAGATCAATGACAAGGAAATAAATTGAAATCGTCCTTCACTTTTATCTCATACGGTTTTGCGATGGCTTCATATTAGCGAAGTTGCTAAATTTCTGCCAAAATATTTTATTAGCCGTAACTCTGTAACTAAACGTCTGTGTACCTATGTTTATATGAACTTTTTTCTTTACTTTTACTTGTAGCATAACGTATTAAAATATATGCATACCATCATGAATCGCCGGCCACAGTGGCCGACCAGTACTAGGCGCTTCAGTCTGGAACCAGGCGACCGCTACGGTCGCAGGTTCGAATCCTGCCTCAGTCATGGATGTGTGTGATGTCCTTAGGTTGGTTAGGTTTAAGTAGTTCTAAGTTCTAAGGGACTGATGACCTCAGATGTTAAGTCCCATATTCCTCAGAGCCATTTGAACCATCGTTAATCACCCTGTATGGAGGGTGTGTATGGACCTCCTATCGAAACTTCTAGAGCGTTGTTGAAACAATCTTGGCACACATGTGGTAGGACAGTATCCTGAATGAAAATGACGCTGTCCGTCAACATTCCTGGGCGTTTGGATTTGATGGTGCGATTCAGTTTTCGCAAAGTGTCCACGTACTGCTGTTCTTTAATTGTGGCACCATGTTCCAGAAAGTCAAAGAGCACTGGACCCCCGCTGTCAATGAAAAACGTAATCACGACTTTCCCGGAGCTGGTGTATCTGTTGTTTGGACTACGCTTCAGAAGTTTCGCTGGGAAGCCCTTACACATCCTCTATTACGTCCCGATCCCTCTCCACGCGATTTTCGTATTTTTGGAACCCTGAAGAAAGGGATTCGTGACCATCAATTTGTTTCTGAGTGCACGCCTGGGTGCAATCGTAGCTCCATATGAGGCATTGACCATCTTGTCTCATGTGCGATAAATGTAGTAACTGTTATGGCCATTACTTTTGAAATAATATACGGTTTAGTTACTTTTTCATTCATCTTTCTCGTTTTCATTTGACTGCCCTTTGTACAGTCACATGGCAACAGTGGTCAAACTGCATAATTTTGGAAGAGTTTGAGTACCCATTTAAAAATTTCTGTTCACTTTCGTGAAATCTTTCTCTGTTATGCGCAGTGCTCCAATATTCCATTTCCGAATGCCGCTAAAGAAGTAAATAATCGTATCCCAAAATATGATTGATACCCCAATGCTGTATCTCTGTTATAAAAAAGTTACTGTTGTTGCTTGTGAAGCAAACTGTTCCGTTACGTGCTACCGTGTATTGAAAAGCTCATATCGGAATCCTGGACAGTTTTTCTTTGTTTTTTATTTGATCTTCCATAGGATATGTTACGTGGGAAGAATATTCGGCTTCCAGACAAAATGTTCTCCGTCTGTGTTCCTTAATGACAAGTGTCGTTTTGACCTAATGCGCTTGACGCGCAGTGCACAACGATTGTGTGATTAGCCAAATCTATTGACATGATGGTAATAGTCAAACTAGACAAGTAGAATGACGCAAGGACGAAGTGGGAAGCCTGTCTTTGTGGAGGTGGTACACCATCATCTGTCTTCAGCGACTGAATGATGCGTACACATGTCGAGTGTGTGAGATGGATATCAGTCTGTACTGTGTAATGTCGATAATGTCGTGTTTGTGTTGTTTGGATGACTATAAAAATACGAAGTAGGTAAAGCGTGAAAGTCGATGCCAGTAAATACTCTAATCTTCCAGAAAGCACCGAATTACGTGCCAAACTTACGCCGACAAAGAGATCATCGTCAATCACCTAAAAACCACATACAGCCCTCGCCGTCAACTCTCCATCCGAGGCAACCTCGCCCCCCGAATCCCTGAAGCGGCGCTTTTCCGATACTGCACAAAAAAGTTTCCATCGCCAGGAT
Source organism: Schistocerca gregaria (assembly GCF_023897955.1). Lineage (NCBI taxonomy): Eukaryota > Metazoa > Arthropoda > Insecta > Orthoptera > Acrididae > Schistocerca > Schistocerca gregaria. The sequence goes on along the minus strand of NC_064924.1, from coordinate 670,715,568 downwards.
GCCACTCAACTACATTAGGGCTGAAACCATCATACAGACAACTAAAAGTCAGGCCGTGAAATCCTGCAGGTTCTCACATCGTGCAAATACCGACGATAATGCTTCTAAGTGGTATACACTGGAACGTACCGTAGAAATCAGTAGTAAGAAATGATGCCAAATATTTTCTAGGCAGTTTGCTGAGAGACATCTGTATAAACGGAGTATACCTGCGAAGCGAACCACATAGAGTGATTGGAATGTTTGGAAAGCAGGACTGACAATACAAACTGAAAGAACGATGAAACTCTCGGCTAGGACCTGGAACGTAACAGCCATTTTTCATAGGATTTAGAAGCTAAATTCGATCGCGTGATCAACTGTTATATCTTCAAGTAGGAAACGTATATGTAATTTCGTCTTTTGAGCTGTGCAATGTGGTTTTCAACAACTTTCTGTTAAAGTATCCGCTGCTTTTCACACACGCAGCCAGAGGAAGGGATTAGCTAACAAACTGACAAAAAATACCAATATTTCTGCCGTGTAAGTTTACAGGATCCTCACACGTTGTTAGAGGAGTGCCCTTAATCCACTTCTTCGCTACTCTTTATTAGGCAACGTGCGACATCCATCTGCGCCCACCGCAGTATAACATTTCGCAGTGTCACAGTTCCTCCAAATGCGGCAGAGCTTTCCTCGATGTGCTTATTGTTGGCAACTGTTCGCCGCCGCCGGGAAACTGGGTGACCGGCTCCATGCCTGCCAGAAATTAGGTCCAGCTGCAGTGTTGCTGCAGAGCCGACCCGACAGACAAACGCAGCCAGCGGAGCGCCGGATGTGTGTGCGTGCGCAAACCACGGCACGCTAGCCAGCCAGGCCGGCAGCCGTGCTGCGTCAGCGCAGCCGGCCGCTATCTGGACGCATGAAATATTCAGCCGCGGCGCCTCCACCCCCCTCCCTTCCATCCCCTTCCCCTCCCCCCCCCCTTCCCAGGCCCCACACACAGCCCACAACTGCGTCTGCGTCGCTGCGGACTGCCGCAGCCGCTGACGCCGCTTCTACGCACAACAGCGGCAGGAAAGGAGCCAGCAAAATTGTCGGCGCCACCTCCCTCCATCCTTATGTACTATCCAAAAGGTCGCAGATAGGAGGAATGTTTTTGTCCATCGCTCTGATACCAGGGCGTAACATACACTGCTGGCCATTAAAATTGCTACACCACCAAGATGACGTGCTACAGACGCGAAATTTAACCGACAGGAAGAAGATGCTGCGATATGCAAATGATTAGCTTTTCAGAGCGGTGGCGACACCTACAACGTGCTGACATGAGGAAACTTTACAACCGATTTCTCATACACAAACAGCAGTTGACCGGCGTTGTCTGGTGAAATGTTGTGATGCGTCGCGTAAGGAGAAATGCGTACGATCACGTTTCCGACTTTGATAAAGGTCGGATTGTAGCCTATCGCGATCGCGGATTATCGTATCGCGACATTGCTGCTCGCGTTGGTCGAGATCCAGTGACTTAGCAAAATATGGAATCGGTGGGTTCAGGAGGGTAATACGGAACGCCGGTGCTGGATCCCAGCCGCCTCGTATCACTAGCACTCGAGATGACAGAAATCTTACCGCACGGCTGTAACGGATCGTGCAGCCACGTCTCGATCCCTGAGTCAGCAGATGGGGACGTCTGCAAGACAACAACCATCTGCACGAACAGTTCGACGACGTTTGCAGCAGCATGGACTATCAGCTCCGAGACCGTGGCTGCCTTTACCCTTGACGCTGCATCAGAGACAGAAGCGCCTGCGATGGTGTACTCCACGACGAACCTGGGTGGACGAATGACAAAACGTCATTTTTTCGAATGAATCCATGTTCTGTCTACAGCATCATGATGGTCACATCCGTGTTGGCGACATCGCGGTGAACGCACATTGGAAGCGTGTATTCGTCATCGCCATATCGGCGTATCACCTGGCGTGACGGTATAAGGTCCCACTGGTTACACGTCTCGGTCACCTCTTGTTCGCATTGACGGCGCTTTGAACAGTGGACGCTACATTTCAGATGTGTTGCGACCCGTGGCTCTACCCTTCTTCGATCCCTGCGAAACCCTACATCTCAGCAGGATAATGCACGACCACATGTTGCAGGTCCTGTACGGGCCTTTCTGGATACAGAAAATGCTTGACTGCTGTCCTGGCCAACACATTCTCCAGATCTCTCACCAATTGAAAACGTCTGGTCAATGGTGGCCGAGCAACTGGTTCGTCACAATACGCCAGTCACTACTCTTGATTAACTGTGGTATCGTGTTGAAGCTGCATGGGCAGCTGTACTTATACACGCCATCAAATGGTTCAAAGGCCTCTGAGCACTATGGGACATAACATCTGAGGGCATCAGTCCCCTAGAACTTAGAACTACTTAAACCTAACTAACCTAAGGACATCATATACATCCATGCCCGAGGTAGGATTCGAACCTGCGATCGTAGCGGTCGCGCGGTTGCAGACTGAAGCTCCTAGAACCGCTTGGCTACAGAGGCCGGCGATACACTTGTTCAGACGCTATTTACCAGTACTCAGGTATCTGATACGATGATAAAATCAAACGGGAGCAGTTTATCGCTTTGTAATTTACGACCCACTTGCAGTGTTTCGAAATAAACATAGCCTTAGACATTAGAAATATTTTAACATTGGTGTTGTTGCACTTGTATATACGTCGTTGTGGGGAGACCCTTGGTTTGTGAACCTATGTTTATTAGGATTACTTTATTTCATTGTCCTCTACTCTTCCCTTTTTCCTCACCTCTAATAGTTTAACACTCTGCTTGAAAACGACTTATAAGACTAAGGAAGAAGAGTAACCAGACTTTTCGGTGGTGCTGGTGTTGACTACAGAGAAGTGTATAATAGCCTGTGTATGGTCGTAAGGATATTCAGGACAGATTCTTCGCATGGAGCTCTGAATGGTACCTCGTGTACATGAAGATAAATGCAATATAATGAAATTAAAAGACTGAAGTTCAGAGACGCGCTGCTAGAAAAGTAGCATGTCGGTATAGCTAGCACGAAAATGGTACACAGACAGTCAGGGTTCTCACATCAAAGTCTTCGGAGGAAACATAATGCTGTAATCGTGAAACGTTAAAGACCCAATGTGTGACGGAGGCTGTGCGAAAGTTCTGTAGGATCTGTCATTTATCTCACTTACAGACCATAGAACAACACAGAAGAGATTAGAGCACGTACAGAGGCGAACAGAAAATCGTTCTCCCCTCGCTAACACTGGCAGAAAGTACTCTCCGCCATATGTATACAGCCTTAGGCGAAATATTATAATAGTTTGAGGTGTTGCAGGTAATGGCAGGACAGGAAAAGTATACAAGTGGAGCAAAGACGAATACGAAACACTCTATCGGTGATACAGCCAGCTAATGGGGGAATCCGCTGGCTTTCACGACTTTGACAGAGGCCAGGTTGTTATGACCCGGCACCTGGAAACGACTGTCTCAGAAACGGCGAAGCTGGTCTGCTGTTCGCGGTTAGCGTTGTGTGTGTGGGAGGTGGTTTGACGACTACGAATCTGTGAGTAGGTGCCAAAGTGTTGGCCATGACGGCCTCGTTACAGAAGACGGAGGCCGGAGTCCTGCCAACTCTGTCGAGCAGGGCAGTTGGCGACCTGTGGCAGGTCTGACGGCAGAGTACAATGCTGCTGCGGGTGTGTGTTTCGAACAATCCATCACACTGTTGAACAAGGGAATCCCCTATGTGGTCCACGGTGACTTTCCGATTCCTCAAGCACGGTTGCAGTGGGCACGGCTTCATCGAGACTGAGCCGTGTGTCAGTGTCAACGTGTGGCCTAAGCTGACGAATCAAGTTTTTTGTTACACCAGGTCGATGGTCTCGTGTCCGAATAAGCCGTCAGCCGGGCAAAAGGCTGATCAAAACGTGCGCAGCACCACGGATGGTGCTCGTTGGCGTAAAGTATTATGCTACGGGATACATTCACCTGTTATTCCATGGGATGTACGGTAATAACCGAAGGCACCATGACCACTGTGGACTAAATGAACAACATTCCGGGCCACTTGATTTCCTTCGTGGCATCTTCAAGCAGAATAACTTGCCATGTCACAATGCTAGAATCGTGCTACAGTGGTTTGAAGAGCATGATTGTAAAGTCACGTCGATGTCTTGACCACAAAATTCGCCTGATCTTGGGATATCTGGAATACTGTTGGGTGCCAGCTCTACGCCCACAAACTATCCTGGCGCAATCAACGGGAGTTGTCCGAGCTCTTCGTTAACATCTGATGCCACATACCTCCAGAAATCTACGGAAGACATGTCGAATCCGTACCACGTAGAATCTCTGCTCTATTGCTTCACGAAGGTGGATCAACGCGATATTAAACAAGTGTTCATGACGTTGTGACTCATCAGTCTTCGTAAATGTAGTACCTGCCCTCTGTCATCGCTGGCTACTACCCAAGACACTTACGAGCAGTTGAAACGGAGTTAACTCCTAGGCAACAAGTATCATCCATTCTTTCCCTGACTGTGCCATCGACGCCTCTTGGCAAGAATTCTACAGGGCACCAGAAGCGTTGGAGCGCTTTCGTTATTCGTTAATACTCGTCCGGAAACGCACGGAAATTGGTGGGAGAGTGGACAAAGGCTCGCACATTTAGCCGCATGGTGTCCAAGTACCATATGGCCTATGAGCACCTTCATTTCCGTGGAGGATTCCTGAAACCATGCTGCCACAATTTGAGAGCGATGGTTTGGTGCATTTTCTTGCCGAAGGTACATGTCTCCTGAAGAGTGATGAGCAACGTAGAAGAACGTATCCACGAAATAGTGAAGCAGCTTAAATCTTTTTATAAACGCAAGTCTTCCGGTCAAGATTGTATACCAGTTAGGTTCCTTTCAGAGTATGCTGATGCAATAGCTCCGTACTTAACAATCATATACAACCATTCGCTCGATGAAAGACCGGTAACCAAAGACTGGAAAGTTGCAGAGATCACACCACTATTCAACAGAGGTAGTAGGAGCAATCCACTAAATTACGGTCTCATATTATTAACGTCGAAATGCAGCAGGATTTTGGAACATGTATTGTGTTCTAACATTATGAATTACCTCAAAAAGAACGGTCTATTGATACATAGTCAACACGGTTTTAGAAAATATAATTATTGTGAAACATAACTAGCTTTTCACTCACAAGAACTGTTGAGTGCTATTGACAAGGGATTTCAAATTGATTCCGTATTTCTAGATTTCCAAAAGACTTTTGACATTGTACCACATAAACGGCTTGTAGTGAAATTACATACATGCTTATGGAGTATCGTCTTAGTTATGCGATTGGATTCCTGATTTCCTGTCAGAGAGGTCACTGTTCGTAGTAATTTCCGGAAAGTCACCGAGAAGAACAGAAGTGATTTTTGGCGTTCCCCAGTGTGGCATTATAGGCCCTCTGCTGTTCCTTATATGTATAAACGTTTCAGGAGACAATTTGAGATGCCGTCTTAGGTTGTTTGCGGGTGATGCTGTTGTTTATCGTCTAGTAAAGTCACCAGAAGATCAAAACAAACTGCAAAACGATTTAGGAATGATATCTATATGGTGCGAAAACTGGTAGTTGACCCTAGATAATGAAGTGTGAAGTCACCCACAAGAGTGCTAAAAGGAATCTGTTAACCTTCGGTTACACGACAAACCAGTGAAATCTGAAGGACCTAAATTCAACTAAATACCTAGAAATTTCAATTACGAACAACTTAAATTGGAAAGAACACATAGCTAATGTTGTTGGCAAGGCAACCCAAAGACTGCGTTTTATTGGCAGAACGCAAAGAAAATTGAGCAGATCTACTAAAGACTAAGACATATGTACTAAAAGTTTTTCCAATAAAAGTAAATGTCGTGTGACTAGGGCCTCCCGTCGGGTAGACCGCTCGCTTGGTGCAAGCCTTTCGATTTGACGCCACTTCGGCGACTTGCGCCTCGATGCGGATGAAATGATAATGACTAGGACAACAAAACACCCAGTGGCTGAGCGCATAAAATTTCCAACCCAGCCGGGAATCGAACACGGGCCCTTAGGATTGCTAGCCTGCCGCACTCACCACTTTTTTTTAAGTTGATCTCTTTTTTTTTCTATATTGTTTGTTGAATTTGTTCGGGGCGGACGTCCGATGACACACCTTCGTTGATCCGTTCACTCAGTTGTTTTTTTTTTTTTTTTTTTTTTTTTTTTTTTTTTTTACAGAGGGCAGCTAACCCTCTGACCGAACACTCTGAGCTACCGTGCCGGCATCACTCAGCTACCTGGGGCAGACAGTTTTTCCAATAAAACTGAGTCTTTGGTTTGCATTCCTCAAAAAAGTTCTATGTGATGGTTGTCCGTAATATTAGTCTCTATCGACTACCCTTTCATCCGTGTTGATTGTTTATTGTTAATTTTCACCTTTCGCACCGTACAGACAGCTTGTATAAAACATTTTACAACTGGTTTTGATCTTCTGACAACTTTACTGTACGGTAAACAACGACATCATCTGCAAACAATCTACAAGTGGGACTTAGATTGTCTCCTTAATCGTTTACATAGTCGGCAGACGTGTAACACTTCCTTGGCAAACGCCACATATCAATGCTGTTGGGCTCGGTGACTTCCCATCACTACTAACCGTGAACTTTCTGACAGGAAATCACAAATCCAGTCCCACAACTGAGACGATATTCGAGAGGGACGCAACTTAATTGGAAGCTGCTTGTGAGCAATGGTGTCTGAAGGCTCTGGAAACGTGGAAATACGGAATCAATGTGAGACCCAATTTTGATAGGTCTCATTACTTCTGAGTAAAGAAACAGTTCTGTTGCACAAGAACGATATTTTCTGAATCCGTGTAGACTGTGTGGCAACAGATCGTTTTGTGTGTCAATAACTGTGTTTCTTCGAGGTAACTCATTATGTTCGAGCACAGTAAGTGTTCCGCAGGTTATTGCAAATCGGCGTCAGCTATACGCGTATATAATTCCCTGTCATGAGTACTGGTGAGACCTCTGCAACTTTCCAGTCCTTAGATACGGATCTTTCGTCGAGCCAGCGAGTGTACATGATTTTTTTTTTTTTTTTTTTTTTTAAAAAAAAATAATTCTTTATTTCCATAAACAATGTTAATTTTACATCTAGCCCACTGCCTTATTTGATTAGTGGGCCAAGTTAGTTATACAAGGGTAATTAGCAGCTAATTCTAAGTTCTATGTAGTAACTAGTTAGTATATAAGTGAACAGTAAGCAATGGGCAACATTATTGTTAGTCTACTACAAACATTTAATCTTTAGACTAGTTACTAATCCTACAGCGTTACAGTTGTGTCAGCTAATTTATATAAACCTACTATAGAGCCTTGCTCATTGAGCTAACCCCAATGAGCGTGCCCCTGACACTGGGCAGGCCGAGATGGTGATCGCTGCAGGTTACTAATAATAATATCTAAAAAACTAAGTCCTACAACTAACTTATCCTAATGTCAAGTCCGGTGCGTTGTCTGGTTTGGTAAGGCTGCACCCCACCCCCCCAGAATCCTGTGGCGCGGCGGATTCAGACTGAGGAAGTCGGCCTTTCCGCGCCCAGGCGGTTTGGGAGTAGGGTATCATACTCTATCTGTGTCCTGGTTTATCTCTTTTTGTGCTACTATAGGTCTTTCAGGTAGTCCTTTAGGACTTTCTGAGATACCGCGTTAGCCAGTTTGTTTATGATGTCGAAAGTGTCGCGATGTCTGATTAGTCTAAAAGTGTCGTTGTGTGGTAGTTGGTCCCGCAGTACTGAGGCCACATCATTGAAAAGGGGGCACTCGTAGACTACATGGTCAGGAGTACCCTCCGGAACACCACAGTCACACGCAGGTGTCGCCTTTTTACCAAATCGACATAGATATGTCGAGTACGGTCCATGCCCAGTGAGGAAGTGGATGAGTCCCCGGGATGGATCGAAATGTGACATTTCCATCCTTTCCCTAACATCTGGTAGGAGCTCAAAGGTACGACGCCCTGTTTCTTCGGTTTCCCACGAAAGTTGCCATAGCAGCTCCCCTTTTTTCCTAATTTCTACTTTATTTTCTGTCCTGCTGCCCAGAATTTCCTCGGTTTTTTCCAAATTCCCCTTTTTAGTCCAGTACCAAGCGGCCTGCTCCCGAATTTTGATATCCAGGGGGCAAAGCCCCATAATAACTAACAGGGCTCCTCCCGGTGTAGTTCTGTATGCCCCCACTGATCTCAGGATCATATTTCTCTGCACTCTCCTCACTGTCATGGCGGGCACCACCCTCGTGAGCCTGTGTGCCCAGACTCCGGATCCGTAACCCACTATGGATGTTAGTATACTGTTATGATAGAGTTTGATGAGATGTGGTGGAAGATGAAACCGCTTATGCCCAATGGAGATGAGGTTGTTGAGTACCTGTAAAGCTCTTTGAGTTACGGTTTCAATGTGTCTACTGAAAGTCCACCTTTCATCAATGATGATACCTAGATAGCGTGTCTCACGTCGCCGGAGAACTGGTGATCCATCTATCCTAACAGTTGGGTTACGAGCTAATTGTCCCTTTAGAAGAAGATAGGTAGACTTGGCCGGTGAGATTGTCATTTTTGTCTTGCGGCACCACAGTTGGAGTGTGTTTATTGCTCTCTCGATCTTAGGCTCTATGTCCTCTCGGCTACGGCCGCCGACCAGTAGGAGGAGATCATCTGCGTAGGCTATCACCTCCAGCACTTCGTCGCTTTGTTGTAATGTATCTAGTAAGGGTTCCATGTGGATGTCCCAGAACAGCGGACCCAGTACGGAACCCTGGGGACATCCCTTGGTGATAGTTTTCCTTACTCTTGTGCTAGCAGATGATAGCCAGACCTCCCGATCTTCACAATAGCTCCTCAGACAGCCATATAGCGGCCCTGGACACTCCTTCTCCCTTAAGCAGGAGAAGAGCGAAGGCCACCACAGGTTGTCGAAGGCGCCACTTATATCCACCATGATGCCAACAACGTACTTGTACGGGGTAGAGCCGCAGACCTCGGCCGCCAGGGCGATTGCATCAGATGCCGATCGTCCAGACCTGAAGCCAAACTGCCTGTTGCTCATTCCGCACAGCACTCGGTGTGCCGCCAGTCTATCAGCCAGAAGTCTCTCCAGAATCTTCCCAAGCAGATCAAGCAGGCAGATAGGTCTATAAGATTTGGTTTCTGCTGGGTCTTTGTCAGCCCCTTTCTTTATAATTACCACATTTGCCCTCTTCCATATTCGAGGGAACTTTTTCTGCTTGAGGCATTCGTTATATAAATGAGTTAGAGGGGCGACTATCTGGGGGGCCAGGAATTGCACCACTTCCGCCACAATACCGTCTGGCCCAGGAGCTTTTCCTCTCTTCAGGGAATTTATGTGGCCAGCTACCTCTTCTTCTGAGAATGGGTAGACTGCCATATCATTTTCATACGCATTGTTGTTATTCTCCCGCAGCTGCCGTTGTTCATCTGTCTGATCCGCTGTATCATCAGGCAGCAGGGAGTGGAGAAGGACCTCAGCAGTTTCCTGCCAAGACCCCGTCATCCGGTCCCCATGCCTGACGGTTGAAAGCTCCATCGGAGAACGGATCTTTTCCCGGACAAGCCTGTAGGGAACTCCCCATGGGTCTAATGCTAGTTGGTTCAGAACAAAGTGTTCCCAACTTTTTGTTCTAACTTCCCGTAGCTGTTTTTGGAAGTTATCTTTGGCTTCCCGGTAAAGCTGCAGCCATCTTTGTCTTTCTTGCCAGACGACACTGCGCTGGTAGTGCCTCCTGAGCCTTCGAGTGTACATGATTGCTAGATATGGAGCTATTATATCAGCTATCTCTGAAAAGGAGTGTAACGGGTAGTCGCCTCTGTTAAGAGGTATGAGTTGCTTCGCTGTACCGAGCATGTCTACTTGTAAGTTGCTCATGTTGCAGCAGTTCTTCATTCAAATACTTCGTCTTCTTTGGTGAAAGAATTTCGGAAAACCGTGTTTAGTACCTCCGCTTTAGTGACACTGTCATCGGCAACATTACCATCGCTGTGGCGCAGCGAAGGTTTTGATTGTGTCTTTCCACTGGTATAATTCGCTTATGACCAGAATCTCTTAGGATTTTCTGCCAGATTTCGAGGCATAGAATTTCGTTGTGGGTACTGTTAAAAGCGACTCGCACTGAACTCCGCGCTAAATTTCATGATTCTGAAAAGCATCGCCAAACTTGGCCTTGTCGGGTTAAGATCGTGGCACATCATACGGGGAATTTCAAAAACTTTGACCACATTTTGCAAAGACCGTATGTAGTATACGAATGAAGACAGAAACTTGGGGTGAATTTTAACTTCCTCATGGTAATTAAGAGTATACCTTGGCGTCAGTTACAAGTTACCGGATCTTGTTTTTCTCTTTTGAGTGATGCGACTCTCCTTCAACAACTTTCGGCGAAGTTCGACACCGTATAGCAGTAGCGTTGAATACCGGAACTCCAGAGATGCTCCAGAAGATAGAGCCCTGCGAAGGGTGATTAATGTTTTTGAAACTCCTTGTTCTACTTTTGCTGTCACCGCGTGACGGTCCACTTATGTCGGCAGATCACGCTCCTTCTTCACTTCCTGTAGTAAGGCTGGGGCGGTGCGTGAAAGTTGTGTGGTAAAGTAACGCGCGCCCACACAGTGTTTCGACTCGCTGGGGGAAGAAGTGAACAGCCGCAGTAGAGTGTGCAGCGATGGCAGTAGGACAATGGGTGCAGGGTAGAGGCGGCTCTCTCCATCTATTGCAGAGCTGAATCAAACTCCATAAAGGGTCCGTCTCTCCAATACGTAAGTACCAGGCCGACCTAATGATATTAAAAAAGCCACGACAGCTTATTTGATTCAGCGTATTGTTAATATTGGCCGAAATATTTCGAAGTTGCCTATGCACAGTGCTTGTGACGTTTATTATCCAAAAAATGAGCGGGAGTTTGTTATTTCAGTAATTCGTCGGTTTCATTGGTATTTTGAGACAAGACGAGTGATTGTGTTGGCTTATCAGTTTATTAGAAGAGGTGAAGCGTTTTTATTGATTTGAAGAATATTACACGAAATTAGTGCAAAATAACTTTGCCTTCAAAAGTGCACTCTAAACAAGAAAGAAAGAGACGCAGCACGAAGGAATTATCCGTATAGGACAGAAATCAGTAGATGTATGTACTTGTACAGACAATGAAATGATTACAATTTCACCAAAATTGGATGATTTATTCAAGAGAAAGAGCTTCACAAAGTAAGAAAGTCAGGAACGCTTTGGTCTATCTCTGGCGCTTATAGAAGCAGATATTGGGCTTGTCATTGATCGACAGAGTTGTTGAATGCCCTCCTGAGAGATATCGTGACATATTCTGTCCAAGTGGTGCGGTAGATCATCAAAATCCCGAGTTGGTTGGAGGGCTCTGCCCATAACGCTCTGAAAGTCCTGAACTGGTGAGAGATCTGGCGACGTCGCTGACCAAGGCAGAGTTTGGGAGCACGGAGACGATCAACAGAAACTTCCGCCTTGTGTGGGCGGGCTTCGCTTGCTGAAATGAAGGCCAGGATGGTTTGCCACGGAGCGGAACAAAATGGGGCGCAGAATATTGTCGACGTACCACTGTGCTGCAAGGGTGCAGCGGAGGGCAACCAAAGGGGTCCTGCTATCAAAAGAAATGCCGACCCAGACCAATACGCGTGACTTTCGGGCCGTGAGATGGGTGACAGGTTTGTAGCCCACCATTGCCCAGGCTGTCTTCAGACACGTCTTCGTTGGCCATCGGGGCTCAGTTCGAAGCGGGACTCGTGACTGAAGACAGTTCTATTCCAGTCAATGAGATTTCAGACCGAAGACGTGTCTGGAGAGAACAGATACTCGTCAAGAGATCATTCAATAACTCTGTCAATCAATGCACAACCGAACAGCTGCTTGCCTAAGAGCCATAGGTGGATCAACAGGCTATTGACTTGCTAAATTTGTGAAGATGTTTCTCTTCAGTAAATCATCCAATTTTTCTGAAATTGTGATCACTGTTTGTCTGTGTGTGTATATCTGGTTTACCAATTTGCGTCATATTTAGATTCGGAACCGCTCCTTTTTTTTTAACATACAGTCAGATGCAAGTTAGTGTCATAAATAGTTTATTCGGTTATCCATTGCACATTTTCGTGAATTTTGTATGTCGGACCGCTGCTTGACGGGCGTTTAACCGGAGCCAAAATCGAAGCTATCAGGAACGGCAGTGTGGCAGAGATAGGAGTTCGACGCAAGTTGATAGCCAACTCAATGAAATAACAGAACGTGAAACACTACAAGCGTGAGACAAACAAAGACGCTTTAATATTACCCATTGTTCGAGATATTCGTTGTTGTATTTTATAAGTACTTCCTAGCATTCACCACTTTACACGTCCCTAACACAATTTTAGGACGCATTTTAGAGGTAACGCTCTCATTATCAGACAGTCAACATTCTGCCCATTGTTTATTTCCAGGACGCCGCCAACGTACTTTCCAGGAGTTTCCAGTATTTTTGCCATACGTGCTGATTGTTGACAATCTGATGATGAGAGCATTTTCTCTCAAAACGACTCGTTTATTCGTATTAAATACGATTAAACTGTTCGAATGGTTCCAATTGTGACTGAAAAGACGTCAGAGCGTGCAGATGAATCAGGAAACAAGCTACGCAAATGAGATTTTTGTACGAATGTTTCACAGCGCCTGTACGCCGGTGGGGCGGCGTCCTCAGCTTGTGATCGCCGGCTGCTGGAGACCGCGCCGCCGTGGCAGGGAGGGCGCGCCGCGCGACTTGTTCGGCGTGTTGACGCGGCGCCTCTCAGACGGAAACGCCGGCGTCTGGCGGCGCCGCTGCTAATGTATTGACCGAGCCGGCGGCCGAGCGGCGGCGCTACGGCGGGCGCGGCCGGGCTGCCGGCTGCCGCGCCGCCTCTATTATTTATACGGGGCCAGCGGCCAGCGGCCAGGGCCGGCGGCGCCCGGAGCGCGGCTACCCGCAACGCAGGCCGCCGCCGCTGCTGTTCACCCGACACACAGACTGTCAGTCAGTCAGTCCCGTGCGCCTTCAGCCCGTCGCTACTGCATATTCTTGCGGCTGTTCCTCTGTGTCTCTCCCACCACAGTCACACAGGGAGTGCTTTCTGGTATAAGCCCTTGGCGTCCTGCACATGATTCCAAGATCCATGAAAGGTAGCCGTAATGGTTATTCTTAATTTTATCAAGATATATGGAATTGTTTAAGGTCTGCGACTGTGTTTCAGATTCATGAAATAATTTTACTGCTTCAATTCCGTTTTCGTAATTTTTATGAGCACGACTGGTTTCGACAGCATACTGCCACCATCAGGTGCATTGAGTTACGTTTACGGTGCAATAATCTAAACTACGATGAGTATTATTTGACTAGGATCCCTGTGAGATTGTTGTTGTTGTTGTTGTTGTTGTTGTCTTCAGTCCTGAGACTGGTTTGATGCAGCTCTCCATGCTACTCTATCCTGTGCAACCTTCTTCAGCTTCCAGTACCTACTGCAGCCTACATCCTTCTGAATCTGCTTAATGTATTCGTCTCTTGGTCTCCCTCTATGATTTTTACCCTCCACGCTGCCCTCCAATACTAAACTGGTGATCCCTTGATGCCTCAGAACATGTCCTACCAACCGATCCCTTCTTCTGGTCAAGTTGTGCTACGAACTCCTCTTCTCCCCAATTCTATTCAGTACCTCCTCATTAGTTATATGATCTACCCATCTAATCTTCAGCATTCTTCTGTAGCACCACATTTCGAAAGCTTCTATTCTCTTCATGTCTAAACTATTTATCGTCCATGTTTTCACTTCCATACATGGCTACACTCCATACAAATACTTTCAGAAAGGACTTCCTGACACTTAAATCAATACTCGATGTTAACAAATTCCTCTACTTAAGAAACGCTTTCCTTGCCATAGCCAGTCTACATTTTGTATCCTCTCTACTTCGACCATCATCATTTATTTTGCTCCCCAAATAGCAAAAATTCCTTTACTACTCTAAATGTCTCATTTCCTAATCTAATTCCCTCAGCATCACTCAACTTAATTCGACTAAATTCCATTATCCTCGTTTTGATTTTGTTGATGTTGGTCTTATATCCTATTTTCAAGACACTGTCCATTCCATTCAACTGCTCTTCCAAGTCCTTTGCTGTTTCTGACAGAATTACAATGTCATCGGCGAACCTCAAAGTTTTTATTTCTTCTCCATGTATTTTAATACCTACTCCGAATTTTCCTTTTGTTTCCTTCACTGCTTGCTCAATATACAGATTGAATAACATCGGGGAGAGGCTGCAACCCTGTCTCACTCCCTTCCCAACCACGCTCCCCTTTCATGTCCCTCGACTCTCATAACTGTCACCTGGTTTCTGTACAAATTGTAAATAGCTTTCGCTCCCTGTATTTTACCCCTGCCACCTTCAGAATTTGAAAGAGAGTATTCCAGTCAACAGTGCCAAAAGCTTTCTAAGTCTACAAATGCTAGAAACGTAGGTTTGCCTTTTCTTAATCTAGCTTCTAAGATAAGCCGTAGGGACAGTATTGCCTCACATGTTCCCATATTTCTACGGAATCCAAACTGATCTTCCCTGAGGTTGGGTTCTACCAGTTTTTCCATTCGTCTGTAATGAAGTCGCGTTAGTATTTTGCAGCTGTGAACTATTAAACTGATAGTTCTGTAATTTTCACATCTGTCAACGCCTGCTTTCTCTGGGATTGGAATTATTATATTCTTCTTGAAGTCTGACGGTATTTCGCCTGTCTCATACATTTTTCTCACCAGATGATTGATACTGGCTCTCCCAAGGCTGTCAGTAGTTCTAATGGAATGTTGTCTACTCCCGGGGCCTTGTTTCGACTCAGGTCTTTCAGTGCTCTGTCAAACTCTTCACGCAGTATCGTAACTTCCATTTCATCTTCATCTACATCCTCTTCCATTTCCATAATATTGTCCTCAAGTACATCCCCCTTGTATAGACCCTCTACATACTCCTTCCACCAGCGATTATGTATCGCTATTTAACGATTACTGCTGGAAATTTATTTGTCTGGCACACGGAGCATTATAATAAATACATCATCTTCCGTTCACACTTTCGCATTCCGATACTTACATCGTTCGAGCACTCTTTAAGTTTTGGCAGCTAAGAGTGCCTGCAATTATGTAACCATCTGAATCTCTACTCCGTGAGCCAGACAAATAAATTTCCAGCAAAAGTGGTTAAATTGGGTGATATAATCCCACAGGCACACCCAGAAAATACGAGGTGCGTTCAATGAATACTTCTACATCTACATCCATACTCCCCAAGCCACCTAACGGTATGTGGCGGGGGGTACCTTGAGTACCTCTATCCGTTCTCCCTTCTATTCCAGTCTCGTATTGTTCGTGGAATGAAGGATTGGCGGTATGCCTCTGTGTGTTCTCCAATCTCTCTGATTTTATCCTCATGTTCTCTTCGCGAGATCTACGTAAGAGGGAGCAATATACTGCTTGACTCCTCGGTGAAGGTATGTTCTCGAAACTTTAACATAAGCCCATAAATAGCTACTGAGCGTCTCTCCTGCAGAGTCTTCCACTGGAGTTTATCTATCACCCTCGTAACGCTTTCGCGATTACTAAATGATCCTGTCACCGTGCTGTAATGGCGCCACGGGTGACGATCAAGGAGCTCTGCTACGAAAAGAAACGGCACCCTGGCCCATCACTTCTGGCCGCCGGGCCGTGTGATGGGGGACTAACAGGTTGACATCCAATCGCTGTACAGGGCGTCTCCAGACACCTCTTCGCTGGTCATCGGATTTCAATTCGAAGCTGGAGTCATCAATGAAGACAATTCTACTCCAATCAATCAGATTCCAAGGTGACTGTCTGGGGCGCCATTTCTTTCCATAGCAGGATTCTTTTGGTTGTCATCCGTGCACCTTTACAGCACAGCGGTACGTCGATGATATTCATATTTCAGTAGATAACGCCCACCCGCACACGGCGAGAGTTTTTACTTCTTGTCTTCGTGCTTGCCAAACCCTGCCTTGGCCAGCAGTGTCGCCGGGTCCCTCCCCAGTAGAGAACGTTTGCAGCATTATGAGCAGAGCCCGCCATCCACCTGGCTCCGGGATTTTATCGAACTAACGCGCCAATTGGACAGGATTTGGCTCGATATGCCTCGGAAGACATCCAACTACTCTGTCCAAGCCGAACAACTAGCTATATAAGCGCAGAGCTCGACCAACGCGTTATTGACTTGCTAAAACTGTGGAGCTCTTTGTGTTGAATAAATCATCCAGTTTTTTCCGAAATTGTTATCATTTGCTTGTACATGTACATTTGCTGTACATCTACATCACATCTACCGATTTGCGTCACGTTCAGATAACTCCTTCGTAGTGTGTCGTTTTTTTAGGTGTATACACAGTGCTCCATCTATCCTTATCACCCCAAATAATAAAACACTATTGCAAGTACTTCACTTCTAACTTACATTCGCTTCAGACAAGTAGTATTTCTATCTTCTCTTCGTTCGTATACATTTTACTCTCACAAATCTTCAACTGAAGACGATGACTGAATCACTGGAGCGCATTTCTCTTGCCTTCCCGTTTGATTACTGTCAATTTCAGCAAGAGGAAGAATTACGATTTACCGAATAGCTGCACTGTGAACTTGGAAAGCAGACTCAAAGCTGAGTTACGTTTTCAATAACGTCAGATTTACGTGAATAGTAACTGTGATACATTTCTGAACCGGTCTTGAGGAGAGAAAGTGAATTAACGAGCAAAAAATATATGGTATTGTTTAAGAAAGAAGTCGTTGTGCTGTTTATATCTTCTAACGAACAAAGATAAGAGAAAGACAGTAATGCTAGTTAATGTGTCCTTGGTAGCGAAACAACATATTCAGGATACATTTTTTCTTATTTTGCTTCTATACTAATAGTTATCTTAGTTCTCAAGCTAGATGCGACATACTGTGATCAGGAACGATGTAACAGCATTCCGAACATTCTCTGAATTGTACATTATGTAAAGTCCTTTCTTACAGATTTTTTGGAGGTAGCATGAGAAATTTGGCGACACAAATTTATCACTTAGCTAGCAGAAACCCCAAATATTTGATTGCTTATTACTTGAATATTGTTAATTGATTTTTATTGAAGGAGTTGAGCTTCTTAGGGGCTTCCTTATGAGTAGTATTAAAATTTTGTTGTATGCGACCTTACGTAATTTAATGTCTGTGCACCATTCTAGCAGCGTATAACAAATGAAAATCTTAATGAAACTGCAAACGTACAGGGACGCAAACTGCGCTACATTTCACTACATAATACATTTCAGATGGTAGTATAATTTCGTACACTGCAATTACAGCGACGCTGAATGTAAGTCCAAGATCACACATCCTTACCGAAGAGGAAACTGTTGTGTTCCTACGTTGTCATTTGTTTGTACATGCCATCCAGTGGGATTGGATAACACGTCAGCGTAACTACCCAACTTATACTCTTGCGTCCTTGGCTGGGTCGCAGAGCGCATAGGCTGCAATATGGGCGTGGTACTTCTTCCGCGGTATCAGTCAGTGGGCGGTACAAACATCTGCGAAGCAAGTGATTCATCCATGACGAAAAGAGTTCCAGGCATCGAATTTCCAAGTTCAGTTCTGCAAGTGGAAAACTAATGATCCTGTAATGAAGCACGCTCGCTGTAAGAATCTTCCAGAAACAATACTACTTGCCGGAAGCAGTAATTGCGAGTAAGGCCTTGACGTATCATTTATCTGTCGAAATAAAAAATCATGATGTCCTGCCTTGATGCCTACATTGTTATACATGAGGTTCATATGTGACTTGTAAGATTGAGATTAACAACTTGAAACATCCTATTTACATGACAGTCAGATCCAATATTTATGTTCAGAGTTCAATGATGAGTGTTGGCTTTATGAAACTGCTTAACAGTTTTTAATTACTCTGTACAGTCTCATGTCCCAATTGAAGCAACGTCTCATCACTTTTCTTTGCTCCATCAAAACAGATGATGCTGATAATGATGATGATGATGATGATGAAGTGGCGCATCAGTAACGTCAGCAATCTCTATAGTGTGATTAATATATTATCAGCAAGCATAGTTGAAACACATTTATGATCTTGAAGTTTGAGAATTATGAGAGATGGACTGGTAAAATGAAAGCTATGATGTAGGGTAATGTTTCAATCCTGGATAGCTCTGTGGATAAAAATCATTGTTCCAAGCTTAAGTCCTGGTCTGGCATATAATTTTTATCTGTCGAGTAGTTTCACTGTAGGATTTTACCCTCATCATAGAGACATGATCGTCATCTCATAGAGTACAAAAAAAGAAAAAAAAAAGGAATAGCTCTGAATATTTTGTTGCGACAAATAATTAGGTTAACATAATGTGCCCCAAGGAATGTTCTAATGTACAGACTACTCGGTTTTGGGATTCAATAGGGCTAAATATATGTCTATCATAAATGTTTAGTACAAGTTCCAAACCCAAGGTTATATGACGCTCATTTTTGAAGAAATTAAAAGAAGTAAACTAAGAAAATTTGTAACGTTAAAAAAGCCTATTTGTAACATACAAGAATTAATAACTCGTTTGAAAAAAGTAAACATGAAATGTTTACAACCGATTCCATTGTCAAAGAAAAAGCACTTTTTAATCCATACTTACACGAGTCTAGGCAATGGCGATTGCCGTCGAACATTTACTCATTCATTCTGCCAAATTTAGTATCTCCATTGGCCATACAAGTTGTTCGGAATTTCCCGTTACAAACTTCTAGGACTTGTGAAGGGGAGTCAGTACATAACATTGTGAATAACAGTCCATGTTCGGAAACGCACCGTTTCCCTTCTACGACGGTTTCAATTCATATGCGAAAAGCGTCCACGTCTGCTGAGGGAAAAAGGAAAGTCTCAGAGTTGCTTGTCCCGGTATGCAACAGGGCAGACAGGGTGAGGTGTACTACTTCTTGTGGTATCATATGCAACGTTTAATTTACGTGACTCCTCTAGAGACAAAGGAAGATCTGTTGGCACGAGTTCTGACTGCTGCACTATAAATTGAAGAGACACCAAGTGGGACGGAGAGTGTGTACCAGAACGTTCTTCGTAGGTACAACGTCTGTAACAACGTTGGTTGTCACCACATTGTCGCCACATGCACCAGTGATGTTCTGTACATACAGTATGCTGGGTTCTTTTTTGTGCTAGAAGAATGTAAACACGTAATGTTTACGTGTTAATACAAGTTAGCGATAAATGGACGTTTCGTGATGTATCCTTTCGAATTGTTACCTAATAACTGTACTGCGTCACGCCTCAAGCAGAAGTGGATGAGTTAAACATCGGAATTGAAACCGTCGTAGAACGGAAACAGTACATTTTCGGACATGAGTTCCTGTTCAAAATATTATGTACTCACCTCCCTCTACAAGTCCTAGAAGTCTGTTACAGGAATATCCGAACACCCTGAATTTGTGTTAGTCTTTTGAGTCCCATTCTTTAGCTCCAGCTGATCTAGAATCTTCTGTTGTCTAATGGAGATATTTTTTAAAAAAAGCACTCCGCCTTCAGGTCACAAGTGGCCCATAGGGACCATCCGACCGCCATGTCATTCTCAGTTGAGGATGCGGATAGGAGGGGCGTGTGGTCAGCACACCGCTCTCACGGTCGTTATGATGGTTAATGGAAATATGAAGATGTTCCATAAATTCATAAATGTTTACTGCCCAATTTTTTATGTTTTCTTGAGATTTTCACGATACTCAGATCTTAGTTTGCCGGGCCGCGCGGTTGCATCTCTATGCCGTGGAAAACATTTTTTTTTTTTACATACATGACTTTAATCTTCCAAAACGATCGCAAGGTGCCTCTTCCGAGCAACCACACGTATTCTACCATCCCTACCTATCCTCTGTTTATGACGCGTCATGCTCTACGTCTGTCCCTCCGGTATTCATCGTTATGGAGTAAATGCGTCAGTACTCTCGCGGACATATTTCGAGGACAACTATTAGGTTTCTATTAGATGAGTATCGTAATCCATTATTTTGACAGTATATGCAGGGAACCACGGTTACTAACAACATGAATAATGTTTTACATTCCTGTATAGCTTGACGAGTTTGACTCGTGTGTCTAATCACTAACAAATGTGCATTTCCTATTGTTAATAGTAAAAGCTTATCACGTCCCCACAAAGTAGTGGTTTTTTTTTTGGCTTGAAAGTGGTAAGAGACTGCATTGTGAAGATAATTTATGAAATGCTGTAACCAAAATTACATTTGAGCTTTACTTTCAGAGTGCGCATGACCAAAGAGGAGTTAAGGACTTAACAACCTTCTTGCAGCAAGAAGCGACAACACACACTCCCACAGCGCAGCAACAGCAACCGGCAGAATGACACGTCGCTAACGCAACAGAGCTTGGCTTAAGCTTTGTGTAACAGTCTGCTGATATGTATTCTGAATGGTCACAGACGATGACATGGGACTCTTAAACACTTAGCGGGAACTTTTACCTGATAGTGAAACGCACGTTGCATAATGTTGTTCTGTTACGGGTCTCAAGTAATGCCAGGGTTTGCAAAATGAATGTCTGGGTTTTAAGGCTTTGTAGCATTTATTGCGTTCAACTTATAATAATACATAACATTTCAAGTGAAAGAGCAACTCAAACATTTTTTTTTTCTTACAAGCGTTCAATGTGAGCACCATTCGTCACACAGCACACATTGAGTCCAAGGGCAAGGTGTCTGCAGTAATTGTTACTATTCTGTAATAAGTCGCGTAGTGAGTTACGCCGTTGAGGCAAAATCTTGCTACTTAATAAAGGTCTAAGTTTGAGCTTCTTCCAATGGAGGAAAGATCTGTAGCGCCAAGAGCCATAATGTGCGCATCAAGATAAGAAACACCAGTTACAGTTGCTTCACAGAAAAGGGAAGGCTCATAAACTTTCCGCCACGCTATAGAACAAAAAAAGAAAATCACATGTAGTTTAGGGGAGTCTCGTTGCAACTGTACCATCTCATGGGGATTTGATAACCCCCAGATGTGGACATTATGCGTGCTCACATTTCCATTTAGGTGAAATTTCGATTTACCACTGAACCGACACGACCCAGAAAGTCCAAATCACCACGCGGCAACAGAGTGTTCGCATAGTTGTCACTTAAACCGTAGTCTGTAGGCTTATAGCTTTTAACAACTGCAAACGAAAAGGACGTAGTTGAAAGCATTTCCTTAAAAATCTTCACAAAGACGTCGTTCGAAGAGCTAATTGGCGACTAGCTTTCCGAACTGATTTCTTGCGGCTACGTGTGAGGGTTCTCTCACACGTTCAACACGTTTTTCAGTCATAAGTTACTCTTGTGCCGTGTCACGAATGGTTTCACATTGAACACTTGTGAGGAAAACTTAGTTGCTCTTTCATTTCATGAATTATTTACAGTTGTAAATTGAATGTAATAAATGCTACAAAGCCGTAAAACCTCTATATTTATTTTGAAACTCCCGGTATTTTTCATTGAAAAGTTATGGCCTCTCTGTCACCGAACGTGATAATAGATTTCCCTTTGAAGGCTCCTTTTAGATGATGGCTTCCAACTGCAGCTACACACGATGCAGACTCCGTAACCACAGAGATCCGCCATTACATCGCTGTTTAGAGTGACTGGCGAAGGTAGATAAGTAACTCATATGCACGATAGTGGCAGTGTAATACGTAACAGAGAAGAAAGAAGGAGAGAGAAGGACGAGATCACGACCTCATCTGACATATTTACACGCATCTAGCCCTCTGGAGATAGGCAATGAGGGACTACATATTGCTGATGACATAATGATGGTAGTATGTTGGTGCACGGCAGTAAGATCTCTAGCTCCCGTAATAAAATTTTATGAGATGAGTGTGGCTAAAAGTCATAGAATACTAAAACTAAATATAACTAAAAAATATAAAAACGTCGTAAAAATGAGTAGTAAAACTCACAGAGTAATATAACTAACTTCAATTAAAAATGCAAAAGCCATAAAAATCCACAGAAAAAATCGCAGTATAATAATACTAACTGCAAATAAAATATATAAAACCACCATTAAAATGCGCCCGCTACAACACACACACACACACACACACACACACACACACACACACACACACACAGAGAGAGAGAGAGAGAGAGAGAGAGAGAGAGAGAGAGAGACATACACACACACACAAACCTACGAAAATAACGCCCTTTGTAAAACCAAAACTTACAGCAACAAAAAGGAAAAAGTAGTGAAAGGAATTAAAATGGAATAGCAGACTGCTGTGACTGGCTGATCGCTGAAAGAAAAAGGGTAAGTCCTCTAACTTCACTATACATTTACTGAGACATCACGCCTCGCTGCGTGCCATTCATATCAGTATTATTATTCCCGATTGCAGCGATGCTTTTCCATCATTTCTTATTTTACTGATCACAATACATGGCTATCAGGCAAATCAAATAGCGTTTCCTTTCTAAATTTAGTTGAACGAAAGGAGATACTTCTCCACTTGCAGTTGAACCGTTAAACACAAACAAAAGTCCTTAGATTTGATGGTATCCTGTGGCACGTGTTCCAACTGGAGGGTATGAATGTTAAACTGAAAGATCGTAACGCTGATGTAACAAAATTATCACGAACACCTAGAGGATGTAAGAGGGGAACCTTAGATACTTCGTTTATAGATCCTACGCACCAAGCTACTGAACATTGTACATTTTTGAAGACACGATGCGCTGAAGTGTCCAAGATTAACACTTTACTACCACAATCAACGACGCTAATTTATCTAAATATCAAGCCCAGTTTTAATTGTCTAGTTCTTAGTTGTAACAATCATCCGCAGGCGATACAAACTACAGAAGAATACTGGATAACTAAAGTCTTGTCATTAATGAAGACTTACTGACTAGAAACTGTTTGCCCGCCCGAATATCCGAGTACACTTAAGTGCCCGCTTCCGGGTAGCGGCTCTCGCGGTTCTAGGCGCGCAGTCCGGAACCGTGCGTCGCAGGTTCGAATCCTGCCTCGGACATAGATGTGTGTGATGTCCTTAGGTTAGTTAGGTTTAAGTAGTTCTAAGTTCTAGGGGACTAATGACCACAGCAGCTGAGTCCCATAGTGCTCAGAGCCATTTGAACCGGGTAGCGGAGAGGCGCACCAGCGCCAGATCGAATCCGCTCTGCGAATTAACGACAAGGGCTGGTGTGTCGATCAGTCTGGATGTTGTTTTTAGGTGGTATCCCACATCCCACTGGGTAGACTGGTACTCACGCGCCACTTCAGTTACACAGTTCGCAGCCATTTAGTAAATGTTCTCATAGTTACACATGCGGTGGCGCTCGACACAAAAAGCTAGGGTGCGTAAATTTCGCCCAGGGTAGTGTCAGAAAGAGCATCTGGCCACCCAGAAACACTAACATTGTCAAACCAGAATTAAAATGACATTTGTTCAAATGGTTCAAATGACTCTGATCACTCAACATCGGAGGTCATCAGCCCCCTAGAATTTAGATTACTTATACCTAACTAACCTAAGGACATCACCCACATCCATGCCGGAGGCAGGATTCGAACCTGGGACCGTAGCGGTCGCGCGGTACCAGACCGACATTTACAGATGTTACACTGAGACTAATTACATTCACAATTCGATCCAAACTTAACCTTTACAAACACAGTAGTTGCGTAGTCAGAAAGCCTGACGAATATAACGATGTAATTGTTTATTTTATGGTATTAAAATTCACATAACTCATAGGTAACAATTACACAAACATCAATTTTACAATTTTTAAGTGTTCACTAACCCGGTGGCTTAATAAGGCCTGCCAATGAAGACAAAAAAAGGTCGAATGTGGGAAATAATTCGTAAAGTGCCAAATTTTTGTACAGTGGTAGGAAAGAGTCCCATGAGCAACATAACTAGAAATCTTGACTGTGTGGCTGAGTGTGAGCGTACGGTGTGAAGTTCACATTTTTTATATTTTTCTTGAATAACTTGAAAATTACGGCCTTTAGCGGAAAAGTATTCCAGTGAAGTATTTAACTACATTAAATTTCCTACAAAAAAGGCCTTGTTCATTTTTTATGCAGGACTAATATTTCTTGCGTAGCGACTGGTGAGAGAATATGAAAATCGTGCGCGGTTTTTGAAGGACAAAACTTTGCGGGTTGCATAAAACGGTGTCATTAGGGGCATCTGAATCACCCTTCCTAAATCTCTGCCTATAACGTACATATTTTTTCTACAATATTTTCCTAAGTGCTGAACGAGTAAGTAAATAGTCATGCCAAATGACATTCATATCATATGGCAGTGAAAGTTACGGAGAAATCATTGTAAGAGAGTATCGCGGAAGATGTATGATAGTAAATATTCCGTATGACATTGCAAAGCGAATGCTACCCGGGCACCGGCAGCGCTTGGTACGGATGAAGGCCAGCTTCCAACAAAAAAGTTGGGGGACAAGGAACGAAGAGAAAAAGGCCGCGCAGCGCGGCCAAGTTTTGAGTTACTGCGCCCGCAGCAATTAGTCGGTGTAAGCCTGTGCCTCGTGCCTCGTGCACGCCGATGGTCCCGACAACTTCGCCTTCCAGGAGTCTGCCCTCGACCCTATGGCCATCCCAAACTATATCTCTTTGGTTTCGTCCATCTGTTTCTCCATTTATATTTCGCACATCAGTATCCAACGAGTGGCTGATGCACTTGCTACCAATACTGTTGAGTTTACGGACAAATGACCAAAGCAAACACATCTTATTTTGCTGACTTCTGAATGGGAACACCGATGGAACGTGATAAACATGGTAACTCAGTGTCATCGCATGAATACGAATGTTTAGTACCCTCTTAATGGTGTTGGTAAAAATTACGTCAGAAATAGGAAACAGGAGTAGATTAGGTTTTCTTGATCATAACAGTCCGATGCTCCATTCCTTTGGGTTGAATTCGAAGCTCCGTCCAGTCGATAGAGACGTTGACAGAGGCGCAACTTCTTTGTCGTTTTCTAGGAAAGCAGGCAATACGCAGCCATCTAAACTGACTTTTAACGCGTCTAAAGCCCTTAAACACCATTACTCTCTACACAAGCGTCCACACTAAGCAATTATACATGGAACATGACACACAGGCTTCAGGACGAGGATTGCAAACAGGTGAGCGTCATCTACGAACTTTCTAAAATAAAATATAATGAAATCTGAGCAGCCATCTCAGATTGTTCGTGTATGATGCTGTCATTTAGCGTCTAGTAAATTCATGACAAGATCAAAACAAATTACAAAATGATTTAGACAAGATACCTGTAAGGTGCGAAAAGTGGCAATTGATCATAAATAATGAAAAGTGTGAGATCAAGCACACGAGTCCTAAAAGTAATCCGCTATATTCTGGTTACACAATAAAAAGACACAAATGTGAAGGTGACAAGCCGGCCGGCGTGGCTGAGCGGTTCTAGGCACAGCAGTCTGGAACCGCGCGACTGCTACGGTCGCAGGTTCGAATCCTGCCTCGGGCATGGATGTGTGTGTGAGATGTCGTTAGGTAAGTTAGGCTTATCAAGTTACAAGTTCTAGGGGACTGACGACCTCAGATGTTAAGTCCCATAGTGCTCAGAGCCATCATCAATTTTTGCAAGTCTTCCAAGTATTCCCTTCTGTTTGATGCCGTTGCTGCCTCCTTATAGACAACTGTATCATCTGTGAACAGCCTCACGGAGTTTGCGATGTTATCCACTACACCATATATACAGGGTGATTCACGAAGACATGAAAATTTTTTATTATGTTTTTCCACAAGCGAAACTAAAGAAAAGAGTTCATATAATAATAGATCGGCAAATGTTTAGTTACGGAGTTACAGCTAATAAAAGATTTTGCCTGAAATTTAGCAACTTCGCTAATATGAAATAATCGCAAAACTGTACGGGGTTAAAGTAAAGCATGATTTCCATTTAATTTGTTGTTGTTGGTCTGGTGAATCTTATAAAACATGTCCCAGACGGGTATCTTCAGTAGTTTTCCAGAACAAACAGACAAACAAAGATTATTAGATATGTAAATTTGTTTACTTTCCATTAAGAATGTAGAAACGTTTGTATCATTGTTAGCAACCGGTAGTGACTTGTTTCAGTCGTTTCCTAACATTGAAACGAGTTCGTTTTCTGTATTGTTCACCTACGCCGTTACTACACATTTAAATGAACATTTTCCCCATAAATGGATTGATCGTGGTGCTACACGTCTGTGGCCACCCAGATCGCTCGATTTAACACCACTGGCTTTTTTTTGTATGGGAATGGATGAAGGTCGTAGTTTATGAGGACAAAGTCAGTACAAGTGAGGCATTATTTGCTCGCATTATGACTGCAGTAGACGAAATTAAGAATAATCCTGTGAAATTAAGACGAGCAACAAACTCTGTTCATACAGGTGCAGATAAATGCATTCAACTCTGTGGAGACATTTTTAAACATTTATTGTGAATGTATTGTGAAATTGTAATTACACTGTACACCTTCCTTATCACTGATCTTTGTTTTTTCCTGTTTAACATGAATTCACGTGTGCTATGGTATTAATAAAAACAGATTATCTGACACATTCATACAGTTTCAGTTAACGTTAGTACCATCATTTTTCCAAAATTAAATTCTCTACAGCTTCCGAATAAAACTTCGTGCACTTGACTGTGATTTAAAAGACAAATTGGGCCAAGCAGTTAATTAATTAAAATGTTACCAAATTACTTCTTTGCTTCTCTGAACGTTCTGGAAAACTACTGCAGTTGCACGTTTGGTACATGTTTTGCTAGACTCACCAGATCAATAACAACAAAATAAATGGAAATCGTGGTTTACTTTAACCTCGTACAGTTTTGCAATGGCTTCATATTAGTGAAGTTGCTAAATTTAAGGCAAAATCTTTTGTTAGCCATAACTCCGTACCTAACAATTTGCGGACCTACGTTTATATGAAATTTTTACTTTAGTTTTAGTTGTAAACATATTAAAATATTTGCATATCTTCGTGACTCACCATATGTAAAAAATAGCGGCTGTTAAGAGGGGAGAGGAGCACATTTTATTGGAAATTAAAAATTGCATTAACATCCTCTGCAGGGCATTTTCAACCTTTAAGCCATTGTCAACTGTTACTTGCATATAGATCCGCACTGACAACGTTTTGACACAGTATGCATCAACAGTCACTTCAGCATATAAGCGGAGGTGTTAATCATGAACTAATGTCCACGTTGATATTTTCAGCTGTATCCACATATATTATAAAAATGGATGTACATATATATGTATGTTCCACATCTCCTGCTAAACCACTGGACCAGTTTCAACCAAAGTTGGTACAGATATCACTTAGCCTCTGGAAAGAATCGCTGTGGCGGTAGGAACCACATACCTATCACAGGAGCAGGGATGGCAGTGAAAACAAGTGTAGCTAACCATGCGAGAATTCCTAGACTTTGTTCATCCACTGTTTAAGAATAAGAGCACTTAATGGTTCCTAACAAACTTTACACATAATTTCAAGCCTTTGCGAAACTCTTTCTCGCTGACAACCACCACAAAATGATGAAAGTAACAAAAAAAACTTAATCACTTACTACATTTTCGCTGTTTATACAGTAAAATTTCAACATCAGTCATGAAACTATAGTTCATTAGTTATTTACTACTAAATATTCGGCCGGCCGGAGTGGTCGTGCGGTTCTAGTCGCTTCAGTTTGGAACCGCGCGACTACTACGCCTAGAACCGCTCGGCCACCACGGCCGCCCGAGAAGGTGGACAGAGAGAGGGGAGGAGGAAATCGACAGAGAAAAGGAAGAGGTTGAGATGAACGGAGAGACGGTGCAACAGAAGATGAACAAAGAGAGGGGGAGGAGGAGAAGGACTGAGGGAGGGGGAGGGGAAGATGGACAGTAAAAAAGGCTCGAGGAGATGGACAGAAAGTGGAAGAGGAGGAGAGGGGGGGAGGGGAAAAGGAGAAGATGGAGTAACAGAAGACTGGAATAAATACCTACCTGGGCAGCGCCGGGTACTCAGCTGGTGCGTTATAAATGAAATGGAGAATAAAATAAATAAGGAAGTCATGTATCAGCTCCCATTTGCTGAAATGATGTTAATGCGCAGACATGCGATCACTACGTGACTTACAAGCTGAAGCAGGCCCTAGTTTATGATTTTTGTTTCGAAAAATTGTCTGCGTCATTGGTGCAACCACAGTGTCCCCTTTTTAGAAAATTCTTGCCCACTTTGGAACCCAACTTAACGAAAATAACTGCTGATAAATCTCAGAGAAGCACTGCACAGTTACGAGTAGTATAAACTGCCACGTTTTTGTTATTCCAACTAGTCACCTAAGTAACAGCAGAATCGTTGTTGTAAACGTAATTTTTCTTGGTTATTCCTTGATGAGTGTATAAAACAATTAATTTACACAGTTAATCTTGTCGTGAGTAGCTACAATTAAATTACTTTTTTATCCCAGTAGTAAACAAGGTAACGAAAACATGTTGGTGACTGTTTTACGAGGCTCTTTTGACTGTCTGTAAAGCCGAAAATGCATCAGCAATATCTTTAACCGGCCAATATTGAGCTACGCGAAATTATTATTATTAGATAACTCACGTGATGGCGTTATGTGAAACACGTTGCTGTTAGACAGTACCTCATCTTCCACTGTACTTCAAACGTTGTAACGCCAGAACACGCGAGAAGCGAACACGGCGAGGAGGAACAAAAAGAAAGAAAGATGTCACAGCTGAGTGGAGACCAGCGGCAGCGCACGCAACACTGGCTGCGGGCCTGCGTGCTGAGGCGAGCTTTGCGTGCGGCGCGTATCGACACGGAACGTAAGCCTCGCGGGACAGGTGCACTCGCGTCACACCCGGTCTGCGGGCAAAGCGGCTGACGTTGCTTCAGTGCGAAGCTCATAGCTACTGTAGGCTGTATCAGATGCTCCAAAGAGACGTATACAGAGTGATTTTTTCCCCACAATGTACAAACTCTACGGACTGATCGATGAGAGTACACAAAAGAAAAGAAAATCTAATTAACTTATGTCCGGAAACGCTTGGTTTCCATACTGTAGACAATTTATTCAATGATGCATTGTTACAGAGGCTGCAGCTACAGTTACAGTATGCACGCGTTTCTCGTAGAGGGTGGTTCTGTGCCTCATACGTCATGTCCCAGCGCCCTCTCCTGCCACAACCATTGGTAAAGTTGTGGCCGATTCACCTCTCTTGCTGACTCACACTGTAGAGGATGTGGTACAGCGTTGTACACTTCGGCCACAGATACTAGTAGCCTGGCCTTGCTGTGCAGAAGCTATAGGGCTGGTGTGGCTCCAACACAAACCACGTGACTGTTGGCAAGACGCGGCGGGATTTGAAATCAGCGGTCTGTCATCCTATGTTTGTATCGTATTTTCTCCACATTTCTCAATTGACTGCCAAACGCTTCCAACAAAAATTACTTCTTTATTTGCGAAAAATTATGTAAGAACCACATTTGACCTGGATTTGTTCACAGTGCCATTTATAAAATCTAACAAATACATCGAACGCGCCTCTGGTGGGCAGCGGGACGAAATTACTATAAACTATCAATTAAAGTAAAATGTCTTAAAATTCTTTTAAACAGTAAGAGTGGGCTCGTGTCAAAACTTTAAATATTGGATTCGCCGGGTTTTGAGCTCTAGTGACTTATAAAAGAAAATGGGATATGGGAATTATGTCAACTGTAGGTGCCAGCCCATTTTAGAATATCAATTTTAAGTGAGTTTCAAAGGTTCAGTTCCTACTATTTTTACAAAAGTTTAAACTATCAGTTTTAAAAGAAAGATATTTTAGATGAAAGGTGAGACTTTGAAGTTCCAGAAAATAATTTTGGAGGCTACATTTATTTAATAGTATTAGAAGGTAGAAAAAAATTCTCTTGATGTGTCGACTATAGGTGCTCTTACCTTATTATAATCTCACTTGTATATCCAAAAAGGCGCGCATGTGCAGGTGGCTTAAAGTTTTTCCGTTTCAGGGCCTGTAGACAAAGCTGCCTTCGGTTTTCATCCTTAGGGAACGTATGAGTAGGAACGAGAAAGCTATACTTACTTCTGTAACCGAATTATCACAGATACTTTCCAAAATGTAATATGAGTCTAACTTTACAGGCATCACTTTCAACACTTTAATTTACGTGATACTCTATTTCAAGTGTAAAAAATACACAAAAGTCACTTCAGCAGATTTCAAAAAACGCATCTGCACTATCATAGAAACACTTACACGTGAAATGTAATGCCATTTCCCTCGACAAAACGCTGAGTACAGCCAGAAACGCAACACGAAACAACCATGTTTTGCCAACATTCACGTGACTTTAGCCCAGAGATGTTGGAGCCACGAAAATGACGTGAGGGCCAGTCTATGATATTTATGGTCGAAGGTTGTACACAATGGTTCCGCATTCGAATCGAGAGCTTGCCGAAATGTTGTTTACTTATGGAAATGCAAATGGCAACGGGCGGCGAGCAGCAAGGTTGTATTAGGAGACCTATCCCCGCCAACAACAACCACAGCATTCAATGTCTGCAACAGTGTTTTGGTGTTTGTCTGAGACAGGGCCGTTTCAGGAAGCAGGAAATCATGAAGGACGTACCAGTAATGTTCGGACACCAAACTTGGAGGAAAATGTGATGAACTCTGTAAAAGGCGGCCACCGTGTCAGTGCCAGGCAGTTGACCCGCCAGGACATGGTAAGCGAGACGTCCGTGTGGAGCAGCCTCCAGGGTGTTACTACTCTTATCACTTACAGCGTGTGCAGGGCTTACTAGTGGCAGGCTTTGTGCATCGGGAGAGCTTTTGTCACGGGTCTCCTCACCAGGCATCCACGATTCCGGGATTTGTGTCACCCACCTTATTGACAGATGTGGCCACCTTTACGCGGAGTGGTATCTTCAACTTTCGTAACACTCATCTGTAGGACAGTACGCAGAACCACCATGGTGTGGCGACAGCGAATCATCAGCACCGGTGCAGTCGGAATGTTTGAGCCGGGGTAATCGGCGATCGCATTTTGGGACTAGTCTTCCTTCCACGTCGCCTAACGGGCCGGAACTATCGGCGTTTCTTACGGTGACTTTTCCTCCCCTGCTGGGTGAAATACCATTGATGATTCGAAGGGATATGTGGCTGCTACGTGATGGTGCTCCAGCCCACTTCGCCGTTAACGTCCGGACGCATGTCGGTCATATCTTCCCTGATCGGTGGATCGAATGAAGGGGTCCAGTTGTATGGCCTGGTCGTTCACTGGATCTCAACCTGTGCGATTTCTGGTGACGGGGCCATATCAAAGCTGTCGTGTATGCAGAGCCCATTCCAGATGTATAGACAATGGAGCAGCGTATTCATGCTTCCATTGACACTGTTCCGATGCAACCTGGCTGATGTGAATGTGTGAGACAGAACATGCTACGGCGCGTACATGCATGCGTTGAGGCACATGAAAACCATTTTCAACACATTCTTAAACCGTGGTTGCACGTGCAGCGCGTATTAGGCGGCAGTCTCTGTAACAATGTACGATTGAATAAATCGTCTCTAACATGGGAACGATGAACTTCTCGACATAAGTTCATTAGACCTTGTTTGTTCTGTATTCTCTCATCGATCAGTCCCTACAGTTTTTACACGGTGGAAAAGATCACCATGTATGAGGCAGACACTTGAACCAAACTCGAACTGCAAAATTCCCAGAAGGAACTCCAACACATCTGTTGTCCCGTTTGTTGTCGAATGGTGATTTGGTGTTGCGTTACTTCCACAAAAACAAAAATATGCGAATATATGGACGTACAACACAGCGTACACTCTTGACGCCCCACTAAGAAATACAGCTGCGTCCTCATCAAAGTGAATGCAGTCACTAGCATGTTTAGTAGTTTGCAGTTGACGGTACACCAGGCCCAACAAACAGAGAGCAACGAGAATCAGTTGCAATAAAGCGATTTGTCTGGAAAGGCGGCTGGAATAATAAGTTATAAAGAGCAGAAAACACAAAGGTGAAAATTAACTCCACTGACAAAAGTTCGGAGGTTGTTCAGGGATATTTTCTGAGTGTTTTGGTGTAAGGGACAAGAGCTTTTCGGTAGCTCGTTACAGAGTAATTCCAATTCGTTCGATTTCTTACCCAAATTTATCTTTGTATCTGTATTGCACTGGCAATACATGAACAACAGCGTAGATGTTAATGGTATGCTCCTAGTGTTTTTCCACGAACAAACTGCCCTATTCACTCGTTGAACTTGCTGTTGACGATAGTAATGCGCAATTTATTTTTCGTCATGAAGCTTGCATTCAGTTTTGCTCCGTTCTGTCTCGGGTTTGTTTTCCAAGCAGTCTTAATTGTAAGGTAAGCGTAATACACAGCGGTACGGATAGGTATATTTATGAACACTGGCCAACATACCCCTTTTATGTGGGTTCACTGAACGCAATGAAAGAGAGCCACAAAGCGACAACCATGTGGCACCAGCTATGCATCTGGTTGTGAGGCTTGTGCCAGTACTGTGCGTCTTGGTGACTGCGTATTGCAAAGTTGTGAAGGTGTTTGCACAGAAAGGTAACGGGAGTAACAAGTAACGAACATAATAAGCCATAATTACATTATTACTCTGCACAGAAGACCACAGGTCCCACACAATGTCCATGAACAGCATCCGAAATTTTGTCGCCCAATTTCGACTTGACGCTTTACATATAAGTGATCGGCGTTGTGGGAAGTGGAGAAAGGGCTCGCAATCGCGTGTATACAACACTGAAGTATGCTTTGACAATAGTTTTGGAAATTATGGCAAATCTGTCGCGACCGCTATAACCAAATGAGGGTAGGTGACATTTTTTATGGCAATTTGTTCATCATATGGAGATGTTAAACTTACCGAGCCTCTTGGTATTTTTGAGAGGAGTAATTAATTTTTCTGTAAGCCTAGCGTCGAGGGAAACTATTCGTTCGACAGTAACATCGGTTACCCTCTCGTTGCAACGACTTCTCAACCTGCGCTGTTCTACGCATTCACGCACTGTCATCTATGAAGATGAAGTCAGGATCGAATGCACCCTGAACAGACGCACATGGGGAAGGAGAGCGGTGTCACAATAACGTTGACCAGTGATTGTACCTTGTTCAGTAATATAGAGGACAATACGGCCTTGCGGCATTACGCCTCCTCACACTGCAAAACATTGACAGCCAGAACGAACATGTTCGACAATGCTGGACGTGCCCGCATTTGACGAGAGCTGGAAATACGCAATGTACCAAGAAACATTGCCGAACATGATAGTTTTGGTGGTCCAGTTGTTGGTATATGGGAGGCATAATGTTTCATGGCCGTACTCACCATCTTTCAACACGGTACACTCAGCGTTCAACGTTATCGTGACACTGCACTACTTCCCTACGTAGTTGTTTCCAGGGGTATATTTGGCTCTAACTTCAATATT
The DNA here is from genome assembly GCF_023897955.1 of Schistocerca gregaria. Taxonomy (NCBI): domain Eukaryota; kingdom Metazoa; phylum Arthropoda; class Insecta; order Orthoptera; family Acrididae; genus Schistocerca; species Schistocerca gregaria. The sequence continues at coordinate 670,681,871 of NC_064924.1, read as the reverse complement.
ATGGATGACAATACGCCACCGCATCGTTCTGCACAGATAGAGGTGGCCTGGGAACGAGAGGATGCTCGGCGAGTGGAATGGCCTGCCCATTCCGTCGACTTTCCTACCACAGCTACTCCTTAGCAACCTCGTGGTCAGCACTGGAGCACATTGCAAAGCATGCATTGCCGCCTGTGGTTGGTAAGCATACACCCTATTAAGTGTGCACCCCGATAGCTGAGTGGTCACCGTGACGGATTGACGTCCTACGGGCCCGGGTTCGATTTCCGGCTGTGTCGGAGATTTTCTCCGCTCAGGGACTGGGTGTTGTGTTGTCTTCATCCCAAACGGCGCGCAGGTCGCCCAGTGTGGCGTCGAATGCAAGAAGGCCTGCACCAACGCGGCTGTACCTGCCCCTTAAGGGGCCTCCCGGCCAATGACGCCAAACGCTCGTTTACATTACCCTATTAAGTAGCATGTGCCGCCGTTTGTAATGTGCAACGGATCATTATTAATCGTGGTAACTTCAATATGATTATTGCTTTTGAATAAAAGTGTTATTTTCGTTGGTCTCTTGGCGTATAACTTTCAGTTACCACTACATTGGACCACATAACATTAAAGTGACAAAAATCATGGGATACTTCCTAATATCGAGTAGGATCTCCTTTTGTCTGGTGGAGCGCAGCAGCTCGAAGTAGCATGGACTCAACAAATCGTTGGAAGTCCCCTGCAGAAATATTCAGCCACGTTGCCTCTGTAGCTATCCATCATTGCGAAAGTGTTGCCGTTGCAGGATTTTGTGCACGATCTTACCCCTCGATTATGTTCCACAAATGTTCGACAGGATTCACGTCGAATGATCTCGGTGACCAAATCATTCACTCGAATTGTCCATAATGCTTCTTGAATCCATTGCCAGACAATAGTGACTTGGTAAATGATATCGTTGTCTGGGAGCCTGAAGTACACGATTGGCCAAACACAGCCATATCCAGTGAATGATCGCTTCAGTTGGACTGGAGGTCCCAGTCAATTTCGTGTCAACACAGCCCTCACCATTATGGAGCCACCAGCGGGTTTTGCACAGCGCCTTGTCCACCACTTGAGTCGATGGCTTGGTGGGGTGTGCACCACGCTCGAACCCTGCCGTCAGCTCTCATCAGCTGACCAGCCCACGGATTTCCAGCCGTCTAGGATCCAGTCGGTACGGTCACGAGCCCAGCAGGGGATGTCGTGCCGTCCAGAGCGAGTCGCGTCCGTCGTCTGCTGGCCTGGCCCGTCAGCGCCAAACTCCATCGCACTCTCCTAGTAGGTACGTTACTCGTACGTCCCGCACTCATCTCTGCGGTTGTTTCGAGGCAGATTTACCTGCCTGGTAGAACTGACAATTCTACGCAGACGCCGCTCCTCTCGCTAATTAACTGAAGGCCGTCGGCCACTGCGTTGTCCGAGGTGAGAAGTAATGCTTCAAATTTGATACTCTCGGCACGCTCTTCAATTTTCGAAATGGAATATCCCATGCGTCTACCTCCAACTACCATTCCGCGTTTAAAGTCTGTTAATTCCCCTCGCGCGGCCAATCAAGTAGGAAATCTTTTCACACGTATCACCTGAATACAGATTACAGCTCCGCCAATGCACCGACCTTTCGTACCTAGTGTACGCGGTTATACTGTAATCCGTATACTTGCATACCGTCATTCCATTACTTCTCTCATCTCATGGTACCTGGATGTACCATTCCTAAAAAATTTCTGAACGCAATTCCTTGGCGAATTGTTGTCGTTATCAAATCTAAAGGCGGTGCTACACCATGTTAACGCGGTGTCTTCTAGACGGTGACCAACATTTTGTCCCGTTTACTCAATTACAGCATAAAAAACAGTTCACTTTAACATCAACATGGTGTAACAACAACAACGAAACGAGAAAACGAGAATAAGGGCATAATTCGTACTAAACAGCAATGCTAATGCAGTTAACACCTTATCGAAGAAATCACTTCTGCTCAAACTCTTAAACACGAATTATGTGAGGATGTCAAACTGATATTTACTAATAGAACACTAGTGACGGTGCTCCATTCCCACAAGGAAAAGACGAAACTATGAACCCAAGTGTTTAGTTAAGGCAGTTCTCACAAGTTCTTCCCGAGGCGAAATAACAAAAATTTCACTTTGCCAAATCATTTAAATGTAACGAAAATGATGTGCAGGTAGTTTTACTAGTTTTCGTATGGACACTAAAGTGCAAAAGCAGCGCAAAGAATCACAGTAACACCATCTTTCTTAAACTATACTCTTAAGTACCAACACAGGCTACAAGCTCCGCCTAGCGAATCGGTGTCATTTGAAGTCGTCGTTACTATGTACACATTGTGTCTTTACACACGATTACGGAGACAAAGAAATAAGTGTGCTTATGATGTACTGTATAACGAAACGAATAGCTTCTGATCAATTACAAATTATATTAAGTTTGATCATTGTTGCTGTCGATAACAAGAGTAATAATCGTTCCCAGAGCAATCAATTAGCTTGTAAATTGAAAGCGGGGGAGAAAAGATAGGAAAGGGAGAGGATCAGTGCTGTCAGCTGTATCACAGCTCGGATTCTGCGTGGCATCTGTTCTGTCGGACAGACACCAAGCATTCACAGAAGTAATCACATAGGATGTTCAAACACTAGTGCCATAGTCTTTGTGCAAGAATCAGTTTCAAGTGGCTCATAATCAGAAATGTAAATACCACTGCACACTTTCGCATGATGCGTCAGTCGGAAGCAACAAAGCTCGATGAAATTTGGACCATGCAGTTGCGGTAGAATACAGGATGAGCTGAAAGAAATATGAAATGAAAAAAACTGCGACTGAAATCATAAGGCTTCATACTCTGGCAGTGACGTACTGACTAGTGGAATGGAAGACCGGCATTATAGTAAAGTATAGAATAAATGTGTGCCTACGTTCTTGGAATTCAGTACACGGATTACCCCTGCTGCATAGGCATCCTTGCAGAACGGCTCGAGTGTGTAAGCCTGTTAGCAGCGTAATCGCGCCCCATTAGCGGCTGCAGCTACGTTTACATGTCATTCTGACGCCGACTACTCCACAAGTAAGACAACGATAACACAACTGAATGATATTATTTTTTTTGTTAAGATTTGTTGTTTTAAGGTGCAAAGTGATGAGAAACTTGTGAGCCAGAGATAGATATAAATATCAGCACAACAATAAAATAGCTCTTCTCGACACAAATAAGGATGAAACACTGAATAACCATACAATATTTCTTCATATATGTCACGTGCAGTGAATGACAACTGTGATACACAACGCATAGGTCAAATGATGTTGCTGGAGAAATTACGTGCTGCCATGTTCATTGTCATCTTATTTGAGCTGCCTTACATGCTAGAAAAAAGGAAAAGGGAGCTTCTTCGGCAGTATCCTTCCTATTCAAGATTCATATTTTATAACAAAATATTCATTGTACACTAACATACAAGACTTCCACGCTATTATTTATAATTAAATTATACATATTTAAAAAATGCAAGCATTGAGTGACTGCATGACTACGGACTTAATTAAGCTGACTCTATAGTAATATATTATATGCTTTCAGAGAACATCCAGCCTTAAAAATGTTGTGATATTATTATTATTATTATTATTGTTATTATTAGTCTGTTTCATGTTGTTACCCATCTAGAATTGTTATAATTGTCATAGAAGGTGTAGCAAATATAAAATCTTTGACAGATGTGCAATTTCACTAATACATGTAGCTAACAATGCATATTTCTTATGATGGCATGCACAGCTATTTTATGTCATTGCTTTAAGCACTGTCAGTGTTTCACGTGACCAGTGCAACTATCATTAACTTGGGTTAGACTATGCATCTTCATTTTCTATTCGTCTCTGACAGCGTTGCATAACTTCGAAATATAAGTTCTCATCTGTCTTTTTTATGTCGCATTGACTGCTTCTCATAAACTGAAGCAAGCACACGACAAACTGAACAATGGTGCACCCTTGACACATTCAAAACAGATCTAGCTTCATGTCAATATTCGTTACAATTAACTAATGCTTGCATGACGACACGAAAACTTCTTAGCAATACCGAACTTTTTAACCTATTTGGAATTTCGTGTACTTCTGAAATTTCTAAACATACACCATAGAACACACAACGTTAGGTCAAGTGATTCCGCTAAAATATTCTTCTGATTTTAAACGTAACTGTAGCTCATCTGAATACATAGCAACAACACAAAGTATTAATTACTAATCTGCGTTCAGGCACGTCAGACTGTAGTCGAATATCTGCTATACTGTGACACAAGATGTCTCATTTTTGTCATTAGCGTGTATGACAATTGCGAAATGAGTATCCAATTGGTTGAGCAAAGCAAGTAACTGAACGGTTCAGTCACATGCTTAATTCACTAAATTCCGTAGAATCTGAATACACTAAGCTTCATAAAATTATTATAAGTTGAAGACTCTGCAACACGTTGCACTAGACCTGATAAATGGCTTGAAACACTTTTAATACTCTCCACACAACTGTAACACTTCTGAGTAATTGAGTAAAATGAGAATACTCTCCAGACATTTGGACAAAATAGTGTCAAGAACACTGCAGTTACAACTGAATCCGAATAATGTGTGTGCTTTCTGCAGACGCCATCGCAGGTGCCCTAGGATCTCGAGGGACTGAACATGTGCTACGGTTTCACACGCGCAAGCCGCCTCCTAGTGTTTTTGCTTCGGCGTGCGAGCAGAGGCAGCGACGTGACGCTTGGGAAGGGCGCGCCGGCGAGGGCACGTACGTATTTACCTTCCTGGGCCTGCCGAAGGGCTTGTAGGGGTCCCTCCTGCGGAACTGGTGCGCCATGTCAGCTGCGCCTCATCACACTCGCGCGGGCGCCGCAGCGGCGGGCCTCACTCGACTGAAGTCGCCGCGGCCGCGGCCGCGGCCGCGGCTGGCCAAACCTTAGCCCAGATGAAGCGCTATAAATACGCGCGAGGAATGCCGAACGCACGGCAAGTGGCCCTCGTGGGCGCGGCGACCGCCCCCCAGACGCCTCCGGAACTGGCCGACCCGCGGGGACCCTCACACCAGCGTCGACACCCCTCGCAGGTGCGTGGCGGAGCTTACCTGCCACTCTCCAGCTCCGAGTTCGGCATCGAAACGATCCTACGTCACAAACCAGTCTAACGCTGGGTTCGCGCTGGCGAATACAATTTTGTATTTGGAAGAAAAGTTTTGAGGCGCAATTGTACAAACCCAGTTGGCAGTCTCGACGTCGACCATACAAATTAATAGTTCTTATTGTCTTTCTATGTCTGCAAGACTCTACATTAAGTACACAGTAATCCTAGTTAGCTACACGTAGCACTGTCTGTGTACCGACTTGGCGGATCAAGGTCAAAGGGCGCTACAATGCCCGTGGTAAGAAGCACCATAGCCCAGTATTCTTTCAATAAATCGTCCGCAGGCGTACGATGAAGGCTGGTATGATTGCCTCCCCCCTTTTCCTGCAGAGATAAACTCCACATTGTCGCTCTCTTGTATTTATCATTTCTCTTATAACCTGAATCTGCGTCAGCCTCTTAGTATAATCTCAAATCTTTTAATGTTGGCCACGATCGGCGTATGGTAGAACTAGATATATATATATATATATGTGTGTGTGTGTGTGTGTGTGTGTGACTAAGGACAGCTGTAGGTACTTTAAGTGCGGATGTACCATATGTTCAGAAGCCCTCCAGGACTTCCCGAGTGCTACGAGCAGTAGGGCTAATGGACAGGGGCGCTTCTTGCGCGTGACAGGTTGACCTGTAAGCGTGTGCGGATGGCCGAGGCCGTTAATGCAAGCGGATCATGCGCATTCGAGTCCTCGTTTTTCAGATTCATTTCAGTGCACACAGACTGCTGGAGTCCTATTTCTCGTAATAAACTATATCTCTCCTAGCGCCTCACACCCCACTCACCGTCCTGTACGCAGTTGTTATTGCGGTCTTCGGTCCAAAGACCGGAACCGGAACTAGGCTGTGAAAATCCGGGAATTCCCGCTTCGTCCTCCAGGATGTGGGCTCCTGGCGTCCGAAAGAAAGAAACGAAGAACAACACAGAAAAATAAAAAGATAGTAAAATCGATCAGTCTATTCAAGGTTTTCCCTATAGTAAGACAATCAAGGTTTGCTGCGTAAATAATTCTGACGTAAAAATATGGAGCCATTTAGTCAACTTCAGCTAGTACGCAATGCTGTTTACAGTGCGTCTATGTACTCATAACAGCAAGCAGTCATAACACACGGAGTTAAAGATCACAAAAATGTGTAACTGAATTTGAAACGGTTTGAATTGGTTGGCGAGTTTAATGAAGATGCTCTCTGTACACAGCTTGAAAGCTAAGATTGGTAGCGACCGCGGAAACTAGTGAATATCAGTCGGAAGTCATACACAGCCTTCCGACTCGTACCTGAAAGGTACAGGTCATGTTACAAATTATTCACAGCTGAAATTATACACAGCATTGAACAATGAAAACTACACTGTAAGGCCTATTGCTCGTGGTATCATTTGATCGTCGAAGTTAACAATGAGAAGAATCAACATATTAGCGGCTCGAGTTCCATCGACGTCTACCGATTTAGAAGCAGACAGACACGATGCCAAGAAAATGTAGGCGCACGGTACTGGCATTCAATATACTAAATGCAGTGGCACAAAGATGTCAGCCGACCTACATTCTTTAATTAAACGTAAGGAGAAATGGCAGTTTCAAATTGCAGTTCATTCTGTTTGTAATATGAGTATGATTTAAAACGGAAATAAATATTTTTACAATTATACAGGTTAACTCCTGAAATGCATCTAAAATAGGTTACAAATTCTTATAAAATGCATCATTTTTATGATATATGAATGGAAAATAAGTGTTTCAAGACAAGTGATGATAAACTCAATGCCTTACCTTCTGAATATTAGCGTCGCTCGGTGCTTTTTACTGCATTTCACGGGGTTCTTAAGCTGTTGTTGAATACGGACGGAAAAATGACGTTTCTCGCCTGTTGTCTCTCTCCAAACTGATTCTAAGCAACGGCATGGGCCGCTGAAGAGATCCTTCTGTTGTAAGAAATGCGGCGCGTCGAGGTTTGTTGCTTACTCTTAGAGGATGCGCGACAAGAAAAAGTGGAAATGTTAGTTTCATCAATCAATCAAGATGCATCTTTCGCGAAGTTAAAATAACGGAAGATGGTTTCCGAAATCATTCTGACATAGAAATACGCGAGTCATTTACAACCTTTACTAGTTCGAAGATCAATACTAACATCTTTCCAGAATGAGATTTTCACTCTGCAGCGGAGTGTGCGATGATATGAAACTTCCTGGCGGATTAAAACTGTGTGCCCGACCGAGACTCGAACTCGGGACCTTTGCCTTTGGCGGGCAAGTGCTCTAGCAACTGAGCTACCGAAGCACGACTCACGGCCGGTACTCACAGCATTACTTCTGCCAGTACCTCGTCTCCTACCTTCCAAACTTTACAGAAGCTCTCCTGCGAACCTTGCAGAACTAGCACTCCTGAAAGAAAGGATATTGCGGAGACATGGCTTAGCCACAGCCTAGGGGATGTTTCCAGACGCAATGGGGGGAAAGAAGTTCCGTTCTCACGAAGAGATACGCCACGCGGTGTACGAGTGGTTGCGCGGACTACGAAAAGAATTTTTTTCTAAAGGAATTTAGGCACTTTGTAACCGCTGGAGGACTTGCATTGAACGTGGGGGAGATTATGTTGAAAAATGATACAGCTTTGTACCACTTCTGCACAATAAAGAATATTTAAAAAATATTAAAGGTTTTCAAACGCAAGGTTCGCAGGAGAGCTTCTGTAAAGTTTGGAAGGTAGGAGACGAGGTACTGGCAGAAGTAAAGCTGTGAGTACCGGCCGTGAGTCGTGCTTCGGTAGCTCAGTTGGTAGAGCACTTGCCCGCGAAAGGCAAAGGTCCCGAGTTCGAGTCTCGGTCGGGCACACAGTTTTAATCTGCCAGGAAGTTTCAATACTAACATCGATTAAATGAATACATAGATATGAACGAGTGTTGGTGCCAAGGCAGTGATGGAGCATCTCTCGTTGGCGACGTACAGATTTGTGTGCAAAAGAGAATTAAAGCACAATTTATTCCTTATAGGCGCTGTAGATGATGATGATGATGTTTGGTTTGTGGGGCGCTCAACTTCGCAGTTATCAGCCCCGTACAAATTCCCAACCTTCGCTGAGCCCAATCTCGTCACTTCCACGAATGATGACGAAATGATGAGGAGAACACAAACACCCAGTCATCTCGATGCAGGTGAAAATCCCTGACCCCACCGTGAATCAAATCCGGGACCCCGTGCTCGGGGGCGAGAAAGCGACCGCGAGACCACGAGCTGCGGACTGAAGGCGCTGTAGAGGCTGGTCAGGAAACAACGCTGTGTTTCGAGACAGCTGAGAACATCAACAATTTCTTTGAACACGGCATGCTACGGTGATAGGATTTAAATTCGTTTTCCGTTAACACGTCCTGGGTGACGCTAAAGACACCAAATCCAACGACTCGTACTGGAAAATAGGAATTAATCTATACACTTTAAAAGCGATTCATTGATGTTCTTAAGGATCAGAGAGTCAGTTCGTTAGAATAAGAACTGTAACGAACTGCATGCAGCAACAGGTCTTAAAAATATAATAATACGAGTGGTGCTCAGTAAGTAAAGCAACACTTTTTTTTTCTGTAAGTAGGTTGCTATTATTCGAAACTCCAAAACACCATATTATTCCACTCTCTTTCACCTAAAAAAGCATATTTTTCAAGAAAATCTCCGTTCCTTGCGACGGCCTTACGCTGCCTTACTGCGAGGGCCCGCCTGCCTGCCTGCCCGCATAGTACTTCTCCACTGGTCGAAGTCGTAACAACAGTCTTGCTGCATTAGAAACCTCCCCATCATCCACATACTGCTTCCCTCGGAGTGCATCGTCCATTGGGCCAAACATATGGAAGTCGGAATGTGTGAGATCCGGGCTGTAGGGTGGAAGAGGAAGGACATTCCAGTGAGCTTCTGTGAACTCCTTGGGCGCGCAGATTTGCGTGAGGCCTTGAGCTGTCATGAAGAAGGAGGAGTTCGTTTGCATTTTTGTGGCGATGAACACGCCTGAGGGGAGCCCAGTACACTTCAGAGTTGATCATTGCATCGTGAGGAAGTACGCCAAACAGAATAACCTTTTCAGAGTCACAAAAGACCGTCGTTACGACTTTGCCTGCTGAGGGGATGGCTTTGAAATTTTAGTCGGGGGAGAGGTGGTGTGGCGCCATTCCATGGATTGCAGTTTTGTTTTCGGTTCGAAGTGATAAACACACGTTTCATCGCCTGTGGTGATGTTCGACAAAAAACTGTCACGATAAGCCTTGTAACGCGCAAGCAATTCGGCAATTCGTTGCTCATTATGGTCTTCTGTTAGGCGGTGAGGAACCAAGCAGGAACGCATCTTTGAGTACCCCAACGGGTTGAAGTCAGCTCTACCGACAAAGACGCACAGCTGAACAAAGAGGTGTTAGATTGTGAATAAGAGTGTCCACATGTTCAAAATTTGTAGGGGTCACATCTGTGTACTGCCAGCTGGCACGCGAGAGATGGGACAGCTTTGCGCTACCTTGTTGACAACGGTTCAATCACGCCTCAGCCCATCCTGATTTAGGTTTTCCGTGATTTCCCTAAATCGCTTCAGTCAAATGCCGGGTGGTTTCTTTGAAAGGGCACTGTCGATTTCCTCCCCCTTCGTTCCGCAATCAGGTGAGACCGATGGTCTCGCAGTTTGGTCTCCTCCCCCCAAATCAATCAATCAACCTTGTTGCAACGGTGACAGACGCCCGCCCAACGACTCACCGTGCTTTTGTTCACTAACAGGTCTCCGTAGACATTATGCAAGCGCCTATGAATACATCCGATGCTCTGGTTTTTCACCAAAAGAAACTCGATAGCAGTTTTCTGCTTGGAACCCACCTCCGTTACAGACACTATTATGAAAGCTACTTGTAGGGCCGCGGCCTGTCCGTACTTCATAAAGCTATAGGGGCTGAAGCGGTAATAATCCACGATGTCCCACAGCAAATTTTGCATTTTTTCAACCGAAACTGTCCGACAAGAAGATGTCTTACAGTATTTATTGAATGACTCTCTTTTTACCCTTTCCGTATTAAGTTTAAGCCACTACAAACGATTAACACAACAGCTATCGTTTTGCGGTCTGAGACTGTGGACGTTACACGCTGCGCGTAACTTCTTATCAACGGCGCTGTCAGAAATAAATAGCTTTTAACGTCTCGTCGACGATGTCTTTAGAGACGGAGCACAATCTCGGGTACGGGAAGAACGGGTGACAAAATTGGCCGCATCCTTTCCACGGAACCATCCATCCTCTAGCGGTTTGAGGGAACTTAGAACTACTTAAACCTAACTAACCTAAGGACATCACACACATCCATGCCCGAGGCAGGATTCGAGCCTGCGACCGTAGAGGTCGCGCGGTTCCAGACTGTAGCGCCTAGAACCGCTCGGCACAGCTAATGTCGATAAGAACTTTAATACGAAAAACGGCTGTTGTCAAGAACCTAGCAGAGCTGCTGTGTTACTCTTACGTATCTTCAACTGTCGTGATGTACCTCACAAAATGTACGGCCGGCTTCCTTTCTGGCCACGTTATGGTTTGGTTAGCGCGAAGACATGCTGTAGAAGCTCTCGCCGCTTGCGGACGGTCGTTATCTTGCCGAAACGTAACCCCAGGATTGCTTGCAATGAAGGGCAACAAAACGGGGCGTAGAATATCGTCGATACACCAATGTGCTGTAAGTTTGCCGCGGATGACAACCAAAGGAGTCCTACTATGAAATGACACGGCACCCCAGAATACAACTCGTGGCTCTCGGACTCCATAGCGAGTGACAGTCAGGTTGGTATTCCCTCGCCGTCCGGGTTGTCTCCAGACACGTCTTCGCTCTGTAATCTCACTGAGTGGAGCAGAATTTTCGTTAGTGATGAGTCCTGCTTCAGAGCCCCGGTGACCATCTTACATTTCAGCAATAAAGTGCCTCCCCCCCCCCCCTTCCCGCACATGCCGTGAATTTCTGCTGCTTGTCTTCTTGCTTGCAAAATCCTACCTAGACCAGAAAATCTTCCGGATCTACATCTACATCTACATGACTACTCTGCAATTCACATTTAAGTGCTTGGCAGAGGGTTCATCGAACCACAATCATACTATCTCTCTACTATTCCACTACCGAACAGCGAGCGGGAAAAACGAACACCTAAAGCTTTCTGTTCGAGCTCTGATTTCTGTTATTTTATTTTGATGATCATTCCTACCTATGTAGGTTGGGCTCAACAAAATATTTTCGCATTCGGAAGAGAAAGTTGGTGACTGAAATTACGTAAAAACGTCTCGCCGCGACGAAAAACGTCTATGCTGTAATGACTTCCATCCCAACTCGTGTATCATATCTGCCACACTCTCTCCCTTATAACGTGATAATACAAAACGAGCTGCCCTTTTTTGCACCCTTTCGATGTCCTCCGTCAATCCCACCTGGTAAGGATCCCACACCGCGCAGCAATATTCTAACAGAGGACGAACGAGTGTAGTGTAAGCTGTCTCTTTAGTGGCCTTGTTGCATCTTCTAAGTGTCCTGCCAATGAAACGCAACCTTTGGCTCGCCTTCCCGACAATATTATCTATGTGGTCCTTCCAACTGAAGTTGTTCGTAATTTTAACACCCAGGTACTTAGTTGAATTGACAGCCTTGAGAATTGTACTATTTATCGAGTAATCGAATTCCAACGGATTTCTTTTGGAACTCATGTGGATCATCTCACACTTTTCGTTATTTAGCGTCAACTGCCACCTGACACACCATACAGCAATCTTTTCTAAATCGCTTTGCAGCTGATACTGGTCTTCGGATGACCTTACTAGACGGTAAATTACAGCATCATCTGCGAACAATCTAAGAGAACTGCTGAGATTGTCACCCAGGTCATTTATATAGATCAGGAACAGCAGAGGTCCCAGGACGCTTCCCTGGGGAACACCTGATATCACTTCAGTTTTACTCGATGATTTGCCGTCTATTAGTACGAACTGCGACCTTCCTGACAGGAAATCACGAATCCAGTCGCACAACTGAGACGATACCCCATAGCTCCGCAGCTTGATTAGAAGTCGCTTGTGAGGAACGGTGTCAAAAGCTTTCCGGAAATCTAGAAATATGGAATCAACTTGAGATCCCCTGTCGATAGCGGCCATTACTTCGTGCGAATAAAGAGCTAGCTGCGTTGCACAAGAGCGATGTTTTCTGAAGCCATGCTGATCTCTTTCCAGATGAGAACATTTGGAGCAGAATTTGCTACGATATCCCTCAGAATACCCTAGCAATCAGCGCCAAGCCGAATATCTGCTTGCATAAGGGCAAGACGTGGACTAACGCGTTAGTAACTGGCGCAATTTGTGAATCTCTTTCTCTTGACTAAACAATTTATTTTCTGAAACTGTAAACATTTGTCTGTACATGTACATCGCATCTATCGATTACTATCAAGCTAAGGTAATTTCTTCGTAGTATGTAGTTTTTTTTTATTTTTGCCTTAGAGTGTACTTTGTTTATACAATTAATCAGATATGTTTATGCGGTTTGAAAGTATTACCTATAGGAGTAGGGCAGCGTCAATGGTGGGAAACTTATTTCTACGGTGGGAGATTGTAACAGTGAAGCTGAAAAATCTTAACTCCCAGGACTAAACAGCTTGGTTTTATACTTAATTTTGCTATGGTCTGGGTAGTTTGCAGTATTTTTGTTATTTGCAGTGATGCAGGACGAGTAGCTCTAAATGTGTGGATAGATCACAGCAAAATTGTTAAGATTATACTTGCCATTGCCAAAAAATTTAAAATAAAATACTCTGCTTTAAGCTGATCTTACTTATTTCACTTCTGGCTTGAGTGGGAAGAGAGCTTCCGGAGGATGGTGTAAAGTAGTGTGTGTGCGTGTGTGTGCGTGTGTGTGTGTGCGTGTGTGTGTGTGTGTGTGTGTGTGTGTATGTGTGCGCCCGCGGGCTAAAGGGGGAATGCTGGTTGGCAGAGCCGATGTGTGGTGGCGACGTTTAGTCGAGTTGGGGGGGAAGGGTGGGAACAGGGACGCGGGAGGAGTCGGGGTGGACCCCCCCCCCTCCCCCCCTCCCCCCTCCCCCCTCTTTACGTGGGTGTCCCAGGTCTCCATGACCGCACTTACGCCCCTGCTGGTGCAGCTCCCTAATTTAGCCCATCCTATGCACCTCTCTCCCTTTCTGCGCAACTTCTGCACCCATTATAAATCTGAATGTGTATTACTGTGCTCGACACCCCTACAATTTCTGCACCTTTCATCCCCACAAACATACACACACATTTTACTCCACTGCTTGACATTACAGGGCGTGTCCTATCAAAAGATTCCTTCATTTAGGGAATACATGCTGTAAACTTCTCTTCTCCTCACTTAGATCCAGTGCTTCATCATTCATTATCCTATCGATATATACTCGTATGTATAGTTCCTGGAGCATCCAGCTTCCTTCCTCCACAATATGATATTCTCTATGTCTTCAATGGTGAAGATCCTGTTGGTCATACTCCTTTCCAGTGCTTCATCATTCATTATCCTATCGATATATACTCGTATGTATAGTTCCTGGAGCATCCAGCTTCCTTCCTCCACAATATGATATTCTCTATGTCTTCAATGGTGAAGATCCTGTTGGTCATACTCCTTTCTATTCCTCTGATTCATTTAAATCGCTGTTTTTCTGTCACTCTTCCTTACTTGTCCAGTTTTCATTAAGTATCCAAACCAAAAAGGGTCCGATTTCTATTTCATCCATTAACTTCTTGTGTGTTTCGATAGACAGAGCCTTGGTGCTCGTCTCAGAAAGTACATTTCTCCAGCTTCGAATTTCTTGGGGTTCCCCCTCACCTCCCCCCCCCCCCGCCCCCTCTCGGTCTACTGTCCCATTCACGGTCCATTTACCCACTCCTCTCTGTCTCTCTCTCTCTCTCTCTCTCTCTCTCTCTCTCTCTCTGTGTGTGTGTGTGTGTGTGTGTTTGTCCATTTCCTCGTCTGTGTCCATTTTATGCTTTCGCCTCTCTGTCTGTTCATCTTCTCCTTCCCCTTCTTTCTCCATGTTACCACCTCCACCACAACAGGAGGTTGTAGAATTTACCCCACTCCAGATTGTGACTAATGCGTATACCAATCGTTCTAGGGCTTTAGGACAAGCTTTTTACCCATGGCTTTTCCTATATACGCACGTGTCAAATATATTTGATACAGGAATTATACAGCCAATCAGTTGCAAATACTGTTTGGTACAACTCACGTAGGTTTCGACACCTCGTAAGAGTGTCTTCATCAGAACGAAATTTTGAGAAATTGAAAAATTACATTGCGAGAAAGGAATGCTCAGAACTTAGAGTAACTATACTCAAGTTAAAAATAAAATAAAATACGTTCCAGACTTGTAATGTATGGCTAGCCAGGAACAACATCAGTCTGATGTTATTAAGTTGCGTAAGTTCCAGAGGGTGGCGATTTGTTTTGCTGTGATCCATGTGGATTTCCAGGCAGATGTATATGTTGTTGAATTCCACATAGAACACATACTGCAAATGAATTACTGCGACAGCAAACGGAGGCAGTGTGTCAGAGTATCGGTCCCATGTTTCGGGGATTCCCTCTACTATCGGCCCTGGTTTTCTTTTTTCACCCGTCGCTTCTTTCACTTCTGGCAACGGTATGTTAATAAGAAAAATGCTAGACGGTCATATTTATTTGTAAGTAGAGGAAGCCAATCAAAATAACAGAACTGTTGACCAAAACTACTTCCATTTTCTATTTGGTGACTGCAATCGTATAGAGAGCACAAGGGAACGTCTCGTGCAAAGCAAATACTAAATCTGAAGAACATAAAAGAAATCAGGAAAATCATAAACTTGAAAGATGAGATACGTTTATGGATCTAAAAAAGGTCTGTGACTCAGTTGATATAAATGCACTAATCAGTATTATAAATGAATTTGGATGGATAATAAAACAACAGAAATAATTAAAGTAACCTTAACAAAAACAACATCAAAAGTAAAATTTATTTGGGAACAGTCAAAACGTTTTGAAGTAAAGTCAAGAGTAAGGAAAGGTGATGGTTTGCCACATCTGCTTTTCAACTTCGCATTCAAGAAGGTAGGGAGCGAATGGAGGAAATTCTTCAGTTCTACTGCTGTGCAACTAGGAGCAAATCCAAATTAAATCGCCGACGATATGGCGTTAACTACTAACTCAATTGATGGTGCCAAAGAACAACCACAGAACAACAGAAACAAGCAGACAGGGAAAGGACTAAAAATATCATTTAGAAAACACATTTCATGAGAAATGATGTCCCTCAGAATCTTAAAATTCATAACAACATAATATCTAAAACAGTTTTAAGTACCTACGAGAATGGATTACGAGCAATACAAAAGAAACAGTAGCAATTTTTTCTCCATATGAGAAAAAACACATATAAAAAAATATTTGTCCTGCGACACAAAACTAAGACATTATCAAACAGTGGGTAAGGTCTCAAACGCTGCACGCGGCAGAAAGACTTTAACAATATTTTGGGATCCTGAAAACCTGGAAAAAGTTGACAGAAGAATTCTAAGGGAAATTCTGGGACCTAAAAGTGATAGTAATACTTAATATAAATTAACATCAAACAATAATTGGAAAGCTAACTGATGTAATGAGGAAAAGAACACAACAGTTTTATGGACATGTATGCCGAATGAGTAATAACACATTAACTAAGCAGATCTTCAAGTTACTAAACAGCAGCAAATCTAAAACCACATAGTTCACTTAAACTGATAAAGATATGAAAAACACTGGAATTAGAACTGACGTAGTAGATAACAAAAAACTTTAGAGTAACAACACAAAAGGCAGGATCAGGAATGAAAGAAGACTGCAAGTGGAAGAAAGTGGACCCAGGAAGAAAACTAGCGACACACTCGAAGGATGAAGGACGTCTGGGAGCAACGAAAAGGAAACACAATGAAACAAAACCAAAGTCGATTTATCGATCACTTCAAAAGCGTTATTCGAATTCCTACAAATTATAAACACACATGTGTGTATATATGCCTGTGTGTATGCTCCACATATCCTCCTACATCACTGGACATTTGTCATATGCCTGTGTGTATGTTCCACATCTCCTCCTAGATCACTGAAGCTGTGTCATCCAAGATTGGTACATCTATCACTTACTGTCCGGAAAGAATCACTGTGAGGGCAATAACCACATCTCTTTCAAAGGGCCAAAAAGTAGTATAGCTCACAACGAGCGAAAAGCCATAAAACCGTACTTAAGTTATGCAATATTTGAGAATGGGAGCACTTAGAAACTTGTAACAAACTTTAAACATAAAAAAGTTTAATACTTCCCACATTTTCACTGTTCATCAGTAAAACTGCCGTAAAAAGATTGACGTTTTAATTTATTACTTATTTACTACTAACTTTATATTCACAACAAATTTCATAGTCAGTATCCACACATAACACTATATTTACCTGCAAGATTATGTCATTGTACATCGTCATAAACAATGAGCAGCGTGAAAATGAAACTGCAGGGCGAAATTCGCTAGACATACAGGTGAAATATGGTACAAACACGTGTTAAATGTGTTACATATCAGTTAAATATATTTAGCATATGCGTACGCGGGCGAAGCTACGGATAAAAAGCTAATCCTAAACCCTTGGAACGATTTAAATCAAATTGGGTACATGTATTAAAGTTTGAAAGTTTGTGGTGAGGTTTTATGGGACCAAACTGCTGAGGTCATCGGTCCCTAAGCTTACGCACTACTTAATCTAACTTAAACTAACTTACGCTAAGGGCAACTCACACACACACACACCCATGCCCGAGGGAGGACTCTAAACTCCGACGGGGCGAGCCGCCCGTGCCGTGACAAGACGCCTCAGACCGCGCGGCTACACGTATTAGTTAAAGCCTGGAAAGAAATACTGTAGTGGTAAAACACACTAGCCTCCAATTGGGGTGAGCATGATAACGTGGAGAGAAAATGAGCATGGGAAGATAGACAGATAGTGAGGAGGGAAGAAGAGGTAGGTACAGACAGGAGGAGGATGAGATCAACAGAGATAGGGGAAACGGACAGAGAGAGGGGAGACGAAGAGATGGAGAGAGGAAGGAAATCAGAGGAGATAGACAGAGACAGGGGAGATTAAATAGGCAGAGAGAGCAGGGAGGAAGTGATGAACAGACAGGGGGCAGGAGTAAATATACAGAAAAAGGGAAGAGAAGAAGATGGAGAGATACAGGGGAGAGGAAGAGGTGGACACAGAAAGGAAAGGGGAGCAGATGACCAGGGAGAGGGGCGAGCAAGAGACAGATGGAGAGAGGGGGGGAGGAAGAGATGGACAGAGAGAGGAGGGGGAAAAAATTGGTAAAGAGAGGGGAGGAAATTTCGCAAACAGTATTCATATAAAGCACAGGATGTACCTGAAAAATTGTATCATTGTACAATACATAGTTTGAAGAGGCTACATCATAAACACTGATCTGCCTGAAAACGAAACTGCATGGCGAAATTCGCTAGTAATACAGGCGGTCTATGTTTGCAAATATGTGTGAGGTGTTTTAAATATATGTCAAATATATGTGACATGTGCACACATGAGCAAATCTGTGGTAAAAAGCTCCTCATAAACACACTGATCGATTGAAACCAGATTTGTTACACATACTGCTTATTATCTGGAAAAAAGTACTGTGGGGGTAAGATCCTGCAACCTTGTATCATGGTGGGGGTGATTACCTGGGGCGAGAATGGAGAAGGAGGAGATGGACCAACAGAGAGGGGAAAGTATGAGATGGACACAAACAGGGGTGAAGAGGAAATGAACAGAGAGAGAGGAGGGGGAAATGGACTGTGAATGAGAAGATGAGGAGATGTACAGAGAGGGGGGGAGGAGGAAATGCAGAAAGGAAAGAGAAGGAAATGGAACGAGAGAGGGGGAGGAGGCGATGGACAGAGAAGAGAAAGATGAGGGGATGGACAGAGAGAGGAGGGTAGATCAGATGAACAGGAAAGAGGCAGGAGGAGATGGACAGAGAATGCTCATAGAGGAGGTGGACAGACACAGGGGGTGGATGGTAGAAGATGGGCAGAATTAGGGGGAAGAAGGAGATGAACTAACAGATTACGTATACATGCCAGTCTTCTATTACTCCATCTCCTCCTTACTCTCTTGCTGTCCATCTTCTCCTTCCTCTCTCTCTACCCATCGCCTCCTTCCCCTCTCCCTGATTACCTCCTTCACCCACAACTCACTGTTCACCTCCTCCTGCTCCTCTGTATATCCATCCCTTCTTACCTCTCTCTCTCTGTCCATTTGATCTTCTCCCCTCTCTCTGTCCATCTACTACTTTTCCCTCTGTTTGTCCATCTCTCTGTTTCAGCTCAGCAATAGCAATATTGCTGTACACCTTGTATTTAATATAGCCCCACGAAAAGAATAATCGAACGTGCGACCGTAGCAGTAGCGCAGTTCCGGACTAAAGCGCCTAGAAGCGCTCGGCCACAGCGACCAGCCCATGTGTTCAAATCCGGAGAATATGGCGACCAATTGAGCCCCATGTCAGTGGCCTCTGTGTAGCCCAGAGCCAGAATGCGGTCCCCACAGAGCTCCTGCAAGATATCGAACACTCTCCTGCTTCGATGGAGTACAGCTCCGTCTTGCATGAATCGCATCTTGTCGAAATCGGGGTCAGTTTGGATAGTGGAGATGAAATCATGTTCCAAAACCTTCAAGTACAGATCGCTAGTCACCGTGGCATCAACAAATATCGCACTTTTTATTCCGTGGCTGGACATTGCACAACACACAGTTGCCCGTTGAGGGTGAAGAGATTTCTCGATCGCGAAATGCGTATTCTCTGTCCATCAGATGTGCTAATTTTAGTTATTGACGAGCCCATCCAAATGAAAGCGGGCTTCGTCGCTAACCCAATCATACAGCGCACACTAATTCCCTTCATGCCCCGCGGCCAAAAGTGCAGTTTCAACTTCCTAACGCACATCTTTCAGAAGTTATAACAATTTTATTTCATATAGTTCATTGATGATCACCGTGTACATACATAAGTTCATTGATATCTATAACATGTTAGGATGGATGATACCTACTCTGCCCGCGACAGAACCTATCACAGTAAACTAATGAGACCAATGTGTGGACACTACTTACTTACCGTATTTTTCCTCCTTCAGGCAGCAAACACCAACTCAGTTAAGCAGCAGTGGTCACAGCTGTGTGGTCAAGGGAAGCAGCAAAAGTTATCTCAGCAGCGAAAATGCAGTCAGGGAAATGGCGAAGTGCAACAAGTTGAAAATTTTGTCTTGGGTAAGATTTACTTCCCTTTCAGTAATGCTACAAGTCACAGGTATTACATGTGAAGTGCTTGTTTTCATACAGTTATCTGCCTTTGCCTTATGTCCTATTACTTACATTTTCCCTTTCGTTATCGACTAATTTCTTCTCTGCACTGCATTTAGAAGCTATGACTATTTCCATCATTTTTCTTTGCTTTGTACTAATGTTTTCCTTTACATACGTTTTCTCCATACATGGTTTTAGTATGCTTTAGTATGCTTTTCAATGACTTCGCGGGAAACGAACAGACAGTTGTCAGTGACAATTCCAGCCATAAACAGAGGCGCAATGAAAGACAACAGGAACATAGTCAATTCGACAGAAAGCTGACCCTTACCGACACGAATACAGTCGGCCACATTTCGACAATTATTTATCCCCGAACTTATTACAATAATTTCTTTTTTATTCTGTTTTTCAGTTTTCTCACGTACTGTCTCCTGTAAGAAATGAGGACAATTACAAAAAGCCATGTATATATGTAGAAGACCGGTTGACCATAGAGGAAAATAGGTAGGTCCCGGAAATATAACGTGACTGAGCAACTGATCGACCCCACTACTAAATCCCCTTACGACGCATTGAATACAGCCTGCCTCGAAACAACATGAGTCCTCGTGGAGAGTAAACGAAGTTCACGGTGAGGACGTCGCAAGAGGCCTCCCATTTCATCTCGACTACGTCTGTCGACCAGGACGATCTCGTACACTACACATTTCTAGCGTAGTGAGGGTGAGCTGTCTTCGGTGTAATAACAATGCACCAAGAAAAAGTGCCACAACTCCATAAAGATGCTGTTTGTCAGAAAGTAAAAAGTTTCTACTACGGTTGCTCTTTTTAGTACTAAACATCACTGCTTGTCGTGGAAACTGGAGTTTAGATGTTTACTATGTAGCACAGCTGTGTGTCAATAACGATTCTTTTTTCATTAATTACTCTTCTTCCTAGGCATAAAGCCATCATGTGTGTCACTAGATACGATACGAGATTAAGCAACAATGCAAGGAATTGTATGTTGATGCATAATTGATGTTCTGTTTATCTGTACGGGATATGTATCACATCTTTGTGACATAATAAATAAAAGAAAATATAACTTAAATTATTTCGAGGGCAGCAATAATAGCATTCTGAAAGCAAATATTTGCTATAACTATGCAACAACAGCTATCGTATCTTTTGTAACGTTTTCAGTAGTTTTCTAATTAACTATTCACAAAGGATTTGACATATGAATTTACTGTGTAACTCTCCCTTCCAGTCCTAATACCCCCATTTATTCGTAGGACACATTTTCAAGCCACGAAACACTCGTGTCAAAAATTGGAAAACTGTCATGGACCGACAACTCTGTCGCAAAAATAGCTTTCATGTTCCGAGGACTTTACAGCTATTAAAATAGATTTAATAGTAACTAGGAGCTATTGGCTTCATATTCTGCCATTACAAATATGCTCATTAGAAGAACATATTTATTCTTTGCTTGAAGGAATATGTGAAGTTCGATTATTAAGGCTTGCTATCGTCTTATTATCTACGATAAGTATCTCACGGTTTCTCTCTGAGTTCTGTTGCTAACATGCGCTGCAAATGATTAACAGCCACTTGAAATGCTGTTCATGGACAACAAGGAAGTACTGGGAAATGGTACTGGCAGATAATAATCCAAAAACGGGGGAAGCACCCTTAAGTGTAATACGATAAGTCTGAGTAGGTTGCACCAAACATAATGCAACTTTTAGAAGAAGAATTGGCATGGTCTGGTATGTTAAAATTCGACTGAGATGCTTTACGAATCAAAAATTCAAGTCTCTTTGATACTTTCGACCCAATTTATCTCATCTCGCCAGGTAAAATCTTGCTGAAAAACTCAGGGATCAATTTGGAACTATCATCAGAATTCCGCCCTTGGTACTTGTATTTGGTGCTTTCTGAAACAAAAGAAAGAGTGTTATTTTGAACATTAGACAGTGGAAGCATTTACTTCATACACTATCGTACACGCAGAACACTGGCCACTTGCACTTTCTCCACGTAATCAGTATACACAAACTGAAATGAGAATAAGTATGAACCATAAGTAATACAAATTTCATGTTAGGCGTACGTTGCTGAATCGAGAACTTAAACTTCCAGCGCGTGATGTGTTCTCTTGGTTCCTCCTCGTCTTGTGATACACGTAATTCTTTTAAAATCAGCTAAGAATACTCATAAATATGAGATAAATACGAATTCTAGAAACAAGAAAAAGTACCCTTTGTCACACACTTCACAGTTGTTCATAGTTCTATTGGCACTAATAACTATTATTTCTTTTTCAAGCTACGTAACCTTCACCAAATTCTCATTAAACGCTTTGTTAAGAGTAAAACGTAGAAATTATTTCCCATAAACTACAAACAAATGATGCGAAATATTCGCTGAACGTGGTTTCAAAGGAAAAGTATACTTCTGAATGCGTACGTAAAAATTACAAGTAACAAAGGTATCATCATTTTGGCACCCGTTGAGCTCTTATCATAAGAGTGGGTGAAGACGAAGAGACAGCCAACAGAATAAGCATCAAGATTGTTATAGTACAGAGATATAGCCATTAAATTTTACACAGTTAAGGAATTCAGGCACATTGCGATCACCTGCCACGGTGACTAGAAATCCAGTTGAACCGGTACAGCACTGGACACAGGCTGTCATGCTGCACCAACACAAACAGGCCACCAAAAGGAACGATCTGCGTGATTATAGAGACTACTCTGAAAGAAGACATTTGGGCAAACTTTCTATGGACCTGATGAACAGTGATGGTTAATAGTTTTTGTGAGTTGAGTTCTGCAACTACGGGGAGTTCCATATTGCAGCCAGTGTTAGCGGAACACTTCGATTCCACTGTCATAATAAACTAGACGTTGTACACAGGGTAAGGTGTTGCTACAGTAATCATTTCAACTTTTTGCGCCTCCAACTAGTAGTAAATATTTTATTAGGCATGTTGAATTTTAAGGGTGAATAGATCACAGTAGTAAGTTGCGTTCGTAAAGGTACACACCATCTTCTTCATTGTGAACAACAAAATTTGCAACTTTGCAACGATGGAACAACAAAAAAAATGTGGGACAATGTGCATAGTTGTAAACTGCCCTACGATTATACACAATGTGGAAAATTACACTTTTTGAGTGTTCCAGTGGTTGTTACGTGCATTTCCCACAGCGAAATTTGCTACGACCAGCAGCCCACACACAAATTTCGTGAAAGCGTACCTTGCACTAATGGTACCTCATCCACTCATCTCTCTCCACAGGTCTAGGGTCGCAATGTTTGAAGCTGCAAAGACCTTAAGGTATATTTTATTCTTCTGACTCAGCTTCAGGTCATGATGAAGATGAATCCTGTTCTGAATTAGGAGGTTTCTCTTGAACATCCAGCCCAATTCTGCAATCACTGACCATTGTTCTTTGAAAATTTTCAAAATGCGAATTTTCTCTACCCTCTTGTAAGGCTGAGGAGAGCCGGTGAAGTCAGATAACCATCTGATATTTCTCTCTGTGTTACGGGACTGGCAGTGATGATGATGCTGACCTGTGACTTCCAGAAGTTTTTGGAGGACTAGAAGCTTCCTACATTTGCTCCACGTCTCCAGGCAACATCGAAAATTTACCAAAAACAAATTTTGTAATGGAGGCTGACTGATTATTCTGTACAATTAGTTTACGTAAATACTTTAATAAAGAAGTGATAATGCATATAATATTCGGCCCAGAAAGCCCCACGAAGACTGATTCACAAAACCCCAACCCCTTGTTATCTTTTAAATGTAAGCAGTTGCTCAAATATACAACAGTTGTCGCTAGTTCCTTATTGACGAACTTGGTGTATACTATACAACTGGTAGCGGCAAGATTTATAACCAACATTCACGTATTTCAACAATATACCTTATTTTAAACCGACTTAACATTGGATGGCGGATTGTTACAAGCAATACTGCTGTACCTCTTCCTTTTCTTCTGGATGATTGCTGTCTAGATTAAATAAATTCGGAAAAGCTCCTTACCCTTTGTGCACGACTCACCTTGTAACAGTCCTGTAACACAATGACGTCCTAACTGAACTCCTAGGCTGAGTAATAGAATTTTGTCTTATATCTATCCACATAGCCCCATGATTAAGAAAGTACCACCCTACCGCAGTGTACTTATATGTGCCCAATTGGTAAGACAGGCTGTCAATAATTTTTAACTGTCACCTCTAAAAATAAATTTACATAACTAATAATTTGTTGGTTTGCAGGACTCCGTTTGAAGTCCTCGTAAAGATTTAAATCCCAGCGCTACAGAACCATAACACGATACCAGAGGATCGAAATGAAAACGTCTAAGCTCATTGGTAAAGGAGAATATAGTGCTACAATTCCTTTCCTATAAGAGTGGAAATACGGCTAAAAAAGCCATATGGATTGATATGACGCAGCTGCCACATTTCTGTTGCTGTGTAACACACATTCCCGCACGCTACTCTACGTTATTAATGGGCCACGACATTTTGTTCTGTTTCCCCGAGTTGCGTGCTGTAGTGTGAGGATTTCAGTGAGTATCAGTGCTACGGATATGTACCAGGAAACTAACAAAACATTAATTACGTAACTTTATTTGCTGAGGCAATTAAAACTTTACGACGCTCCCTCTTGGAAGGACCTAAAATTACTCTGATACGAGGTTACGTTCAAGAATGTGACTGAGTAATACGAGGAATAATGAGCGTATGGGGAAGTGACTGTCATCACGGCAGATTAAATGACGCTGAGTTGAACATTACACCAGGCTAATCAGAGCTTTCTCTGTCGATTCCGAATATCAAATGAAAGCTTTATCGACACTGAGTTCATAATAAGAACCATAAACATAGTTTTTCTTTTGACATTGTTTTGCATGAAACAATCCACCAACTGCGTTTATTTGGACCGACTACATTTAAACAGGGTGATTCACGAAGATATGATTACATTTTAATATGTTAATCTACAAGTGAAACTAAAGAAAAAATTTCATATAAACATAGGTCTGCAAATGTTTAGTTACGGAGTTGCGGCTAATAAAAGATTTTGACTGAAATTTAGCAACTTCGCTAATATGAAGCCATCGTAAAACTGTACGAGGTTTATTTTGTTGTTATTGGTCTGGTGAATCTAATAAAACATGGCCCAGACGTATATCTGCAGTAGTTTTCCAGAACATCCAGAGAAGCAAAGACTATTATACAAGTAAACTTGTTTATTTTGCGTTAAGAATGTAGAAACGTTTGTATCATTGTTAGCAACCATTAGTGAGTTATTTCAGTTGTTTTCTAGCCTTGAAATTCGTTAGTTTTCTGGATTGTTCAGTGAAAGAACATAATAAGAACAGTGTATTTAAGTGAAACCATATAGTAACTGTTGTAGTCTGTCGATTATTTATGAAATAGGGATGCCTTAATTAACGACAGAAGAATACGCCGATATGGTGCTTATTTATGGCAAATGTGATGGTAATGCTACGGCTGCAGTTAACTAATATCGCGTACGTTATCCAGCTCGGAGGATTCCGAATGCACGAAACATTAGCGAACTGTGAAACTGTATGTACACTGTACAATTTCCTTAACACTGAGGTTTGTTTTTTCCGGTTTAACATGAATTCAGGTGTGCTATGGTATTAACAAAAGCAGATTATCTGACACATTCATAAAGTTTCAGTTAACGTTATTGCCATCATTTTTCCAAAATTAAATTCTCTACAGCTTCTGTTAAAAACTTTTTGCAATTGTCTGGAATTAAAAAAAAAATTGGGTAAAGCACTTAATAAATTAAAAATTTTGCGGAATTGCGTCTTTGCTAGTCTGGATGCTCTGGAAAACTACTGCATATGCACGTCTGGTATACGTCTCAATTAGATTCGCCCGATCAATAACAACAAAATAAATGGAAATCGTGCATTACTTAAACCTCATACAGTTTTCCTATGGCTTCAAATTATGGAAGTTGCTGAATTTCAGGAAAAATCTTTTATTAGCCGTAATTCCGTAACTGAACATTCGCGGACGTATGTTTATATGAACTATTTTCTTAAGTTTTACTTGTAGAATAACGTCTTAAAATATATGCATATCTTCGTGAATCACCCTTTATACCGCATATATAGAACAGATAGTATTTTTATGAACATCAGGGAAACAGTACCTGCAGACTCTTAACGTCGACATCCTGCATGTATAAACATACTTTCCTGATCCGACTGATGCTGACTCCGAAGGTCTTAGACTAACGATAATGCTCAAGCAGATTAGTTTCAAGTCAGTGTTTGCGTATTTCATAGCGACGGAGACCTGCAGGGCTTGGACACAAATATGGAAACACCGCGAAATATATATGCTTGAACCTAAATACAGACGCTAGCCGAGCCTGCAGGTTGCTTTGTTGTATTTGACCACAACCGGCATCTGTTTAATGTTCTCAGTACGTTGCAAGTGCCAGTCATTGTCAGAACATTGTTCTGTTGCATTATACGGGAGCTAAGTGAATTTGAATGTGGGCAAGTGGTTGATCCTGATATGGTAGATGCTTTCGTAAACATACAGCCCAAGTGTCTGGTCTTCCAAGAGACCCCATATTAAAGATTTACACCATAATAACGAACCACGCAATTCTTCGCAATTTCTAAATACGTATGGTAATTTTATATACCTCATAACTCCTTCTCCTCTCTTTCCCTGTCAAGCTCACTGTGCATCTCCTCCTCTTCCTCCCCTCTCTTTGTTCGTCTCCTCCCCCTTCTCCCTTTCACTTTCCATGTCCTCCCCCCCCCCCCCCCAAATCTCTCTGCATCTCCTGCTCACATGTTTCATCTTCACCTCTCTCTCTCTGACCTCAAGCCATGGTTATTGCTTTTGCAAACGATAATGTTTGGTTTGTGGGGCGCTCAACGGCGCAGTCATCAGCGCCCGTAGAAAGTCCCAGTTACTTCGCAGTCCAAATTTTTTTACAGAGTCCAATCTAGCCACTGTAACGAATGATGATGATGATGATGAAATGAGGAGAACAACACAAACATCCAGTCCCCGGGCAGAGAAAATCCCCAACCCGGCCGGGAATCGAACACGGGACCCCGTGATCCAGAGGCAACAAAGCTAGCCACTAGACCAGGAGCTGCAGACTTTAATACAAACTATACCTAGATTGAAAATTGAAACCATATGAAATGAATGGGTAAATCGGTTGAAATTATGAATATAAGGAAAACAGGAGAGAACTCTATAGCTGCTGCATCTGTGAGGATACTAGAGTCTATGGCAGTATTTCTCATAGCTACATCTAATCTGTGAACGGGTAGGACTACAAACTTTCGGATGATTCAAGTTCCGTAGTATCTAACCATAAATCGATAAGACATCTCTTTCCTCTTAAAACTGACTGTGACAAAGAAAACAAAAACACGCTCAAGAAATTTTCCAGATCTTTAGTAACGTTGCGCCTAAAGTATTATATATTTTTGTATTATATACATATGAAAAATATATAGCCTGTTTTTGTCCGAATGTTTATTAGAGCATTATATAAAAATCTGTAGTAAATCTATCACGAAGTTTTCGAAATATAACATGTAGCCTATGTCTGTCCGAACGTTTCTTAGGGTATTGTGTAAAAATTGAAATAAAACGGTCACAATATATATATGTCCACTAATTTCGTCAATAATTTTTCGAAGTTTTTGGTAACAACGTTAAAAGTGCAAAAAATCGCTCTAAGCACTATGAGACTTTACTTTTGAGGTCATCAGTCCCCTAGAACTTAGAACTACTTAAACCTAACTAACATAAGGACATCACACACATCCATGCCCGAGGTAGGATTCGAACCTGCGACCGCAGCAGCAGCGCGGTTCCGGTCTGAAGCGCCTAGAGCCACTCGGCCATAGCGTTAAAAGTACAACTTGCCTCTATAGATATACAGATACAGGTAAAGGAGGAAAACGTCAGCAAAGTCACAACGCGGACGGTTGTGTGTGCTCAGTGATGGTGACGGACGGCGACTGACGGGGATTATGATAAAAATAAAAGGACGATACCTGCAAAAATCACTACAGAACTTAATGTCGCGCTAGCGGAGCCTTTCAGTCGGCACCGAAACAGCTCGAAGGGAACAAGAAATTGCAGTGCGAGCTGGGAGTCCGGAACCACACATTAGTGATGCAAATGCCCATAAGAGGAAAACGTGGTGCCGAAGCCATAAAACCTGGACTGTGGTGAGGAAGAAAGTCATTTGGTCGGATGAGTGTTGTTTCACACTGTTTCCACCTTCAGGCTCAGTTTACGTCCCAAGAGTGAAAAAATGGGGCGGTGGTCTTCGGTGATGATTTAGGTAGCCGTATCTTATTATTCCATGGGCCCCATGGTTACTCTGCAAGGGTGCCTTACTGCCAAGGACTATGTGACCATTTTGGCTGATCACGGCGTCTGGTTGTATGGTCACGTCGCATCTGCCCTGGTAACCACAGTTGCCAGATCTCTATATTGTTGAGCCTTTGTGGTCTACTTTGGAGAACGGTGCGTCATAGCAATCCTTAGTTATCTTCAACTGTAAATGCTACTATTTTGCAAGAAGAACCGTAGAAAATCTGCTTGTAGGCCCTCAAGGACCTTTATTTATTATCCATTCCGAGACAATGGGGGCGATAAGAGAAAATTTGAAGATCGCGAAGCTTTTCCCAAATCCGGAGCAAAGGTGACGATCTACAGTTGCTGATCGCCATAATATAGTTTAAGAGGCCAAAAAGCAGACTTAGTGGACACATTTTCCAAACAGCTTTTGAAGTGAAACTGGGAGGTCCGTTGTTCAAGAGGCAGAACCTGTGTCCTGGTACATCATCTGCGTGTCTGCGTGCTGTACATTTTCGTGGCTTCGTCACTAGTATAGTAAATTAACAACGTACTCACCACAGGCATCTGTTCTGCACGGAAAGAAGAAAAACTAGCATTTAAGGCTCCGTTGATGCAGATGTCATTAAAGGCGAAACACAAGTTCTAACTGGGGAATGGGAAGAAAATAGGCTGTGCTGTTTCGAATGAAGCAATTGAGCACTCGCCTTCACCTAAATCTCGACGCCCGTCTGGTTGAAAAGGTTACCACTGCGACACCATGCTCTGTGTTCTGAGCACAATATCAGGGCCACAATTAATTGCACATGCTAACAGCTGTGAATGTTGAAAAATCACTTTCATTACGGACGTTACCAACAGTTTAGGATCTTACGAATACTGACAGAAGCTAACTCCGGTATAAGCTCACATCTTTTGCTTATGTTTGTGCCTCTATCTACCTTTGATGTAAGAAAGCTGATAAAAATGCCACTTTGTGTGTGCGCAGGAATATTCAGACGTTACCCTTGCGCCAGGAACAATAACCGACGTATTGATTCGCGTGAAGGTATTTTTGTCGTTACTGATACGTATGTACAGATAATAAAAACACAAAGCCTAATTGGATCCCTTCCCTAAGGCATATAATTTCGGTTCTATTCCGTTACTATCGAAATTATAATTGCCCCATCCGGGAGAAGTGTGCACATTTTCAAGCTTCTGATATGTTGTTTTATTCTGGTCTTCAGTCGGAAGACTGTTATGATGTGTTCTTTACCCTAGTGTGTCCTGTGCAAGTCTTTCAACCTTTACATTACTACTGCAAGCTACATGAATTTCAACATGATTAGTATACTGCGGCCTTCGTTTCCCCCTGCAGTATTTAAATCCCCCTTCTCCCTCCTCTTACTGAGGTTGCGCCATAAATTTATTTTTTTAAATTCACTTTTCTACCTCTTAATTAATTACTCGATCTTGCCATCTAATCATTCAGTCAACTTTTGTGCCCCCACATTTCAGAGTTTCTTTTTTGTTCTTGTCTAAACTGTTCGCCGTCCACATTGCACTCCCTTTTAACTATACACTACTTTCAGGAGACACTCCCAAACACTTAATTTAATGTAAAAAGGCTTTCAAAATAGACGTTGTATTGGCCAAATCGAAGTTGATACATATCACGATTACTAGTTTCGGCGAAGCTATATTTCCAGCTCCAGATCATCGGATACTTGATTTATAAAGCCACTATGTGTGGCACACTGCCATCTGGCCATTGAGAACCTGGATATAAACTCACAGGTGGCAATGTGCCACACGTTGTGGATTTATAATTCACGCATCCGAGGGTCTGAAGATGGAAACACAGCTTCGCCGAAACGAGTAATTGTGATATGTATCAATTCCGATCTTGATAATAAAACTTTTATTTTGAAAGCGTTTTTCACATTCGTATAGAGATCGCTCTCCATCTGTCAATGTCAGGTAATTGCTTAATTTCATATTCTATGTTAACAAATTTCTCCTGATCAGATACGCTTTTCTTGCTACTGCCAGAATGTATAACCCTCTACTTCACCATTGGCTATTTTGCTATCCAGATAGCAAAATTCATTTAATTCTTTTAGCGTCTCACTTCCTAATCTAATTCTCTCTGCATCGCCTGTCTTAGTTCGACCACATTCCACTACCCTTGTTTTACTCTGGTTGATGTTCATCTTATAACCTATTTTCAAGACACTATACATTCTGTTCAACTCCTATTCCGTGTCCTTTGTCGTCTCTGACAGAATTATAATGCCGTCGCCAAAGTTCCAGTTTTAATCTCTTCTGCATGAACTTTAATCGCCTTCCCAAATTTCTCTTTGGTTTCCTATACTGCTTGCTCAGAGTACTGATTGAATAACACAGGGGATAGCCCGTAACCATGCCTAACTATCTTCTCAACCTCTGCTTCCCTTTCATGCCTTTCTGTTTAAGTTCTGAATAACATTTCGGTGCTTGAATTTGCTTCTGCTATCTTCCGAATTTCAAAGAATGTAGTCATGTCTGTCAAAAGTTGTCTCTAAATCTACAGATGCTATAGACGTAAGTTTCGCGTTCCTCAAACTATCTTCCAAAACTAATCGTAAGGTAAGTATTGCCTCATGTGCTCCTGCATTTCTCCGGAACGCAAATGGAGCTTTTTTACGGTGGGCCCCTACCAGTTTTTCCATTCTTCTGAAATTAAGCCATGATCTATTGAACTGATAGTTTTGTATTATTCCCATCTATCAGCACCTATGTTTTGGAACTGGAATTATTAAATTCGTGGAGTGTGGGGCCATTATCACGCACACCAGGTGGAATCGTTTTGTCATGTCTGATTCTCCCAAGGATCTGAACAATTCTGAGCGAATGTCTTTCACATAATCACATCAAATATGAAACGACGTTAAGGATTTGCTAGAAAATCTGTTAAAAACGTATCGCAATTTATTCGTTAGAGCAATCCTTACTGTCAGAAATTAGCTCCAACTTTCCATGTTCCTTTCAGTGCAGTCAAATAACCTATATAAATCATGAAAATCTCCAGTAAGAGAATAATGTTATGGGGAAATTACTTCGTCTCCAATGGCAGCCTATTATTGTTACGACAAGCGATGTGGATATTCTAAAATTATCTCTCTGGCCATGTAATGTTGAAAGCTGAAGAGAGTACTATAACCATTCACATTTACATTTGTCGAACGCTGATAGGTAATGTGACTATTTCGCCTCTTTCATCTAGGAGTACCGGTATTTCAACTAGACTACAAGAGAACAAGTTCACCAGAGTATCGACAAGCGAACTGTTACAGATATTTGAATCACGTAAATAAACGACCCATTCCTTTGGTTTTTGTGTGAGAATTTTCTAGAACGGATTGTTGTAAAGACAAAGTGGCAATTAAGCCAACAAACCTTCTGAAAAATGAAGTAAATACATTATTAAATCAAAATATTTCTTATGTTAGTATGTACTGATTTGGTTTAAGCAAGGCTTGTGAGTGTACATAATTAAATTTTAATTCGGTATAGTAGTTCTCACGAATGTTGCTAGAAGCGATATATTCATTTCATATATATGTCAGGTTTGGTAATTTCAAATAATATCTTTTGTATGGTTTCAAAATCACATAAGAATATCTCCAATCATTCACTAACCTGTAATCTTGATCCAGACTGCTAGATGAATAGTTTCAATTCATACTAAATAGGGCAGAGAGACCTGTTATTTCCCTGTGGTGATGATACCACCTACACAATTGCTATGAGCCTTAACATACGGGACGTCCCAATAAAAAAATAAAATTAAAAAAACGACAAATCTTAGGGGCAGCTTACTATACAGCAAAACAAGAAAAAGATGTCTCACGAACAAGAGCTCTAAAACTCATATCTCAAGGGATATGAGCACTTATTCATCTTCGTTATCGTGAAACACATCTCTTCTACTGCAAGCTCTTTGCTTTTCATATTTTGGGAGGAGGTAATATCGACCAAAACGAGAAAAAAGTCTAGTAAACATGGGCTATAAAATGCATGCCTTAATAACTATGAGCAATTGTTCAGTAGAAGAGAATTGCAACCTCCTTCTTTTCATATTTTGGTAGAAGGTAATATGGACTAAAACGATAAAAAATGCCAAGTAAACATGGGCTCTGAAATGGATATCTTAATAGTTGTGGGTATTTTTTCAGTAGAAGAGATGTATTTCACACTACCGAAGGCGAACAAGTGTTCATAACTCTCGAAGTACCGGTATGCGTTTTAGACCCCATATTTATTAGAAATTTTTTCTTGTTTTGGTCCATACTACCGTCTTTCAAAATATGGAAAAAAATACCTTTCAGTAGAAGAGAACTGTTTCATAGTGTCGAAGATGAGCCAGTGAACATACATCTCAAGATATGCATTTTGGAGCCCATTTTTACAAGATGTTTATTACTTATTTCTATGTAGGGGACCTCTCCCTAAAGTTTGTCAGTGTCCATTTGGTCTGCCTGTATATTTAGGATCGCTAAGATGTGAGAAGAAAACCACTTTATGAAACTTTGGCATTTCTGGGCGAAATGGCATGGTTCGAAACAACAGTGTTTCGCCTCCACCTTCCTACTGTACATGGTATTTCACAGCGATGTAAGCTCGCTACGGCGTAGAGACTTTGTAGTTTCCTGGTTTTTATGAACTAAGCGTCCTCAGAAAAATATTCTCTCACGTTTCTGTTTAGAAAAAAAAAATCTATTGCCATTGCAGATGTGACAGCCATCACATTTATTATAACATGCTAGTACTGTCTTGTAAAACATGGAAATGAAACATCAATATAGGACAAACGTTCCAAATAACATGCACTCTTCGGTCAGAGTACCAGAATGAAAACGACAACGACACTGGAAACATGTAGACAATGAAAGCTAAGATCTAAACTAACACCAATAGCAGTCATGCAACTGAAGGCATAAGCACACACGTCCTCGCGATTGCGGTCACGCATTGAGCATATAAATGAACAACGAAAATTAGTCACGGATATCCAGCGCCGAAATAATTATTGTAAGATGTAATGGTCTTCATAACAGGAAAAAATATTGACGACAATAACGAATGCTTGGGACTAATAAGTAAGAGTAATATGTCACAGATTTCATACGAAATGATACTAAGCTTCCGTAAGACTCTACATATGCACATTCCCACCTGTCATAAATTACATTTGTCTGCGTACATAGCCAATACATTATTACAGAAAATAAAGGACAATAGATAAAATACACCCCTCTGCTATGAGTATCCCGGCCAATAAATGCCATACGATCATTTCATTTCATTGTCGTAGAAGACCCTGAGATCATACTAACAGTAGCATATCTGCAGTATTTCTGTCATTGTCTCTACGGGAAGGAATCTTTGAAACCACATTACTGTCCTTTAGTTCCGTCTCCTGCTGTTTATTAGTAGTTTTCCACTTGTACCTTGACGTAGCTGTCACACAAATTTTGGAGCGTCAAACGATACACGGCATCACTTCCTGTGGCATGCTGAATGCTCCATCCATATTTCCTTTCTTTTTATGTCAAATATGCGCTTTTTATGAATTATTTATCGTACATGAACGTTAGTGATCCAGATTTACTCATACATTCTTTGCGCAAATAACCTGGGTTACTTCTTCCTTTGGTGTAAGTTAATATCATTAGCAGTTGTAACAATGTTAAATATTTAATTACCGTTGTTTGGAGAATTTTTGTTCAGGTCTTGCCATCAGTTACTGACTCTGTTAAATACATCCGGAAATTAAGGAAAGTCGAATACAGTCAATTTGATTTGCAATAGTACCCCTTTACCATAGCAGCCTACTATTAAAATGTTGCATTTATTAAATTTTAAAACTACAGCTGGTTTTACCCTTTAATAGTCGTTACGAGGCCCAACGTGGCAAATTGGTGAATATGAGTATAGTGTAAGTGTGTAATCAGTGACACAGTAATATTACCGTGAGATTGGCATTGACTCATAGACATTCCCGGCAGACTGAATCGATCGGTTAAATGCTTAGTCAGTCGTTTTTTTTTTAATCTGCGGTAGGTAGTAATATCTGTAAGATTAAAAAAAACCTACTATGCCATATTGCTTCGCAAGTAAAATGTGCCAGTTTTAACTTACATATGTACCGAACTAAGATTGCTATGTAGTTAGGAGCCGAAAATAATGAAATAGCATTTCCTGCGTGTCCTAGTGTAGTATTCAAGAGGCATTAAGTTCAAAATCGTTCTCCAGGCATTGACATTTAGGTTTTTCGTAGTGTCCGTAGTTTCATTAAATCATTCGAATGATTTGTTGAAATCTTTGCGATTTGTAAATTAATGTCAGAATTTACAAAAGTGTTACCGACATGTTTCTTCTTCTCAGTACTATGTAGAAACATTGGGTAATCAAGCAAATGTTTAGTATCTCTATTTAGCATTAATTATAATCATACATTTGAAAATAATTAGGAGTTGTTGGCTAACTAGTCTCCGTATTTAATCACATGTTTTCGCTGCCGAACTCAAGCACTTTTGCAGTTTTTTATGTTCATGACAATTACACACCGTGTGCGCAGCAAGCTTAACGTTTTCGTTCCCGTTAGTTTCAATTCTACACTGTAATAGATGTAATTAACTGCGTATTTTGCTCCAGTCGGCAATCCGCTCGCAGCGACGTGATACGCTGTTTGACTGGTAGATGGCAGAGGCGCAGTACGGGAGGAGAAACAGTTGGCCAGCTTCGCCAGGAGCACGCTAGGTAGCAGCCGTGCTGCTTCGACCGATCGTCGACTGTTCACAGACTTCACCACCAGAGGGCCCTGCAGTACAAAGTTTCTGCCGCCGACTACTAGGTGGCAGCAGCCTGCCACGCAGCGAAGAGGTGGGCGGGGCCACCAGCCACGTGCTGCAACACCTCGCGTGAGGGGAAGGGGTGGGGAAGCTGTCACACACATTGCGACACACAAAGCAGGGGAGGGAGCTAAAACGTGATGCCTTCTGCCATGTGCACCGGTCTGCCGGATGCTGAGCCAACAGGGTGGGGGTTAATCACTGCTGTTGTTGTACGAAGGCTGGTAAAAATACTTCGTAA
This sequence comes from Schistocerca gregaria, assembly GCF_023897955.1. Classification (NCBI taxonomy): domain Eukaryota; kingdom Metazoa; phylum Arthropoda; class Insecta; order Orthoptera; family Acrididae; genus Schistocerca; species Schistocerca gregaria. The sequence continues at coordinate 670,646,759 of NC_064924.1, read as the reverse complement.
GGCCCGCTGCGCGTGTGCAGCGGGGAGTTGCTGTCTTTTCTGAAGCAGGTAGCTCAGCGTAACGCACTGTATTACGAAACCGTGTGACTTGAAGAACAAATGTATTCTTGCATGAAAACAAGTTGTATTGGACGACGCTACGTATATCTTTCGTGTATAAGTAAATAATTTTTTTTTCGTATTCGATAACTAAATTTTTGTATACAGACTAAAGCTGAAGGCCGTGGGAGAGAATACGACGCTAAACGTAATACGCGCGGGAAACAAGAGAAGGCTGAGTACGGGTTTTTCTTTTCTTTTTCTTCCGACGTCCGTATTTCGGCATGTCGGGACCCCGTAGTTTCGCCAGTGTTTTATGGGCAGCCATTACGCGAAGGAACAGCAGGACGAAGCGGCTGGCTCGGCAGGCTTTTATTTTCTAAGGTCCTCTGCGCGGCGTCGCGCGGCTGCATTATTTTTAGAGTTATATAGCTCTTTGTTTTGCAGCCCTCCGCTTTCCTCTGTAACGTTTAGCAACGAAAGAAAACAGATCCTCCAAGTCAACATGAGACAGTCGTCATCGCCAAGAACACGATATATAAAACTGAAATCAAAAAAGTCAGATTCTTTTCCAGTTTTAAAAGATGTGCCCATTCCTTTCTTTGTCATTATCGCGCAATAGAATACACACGATTTAGCTTTAGTGACAGTTGCCGTAAAACGCGCAAATATTTGAGTATAATTTTTACGTTAAAGTAACTGTTTTTTTTTTTATCAAATTGATCTATCTAATTTTCGACGCCATTCAGTAGCTGTTGAAATAAGAAGTATAGTGTTTTTAATTGTCCCTAAGGCTTGGACGTAAATAACTCTTAAAATCAACTGAGAAAAGTGATAAACACAAGGCTCGTAGATATGTGCAGTTTTAGGCTCGATAAGCATTTTATCGGCTAATTTGCGGAAAATTTCACCGCGAACATTTTCATGTTTTTTATGGCTACACTCCTCTTCTTCAGACCGTATCTAACGGCGATTAAAATAATTAGAATATTTCATTTAAAAAAGAATGCTGTTGCTGTATTATCTTGTAAGAGGATTAAAGGACATCAACCATACAGCAAAATACTCGCCCTTTTGCGTTCTTTCGATTGTCAAAAGACTTATTACAATATCTTCGAGTCCTCTTAAAACATTATGGTAATTCATATTGTTTGGAAAATCACGTAAATAAGTCACAATAAGACATGTTGTGGCGAATCCTCTCATCATTACTGGTGCGCTCTTTCCTATGGTGCCTCGAACATGTTTCACGTTCATGGTCTTTATACAAAAATTCCAATGAAGGCAGTAGAACTGTTTTTCAGTGTCTCTGAAGAACTGGTTCGCAAAAGAATGAATACCGTTTCTCAAGAAAAACATGTTTCCATGTGACATTTCCTATTGACGATCTTTAAGAAACTCCATTACGATATCTCAGAGGCAAAAACAACCACTTACAAATTGAATAGAATGTCTCTGTCCTTGAATTATACGTATTTCTTGACATAACCCAATAATGGTTGCAAGCACTGGATCAGTACCCAAGATCTCGTCGCATGGAGTATTGCATGTGCTGTGGATCCAACAACCGGTTTTACTCTCGCGTACGATTGTGCATCACCTCATTGCGTTATCTCCAGAAACATTATGTACAGAGTCCAATGTTTTGTCACTACTGCTATAACGCTGTGATATGGGACTACTGTTCACCTAACAGCGGCGAACACCCCTAGTTTTTTAACTTGAATTTTTTTTGTTTATGCTTCTGCGAACACTTTTTTTTAATGCAAAATCAGTCGGGTATAAGGGAAGCGTCTGAAACAGGAGTTTGAAAACACTTATCTTCGTTTCATTATGCTGAAAGAAAGCAATTCCATGAGTGCTTATACACGTTGAGAAATGCAGCCAAATCCTCGGAAAAGAGAAAAGATGACGAAATTTTGTTTTAGTAGTGTCTTTCCCTAAAGACTTTGCTGATTAACGGTGAAATCACTGTGCTTCGGCAACGCAATCGCCAACGTTATTTTTTTTATTTTTTTGGTTTCGATAATGATGTGAAATAATTGGAGTGTTTCGCTACAGTCATTTCTCAGAACGCAAATTCATAACAAGCAACGTAGGACGATAAATGGAATCGTCCAGAGTCTTCATTGCACCATTCTCCGAGGTGGAATGTGAAGAAGGAAACTTTGTCTTGTTTTCGTGTCGCAACAGTCTCTTATGAAAGAATCTCAGAGATAAATGTACTCTTTGTTAACTGACGTCTACCAGCGACCGTCACAACACGTCGTAAGAATGTGTGATCCTGTGACCATTTCTGTGTCACTCAAAAAATATAGTTGTAACAGACATCATAACAAGGAAAAAGGAATTTAATGCGTGAGGCAATTTTGTTTTTCCGTTTTTCTTCATCTAAGAGTATTCATATACAGATATTTTGCTATAGTCCGTTTCAGAGCGTTTGGAAACTAACACTGGTGCTTCGCGTGGAGAGGTTGTCACTGTCTCTGTGTATCCTCTGTATAAGCTCAGAGAAAATGGAATTGTTTCGCAATGGGGTTGAAAGTTCTCAAAAATAGCAGAGTAGACTGTGCGATTTAAAATGATTTAACAGTAAAGCTCATCACCAAATTAAAACAGAAGCTTCGCGATAGTTGTCGAGAATTGTCTTTACTCTTAAATGATTTATTTCTTACGAGAATTATAGATAAATTGAGTGAACGAGATTTTCGCCATTTTTTAAATAAAGCAAATTAATATTATTAACTTCGTTCGCTTCTACTGGTTAACTATTTGAGGAAATTCTTTTTGATTAGAAAATAATGGTTCCTGTCTGTATACTCATCTTACGCTTACGTTCAAGGAGTGGGTTACACGATTATTTTACTTTCCATCGACAGTGTAATGATGTGTGAACAGAAATAAAATGAGGCTTTGGATTAATCAAATTTTTATCAAGATCATTAAAATATCATGTTCCGTAGTTCGTGTATTATACAGAATCTAAGGTAAGTTACCACAACTGCACTAAATCTAAAGGTAATGTGCGTGTGGATATCACCTTTAATTACAAATAAAGTGATTTTGAAAATCTGGTATTAGTTTCTCGCCATCTGTCGACCTTTGGACGTCTTTTTTTCCTTCAATGATGGCATTGTGCCTTGTGTGATGCTTGCCACCGCACGTAAAATAACCACACTGTTGTGATCGTCCTTAAACTGGCGTTGATCTGCTTCACCACGTACCGGGTGGTTTCAATTTGAAGTTCAACCACTCACGCTGGTCCACAGTGGGCTGTAACTATCGTATGGTATTAGAACTTGGTATATATGCTAATTCGTTAATGCGGAACCGATTTACACTGAAAAAAATCCAATTCTAGCCACCAGGTGCAATTCTGGCGCTGTACAGCGTCCCGTCGACGTTTCCGGTGCCCATATCGAACAAAATGTGTAAGCGATGGTTAACATTATGCCTTTTTTCGCTTGTCTGATCTTTTCTGCCCACGTCCCATTCCTAATCCATAACATATGTGAACATTTCTATACGCCTTTCTTGGATTCACAGTGCCAGATTTGCCCCTTGTGGCCAAAATTGGAACTATTTTTTTTCAGCGGAAATCGGTTCCACAATAACGCATTGGAATATATACTACATTTCGCTGCCATACGGTAATTACAGCCCACACTGGTGCTCTGTAAGCAGCTGCACTTGAATTATACCCACCCGATGCATCAAAGCTGTTTTGTAAACAGAATACTTGGGATATATGATCTCTTAGTCGTGTTTTAGGCGCCGCGGTGCCCGAAAATGGACCCAGTGGATTTTAATTGTCACTGCGGGCGAATTAAAAATAGAAGACGCACTTTTATGGGATACAAATCGCAATTCGTATTTACATTTATATGAAAGTATTAGCATGTCTTCTCGAAAAGAAAACTATATTAAAACACACATAAAAAGAAACATAGAGAAAGAAACAAAGGTACTCTGCACGATAATTAGGTTACTGAAGCGTCATACGAACACCGAGCAACTACTTCCGCAACATCAAGCGCCGCCCCCACTACAGACACACATACTGTACTGTTTACGAAGAAGAAGAAGAGGAAGGAGACAGGAGAAAGCATCTAGTAAAGCAGCGAGCACACACAGCTTAGCACAGCAGGAGCAGCACATGGCACATGGCACATGGCACATGGAGAGTCATGCGGTACATACGGGTCTGGGCCGCGGTCTTCTTCGCCGCCGCCGCTTCCGCCGCCTCCGCCGCCCCCGCAAGCGGCTGTAGAGGTACTTTGGCGCCTCCAGTGAGCCGTAACAAAAGCAAAAATCAGTCACACTCTTACAAGGGAACACAGCAGGGCGTATGAAGGACAAAAAAAGAACTAGTAACCTAAAGTGAACTTGGGACTTATAACTCCCGATTGCCCCGAATTTCCCGTCCTTATCCACCTCAGCCAGTGTTCAAGGACAGGCAAAGTTGTTGTCAAAGAGATCAAAGCGTCAGAATTCGCTTATCCACGTTAACTTCAGGGACACCGGTGGACATGGATATCGGCACATCCACGAAGGCAGTCATACATTTTTAATTACGTCAGTTACTCCCTTGTTCGTTTGCTGGTACATGTCTGTGATCCTGGTAGACTTTGAAATCTCCCCACTACAGTACTACAGCTCGCAGCCAGAGGAGGAAAAACAGAACGATGCAGCCCTCTGACAAAGCGCAATATCGTGCAATAATTCGTTTTTTGAACGTCCCTTTCGGTGTCTCAAAGAAGAAAAAGCAACCGGTGTCGACTTTTCTGCAGAATTGCTGAAAAGCTTAGATAAGAGCACAAAAGACAAGTTACTCAGAATAATAAATAGCTGCTACGAAAGAGAAATCATGCCAGAAGATTCCACACAATGCAGAACCATACGTAAAATAGGAAAGGCAGTTTACTGCACCAATTATAGAACACTATTAATGTTATCATGGGCCCCCAAAATACTCATAAATATGTAGTGGCCAAAATAAATGTTGCATATATTGCCGAAATTTTAATACTGAACGTTATAATCCAGAAATACGTTATGATATCAATAGCTTGGTTTGCTTGTAATGTAATTCTAGCGGAAGCAGTCGACGTTTCTACCGTACGGGGCAGTATGTGCAGTCCACGGCAACAGTGTCGGCTGTAAACATTACAGTACTTGTGCTGTGTATCGTTAAGAGAGACGTGTTGCTACAGTATGGTTCGAACTACCATAATGCACGATCACAGGGAATGAGACAGGTGGACGTGCCAGCGAATGCCGCTGCAAGTCAGAGTGACCTCTCTATAATCTCGAACAAGTTTCTACCGACAAGATGAGTTGAGGATCACCCAGAGGTGGCCGCAAGAGAAAAACAACTGGTGCACAGCACTGATATTTGCTTGTAACAGCAAGCAAAAATCCTCAACACAATCCTACACATCTTCGGCGGTAGCTCCAAACAGCCACAGGAGTGCAGGTATCAACAAAATCGATACGAAACAAGCCCCATGAGCAGGGATTACGTGCCAAAAGACTTCTCAAGGCCCGTCCTCGAAACCCGATTCCAAGAGGGGCTTTTGTCACTTAGGCACGAAACCAATCTTTGTGTATTAGATAGTAGAGGGGAAACAATATGCTTTTCTGATGAGTCTCGTATTAGTCTCCAGCCACACACTGCTGATATTCGTGTGTGGAGGCAACAAGGACAACGAATTGTATTACAGACCGCCACCTGTATGAAGGCACGTTAATCATGTTTTGGGGTTGCGTTGTGTACGTCGCTGGACACCCCATATGCCATCACATGATATACTTGCAGCTCCATTTGGGTACATATTGGAGCGGGAATCGTGCTGATATCCGACAATGCACTTCCCGATTGTCACAATCTTGCTAACTCTTTCCTAGCGATGAACTGAATCAGTCGGACGGAATGGCCTCCACATTCTCCAGATCTCACTGCACTGACAATGCACGGACCATGCTAAAGCGAGCGGTTTGCAACCTTCCTGTCCCACCAGAGACCTTACAGGGCAGCACAGGTCATGTGAAGGAACGGGACAACATCCCACAAGCTTATGTGGACAGTTTGTTGAGCAAAACGTGTAACCGCTTTCAAAAGTGCCTCCAATTACGAGGAGGGCCAACTGGTTCATAAACAGTGTTATGCAAGATTATAGTGAGAAGAAAGTGTATATTTGTAGCAAAATCTTTCACAAGATTTTGTTTCTGTACCAAATGGAAGTGCATTAATCGGCTTTACTTTGGTTTTTATGATTTTATCTGAGAAAAGAAAATCAGCTTTGGCCGGCCGGGGTGCCCGAGTGGTTCTAGGCGCTACAGTCTGGAACCGCGCGACCGCTGCGGTAGCAGGTTCGAATCCTGCCTCGGGCATGGATGTGTGTGATGTCCTTAGATTAGTTAGGTTTAAGTAGTTCTAAGTTCTAGGGGACTGATGACCTCAAAAGTTAATTCTCAAAGCGCTCAGAGCCATTTGAACCATTTTTAACCAAAATCAGCTTTATTTCCCATTGCGTCCAGTACCAACAATCAAGCAATATGCAATATTTATTTTGACCACTGTAGTTAAGAACAGGACAAAAAGAAAAGTAAGTATACCGAAGAATACCGATTGGCGTTTTAAGAAGGTAGAGGAACAACAGAAGGGATTTTGGCGTTATGTACGCTATTGGATATGATGGTTATGAATAGAAGAACTTATCTTACTTTCATTGGCTTAGAAACTGCTTTTTATAATCTGAAGTGGACGCAGCTCCCTAGAACTATGGAAAAAATTAGGATTTGACTGGAAGGAGAGAAGAACGATTAATCAACTTTATCAGAAATAAGTTACAAGAATAAACATCAGCAAGGAAGAGGAAGAGGCCTGTGTTACAAAAGGAGTTAAACAGTGGTGACCACTATCTACATATTTACTTTAAGTGTTCATTGAGGACGCTATTCATATCATGCAAAGGTAATAAAAGCTAATGGTGAAAGGAAACATTGTGTTAGATTTGCTGATGACATCATAGTGGTTGCAGACTCTGAAAAAAATGAATAAAATACTGAAAGTGGTATCAGTCACTCTTAAACGATGGAAATTAGAAGTGAACAGACGGAAAACAAAAGTAATGGCAGTACGGAAAAATATGGGAGAAATTGAAACCAGTTTAAAAACTGATGTCGGCAGAAAAGATCAGTGAAACAATTTTGGTATCTCGATAGTAAAATCCCAGAGGACAATGAATGCTTAATGAAGTGAAGAAAAGGATTGCATTGGCAAAGCAGGTATTAATCACTAAGAAAACCATTTTAATCAGCAAACAGATGAGTACAGATGTCAGAAAAACCTTTGCAAAATTGTATGTATGGAGTACACTGCTCTACTGAACTGAAAGTTTGACTCTGGGTAAACAGGAAAGCAATCGACTTGAAGCTACTGAAATGTTGATCTGGCGGAAACTGACAGGAACAAGCTGGACGTAAAGGAAAAAAACCTGTTAGTCGTAAGGGAAGTGGAAAAAGAGAGAAGATTATTGAAGCAAATGGAAAACAGAAAAATAAAATTTATTGGACATGTCGTCAGACACAACAACTTCGTTGTTAATATTCTTGAAGGGAAAGTGCCGCGAAAGAAACGTAGGGAACGCCTTAGGATGAAGTATTTGGAGGACATCGATAAGAGAATAGGGTGATAATCACATGGAGCTGAAAGGAACAGCCAACGAGAGAAGAAAGTTGGTGCATCGGAAAGGCAGCCTTTGGAATAAAAATGTATGTATTTCGATTTGTGCATTTGAAAGGAAACAAAGCTGCAAAAACCCATGGGTGGGTACCACGACCGCTCGCACACGTTCAAAAGGCCAGCCGTACCGTGGCAGCAGCGGAAATATTTCAGCTGGGTCAAGCCAACCCCTATTTCTTCTTTAGCAGTCTAATCTTCACGGGCGGGTGCCGGGAGTGTGAATTTGACGACTTTGACGCCCAGACAAAGGAAGAAAGTGGTAATTTCTCGATTCACCATTTCCGAAAAAGATGAAGACCAAACCATCAACCATATGATTCTGAATACTTCTTACGCTGCCGTGGTGTGGTGCTGACAGATTATGTTCGTATGGGGCGAGGTGTCGCAGGAGCATGCTGCCGAAATATCCTCAGGAGGCTACGGGAAGCTACCAAGACCGAGTGTCGCGGAAAGCTGTCCAAGGAACTCGTTCCACAACAACACCACGACTCATTGTGTGCATGGCCACACATACTACCTTCTTCGGCTGTCGATTTCTGTCTCTCCTCCCAGTACTGTCCCGTCGTGGCACCCAGCGACTCCTTCGTCTTTCATCGGACTGCGTGGCCAGCATTTGCAGAATAGCGAAAGGCGGAACATTTTCTGAACAGCTAAAAGTGCAGACTTTTATACGATCAGTAGTAGTAGCAGCATAGGGAGAGTTCTGGCGTCATTTCCTGGCATGCTGATTTTCTGACGTCACGGATGAGTCATGGGATTTCTCCGTCTCTTGCCCCTTTGCAAAGGCCAGTTGCCCTACGTATAAAAAGAATAAGAAATTGATATTTTGGCGCAAAATTCAAAATTTTTGCGGGAAATTATAAAAAATAGTCCAGTTGCGCTAGTGTATATCCTATGTAAGGAGGTTTGTCGTCATGAGGAAAAATTGGCGAGAAATCCAAGATGGTGCATTCTCATGCCGGCTGACGTGGAATACTGCCTTTGGCTGTATGACGGGACAATCAGAGACTTGAAATATTAGCACCAGCCTAACTCAGTCTGCACCTTTGTCGAGTTACGTATTAAAGCTTTATGTGCCCCTCATACAGGAAGCATCGACTGTCACCCAGATGAGGACCACTCACCAGAGCAATAGGAAAATGTGAAAGGCGCAAGTGACGTCACAGGAACCGGAGTTGCACCGGCTACAAACAGCATGACTCAGATTAAATATACCTCCTCCCCCCAACATAAAAAACTAACCACAAAGGAGTTACGCAAATTGGTCACAGACTGGTATTCAGACAAGTATCGACGAGGAGATGCAAAACTGTAAACTTTGGCGGCTCGTGGATGAATGTGTGACGCCACAGTGCAATCGCAATTTCGCATGTCGATACGAGGGTATGCAGTCTTCGTGAATGTCAGCATTAGAGCCAAGACGCGTAATTGGGCTCAAAGAAGCTGGTCGAAATAGTTGGCGAATAGCTCGACATTTGAATAGGAGCGATGCCACTGTTCGAGTATGTCGGCAGGAGTGCGTGTATCATGACGGAACACAGCGTCAGGAAGGAAACGGTAGACCTAGAAAGACAACAGAACATGGAAGGCCGAGCAATCGCCAGATACACACTCAGAGTCCCGGATTCATCACCATCTTCGATCCGACGTGCAAATGGTATTTCATTGTCTAGAATGACCATTAACAGGTGGTTCACAGAAAGGAGTCTGAACCCACAGCGCCACTTGCGCCCACTACCATTGACACCTACGCATCAAAAAGCCTAGTTGCAGCAGTGCCGGGCACATTCGGCCTGGAATCTTAATGACTGGAGTAGTATTCAGTGGTGAGTCCCACAATGACCAGCACTGATCTGTCTCGAGACGTCAATCTGACTGTCGCCCGCCGTACGGCATGATAACCAGAAATGATAATCTGCGGTGGTCTTTCACTTCCTGGCAACACCCCTTTGTCATCCACTGCACCCTTCAGGACAGCGGTACGTCGCCGATATTCTATAACCCATTTTGTTGCCCTTCATGGCAAGCCATCTTGGGTTTAGATTTCAGCAAAATAATGCGCGCCCGGAAATGGCCGGTGTTTCTTTTGCTTGCCTCCATGCTTGTCAAATCCTACCTTGCCCAGAACGGTTGCCGAATCTCTCCCCAATTGAGAACGTTTGGAGCATTATGGGCAGAGCCCTCCAACCAGCTAGGGATAATGACTAAGCCGCCAGTTGGACAGAAACCGGCACGATATCCTTCAGGAGGACATTCAACAACTCTGTCAATCAAGGCCGAGGCGCATAACTGCTGACGTAAGGGCCAGAGATGGACCAACGCAGTAGTGACTTGCATAATTTTCTCTTGAATAAATCATACAGTTTTTCTGAAATTGTAATCATTTGTTTGGCTGTACGCGTACATAATTGAATCGACCAACTACTAAATGCGAGTCTAGTCTCTAAGGCATTGCACCACATCGCCTGGTTGCTTTGCCTTTGAAAATCGTACTGCGACAGTAAAATTGTAGACAGAGTGGAGCCGACGAGCACAATTCGTACAATTGATAGTACGTCATCGGGGTCGTGTTTTAGGCCAGTAGAAAGCTGAATATTCGTTCAGAAGTTCCCAAAATATTGAAACATAGGTCTCAGCGGTATGATATTGTTGTTGCCCTTGATCGAAAGAAAAAACCCATCTGGTCATCATTTTTGTGAACATCAGTGGCATCTCGATTTACGCCTGGAAAACCAGTCACAGTTCAAGGCAGTGACAATCCTGTAACAGAGTGACTGAGATGAAGCGATGAAAGATGCAAAGTTGGGTTTAGCGATGACAACAGATTCTGTCTTGGCATTAGTGATGATCGTCTACGAATGCAGCTTCTACCAGTAGCACGGTAGCTGCCGCAGCACATTAGGCAGCAACTCTGGGCATGATGGTGTCAGGCACCGAAGTCTACAGTAACTGCGTCTCGCACGACTATTGAGGAGTCACTGAATAACGCACGATATATCATTTCACCAATACGCGAGTTCCGTCGCCACTCCTACAACGCCAGTATGATGCGCTCTTTCCTCAGGACAATGCCCATTCACAAAATAGTATTGAAGATAAGGTACCAGCGTCTATTCCAATTTACGTTGAATGCTCCACGACCAGTTTGACAACATACAGTGATGAGCCAAAACATTACGACCACTGCTCACCGCTGGACCAAATGCCCCCTGGTGACGTTATGGCCACGTGACGCTGTAAGGAAACTGCATAAACAGAGCAGAGACAATGGGTTGATTGTTATGGTCCAGTGCCTGGGAAACAACATAGTTGGTGGGCTGTTGATGTACTACTGTCGTGACCACCTACGGTTCGTTTTATTGTCCGACATGGCAAGGCGTCCTGGGATTACAACAAGATTTCCTACTGCCTGTCTTCGTGCTTGTGGAATCCTACCTTGGGCCCCAAGGTCGCCGGATCTCTCCCCAACTGAGAGTGTCTGGAGCAATATCAGCAGAGCCGTTCAATCAGCTACGGATTTTGACGGTGTGACGTTCCGATTAGACAGAATCTTGCACGATGTGCCTCAGAAGGACGTTACCTAACTACGTCAATGAATGCCAAGCCAAATAACTGCTTGCATAAGGGTGGAGGTGGACGAACCCTTTGGTGATTTGTTGAATTTGTCAAGCTCGTTCCCTTGAATAAATCATCCAGTTTTTCTGAAATTGTAATCATTTGTTCATCTCCACATATACATCATACTTACCGATTTCAGCCCCATTCGGATAATTCCTTCGTGGTCCGTCCGTTTTTTGACTTAGAGTATAAAGAATTTCATTCTCTCCAGTTTAAACTTGCGGTGTTTTTTTTTTTTTTTGTGCCCTGCTCACTTTTTACTTTAAACTGCTATCCAGTTTCAGTTTTTGGACTAGATACTGCACAGTCCAGCCACATTAATGTGACCACCTGTCAAAAGCCTGAATAACCACATTTTGCACCATTTCCAGCATCAGTGGAGTTTCGGACTGTACCGACAGGGATGTGGAACCACGGCGACTCCAGTTCCGTGCTCAGTTGCTCTAGTTTTCTCCGTTGAGGATCCGTGACGCGAGCAGCCTGATCGAGGTGGCCCCACAGGTTCTGGACCGGGGGGTTTGGTGGCCGAGGGAGTGCGGTACACTCATCATGGAGCTCTTCGAACCGCGGACGTACACTGAGAGGTGTGTGACGCGTTGCATTGTCCTGGTGGTAGATGCCATCATGCCGAGGAAAAACAAACAGCATGTAGGGATGCACATGGTTCCGAAGGATAGATGGATATGTGTGTTGATCCATTGTGCCTTTCAGAATTACGAGATCAACCAGGGAATGCCACGAAAACATTTCCTAGATCATAGCGCTCCCGTCTTCGGGTCGTACTCTTCTGGCTATACTTGCAGAGTGTTAGCTTTAAAACGTTTCACGCCGTTCACGTCCGTATGCCATCTCAGAGGACCACCTGTCGCCCCTCACTGGACGTCAAATTGCGGTTTCGGCGTACAAATTTCAGCCTTCGTCGCCGGCAAACAGCATTCAGCACAGGTACATGAAGCAGGTGCTTGCTGCTGAGGCCCACACGCAGCAACGTTCGCTGAACGGTCGCTGGTGAGAGATTATTGCTGGCCCCTTTGTTGATGTGGGCCGTCAGCTGCTCGGCAGCCACACACACACACACACACACACACCTCTGCAGCCGCCTCTCATCCCTGCCATCTGTGGCCGTGGTCCGCCACCGTTGCCTCGGCGCCGGTTTCGGACAGCTCCATTTTACCACGCACGGTGTACTTTAACCACGAGGCACGCGAACAGTTTGGAAACTTAGCCGTTTCGGAAATGCTTCCACCCTTGGCCCGAAAGCTAATGGTCACGCCCTTTTGGACGTCAGCTACAGCGCTCCGTTTTCGCATTACGACAACGACTGCAGTTTTCCGCGTCCTCGCGACGTGCTTTATACTCCCACAGCTAGTGCTGCCACCCGCCGTCTGTGAGTGGTTACTGCACGTTGACGTCGAACATAGGTGGTCGTTGGTTGGTTGGTTCGTTTGGGGGGAAAGGACCAGACAGCGAGGTCATTGGTCCCAGTGGATCAGAGAGCGATGGGGAACGAAGTCGTCCGTGCCCTTTCAAAGGAACCATCCCAGCACTTGCCTGAAGAGATTTAGGGAAATCACGGAAAACCTAAATCAACACAGCCGGACGCGGGTTTGAACCGTCGTCCTCCCGAATGCGAGTCCAGTGCGCTAAACACTGCGCCAGCTCGCTCGGTAGGTGATGGTCACTTAATGAGAACGGATCGTGTTCAAACGTATTGTAGACGGTGTAGTGACTGTGGCGCTCGTTTTCCAATCCACTGATCGGGTCTGAGAGTTTTTTGAGAGTAGCTGAATCGCTGAAAAGTACTGATTGCTAGTGCAAAAGAAGTTACTTTTTAACCACGTCTCGCGAGTCAGAGCGAGTATGGCGACCACTGTGCAGCGGTGTGCAGAAGTGATGTGGGCCCGCCGACAGACGTTCCCGACAAAAGCCCGTGCGGCTCGCTCACTGTATGCTCGATGGGTCATGTCCCGGCGCCACGGAACCTCCGAGACCACAGAAGAGAAGGAACGTCGACGAACAAAATACGTAACACTGGAAAAAAGGCAGTAATACGAAGAAATGGCGAGGAAAAGTATAACACGGAAAAGATTTGTGAGAAAAAAGATTTGTTAATCAGTAAGTGCACCGCGGAACCAGAAGGTGCAGTAGAGTGGAGAAAGTGTCTGAGCGTCTTTCTGGCGTGGGGGGTGTACTTTGAAAGTGGAGACGGTGAAAGACAATAATTTTTACAAGACACCATTAGAGACGTAAAGTTCAAGAGATTTTCAGAGATGCAAAGAGTAACACACGAAAAGATAGAGATGCAGGAGGAGGACATCAAATCAGTCAGGACAGTGCCACTTAAAACAAAAACAAGGAATAATAAAAGCAATGTTGAGAGCGCCATGAACAAATGGCTCTGAATGGTGCTGCGGACCCTCTTCAAAATACCTTAGCTTTGTCTCCTTGTCCTTAAGTATCGCTTGATTTCACTCAAAGGGGTAACTGGTGGACTGCAAACTATAGTGCTCGATGTCGCGATATAAGATATTCACGCATTAGTTCTGGACTGCAACTTTGTCATCTGCACCAGGATGGAAGTGAAATCCGTCAGAGAACACAGTCACATTTTGTGGTGTCCGTTATGATGTTCGGTGCTAACGCTGCAATGTTACATGCAGTGTTGTGTGGTCAAGGATACACAGCATAGAGTGTGGCAGGCGAGGAGACAAAATTATTGACAGGGTTCACACAGTACCTGTCATGTTCTTTACGAGTGCAGAGACAGCATAATGCTATGGCTAATACATAAGTGGGTTCTGCAACTCCACCTGCTTTTGTTATTATATGCTGTACGTCAAATCCTTATACAATACTCTCTAAGGAATGTCAACATTGTTCTTCGATTTGAGTCATCGACGCACTTCTCAGCAACCATACGTGTTTGGGCTTTCCTCGGAGTACACCTGCTCCGCCGTCCCCACGTACTGAGCGATCAGCGACAGCAGCTGCAGGACGAACACTGCTATCTACAGAGTTTCGAGAGAAGAACTTACTGCACACTCTCGAATCAGTCGCTTTATTCACTGTTGGTTCGATGTGCGATCCTGATTTTGGTTGACGTCAGATGAGCCTCTGTGGATGTAGCGATTTCCGTGTCCGACGCTTGCCTCTTGTGCTTGTGCAATATGTGTCTGAAAAGTCATACACGACCACATGTAAAGTGAGAGCAACTATCGAAGAGTTTGGATCGTGATCTCATCTAGTAGTCATTAGTAGCTTCTGCTCTCTGTAGAATACTAGTAAGTTTTAAATTTCATTTTCTAATTATGTGGTGATATTCGATAACATGTAGAAATTCCGAGACGCTAAAGGTCATTCAGACGCGTTTTGGTTAATACAATTATCATTCAGGATTTTTTGATGAGTTGCCCTATTAATTTTATAATGAGAAGTTAGTAAGACGAATTGATTTCGGTAAATTAACCAGTTTCTACTATTTACGAGAAGCAATAAGAGCAAACGGGAAATAACTCGAAGTGTTAAAATGTCTAATAAGATACGTCCAATAAAAAAACACACTGAACCAGTAACGGGACAAGTCGATAACACTCGCCGTTATACAATGAAACTAATCAGGCAGAGGCCATTTTACAGCTGAAATATGAATCAATTCCGAAGATTGCACACTACTTTGCTCTGAGAATCTGTTTACATTAATTGCTCTTATGTTCGAAAAGAGATGATTCATTCAATAAAGGACGTAGGAGGCACACAGCAAGAGGCGATGTCAGAGACAGTCAGACCGTCGGGAATATAACATTAATAAATGCTATTATTCTTATAACCACGTCCTTCATCAGCATGTCTTATGATCGACAGCTGTCTGCGACCGTGCATAACTTTTCAGAAGAAATTTCAAATCTGTGTATCTACGAGTATTAAATCCTAAAAAAACCAACAAAAATTTAGTGCCAACCGGGAGTTATAATCTTGTTTCCTACAACATACATTGACGTTGTGCGTGTCAAATAAATAATAAACAAAGAAGATATATGAGGGAGTGCTGTACTACGGTTTTTTATCATATTTTTTTGCCTTTTTCCCCACTTTTAAATCGCCGTGTAAATACATTTAAATAATAGTAGTCTATGTAAAGGCAAGGAAACAGCATTGCTGCACTTCTCATATGTTTCCAGTGGGACTAATATGAAGATAAACAATATCGTCTTATTTTTATCTGATGTATATTACATGATGGTTTCCGAAAAGTGAGTCAGTGATGAGATGGACCCCACGAGAGGAAAAACCATATAATATAAGCCTATTTCTCTAATTCAGAATAAAATATCACAATTCAAGCACGCGATAACATAACTAACTTAGGGTGACCAAGACAAGAAACAGGTCTGCAACTATTTACAGAAATATCTTACCCACTCATCTGAACTATTTTATGTAGAGTTGCGAGAAGTATTCATGATTTCTGTGAGACTTATTATCTTCGTAGGCGCAGCTAATTCTGGCAAAATACCTAGCAATAATTGTTGAATACTACATTTCTTTGGTAACGGTGCCCATAACTGTTGTATAATTACTACATATCTATAGTTAAGTTCTTTCATCGGAGGAAATTGTGGGTCTCCGCGGTTAATACTTAGCAGCGAAATTTATGTGACTCTTTCTGAAAACTTGCGTGATCATCGGCAAATGACGTTAAATCTGGTGGAATGAGGGCAGAAGACGATACAAAATTATGTTTTACGAAAACTAAATCTGACTAAGATCTTCAGGTGCGACAGAATACTGTGCATGAAAAACCGAAGACATTCCCAGATGACCGTCGGCGAGGGCGCATGTAACAATAGTGAAAATGGTTCAGAGTTTTCCAACTCAAATATTTGAACAACAAAAAGGTTTACTACAAGAACAAGATTAATTTCTGTGTATCTGAACAACAAGAAGCTTTCTGTGGAACAGTCACCTTCCATTGAAGTTAACATAATAAACAGTCATTGGCAATGAGAAGCATCTCATTGGAGAAATGGATATGAGAGACGCAGTTACAAGCACTGAAAGGGGAGACTCTACATCCTACTCTGGACAAGGCAAAGAACACTTCGAGTCCTGACACGTATTTCTACACTTGTGAACAGATATTCACACATGGAACATCATGACTGTCCCCTGAACCGACAAAATTCTTCTATGTAAATCAGTCACATGAAGATAAATGTTTCACGAATTCTGTTCCCAGGTCATTAAAGACTAATATGTCTAAAACACTTAGTCGTTTTAAGTGGAAAGTAATGTTGCTCACATTAACAAGTTGAGGATTTCTGCCTTCTTACATCTACAGGAAGAAATATGAAGCGATAGAGTGTTACTGTAAACAAAATCATCTCATTATGATGAAAACATTTTTTGTATTATTATAGTATAAGAATATGAAATGTCTTCTTATATCCAGGAAGGAATTTCAGGAGGCATAAGAATATAAATCAAGAAAAACGAGCGAGTCTAGCTTTTGGAAACAGATCTCTTCGACAGGAATAGAAGTGAAATAAAAGATTCTTGAAGTTGCTGGTTGTTGGTTCCAAAGATGTCGAGTCTACTCTCATGGGTAGCGGAATAACTTACACACACAAATTACTAACTCAAAGAACCTTGTAACTGTTCGGGCAAATTGACATAATTCTGCATACAGAACGTAAAGTAAACTCATCAAGCAAATGAACGTTACCGTGCTTTACTAGACATATCATTAATGAAACGGATTGGCTTTTTTCTTCTATCAACTGTCTGAAACGGCTCCCTCTGCCAGTTATTAGAAAACAATATACAGTATGAGCTTTTTACCTTGAGACAATAAAATAATTCAAAAACTACGAAATGATTAAAAAACGGAAAACTACATGTTCAGTATCTTTAAAAACTCTTTCCAGCGATACCAGTGTTGATCCCTACGCCGCACCCCATGGGATGGGACCGGGGTAACTTTAAAATCCTAAGTAGGAACATCTCATTTTTATCGTAGAATTAAATTCTATGCGAAAAATATGCAATTTTTGTACCTAACACTTTTTTCGTTGTGCTATAAAGAACGCTGAATGACAAATAACAAAACTGAGTTCAAAACTGGTATTATCTCAAGAAAATTAACTAAATCAAAAACGCAAAAACAGACGTGTGTGGCTAACGACTCAAAGCTTTGCAGTGTTGTCCGTGCAGCTGTTTTGCAACATTCATTCAGTCATCTTTTGACTTGGCAAGATTGTCGGTAACGCTGTAATCTTTTATGCTCGACGTTTTTCAAAGAGCGCGCGTTTATGGGCTTCTTGTCGTCACGTTATTCGGCAGTTCTCCGTTGAGGGAACCGTACAACAGCGAAGAAGGAACCGTAGAAGTGCAGTTGCTGGAGAGAATAATGAAACTACAGTGAACTGCATTACCGCTCGGTAATTAAGTCGTAAACCGGGGCATTAGTAAGCTTACTTTTTGCCGAATTCTAAAATGTAGAAAATAACATCAGTTTTATATTTACGTCCGTCAGGAACTTCATACCAATGATTTCCAGAACTGAGTAACATTTTGCCAGTGGTAGCTAGAGCAAATACAGAAAGGCCACAATTCTTCTGCTCCAGTATTATTCTCTGACGAGTCGATCTTCACGGACCACGGTACGATTGGTCGACACAATGTGCATTATTCGACCGTTGAAAACACACACTGGATACACCATGTTGCACATCAGCGTTCGAGGAATGAGATCGTCAAGTGTGGAATAAAACTAAAAGCTGAACTCCGACCGAACAGGCCATGAAGGCCCCACGGTACCGACCGGCCGCCGTGTCATCCTCAGCCTACTGGAGTCACTGGACACGGATGCGGAGGGGCACGTGGTCAGCACAGCGCTCTCGCGGCCGTATGTCCGTTTCCTAGACCGGAGCCGCTACTTTTCCATGAAGTAGCTCCTGCGTTTGCCCTAACAAGGGCTGAGTACACCCCGCTTGCCAACAGGGCTAGGAAGACCGGATGGTCACCTATCCATGTGCTAACCCAGCCCGACAGCGCTTAACTTCGGTGATCCGACGGGAACCTGTGTTACCACTGCAGCAAGGCCGTTGGCCAACTGTCGAATAATCGGCAACAAACTCTTTGGTCCATTCTTTACCGATGAAATCTTAAATGGTGATAAATGTCGAGGGTGGCGACATTTTTCAGCACTTATTGTGAAATAATTATTACAAATAAGCACACCGTGGATGAGAGAAGACACTTCAAACCAGCTTTATTCACAACTACTGAACAAGTCTGATTTACTTTCTTTCAGTTCAATGCTTTTTTTCTCAAAATAATACCATCTTGCAACGCAGTAGCCTTATTTGTCGGTTACAGTACCATTTACCGCGGTACAACAGAAATTTTACATACTAAAGTTAAGCATATTTTTGTAGAATCCGAATCGTCGATAAACATGGTATCTACCAACTTAAGATTTCAAAGTTTCCCCTCGCTCTAGCCCTGGGAGTGGGGCGGTTTGGTCAAAACTGGTATCAGCGGATGGCATTAAAAAAAATACTGAACACGTATCTTTCTGTTTTTTAATCCGAGAGAGAGGGAGAAAACCGCTTAAAACCTTAAAAGGCGCCTAAAAGCAGTGTACTGAGCTCCAATTTGACAGCGCTTCACGTATTTATTTATTAGTTCGTTTCCTCTTGTATTGAATGTGAAAGCAAAATATATTAAAAATTTAAAAACAAATATTTGCTCTCAAAAGTGCTGAAACAATTATGTTATCTTTTAATATAAAATGGTTATCACAGACGAAATACCTTCAAATAATGCCGGTGACGGCGATGAGAATTTGCCAAATGTAGGTGACGATGTCGGAAGTGTTGGGCATTGCACTGGTATGAGTTGTCATGTGCTGTAGATGATGTGAAAGCTGCACCGTAAATACTGGTAGCTTAACCCAGCTAGAGGACATGGGCAGTTTTAATTTCTGAATTAATACAGATGATGTACGTACAGCAACGAACATAGATGGGAAACGTCGGAGATACAATGGGCTTTTGGTTTCCTGGGGGGCGCACTATTTACAATGATTTTTGGAAAATGTGATGAAAGGTATGGACATCAGTACGATATAAAGGATGTCGGTTTGAGATAGTAACAGAATACTGAAGACGAAGTGGAGTTTGTTGAATTTAAGGATTTCGGGGAATGAAGTAATTTCGAAGAGGGGTATTCCTGGGGACAACAGCGAAAGTAAAGATATGTCAGGCTTACCTTTCGAGGATTTTATAGCTGAGAAATATGATGAAAAGTTTTTAACCTAATGTTCAGTTAATGTTATTAACTTATTATTGGCTTTCTGTCGCACTGTAGGCAGATGAAGTTGCAACTTAAGTTTGCATTCGTGAGGCAGTCAAACATATTTTAGTCCTTTGTGTTTCTTCTTGTCCAAAAATCATTTCATGTTAAGTATGGTTGAGACTACGTTCAACGTTGACAAAATGTATGGAAATATCTTGTCCTGTATGAGTTATGAAAAGGAGCAAGCGGAAAATCTAACGAAACGATTCAAGAGACTCTCTTGGAGTTCCTACACGAAGGAAAAAGTATAGAAGTTTAGTTTGTTAATAAACGACACAACTACAGGGGGAACACAGACTCGAACTGGAGAGGCTGACGCAAGAATTCTTGAAAGAGATTTTCAATACGATCGATGGGGCATTCGACTTTAGGTGATTTCGGGAAATCACTGAAAATCCGACAAAATTCGGATAGTCTGTCCCCTCGCAAATGTGAGTCCACAATAGTTGGCTTTAGTAGTGCTAAACCATATTTATGAACTAGAAACAGAAGACGTGCTGCCATATTTACATAAGAAAAAGGCGTTGTAACGCTTTAGAAAGAACCAGTGCGAGTGAGTTTGTACAGTAAGCACGGAACGCCAAACGCCACGAGTCTTTCATTGAGAAAGTATTCAAAAGATACCAATGCAGAGTTACGTGAAAATGACAACTCCGTCTCTGGGAAACGTGAAGAAATCCTCAGTGTTGCTGGTCCAACTCTTAGTATGGAAAGAAAGAATTTAAAAAGAAATGAATTATCTCATTTTTGGACCAGGAGAAAGCCTCCTATTGAATGCTAGTGTACACATCAGAATAACGAAAATACTATATATTATGCTTCAACATAGCCAGAAAGTCTCTGTGTGCAGTGGTCGCACGACTGCATTTCCTTAGGATTCCTCCAATGAATCTCAGTCTGGCATCTGCTTTACCGACGATTAACTTTATATGGTCATTCCATTTTAAATGACTCCTAATGCGTACTCCCACATAATTTATGGAATTATCTGCTTCCAGTTTCTGACTTGCTATATTGTAGCTAAATGATACGGGACCTTTCTTTCTATGTATTCGCAGCACATTACACTTCTCTAGATTGAGATTCAATTGCCATTCCCTGCACTATGCATCAATTCGTTGCAGATCCTCCTGCATTGCAGTACAACCTCTCGATATACTACAGCATCATCCGCAAAAAGCCTCAATGAACTTCCGAAGTTAAACACAAGGTCATTTATAGATATTGTGAATAGCAACGGTACTTCGACACTCCCCTGCCGCACACCTGAAATCACTCTTACTTCGGCAGAGTTCTCTCCATTGGGAATGACATGCTGCGTTCTGTTATCCATGAACTCTTCAATCCAATCACACAATTGGTCTCATAGCCCATATGCTCTTACTTTGTTTATTAAACGACTGTGGGGAACTGTATCGAACGCCTTGCGGAAGTGAAGAAACACGGCATCTACCTGTGAACCCGTGTTTATGGCCCTCCGAGTCTCGTGGACGAATAGCGCGAGCTGGATTTCACACGATCGTCTTTTTCGAAACCCATGCTGAATCCTACAGAGTAGATTTCTAGTCTCCAGAAAAGTCCTTCGCGTAGTCTGTGTAAAATCGAAATGGTATCCCATCAGGTCCATCGGCCTTTCCTCTTTTGAGCGATTTTAATTGTTTCTCTATCCCTCTGTCATCTATTTCGATATCTAACATTTTTTCATCTGTGCGATAATCTAGAGAAGGAACTACAGTGCTGTCTTCCTCTGTGAACCAGCTTTGGAAAAAGACGTTTAGTATTTCGGCCTTTAGTCTGTCATCCTCTGTTTCAGTACCATTTTGGTCACAGAGTGTCTCGATATTTTGTTTTAATCCGCCTACCGCTTTGACACAAGGCCAAAATTTCTTAGGATCTTCTTCCAAGTCAGTACATAGAACTTTTCTTTCAAATTCGTTGAACGCCTTTCGCATAGCCCTCCTCACACCACATTTCGCTTCGTGTAATTTTTGTTTTTCTGCAAGGCTTTGGCTATATTTATGTTTGCTGTGAAGTTCCATCTGCTTCCGTAGCAGTTTACTAACTCGGTTATTGTACCACTGTGGCTCTTTTCCATCTCTTACTATCTTGCTTGGCACATACTCATCTAACGCATCAGTGTGGATGTCGGCATCCACGTCAATGCTGTATTTCCTGGTCTTGGAGTAGAAGGGGATGTACTATTCCATGGTCTTCGAAGTCACCTGGCCTGAATCCGCTTGATTATTTCCTATAGTCACTTGTGTACTCGAGCATAGTGGATACGGAGAATTAGCTGCCAGAATTGTAGCTGCCTGTCATGTGATTCGAAACACACCACGGATATTTGTCAGGGAGCGTCAGAACCTTGCTCGCCGATGCCATACTTGCATTAAGGTTGATGGCCGCCAGTTTGAGCACGTTTTGTAAGATACAGTACAAATGGTGAGTTCATTGCGTCAATGACGGTATTTGCAGTTACCTGTAACTAAATGTAAATAAAAAAGTACACGGTAATGTGATTTTATTCTTGTTGTATCCTTAAGCTGGCTTCTCCAACTCCATGTTGCCTATCTCAAATTTTTTAGTGGAGCATCCTCTATGTTCTGTTAAATTTTTGCACCGTCTTACGGAAACACCCTATATACAAGACTGCCAATAAGAAATACTCAGAAGAAGTGTTATGTGAAATGGACGCTTTGCTCAGCACAAAACTCTCCTTAAGCATGAAGAAAATGAAGAGAAAGGTAATAAAAAGTAGCAACCAAACAATAAGAAAATGTACGCACATCGGTTGACGTGAAAGGTTAGGGCCGCACAAGAGGGAGGTTTCTGTGATCTGCGCGAGTGAGAAACCTGGAACAGGGATACAGCTGACGTCTCTTGTGTGGAATACGGAATTCGTCCGACTATCAGTGTGATTGTAAATGTCTTTGATAAGTCCGGGAGGGACAGTAGGTAAAAAAGCGTATACAGCCTAGCTGCTTCTCTGAGAATTAGCCGTTTGTACTACATGAACGTAAATTGAACCAACAAAATTTCATTGGTTATTCACGGATATTCGGCGATGTAAGGGATCAATCAGATCCGGTTACTTATTAACGAGTGACTTAATGTAGATGATTTCGATCCCTTATTACATTCTGATCCATGCGATATTATGTATACATAAAAATGTATCAGAAGTTACCAAACAAATTACTTGAGTAATGGAACGATCCATGGGAGAAATGCGTGCACTTTTGTAACTGAACTGTCCAATACGAAACTTTCCTGTCCGATTAAAACTGCGCGCCAGACCGAGGTGATAACGACACGATGAACAGCGGTAGAACATCGGTGTATGTATGAACCCTAGCTCTCCAGAAAATGGGCGCATAGTTTCAGCGGTCGCGACAATTCTATATGATGTTCAAAGAGTCACACAACTTTACGGCAAAATGAGGAAGTCACAAAAGCTGTTGAAAGTGACCTCCGTTATGCGATCCGCATTTTTCAATGCCACGCTGCTCGTTCTTAAACGCGTTTTGTAAAATTTAGTTGAATTGCAGCAGCGCGTTGTTCAGTTTCTTTCTGCAAATTTGAAATAGCGTGCGGATGAGTTTTTTTTTAGTATCATCCTTAAGGTGTCCTTACAAGAAAGAAACAAGAGGGAATTAGTCAGAAGATCTAGGGTGTCACAGGCCCTTGAACAAAACTTCGTCAGTCAAGATCAATCATCGGGTTCTTCTGGAAATAAAATGAACGACTGAAAGGAAGATACTCTTTCCCATTGCCCCCATTTGACACCTCGTGAACACTAAGAATTCTGTTCGAATACGTCTTTTAAACAGTTGTTCAACGTCATGGAGGCACTAATAATGGAGAGAGCAGACTGGATATGAGGGAGTCGTACAGACTAAGGAGGGTCCGAGGAATGCGCAGCTTGCACGTCGATCAACGCTTTTAGTGCCAGCGTTTACAGTCGACCACTCTCGGGAGCATCGTCGTATACCCTGTCTTCTGGAATTTTTCATTCTGCGTCTAGCTGGCGCAGTCGACTGGCGAATTCTTGCCTTTCTTCCCTGTGCAAGCCACAGTATAACTGAGAATATTTCATGTGGTTGTAATAATGAATACTCTCTACTGTAATGTGTCACCCACTGAAATGAAATGTCGTGTGGCTAGGGCCTCACGTCGGGTAGACCGTTCGCCTCATCAGTTAAAATTAGATAATACATTAAACGGAAAAGAAACATTCTTCCATAAGGCTGCGTCGTTCTTGAACATCCTACAGTAACTACCTCCAAACAAATGTGGATTGGAGCTCTTCATACACATAAAAAAGAGCAAGATCTTTGGCGTCACCACCTGACGTCGTACAGATTCACTGCAAACCAAGGAAGTTGCTAAAATCGCTGCTAAATGTCCAAAAATCTAAAATGTTGGAACAGCAAACCTAACGAATTATTAGCAAAAATCTTCTAACAAGTGCTGGACATTATTTTGGAGCCACACTTGGTAGGTATTTTGCAGGTTTTAATTCAAACTGCCGCCATAGTTTTTCTACTGACGTCGCTTATAGGGCAGGAATAAAACCAGTGAACTTTTTGGATGGGCATGTCAGTCTATATTCCAGACAAATACTTTCAGAAAAGACTTCTTAGAACTAAATTTATATTCGCCGTTGTCAGATTTCTCTTTTTCAGAAACGCTTTTCTCGCTATTGGCAGTCTGAATTTTATAACCTCTCGACCTCGGCAGACGCCAGTTATTTTACTGCGTAAATAGCAAACTCCTCTACTATTTTCCAAGTCTCATTTGCTAATCTAATTCCCTCAGGAACGCCTGATTTAATTCGACTACATTCCACAATCCTTGTTTTACTTTTGTTGATGTTCATCTTATGACCTCTATTCATTATTTTCAACTGCTCTTCTAAGTCCTTTGCTGTCTCGGACAAAATTGCAGCGTCCTCGGAAACCTCAGAGTTTTAATTTCTATTCTCCGAATTTTAATTCCCTTTGTAAATCTCTCATTGGCTTCTTTTACATCTTGCTCAATGTACAGATTAAATAACATCGGGAACAGGGTACATCCCTCTCTCACTCCCTTCTCAACGTCTGAATTTTTTCCCAGGTCGTTCACTCTTGTAACTGAAGTCTGGTTTCCGTACAAGTTGTATGTAACCTATCGCTCTCTTTATTTGTCCCTGCTACGCACAGAATTTCACAGAGTCGACATTTCAAACGTCTTTTTCGGGTTTACAAATGTTGTAAATGTAGGTTCGCCTTCTTTAATCTATCTTACAACACAAGTCGTTGGGTCAGTATTGTTTCTTGTGTTCCTACATCTCTCTCCGAGGTGGGCTTCTACTTTGTTTTACGTTATCCGAAAAGAAAACGTATCAGTCCTTATCAACCATGACTCATGAAAGTGATTGCTCGGTAATGTTCGTGTCTGCCAGCAACTCGTCTATATCGAATTGGATTTATTACAATCGTCTTGAAGTCAGATGTTGTTTCGCATTTCTAGCATATCAAGTAGAATAGTTTTGTCGTGGCTGTCTGTCCCGAGGATCTCGGTGATTCTGAGCGAATGTCGTTTATTCCAAGTATCTTGTTTCGATTTAGGGCTTTTAGTGCTTATGATTATAGCAGCTGTGCCATATGAGGATGACAATGATAGTGGAAATATAACAGCAGTATCAACTAAGTGCTTGGGAATGGAGTCGGCTAGTGGCAAACTAGCAATAAGATTATCCTCATGCATACCTGTGTCCCTATATACTTGATTATGCGTCTCTCCTGATGCTGCTATACAGAATTAATAACATGAATTTTCCGGTAAATCACACATTAATAACGAGAAGACTTCCTTAAAGTTCACATTAAAAAATCTTAATCAAAACTGTGAGTAGAGCTGACTGGAGATACAAATCTCTGCTAAAAGACAAAGACTGTTTTACGTATTCCCTCTTACGCAGAGAGAAATTAAAAGTACGTTGAACCTCCTGTCCGTATTAGGTAGTGAGGATAATTTTCCTCAGAAGACTGAATATGGCATGTCATTAATGGTGTCTCTTGAAATTATCTGATGGAGTGTACTTCGTTAGGTGGGAAGTAAGCAAGTGCATTCCAGTGGAAGTTCAGCATGCTCTGAGGCGACGGTCAACAGAACGCCATCTTTTACTACTGCTCTTTCCTTTGTCACGATGTTTAATAGAACTCGTGATTGTCAACGATGAACTGGAGATATAATTGAAGAACCAATTAACTGCGACTGCTTTATCTCTTTAATGAATCATTTTGCTATTACACTATTTAATGAGTATCGAGCGCTAATGACGCCTGGAAGGTTATCCCCCGATTTCGACTTGCTGGCCTTTCCGCCGGTCCTGTATCGAATACACCAAGGGCATCAGCGAGCGCCGGCGCATTGCTCTTCGCCTCGCATACCCGGCTGCACAAAGCCGTCTCCCAGCGAGGCGCTGCTGACGATCGAGATGGTCAAGCCCTGCTCTCTGCCTTGGCTACTTACACATTCCACTGCTGAAGCATCAACTCGTAGTGATTTGGAGTCTACTGTACGAAAACCGCTCATTTATCTGGTAACTTGTCTCTAACCACGTTGTACACGCCCTTTTTCGCTGAAAACATTCTTTCAGCTTTTGTTATTTTGGTCTGTTTCCATATCTGCTTAAAGCAAAATAGGAAAATCAGTACACTTAATGTGCTACTTTTCGATTACACTGACAGTATTTACAAGCGTAATAGACATATACGTCATGCTCCTCGTTGTTTACACACTTGGAGGAAGGATAACACAGTTCAAAATGTGCTCCCGTATAACTTCTCTCTTGTAGTCAATTTGTGGTTCCCGCAGGCACCGACAGTGTGAAATCAAACTCGCAATCTCTGTTCATGAGATCCAGGAGACAGTAGACAGCAGATATACGAGGGGCGTTTGAAAAGTCCGTGCAAAAATTACAACTTCTTACGTGTCTGGGGTAAACCTTTTTTATTTTTTGACATAGTCTCCTTTTAGACTTATACACTTCGTCCAACGTTGTTCTAATTTGTTGATGCCTTCCGAATAATAGGAATTGTCCAAGTCTGCAAAATAGGTATTAGTTTCTGCAATCACCTCCTTGTCTGAATAAAATCTCTGTCCCGCCAGCCATTTCTTCAAACTGGGGAACAAGTAGTAGTCCGAGGGAGCCAAGTCTGGAGAATAGGGGGGATGCCTAACGAGTTGGAATCCTGTTTCCATTAATTTTGTGACCACAAGTGCTGAGGTGTATGCTGCTGCATTGTCGTGATGGAAAACGACTTTTTTTCGGTCCAATCGCCGTCGTTTTTCTTGCAGCTTGGTTTTGAAACGGTCCAATAACGATGAATAATATTCACCTGCAATAGTTTTATCGTTTTCCAGAAAGTCGGTGAGGATTATCCCAAAAGACAGTCGCCATAACCTTTCCGGCTGAAAGACTGGCCTTTGCCTTTTTTGGTGCAGATTCTCCCTTGGTAACCCATTGTTTAGGTTGTTGTTTGGTCTCAGGAGTATAGTAATGTATCCATGTTTCATCCACAGTGACGAAACGACGCTTAAAGGCCTGTAGATTCTTCATGAACAGCTGCAAACCATCCTTGCAACACTTCACACGATTCCGTTTTTGGTCAAGCATGAGCAATCGCGGAACCCATCTTGTGGATAGCTTTCTCATGTCCAAATGTTTATGCAGAATATTAGGTACCCTTTCATTCGAGATGTTCATAGGACTAGAAATCTCACTCACCTTAACTCTTGTTATCCATCACCATATCATGGATTTTATCAATGATTTCTGGAGTCGTGACCTCCACAGAGCGTCCAAAACGTTCAGCATCACTTGTACCCATATGGCCACTCCGAAAATTTTCAAAACACTTATAAACTGTTCTAATCGAAGGTGCAGAGCCACCGTAATGTTTATCAAGCTTCTCTTTAGTCTCCTCAGGCGTTCTGCATTACATAAAGGAATGTTTAATCACCACACGAAATTCTTTTTCGTCCATTTTTTGACAATCACTCGACTTCCTTGAGTCACACGAATGCCAGACACATATAAATAGACCAATATGGCATTCTTCCCAAAGACGCTACTAACTAAACGTGACCTCGATACGCGCCGGTGGTGCCAACTCTCACAGTTTGCACGGCCTTTTCAAACGCCCCTCGTACAGTATTTTTTTTTTTTTTTTTCAGGAAGCCATCGATGCAGTTGTGCAATGTCTCCATTCAAACAAGATACGCGAAACGCAATATCCTAACATATGTGATTATACTGAAGATTTTATAGCAAAGTAAACGCAGTCCATTGCTATGAATGGCGAGACATCTTCAAAGCCCAAAGTAGCCTTCTCCGTGCTTAGGCTGGTGCCGTTGATGATGCAGTGTACAAATTCAGTTGTGTGCTTGAAGGTGACATCGCTAGCATAATTGTTACGAAATACTGAGAGATTTGTAAATGACGTGGGCCGAATGTGATCGCTGGCAGCTGTCCCTTAGCCACAAGCAAATAGATGAAACGATTCAATGCCCTCTGGTTTCGCGATCGCCTCCCAGCCGCTAGAATTGGTTGCAGCCGTCGAGAATCTACAAGTGTCTGTCTGGAGCGATTAAGACGGAGCGACCACGGAAGAGTCCAGACCAAAATTATGGGAAGAACTCCAGAGAACCGTAATTCGTGCAGCAAAACTGGCCTGCTGAATGACACTCAAATAGTTGCTGAGTTTGGTTTGTCGCAATGAGGCCTTCCCATGTTGGGTTATTGTAAAAGTAGAAAAGATTCGCCTTTGATACGGGTTACCATAGTCAGCGGAACAACGTCATAGAAACGCACAACAAACTTCAGAAGAAAACGCTTCAAGAAGATGTGTCTTGCTCTCGAAACCACGAGGGCCCCTGTTTAAAAATAAGTCATAAAGCATGTTACCATATTCGACGTACATTTCGCCGCACGAGGACGTGAGGTTACGGCCGAGCTGTCACATACCTGCATCGGGTGACCTTACCGAGAAAGCGCAGTCAGCCCTTCTCCGGCGGGCCTCTGCTCACGAACAATGTACATGATCGACCCACCAGAAATTTTTACGAAACTAATTGATCAAGTCGTCGTCAGCCGTCATTCGCCAAAGTAATGTACACAATATTCACTGGATAATGTGTCTTGACTAGGAGCGAATGTTGCACCTAATTAACATTGCTACAACTGACGATGCGGCTTCAGACCTCGAAACCTGTTGATTTTGAATAAAACAACTATTCTTCCATCTGTTAGCCAGATTCTCCTTAATACCATACAATGCTCCGGGCCTAGCAGCCGATGTCTCGCCGCCCTCGGCGGTGGCGGGGCGGACTCTTTGAAAAGGACCCTTAGGCCCTCGGGAGTAGTGGCCCTGCACTGGCCCTTCCTCCTCTGTTCTGTGACGCTTTGCGCAACATGCTTTCAATAGGACTCTCAAGTACTCATTTAAGTGGTACTTCAGAAGAAGAAATTAGCATCGAATTGTGGTAGGTATACAGAATGTTCGGAAATTCCCATTACAAACTTCTAGTACTTGTAGAGGTAAGTGAGTATATAACACTATGAATAGGAACTCATGCCCGGAAACGTACCGTTTCCGTTCTATGTTTAAGTTCAGATTTTTAACTCATCCACTTCTGCATGCGGAACTGAATTAAGCGTGACGTCATACATTTATTAGGTAACAATTCGAATGGAAACATAGCGAAGCATCCGTTTATCGCTTAAGCACATTTGTTTGTACTGACAATTAGATTTAACGTGTTTGCCTCACTGCAAAATAAAAAAGAACCCAGCATACTGTGCTTACAGAACAGTAGTGATGCGTTACGACATCAGGTGACCATCTGACGCAGTCCTGTCTATCCTGCTGCCCACCACGAAAAACAACACTGAGACTTTTCTCTGCCCCTCGGCAGATGTGGACGCGTTACACATATGAACTGCAACCTTCGTAGAGCGCAAACGGTTCAGGACATGGGTTTCTTTTCAGAATATCATACACTCAGTCCTCTCTTCAAGTCCTAGAAATTTTTAGCGGGAATTTCCGAACATCCTGCGTATGGCCATCACTGATATTAACACCCGTACTTTCATTTCTAGATAGAAAATAATTTATATCATTTACGTTTATCAGTTTAATCGAGTGTGATTATGATGCGTACCACTTTTGATAAAAACGACCGCGTATCATCGACAACATTAAAATTAGAGAAATCCTGGTTTATATACAGCACTGTAGGGTGCATTGCTTCCCGTGTACTTTTCGCAAATTGAAAGGGGTGGGTTGGAAAATGGACATGAAACAATACGTACCCTTTACCATACACCTTACGGAGACTTCCGGTGTAGAGATGCAGTTGTAGGCTTCTAACGTATCACTTCCTGGCTGTGTCCTTGGCTACTGTGTACTCCAAGAGGCCGTTTTCGGTATCTGGGGAGAGCAGGTTGCTGTCCAGCTTGGCCATGTTCGTCCAGTCTTTCTGTAATCCCTCTTACGTTTTTTGTAGTCTGGGTCTACTAATTTGATTTCATAAGCGAGTAATTTTCCTGGAGTGGAAATAAACTTCTATGAAGCCCCTGTCAGGCAACAGCCCTTGGTCAATGAATTCTGTTAGCGGCAGCAGGAAAGTGTCAATGGAAATTCCCAGCTTCTGTTCCTGACGTTGTTGGCTGAAGGGTCGAACATGAAAAACGATTTCGTGGAGCTGCTTGGATCTCTCTAAAGCTATAGACAGCCAGCTGATAGTACCGTGAGGTGGGTGCGCGTATGTGTATGTGTCTGGGGAGGGGTGGGGGGAGAGGACGAACCACGTGACACCATGGGATGGAGGTTGTAGATTAAACTGGTTATCATTTAAGA
The DNA here is from genome assembly GCF_023897955.1 of Schistocerca gregaria. Lineage (NCBI taxonomy): Eukaryota > Metazoa > Arthropoda > Insecta > Orthoptera > Acrididae > Schistocerca > Schistocerca gregaria. The sequence goes on along the minus strand of NC_064924.1, from coordinate 670,616,090 downwards.
AGTCGGAAGCTGTTGATACTTCGTTATCAAAGAAGTTACTGTGCCTGGACTGAAACCCAGAAAAACGCTCTAGAGTAAGTCCTCGTGTCTTTCTTTTCTTCTGCTTTAGCCCCGCACTGGCGCAGGGTCGCGGATTTCTCATGGTTAGATTAAGAGATCGACGTTGCCCTTCCTGTCGCCGTCACGTCACCCCCCCCCCCTTCTCCCCCGTGACAGATTATGTATATCCAAACTGTCTGCATGTAGTGTTATTCATGTGAAGGTGAGCGAAAGTTTTCTAAATATTTTTGCGAATTGTGTAACTGTGGCGGATTTTGGGTGCCAGTCCGGCATTCGCCTAGTGAGAAATAGTGTGGAAATAGTCTAAAAATCATATCCAGGCTGGCTGGAATGCCGACTCCCGTCGTTAATCCGCCGGACATATTCGATCCAGGGCCAATGCACCAACCCGTCCCGGAAACGGCTCTTTAACACGAGAGGAAGAGCTATACATAGTTGAAGAAGGTGTTGTATAAAAGTGAAAGACTAGATAATGTTCAGTTGAAGCCAATAAATTCAATTCCTTTTGTGGTAGCTTTAAATGTGGCGTTTTTGTCCGTATTTTGACCTATTGACGTTGACATGTATTCCCGTTTTGTTGTCGAGGAGATTTTGGCGGAAGTTACTAGCAGCCAGCCGGAGGTGGTTTATGAACTGTTAGCGGTGTACGTATTACAGTCCTGCGGTAGGATCTAAGAATATTTCTGAAAGTAGTTAGATGGCTACAGGGCTTTTATTACTGACTATGGTGTAGTTACAACTTCAACCCTGTCACCGGGTAAAAGCCAGGCTGGCGGCCTATATGAGATGATTCAGCTGTCCCTACCGATGTCGTTTTATCCAACCCGCAATGTCATATCTGGCCTTCAACAACCACGCGCGAGAGTTTCATATTCCTCGCTCGCTCCGTGCAAACTTTTATACCTAGAGTAAAAATGAGTAAGTTCTTTTTCTGTAGGAAATTTAATGTAGTTAGATTTTGTACAGGGATACGTTTTCGACACAGGCCACGGTTTTCGAGTTGTTCAAGAAAATTACAAAAATGACCTTCAAACGCATCTCCACCCCCACATTCATCCCTCACCAGTCAAGATTTCTAATATGTTATTCGTGGCACTACCTCGTACCGTTGTATGCAAGTTTCCGACTACGCGAACTATTCCCAATGTTCAACCTTTTATGGTCTCTATTGATGGGGTTATTACGGCACCAGCATAATCGGCTATTTCGTTAACATTATTAATTTAAATGTGCCTGGGAGGATAAGGATAAAAACGGCTCCTGTAAACGTTACGCTGAAACTAATTACGTTGACAATTCCATCCAAAGCTAATCCATACAAGCCCAGTAGTTTCGTAGTCGCAAGACCTGACGAATACAACACTGTAATAGTTTGTTTTATGCTGTTAAAATTCACAAAACTGTCAGGAAAAATTTGCACAAACGTCAATTTTACAAACTGTAGGTGCTACGACTAAGCGGGTGGTGTAACAAGGCTAGTCAGTGAACACCAGTAAAGGTCGAATATCGTGTAGTTGAAAATTTGTGTGTAGTGGTAGGAGGGAGAATATTATAAATCCTGACCGACGGGGTCTGACTGAAAAGGGGGGAGGCGGTGAGTCTGAAGGCCACACAGATCTGTAGCGCATCTGGTAATGACCGGAAACGGTGCAGTATTGGTGCGTTAGCTCAGAGAGACTGCCTCTGAGGACCTGCGTCTAATGGAAGCCCAAAGCGTGCGTGCTGCGTTCCTGCTCTCGCGAAGCGTGGCGCAGGAAGAGGTTTTGGGCGCCTCCTCGCTGTGTTGCGAATTTCCGTTCGGCCGGTCGATTCCGAGGCGAGCGCGAGACGGTAACTTCGTTTCTGACAAGAGTTGCCCGACTCGGGGGCGTCGCCTGCCGACTCAAATCAGGGAGCAACTCTGCAACTCGGCTGCCGCACTATTTGTTCTCGCGCAACTAACTTCCGCGCAACTTCGATCGCTCTTCTGCTAACCGCCCCCCTTCCTTTTCCCCTCCCCTCCGCCCCCCGCCGCCGCTAACATCTTCCGCGGGAGTTCTTATCTCGTTGTAAACAAAAGGATCCCAGAGGATCATTTTCCTCACCATTAATACAGGCTGTCGTCCGCCGAATGTTTTCAGTTTCTTCAGCGTTATTTAACTTCTGGTGCAGGTGGTCTGGCGCTATCTTCCTGTGCGATGTTATCTGTCTCAAGTTCTTCACGTCTGCTTTCCTAATATCGTGTTAGGCGGCACAGTGGTTAAAGGCCGGGATGCGTTTTTAGGAGACTGGGGTTATAATCCCGCTCTGGCTACGATAATTTAGGTTCCCCATATTACTTCTGGCCATTGCAGTGTCTGTTTCCCAAAGAAACCGTGCCAAGTTACTGAACTGAATTCTCGAACACTACTCAGTCTGTCGACAATGCTATCATCTATTTTAAGCTGCCTTTTGCTTATCTTCCGCATTGAACGTAATAAATTATCTGCCCGAGCTTTCGAGTAGCTTCTTTTCTACGAGATTTGTCTCCAATCCTTTTTCGCTTCTCTAAATACTTACTCATGAAAGGCACAAAGTTTCAACGTGTCTGCACTTTTATATGGCAGAATTTGTACGCTCCAAACTTCAAGTCTCCTTCTGCTATATGTCTATTTAATTTACAATATTATTCGTACTATGTAGCCATATGTTCGTGGTATTTCCTATTACGGTTTATCCACCGTTCCCGTCTCATCTTCAACATGACCTGGGACTTCCAATACGTGGAGCAAGGTCGAAACATTCCGACGTGCACAGGACTGAGTTAATATAAATTCATTTTTGATCTGTTCTGTCGTACTTGTTGAACAACAGTGTAAGACAGCTGTCAACTTCATGTGTGGGACATTTTCTTTTTTCTCCGCTGTTTTACACTCTTGTGTTGTGTAGGTTCCTCACAGATGGATAAAGCAGAATTCAGCGACGTTATTGTATATCATTACTAGTATTCTTTTCGCGGTATTACATGTTTGAATGATGCAGTGCTGGCTTTCTTAGCAGACACAACTTGTGCAGACAGGCAGAATACGTAACAGGAGAACGTAGATACTAACGTCACGAGGAAAAACGATTGGTAATCCCGAGAATCGCAACCTAGTGATGTGTAATGGCAGTAATTACAGAAGCCAGAGATACTTGTTTACATCGTAGTCTGGAGTACAGCCCTGAGAGAACACAAAACATTTTTTCGAATTCTTTAGCGTAAGAAAATATGCACATAATGTTGTCCTTTTATGCGAGTAGTTGATATCTACTCACAGGTATATTTTGAGAGGTTTCAGGCGTTATCAGGCGTACGGAGTCGTGCGTGTACTAACCATAAACACAATGTACAGGTTCCTTAATTCTTTCGGGGAATTAATCCCTAAGGCATAATTACGAACACTTAAATTTGTTTCTTTTTGGCCCGCACTTCCCTCCTTCGTTTAAACGGTATGAATCACATTATAAATAACGTCTTCATAAACTGCATTCGCTGCAATTGGCACGCTAGTCTTAGGTATGTAAAGAATGCTGTTCAATTGTTTAGAGAACTTTAATACGTTTGTGTTGATAACTGAAAATCACTGAATCATTTTAATGTGAAGCCCAGTGTCGGAACTCCAATGTACTTTCCATTAACCGCTTACCAATGAACGTGTAATTAAAAGCAACTAAAGCTTTAGACTTACGTTAAGACAATCCTCGTCTTGTTTGTTGCTACTCGTAATTATTAGAGAAAGTAATTTCGGGGACGGTAAATGCTTTCTCCTCTGCCTTCATCGTCAAGAGTGAGCAGCATTGGGAGGGATACGAGGTAAGCGTGGCCAACACGCCGCTCCTGTGATCAATAATGTCATCTTTTGAAACCAGAGACGCTACTTCTCGATCACAAATCTTCGCAGTTGCCTTTTAGAGGCTGAATGGCAGATGTTGTGGCCCTCCAATCACGTATAAGTTTTATTGCCCATGCTGCGTGGCAAGTGTTTGACACCCATCTTACTAGTCTGAAATTTATTGCCGTGTTATACACATTTACTAAATTTTTGTAAAGGAACTCTACAATATCCAAAAATAGAAAACTTAGTTCGATATTTCTACGTGACGTTCTTCAGTACGGTAGCTGTAAATTTTCATAATGCCAGTGCAATGAGTAATGGATTTACTACGTCGTAAGACTAATCAGAGCAGTATAGGAAGTATCCTAGCATCAAAAATCTGAAAATGTCTCAGAAACGTATATCAAACGAAAGATAGATAGTTATTCCGATCCAGCTTAAGAACCGAGTATCAGTACTCTAGAAAAACAGCATCGTTACATGTGTTTGTTGACTGAAAGTTGTGATGTCTCGCTATATAAAGTTGATCGTCGGTAAAGCAGATGCCAGACTGAGATTCATCCTAAGGAAATGCAATCCGACAACAAAGGAAGTAGGTTACAGTACGCTTGTTCGCCCACTGCTTGAATACTGCTCAGCAGTGTGGGATCCGAACCAGATAGGGTACTCAGGGTACCCTCCGCCACACACCGTCAGGTGGCTTGCAGAGTATGGATGTAGATGTAGATGTAGATGTATGGAAAAGAAACGGCGCTCACATACGGAGTTAACTGATTACTGTTGGTTATCGCGCTCTAGATTGTCGCCTTCTTCCCAAAACGACGTCAGTCCCTCTTCAGCAAGGTTATGGTCACTTTGAGGCCAGTATTGCAATTAACGTCGGTAGTGTTTCATCTTCAGTATTGTTGGTATCCACAAGACCCAGAATCAGAAGACATGTCACAGCTATTCATAAAACAAGTATATGGTATGCTCTAATAAGAGTGTGATTATTCAAGACACATCAGAGATTCTCCATACACGTCTATTTTCAATACGCCAATGAACATAGTTTTTGACTTTGTCATAACTAGCACTTTTGAGGATGCGAAGCATGAATAAAGCAATCATTAATTCTTATTCTGAGTTCGAGCCTCAGAGCATCTAGCTCCAAATGACCACAAAGTGCGACGAAAATAATGGGAGATGGTAACAATTTGTGTTGTCGCTGTTTTGGATCCCTCTTTGGCCTCTGTGAATTATGGTTACAAAGCTTTGTTAATTTTGTATTCCTCCAGTCTGCTTTCAGTGACATAGCCAATGTCTCCTTCAACGTCTCAGCTATCTCTTGATAATTCACGTGAAGCTGAACCGAGGGTCATATGCTTGTCATTTTCTAGAACTTGAACACTTTTCGTTTCTTTCTTTCGCGTTTCCAACAGTATCCTCTTCACAAACTGCATTCTGATTTGAAAATCAGAAGATTATTCCTAAATTCGGCTTGATTTGGTTTGAATGTCTTCTGACATATCTTAAACTACGTCTCTTCGATCTCAATTGTCACTCTGCCGTTTGGGATAAAAATTCCACTTCAATACTTCAGCCACTAATTTATGTTATGAAATAACATTATGATATTAATATTATGATATTAATCTTCGTCATTACTAGTGGATAAGTGGCATTGATATTCATATATTTTGAAGCTTTGAAGATTTTGAAGCTGAGATTCTGACACGTAAACCTAAATTTTTATGACCTAATACGGTCATCATTTTCAAAATCCAGTTACATAGGAGTGATGAAATATCATTTTGCTCCTAATTTAAAGCGACACCAATTATTCTAGGACTTCAGTGTATGATCTGGTGTTTGTGAATGTTTGCTGCAAAAGTGCTGTTATTTTAAGATTAGCCCTAAATTCCTTCAGTATTTTTAGGAACGTATTCTTGCCAAATGAATGTAATTGCCTTTCCAAAATTACAAATCCTTTTCCTGTGTTTCAGTAGACTCTTGATTTTGGTCGAAGTCCTTTGGATGAAGATCTGTTCTGCACTTCGAACGTTTCACTGCTCTTGCTTGGCATACTGTTAGTCTTGGTGTTTGTCATGTTGAGGAATATTTTGCATAACAGCGGCAGGTGTGATAAATTTGTGTAATTGCTGACATTGTTTTTATCTCTGTCCTAGACGGATCGATAGTTGTGGGTATTTATTAACAGATATTGTGTTAGAGCGCCAAGGCTGCTGAAAATATTTCCTGCATTGTACCAGGATTTTGTGCGATGGATCATTTTGAAATGGCTGAAGCTTCCCGACTTATATCCTGATTTTTAACGGATTCGCATTCTTTCTTTTTTCCTAATAAACTGACGATATTCAGTTCGGAAGATGTTTCATAGTTTCTAGTAGACGATTTTCTTCAGCTCAAGTTCACAGATGAGTATTTCTTTGAAGTAATGAGTTTATTTCACCGGCTTTATTGCATCCATTAATATTTTCTCTTCCTATATTCGAGTGAGAAACTTTCTACTGTTGTCGGGGAGAGCAGGCAAGTAACTTCTGTGTGTGGAGGCCCGCCTGTGTTTGGGCAGCTCAGTACTTCTGCGATACACACCCCGTCAGTCCAAAAAGTTTCGAGATTTGACTACTTAAAAATAAAGGTAAGATGATGGTTTTAGTACACCAGATGCTCTACATAGTCTCTTTCTCTTGAGTACAAAATACAGAACATTCATACAACCATGTGAAACTGTCACAAAAATTTGTGTGTGGGATGTTGTTTAACTCGCTCGTCACATTGCCTGGAAATCGTTGTGTCGTGAAACTGATGACCCTTCGGGTGACTTTCTGCTCTTTGTCGTTTTGTGGCACATTCGTATTGATAACACAGTGTCTCGTCAGACGTGATGATTTTTTCCAGAGAGGAATTGCCCGCGTTTTGCATTTCAATGAAGTTACGACAGACGTTCCCGCGTCGTCGTTTTGATCGGGAGTCAAGGTGTTAGGAACAAACTTTGCACACGCTTTTGCTTATTCAAAACATCCTGAAGAACTTCTAGAAGACTTGACTTTGAGATGATTCGTGACACAGCAACGCTAACACACTATGGCCGCACGTACACTACTTAACACTGCCTGCTCACAACTGACTGGTCGAATGCACGTCTGTTGTTTATAGTTGTTAGTTCAAGCTGCCACCATAGTTGGTGCCTTGATAACGCTTATAGGCGAAGAATAAAATCGTGCCGCGGTGGATAGCCGCATGGTTTGAGGCGCCTTGCCACGGTTCGCGCGGCTCCCCCGTCGGAGATTCGAGTCCTCCCTCAGGCATGGGTGTGTGTGTTGTCCTTAGCGTAATTTAGTTTAAGTTAGATTAAGTAGTGTGTAAGACTAGGGACTGATGATCTCAGCAGTTTGGTCCCATAGGAATTTACCAAAACTTTGCACAAAAATTTCCAATAAAATCAAGCTCGGGACATTTTGGACGGACGATATATAACATAGAAAGAAACGCTAGTTACCGAGAAAAAACTTTTGTGTCGAAGGTAAATGCTGCAAGCGTCGAGTATAAACATCACAGAATTATTCGTGAAGCCGCAGCTCCGTAATTATTATGAGCCAGGTGTAAGAACGCCAAGCAGTGAAGACACGGTACAGAAATCTCTTCAGCTGTGTGCCGTTGGTATTTGAGAAACCGCCCTTGTGCTGTGCCTATGGTTTATCCAGTATAACTTGACTAGCTTAGCGCTCACATCTTCATTCACGCTGACTGTATGGCATGCAAAGATTTTTTTTTGTTTTCCTTTAGTAGAATTTTTATGTTGTTCACAAACTCCAACATCTTCTAAACTTTGCATGCTATTTAAGGCCATAGAAACGACGTCTTTTTCGAATTTATTTCGGACCAAAAATCAGATCTGGCAGCTAGAGTCGGAGGTCTTTGTTGATCCTTCCTTTTGAGTTCTTGTGGCGGTATTTCTACAGAAAAATTCATCCCATAACACATATTTCCTCAGAAGTTAAATGGAAGTGTTCGTAGACGTAGCTTTAAAAATGTTTTAACGTAACGAAATATTTTCATAGAAATTTTCATCCCGAATTTCACTTCCGTAGGAATTGAATTTCAAAAATGCTCTGAAACATGTATACAAATTTTCAGAGATGTACTTTAAAAAATACTTTCGTAATGAAATATTTCCATAATATCTTTCATCCACTGTTTTACCGCCGTAGGAGTTGAATTTCCAAAAACTCTCAAAGATGTATTTCTTTGTTTCTAATCGAGAATCACATTACAAATTATATTTAGCTTAAAACTGCTTTCACAATGAAATGCTTACGTAAGTATTTTCATACACTATTTCCCCACGTTAGGGGATGAATTTCCAAAAACACTGACACACGTATTCTTCTATAACCAACCGTGAAGTCAAATACTTATTTTCATAGACGTAACTTCAAAAAGTCTTTATTAGTACTTGAATAACGGCTTATTTTTAAAAAAAACTATCATCCACTATTTCACCCAATTAACGGCTAAATTTCCAAAAACACTGAAACAAGTACGTCTTTATTCCTAACCAGAAAGTCAAGTATCAGTTTTCATAATGTAGTTTTCAAAAGGCTTCAGTAGTTCTTTATTAATCATTTGTTTAAAAAACATTTCGCGAACTATTTCACCCCCATAGCCGTCAAATTTCCGAAAATGCTGAAAGGTGTATTTCTTCATTTCTGACCGAGAAAACAAATACCAATTTTCGTAGTTCCAGCTTCAAAATTGCATTAATACTGACGTATTAAAAAAACTGTCGTCCTTTATTTAAAAACCGCTTAGGGACGGCATATCGAAAAACCGTTTGTTAAGCGATGCCTACACCATAAGATCAACGCCCTCTTCAATTTACCAATTTCTGTCCTCAGCGGCTTGGGTTGGGCGATGATGACTCGTCTGTCATTCAGTCAGCTCACTGACGTTTCTGCATACATGTACCACAATGGAACGTAATGTTTTAGGTGCTCAACTTTTGCAAAAGCGGAGCGTCTTCGACAGTATCTAGGAGAGATGCCTTCTTCGCCGGCTGGCGGAAGAAAAGCCGTAGACCTTGCAACAACTCTTTCCCCGTCTTGTGATTGCTCTGGCGTTCCGCCTTGCAGAGCCTTTTTTTTTTCAGAACCCTTTCTTCCTGAGTGCAGACTCTTAGTTGTACCAGATCGTCCTGAAGGGTGTAAATTGCAGGTCCTGCGTGAGACCAGTGAAAAATTTCCAGGAGGCGGTCAGAGTGTGTGATAAAGGTTGCTTCCAAGTCTGTGCTACTAAACTACAGTCATCTGACTACCGGATCCTAGTATATCTAACAGCTTCCAGGGGTAACAGAAGCTTGATGTTCAGTGTTTCATATAATTACTGACTTAATTTAAAAATTTAAAGTGCTGTCCTAACACTCTTCCAGACATTTAATTATAATTAAGAGCAATCATGTAGAAGTTGATGAGGTCTACTAATTAAAGAGAGATTGAGTAAAAGGGACCGAAATTGTAAAAAAAAAAAAGAAATTGGATCGTCGTTTACTACATGGTATTGAAATATCAGTTCCTGATTAGTCCGTTCGAAGTCGACTCTCAAGTTGTGATGAAAATGATAATTGGCAAAAGCTTGCACGGGACCACGTCCTATTCTTGTTCCGTATTTCGTCATATTACTCATTCCTGCGGCGTTTTCTTATAGTTATATGCAATCGCAGTACGACTGATGTTTGTACAGTAAATCACAAAGGCTCTGGAATAGCATCACTGCCACTGATGTATTCTTTGGTTTATGGCATTCGCTTACAAGTGTCTGCGCAGAACTAGCGTTTACGAAAGTTGTGTGTAGATCTATTACATCAATCTGAAGCATGCCTCGTTCTAGTTAATCGCATTAGAAGGTTAGGAAGTGTCGTTTTTCTCGATGTCATAAAGACAACTTGAAAAATGGCGCAATAATGATGAATGAAGACCCCTTTTCGAGCAAGAAAACAAATGCTTCAAAGAGGAAAATTGAGATATAATCTTGCGTTAAAGGCGTAACGCAGTAAGTCACGTACTGAAGGTAGGAATTGTGTTTGCGTATTGACACAGTGTAGCTCAAAGCGAGCATTTTACCCTGACCACGGTTTGAGACTGGGAGCCTCTAGCGATGCCTAACAAACATTAAACATAATTTCAGACCTTTCCTAAACTTTTTCACGCTTACAGCCCCATAAAATAACCGAAAGAAAACAGTTTATCGTTTACTAAAGGTTATGTATTGTGTATTAAAACGGGGACCTAGAAACGATGGAGTGTCTTCGTCTCGCCGTAGTCCTCCGTGGTTCACAGCCCCACCTCAGGCCACAGCGGTCCACCCACCCCACCACCGTCCCACACTAAAACCAGGGTTATTGTGCGGTTCGGTCCCCAGTGGACCCCCTACCCCCTCGGGAACGTCACATACCTGTCGAGTGTAGCTCCAAATGTTTGTGTGGTAGAGTAATTATGCTGTACGCGTACGTGACACTGTGTTTGCGCAGCAATCGCCGACATAGTGTAATTGAGGCGGAATGAAGGGAACCAGCCCGCATTTGCAGAGGCAAATGCAAAACCGCCTTAAAACCACCCACAGACCGGCCGTCACACCGGATCTCGACCCTGATTCGCCGGGCGGATTCGTATCGGGGTCCGGCACGCCTTCCGCCCGAGAAGCAGCGCGTTAGATCGAGCGGCTAGCAGGGCGGGCTTTATTATACGTTAGTTGCTCATGCGGTAAAAATTTGGGCTTTGCGTCTCCAACCATAAACCTTTCTCTTGCTTAGCGTCAATTATTTAACACATTAACTCATCTGTAAAGCAATCAGACGTCTGAACCTGTTTTACACATGGGAGTTCCATTCTTTAAAGAATCGGACGTGGCGGCTGAGTCGCTGGGGCTGCTGGAGTAAATCTGAGCGGTTAGTTCACGACACACAAAATGTGTTAGGCTCTCATGCTGCTTCCGTCAAACTACTAAGTCCAAAAAAGTGTTCCAGTGCAGTTAATACGTTTTATGATGCTACCTGAAGTATTAATTTTATGTAAGAAAGAAACTATCGCGTATTAAACGGCTGCTGAGTGATGGGAGAAGACAAGTGGGAAATTTTTTTTTATTAATCTGTCTTTAAAAATATGTTGCCTGTTGCAACTGGCAAAGAACATCGTATTTCCAGGAATGGAGTTTCCGGAAGACTGATGCGGAGGCGGAGATTCATACTCTGACACGAAAACATCACCAACTCGGTCTCATATTTGAAGGAGAAAAAGGGACGAGAAAAAAGCACTCTTTCGCTTACAAGAAATTATTCTGCGTTGTAACCTTCCAAAAGCACAGTTTTTAAACATTTGAGCGTATCGGTTGTTTACCATTCGCTCCGCTCCATCGCAACCGCCTAATGCCCGAGTGCGATGCACTGTACAATGCAGTGGCACCCAGAGCCCTTCTGTTCGAGGAATGTTGATGGCGCAAGAGGGGGGGATCAGGTGGTCACGTCTGCCAACTGTCTTTTTGAAATCTCTTTCGAGAACACATGTTATTGTAAAATAGGTAAGTAATATGGATACTTCATAACCGACATCAAGCACATATACGTTCAATATTATTTTAACAGTATTCTCATACTGATAACCTCCAGCAGTCTATGTATATGCATAGACTGGTGTACAAAACTTAAGGACGAAAGTAACTTTCGCATGTTGTGCCAGGGAAAAGCATCATAGCGTGATGCAACATGGGCAGCGCTCCTACAGTATTGTACGTAACAAAACTGAAAGAAATACGCAATGAGACGAACAGAAATGATATTTTTATTCCAAGGCAACAATTACACTGAAGTCAACGCCAATTATGATGGTCCCCCGGACATTACAAAGGTGTAAAACAGTTCTTAACAGGATATGTTACATGTGCTGCAATACCTCTTCCCAACACTTCACTTATCCTGTTAAGAACCATACCTGACTTCTTGTAATGCCCAGGGGACCATCATAAATCGCTTTGACTTCAGTGTAATTGTTACCTTTTAATAATAGTGTCATTTTTATTCCTCTCATTCGTATTTATTTCTGTTATGTAAAGTACAAAACTGTATCAGTTCTGTCTTTGTATGGTCCAAGTTTCATCGAACTACGTTACTTGGCACTGACACATTATGCGGAAGTTACTTTCGTGTATACGTGTTGCGCATCACTGCAAATGAACATGCTGTTCTCGTGCTCTTCAGTCATGAGACTGGTTTGATGCAGCTCTCCGTGCTACTCTGTCCTGTGCAAGCTTCTTCATCTCCGAGTAACTTCTGCAACCTACATCCTTCTCAATCCGTATAGTGTATTTATCTCTTGGTCTCCCTCTGCGTTTTTTACCCTCCGCGCTTCCCTCCAGTACTAAATTGACGATCCCTTGATGGCTCAGAACGTGTTCTACCAACCGATCCATTCTTCCAGTCAAGCTGTGCCACAAATTCCTCTTCTATCCAGCTGTATTCAGTACCTCCTCTTTAGTTACGTGATCTTCCCATCAAATCTTCAGCATTCTTCCGTAGCACGACATTTCGAAAGCTTCTATTCTCTCCTTGTCTATTCTATTTATCACTTCATCTATTTATCGTCCATTTTTCACTTCCATACATGGCTATACTCCATACAAATACTTTCAGAAAAAAACTTCCTAACACTTAAATTTATACTCAATGTTAACAAATTTCTCTTCTTCAGAAACGCTTTCTTTGCCATTGCCAGACTAATGTGTACATATATACCTACTGTAAACAGAAAATCATTGACTTCATTTCATTACAACTTTTGGTTAGGTTTATAAATTTTATTTTGAGGTTTATATGTATGTCTTATACTTATAAACCTCAAAATAAAAATTAATAAACCTAAACAAAAGTTATTATGAAATTAAGTCAATGATTTTCGGTTTACAATTTCATGATGCCAAATACGTTGAAGAATAACGCAACTCCCGGAAGTGCACTTTATTTGTACGGTGTCAAATTTGACAAAACAAAGGAAATAACGCACAACCGCGATGATTAATTAAATAGCACTGCGGTGCTTCTTTAATGACATACTCATTCATTTCAATAATAATTTGTGCGACGCTACATAAAAGGGTTCAGATCTCTGACACCAGCTACATGTTACAAATAGCGCACACTGAGACAATGAAAAAAGCACTATCTCTTGCTGGTTCACCAACATTAGGAACGCAAACCTCTCACGCAGCTGTCCTGTGCTTCGTGCTTGGCAATTAGGGCGCTGCAGTGGTCCGGAGCAAGTGTAAAACATGGAGTGCGTGCGAATTTTTACAAGCTCTGCTTTCAGAAAATCATGGGGAAAATTTTCGCTTGGAATCGTTTTATGGGGCTGATATCTTGTAAGCGTGGTTTTTTTCTCCTTACAATGAGTTGGTGAGTTTTTCTTGTAAGAACAAGAGGCAGTACATCCGACTGTTGTTTCTTCAAGAAATGAGACAAATATCGCAATGTAATATCACTGTATTGTATCCGTTTTGACTAGAGTATTTATCGTTTCTTTTATCATTAATTAATCACGCTGCTATAAAAGTTAGTTCTATGGGGCGCAGTACCATTAATATTATTGCTAGAACACATTATGTTTGTGATTCGGTGATCAATGCTTAATTTAAAAGGCCGAGCAGGTATGAAAGCTGGCTCATTTTGTTTTCTGCCATTTCGCGCATTTTTTAATCCTCGCATGAAACTACGACAGTAATTTTGGAACTGCTATTTCGATTCAGTTGTTTTGTTAGCGCCGCCGGAGGTGTCTCTTGGAAAATTTTTGATAGAGTCAGATGCCAATCTGGGGTTGCGGACATGATTTTTGTACTGGCTAACATAGTTTCCCCAGAGGATTCCAAAAGAGGCTCCTAGATTACATGTGTCATTCTGGCAAATATGACAACAGACTTAAGTTTATTCTGAAGTGTAAAGCTTGGAATTCTAAACAAGCTAATTGCATTCAGATAGACGCCTCCGTAATTTTTGAAGGGAATCCCCACAAACAGCAGATATTAATTCTTCTTCCATAAAAAACTTATTAATTCCAGGAATGGACTTTAGATGCTCCAAGAACTCCATCAATTTGTCCTCACCATGAGGGTCCCGTATGAAAGCGTCAACGTATCGTCACAACACTTTCGGTTCCAAATAGTAGTATTAAGTGTTTTCTACTCGGAATCCTACATAAATATGTTCGCCATCTGGAATGGAAGTGGGTTAGGATTCCCGGTGTTTTTTCTTATATTTATCTTCTATTTCTTTCAGCTGATCTGTGTAGAGGCGTTATGGGACTATTGTTTACATTCCGTCCACACATACCTTTAGAATCATCTATACTACTCTTTCGTTGTATATGAGCCGGTGCTGGCTTTCGAAAGTAGTGCCTACTTCCAAAAGCCAGCAACAACTCAAACACAACGAAGGAACAGCATTGAAGATTGTTAGGGTGTGCTGTCGTCGCAAGTCGAATATGAAGAGACAGAGAAAATATGTGAGGATACTGAGCGAGTGATTCAGTACGTGAAGGAAAATGAAAATCTAATTGAAAAGCAATCGTAGAGGAAGGAGTTGAAGAAAGAGTTACGGAAGAATATGGGCTTGGTGGTACTATTGAGAGAGGAGAAAGACTAATTCAGCTAGTAATAGCGAATAGTCTGGTCAAGGTTCTCAGGGGTATGATGTATACTTGGAAAGCCCGGGAGATACAGGAATATTTCAATTACATTACGTTATTATCAGGCAGAGGTTCCGAAATCAGGTAATGTATTGTAAGGCGTACCCAGGAGCAGATGTAGACGCAGCTAACAATCTCATAAAGATGAAGAGTTTGCTGAAGCTTAAGAGTCTAATCAGCAATAATCGACAGGCAAAGAAGTGGGACACGGAAGGACGAAGGAATGAAGAGATACGCTTGAACTTTTCTGGGGCTATAGATACTGCGATAACGAATAGCACAGTAGGCAGTTCAGCTGAAGAGGAATGGACATCTCTAACAAGGGCAATCACAGAAGTTGGACAGGAAAACATGGGTGCAAGGAAGGTAACTGCGAACAAACCATGGGTAACCTAAGAAATGCTGCAACTGATCGACGAAGGAAGGAAGCACGAGAATGTTCGGGAAAAATCAGGAATAAGGAAACAAAAGTCATTTAGGAATGAAGTAAACAAGGAGTGCAGGGAAGCAAAGATGAAGTGGTTGCATGAAAAATGTCAAGAAATCGAAAAAGAAATGGTTGTCGGAAGGGCTGCTCAGCATATACAAAAGTCAAAATAACCTTTGATGAAATTAAAAGCAAGGGCGGTTGCATTAAGAGTACAATGGGAATTCCACTGTTAATTGCAGAGGAGAGAACGTATGTGTGTAAAGAGTACATTGAAGACATCTATGAAGGGGAGGACATGCTTAATGACGTAATGGAAGGAGAAACAGGAATCGACAGGGAGGGGATAGGGGATCCAGTATTAGACTAGGAATTTAAAAGAGCTTTGGACGGCTTAAGATCAAATAAGGTAGAAATGATACATAACATCCCATAAATTTTCTAAAACCAATGGGGAAATGGTAACAAAACGACTATTCACGCTGGTGTGTAAAATTTATAAGATTGGCGATATACCTTTACACATCATCCACACAATACCAAAGATATCAAGAAACAACAAGTGGGAGAATTATCGCACAATCAGCTCAACAGCTCATGCGTCCACTTGATGTCAAGGATGATATACAGAAGAATGGGGAAAAAATCGTGTGTCTGTTAAATGATTACCGGTCTGACTTTAGGAAAGGTAAAGGCACCAGAGAGGCAATTCTGACGTTGCTGCTGTTGACGGAAGAAAGACTGAAGAAAAATCAAGACTCATTCATAGGATGTTTCGACCTGGAAAAAATATTCGACTATGTTAAATGGTGCAAGATGTTCGAAATTGTGAAAAATAAGGGTAAGGTATGGGGAAAGATGGGTAATATATAGTACGTACAATATCCAAGACGGACTGGAGGAGAAATGGAAGATGAAGAATGAAGTGCTCAGATTAAAAAGGCTGTAACGTAGAGATATACTCTTTTGCCTCTACTGTTCAATCTATACATCGAAGAAGCAATGATGGAAATAAATGAAAGGTTCAAGAGTGTGATTAAAATGCACGGTGAGAATATATATATGATAATATTCGCTGATGACATTGTTATCATCAGCGAAAGTGAATAAGAGTTACAGGATGTGTTGAATGGAACGAACAGTCCATTGAGCACAGAATACGGACTCTAAGAGTCTATTAGAGAAAGATAAAAAGAAGTAGCAGAAATTTGAAAACAGCGAGGAACTGGGCATCGTGTAATAGACGAAGTTAAGAAATTCTGCTGCCCTGGAACCAAAATAATCTATAACGAAAGGAGCAAGGAGGACAGAAGAAGCAGTCTAGCTCTGGCGAAAAGGACATTGCTGGCCAAGAGAAGTCTACTAGTATCACAGGTAGGTCTTAAGTTGAGGAAGAAATTTCTTAGAATGTGCGTTTGGAGCACAACATTGTAGGATAGTGAACCATGAACTGTGGGTAAACCGGAACAGAAGAGCATCGAAGCACTTGAGATGTGGTGCTACAGACGTATGTTGAAAATTAGATTGACTGATAAGCTAAGTAATGGGAAGGTTCTCTGCAGAAACGGCGAGGAAAGGAATATGTGGAAAACACTGACGAGAAGGAAAGACAGGATGACAGAACATCTGTTAAGAGTTCATGTAATAATTCTTATTGTATCAGAGAGAGCTGCAGAGTTTAAAAGCTACAGAGGAAGACAGAGATTCGAATACATCCAGCATGTAATTGAGAACTTAAGAAAAGGGTGTGAATGGACGGTAAGTTAACAATATTCTCACTGTGATTCTACACGGGTCAGCTGAAAGAAATAGAATGAAAGTATAAGAAAAACACATGAAGCCCTAAACCACTTTCACTGCTCATGGCGAATGTATTTACGTAGAATTCCGAAGAAAAAACACTTACTACTACTCTTTATATATGTCTACTCTTTATATGTGACAATTCTCTTTTTCCTTTTCTCAGGAAAAGAAACTCGGACTGTAATCGTTGACCTGGGGGTGAGATCAGGTGATCTTGTATAGGCAGTTCTACGTTGGTCTCTTCTGTGTGAGCGACGGTGGCTTCCTATTCGTCCAGATCCTCTTCGGTGCAGACTCAAACATGTGCATAAACAAACTTTATACTGCAATTTCTCAAGTTCTCCAGTTGGATTTCATAGATGAAATACTTCTAGTGGCTAACCAGATTGATATTTCAATTTTTTATGCAGAGTATCTCGAATATTCATTTATTAGTCTTCGACAATCAACGAAACATTGTGAAGAAATTGGAATAATCGCTCTGGCTGCACATACGAGCGCATTCCCTTGGACAAACGAGAACATTCGTTCTTAAATTTTCGATATGTTCGGCCTTACCCACATCTGCTGTTAGTACCATTACGTATACACTTCAGCCAAAGAATGTTCATGTATTTGTCGCTGTACAGATGCCAAAACCCACACGTGCAGAGCTAATAGTAATAACAGAATTTTGCTTCAAGGACTACAAGGAGATGCTTCTAAAGGGAAATGAGAAATGCAGGATGTAACATGAATAGTTGCTTAGAGCACAAATAAGTCTAGGAACTAGCTGGAATACTGAAAGTAAAATGTTGTCAGTATAGGGCTACGAACGCAATTTTGTGCAGACTTCTGTGCTGATACATGCAGGAGTATAAGGGTATTCCAGCACACAATGACGGACAAGGTGGGAGGAGCCGTTAGTGCCGATGGGGCTGCAGTTCCTGGTCCGGGCGACGCTGTTGACTAGCCAAGCCAGTGCAGCGAGAAAGCGTGACCCGGCACGGCCGCGCGGAATTCCCCGTCAGCCCTTTGTCGCAGCGCACCTCTGTTACCTGCTGCACTTTCTTTTCGTGTTTGTGCCTCCTCCAGGGAGCTGCTGCCGGGTGTCGAGCGTCAGCCGATGCAGACTTACCATTTTTTCCTCTGTGTTCGCTATAACCCAAGTGCGACAACCCTGACACTTATGACCATACTAATACACAGTAGCAAAATATGGAAAGTTAGTACACCTTAATTGTTGTGGGAGAGCTCTGACAGGACGACCATTCTCATAAGAATATTCCAAAAAGCGCAACAAGCGTAGCAGAAGCAATGTTCAACTGGTTCCAAGAAAGGCACGGTCCACGGAGTACATGACAGTTCTTTCTTTTCTATCAAAGAAACAACGCGCTCGGTGCCGAATGACGGACAGTAACGACAGTACAGCATTTAATTACTTGCAGCACACCGTGCTCACACTTCCACAGATAAATATAAGAGATTTGGATTAGCTTAAAGCGCGAAGCTAGTGATTCCTCACACTGTTTTGTTCAAAAAGATGCAGCCATACGAACAGATGAAACAAGCGACAAATGGTGATCTCAATGCATTTAAGCAGAAGCAGAAGTCATTCAAAAGTAACAGAATTGCACTATGCAAGGAACTTACGTCTAGGCTCCATGCCTTTGAGGAAATGAATGCTGTTCAGATACAATCTACTGTCTGACAGTTAATTAATATCGTGCTTCACACTCCAATTATTTTACAAGTTACAAACTGCTGGAAGTAAATACTTTTGTTTCCTTATTTACTCGATTAAAAGGTAGCATCACAAACTAGACATTACGAAAGCAGCATGCGAGAATCACATAGTACATAAAACGCAGATATGAAATTGATTTCAAGGCAGGTGAAATAACAATGACTCTTCGTAACATATATACACTTGTGAGCTTATAGTATTGTATCTTTGAGTTTTATGACGATACCCTTACAGTAAATTTACAGGTACGCACGGTATGTTGATATTTTACATTCATGTTCCAAAGCACTTAATGAATCTCAAATATTTTTATCAGTTTACTTTCCATTACGAACGTGGATGCACACAGCGACTGTGATCTGATTTATAAATTATAGAGCACAGAAATCAGTCGTCCGCCGGCCTGGGTGGCCTAGCGGTTCTAGGCGGTACAGTCTGGAGCCGCGCGACCGCTACGGTCGCAGGTTCGAATTCTGCCTCGGGCATGGATGAGTGTCATGTCCTTAGGTTAGTTAGGTTTAAGCAGTTCTAAGTTACAGGGGACTGATGACCTCCGATGTTAAGTCCCATAGTGCTCAGAGCCATTTGAACAAATGAGTCGTCCTTTTTCGCAGGTTTTATTTGACAAATCCAGATTTCAGCTAGTGCCTAACCATTATCAATGCACTATTTCATAGTCTCGATGCATATCAGTTCCCTGTTGTTCGACCGTCAGTCACGGTTTCGTGAATACTACTCGAAGTACTATTCAAAGAACTGTGACTGACCCCCGAACAACAGGGAACTGATATGCACTGAGACTATGAAATAATGCATTGATAATGGTTAGGCACTAGCCGAAATCTGGATTTTCCAAATAAAACCAGCAAAAATAGGATGACTGATTGCTGTGTCCTGTAACTTATAAACCCTAGTATTTTGTTGTCCGCGTCCAGAATCGATAAATCGGGGGGAGCGTGCACGATTTTCTCCATACCTGTGAGTGATGTGATGGTACGTTATGTCTCTAGCAGCAAAATCCCTCTTCTTGTGATACTTTATGAACATTCTGCTGAAATATAGATTTCTGTCAGTGTTTTATCTACCTTGGATCAAAGTTTTTCCTGTTCTTCAATAGGTTTAGCAAGGGACTAACTGGGCTGTGGAAACCAGAACAGCGTCCTGAGCTCCCAGTCAGCCAATCCGATGGTGGGGAAGAGGGACTGCTGTGGTGCTAGCGCTCGGAAAAAAAAAAAAAAGAAAAGAGGGCACTCGACTTGAGTAGTCCGTGCAGTGATGCTTAACATGGTGCTGTGGTGGTGTAATGGTCAGCATTTCTGCTTGGAGACTCGGGTAAGAGTCCCGGCTGGGAGACAAATTTTGATTCATTTCTTCAGCTTTCATCCTTATCGTAGATAAGGGAAAAATAATAATAAGATAAGTCCGTTTACTGACGCATTCTGAAGTAAAGAAAAGTACATCATTAAGTCAACTTGAGCGTTGGGACGAAGCTGTGTTCAATGCATCTACGTTCTCAAAAATGATAGTAAACTTAACGCACGGAATTAAAGGTAACGGAATTGTTATAAGTAATTCAATTTGAAATGATTTAAATTTATTGATACGTTCAACGAAGATACTTATCAGTCTTTCGACTTGTATCAAAGCAACTACTACCATCAACTACTGCAACGAAAGACGTCTTTTGAACAATTAATAATTGCTGGGTCTTATCAGGAGGGTATGGGGATGTTTAATAGGTTCATGTCCAAACGATACTCGCTGCTACAAGTTACCCGCCACTTAAACGAAACGCAGAATTAAGGAATGACGGCCATAGTGTCGGGTCTGTTGCAAACAGTATTATTTGATCGCCAAAGTTGACACCCATAAGAATCGACCTGTGCCGATTCTCTACTAGAGAGACGACAAATCTGAAATATGTGCGTGTTCTGAACTGAGATGGAGACTACGAACTGCACTGGCTCAAACACGAGAGCTGATCTCTGATCCTCATGATTTAACTTCACTTAAGCAATCATTTCAAATAGCATTTCATTTCTTTTATAAGCCCAGTGATTTAAAAGGCACGTTAGTTCTCGAACAAAAATACAGCATACTGTTTGAAACTCATCTATAATCATTAGAAATTCTTATAAAAAATATATTTCTTATTATATGATCATGGAAAACGTGCGTTTGAAGACTCCGTAGTGACACACTCGATTTGTCGAACAGTGTCTGAGAACGGATACAAAGATCTCTTGACACGGAAACTTCGTAGGAGGAGGTTCCGAGCAAAAACAAATACGTCACCAAATGAAAATTTCGAGAATTTTCTGAAAAACTAATATTACAATATTGTCGTAATACTATAATTATGATATAAATATATCATGTTTTTATGAATTTCCATACGCAAAACACGTCTAAATTTCCAATATTTTATAAGTACTATGGCTTTTCTTAGCTATTGAAATACGGACGTTTTCTGTTTTGAGTGTTCACAACTGACATAAACATTAAAATGATAACTGGTTTGTTGTATAAAATTACAAAAATATTAATTCCATGATAACTGTATGAAATCATAAATGTAGGAAGTAGGCGTAGTGAACTCTCAGATGTGCAGTCGAATGTCTGTTTTTAGGCAGTCACGTTCACACTCTTCTTCATCATTTTAATTATTTAGACGAAATTCAGGTGACTGCTCAAAAATTGTCTTATTCGAAGAAAAGTTGCTACTGCTTTTCCAGTTGTCACCATACATCAGGTCTAGCAGAGATTCATCATCCTTCTTGTTAGATACTTTTATATCACGGCCAAGGGGAACACGTTTAAAGGGGTTGATTTGGCAGATGACCAAAGCCTCTTCTGCAGAGAAGTGAACTTTTCATTTTCACTTTGAAATCTGAAGTTACTGGTTGATTTCACTTTAACAGTGGGCACTTCACGACAAACAGGTGTTTTCCTTTCTACCACCGATTGTTCCTTCCTCTTCCCATTTTCCTTTCCCTTCCTCAAGAAAATTCTCTTCTTGTCATGAATTAGGTCGATTTTCCTGAATCTTGTTGATAAACTTTTCCTACAGCTTGGTAGATATTCTAGTATTGCTCCTTGGTGCTCAAGGTAGGCTGCTTTCTCAGTAACATCTCTGTCGGCGGGCATCCAACTGTATCCTTGGACAGGAAATGCACCGACAGTTTCTTTGATGTCGTGGCTGACAGTGCCCACAAAGAACATCGAAGTGTGGATGAGGGAGTTATTTTTATTTTGCCCTGGGCACCCATCACAAAACAGCCTTACTGTATGGACATTTTCAGGCAGACTATTTATCTTTGAGATCAGGAAATTCAAAAGGACTGAGGATATTTTAGTGGCCTCTCGTTCAGCTTGTTCCTCATCCTCCTTCATCTGACGCAACAACACAAAAGGAATAAGAGCTGAGCTGTCTTTTCTGAATTGACTCTCCTGGATAGAAGTTCTGGAGAGGAGTTGATTTTATGTTAAGGTATAGTTCATAGCAAGAGCATCACGTATCGATAAACCCGATAATGTTATAATGCCTGTTTTTCGGCTGACGTTCTTGGCGACATCTAACATCGCCCCTCTTGTCTATTATACTCTCTCCGTTTCTTATCTTTGGAGCAATGTTGTGCCAGCAGGCTGCTTTTAAAAGGGTGATGCGCATAAATACCATTTTGGCCACAGGGATCATCTTGTAACTTGTAGAAATCATGTTATACTTCACTATGAAGTTGGGTTTCTTTGATCCTGCTGAGATAGGCCTAGGTCTATGTCTCTTAATATTTAGACTTGCCCAGCTGGCAATAATTCCCATTTTGTTCGTTCTTATCTGCTTCTTTATAAAGAACTTTTCTTGCGTATAAAGCATCTCTGGGTCTCACTTGAGCACATTTAATACCCTTGGTCAAGTGTGGAGAAGGATGGAAAACATAACAACAAAGGGGGACACCGTGTCGTTTTACCTTAGCTAATGTCATACACTTGCCGTTCTTTTGTTTCTCTGTTAATCCTTAATTTGCAACACCAGCTGGCAAAGAAACCGTCACCATGCATATCTTCTAAAACTTACTGAACTGAAACTGTCAGAAAACTTTGTAAAAAAAACTGATAGAACACATACTGCACAATCTAAACACTGCAGCTCTTATAACCTTACCTCAAAACACGAACAGAGTGTTTGATAAACCAAATCGTAATATTGCAGATCACGTGACCAGACGAGCCTTCCCATTGGTCGAGAAAA
Organism: Schistocerca gregaria; assembly: GCF_023897955.1. NCBI lineage: Eukaryota > Metazoa > Arthropoda > Insecta > Orthoptera > Acrididae > Schistocerca > Schistocerca gregaria. The sequence continues at coordinate 670,593,262 of NC_064924.1, read as the reverse complement.
CACATTTGTGTCTGCTTAGAACTAAGCTTTGAGCCTGCGTATTTCGGTCCTTAGTTTAAATGAGACATAAAATTTTTTGACTGATTTTTAGTGAAAAAAGGGATAGCAGAGACATTAAACCTTTCAGATCATCTGCTAGCTTATTTTTTATTTTTATCACCATGGAACGTACTCACCTGTAGTATTCTGATACTTCCGTAATTACAAAATTTATAAAAATCATGCTTCTCCAGCACAAACTGCCCTAGAACCTTGATAAACAGTGTGGATGGCTGGTGCGCAAAATCAGATTACCCGAAATATGACTGCATTATCGAAGATCTCCATAAGCATCGAACATGCAGGCCTGCGAGAATTTATTTATGCAGTTTCAGGAATTACTGCAACCAATCGCCGTCTTTTCTTGAATTTTTATTTATTCATGACCGGTTTCGCCTGACAATTCATCATGAGATGATACAATTTAGTTTTGAGTATTGTTGGGGTCGCGCATTGTTTTTATTCTTGTGGCAGGCACTGCTCTGGAAAACATAATGTGTGCTTACTAGTATCGTTAAATATCAAGTGAAACAGGCACTTTTCCACCGATGGCGACTCCCACAATTTTATAAAATATAAACAAACCAAAGAGTGATTTATTTATGCGACCCCAGAAAGGCGCAGTCTATTTGAGGCATTTGTGTTGGGCGACACAGTTTGGCGGAACTCAAATATTTGTAGATGGGTTTCCTTCTGATTGCTACCGATGGTCCGCCCACTGACTGCATTTCACTGTTTTTGCAACGTGGCTGGGGGGGGGGGGGGGGGCTGATATACGTATTCATGTTGTTGACCTGTCATCTCGTCTTAAACTAATGCTAAACAACAGCTGTGGCCGCTGCGGAGACTCTCATACTGTTGAGAACTGCGTCACATCGCTGTATATATTTTCCTCTAAGAGGACATGTTCCCCGTAGAATTAAAGAAACTATACACAGATAATAGATGGAGCGTATTTCTGCTGGGACGACCGGGTCAGTACCCCAAAGGATAAGGTGCTTTTGGAAAGCAAAAAAAAGGGAAGAAGTGAGAAAAACTTAAAATCGGGGAGAAAAGTGGAAAAATTAGTACAATCGATCAGTCGAGAGAAGCCTTTCTTTAAAATAAAATAATATAAGATTGTTTTGGTAATCATTCTGAGCAAAGATACACGAACCATTTACCTACTTTACAGAGGCCAAACATCATTCTGCATTGGGTTAGGAATATCAGTTAGCTGAACATATGCACGAAAAGGACCAGAGAGGACTGCAATTATTTCTGCCACGGCCATGACAAAGCACCCCTCATGTGTGGTGTATACAATGGTGTGCAAAGACGAAAGAAGTCACGATTTAAATGTAGTCCTAAAATGCGATCTAGAGGCTGAGAGTCTAAACAAGAAAGAGACCTGCATTTCGAAACGGTCTTGAACACATAAAAAATTTTTGGTCACAGTTTGTTACGGCGGGAAGATTTAGAAACTTACCCCGTGAATACTTACAAGGTACCGCTAAAGACGCCAAATCGAATGCACTAGGCTGGCAGATAAGAGAAGTTAATTGACGTTCTTGAAGTTCTGACAGATGCAATTCGTAAGACATGTAACGGACGAAGTATATCGATAGATATTAAAAACAGAATAATGTTATCCCTATCAGATTCAATATAAACCACCACAAAGAATTACTACAGCACCTAAGGTTTGCAGTCTGAGAGTAGGACGCAACAACTGCATATGACTTCTTAAAAAATTAAGATGGAATATTAGAGTTTAAATTTCCAGTCAATGACGACGTCATTAGACATGGAGCGCAAACTCGCGTATGGGAAGGATACGTTAAGGAGACCGGTCGTATCCTTTTGAAAGGAACCATCCAGGTTGAGCGATCTGGGAGGCAACCGGGCAAGGAAAACGACAATCAGGATGATGCGACAGGGATTTGAATCTCCGCCCTCTGAAATACGAATCAGTGCTTTGCCACTGTGGCATGTCGCTCGGTCGCTGTCTGAAACAGCTACCATCAAAGGATCATCTACATACTGACGCATAGCGCCTTACATCACGCATATTGAGATCGCACATAACAGCAGTGAATAGACGTGCAGTATGCCGGCCGCGGTGGCCGAGCGATTCTAGGCGCTTCAGTCCAAAACCGCGCGCCTGTTACGGTCGCAGGTTCGAATCCTGCCTCGAGCATGGATGTGTGTGATGTCCTTAGGTTAGTTAGGTTTAAGTGGTTCTAAGTTCTAGGGGACTTATGACCTCCGATGTTAAATGCCATAGTGCTCAGAGCCATTTAGACGTGCAGTATGAGTCGCGCGGACAGGTGGCGTTAGCTGCTCGAGAGTATGTAGTTTCTATGCTATCTGGTAGAGGTCACTAGCTGATGGACACTGTTTAAGTTGCAGTCAAAATACTATCATTTTATTTGCAGCTCTGTTTGTTTAATTTTCTAATGATTTGTTAATTACTATTATAATGGCAGTGTAATAGAAAACTTTGTCAAATATTGCCTCTTGTCAAAGAAATATGATCAAATCTAGAGCCTCACCTTCAGATATGATCATAAAAGTCGTTCGTCTTCTGTTCACTGCAATATGAAATAAAACTACAGCTATTTGTCGTCTCTGTTGTGAGTTTGTAAACATGGCTTCCAAGTTGATGTGTTCCTTCTACTCTTTCTTCTAACCTTGCTTTGACTAGGGTGGAGAGGTGAGCAAGGGGCGCAGCGCATGCTGTTAATTGTTTGCTGATAGGTAGATGGAATATGCTGCAGGCGACTTCTTATCCACACTCACAGCTAAAGCCATCCACCTTTACGTCTGCAAACATCCAGTCAGATTTTCAGCAAGCCGGAATAGAGGAGGTGGTCACAATGTAAAATAAAGATATTTTCTCAGCTTTCCATTCTACTTTGTCTATTTTTGAACGCTGAATGGCGAAAGTTAAAAAGTGCTTCAGCTGTTTCGCACTTTTTATTAATTTTGTAGTTGTTGGAACACTAACTATATTAAATAAATTATTCAAAAATAAAAATAGTTTTTATTGCCTATATAGTGAACTAAACATTTATCTTCAGATGTTCCCTCTTTTGTTAATGTGCACTGTGTTACACGAGTCCTGTATTGTAAACCAGAGGAGTTCTATCCTGTATCAAAAAATCACAATGTCACGGTGACGATCTTCTGCACATATAGCGTTTCTCAAGCGAGTATTCTGTTTTGTAATGTGAGAAGCCACTTTACTGAGCAAATACTGAAATACACTCTCATCCATTCGTAAGTAATTTATGTAAGACTTGACAGTCCTCCACTTCCAACTGTCGTAACAAATTTTGCTGAATACTTTTATTACCTCGACGTAATACGCATGGCTTCACCCGAGTATGTTTCCTTTTTTTCTGCCGCTTTTCTTCCAAATGCACACACAATGCAATTGTGGTATTATACGAACACTATATTGTGGCAGTTTTAGGTGGGGACTGTTTGAACGGTTGCGTAATGTACAGGTAGAGGTCGGGCCTGAACTATCACTGCCAATCGCAGCAAACAATTGCGCTGTAGCCACTATCAAATGCTTTGTGTACTACAATTTGCTTTGCGTTGTGGATTGCTTGTTTTTTTCCTAATTTGGAATATGTGAAAAGACTTATACTGGTGCACAAAGGGACGCGAATGAGACTCTGACCACAAGGAAAAGAACCAGCGATACCTATGGCCGCCATGTTAGTTCTCTGCTGTCGCGGTAGCACACAACGCGGTCGTGTGTTGGCAGCCCTTTGAGACGGAGGTGCAGCTTATTCCCTACATTGCTCCACGTCCCTCGGGCACTCCTCGCTTGTTTACGACTTTCACTCATCCAAGCGCGGTCACTAAAATCTTGTTCTCAAGGCTGGTGCAGTATTCAAACCACAACAGCAAAGACGTAAGAAACGAAATTTCAAAAGATATTTTAATCTCTAATTTCTCCTTCGATCGATGAATTATTTAAATTACCGTAGACGATACAAGAGAGACATTATACGTCAAGATATGAATTACTGTTAAAATCCCGACAATCTACTATCCTAGAAGAGTCATCCAGTGTGTTACTTTCCCCTAAGTACATTTCACGATAAGCCACGGAGATAAAACTACGTAGATTCCATCTCACACGGAGACATACTAACAATCATCTACCTACGAAGTATCCTCGTCTCATCAAGAAAGAGGAAGGAAGGAAAGGACGTAAGTACACAAAGTACCCTCCACCATATACCACAATGTGACTTGAGGAGTCTCGAAAAGTGACTGCGATGGGAAATTAGTATTCATACTGCGATTTACCGTTAGTAGTTTATGCCACGCAATATTCGCGAATGGAAGAGGAAAGGTGGAAAGATATACACGGTCCAGTCACATTAACGTGACCACAGCCTACGTTCAGCGTGAATGTGGAGTAACCACTCATGCGGAAACCGAGCGATTTATGTGACGTCCAAAACGGCTTCATCATTGGATGTCGATCGAAGGGTGGAAGCATTTCTGAAACGGCTAAGTTTGTAAACTGTTCGCCTGCCGCCGTGCTTAAAGTGTACCGTGCATGTCGAAATAGCGCTGTCCAAAAATGACACCAAGGCAACTGTGGACCACCACGGACCGAGATGGGAGGGGTGAACGACGGTTTCGGAGATGTGTACAGGCGAACAGACGTGGAAATGTTGAAGAACTGACGCACAGACAAATCAAGTGGCTACCGACAGTGTCTTCCCAATGACCTTTCAGCGAACGTCGCGTATGAGGTTCCGCAGCAGGCACTTGGTTCGTGCGCTCGCGCTGACTGCTGACCATCGGCAAAGTAGTCTGGAATTTGCAAGCCAGTACCGTAACTGGGCGGGCACTGAATGACGACTGGTGGCCCATCTCGCTGACAGATGGCGTGAAACGCCTGAAAGCAAACACCGTGCAACAGTCGTCGGCCGGTGAAGCGACTCTTATGATCTGGGAAATGTTTTCGTAGCATTCCGAGCTCGTCATTCTGGAAGGCGCGGTGGATCAATACAAGTACTCGTATGCACTCAGATCCTTGGGGACCATACCGATCCCTACCTGCAGTTCGTTTCTCCTCGGGTGATGGTATCTACCAGCAGGAGAGTTCAACGTGTCACACAGCACGCAGCGTATGCGCGTCGTTCTTAGACCACGAGTTTACCATGTGTGTATTGTGTATTACACTGGGGCCTAGAAACGACGGAGAGGTTTCGTCCCGCCGTAGCCCTCAATGGTTCACAACCCCACAACAGGCCACAGCAGTCAGCCCACCCCACCGCCGCCTCACACTGGACACAGGGTTATTGTGCGGTTAGGTCCCCAGTGGAACCCCGCGGCAACATCTCGCCCAGACGAGAGTAACCCCAAATGTTTGCGTGGTAGAGGAGTTATGGTTTACGTGTACGTGGAGACAGTGTTTGCGCAGCAATCGCCGACATAGTATAACTGAGGCAGAATAAGGGGAACCAGCCCGCATTCGCCGAGGCCGATGGAAAATGACTTAAAAACCATCCACAGGCCGGCACACAGAACATCAACACTAATCCGTTCTGGGGACCGGCACGCCTTCCTGTTCGGGAAGCAGCGCGTTAGACAGCACGGCTAGCCAGGCGGGCAAGAGTATACCGTACTCCTCTGGCTGCAAAACTCCACGGATTTAAACCCAATCGGGAATCTGTGGGGCCACCTCAATCGGACTGTTTTGGCGCCATGGATGCAAAAATGAGTAACCAAGCTGGTCACGACACGAGTCGGCACGGCTCCACATCCCTGGCGGTACCTTCCAGCACCCCACTGACTCAAAACCTGCAAGCACCGCAGTGGTGCTTGCTGCCAAAGGTGGTTATTCAGGCTTATGACAGGTGGTGTGTCTGTACAGTGCAGAAACCAGAAGCATCTTCTACTACACCAAGTCCGCAGCTCGTGGTCGTGCGGTAGCGTTCTCGCTTCCCGCGCCCGGGTTCCCTGGTTCGATTCCCGGCGGGGTCAGGGATTTTCTCTGGCTCGTGATGACTGGGTGCCGTGCGATGTCCTTAAGGTTAGTTAGGTTTAAGTAGTTCTAAGTTCTAGGGGAATGATGACCATAGATGTTAAGTCCCATAGTACTCAGAGCCATTTGAACCATTTTACTGCACAAAGTAAGGTGGCTGCTGACGAAGACGAACATTTTCACTAAGGCAGGGCCTAGATGGGATGGGCGCGCCCACTCACTGCACCTCTTCCTTCAATACTGCCTCCAGATCACCGGGTCCCGAGCCGGGTCGTGCATTTTCTCCACCCGGGGACTGGATGTTTGTGATGTCATAATTCGGGAAAGTGACTGGACTGGACAGTTTTTGATTGGGAATTTGTACTGGCGCTGATAGCCATGCAGTTGAGGCCTCATGAGCCGTAGGTCTGTAGAACAGCGTAGCGTTTCAAAGGATTGGAACACGGCACAGATCATCCCCGTTTTCAAGAAGGGACGTCGAACAGATGTGCAGAACTATCGACCTATATCTCTAACGTCGAATTTTGGAACACGTATTATGTTCGAGTTTAATGACTTTTCTGGAGACTAGAAATCTACTCTGTAGGAATCAGCATGGGTTTTCGCAAAAGACGGTCGTGTGAAACCCAGCTCGTGCTATTCGTCCACGAGACTCGGAGGGCCATAGACACGGGTTCCCAGGTAGATGCCGTGCTTCTTCACTTCCGCAAGGCGTTTGGTACAGTTCCCCACAGTCGTTTAATGAACAAAATAAGAGCATATGGACTATCAGACCAATTGTGTGATTGGATTGAAGAGTTGCTAGATAACAGAACGCACCATGTCATTCTCAATGGAGAGAAGTCTTCCGAAGTAAGAGTGATTTCAGGTGTGCCGCAGGGGAGTGTCGTAAGACCGTTGCTATTCACAATATACACAAATGACCTTGTGGATGACGTCGGAAGTTCACTGAAGGTTTTTGCGGATGATGCTGTGGTATATCGAGAGGTTGTAACAGTGGAAAATTCTACTGAAATGCAGGAGGATCTGCAGCGAATTGACGCATGATGCAGGGAATGACAACTGAATCTCAATCTAGAGAAGTGTAATGTGCTGCGAATATATAGAAAGAAATATCCCTTATCATTTAGCTACAAAAAGCAGGTCAGAACTGGAAGCAGTTAATTCCATAAATTATCAGGCAGTACGCATTAAAAATCGAATGATCATATAAAGTTGATCGTCGGTAAAGCAGCTGTCAGACTGAGATTCATTGGAAGAATCCTAAGGAAATGCAATCCGAAAACAAAGGAAGTAGGTTACAGTACGCTTGTTCGCCCACTGCTTGAATACTGCTCAGCAGTGTGGGATCCGTACCAGATAGGGTTGATAGAAGAGATAGAGAAGATCCAACGGAGAGCAGCTCGCTTCGTTACAGGATCATTTAATAATCGCGAAAGCGTTACGGAGATGATAGATAAACTCCAGTGGAAGACTCTGCAAGAGAGACGCTCAGTAGCTCAGTACGGGCTTTTGTTGAAGTTTCGAGAGGATACCTTGACCGAGGAGTCAAGCAATGTATTGCTCCCTCCTACGCATATGTCGCGAAGAGATCGTGAGGATAAAATCAGAGGCATATCGACAATCTTTCTTTCGAGACTGGAATAGAAGGGAGAACCGATAGAGGTACTCAGGGTACCCTGCGCCACACACCGTCAGGTGGCTTGCGGAGTATGGATGTACATGTAGATGTAGATCATCTTGGTTCAGTCGCAGTGTGGATCTGTGTTGTACCCTATAACGCCTGATCGAGACGCTATGGGATCAGGGATTTTCTCTGGCTCGTGATGACTGGGTGTTGTGTGCTGTCCTTAGCTTAGTTAGGTTTAAGTAGTTGTAAGTTCTAAGGGACTGATGACCATAGATGTTAAGTCCAATAGTGCTCAGAGTCATTTGAACCATTTGGAGACGCTGTGGACGCAGCTGTTGTCATCGAGGCCGTCTGCCTCCAGGTAGGTCGGTGTGCGCAAAACCTGGCGCCCTCCAGAGGCCGCATGAGGGTATCATCAGGACATAAATTACGCCGGGCGCGCATCGTTACCTGCAGTCACAGACACGCGTTTCGCGGAACCGCCGCGAGCGCGGGCCGTCTGCTCGCCGCAGGTAATGGCCCGGCCGGCCGGACAGCGGGGCCCGGCAAGAAAGCGGCGCTAAGCAGCAGCGCGCCGGCCGATTGAGTTTCCCGTGGGGCGCAGACGGCGACGACGCCCGCTATTAAATGACCATTATCGCGTTAAGGCCGGCGTCGCTCGGCGACAAAAACTCTTCATTACGGCTGGCGGGGATTAAAAGCGGAGAGTCGGGGCGGTGGCGCGCGCGGTTCGTGTGCGGCGGCGGCGGACAGGTGGGGGCGCGTCACGCACCTGGCGCCGCCCACCGCCGCCCACGAGGGCCGGCGCTTTCACGGGCAAGCAGCCGCGGCCTGGCGCGGCGCGATCCGCCGCCCTTCGTGCCGGCCTGTTATTAGGCGCCCCTCTTTCTCTGGCAGACCGCAGGCGCAAGCCGGCGCCGCGATTTTCTATGCCTGCCGACTCCGTCTGGGACTCCGAGCGTCCTTCCTGCCTGCTGACGCTCACTTCCTCACCTTTAGCGTGTTAAAGGCAGGAAGGAGGCAATTATACACTACTGGCCATTAAAACTGCTACACCAAGAAGAGATGCAGATGATAAACGGGTATTCATTGGACAAATACATCATACTACAACTGACATGTGATTACAGTTTCACGCAATTTGGGTGCATAGATCCTGTGAAATCGGTACCCAGAGCAACCACCTCTGGGCGTAATAACGGCCTTGATACGCCTGGGCATTGAGTCAAACACAGCTTGGATGGCGTGTATAGGTACAGCTGCCCATGCAGCTTCAACACGATAGCACACTTCATCAAGAGTAGTGACTTCCGTATTGTGACGAGCCAGTTGCTCGGCTACCATTCACCAGACGTTTTCAATTGGTGAGAGATCTGGAGAATGTGCTGGCCAGGGCAGCAGTCGAACATTTTCTGTGTCCAGAAAGGCCCGTACAGGTACTGCGGCATGCGGTCGTGCATTATCCTTTGAATGAACGGTAGGGCCACGGGTCGTAACACATCTGAAATGTAACGTCCACTGTTCAAAGTACCGTCAATGCGATCAAGAGGTAACCGAGAAGTGTACTCAATGGCACCCCATACCATCACGCCGGGTGATACGCCAGTATGGCGATGACGAATTTACGCTTCCTATGTGCGTTCACCGCGATGTCGTCAAACACGGTCCGACCATCATGATGCCTTAAACAGATACTGCATTCATCCGAAAAAAAGTCGTTTTGTCATTCGTGCACCCAGGTACGTCGTTGAGTACACCATCGCAGGCGCTCCTGTCTGTGATGCAGCGTCAAGTGTAACCGCAGCCATGGTCTCCGAGCTGATAGTCCATGCTGCTGCAAACCTCATCTAACTATTCGTGCAGGTGGTTGTTGTCTTGCAAACGTCCCCATCTGTTGACTCAGGGATCAAGACGTGGCTGCACGATCCGTTACAGCCATGCGGATAAGATGCCCGTCATCTCGACTGCTAGTGATACGAGGCCGTTGGGATCCAGCGCGGCGTTCCGTATTACCCTCCTGAACTCACCGATTCCATATTGTGCTAACAGTCATTGGATCTCGACCAACGCGAGCAGCAATGTCGCGATACGATAAACCGCAACCGCGATAGGCTATAATCAGATCTTCATCAAAGTCGGAAACGTGGTGGTACGCATTTCTCCTCCTTACACGAGGCATCACGACAACGTTTCACCTGGCAACGCCGGTCAGCTGCTGTTTATGTGTGAGAAATCGGTTGGAAACTTTCCTCATATCAGCACGTTGTAGGTGTCGCCACCGGCGCCAACCTTGTGTGAATACTCTGAAAAGCTTATCATTTGCATATCACAGCATCTTCTTCCTGTCGGTTAAATTTCGCGTCTGTAGCACGTCATCTTCGTGGGGTAGTAATTTTAATGGCCAGTAGTGTATGGATCGTCCACTTCCTTATGGCAGTGGTCTGCGTTTCTGGCTGCTACGCTGTGAACTTGTGTTCGATTCCCGGTACTGCCAGTGATTTTTTCCTAGGTAGAAGGATTTGAATGGGTGCTCCCAGAATAGCGATGCCTACTGAGCGACTTGAGTGAGAAGTACTGGCTCCGAAGTCGAACAAAGCTTTGCATTTCCTCACGTGATATCCTGTGGACCATGGATAAAACGCAGAGAGGAGATTCCGGTTTCCTATATTTGCTGCAAGCGTTTGTCACGGTGGCCCACTGCAGACTTAACGAAAGTGCTAGCGTACGGAATAAGTTCCCAGATGTGTGAGTGGCTCGGAGACTTCTTAACACTTAGAACGGAATATCCGTCTGACAGGCTGATATGGTTTATGTTTGTCCGGCTAGAGGCGCTGAAAATCGCCGTACAGTTCTAGCCCGCTACGAGAACCTCGTTTGGTATTTAGTGCCAATGCAGTGAAGGCCACGTGCTTAGTCATGCCGATATCCCCAACAAAACGTGTGCCCATTCCAAACCCACACCACCTCGCAGGCGGATGTTCCAGGTCAGGACAGCTATTCACCCGTCTCTCAGACTGATGTTCCTGAACTCGCACTGCTGTGCCTCAGGAGCGGATAATCCAGTTTCCTCTTTAAGTTCTTTTACGTGATATTTTTAGTTTCGTGACTCCGTTATAGCTCAATTTTTGTTTTACTCAGTTTACTAATACAAATTTGGAGTCAATAACTGTGTTCATAAAATCGCAGCTACCAAATTACTTATTTTTAAGCACGGTTTCAGTTCTTTTTACTGTGGTTCTCTTTCTTTATAAAATATAATTTTACTTGTTCGAAATATTTTCTGTATATAGGTACGTACTTTACATAGTATCAACAGTATTTGATATATTATAGTTCGTTCATTTTACCATTTTTTCTTGGTTTTTGATTACTTTGTGAAGATAGGTAGTCTTTTTATGTATTTTACTCAGTATCAGTCTTGATTTGTTATATTGTGGTTCACTCATTTTACCATTGTTTCTTGGTTGTTCATAAGTTTGTGAAGATAGGTAGGTACTGTTTTTATAACTCCTTTCATTAATTATATTCAACAAGGACGTCCTAGTATATACTGATCCTAATTCAGAATGTTGCTTTAGAATGCAATGACTGGAAAATAACTGAAAATGTGTCTAACAGAACTATATAACGCAGGAGATGTTTTCTGAAGGCTCTTACTCTGAAGTTGACTCCGCTGATTCATATCTTCCTGACGCAAATGATCTGTCAACGGTAGAATTCGAAACAGGCTCAGAAGCATCAGAAAATAAACTAGATCAGAATAGTTTGTATGAACAGAAGCTATTACTACTAAAGTCTATCAGCACGACCCAATTGAGAATTCTCAAGATACCGTGCGAGATACGATAAACACGCAATGTGATCCTCCAGATTCACAACGTATTCGAGATTTCTGTGTTAGCTTATCTCAGGACTACCGAGAAACGTTTAGTTATTTCTGTATAGCTAAAATACTGTACAAGACTGATAATACTTTGTTTGAGACCTGGGGCAAGGGGAGGCTGCGGCACCCTCCCTCCCGTGCTATCAGAAAATGGAAATTTGAAAATTTGTGGTAAGTTCCTATGAGACCAAACAGCTGAGGTCATCGGTACCTAAGCCTACACACTACTTAATCTAACTTACGCTATGGACAACACACACACCTACGCCCGCGGGAGGATTCGAACCTCCGACGGGGGGAACCGCGCGAACCGTGGCAAGGCGCCCTAGACCGTGCGGCTACCCCACGCGGTATCAGCAAAGGGGAAAAAAGTCTAGTGTAGTAGATGTTTTTATTTCAACAAAGTCGATATTACGCAGGTTTTTAGCAGGGCTAAAACTGGAGTGTTTTTGTAGCTATTTACGATTCACCGTTCGTGTTCCAAAATACTGTATTAAAATACTCAGTAGCCCAGGGACTGGCCTCTCCGTACAAATTATCGTATTGGCGCCCTTGTCAGAGACAGATTGTTTTTATATCTGAAACTGAAAAAAAACTAAAATATTCGAATTTCAACACTTTATTCATTTCATATTTTCAGAAAAATCACAGTCTTCAACAATGGCTTCACATATATCAGAAGACAACGGTGTACACCGCATAGGTGGATGCTTCCTGGAACGCATTGGAAGACTATGCTCCATTTACATTCTCTAGACAAATAGTTTCAGGAAAGAGTTTCTAACACTTAAAAGGATACTACATTATTTTCCTACTTCAGAGACACTGTAGTTTTATTTTTTATATTGCGCAATTTTTATCCTCTCTACTTTGGCAGTCGCCAGTTATCTTGCTGCACAAATAGCAAAAGTTTTGTACAACTTCTAAACAAAAAAGGTTTCAGATGCTTTCTTCTTTCTGGCTATCCTGATTCTGCAATCTCATATCCACTGGACTTTAAACAACGTGCACTGACGGAAACAGATTGTGGTACACCACGAACACCTAGACAAAACAGCATTTGATGCCGTCCCGCATTGCCGTATAATGAAAAAGTACGAGCTTACAGAGTATCGGGGCAGACCTGCGATTGAATTCAAGACTTCCTTCCAGATAGGGCTTATCACGTCCCTCTTAACGGAACTAAATCGACAGATGTAAAGGTAATATCCGGAGTACCACAGGGAAGTGTGATAGGACCGTTGCTATTTACAATATATATAAACGATACAGTAGAAGGCCTCGGATCCTCTTTAAGGTCATTCGCAGATGATGAAGTTGTCTACGAGTAGCAACACAAGAAGATAGTAAGAATTTGCTGAACGACCTGCAGAGAATTGATGAATGGTGCAGACTTGGCAGTTGACCCTGAACGTCCGGCCGAAGTGGCCGAGCGGTTCTAGGCGCTTCAGTCTGGAACCGCGCGACCGCTACGGTGCAGGTTCGAATCCTGCCTTGGGCATGGATGTGTGTGATGTCCTTAGGTTAGTTAGGTGTAAGTAGCTCTGAGTTCTAGGGGACTGATGACCTCAGAAGTCCCAAGGTGCTCAGAGTCATTTGAACCATTTGAATTAGACCCTGAACGTAAATAAATGTAACATATTGCGCAGACACAGGAAAAGAAATCCACTACTGTACAGCTACACTATTGATGGCAAACACCTTGAGACAGCGTCTGCCGTAAAATATCTAGGCGTAACTAACCAGAGCGATCTTAAGTGGAATGACCACATAAAACAGATAGTAGGAAAAGATTCATCGGAAGAATCTTAAGGAAATATAACTCATCCACGAAATAAGTGGCTTATAAGGCCCCTGTTCGCCCGATTCTTGAGTATTGTTCACCTATCTGGGTCCCTATCAGGTAGGACTGATAGAGGAGAGAGAAAAGGTCCAACGAAGAGCGGAGCGTTTCGTTACGAGATCGTTTAGTTGGCGAGAGAGCGTTACAGAGATGCTAAACAAACTCCACTGGTAGACGTTACAAGAGAGGCGCTGTGCATCACAGAGAGATTTACAATTGAAATTTCGGGACAGCACTTTTCAGGAGGAGTCAGACAACACAATACTTCCCCCCACATACATCTCGTGTATTGACGACGGGAAGAAAATTCGAGAAGTTAGAGCAAATACACAGGCTCACCTATGATCATTCTTCCCACGCACTATTCGCGAGTGGAACAAGGTTGGAGAGATCAGATAGTGCTACCATTAGGTGGCTTTTGGAGTAAGATGTTTATGTACCATACAGATTCTCCAGTATTTGCTTTTCTCTGGGATATGTTGATCAAAATTTCATCACATCAGAGTTGCACATGACATCACCATTGACACTTCTCTGCGCTGATGATGTCATGCTGGCTGCGGAGAGCAAGTTTGTTTGATCTCCAGTACCAAACACAAGATGAAACGCGTGATATGGCCTGCAGCTCAATAAGAGAAAAACTGAGTATATGACATCAGATACGCGAGAAGTTGGGACCACCAACGTTGACGAAGAATATTTACCAGAATTATCAAAATTTAAGTATCTCGGTTAGACAGTCCCTAGCGATGGCCAACTTACAGACGAGGTCAACGCAAGGACGCAGGCAGTGCGGATGTAGTGGCCAAAGATAACAGGCTTCACCTGCAATCGTTGGATTAAGGATCATTTGATGTCAAAGATCTACCGAACTATATCAGCCGTTCTGTTGCTCTCTCCGGCATCGAGTATTGGCCAGCTTCAAAAGAGGCAGAATGTCGATTGGGGGTAATGGGGATTAAGACGCTTAGATGGACAGGTGTAATCACTCGACTGCAACGACACTATCGGGAGACATTTCTGGGTCGCACCAATCCAGACGAAAATGCCAGGTTGCTGTCTGCCACGGTTAGGACATGTGCTGTGCGCAGAGGATGGTAGCATCGCAAAGGCAGCATACACAGTGGAAGTCACGGGAAACAGACGCAAGGAACGACCTAGATAGCTATGGGCCGACACTCTGCACAATGACGTTATGGCTGTAAATCTTAGTCCAGACATGGTCCACGATCGAACAAAATGAAGACAGCGAATCCTCTTAGCGGACCCTGCTATCAGGCAGGAGAAACGCTAAAGATAAACAAGCAGAAGATACGAGAAAAAAGTAATTCCTACAGATCAGGAATGATAAGAATGCCCGATAACTGTTGGATGCGTCTAACATTTTAGATGGAGATCCGAAAAGTGCACGCCTAGATCAAGCCCGCGTGCAGTATACCGCCATCTTCCGGACTTTAAAATGGTCGAACCACTGGCATGAGGGTATCATACCGACAGACCGCACAGATACACTACGTGATCAAAAGTATCCGGACACTGGCTAAAAATGACTTACAAGTTCGCGCGGCCCACCCTTAGCCCTGATGACAGCTTCCACTCTCGAAGGCATACGTTCAATGAGGTGTTGGAAAGTACTTGGAGAATGGCAGCCCATTCTTCAGGGAGTGCTGCACTGAGGAGAGGTATCGATGTCCGTCGGTGAGGCCTGGCACGAAGTCGGCGTTCCAAAACATCCACCAAGCGGTCTATAGGATTCAGGTCAGGATTCTGTGCAGGCCAGTCCATTACGGGGATGTAATTGTCGTGCAACCACTCCGCATTACGAACAAGTGCTCGATCACGTTGAAAGATGCAGTCACTATCCCCAAATTTCTCTGCAACAGTGGGAAGCAAGAAGATGCTTAAAACATCAATGTACACCTGTGTTGTGATAGTGCCACGCAAAACCACAAGTGGTACAAGCCCCCTCCATGAAAAACACGACCACACCATAACACGACGCACGCTGGCAGATGACGTTCACCGGGCATTCAGCAAACCCACACCCTGCCATCGGATCGCCACATTGTGTACCGTGATTCGTCACTCCACACAACGTTTTTCCACTATTCAATCATCCAGTGTTTTTGCTCCTTACTTCAAGAGAGACGTCGTTTGGCATTTACCGGCGTGATGTGTGGCTTATGAGCAGTCGCTCTACCATGAAATCCAAGTTTTCTTATCTCCCGCCTAACTGTCATAGTACTTGCAGTGGACCCTGATGCAGTTTGGAATTCCTGTGTGATGGTCTGGGTAGGTGTCTGCCAATTACATATTACGACCTTCTTCAATTGTCGACTGTCTCTGTCAGTCAACATACGATGTCGGCCTGTACGCTTTTGTGCTGCATGTGTCCCTTCACGTTTCCACTTCACTACCACAAATTTGAAACAGTGGACCTAGGGATGTTTAGGAGTGTTGAAATCTCGCGTACAGACGTATGACACAAGTGACAACCAATCACCTGAGGGCCGGGCGCGGTGGTCTAGCGGTTAAGGCGCTCAGTCCGGAACCGCGCGACTGCTACGGTCGCAGGTTCGAATCCTGCCTCGGGCATGGATGTGTGTGATGTCCTTAGGTTAGTTAGGTTTAAGTAGTTCTAAGTTCTAGGGGACTGATGATCTCAGAAGTTAAGTCCCGTAGTGTCAGAGCCATCTGAACCGCATCACAGACAACAGACAGTTGGAGAGCGTATTGTCAGACTCATGTGGGACATTGAGTGTTAATGGGAGGTGTTCACCGATGAGTCTCGCGCTTCGGCAGCGGGTCCACACCGACATCTTCGTAAAAGGTCTGGTGAAATGTCACAGGCGGCAACTGTTCTTGAGACGCATACCTTTCTATCTCCTGGAATCACCGTATGGGCAGCTGTTGCATAAGGCAACAGTCCTTTTGTTTTACTTTTGAAAGCAGGGATGGCGATTATTGCTGAAACAACCGGTTTTTGTCGTTTGGTTTTTGTTTTTTTCAACTGTAGTTTAACCTGAGTGTTAAAACCTGACGAAATAACAGAATTTCGGTTTTTATTCTTGTTATTTCCTGTAATAAACGTAGAAATTGAACGAAGACTTCAAAAATTGACTCCTTCAGCTTCAAGATACATAGAATCAAAATATTAAGTTCAATAGACAAATAAAAGAAAACTCCGTAGCTTGCTGCTTTTCTTGGAAAGTGATAAGTGGTTGAATACTGCAAATATCACCAGTATTCTCCTATTGATTCTAATTTTTAGAAGCTCTGCTCAAAAGTCATTGTATAGTCGAGGGTCATACCACGATTTGGGCATTACGAATAGACAGCTCTAAAAGGTAAAAACTGAGGTTAGAGAAGTATATTTATTAAGATAATTTTCAAATCCTATAAGCACATAAAGGCTTAAATGTAGACACAGGCAAGAGATCAGTTACTTTATGTTTTTAATGTAAACTATGAATGAATTAAGTTTCAAGTTTTCTTTTTGTATGATGTCGCCAGTTTTTTGCGGCTCCTCCCGTTCTTAATCTTTTAAAGAAAGTGAGGCATTATACTTCAGTGACATCACACTTCGTAAAATACTTACAGGCTTTGCACGGTCCTCATTCTGTATTACAGCTAATGTCCGACGACAACAGCGAGAAATTCATAAAACAACTACATCATTACACGAAGATGGTACCTGTTCTTTCGGACATGTTCCGGTCCCCGCCGGGGAACACGTTTTCAGCTGTCCCCATTGACATTTATCAATGCCTGTAAGCAGCTAATTGTCTGCATTTCATTGTACTTTCAACAAATTATTGTCTCAGCAATGATGTACCAATTCTTACGCCATGTATTTCTTGCTCGTTTCTGTTGCCATTGTTATCAAAACAGCACTGATCGCATTTTCTATAACATTGCAATATTTCAAAACAATTCAAATTTTACGAATAACAACTACCCGTTTTTTTAAATGGTTTAATTTAAAACCAAAAATTTTAGCACTACTGTTATGGCTGACTGATATTTCGGTTTTTACTCGGTTATCAGCAAACAATAAAGAAATAACACCTGTTATAACTCAGATCAAACAAATACTGAAAAACACCCTTTAATCGGAACTAATACAACGGTACCTGCTTTAGCCCATCGTTTTTTCCCATTCGTACTTGTGACCCATGATACCAAATGCCGTAATCCTGCGGCATGAATTAAGACCCCGCGCTAGAGTTCTCACAACAAACGCCCTGAACACCGTACGGACGGCTCATTCACCTGCTAAGCCATCCATGGAGCATCCACGTCATCCATGGAGCATCTCTTGGATGCTATGGCAAGGCGGGTTCGCTCGTATCAACCTCCAGATCGCATTGTTTATTAACTGACACATAATACATTACAGGCACGCCAAAAAACTGCTCAGGATGACGTTCGGACGTTGTTTGATTCCTTGTCACAACGAATACAGGAGTGTCTTACACGCGCGAACTGAGGTGACTTTCGGCGCGATGACAGATGGGGACGACTGCAGACGGGAAGCGCCTTGGCGGTCGCTCCCATTAGCCGCCACGCCGACAGCCGACAGCGCACTCACTAGTTTGGTACGCAAGTACGGAGTGTTTTAGTTTTCGATTTTGATATTCCGGCTGCTATGTACTTATTTCTCGATTGTCATTTTTTATTTGTAGGTCACTGCTGCTGTTCGAGTTTACGTATCGTCATTTTATCACTTGGAGATAGTGAGTGAGTGAGGTGTGGACGCTAGAAAATGAAATACCAACTGGATAAATCGGAACATTCCCGACATATTCTTCTGTTTGAGTTCGATAGAGGTGTGACAGCACCGGACGCAGCCAGAATCATTTGCAGTGTATGCGGATAATGCCATTGGACACAGTGTAAGTAGGCTGTTTACGTTTTCTTATTGGT
This sequence comes from Schistocerca gregaria, assembly GCF_023897955.1. NCBI lineage: Eukaryota > Metazoa > Arthropoda > Insecta > Orthoptera > Acrididae > Schistocerca > Schistocerca gregaria. The sequence goes on along the minus strand of NC_064924.1, from coordinate 670,574,940 downwards.
AACGCCACGTAGCGCTCTGTATGAAAAATCACTGGCTCTGCAGTGTGCAGTCTATGGCTGGTTTGCATTGTTGTCTGCCTTTGTAGTGTTGGGCAGCGGCAGCTGAATGCTAACAGCGCGTAGCGTTGCGCAGTTGGAGGTGAGCCGCCAGCAGTCGTGGACGTCGGGAGAGAGATGGCGGAGTTTTGAAATTTGTAAGACTGGATGTCATGAACTGCTAATACATTATGACTTTTGAACACTAGTAAGGCAAATACATTGTTTGTTCGCTATTAAAATCTTTCATTTGCTAACTATGCCTATCAGTAGTTAGTGCCTTCCGTAGTTTGCATCTTTTATTTAGCTGGCAGTAGTGGCGCTCGCTGTATTGCAGTAGTTCGAGTACCCAAGATTTTTGTGAGGTAATTGATTTGTGAAACGTATAGGTTAATGTTAGTCAGGGCCATTCTTTTGTAGGGATTTTTAAAAGTCAGACTGCGTTGCGCTAAAAATATTGTGTGTCAGTTTAAGCACAGTATTGTATAATTTTTCTAAGGGGACGTTTCAACAGCACGGCAAGTAAATGTTTACCTTGTTTTAATAAGAATCGTTTTAAAATTAGTGACGCTCCACATTCGGGAAGACCCTCGGAATTTGATGTAGATCGTTTCAACGCATTACTCCACAATGATACACGTCACTGAACTGGAGAACTGGCAGATGTGATGAACTGTGATCATTCTACCATCCTGCGACCTCTGCACGCAAAAGGGAAGTTTCAAAAGTCGGGTGTATGGGTACCGCACGCTTTGAGCCAAAATCACAAAATTAAGAGGGTGGCCATAAATGCATTTCGTTTTGCTCGTCCTCAGTTTTCTCGTAAGCAGCACTGACCCTTCGTATCCTGTACCATTACTGTTGACGAGAAATGGTGTCTATGCTAACGTAAGGAAAACGACGGAATGGTTGAGCCCGAACAAAGCAGCAACTCCCCATACGAAGACCTGCTGCACCCACAAAAGGTAATTTTGCGCATCTGGTGGAAGAGTAATGGTGTGGTGTATCACGATGTACTTCCACGAGGTGCAACCTTCACTGCCGACATTTACTGTCAGCAACTGAGATGTATTACAAACGCAATCCAAGCATTACGACTAGGAAGTCTGCGTGCAGTTATACTACACAATAACGCCCGCCGCGTTCTGCTAGACTGGCTAAAAACACTATACAGGAGTTGGTTTCGGAAATCATTCCGAATCCACCTCATTCACGTGCTCTTGCACCCTCAGCTGCTCATCTATTCCGTTCTCTATAGAATAATCTTCAGGGAACTTCCTGTCCGGATTAATAAGTGCTTCGAATTTGGCTCGAGGTGTTCTGCGCCTCAAGACTACGTGATTTCTATAGTCGTGGAGTGGAAACGTTACCCCAACGTTGGCAGACTGCTATAAATAGAGAACGAGACGACTGAAGTCTATGTTCCGTGTGTATGTTGTGCTTATTAAATTTACGGAAGAACGCTACAAATTTAGGCATCAACCCTATAGTTTGCACGATAATGTTCGTCTCCGTGCGGCTCATACCGCGTACTGATATTGATAATGAATATTGGTCACGGATGCAGTGAAAGTTTTAATCGTTTCATTCCCGATGCTATTCAATCTGTATATTGAGCAAGCAGTAAAGGAAACAAAAGAAAAGTTCGGAGTAGGTATTAAAATCCACGGAGAAGAAATAAAAACTTTGAGGCTCACCGATGACATTGTAATTCTGTCAGAAACAGCAAACGACTTGGAAGAGCAGTTGAACGGAATGGACAGTGTCTTGAAATAAGGGTATAAGATGAACATCAACAAAAGCAAAACGAGGATAATGGGATGTAGTCGAACTAAATCAGGTGATGCCGAGGGTATTGGATTAGGAAAGGAGACGCTTCAAGTAGTAAAGGAGTTTTGCTGTTTAGAGAGCAAAATAACTGATGATGGTAGAAGTAGAGAGGATATAAAATGTAGACTGGCAATGGCAAGGAAAACGTTTCTGAAGAAGAAAAATTTGTTAACATCGAGTATAGATTTAAATGTCAGGAATTCGATTCTGAAAGTATTTGTATGAAGTGTAGCCATGTATAGAAGTGAAACGTGGACGATAAATAATTTAGACAAGACGAGAATAGAAGCTTTCGAAATGTGATGCTGCAGAAGAATGCTGAAGATTAGATGAGTAGATCGCATAACTAATGAGGAGGTATTGAATAGAATTGCGGAGAAGAGGAGTTTGTGGCACAACTTGACTAGAAGAAGGGATCGGTTGGTAGGACATGCTCTGAGGCATCAAGGGATCACCAATTTGGTACTGGAGGGCAGCGCGGAGGGTAAAAATCGTAGAGGGACCCCAAGAGATGAATACACTAAGCAGATTCAGAAGGATGTAGGTTGCAGTAGGTACTGTGAAATTAAGAAGCTTGCACAGGATAGAGTAGCATGGAGAGCTGCATCAAACCAGCTTCAGGACTGAAGACCACAACAACAACAACAACAACAACCCGTTGCGAGTCGAACATCCCCCACAAGTTCTTACAAACGCCGCAGTAGTGAGTGCCACACGGTGCAACGCTTCCCACGTCCGCCGGTGTGTTTTAGAGCAGCGCCGACGGAGACGCCGCAGCGGTCCGCGAAGCCGCGGCGCGCGCTTTCGCTCTCGCCTTCGTCCGTAGGTGCGCGCGTGTATGCGCTGCCAGAAATACCCACGTGCGGAGCACGTGGCGCGGCCGGCAGGCGCCTTCCCGGCGCGGCCCACGCGGCGCCAAGCGGGACGCCTTCCTCCGCCCCCGCCGCCGCCGCCGCCGCGGTAATTGTTATTAATACGCCGCTCGCCTCCTGCTGCAGCGGACAGTCCGGGAGGCGGTCCCCCGTGCCGGCGCACCGCTGCTAGCTTGCACTAAGCGAGGCTTCCCTGCGGAAACGCAGCAGGGAATCTGCGGAGAGCGGGGGTCGGCCTCGGACGCCACAATACGCCTAAACACGTGTGATTTTATCGGATGCCCTCCTCCGGTCTGTGAAGCATCTCACCAAGCCGGGTATTGGCGTGAGAGGGCTTCCAGTACAGCACGGGACTCTAAATACGGTATAACGTGTCTTCTAGGGGACAGAGACACTGAGGTGACAAAAGTAATTGGTTGTCTCCTAATATCGCGTCGGACCTCCTTTGGACTGGCATCGTATAGTGACGTGACGTGGCATTCGCTCAACAAGTCGCTGAAAGCCCCCTGAAGAAGTATTGGCCCACGCTGTCTCTATAGCTGTCCGTAACTGCGAAAGTGTTGTCGGTATTACAAGTTTTTATGCACGAAGTGACCTCTCAATCACATTCAATATACCGGGTGATCAAAAAGTCAGCATAAATTTGAAAATTTAATAAACCACGGAATAATGTAGATAGAGAGGTAAAAATTGACACACATGCTTGGAATAACATGGGGTTTTATTAGAAGAAAAGAAAAACAAAGTTCACAAAATGTCCGACAGATGGCGCTGGACAGCAGGTAACTGCTACCGTGACGGGTGAGAGGTACGCCGATATGTTACAGAATCGCATCATCCCCAGCCTGGCTGATAAACGCCTGCTGGAACGTACGATGTTTATGCAGGATGGCGCTCCACCCCATATTGCTAGACGCGTGAAAGATCTCCTGCGCGCGTTGTTTGATGATGATCGTGTGCTCAGCCGCCACTTTCGTCATGCTTGGCCTCCCAGGTCCCCAGACCTCAGTCTTTATTGGTTTTGGGGTTACCTGAAGTCGCAAGTGTATCGTGATCCACCGACGTTTGTATGGATGCTGAAAGACAACATCCGACGCCAGTGCCTCACCATAACTCCGGACATGCTTTACAGTGCTGTTCACAACATTATTCCTCGACTACAGCTGTTGTTGAGGAATAATGGAGGACATATTGAGCATTTCCTGTAAAGAAAATCATATTTGCTTTTTCTTACTTTGTTATGCTAATTATTGCTATTCTGATAAGATGAAGCGCCATAATGCTCAGAGCCATTTGAACCTCAGTGTAAAGCGTTTTTAAAGGTGAAACTTCCTGCAGCGTCAGAATCAGTTTACGCTAGCAACAATGGGTAGATCGTGTTGGTGATGACACTAGTCAATGACCGTTTCTTCGAGCAGGTGTGGCGCTGACTCATCGACTATCGAACGAATACAGAGGCGCGCTGCTAGAATCTTAAGAGGTAGATATGGCCCATACGGAATTGTAAAAGATATGCTTCAGGATTTAAAATGGATATGATTTTTTTTTTACAGGCATCATCCCATGACCCATGCGTATTTCTTTGCTTAGCGTAGCAAGCTCAGATAGAATTTGAAACATACTCAGGCTCAGCGATCCGAAGCGTTTATACGAATCCTCGTTGCAAGAATGGTTCGCCTTAAACTGGGCTTGTTTAAGTTTTATGCTGTTATCTGCGTCTTCGTAGCCTCTGTTGACGTTTACATTAGGAAACGAAACGTTAGGCACAGAAAGGCACGGGCTGGACAAAAATGTGGAAACACCAAGTCACAATACATTAACATTGCTATTGTGGTGTACGAAGCATTTTAGCTTTCAAAACAGCCTCCAGACATGTCGGAATGGATAAATACGGATCCTATATGGTTGTCAAGAGCATTTTGTAGCGTTCTTCCTACAAAATAGTGACAAGTTCACGTCGCGATTATGGAGGTGGAAAGCGATCACACACCTTTATTTCTAAAGTAGACCCCAAAGACTCAATAATATTAAGATCTGGGGACTGTAGTGGCAAGGGAACATGCGACATATCATCCTCGTGCTCACAAAACCAGCCCTGGACAATGTGAGCTGTACGAAGAGGGGCCCTGGCGTCTTAGGATAGAGCATCGTCACTGGGGAACAAACATTGTACGGCGGGATGAGCCTGATCAGATAATAACTGAGGCTACTGCATTCCACCTAAGTAAAGAAAAAGGCCCAAGGAAGCTACATGTGACTCCCGATGGAATCGAAGCACCACATAACTATGATCCAATTTAACTAGGACAGACTCTGGATCGGTCCTTGACATTCAAACAACAGTGCGTCAAGTTATCTAAGAAACTTGGGTCAAGAGTGAATCTACTTGTGGGAAGCAGATGGGTGCAGCCGCCAGTACTCTACGCTCAGCTGCACTCGCTCTTGTGTATTCTGGTGGAGAATATTGCGCTCCTGTGTGGGAAAACAGTGCCCGCACAGCAAAGACTGACATGCAGCTTAAGGAAGCCATGAGAGGATCACAGAAGCTGCCAGATCTACGCGCAGTCACTAGTTGCCTGTCTTAGCTAATACTGCTTCACAAATATAACGAGGAGAGCGGCTAAGATAAACTTTCTCAAAAATATTATTTCTCGTAAGAACTCTGCTTTGTATAATGGTCTACAAGATCCACCAACATCTCGTCTGGAATCACGCAAACCACCCTAGGCTGACTGAAAAAGTGTCGGTTCTTTTGCGGCGACCTCCAAATTCCGACGACGCTGGAACTAACATCCACGCAACAACGGTGTGGCCGAGTGGTTCTAGGCGCTACAATCTGGAACCGCGCGACCGCTACTGTTGCAGGTGCCTCGGGCATGGATGTGTGTGATGTCCTTAGGTTAGTTAGGTTTAAGTAGTTCTGAGTTCTAGGGGACTGATGACCTGAGAAGTTAAGTCCCATAGTTCTCAGAGCTATTTGAAACATTTTTTGAACAACGCTCACGCGGTTCAAAATCCAAAGAAGAAGGTCAGGGTATTCTAAGTACCACGCCGAATCTGGTCGATGCTGAACCACGTTAGCACTGCAAAGGAAGATATGGTTACACCACGAGGAAGTGTGGTTTCTGACAGCGGAGCGGAGAAGCAAACAATAGATCACATTGTTAAGAGATGCCCACTTGGAACGTTTGACGGCGATCTGAAGACTTTATATCAAGTGACCCAAACTGCTCCTGGCTTGTTGTCACATTTGGACGCTTCCATTTGATTGTAGATACTTTTGTGTACTTGTAAAACCATACGATAAATAAAATAAAATCAGATAATCTTTGGCAGCAATGTGACCTTGCAAAATATTGATGAGGCCCATGGTATATCGCGATATGGCTACCCAGATCATCACTCTTGGGACGTAAACTCGATTAGGAGATGAAAACCGTGTGAAACGAAGCTCATCCGACCAAATGACTTTCTTCCATTGCTCCGCAGTCCAGGTTTTATGGCTTCGGCTCCTCGTTTCATTGTTCCGGGCATTTGCGTCACTGGTTAGTGGTCTCGCAAATCCAGCTCAGCCTGCAGTTTCCTGCTTACAGAATTCCCTTCGTGTTGTTTTGGTGCCGACAGGGTTCGTGAGTACGATATTCAGTTTCGCAGCTGTAGTCCTCTGATTTTTCGTCCCGATCCGCTTCAATGACTGTCTCTCCCTATCACTCGTCACACACTTTCGTCCGCATTGTGCCTTGGTGGGTGATGTTTTTCTGCTTTCCCTGTGTGCGGTATTAATCTCCGATATGGTGTCTCTCGAAATATCAAACACTTCGGCTCACTTTGTAGTGGAAGCACCACCCACACGAGAGAGCACAGCTCTGGCCACGAATGATCCTCGTCGCGTACTGAGGGTCCTGCACAGGTTCCGTTTGTGGTCAAATACAACGGCACAGTCTGCAGCTTTGGCTATCATCTGCATTTATGCTGAAGCACGCGTTGTTCTCAGTGTTTCCACATTTACATCCAACCCCTGTACGCCTTGGATCATGGCCTAATGTCCATAAAAGAAAATTCACAAAGGATACAAAACCCAGGTGTGCGAACTTTTAACCACTGTCGTCATTAATGAATCGCACCATTCACCAAACTTTTAGACAAACCTTGCATTACGTCCTTCCACGTGAATACTGTGAAATGATTTTTCTTTACTGTTCAGCTGAGACCTGATCGACTGCGGTGCGGCAAACAGCCCAACTCGACACAGAAACGTTTCTCCGACCTCGTCGTCCGCCAAGCCGCAGTAGAGGCCGCGGCTGAAATCCACGCACTTTGATCGATCTGCTACGCGCTAGACAAAATCCGGAGATTTGCCCGCAAACGTTCATTGATGGTCCGGAACTAAAATTCTACGCTGTTACCCTTATAAAAAGAACATAAATAACGTTTGCATTGACCGGCGAGACAAGGTCAGACTTATCACTGTTCCGTAATTAATGGTCTGTAGCAATCTAACTACTTTCATAAAGATTTTTGGATCCGACAAATGGATTGGAAAATCGCCAGCATTAACAGTTTAATACATCATCTCTGGTTGGCTCTTAGAAGCTTCCGCTGGTTATCTCCTCAAACACCAAATGGGATCACAGTTCTAAGCCAACCTGTAAATGTCACACAAAAACGACAAGTTTCTAGTTCCTACAGAAACAAATGAAATTTGTGAGGTTAGTGAAATCGAAGACGAAAGCCACAGACCGTGTCTGGTTCAATCGCGAGGGCATAAAACTAAATATAACACCAAAACCCGCTCTTCCAAAGTCGAGAACTACTACACAAGCGACTAAGAAAGATATCAGTGTCGCCGAGGGAACACAGTTGAAACAGAATTTGAATTAAAAACAGTCTTGGTTGCTGTCAATCGGCATCTTCAAAAGATCTGAATACTTTTCCTTTAAAACATTATAAAAACAAACATAAAACGGTCTTTGCTAGACTGAAGCACCCCGTGGATCAAATGAACCCGCAGAGACCTTAGTAAAGTCGTATGCCAGTACGGTGCAATGGTAGGACCACACGCATTTAAACATAATACACAGTACTCGCACCGTAACTTCACGACAGAAGCCTCAAGCGGACACACAGGTGACCAATGGAATGAGGCTTGATTGTATGCATAAGTCAATCAACAGTGATGCACGGCAACCACATTACGCCAGGGGTTACGTAAAAGACCCACGTTTGTTCACAGACACACAAATAATAACAAGTGCATGTAAATTGAAAACATTGAAGGTAGCGTATCCAATACCAGCGACGTGGTAAAGTTAATTGGTGTATAAAATAGGAAACGAAAAGAGGAAAATACCATTTAAGTTAAAAGATTTAATAAATATTTTTCTAGGTGTGAAAATGCAAACTGACACCACCGAATCGGTAGTCGTAACAATAACAATCAAAAAAGAAAAAAAAAATTAGCATCATTTAATGAAGGCAGCGAGGACGGTGGACTTTGTGGCGACAGTGGTGGTTCAGCTGGTGCAGAACAGGCGTTAAGGACTGGGATTTGTGACGCCAGCATGAAGTTTCTGACATTTGGAAATGATTATATAGAAAAGTACAGAGCAGGTGAAAAGAAAGTCTCGAAGAGTGTGTGGAGGACGAAGAACAAATTACACATGTGTGTGTCGAATTGCAAGTTCGAACGTAAAGCTATGGGTTTAAGATTCGGAAAGTGCAAACGAAACATTCACTGACGAATCAAATTGTTTTATTAATGGTGTTACCGGAGAGTTTACTGCTCTTTACGAGGCATCGAAATTCGAATAAGCTTCTGCGTTCAGCGTCCAACTCTGGTAATTTCCCTTCCAGGATGAGTAGTGACTTACCTCGTTCACGTGCCTCATCGCCTATACGTATGGGAAATTCGGCTTACCCGACTTTGTCACGCATTGATCATTATGGTAAATGTATGGTATACGAATACAGTTATTCTTGTCGCTGACCGTCCGCTATCAGAATAGGAAAAGGGGACGCGAAAGAGGATTGTCACCGGCACCCTGTGTACTCTCCGCCAATGACCGAACGACGAAGAGGGGATCTCAAGTTGATTCCACATTTCCTTATGGCTTTCGACACCGTTCCCAAAAAGCGGCTTCTAATCATATTGCGTGCCAACGGATCATCGTCTCAGCTGTGCGACTATATACGGATTTTTTGCCAGGAAGGTCACAGTTAGTGATAATTGACGGAAATCAGTCCAGTGAAACCGAAGTTATATCTGAAGTTCAATGTAAACACTATAGGCGCTCTCCTGTTCTTAAACTATATAAACAGTTTGGGAGACAATCTGAGCAGACATCTTAGACCATGCTGTCGTATACCGTCCAGTGCAATCATCAGAATACCTGAAAGAATCAGAAATAGATTCCGACAAGATACCTGCATGAGACGAAAAGTAAAAACTGCCTCCTGAACTATAATAGTGTGAGGTCCTCCACACGACTGCTGTAAAAAATTCGTTAAATTTCGCGTACACGGTAAACCACACAAACTTAAACGTTGTAAAAAAGGTACAGTCCCAGACATAGACAGGATAATCTCACACTACCGCCACGGCGTCATCCTCGGCCAATTGCGTCATCTGATGCGGTATAGAGGGACATGTGCCAAGGCATCACTTTCCCGGTCCTCGTCGACTTTCTGTACGTTGGAACCGCTACTAATCAGTCGAATAGCTCCTCAGCTGGCCTCACGAGGCTGGGTGCATCCCGGACCAGTCCTCCCACAAAGAAAAACATCCCATGCAGTACCGGGAATCGAACCTGTGGCTGGCAGGCCTGTGTGGCCGAGCGGTTCTAGGCGCTTCAGTCTGGAACCGCGTGGCCTCTACGGTCACAGGCTCGAATCCTGCTTCGGGCATGGACTGTGTGATGTCCTTAGGTCAGATAGGTTTAACTAGTTCTAAGTTCTAGGGGACAGAAGATAATCATAACAGCTGACATCAATGCAAAATCCCCTCTGTGGTTCAGCGGCACCAGAGACACAAACGGTGATAAAGTCGAAGAGTTTCTCATGGCTTCACAACTCGTGGTGGCCAACAAGCCGGGCAACACTCCTACCCACACAGCAGGAGGAGGACAGGGCACGAACATGGACGTAACCCTAACATCTCATAAAAAGCTGGAGAGTCGTAAGCAATGCCACCACGAGTCACCACAATTTAATAACTTCCACTGTAGGTGAAAGAGAGTGCCGCTGGACCATGGGGTGGGAAGTACAATTCAATTATAACAAAGCGAATCGAATTGGGAACGTCTAGCAAGGGAGTGCGACATTCCTGCCTTGCTGGAAGGTGACGTACGTCAAGACACAGACGTGCACGAAAGAGCTGGTGAAGTGGTGGGCGCGGTACACAGAGCGGTGGGGGCCGCTGCACCGACCAGGAGGAAGGCCGTGGCGGCCTCGCCGTCACCACGGGCGGCCGAATTAGAGGAATTACGTCGATCTGTCACGAGGCTACGGAGGAACTACCAGCGCAGTGTCGTCTGGCTGGAAAGGCAAAGATGGCAGTTGCAATGTAGGGAGGCCAAGCAGATTTTTCAGAAGGAGTTACGTGAAGTGAAAATGCATAGCTGGGAAAGCTACGTGCTGAACCAGTTTGCCTTAGACCCGTGGGGTCTCCCTTATAAATTAGTAAGGAAAAAAATCAGCTCTCCCCTGGAGCTATCAAGAGTCAGGCATGGGGACAGGATGACGGAATCCTGCCAGCAAACTGCTGAGGTCCTTCTCCAGTCCCTGCTGCCTGATGGCAATGCGGATGGAGAAACTGTAAGTCAACAGCAACCTAGAAGATTACAACAACGACACGGCAGTCTACCCATTCTCGGAAGAGGAGGGCGCTGCACAAATAAGATCCCTAAAAAGAGGGAAAGCTCCAGGACCAGACGGCATTGTGGCTGAGGTGGTGCAATTTCTGGCACCCCAGTTAATCGCGCCGCTGACTCACCTTTTTAATGAGTGCCTCAGACAAAGGAGGTTCCCCAAGAGATGGAAAACCGCGAATGTGGTAATAATTAAAAAAGGACCAGAAGAAGATCCGGCCGAAGTCAAATCATACAGGCGAATCTACCTACTGGACCTGTTCGAGAAGCTTCTGGAAAAGCTGCTGGCTGACAGATTGACGGCTCACCGGGTACTGTGTGGGACGAGCAGCAGGCAGTTTGGCTTCAGGCCGGGGCGGTCGGCATCTGATGCTATCGCTCTGGCGGCTGAGGTCTGTGGCTCAACCCCACATAAGTACGTCGTCGGCATCATGGTGGATATCAGTGGCGCCTTCGACAACCTGTGGTGGCCTTCACTTTTCTCCTGTCTACGGGAGAAATAGTGCCCAGGGCCGCTTTATGGGTGTCTAAGGAGCTATAGTAAGGACAGGAAGGTTTGGCCATCTTCCCCTAGCGGGAGAATTGGAAAAGTAATTACCAAGGGGCTCTGAGCACTATGGGACTTAACATCTATGGTCATCAGTCCCCTAGAACTTAGAACTACTTAAACCTAACTAACCTAAGGACATCACACAACACCCAGCCATCACGAGGCAGAGAAAATCCCTGACCCCGCCGGGAATCGAACCCGGGAACCCGGGCGTGGGAAGCGAGAACGCTACCGCTACAAGGGGTGTCCCCAAGGCTCTGTTCTGGGGCCTCTTTTCTGGAACATCCATATGGAACCATTGCTAGACAGATTACAACAAAGTGAAGAAGTGCTAAAGGTGATAGCCTACGCAGATGACCTTCTCCTGCTGGTCGGCGGTCGCAGCCGAGAGGACATCGAGCCAAAGATCGAAAGGGCTATAGAGAAACTGCACCAATGGTGCCTAAACACAAAGATGAAAATATCTCCGAGCAAATCCACATACTTATTGCTAAAAGGCCAACTTATCAGGAATCCCACTGTCAGAATCGATGGCTCACCAGTTCTTCGGCGACGGGTGGCGCGATATCTGGGAGTCCCAATTGACGAGAGATGGAGCTTTGGAAGACACATAGAAACCGTAACCCAGAGAGCTCTCCGACTACTAAACAACTTCATTTCCATTGGACATAAACGTTTTCATCTCCCCCCTCATCTCATCAAACTTTATCACAATAGTATTCTGACGCCAGTAGTGGGTTACGGCTCGGGAGTGTGGGCGGACAGGCTGACTCGGGTCGTGCCCGCCATGACAGTCAGAAGGGTCCAGAGAAGCATGATTCTGAGATCAGTAGCGGCCTACAGGACATCACCAGGGGGGGGGGGGGCTCTGTTAGTCATAATGGGGCTCTGCACGTTAGATGTCAAGATACGCGAACAAGCAGCACGGTACTGGGCCAAAAAAGGGAATGGGGAGGAAATAACAGAGAACATGGGTGCGACAGTGGAGGATAAGAGAGAAAAAAGAAACAGAGGGGAGGAACTGTGGCAGAGGGCTTGGGAGGAAGATGAAACGGGGAGAAGAACATTCCAGTTCTTACCTGATGTAAGAGAACGCGGGGTCATGAAATACTTCGAACCCACACGGGGACTCATCCACTTTCTCACTGGTCATGGACCCTATCCGACATATTTATGTCGGTGTGGTAAAAGGGCGACCCCCGAGTGTGACTGTGGCGCGGCGGAGGGAACTCCCGACCATGAGGTCTTCGAGTGCCCTCTCTTCAACGACGTTGCGACATCACTGCGAGACACACTTCCAAACAACGAGACATACAGTCAACTCAGACATGAAGACACTTTCCATACGCTGAATGCTCTGGCAGATGAGGTATCGCGAAAAGTGTTAACAGGGTACCTGAGGGACCAAGAATAGGCACAAATTCATAAACCAACCGATCAACACCTGATCCCATTCCCGTACCGCCTGTGCGTGGAATGACCGCCACGTACGAGATTAGGGCGGGGGGGGGGGGGGTCAACTACACCGATTGCGACAAAGCACCAATGATGACGCAGGTTAAGTTCGTAGTTAGTAGGACTTAGTTTTAGAACACTAACGTAGGAAACTGCAGCGAACACTAACATTGGCCGGCCCAGTGGCAGGGCCACGCTCCTCGGGGTTAGCTCGAGCAGCCTGGCCACTCTAAGTAGGTTTGTACTCTACTGGCACACCTGTGACGCTGCAGTTAGTAGTCATTTCTAGGTGAGAAAATTAACTAAAGAAAGTAGGTAAAACTCAACTGCCCATTGTTGTAGGAACCTAACCATACTGTAGTAACTTCCACTATAGTTCACTAACATAATTTTAGTACCAAGCTGCATAACAACATATTTATATGTAACAATAAATGGCCCACTAATCATGTTAGGAGGTGGGTCAAATATGTATAACTAGTATTGTTGTGTTAATAAAGATTATTTTAAAAAATAGTTCTAGGGGACTGATGACCTCATATGTTAAGCCCCATAGTGCTCAGAGCCATTTGAACCCGTGGCTTCTGTATGAGAGTCAAGAGCGCTAACCACTCAGCAACGGAGGCGGACTGAGTCAAAGGTAAAATGTCGAATAAAAACATCTTCAGCCGCATAAGATCTTTTCACGAAATTTTGGTCACCTACTTTCTCCTCCGAATGCCAAAATATTTAACTGACTTTCACCTACGTATTGAGACAAGAGAAATCACAGCTCGCATGGTAAGGTTTTATGTATCCATTTTTCCGACGTGTGATTCTAGAGTGGAACGGTAGGGAAATAACATCTTCAACTTTTGTAGTCTTGTCGTCCACAGTTGCGTACAATAATACGATATGTTGATAAATTTTACTTTTGGACCATGTAATTACAACTGAATGAAACACAATTTTCGTGCCATACGCGTTTCCCGTTTATTCCTGTTCTCCTTATTCCTTTTTATCTTACACTTTGGGACGAAGTATATGTAAGCTATAAACAGGTCTGGCAGTGCTGCGAAGTCTGAAAAACAATATTTCAAATGGTAATTATAAGAAGGTGGACAGCGCCAAAAACAGAAGAAAAACACAAAATGTAGAACGACACCCTCGAAACCTTTAAGTAGAACTTCAGCTGATTCCTCCATTATAGAAAAGCGTGCTGCCAGAACTGTTAACGATCTTTATACACATGGTCCCAAAATACAAACTAAATAGTGTAAACAAAAATATATACATATTCCAGACCACTGATGATACGTTGCAAAGAATATATGCTAAGTGCCTATGACACGAAACTTGTTTCATTCTGTGCTAAAAAGTTAAGTGTGAATGGCGGAGTAACCATGTAGAGGCAGATTTAGATGGCTTACGAAACGCAGTTGCAAAAGTTTCACACGCGATAGCGGCAACTCGCTCCGGCGAACGTTGTTAACCGGTCAGCGTGCGTCAAGCTAATACGCTCCTATAATCGTTAATTAGGAGACCTTATGACAAAAAACGCGTCATTGCTCTGGAGGAGGAGGTGGGGGGTCGGGGGGGGGGGGTCGGGAGGGGGGACCACCCACGTTCGGCGGCCGGCGAGCGCGTTCGGGCGACGGGGCACGAGGACGCGCGAGCATCATCCGCGCGCCCGGAGGCGGCGGGGGCGGCGGGGGCCGAGGTGGGCGTCGCGGCGTCACGCCCTCCCCCTCCCACCGTTAATTGGACAGCGCGTCCGCCGAGGGCGTCGTTAGGTGCGGCCGCGGCAGCGCGCGGTCGATGCTATCTGGAGCCACCGCCTCGGCACACGTCGCGCTGCGGACAAAACATCCGCTGGGTCCCCCAAGTAGGCGCTCTCGACCGCCGTTTCCTTTTGCCTACAGAAAGCTGCGCCTTGTGTTGCATCTAACGTGCTTAGCCTCACCTGCAAACGAACAGGGGGGGAAAAAAGGTTGGGAGCTACCGTGTCCATGGCGGAATGCTCAAAGGCTGTAATGCACAGTGCCCTAGAGAGGCTAGATGAGTTGTTGGTTTGTTGGTGCCTGCGAAGGTCAAATATGCCGACACGCCCTTCTTCCTCCTCTCCACACTAGTACACGCACATCCTACTTCTTTCGTACCGGCATTTGTCGTAAGTCCGTACGGATGTCGATACTGCAGTAATATTCACTTTGCGGATGCACTCCGGCGTCGATGCAGTTCCCCGAGAGCACCTCTGTGGTAGGAAGTTATAAGATGGCATCAGTATCACGATTTTCGTCTGTTTTCGTTTAATACGATAGATGCTAACAGTGATTTGTTCTATTTCGTTTCAGGCCACCTAAGGCTCCCGCTAAGACAACTATTCAGTTTTCCTTTTCTTCACCCTTCTTCAAAACTTTCATTTTTCCCGGGATGAACTTTTTGCCTTTCATCTGACGATATGAATCATGTTTGTTTTCTATTTGTTTTATCATCTGAATACCTTTGAATTTCTACATTTTTAAATTAACACTGCTGAATAAGTCTGCTGTACATTGTCCTTTTCTTGTAGGTCCTTTTTTCACTTGCCTTCCCATCGATTTTCTTTGTCTCGTTTCCTGTTTTGGAAATATAAGTCGCTGAAATACACAATGTCCCAGGGAGGGTAGGTGACTTGTTGATGTTCGTGGCGTTCCCGCTAGATTGTCTTGGACAGAAACCACAACTGACTACATACAGTGACTTCAAACGCATTAATTTAAGTGAACTTGCAACTGTGGTGCAAGAAATTGTTTGAGGATGTCTTCCATTCCCATCACGGACATAAACGAAAAACTTACTGGATTTACTGAAAAAATGTACTCTGCTATCTGAAAAGATCGTTCACCTAAAGACCACAAAAGTAAGAAGGAAATCAGGAACTTCTTTAAATGATAAACTGAAACTTACACACTTATGGAAAACCAGAAGAAAGGATATCACACTCCGTCGATTGGGAATTCGCCTCCCTGTACTGGCTTCGTTTGTGTTTCACATATGGCGTCAATAACGTATGGTAGAAAATCATGAATCTCTCAACATTTCTCTTAATTGTATTTAAAAGTACACATTGCAGTGCTTATTAGATTGAGAAGTCTATCACGATAACGTGGCATACTATTATGGTGAATTAACGAATTACATTACAAAATATGACAGCTTGTAATCACTGCATTTGACTTCCTAATGTTGTGGAAATGTTTCGAATAATAATTCATAAAAACGTGTTTCATTAATTACGACAGAAAAGCATAAACAAATTCAGGTCAGGTGCAAGCCCACCGTCACAGTTCCGAACGGATAAAAGTACGCACGCTGCTCTCCACTGGTTGCTGCTGTGATTACGCAACTAGTCACGTACAGAATACAACGTCGCTTCTGAGAAGAGTCAACGGAAGATAGCCTATACTCGGTATCAAGGAAATAAAGAGTATACGGTAGCAGTAGGTGTTGCCTGTATCCTGCTCAGTATTGACTCTCGAAACTACGGATACGTTATGGGCTGCAAGAACAGTGTTGAAACTTCATACTCAAAACAACATGTGACAATTGCTTCGAACAAATAGTTCAACAACCAGCACGCCAAGGAAATATAATAGAATGCTTTGTTACAAACAGATCCGATCTTGAATGAGATTTTCGCTCTGCAGCGAAATGTGCGCTGATATGAAACTTCCTGGCAGATTAAAACTGTGTGCGAGACCGAGACTCGAACTCGGGACCTTTGTCTTTCGCGGGCAAGTTCTCTACCTTGCCCACGAAAGGCAAAGGTCCCGAGTTCGAGTCTCGGTCCGGCACACAGTTTTAATCTGCCAGGAAGTTTCAGATCCGATCTTTTCGTGAGTGTCACCAAAATTTTATCGACCAGGAACAATGCTCATATAAGGGGAAAACAACATAAGAAAGCTAGCAAAGTATTTGTCTGTAGTCGATCGGTTACAGGGTCATTATCAACCTACTTATAGGGCCAACGGATATCATTTCCATCAGATCTGACAAACGGAGAAAAACCGTGATTAGAGCAGAAATACGCTGTAAACTGCGGCCTGTAAGGGACGTTTAAAGAGAAACGTGCTGGGGGCATAATTACAGAAACCAGTACCTGTGTGTTAGAAGCATTGAGCCTTGCTGTTGGGACACTTGTTCCACTGTGTCACAAGGTGGTGAATGGCTCACTCATAAAATTCCCGCGGCCGCGATGTTAACCAGTCCCGCACGTACAGCTGGACGTCGTTGTCCGAGGTGAATAGTTTGACGTTCTTCTTCGACTAGGACGGCCTCCTCTGATTCGCTTCCTGCAGCACCGTCAAATCAAAACGACCAGGCACTCTGACCCGTGTGATCATTCTGCTCCACTACAGTGCGAAGCCTCACAGGGCCAACACAGTCACGGCTCTCCTGCAGAAATTCGAATGGGAGTTTCTCGGCCACCCTCCATACAATCTGGACCTCTCTCCCTGTGATCACTCCATTTTTGGCCCCCTTAAAAAGGCTCTGAGGGGCAAACGACTCACCTCGGACGACGACGTCCAGCTGTACGTAGGGAACTGGTTAACATCGCAGCCCCGGGAATTACATGAGTCAGCCATTCACCGCCTTGTGTCGCAGTGGGACAAGTGTCCCAACAGCCAGGGTCAGTACTCCTAACACACAGGTACTGGTTTCTGTAATTATGCCTCTGCATCATTCCTTTTTGAACGCACCTTGTGGATAAATACATTTAAGACGGCGAAGACCTGCTTTAGTTTAATGGTACCATTCGGAGAATGTTGCGAAAACAGAGACTACTGCGTTGTTGCTTCAAAAGAGTCAACAGAGAAACTGATAGAGAAAAACGTATCAGCCAGTCGTGCATCTGTAATGAGTACCTACAATAATTTTTACAATCATATCCTGATAAAAGATATATCAGAAAATGGAAGCAAGTCATGGCGATACATAAAGTCAGTGATGAGTACCGCTTCGAACTGAGCCACGATGACGGGTGAAGGCGTGTGTGGAGACCCCCTAACAGCAGTGGGATACCAACGTGTCTGTCGCCCGCCATACTGACTGACAACCGCGACTGATGGTCTGACGTGTAATTTCCTTTCATGGCAGGACACTTTTGGTTGTTATCCACGGTACCTTTACAGCACAGCGCTGCGTCGACGATATTCTACGCCCCGGTTTGTTGCCCTTCATGGCAAGTCACTCTGGGCTTACATTTCAGCAAGATAATGCCCGCTCGCACACGGCGAGTGTTTCTACGATTTGTCTTCGCCCTTGTCAAACGCTACCTTGACCACAAGGTCGACGGATTTCTCTAAGATTAAGAAAGTTCAGAGCGTTACGGGCAGGGTCCAACGACCAGCTCGGAATTTGGACGATCTAACGCGTCAGTTGAACAAAATTTCGCACGATATTCCTCAAGAGGACATTCAACAAATCTATAACTCATTCCCGAGCCGAATAACTGCTTGCATAAGGGGCAGAGTGGACCAATGCTTTGTTTACTCACTCAATTTGCGAAACTCTTTCTCTTGTATAAATCATAGAATTTTTCAGAAACTGTAATGATTTGTTTGCTTGGAAATGTACATTACATTTACCGACATCCGTCCCATTCGGATAGTGCCTTAGTTTATACAAAAACTACACATTAAATGCAAAAGTATCACTGAAGATAATTCTACTCCAGTGATGAGATTCCAGGCAGGTTACAGTAAAGAATTCAACACTATCTAGGGAGGTTATCACGGAATGTTAATTAATCTGGCTAAAGTTAACCAACAAAGGTAGGTCAAAAATGGTAATCGGAAGCTTTTACAGACCGCCTGGGTCAGGAGATGTACCGGCAGAGAGCTTCAGAAACAAGCTGCAGAAAATTGTTAGTAATTTTCCTGATCATGCCGCTGTAGTAGGTGCCGATTTCAACTTGCCAGAGAGAGTCATACTATCAAAACTGGTTCCAGAGACAGAGATTCGTGTGACATTATTCTGAATGTATTGTCCAATAGTTATTTCGAGCAGGTAATAAAAGAACTACTCGTGAAGCTAATGTCTTAGCCCTCCCAGAGCTGAACTTGTCGGATCAGTTAATGCAGAGAAAGGTATCGGTGATCAGTGAGGTCCTGATAGCAACTATGACCATGGATATTACAAGGAATGTTAAGAAGCGTAGCAAGAGTCACACGATATAAATTTCAGAGTATCTGAGAACTCGGCATCAAATAACAAGCGCTGAGGACGAAGATGTGCAGCACAAATGGGAATCACTCAAAAGAATCGTTCAATGTGCCTTAGACAAGTACGATCCGAGCAAGGTCTTAACGGATGAAAAATACCTTGGAATAATAGGTATATCAGAAAACTGCTACATAAACTAAGAGAGTTTTGTATCAGATTCGAGAGAAGTCAAAACCTAGCTGACAAATGAAAACTGAAGGACACGAAAATGGGCGAAAGGAGAGCAATGGCTCTGAACGTAAAATTTTGTCAACCGATCTGCGTTCGATGACTTTGAAAGTAAAGTTTTGTCAGCTGTTCTGAGTAAAATCCCTATAGATTTTTGTATTATGTAAATACGGTAAGCGCTTCGATATCATATATTTATTCACTCATTGCTCACACTGGCACGGTACCGGAAGATAACAGGGAGAAGGGCGAAAAACTGAATTCAGTCTTCCGAAATTGAAGATTGTAACATGGTTCCTCCTTTCAATCATTGTACGAACGGTTAAGACATCCGATCACAGAACAGAAAGTCACCCACAGTTGTTTCGTAGTGGAAAAACTTCGGGACCAAACGAGATACCTATAACACTCTACAAAGTTTATACGAAAGAACTTGCTCCCCATCTGCCAGAAGTTTATCGTAGATCGGTGGAGTAACGAAGCGACCTAGCTCTGAAAAGAGGAGCAGGTTATTTCTGTTTCCAAGAAGGGTCGTAGGGCTGATCCACGTAATTATGCCGCCAGTTATTCTTCGCACGCTCTATCCGAAAGTGGAAAAGGGAAGGGAGATGAGTTGGTGGTATCAGAAGACCCTCCACCACATGCCGTTAGATGTGTATGTAGACGTCAACGGAATGGGGAGGAGGCCTAATATCTGCTATAACGCGAAGTAGTCTCACAGTAGTTTGCAGCGTATGTACGTGAAACTTCCTGGCAGACTAAAACTTTGTGTCGGACCGAGATCGAACTCGGGACCTTTGCCTTTCACGGGCAAGTGCTCTACCAACTGAGCTACCCAGGCACGACTCACGCCCCGTCCTCACAGCTTCACTTCTGCCAGTATCTCGTCTCCTACCTTCCAAAATTCACAGAAGCTCTTCTGCGAAACTTGCACAACTAGCAGTCCAGAAAGAAAGGATATTGCGGAGACATGGCTTAGTCACAGCCTGGGGGATGTTTTCAGAATGAGATATTCACTCTGCAGCGGAGTGTGCGCTGGCAGAACTGAAGCTGTGAGGACGGGGTGTGAGTCGTGCTTGGGTAGCTCATTTGGTAGAGCATTTGCCCACGAAAGGCAAAGGTCCCGAGTTCGATTTCGGTCCGGTATACAGTTTTAATCTGCCAGGAAGTTTCGTATCCGCGCACACTCCGCTACAGAGTGAAAATCTCATTCTAGAGTATATGTCAAGTGCATATTACTTGTTGTATACGCTCCGGAGCGCACCGTTTTACGTGCTTTACTTGGCACAGGCAAGAGCTGTAGTTAGCAGACGAGACGCGACAGACTTGTTTATTTCGTCGAGAGACTCGCTTAGAGGCTCGGAAGGGCAGGTAAAACGCAGACGTAAAGCAAATCCGAGCCACCTGGCTTTCCCTCGGAGCTTCTGCTCCGTGCGAGCTGCTACTGATCGATCCGTTTCTGTTTGCTGACTGAGCTGGGCGGTCGGTGGAGGGGGGTTGGTGGCGGTAGGGTGGGGGGAGTGTCCGTCACAATCCCTCCATGGTCTTACGAGCGCCGTAGCCGTGCAGTTCCGAAAAACACCGACTGTTTATTGTAGACTCCGTGCAATTATATTTACCGCTTTGGTGTACTGTGAAGCTTTTGTAAAGGATATCCACAGTACCTTTTTTTTTAATCCTAAAATACGGCGACTTACTCTAGACCGTGGCTTTTGATTTCTTCTTTTACAGAACTTTAAAATATACGTGTCCAGTCCGAAAAAATAATTGATATTAGTCCTCTTTTTTTTCTACGAATTCAGCATACGAAAAGTTTTCTGTGCAAATGCTTATAAGCCGACCACTAACAGCTTTTATTCAGTTGTGTGCAAAACGTGAAGACGAAAATAACTTTGACATACGTGTCACTGTCGATTCACATAGATCGATGAAACTTGGACCATACGTAGAGGGAACTGTACAGTATAGTGTTGTGGTTAACAGGAGAGCCAGCACCGTGTTACTAGAGGAGGTCGAAAGGCACGCGATTTAGCACACGCAGGCTGGCGTGAGGTATGGAACAGGACAAGAAAATTGGAATTTAGAAACAACGGACGTAGCTGGTGGAATACTTAACTTTAATCCATTAATTATGAACGTCGGTTTTCACGGTACATAGTTCACAATATCAATAGTATCTGATAATGGCGCCTTGCTAAGTCGTAGCAAATAACGTAGCTGAAGGTTATGCTAAACTATCGTCTCGGCAAATGAGAGCGTATTTAGTCAGTGAACAATCGCTAGCAAAGTCGGTTGTACAACTGGGGTGAGTGCTAGGAAGTCTCTCTAGACCTGCCGTGTGGCGGCGCTCGGTCTGCAATCACTGATAGTGGCGACACGCAGGTCCGGCGTACACTATCGGACCGCGGCCGATTTAAAAGCTACCACCTAGCAAGTGTGGTGTCTGTCGGTGACACCACATACAGTACAGAAGGTAACTGCAAGAAATAAGGAATGAGACGAACAGAAATGACCCTTATATTTAAGGACAGTAATTACACTGAACTCACTGCTATTTATGATCCTCCTCCACTCATTGCAAAAGGTGGGGAATGGTTCTTAATGGGGTGTGTGACCATGAAGGACGGCAAATTTGGTTCTGCTACGTGGTCACGTGTCGGTCACAAGGTTGGTGAGGAGCTTTTGTGTTGGGGCGTTCCTTCCCTCCACATGCGCGGTTGACTGCTGCCGGCTGGTCATTGGTGCGCACACGTGCTCCATGGGATTTAAGGCGGGGAGATGGACAGGTCAGTCCATTCGTCTAGTATTCTCTCGTCCCAAGAGCCTCTCCCTCTCCCTCTCCCCCTCCCCCTGCACCATTCAGTGGAGTCGCACTTTGTCGCCCATATAAATGGAGCCAGACCCGCTGCTCAGACGCACATGGGGCAGGAGTTCATTACTACAAGAACGTTGTCCGGTGAGTGTAGCGTGTTCAAAGTTTTGGAAGTCAGTAAATCCGTGTAACATTATGTTTATCATGTCGTGTTCGGCTGTGGTTCTGGACCATAACGTGCTCCCACCTCTCGCCATATGGGGGTACGTCCAGCATTGTCGAAAGTGGGATATTTGTGATATTTGACGAATGGACTGGCCTGGCTGTTCCCCCAACACAGATCGCATCGAGCACGTGAGGGACGCTTCGGGAAGACGATGCCCACGTGCACCAAGTATCATCGAGCAACTGTCAACTCCATCGGTGGACGGATGGAACACCCTGTCACAGTAACTCCTTACCGTCACTGTGACCAGCGCCGGAGTAGGTTGCAGAGCATGCCTTTCATTCCCTAATCAGAGCCTTCTCCCGCCTTTTGTAATGTCAAGGGGAGAATCATAAACTGCCGTCAATTCTGTGTAATTTTTGTCTCTGAATAAAAGTATCACTTCACAATCGGTATTTCTTTCAGTTACCAGAAGGTATCAGATAGATTATATAATGATAAGACAGAGATTTAGGAACCAGGTTTTAAATTGTAAGACATTTCCAGGGGCAGATGTGGACTCTGACCACAATCTATTGGTTATGAACTGTAGATTAAAACTGAAGAAACTGCAAAAAGGTGGGAATTTAAGGAGATGGGACCTGGATAAACTGACTAAACAAGAGGTTGTACAGAGTTCCAGGTATAATAAGGTAACAATTGATAGTAATGGGGGAAAGAAATACAGTAGAAGAAGATTAGGTAGCTCTGGGGGATCAAATAGTGAAGGCAGCAGAGGATCAAGTAAGCAAAAAGACGAGGGCTAGTAGAAATCCTTGGGTAACAGAAGAAATTTTGAATTTAATTGATGAAAGGAGAATATATAAAAAAGCACGAAATGAAGCAGGGAAAAAGGAATACAAACGTCTCAAAAATGAGATCGACAGGAAATGCAAACTGGCTAAGCAGGGATGGCTAGAGGACAAATGTAAGGATGTAGAGGCTTATCTCACTAGGGGTAAGATAGATACTGCCTACAGGAAAATTAAAGAGACCTTTGGAGAAAAGAGAACCACTTGTATGAATATCAAGAGCTCAGATGGAAACCCAGTTCTAAGCAAAGAAGGGAAAGCAGAAAGGTGGAAGTAGTATATCGAGGGTCTATACAAGGTTACTTGAGGACAATATTATGGAAATGGAAGAGGATATAGATGAAGATGAAATGGGAGATACGATAATACGTGAAGAGTTTCACAGAGCATTGAAAGACCTGAGTCGAAACAAGGCCCCCGGAGTAGACAACATTCCATTGGAACTACTGACGCCCTTGGGAGAGCCAGTCCTGACAAAACTCTACCATCTGGTGAGCAAGATGTATGAGACAGGCGAAATACCCTCAGACTTCAAGAAGAATATAATAATTCCAATCCCAAACAAAGCTGCTGTTGACATATGTGAAAATTACCGAACTGTCAGTTTCACAAGCCACAGCTGCAAAATACTAATACGAATTCTTTGCAGACGAATGGAAAAACTGGTAGAAGCCGACTCAGGGAAGATCAGTTTCGATTCCGTAGAAATATTGGAACACGTGAGGCAATACTGACCTTACGACTTATCTTAGAAGAAAGATTAAGGAAAGGCACCTATCTTTCTAGCATTTGTAGACTTAGAGAAAGCTTTTCACAATGTTGACTGGAATACTCTCTTTCAAATTCTGAAGGTGGCAGGGTTAAAATACAGGGAGCGAAAGGCTATTTACAATTTGTACAGAAACCAGATGGCAGTTATAAGTGTCGAGGGACATGAAAGGGAAGCAGTGGTTGGGAAGGGAGTAAGACAAAATTGTAGCCTCTCCCCGATGTTATTCAATCTGTATATTGAGCAAGCAGTAAAGGAAACAATAGATAAATTCGGAGTAGGTCTTAAAATCCATGGAGAACAAAATAAAAACTTCGAGGTTCGCCGATGACATTGTAATTCTGTCAGAGACGGCAAAGGACTTGGAAGAGCAGTTGAACGGAATGGACAGTGTCTTGAAAGGAGGATATAAGATGAACATCAACAAAACCAAAACGAGGAAATTGAATGTAGTCGAATGAAGTCGATTGATGCTGAGGGAATTAGATTAGGAAATGAGACAAAGTAGTGAAGGAGTTTTGCTATTTGGGGAGCAAAATAACTGATGATGGTCGAAGTAGAGAGGATATAAAATGTAGACTGGCAATGGAAAAGAAAGCTTTTCTGAAGAAGAGAAATTTGTTAACATCGAGTATAGATTTAAGTGTCAGGGAGTCGTTTCTGAAAGTATTTGTATGGAGTGTAGCCATGCATGGAAGTGAAACATGGACGATAAATAGTTTGGACAAGAAGAGAATAGAAGCTTTCGAAATGTGGTGCTACAGAAGAATGCTGAAGATTAGGTGAGTAGATCATATAACTAATGAGGAGGTATTGAATAGGATTGCGGAGAAGAGGAATTTGTGGCACAACTTGACTAGAAGAAGGGATCGGTTGGTAGGACATGCTCTGAGGCATCAAGGGATCACCAATTTGGTACTGGAGGGAAGCGCAGAGGGTAAAAATCGTAGAGGGAGACAAAGAGATGAATACACTAAGCAGATTCAGAAGGATGTGGGTTGCAGTAAGTACTGGGAGATGAAGAAGCT
The DNA here is from genome assembly GCF_023897955.1 of Schistocerca gregaria. Taxonomy (NCBI): domain Eukaryota; kingdom Metazoa; phylum Arthropoda; class Insecta; order Orthoptera; family Acrididae; genus Schistocerca; species Schistocerca gregaria. The sequence goes on along the minus strand of NC_064924.1, from coordinate 670,550,292 downwards.
TGCACAGGATAGAGTAGCATGGAGAGCTGCATCAAACCAGTCCCAGGACAGAAGACCACAACAAGAACAAGAACAACAACAACAACCACTTTGTGTACTATAATCTAGCATATCTCTCTGTGATGGTCTAAGTTCCATCGACCTGTGTCATTTGGCAGTGAAACATTACGCGAAATTTACTTTCGTCCTTATGTTTTTAGCACCAGTGTATTTTGTGGATTTTTGACAGCATATCTACTCTTCTATTAAAGAACTAATGATGTCTTCCGAAAAAAATTTAGCGGCTATGTGGCATATGCGTTGTAAATTTATGAGCATCACAGTGGCTAATAGAAACCCAACACTTTATTTAAGATGCAACGGAAGACCAACCACTTCTCAAAGAAACGAAAATATTATAGCTTGTTCGCGACATGGTAGAGATAAGATATGAAATATGTAGTTTTCAGGCTATCTAACAAAATTATCTTTATCCAGGATTAGTGTTGCCACAGTAGGCTCACACACTGAGAAGAAAATCTTCAGTTTACTGAGAGGTATATAATAACAGCCTCTCTTTCGTAAATATTTACTTTTCATTTTTCTGAAGTGAAACATTTTCGCTATCATTTGTCACTTCACTTGGTTTCTGACAGGAAATCAGCGACTGATCAAAATTTGCGTCTTATTATAATTCAAGTAAAAAAATCGAAACACTGTTTTCTAAGCATCTGCTTTTATTGTCTCGTTTGTAGGAGGATTAGGGGGTTTCAGGACATACAGGGTGGTCAGAAAGGGCCTCAAAAGATGGAAGTGTGTTGCAGAGAAGGTTGTGCTGAAAAATAACTCAAGAAAGAGAACCTTTAAGTTGCACCGTTTGCGAGTTAATTATCATTTAAGTGAGCCAATGAGACCGCTGTGCGCGCCAATTCAAGCGGCCCGCCAGACACTGTTAGTGCCAGCTGTTCACGTAGCGTAGGTGACAGCGGACGAGATTGTTGAGTGTTTGGCTCGAGTTCGATCTTTACTACCGTCCAATATCCAACTTTTGTATCGCTCTCTTGTTCGGTTTTAGGAAACCAAACAAAGGATACATTTTGTGACTCAGCACAGCCTTCCTGTGAAGTTCCGTTAACAAATGTTTTAATGTAGCCGAAAGAAAGTGTAATACTCTTTTTCATACGTAAACGCTGGCCTTTCATTTATGGAATACCTGTTGCAAGTTAGTGCACACAACTGTTGGGCTCAACTGTACACCCTTCGTATCAACATCATACATCTTCTGAAACCGGTGCACTACTAAGACTGACGTGTTGCCATTACCATCATGAAATTAATTATGTGAACATTACAATTTATATTGGAACTGTATGTTCTAAAATAGATTACGCCCTAGTAAACGAGATATTTGGAAAATACTTTCCCAAATATCCAAGTCTGTACAGCTGCAAACTAGCACCACCTCATCGTCAAGATGAAGAAACTTATGACAAACTACTTTTTTTAAACAACAGAAAACAATAATTTTAATCATTGTGAAGTGTTCGCAAAAATCAGCGTACCAATTCCCCTGCTTCTGACAGAACGTCTGTGTTTATTGGGATAACGTCAATTCTAAAACAAATATAAGTCCCAGAGAGACCATGTCTTCTCGTTGGTTGAGGCAACACAGTGATTAAGGGTTAAACTTTCGTTGGAGACGATCCATACTCAAATCACTGTCCAGATATTATGAACTATGTTTCTGTATTTTCCATAACAAATTTCGAGATGAGCTCTGCAATCTTTAGACGTTGAACGAAGGAACAACGATTATGGCTGAACATCCCGTTGACGAAGAGATTTTTAGAGTTGGAGCAGATGCTCGGAATGGTGAAGGACAGCGAGGGAAACCCGTCTATACGAACCGCTCTGGAGTTTGCCTTAACTGATTTAGGAAAATCTCAGAAAACCTAGATCTCTGAAGCTGGAAGCTGATTTGAAGGCCGGCCCTTCCGTATGAGATTCCAGTCTCTTGTCGCTATGCTACTTTGCTCGGTCTCTGAGTGTTGAATGTTGAAGCATAATGTTCATTAGTCAAGCCCAGTGTTTTCTGAAGGCGACAGTTGTTTTGTGGATTATTTATTTTCGTGTGAGATATTCCCAAAGTTTATCTTGTCGCACTCACTTGCTGTGTTGTACGTACAAACTTTCTGTATTCCATTTATAAATATAATTGTTTCCTACATTAATTTAATGCTTGGCGTGAAATAGCAACACGATGACTGCAAAATATCTAATAAGTGGCCGATTTGCTAGACTCTCTGAAATACATATTTAAGACATCCCCGCTGGGGTCCCGTGGTTGTTGCCTGACGGTGACGCATAGTCTTGGCTAACGACTCAGGAGTAGTTACATTATAACGCCGTGGTTCATGAACTGTTCTTCGGCATTCGGGGAATATTTTGAATCTCACACTAATGAAAGCCGTTGAGGTGAACACATTACTCTACAGAAGTTTTCTTCTACCACCATTTCGAAGTCGTGCACTTCATTTATCAAGAATAGTGACTGTCACCTGTAAGTATTACAAATCACATCCCGAACTTTGTAGTAACAATTATAACAGAGAAAATGCATTCACCAGTAGTGTCTCCCCCTCACCAGTTCCCTCTCAGGGAAGGTTTATTGTAAAGTTAATCCTCCCGTTGTTATTCACCTTCCTCGCTACGCAATTCTGTTCCACTCTTTTTTTATATACACAGTTTCTCGTAAGATTGGGTTACTTGGGTCGTTAACATCAGAGCAGGGAGGGGGAGGTATTCACTACAATAGAATCGACAAAAATATTACGCCTAACGAGGTCGAAACTGATTCTGACTGCAGACTTACCTGGAAGCGAGTAACCACTCAAGGCGAAATTAAATTAATCATTGGATGTTTTTACCATCCACTCGACTTTGATGTAACAATTGTAGAATCATTAAAAGAAATATTTCGCTCAGCGGCGTGGAAGTATCCTGCTCAAGTAATATTAGGGGGAGGCGACTTTAATCTGCCATGTGTGAACTGGGATGTCTATGAATTCATTTCACGTGGTACGGACAGTCTCGTGAAAAAATTCTGAACGCTTTCTCCGAAAACTGTACTAAGCAACTTGTGCGACAACCCACGCGCTATGAAAATATCTTAGCCTCGGAGCAACAAATAGGTCAAAACCTGATCGAAACTGTCAGTAAAGAGGAAGGGATTCAAGTCACAGCCACGATGGTTACTAAAGTTAAAAAATCCATTGACAAGACTAGAAGTGTTTTTATGCTGGAAACAGCATTTTACTTAGGCAATGAATTGACGTCATTGGTATCGACCCGAGGGATGTTATGGAATTATTGGCAGAGTTTAAACTGATTGTGCCAAGTAAGCGGATTAAGGACGGAAAACATCCGCAGTGGCTTTTAAAAAAGTTCGAAAAATGCTGAGAAAACAGAGATTGTTACTCTCTCGGTTCAAAAAGTACGCAGAAATTACTACAGGTAAAATTTTGTAGTTATCCGTACGTCTACAAAAATATCGATGACGCAGCATACAACTTACACCATTATATGTTATCAAAAGATGTTGTCGAGAATCCTTGAAAATTCTGGTTCTATCTAATATTGCTATTTCGTTGCTCGTAGACCGGTCTGATGTGGCAATAGAGGACAGCAAAATGAAGGATGGAGTTTTAAATCGCGCAGGAGAATCATATAGACATATCGTCTTTAGACTGTCGCATAGACTCCCACATGGAGGACATAGAAATAGACATCCGTGGCGTTGAACAGCAACTGAAACAATGAAAACAAATAAGTTGCTAGGTCTGAATGGAGTCCCAAATCTGTTTTACAAAGAGCAGTCCTTTGCATTGGTCCTTTACTTACCTTCTATTTTTCATCCAGCGGAAAGTACAAAGCGACACGAAAAAAGTGCAGGTGAATTCCGTATAGAAGGTGGTTAAAAGAACAGGACAGCAAAATCACAGACCAATATCATTAATGCCAGTTTGTTTCAGAATTCTTGAGCAAATTCTAAGTTTCAATACAACAAATTTCCTCGAGCGACGAAAACTTATATTTACAAATCAACACGGATTTAGGAAGCATCGTTCATTCGAACTCAACTTAGCCTTTTCTTGCACAATATACTGCGAATCATGGATGGAGGTCCACGCGCAGATTCCATAGATTTCCGCAGATTTCCGGAAAGCATATGACACAGTGCTTGCAGAGTGTTGAGAAAGGTCCGAGCAAACGCAACACGTTCTCATCATGTGAGTGGCTTGGAGTAATAGAAGACAGAGGTTTGGTCAGGAGTTCCACAGGGACTTGTGACAGGATAGCTCTTTTCCTCTGTGTACAGAAACAAACTAAAGGGAAAAGGGAGCAACTTTAGCGTACGGGAAAGTACAGTCTTTGCGTGACTGTGCAACGACACAGATTGATTTAGACAAAATTTCTATCTCCCGTGGTGGATGGCAGCTTTGCTTTGAATGTAGCAAAATGTGGATAGCTCTTTTCCTCTGTGTACAGAAACAAACTACAGGGAAAAGGGAGCAACTTTAGCGTACGGGAAAGTACAGTCTTTGCGTGACTGTGCAACGACACAGATTGATTTAGACAAAATTTCTATCTCCCGTGGTGGATGGCAGCTTTGCTTTGGATGTAGCAAAATGTAAGTTAATGCAGATGAGTAGGAAAAATAATCCTGTAATGTTAGAATATGGTATACATGGTGTTAGTGATGGTTGACACAGTCACGCCGATTAAATATTTACGCGTAGCGTTGCAAAGCGAAATGAAATGGAATGAGTACGCAAGGTTGACAGTAGAGAAGAATAATGGTCTGCTTCAGCTTATTGGGAAAATTCCAAGGAAGTGTAGCTCATCTGTTGAAGTGCGAGTCATTCTTGAGTTCAGCTCTAGTGTTTGGGATCCTCACCAGGTCGGTTTAAAGGAAGACAACGAAGCAATTCAGATGTGTGCTCCTAGATATGTTACTAGTAGGTTCGATCGACACGTAAGTTCTACGGGATGTTTCTTGAGCTCCAATGGAAATCCCTGGGGGAAGGAAGACATTCTTTTCGCGAAACACTATTGAGACAGCACCTGCAGCTGACTGCAGAACGATTCTATTGCCACTAACGTACTGTCCTCTAAAGGACCGCGATGGCGAGGTCAGAGAAATTTAGGCTTGTACTGCGGCTTATAGAGAGTTCGTTTTTCCCTCGTTCCATTTGCGAGTGGAACACGGAATGACTAACAGTGATACTGTGTACCCTCCACTATGCACCGTGCGGTGGTTTGCGTAGTAGTGGTGATCATCTGGTGAGTGAACTGTCCTTGTAGACGCGGTTTCTTATACTCTGGGTCAAGGCAGCGATTCTGTATCGTGTAGTGATGAGTTACAATTCTCGGTATGCGTAGTTAAACATTGTTGGTCGCGGACAAACACTGCGACGTAGGTCTTCCACTGTTTGCTAGAGCGTTAATGCTGACATAGTCTACCGTTGTCGAAGGGACGCTTCTCGCATGGAAAATTTTTTTCTGCTGCGAATGGACACACAGATGATCCTTCTAGAGAGGACGACCCACTGAAAAGAACGTTTAGCTTAGTGTACACAGCGCACTCTACTGGCAACGAGGGCCAAGGAGCTCTTCAGCTCTTAATTTCTCTATTATTTATTCTGCTAACCTAAACATGGTAATAAGACGTCGTATGCTCCAAGTTTTGTGTATTTCAGATCACTGAATAATAACATGCTTATCATGCAGGGATATCTCATATTATTCCAGACGCACAGCGAGCTAATTGACGCTAGTGTGTGGATCGCATTAAGAGAGGAAGAGGGAGGACGACGTGCCAAATACAGTGACAAGGCGACTTGGAAGTATAATGAATTTTGCTTCAATAGCAGAGCTTTCCAGCACGACGCATGAAACCACTTATCTCTTCCTGTCAGCGCCGAGGTACGCTGCTCCTTGAGCGAGGTCACTGAATCCCAGCACGCGATCGCACACAACCCGGAGGCAGCCGTTTCGGATCTTAATGGTGGAATAAATATTCATAAGCAGAATTTGGCCGCCAAGAAGGGGCGGAGTGCAATTACTAATGACAAAACAGCGTACGGATATAGCAGGTGAACGTCCAGATCTCTCTGCATCTCGTAGCGTGTTGGTCGGATGGCGACGTTACTTACGACGGATCTTTTAGATAAGACCGTACACACTACATTTAGGCCTCTCCTTCCTTTCGATCGAGTTATAAACTATGAAGGGCTTGAAAATTGTCTACCACATTTGTAACTTCCACTCCAACATCATCTGTTCACTCGTAGACTCACTACAAACATATGTCTTGTACTCAGCTATCGATTTCTGCAAACATAACTGACCTTGGCAGAGTCTGTGGGAGGGTCGGAAGTACTCTCTGAGCTCCGGTCCTACGAACCAATCAGACTACAGCGATAACTGTGGAACGTTAGATTTGAAAGACACAATAGTGAGTCTTGTCTAGTCTTCTCCCATCTGCTACTTGCGTCGGTCCGTAAATGGGGCACTGCGATTTTGTAAGATGCTACATGGCAGAGGCTGAGCCCTTTCAAATACGACTGCGTTAGTCGTTCAGATTATCATGTAACCTACATCCTTCTGAATCTGCTTACTGTATTCATATCTTGGTCTCCCTCTACGATTTTTACCCTCCACGCTGCCCTCCAATACTAAATTGGTCATCCCTTGATGCCTCAGAACATGTCCTACCAACCGATCCCTTCTTCTGGTCAAGTTATGCCACAAACTTCTCTTCCCCCCAATCCTATTCAATATTTCCTCATTAGTTATGTGATCTACCCATCTAATCTTCAGCATTCTTCTGTAGCACCACATTTCGAAAGCTTCTATTCTCTTCTTGTCCAAACTATTTATCGTCCATGTTTCACTTCGATACATGGCTACACTCCATACGAATACTTTCAGAAACGACTTCCTGACCCTTAAATCTGTACTCCATGTTAACAAAGTTCTCTTCTTCAGAAAACCTTTCTTTGCCATTGCCAGTCTACATTTTATATCCTCTCCACTTCGACCATCATCAGTTATTTTGCTGCCCAAATAGCAAAACTCCTTTATTACTTTAAGTGTCTCATTTCCTAATCTAATTCCCTCAGCATCACCCGACTTAATTCGACTACATTCCATTATCCTCGTTTTGGTTTTCTACATCTACATCTACATCTACATCCATACTCCGCAAGCCACCTTACGGTGTGCGGCAGAGGGTACCCTGAGTACCTCTATCGGTTCTCCCTTCTATTCCAGTCTCGTATTGTACGTTGAAAGAAGGATTGTCGGTATGCTTCTGTGTGGGCTCTAATCTCTCTGATTTTATCCTTATGGTCTCTTCGCGAGATATACGTAGGAGGGAGCAATATACTGCTTGACTCTTAGGTGAAGGTATGATCTCGGAGCTTTAACAAAAGCCCGTACCGAGCTACTGAGCGTCTCTCCTGCAGAGTCTTCCACTGGAGTTTATCTATCATCTCCGTAACGCTTTCGCGATTACTAAATGATCCTGTAACGAAGCGCGCTGCTCTCCGTTGGATCTTCTATATCTCTATCTATATCTATATCTATCTATATCTATATCTTCTATATCTCTTCTATCTGGTGCGGATCCCACACTGCTGATCAGTATTCAAGCAGTGGGCGAACAAGCGTACTGTAACCTACTTCCTTTGTTGTCGGATTGCATTTCCTTAGGATTCTTCTGGCATCTGCTTTACCGACCATCAACTTTATATGATCATTCGATTTTAAATCACTCCTAATGCGTACTCCCAGATAATTTATGGAATTAAGTACTTCCAGTTGCTGACCTGCTATTTTGTAGCTAAATGTTAAGGGACCTATCTTTCTATGAATTCGCATCACATTACACTTGTCTACATTGAGATTCAATTGCCATTCCGTGCACCATGCGTCAATTCGCTGAAGATCCTCCTGCATTTCAGTACAATTTTCCATTGTTGCAACCTCTCGATACACAACAGCATCATCTGCAAAAAGCCTCAGTGAACTTCCGATGTCATCCACCAAGTCATTTATGTATATTGTGAATAGCAACGGTACTATGACACTCCCCTGCGGCACACCTGAAATCACTCTTACTTCGGAAGACTTCTCACCATTGAGAATAACATGCTGCGTTCTGTTATCTAGGAACTCCTCAATCCAATCACACAATTGGTCTGATAGTCCGTATGATCTTACTTTGTTCATTAAACGACTGTGGGGAACTGTGTTAAACGCCTTGCGGAAGTCAAGAAACACGGCATCTACCTGTGAACCCGTGTCTAAGGCCCTCTGAGTCTCGTGGACGAATAGCGCGAGCTGGGTTTCACACGACCGCCTTTTTGAAACCCATGCTGATTCCTACAGAGTAGATTTCTAGTCTCCAGAAAAGACATTATACTCGAACATAACACGTGTTCCAAAATTCTGCAACTGATCGACGTTAGAGATATAGGTCTATAGTTCTGCATATCTGTTCGACGTCCCTCCTTGAAAACGGGGATGACCTGTGCCCTTTTCCAATCTTTTGGAACGCTTCGCTCTTCTAGAGACCTACGGTACACCGCTGCAAGAAGGGGGGGGGGGGGGGGGGGCAAGTTCCTTCGCGTACTCTGTGTAAAATCGAACTGGTATCCCATCAGGACCAGCGGCCTTTCCTCTTTTGAGCGATTTTAATTGTTTCTCTATCCCTCTGTCGTCTATTTCGATATCTAGCATTTTGTAAACTGTGCGACAATCTAGAGAAGGATGCACAGTGCAGTCTTCCTCTGTGAAACAGCTTTGGAAGAAGACATTTAGTATTTCGGCCTTTAGTCTGTCATCCTCTGTTTCAGTACCATTTTGGTCACAGTGTGTCTGGACATTTTGTTTTGATTCACCTACCGCTTTGACATAGGACCAAAATTTCTTAGGATTTTCTGCCAAGTCAGTACACAGAACTTGACTTTCGAATTCATTGAAAGCCTCTCGCATAGCCCTCCTCACACTACATTTCGCTTCGCGTAATTTTTGTTTGTGTGCAAGGCTTTGGCTATGTTTATGTTTGCTGTGAAGTTCCCTTTGCTTCCGCAGCAGTTTTCTAACTCGGTTGTTGTACCACGGTGGCTCTTTTCCATCTCTTATGATCTTGCTTGGCACATACTCAACTAACGCATATTGTACGTTGGTTTTGAACTTTGTCCACTGATCCTCAACACTATCTGTACCTGAGACAAAACTTTTGTGTTGAGCCATCAAGTACTCTGAAATCTGCTTTTTGTCACTTTTGCTAAACAGAAAAATCTTCCTACCTTTTTTAATATTTCTATTTACGGCTGAAATCATTGATGCAGTAACCGCTTTATGATCGCTGATTCCCTGTTCTGCATTAACTGATTCAAATAGTTCGGGTCTGTTTGTCACCAGAAGGTCTAATATGTTATCGCCACGAGTCGGTTCTCTGTTTAACTGCTCAAGGTAGTTTTCAGATAAAGCACTTAAAAATATTTCACTGGATTCTTTGTACCTGCCACCCGTTATGAACGTTTGAGTCTCCCAGTCTATATTCGGCAAATTAATATCTCCACCCAGAACTATAACATGGTGGGGAAATCTACTCGAAATATTTTCCAAATTATTCTTCAGGTGCTGAGCCACAACACCTGCTGAGCCCGGAGGCCTATAGAGACATCCAATTACCATGTCTGGGCCTGCTTTAACCGTGACCTTCACCCAAATCATTTCACAATTCGAATCTCCGTCAATTTCCTTCGATACTATTGCACTTCTTATCGCTATAAACACGCCTCCCCCTTCACTGTCCAGCCTGTATCTGCGGTATACATTCCAATCTGAGTTTAGGATTTCATTACTGTTTACATGTGGTTTCAGCCAACTTTCTGTCCCTAGTACTATATGGGCGTTGTGACCGTTTATTAATGAGAGCAGTTCTGGGACCTTTCTATAGACGCTCCTGCAGTTTACTATTAGCACATTAATATTGTCATTCTCTGTTGCATTTTGCCTACTCCTGCCTTGCCGCGTCTCAGGAGGCGTCTTGTCGGGCCTAGGGAGGGAATTTTCTAACCTAAAAAAACCCCATGTGCACTCCACACGTACTCCGCTACCCTCGTAGCCGCTTCCGGCGTGTAGTGCACGCCTGACCTATTCAGGGGGACCCTACATTTCTCCACCCGATAGCGGAGGTCGAGAAATTTGCACCCTAGCTCTCCGCAGAATCGTCTGAGCCTCTGGTTTAAGCCTTCCACTCGGCTCCAAACCAGAGGACCGCGATCGGTTCTGGGAACGATACTACAAATAGTTAGCTCTGATTCCACCCCGTGAGCGACGCTTTCCGCCTTCACCAACTCCGCCAACCGCCTGTACGAACTGAGGATGACCTCTGAACCCTTTCAAGACACTGTACATTCCGTTCAAGTGCTCTTCCAAGTCCTTTGCTGTATCTGACAGAATTACAATGTCATCGGCGAACCTCAAAGTTTTTACTTCTTCTCCATGAATTTTAATACCTACTCCAAATTTTTCTTTTGTTTCCTTTACTGCTTGCTCAATATACAGATTGAATAACATCGGGGAGAGGCTACAACTTTGTCTTACTCCCTTCCCAACCACTGCTTCCCTTTCATGTCCCTCGACTCTTATAACTGCCATCTGGTTTCTGTACAAATTGTAAATAGCCTTTCGCTCCCTGTATTTTATCCCTGCCACCTTTAGAATTTGAAAGAGATTATTCCGGTCAACATTGTCAAAAGCTTTCTCTAAGTCTAGAAATGCTAGAAAGATAGGTGCCTTTCCTTAATCTTTCTTCTAAGATAAGTCGTAAGGTCAGTATTGCCTCACGTGTTCCAATATTTCTACGGAATCCAAACTGATCTTCCCCGGGGTCGCCTTCCACTAGTTTTTCCATTCGTCTGTAAAGAATTCGTATTAGTATTTGGCAGCTGTGGCTTGTGAAACTGATTGTTCGGTAATTTTCACATCTGTCAACAGCAGCTTTGTTTGGGATTGGAATTATTATATTCTTCTTGAAGTCTGAGGGTATTCCGCCTGTTTCATACATCTTGCTCACCAGATGGTAGAGTTTTGTCAGGACTGGCTCTCCCAAGTCCGTCAGTAGTTCCAATGGAATGTTGTCTACTCCGGGGGCCTTGTTTCGACACAGGTCTTTCAGTGTTCTGTCAAACTCTTCACGCAGTATCGTATCTCCCATTTCATCTTCATCTACATCCTCTTCCATTTCCATATTATTGTCCTAAAGTACATCGCCCCTGTATAGACCCTCTATATACTCTTTCCACCTTTCTGCTTTCCCATCTTTGCTTAGAACTGGGTTTCCATCTGAGCTCTTGATGTTCATACAAGTGGTTCTCTTATCTCCAAAGGTCTCTTTAATTTTCCTGTAGGCAGTACTGTATAAAGTCATATGTCAAAAAATTTTATATGAGGAGACATGCTAATTCAGGGCATACGTTTGACTTATTTTTATAAGTAATTCGATTTCAGAACTGGACATGGAGCTTACAATCTACACCCAGGACTCGTACAATCACATCAGTCAACGAGAAATAATGTGGTGCGAATGACTGAAATGGTTTGCAATTGGACTGCTGAGTTCCATCGAGCATCCTGCAAACAATGAAGCAACACTATTTTTTTATTGTAATAGAAAGGTTATAACAACATGAAATTACAGAACTGTGTTGTAGTAGACTGTTGGTGATTTCTTAATTTGTCCACGTGGCTGTTATGATACAGACTGGAGGTGGGTACAGTGCAGTAACAAACATTCTTTGGCGTTAAGATATTCGGCGTTGTTTGGATCGTATGGTACGTTATTACCATGTTGCCAACACACGAACATAGAATAATGTTTCTAACTAAATTTTTGTTACGATCGTCTATAATACAACCATAATTGTTATGTATTTTAGTGAAGAATGGATTAGACAAGGAATAGGGATGTTGTTTAAGTGTGGTCATAAGTGTGTGTGACAAATCTGTTAAATGTTATATGCAACCCAGTTTATGTGCTGTCTCTCGATCGCCACTGCGTACAGAATTTGAGGGATGTTTGATTAGCTTTTCTAACTAACTCTTTTGTTTATCATCTGCGATCGCGATTGAACGATCAGGTGTTCACTTACAGTAACTGGCTGAAGGGATTTGTGTACCCGAAAGTATTTCTCGGTGTTCTGTCATCTTACTCTTTATTTGGGAGAAAATTTGTGCACATTTATGTGTGAAATAAATCTGCGTAATGATATCAGTAGTATTCTATAGAGCTGACACATTCATTTCGTACAACTTAAACATATTGTAAGCTCTGCAATAAGTCCTTGGCTACATACGAGTTTTCACCTTTTATTCGGGGTGACTCAAAACAACGGGAAATTTTGGAGGTGAGATTAATGGATGGGGCAATCACAGAACAAAGTATGTCATTATTGAATGTCATACCCACTTTTATTTCTTGAATATCGCCCTTGTACATGAGCTGCCCCTCGGCGCACACATTCTGGCGTCCTCATAGGATCGTTAGGAGTGGTTCGACTTAACATTTCAATAGGAATCTCGGAGATTTCCTCTCGTATTCTTGCTTTAAGTCCTTCGGCGATAGCAGGTCGAGTAGGGAAAGCATCCCTTCTAAGGTGGACACACAAGAAAAAATCGTACGCTGTCAGGTTAGGCGATCTTCGGGTTCCCGCGCTATCACCGTGCCTTAAATGACACAGTTGCCGAAGAGTCGTCGCACAGATCTAATCGATATACGAGCCGTAGTTACAGTTCCTCCGACATATTTAAATTAACTGTTGGCACAAAAATGGGGCAGTTCATGCGGAAAGAAGTTTTGTACCGTGGCGACATATCGAACAGATGTAACTGTGATTGTGCATCCATCATCAACTTCAAAAAATTAGAAGCCATAATCCCACGCGATGACATGGCGCACCATACAGTAACCTAGCTTTTGTGCAGTAGACGCTAGTGTAGCTGTCGTTAATTTTGCTGAGACCAATAGCGAAAATTCTGTCTGTTGACAAAGCCACTGACGTAGAAATGAGCTGTGTCCGACATTCACACGTTGTTAACGAAATTGTCATCGTCATGCACTTTTGATAACATGTATTCAGCGTACTGTCTTCGCATTAACAGATCGTTAGGTTGAAATGAATCAAAACGGTTCAAATGGCTCCGAGCACTATGGGACTTAACATAACATCTGAGGTCATCAGTCCCCTAGAAGTTAGAACCACTTAAACCTAACTAACCCAAGGACATCAAACACATCCATGCCCGAGGCAGGATTCGAACCTGCGACCGTAGTGGACGCGCGGTTCCAGACTGAAGCGCCACAGCGGCCGGTTTGAAATTACTGAACGGTCTGCAGCATTTAGGGATGGAGCTTTAAACCCACTTTCAGTAATCGTCAAACACTCGAACGATTCAACTCTAGAGACTCAACATGATGTCGAACAGAGTGCTGAGGGCTCCTTACGAAAGCGGTTCGCACAGCCCCGATATTGTCTTCCGTGCGAGTCGTCGGGTGTCTCCCTGCAGATTGCTGTTTCAATGCAGAACCCGTTGCTTCACAATTTTGGACCCAGGCATGCGCCGAGGGAACACAACCGTGCCGTCCGATGTTGAAATGACGCCGAAATTCTCGACGCGCGTCCTCCACACTTCCATTCTAGTAATAGGCTTTTACGGCAAAGGCTCACTGCACACACTTCCATTGCCCCCTGTATCCTGTTTACTAAATGGAAGGACGGAGCAGACAGAGGGAGCAGGTTTCTGTGTGTCACGCAGCGCCACGTACCTCACAGCTTTGTCAGATACATTCCAGAATTTCCTGTTCTTTTGATCCACCCTGCATATGCTGTGTTTAACATCCGCCAGAGAGAGCTCAGCAACTGAGAACAGCGTCTCGCTCGGGGCGCCACACCCCCTCACAAGCCTGTGGTGAGGCAGCCATAGGCCGGACCTAACATCTATGGCCAAGCACACACAAACACAGCGGTACAGGTGAGACCCTGTTAATCAGACGCCATTACTGGATATCCAGCTGGAATACACTGCCGAATAACTGGCACCACGCAGGGAAGCCGTACCGTACACAGCATGCAGACAAGCTCCACACATCCCCCACACAGTGAGATGATCTATGGCCGATCTCCCACTACTGTGTAACGATCTTGATTGTTCCAGGAATGTAGCAGCTGCAGCAACTGGGATACATCGCCATCGCTTGATGCATGATACCTATACTAACAAATCCAACCTTGCATGAACTATCGCAGGTAGTAAGCCACTACTGCTCTTACTACCCATCCCACTGTCGCAGAAGTTTTTTCCCACGGCATGAGAGATGGCACTTTATTCCCTCTGCTCTCCAAATCGCTACCCTCAATCGCGTTTCGCCCACTATCTATCACCTGATGGACCGTGTTAATGAGTAGTCTTACCCAGACGCACGGATAACGCCGCAGCCCAGCATCCTGTGATCCACTTGCTAGATAACTAACATGTTCACGGAGGTGACAGTAGAACTTTTGGTTTGGTCACCACGTTGGTGCGGGCGTGGAGGGGCCCCATTTCGCTTTAAAAAGCCATAGGCCACTCTCTGCCACATAGTAGAGGCCAGTCGGCCGCTGTCTGGGATAAACGCCGTCCGTCGTCGCAGCATCGACGCTCTCTTGGCGCTACGAATCTGCTGTCTGTCTACCACCGCTGTCTGCCAGACGGGCTCAACAACAGCGAAAGCAGCAACGATGCTTGATTTTCTCTCAAGGACTCTACTCAGTGGATTGGTGCTCAAATGGTTCAAATGGCTCTGTGCACTATGGGACTTATTATCTGAGGTCATCAGTCCCCTAGACTTAGAACTACTTAAACCTAACTAACCTAAGGACATCACACACATCCATGCCCGAGGCAGGATTCCAACCTGCGACCGTAGCGGTCGCCTGGTTCGAGACTGAAGCGCCTAGAACCGCTCGGCCAGATCGACTGGTGCCTATGCTCTCGACCACTCTTAGTTATGAAGCGATTTTTAAAGGGTTCACGAGTGTTACACTGTCGAGTGAACTTTGTGTCACATACTGTCACGTATTTTATTTTGCTTTCCAGCAATACAGCGTGGCTCTGAGCCGAATAAAACTGTGTCACGAGGTTTACATGATCACTGTACCATCGTACTGACGCCAAAGTCTTAGTTACAGATCATTATAGCAACTTTTTTTGGTGAAATGTTTGAGCGGAGTGAAAACAACACACCCTAGAAATTTCACAATTGATTTTTATCCTATTTTTCGTGGCCAAATCAAGAATGGACAATGGGCAATTCGGATCTCAAACTGACCAGTGAGATTTATTTGCTTCAATTTAACCTGGATAATTAAGAAAAACTTCAGTCGGGGTTTGAGGGGAAAATTTTGTCTAAATTTTCATAGCCAAACAAAGTGTGGGTGATGAACTAATAGGGTGTCGAATTGATCAACGTGATGTCTAGTGTTGCAAAAAATACACTCCTGGAAATTGAAATAAGAACACCGTGAATTCATTGTCCCAGGAAGGGGATAGTTTATTGACACATTCCTGGGCTCAGATACATCACATCATCACACTGACAGAACCACAGGCACATAGACACAGGCAACAGAGCATGCACAATGTCGGCACTAGTACAGTGTATATCCACCTTTCGCAGCAATGCAGGCTGCTATTCTCCCATGGAGACGATCGTAGAGATGCTGGATGTAGTCCTGTGGAACGGCTTGCCATGCCATTTCCAACTGGCGCCTCAGTTGGACCAGCGTTCGTGCTGGACGTGCAGACCGCGTGAGACGACGCTTCATCCAGTCCAAAACTTGCTCAATGGGGGACAGATCCGGAGATCTTGCTGGCCAGGGTAGTTGACTTACACCTTCTAGAGCACGTTGGGTGGTACGGGATACATGCGGACGTGCATTGTCCTGTTGGAACAGCAAGTTCCCTTGCCGGTCTAGGAATGCTATAACGATGGGTTCTATGACGGTTTGGATGTACCATGCACTATTCAGTGTCCCCTCGACGATCACCAGAGGTGTACGGCCAGTGTAGGAGATCGCTCCCCACACCATGATGCCGGGTGTTGGCCCTGTGTGCCTCGGTCGTATGCAGTCCTGATTGTGGCGCTCACCTGCACGGCGCCAAACACGCATACGACCATCATTGGCACCAAGGCAGAAGCGACCCTCATCGCTGAAGACGACACGTCTCCATTCGTCCCTCCATTCACGCCTGTCGCGACACCACTGGAGGCGGACTGCACGATGTTGGGGCGTGAGCAGAAGACGGCCTAACGGTGTGCGGGACCGTAGCCCAGCTTCATGGAGACGGTTGCGAATGGTCCTCGCAGATACCCCAGGAGCAACAGTGTCCCTAATTTGCTGGGAAGTGGCGGTGCGGTCCCCTACGGCACTGCGTAGGATCCTACGGTCTTGGGGTGCATCCGTGCGTCGCTGCGGTCCGGTCCCAGGTCGACGGGCACGTGCACCTTCCGCCGACCACTGGCGACAACAACATCGATGTACTGTGGAGACCTCACGCTCCACGTGTGAGCAATTCGGCGGTACGTCCACCCGGCTTCCCGCATGCCCACTATACGCCCTCGCTCAAAGTCCGTCAACTGCACATACGGTTCACGTCCACGCTGTCGCGGCATGCTACCAGTGTTAAAGACTGCGATGGAGCTCCGTATGCCACGGCAAACTGGCTGACGCTGACGGCGGCGGTGCACAAATGCTGCGCAGCTAGCGCCATTCGACGGCCAACACCGCGGTTCCTGGTGTGTCCGCTGTGCTGTGCGTGTGATCATTGCTTGTACAGCCCTCTCGCAGTGTCCGGAGCAAGTATGGTGGGTCTGACACACCGGTGTCAATGTGTTCTTTTTTCCATTTCCAGGAGTGTATTTAATAGCTTGAAAGTAATAAGGGTAACCAAGGAAAACTCAGTTATTTGCGAAAAATTCAATTACGGTAGGCGTTCAGTAGGTAATGCAACACATTTTTGCTGCCAAAATTCGGTTTAAAAAACGTGGAAATACTCCTGCTTCAGACCCTTCAGGACTTTCAATAGGTGGCTGAGCTATATGTAGCCTTCAAAACTGAGTCTGTAACGGAAGTGCGTTCTAAGCAGAGAGCTATATTTGAGATTCTTTTGGCACAAAACAAGAGCGTCGCACATATTCAGAGGCGCTTGCAGGGTTTCTGCCAGTTTCTGGCAGTGACTAAAAGAACAGTGAGGCGTCTGTCATCATAGCAACAATGTCACGTAGATCTATCTCATCTCTCGCGGTGCCGGCTGGGCGCACACAGGTGTGACTCCTGCAGCATTGGAACGTGTGGACACTCTCATTCGAGTGATGGACAATCAAACACCTCGCTGCTCAAATAGACGTCTCTGTTGGTGGTGCTGACACACTCGTCCGACAGTTGGGGTACTGAAACGTGAGCACCCGATGGGATCCAACCCACTGTCGCGGTACCACTACTTCTAACTTCCATCTATTTGTCCAATGAAGGATCCGCTGTGGGGGAAGCAGTACGTGGATGACGAGTAGATTATTGATGCAGGGAGATGTTGGCTCCGACATCGACGGGTAAAGCGGTACCGTGCGGGCATACAGACTCTCACAGTAAGGAGGCGTAAGGTTGTCACATTAAGTGGTGAGTGTGTTGAAAAATAGGACTTTGTGGCCAAATAACTGGGCGACAGCGCGGTGTATTGGAATCCTGAACTAAAAAAACCTACTTTCGAAAAAAAAAAAATACACTACCGGTCATTAAAATTGGTACACCAAGAAGAAATGCAGATGATTAACGGGTATTCATTGGACAAATAAATTATACTAGAACTGACATGTGATTACGTTTTCACTCAATTTGGCTGCTTAGATCCTGAGAAATCAGTACCCAGAACAACCACCTCTGGCCGTAATAACGGCCTCGATATGCCTGGGCATTGAGCCAAACAGAGGTTGGATGGCGTGTACATGGCGTGCCCATGCAGCTTCAACACGATAACACCGTTCATCAAGAGTAGTGCCTGGCGTATTGTGACGAGCCAGTTGCTCGGCCACCATTGACCAGACGTTTTCAATTGGTAAGACATCTGGAGAATGTGCTGGCCACGGCAGCAGTCGAACATTTTCTGTATCCAGAAAGGCCCGTACAGGACCTGCAACATGCGGTCGTGCATTATCCTGCTGAAATGTAGGGTTTCGCAGGGATAGAATGAAGAGTACAGGCACAGGCCGTAACACATCTGATATGTAACGTCCACTGTCCAAAGTGCCGTCAATGCGAACAAGAGGTGACCGAGACGTGTAACCAATGTCACCCCATACCATCACGCGGGTGATTCGCCAGTATGGCGACGACGATTACACGCTTCCAATGTGCGTTCACCGCGATGTCGCCAAACACGGATGCAACCATCATTATGCTGTAAACAGAACCTGGATTCATCCGAAAAAATGTCGTTTTGCCATTCGTGCACCCAGGTTCGTCATCGAGTACACCACTACAGGCGCTCCTGTCTGTGACGCAGCGTCAAGCGTTACCACAGCCAGGGTCTTCGAGCTGATAGTCCGTGCTGCTGCAAACGTCGTAGAGCTGTTCGTGCAGATGGTTGTTGTCTTGCAGACGTGCCCATCTGTTGACTCAGGGATCGAGACGTGGCTGCACGATCCGTTACAGCCATGGGGATAAGAGGCCTGTCATCTCGACTGCTAGTGATACGAGGCCGTCGGGATCGAGCACGGCGTTCCGTGTTACCCTCCTGAACCCACCTATCCCATATGCTGCTAACAGTCTTTGGATCTCGACCAACGCGAGGAGCAATGTCGCGACACGATAAACCGCAATCGCGATAGACTACAATCCGACCTTTATCAAAGTCGGAAACGTGATGGTACGCATTTCTGCTCCTTACACGAGGCATCACAACAACTTTTCACCAGGCAAAGCCGGTCAGCTGCTGTTTGTGTATGAGAAATCGGTTGGAAACTTTCCTCATGTCAGCACGTTGTAGGTGTCGCTACCGGCGCCAACCTTGCGTGAATGCTCTGAAAAGCTAATCGTTTGCATATCACGGCATCTTCTTCCTGTCAGTTAAATTTTAAGTCTGTAGCACGTCATCTTTGTGGTGTAGAAATTTTAATGGCCAGTAGCTTATGTTTAATTACTTGTTGAACGCTGCTGCTGCTCGGGAGTGCCTTACGCGCCACGGTGACGTCCTCGTGTCCAGGCTGCTGCGGCCACACGAGCGCAGCCGGCGTCCAGCGGCCAGTAGCCAGCAGGGCGGCAGCACCGCTCGATTATTTTCCAGAAGCCGGTCTGACTCGAATCGGATGTCGAAACACGCCAGACCGGGCGTCGGCGCACTCGCCTACTTTAATTATCCGCCACAATTTCCCGGCCGCCTGGCTACGTGCCGTGACGAGCATCACGTAACGAAACAGAGCCGAGCGGTCGCGGCCCGCGGCGCTGCGCCAGCACAGTGGCCGCGCTGCGCCGGTTGCTGTGCTGACGCTACGGACACTCCTCCTTCTTCACGACGTTCTAGAAGATGTTCAGAACTAGGATGTAAGCGTCT
Source organism: Schistocerca gregaria (assembly GCF_023897955.1). Lineage (NCBI taxonomy): Eukaryota > Metazoa > Arthropoda > Insecta > Orthoptera > Acrididae > Schistocerca > Schistocerca gregaria. The sequence goes on along the minus strand of NC_064924.1, from coordinate 670,530,591 downwards.
GCATCGAACAAACAGTGCCCTGCATGGTAAATACCACGGATACTCAAAAGACCTACTACCTGTCTCCAAACCAAATTTGCGCTATTTGCACAAGATCCTCTTTCAATGGCGGATACGGATAATCAAGCGGATTTTCAGTTCCTTAGCTTTCAAGACACTTTATACTGAGAACTGAATTGGTGAGTGCTAAGGAAAATAATTTAGGATGAGTATTCAGCTCTGTTTTGCACTCAGTTGCCGACTTCTTGATACGCTTAACAAAGAAGCGTAACAGGGATGTGTCATACTACCATTATTATTCAGGCATTTATCTGTGACGAAATGATCACAGAGAAACCTTAACCATATTTCAGGTCGCATTGAAGACCGCCAATTCAGACTCTATGGTGAAAGAACTTCTCGAAACGAATAAATGTAGTAGGTCTTTCAGAGACAGATATAATGTCACACTGAGAGCCTTGGTTATGGTGGATTTTCATTAAAATTACGAGGGTCGTTCAATAACTAATGTAACACAGCTTTTTCTGCAAGCTGGTTGGTTTTATTCAGGATTCCAAGAAACCATTTCCCAATGCAAAACACTTGTTTTCAACATAATCTCCGTTCAGTGCGGCTGCCTTGCGCCACGTTAGTACGTTGTCCTCGATGGTGAGTGTTCATCGGAGGTGACGGTATCATCTGGAGTGCCCTAGGGAAGTGTGGTAGGTCCGCTGTTGTTTTCTATCTACATAAATGATTGTTTGGATAGGGTGGATAGCAATGTGCGGCTGTTTGCTGATGATGCTGTGGTGTACGGGGAGCTGACGTCGTTGAGTGACTGTAGGAGGATACGAGATGACTTGGACGGGATTTGTCATTGGTGTAAAGAATAGCAGCTAACTTTAAATATAGATAAATGTAAATTAATGCAGATGAATAGGAAAAAGAATCCCGTAATGTTTGAATACGCCATTAGTAGTGTAGCGCTTGACACAGTCACGTCGATTAAATATTTGGGCTTAACATTGCAGAGAGATATCAAGTGGGACAAGCATGTAATGGCAGTTATGGGGAAGGCGGATAGTCGTCTTCGGTTCATTGGTAGAATTTCGGGAAGATGTGGTTTATCTGTAAAGGAGACCGCTTATAAAACACTAATACGACCTATTCTTGAGTACTGCTCGAACGATTGGGTATCCCTATCAGGTCGAATTGAGGGAGGACATGGAAGCAATTCAGAGGTGGACTGCTAGATTTCTTACTGGTAGGTTTGATCATCACGCGAGTGTTACGGAAATGCTTCAAGAACTCGGGTGGGAGTCTCTAGAGGAAAGGAGGCGTTCTTTTCGTGAATCGCTACTGAGTAAATTTAGAGAACCAGCATTTGAGGCCGACTGCTGCACAATTTTACTGTCGCCAACTTACATTTCGCGGAAACACCACAAAGATAAGATAAGAGACATTAGGGCTCGTACAGAGGCACATAGGCAGTCATTTTTCCCTCGTTCTGTTTGGGAGTGGAACAGGGAGAGAAGATGCTAGTTGTGGTACGAGGTACCCTCCGCCATGCACCGTATGGTGGATTGTGGAGTATGTATGTAGATATAGATGTAGATGTAGTGAGGGGGGGGGGGTTCTATACCCGCGTGGTACCAGTCTGCTGGTCCACGTTGGAACCAACGTCTTGCTGCGCCAGTGACGTCCCTATCATCCGCACAGCCTACTGCTTCCCGCTTCCTGCTTCATTGGGCCAAACTGATGGAAGTCGGAAGGTTCGAGATCCGAGCTGTAGAGTGGATCAGGAAGAATAGTCGAATGAAGCTTTGCGAGCTCCTCTCAGGTGCGCAGACCTGGATGAGGCCTTGCATTGTCATGGAGAAAGAGAAGTTCGTTTGTAATTTTTTGGCGACGACAGCGCTGAAGTAGTTTCTTCAGTTTCCTGAGGATATCACAACAGACTTCAGAGTTGATCGTCGCACCATGAGGGAGGACATCAAACAGAACGACCCGTTCATAGTCCCAGAAGGCCGTCGTCATGACTTGACCGGCTGAGTGTGCGGCTTTGAACTTTTTCTTCGAGGAGAGATGTTGTGAGGCAACTCCTTGGATTGAAGTTTTCTTTCCGATTCGAAGTGATCAACCCTTGTTTCGTCACCTGTGACGATGTTCGACCAAAAATTGTCACGATCGGCCTCATAACGCGCAAACAATTTCGCACAGATCGTCCTTCGTTGCTCTTAATGGTCTGTTAGGCGACGACGAACCCAGCGAGCAGACACCTCCCACTGGTGGACGAGTGTGTCTGCAGCACCAGCAGAGATGTCAGCTGGTACAGCGAGGTGTTTGATTGGGATCCGTCAGTCACCGCGAATGAGAGTGTCCTCACTTTCCAACACTGCGGGAGTCACAGCACTCTATGGCCGGCCCGTACGGGCTGGATTGGGCAGGTTTGGGCGAGCTTGTTGCAATGATGACAGACGCCTCGCTCAACGACTCGCCGTGTATACACTGTAGAGACTGCTAGGGCTCCGTAGACTTTCTACAAGCGACTATAAATATCTGAGATGCTCTAGTTTTCCGCTAAAAGAAACTCAGTGACATCTCTCTGCTTGGAACGTATCTCCGTTATAGGTGCCAGTTCAAAGGCTATGTATAGCGCCACTTCACAAAATTATAGGGTCCGAAGCGGGAATACTGTTGACGTTTTAATTTCACAAAATGGTCATATGCTTAGTGAAACCGAACAGCTCAAATTTCTAAGTGTTCAGATAGGTAGTAAACTGGCGTGGAAAGCCCACGTTCAGGATCTTGCTCAAAGACTTAATGCTGTCATTTTTACTATTCGAACGGTATCTGAAGTGAGTGATCGTTCGACACGAAAATTAGTCTACTTTGCTTATTTTAATTCGCTTATATCGTACGGTATTATATTTTTGGGTAACTCTTCCCTTTCTAAGAGGATTTATTTTGGCTCAGACACTGGTGGTTCGGACAATATGGAGTGTAAGTTCACGAGCCTCTTGTCGACTCCTGTTCACGAGTGTGGGTATTTTGACATTGGCCTCTCAATATATATATCAATATATATCAATATATATATATATATATATATATATATATATATATATATATATATATATATCCCTTACTGTCATTTCTTGTTAACAATATTGGCTTATTCCCAAGAATAAGCAGCTTTCACTCAGTTAATATTCGGCCGAAATCAAATCTGCATTTGGATCGGACTTCCTTAACTCTTGTGCAGAAAGGTGTGCAGTATACTGCCGCATCCATTTTCGATAAGCTACCACTCGAATTCAAAAATCTTTGCTGTGATCCATGCGCTTTCAAATCGAAACTGAAGAGTTTCTTCGTGTGTTACTCCTTCTATTCGGTACAACATTAACCAAAAAATCGAGACAAATTTACAAATAACTTGACAGTATAAGATCGTTTATTAGTATGACGCGGCGCCCCCCCCCCTCCCCCCCCTCCCCTCTTCATCACTGACCTGCACGCAAGCAATTATTATGTTATAACGCCGTTGTATATCCTCCTGAGCCATGCTGGCCCGCAACTGTTGAAACTAAAGTTTGATATCCTGGATATTGGCACTGGGGAGGAGTTGACGTTCGACTTGGTCGCACACATGATCTTTCGGGGATAGATCTGGGAATCTTGCTGGCCACGGGAGTACCTCAACGTCATGCAGACAGTTCACAGAGATACGTGACGTCTGTGGAGGACCACTGTCCTGTGAAAAATACTGCCTCAGTACTGTTGTATGAGAGATAATTCGTGAGGATGCAGGATGTCTGTGATGCACTCTTGTGCCATCAGAGTTCCGTCAATCACTAGTAGCCACGATGTAAGGTCATGCTCAGTGTATCCCCACACAATGACGGCTGGAGTAACACTGCTGCGCCTCTCCAAAACATCGGAAGAACGGGACAAATTCCCAGATCACCAATGATGGTCATCCGGATTAGAGTAGGAGCGCGATTCGTTACTGAACTCCATACGACTCCTTTCATCAGGAGTTCACGCTTCCAAGTCATGGTGTCAATGGTAGCGTATGCATTGTACGATAATGCTCCAGTCCAGTTGCTGCTGGTCTCTGACCAATAGTGCGGAATGGCAAAAACTGTTGCACAGAGACCTTTGCTTGCTCTCATAAAGCAAGCGCAGATGTAAAGTGCTTACACCATAGGACCTCGTCCAGATCCGAAAGACCCACAAATCTGGATACTGCACGATTTGATGAGCTGGCTACATGTATACCCAGACTGAGGCCCCTTTTCAAACTCTGGAAGGTGCTGATAACGCTGTTTTACACGAATAAGCTGCGGCTCTGGGTCCTTCATAGTGACCACTCAGCACCTGACGCTGTTCACACCCCTCATGTGCCCTAACAGATCTGGTAACAGCACTAATCACGACCAACACTAATGCACTCTGGTGACCAAGTTACAACTCCTTTCAGAATTACAACTCCTTTCAGTTTCTTACCCACTGAGGATGCGAGTACAAAGTCACATTGACATCCGACAATGACTTCTGGACGCTTCACCTTCTACGTCAGGATGTACTTGTACAATGTGCAAACAAACCAATTTTTCCCATTCCTCACTGTATCCTATCGTAAGTAAGCTATACATCTTGTGCACCACATAGTTTAGAAGTTCTGCAGATAATGGTTTTGGTAGCTTTATATAATCATCGACAGACAAGATAGCTGGCATGTTTCACTACGTTGTTATACTGAATAACATAATTTTAAAATATGCAATTGTTTAAAAAATCATCTGAGTTCACATTAAAAATTGACTTGAATGTTTATTTAGGTTTTGCGACCATAAAGATAATAAAAGAAAAGAAAAAGAAAAGTGACAAGTATGTAACCTAATGCGTTTCTATTAAAATAACAGAAACACAAGCTGTAACAAGATTTACGATACAGCGCCAAAACCGGTGATCGTAATAAAGTGCATACACGATCAAAGATTTAAAATATTTGCAGTCAAGAAACGAAGTAGTAGTGACTATATAAAGAAGGAAACCTCAGCCGGAGTCAGTACGTCTGAAAATTATCAAAAATGGTTCAAATGGCTCTGAGCACTATGGGACTCAACTGCTGTGGTCATTAGTCCCCTAGAACTTAGAACTACTTAAACCTAACTAACCTAAGGACATCACACACATCCATGCCCAAGGCAGGATTCGAACCTGCGACCGTAGGAGTCGCACGGTTCCGGACTGCGCGCCTAGAACCGCGAGACCACCGCGGCCGGCGAAAATTATCAGAGCCAGTGGCATGTGTGCTCGTTTAGTCCTTGTCCTGAGAAATAGCGGGTGCGAGCACATCTCATTCATGCAGATTCTATTAGCGTGTGTGTTCAGGTACATTCTTTGAAAATTTTTGGTCTATAACATTCATTACTGCACATATAAATTTGCAATGCTGCGTTAAACAGGCATACTACGGTTAAAATTATTCAAGCTGCAAATATTAATGTGCTTTTGACTTCTTTTAAATGTAACTTTCTGGACTTGGAGAAATTCTTAGTGTGAGAATTCCACTTTTCTATTGCTTCAGATGGGATGTGAGATTACTTATTGAAGTTTTCTGTAGGTCATGCTGCCTTTACATGCATTTCAGTTCATTAATGGGATTTTTTTATTTTTTATTTTTTTATTTTTATTTTTTTTAGAGGATGAAGAGAATACTCAATGCGCCTTCCAATTTAATGCAAAGTTCTGTTAAGCAGAATAGTGTGATATGCAGATATTGGTTGCGGGATGTAAGAATAAAATTGTAATAAATCTTTCTTTCCACAGGAGAATTTTCCTTCTTTTGCTAAATATAGAGACTACTCCACATGTTTGATGAGTCAACTGATTGCACCACTTCGTTAATATGCCAACAATGATATCAATTTAAAACCACGCTTCATTTATTTCATGGCTGTATAAGAATCTGTATTGTTGAAGAATGACACGGAGAGTGCTTCAGTTGACTGACACTTCGTAGCGACGTGGTATTGCTAGTCAACTAGGGAGCTCAGTCTCCATTTATTACTGTTGTGGTTAACAGAACTGATAACTATTTTGGGTGTCTGGAAAATAATAGGGATAATTTGATGTAATTTGGTGCTTCCGTCTGGATATGGCACAAGCAGACTGAAATTAGGCTCTAAATTGTTGAAAGCTATTTGTGTGTTTCATTTCGGTCGATCCTGCATTATTTCAATACAAATACTTGTTGAGAATATTAACACATATTCTTTCGTATTTTGTCTTGCTTTCACGAATGACACACAATTTCTAGTACTTCAATAGACAAAATACCATCAAAATCCCTCTCTTGTTTTTTCGAGCTGATGAAGAAATAAGGTGTGAAGATACGATATTGTCACTCTGGACTTGTCAATGAGCCACCTCATAAAAACAGTCTAACTTTCATGTTCTTATCTATGACATTATCCCTGGATCATAAATTGATAACAGTTATGAAAACCTGTGAGAAGTAAATCATAGTCCCATAAAACTTCCAATTGAGCTACTTTTTGCCAGCGAGGCAAACTTTACAATTCCAGACAGCTGCATAAATATTTCAAGTTGGACCGGAAGGGTGGTAACACTAGCAAGAAATAATGGCAGTCATTTTCGTCGAGGTATTCACATTCTTACGCAAATTTAAGACGGAAGTTAATTACCGTTTAAAGCTGATAACCTAACAGAAATTTCCGCTTACAGGAGGCCAGTTTTTACACTGAAACACCTACATTTGTTCTTTCGAGTGTGTCGCAGAGGATACTATTCTCTTTACTGTGTACCGGTATTAAGCTATTTCCCCTCTCCATTCGCGGATGGAGGGTGAAAAAAAGTATTGGTCATATATCTCCAAGTTAACTATTGTTATGTTTTTATAGAGAAATATTACGTATTTTTCACGAATATGGGTAGATTTCGCCCTGAAAACAGAATCCTGGTGTTTTACATGTACATTCTCGCAAGACGTTAGGTCACTTCAGGTAGTAGTCAGCTCCTGATTTTGAAGCATTTACGTTACTCCCCTGCGAATGAAACAAGAATGTGACTATTCGTGATAATCTTCTTTGTATTTCTTCAGTTAGTCTAACCCGAACTGATGTTTCACGTAGAAACGCGTCGTTTCTGAAGGCATTCGGATGATATGAATATAACCAATTGGAACTACTGAGTCAACCTGTTAAAGGCTACCGCGCTTCTTACACTTCGCAAAACGTACCCCATTACAGTTATCCACAGTAAGAGCTAACTGCTTGTTTGTATACCATGTCAATATTTTTCCACTGAAAAGACGCGTCACACATGTGAAAAGATTACCACTGAAAGTATTGCTATCGATTAAGTAGTTCAGAAAATGTCCATCTAAAAGTTCATAGGTGGATAGATGCCTAGACGGAAATGTATGTTAAAATACATGTATGTGTATGCGTCTACAGAGATACGTCCAAAAGTATCATGTTGCTTCGACTACAATAAGCTGAAGCAGAGTTTTCTAGTCAGTGAAACACTGTGAAACTCATGGTTCGTTCATGGTGGAATAGAGTAACACGCAAACATATAGCATACTTACAAAGTGATGAAAACGAATACAAAGGTACTTCAGTCATGAAAGCGTGCTGCGCAGAAGCCATAGGCAAAATGTGTGTTTGCGACATTTTCAAATGGTTCAAATGGCTCTGAGCACTATAGGACTTAACATCTATGGTCATCAGTCCCCTAGAACTTAGAACTACTTAAACCTAACTAACCTAAGGACAACACACAACACCCAGCCATCAGTAGGCAGAGAAAATCCCTGACCCCGCCGGGAATCGAACCCGGGAACCCGGGCGCGGGAAGCGAGAACGCTACCGCACGACCACGAGATGCGGGTTTGCGACAGGTTCGTGGAATTTCGAGACGGAAAGGAAACTAATGAAAATCGTCAACTTGCGATAACCTAAAACAGACACGACATACAACGTAGAGTACTGGTGACTGTTGTCATAAATTACCGACTCTTCACGAGACTGATGTCGAAGGACTGTGGAATTAGTGAGGATGCTGTTAATACCAGTACTCGCTAAGTTTGGATAAGCAGACGATCCAGTGTATGCTTCACAATTTGAATCGCGAACCGACGGCAACACATGGACCCCTTCCGGATAGCCGCGCGCATTAGCACGCCGCTCCTGGGATGCAGGGAGGCGTACTGGCCCCGGAAAGAATCCGGCAGACGGATTAACGAAGCGGATCGGTGTGCCGGCCAGCCTGGGTGTGGTTTTTAGGTGGTTACCCATATCCCATTCGGTGAATAGCGGGCTGTTACCCACGTCCCGCCTCTGTCACACATTTCTGAAACATGTAGGAAACGTTCGCGCAGTTTCACGTGGAATAACTCCAGGCCTGGACAGTTGGGGTCCTGTGTGGAGGAGGGAGGGTGCCGTTATATTTTCCGTGACGCTATTGAACTCACTAAAAACGTATGATAACTCGTACAGCCGTAGTTTGGTTCGTTGGTCTCTGTCAAACTGATCACACTTGTTAAGTATTCCAGACTGGTGTAAAATACTCAAAAACCCATCGTGTATCTGGCCTCGTGTGTGGCATTCGACAGCCGAGCTACGGAAACATGACCCCGTTGTTATACGGACCCACTAGGGAGCCAGTAGCTGGTGAAGCCTGAAGAAGCACACAGAATATGACAAATACTCAGTTTAGTTATGTCCTCTGCCCCAAAAGGTTTAAATGTAGCCGAAAGTGTAATTTACGGGCAAGACACATTTTCGACTTTGAAATTTTACATTATTTTTCCCTCTTTTCTAGAGCATGAAATGAGATATTCTATTCCGACTGATGCATTTGGGCTAATAGATTAAGTACAGACGGGTGTGTTCTTCAGTCTACTTCAGTACCTGTACCGTGTAGATCTGAGTGCAGATTGTAAAGCCATTATAGGTGTTCTTTGTCCACAGGCAAACGGCAACCATTACTACCATTGTCGTGTGCGACAGTGACTGGGGTTGGGATCTCTCTTGTTTCAGAGATATGACAGGAACGATCATTCGAAACAAAAAAGTCAGGTAAACATGGGCTCGAAAACGCATTCCTTAAGAGCTACGAGCAATTCTTGACTTTCAATACTGTGAAGCAAATCTCTTCTACTGGTAGCGTGACAGCTGCGTGACATTTCCTTCAGTGTGGATTCACTAATATCGTCCCGACTCCTACGGGAATAAATAATTTGCGTCTAGGGCCTTAATGGGCCAGGGACACTGAAGTTGGCAATTCTGTAGGTTTCGCTTACCATCTGCCTAAGCTACAGACGCATAACATTAAATTGCACTTTTTTAATCTAAAGTGTTGTTTCTGTGGTCTTCAGTCCGAAGACTGATTTGATGCAGCTCTCCATGCTATTGTATTCTGTGCAAGCCTCTTCATCTCCGAATAACTTTTGTAACTTACATCTTTCTGAATCTACTTACTTGGTCTCTCTGTACTATTTTTAACCCCTGCATTTTCCGCCATTACTAAATTGGTGATTCCTTAATGTTTCAGAGTGTGTTCTGTCAATTGTTCCCTTCTTCTAATCAGGTTACAGCATAACTATTTTTCTCCATAATTCTGTTAAGCATTTTCTCATTAGTGACGTGATTTACTTACTTAATTTTCAGCATGCTTCTGTAACACTACGTTTACGTTTAACTTTGAGAAAAGACTTCTTAACACTTAAACCTATATTCGATGTTAACAAGTTTCTGTTGTTTAGAAACGCTTTTCCTGCCATTGCATGTTTACATTTTATATCCTCCTTACTTCGGCCATTATCGGCTATTTTACTGCCCTAATAGCAGAACTCATCTACTTTTTTATGTGTCTCGCTTCCTGATCTAGCTACCTCAGCACTATCTGATTTAATTCATCAAGATTCCATTATTCTTGTTTCGCTTTTGTTGATGTTCATCTTATATTCTCCTTCCAAGGCGCTGTCCAGTCCATTCAACTGCTCTTCTATGTTCTTTGCTGTCTTTGACAGAACTACAATGTCATCGGCAAACCTCAAAGTTTTTTACTTTTTCCCCATGTACTTTAATTCTTACTCCATACTCTTCTCTGGTTTCCTTTATTTCTTGCTTAATGTACAAATGTCACAACATCGGTGACAGGCTACAACCCTATCTCACGCCCTTCTCAACCAGTGCTTCCCTTTCAAGCCCCTCGAATCTTATACCAACAGTCCGGTTTCTGAGTAGGTTCTGACTAGCCTGTTACTCCCTGTATTTTACCCATCATACCATCAGAATTTCCGAGGGAGTATTCCAGCCTTCACGGGCAAAAGCTTTCTCTAAATCTACAAATAGTGAAATAGTATTTTTGTCTTTCCTTAACCTATCTTGCAAGATAAGTCATAGGTTCAGTATTGCCTCGCGTGTTCCTATATTTCTGCGGAATCCAAACTGGTCTTCCCCGAGGTTGGCTTCTGCCAGTTCTTCCATCCTTGCGTAAAGAATTCGTGTCAATATTTTGCAGACGTTACTTATTTCACAAATAGGTCGATAGTATTCACGAGTATCAGCACTTGCTTTCTTTGGAAGAGGACTTATTATATTCTTCTTGAAGGCTGAGGGCATTTCGCCTGTCTCGCAAATTTCGCACAACAGATGGAAGAGTTTTGTCACGGCTGCTTCTCCCATGGTCATCTACAGTTTTCACTAAAAAGAAAAGTTAAGGAAGGAGGTGACGCTGATGTTGATGATAGTAATGTTTTTAGTACCCTACAGCCAGGTTTCTACACGACTTCTGCGGTAAAAATGTGATGGAGAGTAAGAGAATAAGCTGATATCAGACAAGACAGGCGGGCAGCTACCTGTGCCCTGGCAGGACTCTACCGGCGGGTTCGCTTCGGGAGCGGGTCAGCATAGCACGCCACGCGCTCTGCCGCGCACGCAGCCGGCTGCGTCCAGGAATAAACCGACCGCACGCACGCACTCGCGCACGCACGCACCCGCTCGCGGCGCAGGGCGCGAGAGGAGCCGACGACGCATAAATCGCGCACTTTAAGCGCGACAGTTATGACCGATGAGAGAGTTTATTTTTAAAGCTCCCCGCTTGCCGAGGCCCACAGCCTAGCATCCCTTGTAAATTATCCGGACTTTTAAATCTCCACACTTTTTATCCCCCTTCTCCTTCCTCTTTTTTGTTTGCGCGTATCCGTGGTTGAATGGCCGGAAGATATTCCAGTGTACGAGAGTCTCAAGAAAAGAAGTTCTTTGCGAAGAGGTTTTCTCCGGTTTCCGTAGTCGCGAGCGCGACGCGATTTCCGTTCACAGCACTACGAACGTCAACAGGCTGAAACAAAACCACGTCCACGAACCCAGATGGGCTGGAAGTCGTTTTTGTAGAACTTGGCCGGAAGTTCACAGTTTTCGTTTCTTTGTATCCTACGTCGCTTCGTCCGCCAGTTGCTGATATTTTTATATACACTACTGGCCATTAAAATTGCTACACCACGAAGATAACGTACTACAGACGCGAAATTTAACCGACAGGAATAAACTGCTGTGATACGCAAATATACGCAAATGATTAGTTTTTCAGAGCATTCACACAAGGTTGGCGCCGGTGGCGACACCTACAACGTGCTGACATGAGCAAGGTTTCCAACCGATTCCTCATACACAAACAGCAGTTGACCGGCGTTGCCTAGTGAAACGTTGTTGTGATGCCTCGTGTAAGGAGAAGAAATGCGTACCATCACGTTTCCGACTTTGATAAAGGTCGGATTATAGCCTATCGCGATTGCGGTTTATCGTATCGCGACATTCCTGCTCGAGTTGGTCGAGATCCAATGACTGTTAGCAGAATATGGAATCGGTGGGTTCAGGAGGGTAATACGGAACGCCGTGCTGGACCCCAACGGCCTCGTATCACTAGCAGTCGAGATGACAGGCATCTTACCCGCATGGCTGTAACGGATCGTGCAGCCACGTCTCGATCCCTGAGTCAACAGATAGGGACGTTTACAAGACAACAACCATCTGCACCAACAGTTCGACGACGTTTGCAGCAGCAAGGACTATCAGCTCGAAGACCGTGGCTGTGGTTACCCTCGACGCTACATCACAGACAGGAGCACCTGTGAAGCTGTGTACTCGATGACGAACCTGGGTGCACGAATGGCAAAACGTCATTTTTTCGGATGAATCCAGGTTTTGTTTACAACATCATGATTGTCGCATCCGTGTTTGGTGACATCGCGGCGAACGCCCGTTGGAAGCGTGTATTCGTCACCGCCATACTGGCGTATCACCCGGCGTGATGGTATGGGGTGGCATTGGTTACACGTCTCGGTCACTTCTTGTTCGCACTGACGGCACTTTGAACAGTGGACGTTACATTTCAGATGTGTTACGACCCTTCATTCGATCCCTGCGAAACCCTACATTTGAGCAGGATAATGCACGACCGCATGTTGCAGGTCCTGTACGGGCCTTTCTGGATACAGAAAATGTTCGACTGCTGCCCTGGCCAGCACATTCTCCAGATCTCTCACCAACTGAAAACGTCTTGTCAATGGTGGCCGAGCAACTGGCTCGTAACAATACGCCAGTCACTACTCTTTATGAGCTGTGGTATCGTGTTGAAGCCGCATGGGCAGCTGTATCTGTACACGCCATCCGAACTCTTTTTGAATCAATGCCCAGGCGTATCAAGGCCGTTATTACGGCCAGAGGTGGTTGTTCTGGGTACTGATTTCTCAGGATCTATGCACCGAAATTGCGTGAAAACGTAATCACATGTCAGTTCCAGTATAATATATTTGTTCAATGAATACCCGTTTATCAATTGCATTTCTTATTGGTGTAGCAATTTTAATGACCAGTAGTGTATTTATTTAAGTTGAAATAGAGACAGCCTTGTATCTAATCAGGCAGTCTACATATTGTACATTACATTTATTACGACAAGCATATTATAAGAGGTCTTCCCTCTAACACACCATGTCAGTAGGAAAAGTTTCGAGACTGGATTAGTGAAAAAAGAGGCAAAATATAATGTGGTAATTTCCAATGCTGCAAGTGTTTTGTATAGTCTCACCCCAGTTTAGTACAGCTCACAGAACGTTCATGCCGTAATGTAAAAGTGAGAAACTTGTGTCTTTTGGATGTTGTTCAACTAGCCATCACATTTGCTTTTATGTCCATTATGTCGTCAGAGCGTTGACCCTTCTGGTGAATTTCTGCAGTTTGACGTTTTGTTCTAGGTTCGCATCGATAACACCTTGTTTCGCCACCCGTGATGACTATTTCCAGAAAAGATTGCGTTTCAGTCAAGTCGCGACAGACGTTCAGGTATCGTTTTCATTGTCTGGCAGTCAAAGTATGTAGGATAAACTTTACAAACATGTTTCTCTTCTTCGAAAGATTCTGGAGAATCTCTTGAACACTTGATACAGGGATGTTTGTCCACTGTGATTTGTGGGACAAGAACGTTGACACGTTTCGACCGGACGCCCACTACTTAACACTGCCAGCGCACAGCTGACTGGCTGAATGCACAAGTGTGGTTTACAGTCAGAAGTTCAAGTTGACACCGTAGTTATTGCGCTGAAGTCACTTGTACTCCAGAAGTAAAACCAGTCTCGCAACTTATTAACGTTGTACATTACCTGACAAAAAAGTGTGATGCACCCAGAGAGGAGGAAAATAAATGAAACTCCGCGGGTTGAGAGGGTGTGTGATGCTACTGCTGTGATTACGAAATCAAAGTTACAAAGAACTTGTGAATAGGGGCCCAGTTACCACAGTGACCTGTATCCTCTCTGGCCTGTATGCATACACTGCTTCGGTTGGCACAGCGCTATAATGCCTTTGTATCCTCTCCTGAGGCGAACTGGCCCGCTACTGTTATGGTGTTGACGGCAGCCTACACGTGGCTGCTATTAATCTCCGACCAAGGGTGCGGAATGAGTGAGGATGCTGCAGGGAGCCCATTACTTGCTCTCGACTGGCAGGAGTGGATCTGAAGGCGCTGCTCGCACAAAACAGCGCGTTCCAGTGTGGACGAGCGGAGTATTGACGACGAGTATGCCTATCCTATGGTCGCATGCACTTCACCATCGTGCCACTGTCGCATCCTAGTGACCCACAAATCTGGAATTGAACGATTTGAGCAGCTGGCTACATGAAGACCCACAATGAGTCCGTTTTCAAAATCGCTCACGTGCTGATAACGCTGTCTCACAAGAGTGTGCGGCACCTCCGTGCCCTTTACAAAGCTCACTGAACGTCTGATGCTGTTCGCGCCTCTCGCACCTCCTGCCAACCCTTGTAACACAAGCAACACTAATCCACTCTGGTGGCCGTTCAACCTCTCGCAGAGAAGTGCAACTTATAACACCAAAACCGATATTCTCTATACTCGTATAACTTCTTTGTCTGCTTTACGTAATCTGAGATCTATATAACCATGCTATTTGATGAAACACTATGTAAATGGTTTATTCATTATTTATGTAACTGTAATTAATATATGGATATCCCACGAAAGAAGGTAAATGTTAAAACTTCACTTGTAATATTGGTTCATGTATACGGTGCTTAGGTTTGTATTGACGTAAACCTCGGAGGCAAGTCCCTCTGCAGCGACAGGGCGGTAACAGGAAACGTGGGTTTGGATTTGGCGGTCGAACTGCAAGAATCCTTTGTGTCAAGATTTAGTTGGTGGTTAACACGAAAAGTGATCCCTTCTTGTGAGCGGAATGAGACAAGAAGAGAGGCAAGATTATTTTAAAAGTCGCCAGCCTAATTAGGCACTCTTCTCTCAAGTAAAATGATAAAGCAGGAGGCAGTGCTAAGGCTAAGCTAACCTTCCTTGACAAATACACCAAACTCTTTCCTTATATCTGTTCGTACTAAAACATTGGAACCTAACCTTGGAGGTAAATGGGTTCTAACAAACAAATGGCCAATGAAATGACAACACGTACCTTAAATGAACTAGGTGCAACAGTTTATAAAAGCTGTTACCGAAAAACAAGAATTTAGTAGCAATACCGGCCAGGGAAAAGCTTTAAATGATGCTGGATTTAAACTAGGGGGGGGGGGTCTGCTAATGATCATAATCTCTAACTTCATTGTTTGGTACAGGGTCTCTATGCCAGTGCATTTACCAACTTGCATTAGAATAGAGAACACAATAAACAGTTCTTTCTTAAACGCGGCTTGAAGCAACTAAACAGAATGCAAATCTAACTACACTGGCTTTGAAGCAGCCTTTGCATTACTTCATTAAATAACTACCCTAGTAAATGAGGGCCCTTAAACTTTCATCGTTTTAAGAACCATGCTCATTAACAAAACTACACCAGTATGTATGAGGAATGGCAAGTATTCAGATCATTAATTATTAATTAAGTAAAGCATAACAAACTATAACTCTTTAAATAACAAATGTGCTTTGATTAGCAGTCTTTTGACCTACTCAAAAGTATAATTGGATTTGAAAATGACAACACAACATTACATCCAAATTCAACCACTTTCTCATAATAAATTAGAACACTCGGAACTACACACATCAAAAAACGTTTTGCATCTTCCCGATTCCCAGAACTGCTGAAGATAGACGTTGACTGTGGATACTGTATCACAGACACAGTCCCTTTGACTGTTCAGAGATGTCACCAAACCCCCTCAATGATGTAAACAACCATACATGTGTAGCGCCTGTTAGACGGAGGGGGTCCGGCAGCCGATCAGTTGCAGTCATTCCACCAGGAAGGAGGTACACGGCTCGCGTTGTCTGTAGTTCAACCGTGCACAGATGCTCAATACCGGGGTTCGATCACGTCTGCATTGTTACTTTGTGCCAGGAAGGGCTCTCAACAAGGGAAGTGTCCAGGCGTCTCGGAGTGAACCAAAGAGATGTTTTTCGGACATGGGGGAGATACAGAGAGACAGGAACTGTCGATGACATGCCTCGCTCAGGCCGCCCAAGGGCTACAACTGCAGTGGATGACCGCTACTCAGGATTATGGCTCGGAGGAACCCTGACAGCAATTCCACCATGTTGAATAACGCTTTTCGTGCAGCCACAGGCCGTCGTGTTACGACTCAAACGGTGCGCAGTAGGCTGCATGATGCGCAACTTCACTCCCGACGTCCATGGCGGGGACCCTCTTTGCAACCACGACACCATGCCAGCTACACGCAACACGACGGTGGCAATCTACGCGGAAGACACTGCGATCCGTGCGCAAGATTTTATGCCGTCTAACATTCACTCACGACTACAGACTGCACTCAGAGCGGCAGAACCTTGGCTGATGAAATGGCGTGTTAGAGTAAACGTCGACAAGTGCGAAGCCGTTCTGTTCACCAGAAGACCGAAACTACTGCGCAAACATCAACACTGCAATCAAATAACACTACACGCACGCCCAATACGTTTCCGAGAGAAGGTCAAATACCTCGGTGTCTGGCTGGACCGGAAACTACTCTGGGGGGACCACATCCAACACGTGACCAACAAAGCAAACGCGAGGCTCAAACAACTCTACCCTATGCTTAACAGGCGTAGCACACTGAGTAGGAGGGTGTCCAGGTCCATGTACACCACACTTATCAGACCTCTGATGACGTATGCTGCTCCCGTCTGGGGATACGCTGCGCCCACACGTGTGCGCCGTCTGCAGCTCATACAGAACAAAGTACTCAGAATCATAAGCAACGCTCCGCGCTACACGCGCACCGCGGACCTTCACCGGGAATATCGGCTAGATACCATCTTACAGGTATTCCAAAAACTCTCCACACGACTGTATAGAAACACGAGACAGTCGCGTAACCCGTTTATTCTTTCTCTGGGTAACTACGACCACAACCATAGATGGAAACATAATAGACCAAAAACACTATTAGCACGAAACTAAACATCTATGGTCCATAGCACGCTAACACTACAATACTGGCGAGGCCCTGCAACACAGCTACTACTGAAAACGCCAGATGCTCGAACCGCCGAAAAACAGGCAACCGCAGGGAAACCGTACTGCACACAGCACGCAAACCAGCCACGCACAGCCCCTACACTGTGAGCTGATCCTTGACCGATCGACGACTAATGTATGACGACCTCGAACTGTTACAGGGAAGCAGCAGCCGCAGCAGGGCCTGCAACGAGCATCCACAACCACAAAGGTAACAATGCACGATACATCGCACTAACATAACCTCACCTTGCATGCACTGTCGCAGCTAGCAGGCCGCTACTGCCTTTACTACCCGTCCTACTGTTGCAGGTTTTTTTTTTCCCCCTCTTGGCGCTTGCCATGGCACTTTTTTCCCTCTGCCCTTACAAACTGCTACCCTTCGATCGCTTTCGTCCACTTCCTGTCTCCTGATGGACCATGTCAATAAGTAATTCTACCCAGAGGCATGGACAACATCACAGCCCGCATCCTGTGACTCGCGATTTGAAAACTAACATGTTACACGAAGGTGACAGTAGAACTTTTGGTTTGGTCACCACGTTGGCGTGGGCGTGGAGGGGCCCCATCCTTAAAAAAAACCATGCAGCGTGGTACAAATGGGCCCATCAACATGCCGAATGGACCGCTCAACATTGGCATCATGTTCTCTTCGCCGATGAGTGTCGCGTATACCTTCAACCAGGCAATCGTCGGATGTGTGTTTGGAGGTCAGGCTGAACGCCTTAGACACATTGTCCAGCCAGTGCAGTAAGGTGGGGGTTCCCTGCTGTTTTCGGATGGCATTATGTGGGGCCGACGTACGCCGCTGGTGGTTACGGAAGGCGCAGTAACGGCTAAACGAGACGTGAATGCCATTCTCCGTCCGATAGTGCAACCATATCGGCATCATACTGACGAGCTTCATGGATGGCAATTCGCTCCCCCACCGTGAACATCTTGTGAATGACTTCCTTCAGGATAACGACATCGCTCGACTAGAGTGGCCAGCATGTTCTCCAGACATGAACCGTATCGAATATGCATGGGATAGGTTTATGGACGACGTGACCCACCAACCACTGTGGGGGATCTACGCCGAGTCGCCGTTAAGGAGTGGGACAACCTGGACCAACAGTGCCTTGACGAACTTGTGGACAGTATGCCACTGCGAACACAGGTACGCATCAATGCAAGAAGACGTGCTGGGGTATCAGAGGAACTGGTGTGTACAGCAGTATGGACCACCACCTCTAAACGTATGGTGGTACAACATGCAATGTTTGGTTTTCATGAGCCACAGAAAGGGCGGAAATGATGTTTTGTTGATCTCTATTGCAATTTTCTGTACAGGTTTCAGAGCTGTCGGAACGAAGGTGATGCAAAACGTTTTTTTATGCGTGTATATAACCATGCTCTTTCATGTAACATCTACATAAATGTTTTCTTCATAATTTATGTAACTGTAATTAACATACGGATGTAACTTTAAAAGTAATAGTCTACGAGAGAACGGAAATGTTGAAACTTCACGTGTAATACTGGTTGACACACACTGTGTTTAGTCCCTCTGCAGCGACACTATTTTGGCGGGAACGGAGAAGGTGGATCTGGTGGTCGAACTTAAAGGGTCCTATGTGGTAACAGTTAGTCGGTGGCTAACATGCACAGTGATCGCATTTTGTGAGCGGAATGAGACAATAAGAGCAGCAAGATTATTTTATATAGCCTCGGATGTGAAAGAAGAGAATTTTCGGAGGTTGTTATATAGGAGCAGCCATGGATACTTTTGCCGCCTTATTCGAGTAGCTACAGGAGATCCACAGTGCCACCACCTTCGTCTCAACGAATCAGTTTGGCCACAGGAGGCCGCCACTGCTACCATCTTCATCTCAAAGAATCAGTTGTGTAGTGTATAACTGCATGGACCAGTTACGTGTTTTATTACCCAATAGTAAGTCTGAGTTCTCTAAACTTTGTGCTGAGCAACCACATTTTTTCCTTCATCGTTTACCGAGAAACTATAACGGAGGAATGTAATTATGGTAACAGTAATAAATTAAAAACTTAGCAACAGTTCATTCGTAGTATAAAAATAGAAAGTAGCTGATTTGCTACCTTCGTCTAAAACGGACAAATTAATCCGAAACACAAAATTCTGCAACCTCAGCTTTCACCGTTTAGGACTGACTAGTGGAATGGTCCCTTATTTAAACATTAGTTTTGAGCAGAGTTTCAAAAAATTAGAACCAGTTGGAGAATGCTGGTGATTTCTTGTAGTACTGAACCACTTACCACCTTTCGAGAAATACGGCGAAGAGTGGACTTACCAAATTTTCTTTTGTTTGCCTATTTAATTTATTGTATTGATTCTGTGCATCCTCAAATTGGGAGGCTCAAAATTTTTCAATCTTTGTTCGATTTCTACGTCCACTACAAGAATTAATAGAAATAAAGAGCCGAAAACCAGTTCTTTCAGAACCGATTATTCTCGGCGGTTTCAAGACTCAGCTTAAACTGACGTGGAAATAGCAGATATAACCAAAAACCGGTTGTTTTAGCGATAACCGCCATACCTACTCCCCCAGCCCCTCCATTTAAAAAATCACATACCGTGAGGTCAGGCGACCTTGCAGGCAGACTGTGCAATGGGAAATCCTTGGCCGACCAGTCGCTTGGACAGACCACTGTTAACACGTTCTCTTGCACACGTGTGCACTAGTGCGGTGCTACTGCGTCGCGCTGGCACAGAAAACGCGACGGCACACGTTGCGTAATGACCGATCGAGCGACGTAGTTGCGCCTGGAAACCTTTACATGCCACCACAATAACTGGCGGATTACCATTCGCGGCAAAGTAATTTTGTAGCTTCCATTTACCCCGAGATTCTCTTCTCATGCATGTATACGTTTGAAATACCGTGCAACGGCCTCATCCCCTTGTTTTTACTTATTTGTCCAGTAGCCCTGTCATCGGCGCTCTCCACTGGAAATTATTGTTCGGTTTAATTGAATACACCGTCAGTTTTTAATAAGTTCAAAGTGCGTTTCCAAAAGTTATGTTTATCTACAAATCGTCCCTTTTTTATACTTTTTTTATACTTTCCACTAAATCTGTATGTTTGGAATTTATTATACGAACGCATTCACGCTTGCACAGTATGAATGTAGTACTTCAATAATCTAATTGTACATTTAATACAAACTAACGAAGAGATAAATAATATTAAGCCTAGATCATACAGTAGCTAGTTGAATTTCGGAACAGTATGACATCTCTGACATGTTGGTAGGTGGGATACATCGATAGTCAGGTATCTTTGGAATGTCCAGAGCGTGTAACATAAGCTCTTTGGGCAATTTAGTTCAGGGTGAGAGAACAGGGCTGAAATAAGCCTGTTGAATGTTTACATGACATGAACGTTACGTATGAGTGGCTATATTAACAATGCAACGTTTTAAGTGGTCCATTGGCAATTGAAATTCTGCAGTGCTTAACTGAATTTCTTTTTTAAATATTACCTTGTAATAATATGTGACGCTCTGCATGTAATGTACGTAAAAATGAAGAATAATGTTTTAAAAGATATTTTATATAATACCAGCCCGCGGTTAAACAATAATTTATGAAGAAATGTTAAAGCCGAAACTCACTATCCACGTTAATGTGTCAACACGAAAGTTCTCTTTTTCAGGCTCAACAAACCGCAGGACTTTTTTTTTTCCTTTTTGAGAGGATGGAAGAAGCTGTGAAATACATATAGCTCACAACTCACTCGTTCACTAAAGGAAATAACTAATCTCTACGGTAAAACGGATGCAATCATTTGACAGTTTACTTTCATGGATGACTTTTTAGGCGTGTACCTGTTCCATGCGAACGGTGGTCACGTTGGCCATTACACGGTAACAGTGTTTTTTTTGGGATAAAATATAGCCTATGTGTTTATTCAGAATACAGGCTGTCTTCATTTCAAAGTTCATCCAAATCTGTCCAGCCGCTACGGCGTGAAGGAGTAACAAATATACTAACTCGACGAAGGAAAAAAAAAAAGATAAGCAATTTCTAGTTCAGAGCAGGTGGAATTTTATATATGCTATAACGTATGTGCTTATTATCAGAGGGTACGCTAGCATATCATAGTGAGATCCAGCCTCATTAAAAGCCTGCCGCGTTGCGTATGTAGGGCGCGACGCCTCCCTGCATCTACGTGGCATCGTCGACGTGGCTCTTCATGCGTCTCAGAAGTTGGGAGACCCGGAACGGCTGAAATGCAACGGGCTTGTATGTCAGAACGGACTGAACACTTTGAGGATTGTATAAGCATTGTTTGCATCACGCTGAATCGTATTATGTAGGACATATTAAACAATAACATATTAAACAGTTCAAAAGTAGAAGAAGCTTTTCCCAAGAGTAATTATAGTTCCACATTTCGTGTACATTTCTAAAAGTAGCCCTTGTATGAATTCGGGGTGTAAGCTACCTCCATTCCAAATTTCTTCCAAATCCGACCAGCCGCTTTAGTGTGAAAGAGTAGCAAACATACTCATACACAAACTTTGGCATTTATATTAGATGTGGGATTGTATACTCCTGTTATTTGGGTATTCTCCTTGCCTAACGGTAACCAGAAGATGGTCACATTCATGGGCGAGATTGACTGCCTTTAATAAAAATAAATAGGTAGAGTTTTAGCGATTTTTGGCCAAATAGAATAGTGTTTTTATATTTGAAATGAAAATTTCGGAATGAATCAGGCGTCAGTGGTTAAAGGTTGCAGAGGTACTGGAAGATTGCAATTTTATTGGCTGAACGACGGTAAACGCCGAGAATTACGTTACAAACGGGTAGACCGTTCGCCGGGTGCAAATCTTTCGATTTGACCCCACTGTGGCAACTTGCGCGTCGATGGGGACGAAATGACGGTGATTACGCCAACACGACACCCAGTCCCTGAACAGAGAAAATCTCCGACCCAGCCGGGAATCGAACCCGTGCCCTTTGAATTGACAGTCTGTCGCGCTGACCACTCAGCTACCGGGGGCGGACTTTTGGTGGTTAATGTATGGGAGTTGTAACGCCAGTGCAGCTAATGTGGCTATAAGAAAAGGCCATTAATTGGCAGTGAGTTTCGGGAGACAAATGGTTCATATTTCTCTGAGCACTATGGGACTTAACTTCTGAGGTCATCAGTCCCCGAGAACATAGAACTACTTAAACCTAAGTAACCTAAGGACATCACACACATCCATGCCCGAAGCAGGATTCGAACCTGCGACCGTAGCGGTCTCGCGGTTCCAGACTGTAGCGCCTAGAACCGCTCGGCCACCCCGGCCGGCTCCGGGAGACAAGGCCACTTGAAGTGCAGGGCCACAGACTTGTAGCTTTGGCACTCTGCAAAAGGCGGCCGAACTTGGAGGGCGCGACACACAGTGGGCCACGTTGCAGACACGGCGTCGCACCGCTGGTGCGCAGTAAACGTGAAGAACAGAACATCAAGGAAACCTGTTCATGAAGACATAATAACTAGCTCCAGTGAAACATCTACCACATCAGATCCTGTCGTCAGATTGCCACCAGTCGACTCAGTCAGAGTCTATCCCAACCTCGAATTCACTAGCAAGACTTGAGCAGCCGACTACCCTGAGACACGTGGTCCGGGTAGGACATGAATATGGTAGGAAAGTCACCTTCTCGGTAATGGAGACAGTACACACAATACAGCTCAAGTCAGTGAAACTCCCCACTGAAGTCGGAGCCCTGCCGGACTTACTTAAGAAAGTCTTCGAAAGACGAGGTGAAAAATTCGACCTGGACGATATCTATGAACAAGCAGTTTTGGCAAATGGACGCATCTCATTCGACTGGGGTAAGACATGGCCAAATGACAGAATCCACACATACTTTCCATAAACGACCACATGACGAAAATCACCATTGGCCAACGTAACACCCATAACAGCAGACTAGTGATGCAGGAGCTACGTAAGGAAGTGGAGGAGAGGGACTGGATGTGCTCTGTCTGCAGGAGCCGTACTCCCTAAATGGGAAAACAGCTTTCGCGGGTGCGACCCGGCAAGTCGTAAGCAGAGGGGAAGACCCAAGATAGGCAATTATAATAACTAATAAACTTCTAAGCGCCACAGTATTATCACAATTCACAACCAGCCACTGCAACGCCGTAGAGCTGCAGTATCCATCGGGAGCAATCGTCATCATCAACACGTATTTCCAGTATGGAGACGATATTGAGAGACATCTGGCACACCTTACCACAGCTATCACGGCGTTGCGGGGGCGGAAAGTGATTGTAACAGCTGACATAAATGCTAAATCCCCCCTATGGTACAGCGGTACCAGGGACCCTAATGGAGAAAAGGCAGAAGAGGCCATCATGGCCTTGCAGCTGGTGGTGGCTAACAAGCCGGGCAACCCTCCGACCTACGTGGCGGGAGGTGGCCAAGGCGCAAACACTGATGTGACCCTGGCTACGTCTAATGCTGCGTATCTCATTCAGCAATGGAGAGTAGAAGAGAAAGTCACCACTAGCGATCACAACCTCATCACCTTTACTAAAGGAGACAAGGAGAGCCGCTGGGCCATGGGGTGGGAGGTGCAATACAACTACAAAAGAGCCGATTGGGAAAGACTTGCTAGGGAGTGCGACATTCCTCCACTACAGAAGGTGACGGACACTTGAACATTGACGTAGACAACAGAGCCGAGGAACTGGTGAAAGTAATAACTCGAGCGGTGAAAGCTGCTGTACCTACTAGGAGGAAGGCCATGGCGACCTCTCCTTCACCATGGTCAGCTGAACTGGAGGCGATGCGCCGGTCTGTCAGAAGGCACAGGAGGCACTACCAGCGCAGTATCGTCTGGTTGGAAAGACAAAGATGGTTGCAGCTGTACCGGGAAGCCAAAGACAACTTCCAAAAACAACTACACGAAGTCAGGTCTAAAAGCTGGGAACACTTTGTTTTGAATCAACTACCGCTACAAGCTTGTCCGTGAGAAAATCCGCTCTCCTATGGAGCTCTCAACCGTCAGGTATGGGGGCGGGATGACGGAGTCTTGGCAGGAAACTGCTGCCTCTTGCCTGACGACACCGCGGATTAAGAGACAGATGAACAACGGCAGCCGCGGGATGATAACAACAGTGAATATGAAAATGAAACGACAGTTTACCCATTCTCTGAAGAGGAGGTAGCTGCCCATATAAAATTCCTGAAGAGAGGGAAAGCTCCCGGGGCGGAAGGCATTGTGGCAGAGGTGGTGCAATTCCTGGCCCCCCCAGATAGTCGCCCCTCTAACTCACCTCTCCAATCAATGTCTCAGGCAGAAAAAGTTCTCTTGAATCTGGAAGAGGGCAAATGTAGTAATCATCAAGAAAGGAGCTGCCAAAGACCCAGCAGAAATAAAACCTTACATACCAATCTGCCTGCTCGATCTGCTTGGGAAGGCTCTGGAGAGACTACTGGCTGACAGACTGGCTGCTGTGCGGGATGAGCAGCAGGCAGTTCGGCTTCAGGCCTGGGTGATCGGCATCTGATGCAATCGCCCTGGCGGCCGAGGTCTGTGGCTCTACCCCGTATAAGTACGTTGTCGGCATCATGGCGGGCATAAGTGGCGCCTTCGACAACCTGTGGTGGCCTTCGCTCTTCTGTTTACGGGAGAAGGAGTGCCCAGAGCCGCTATATGGGTGTCTGAGGAGCTATTGTGAAGATTGGGAGGTCTCGCTGTCATCCCCTATCACAAGAGTAAGAAAAACTATCACAAAAGGATGTCCCCAGGGCTCCCTATTCTGGGACATCCATATGGAACCCTTACTAGACAAACTACAGCAAAGTGATGAAGTGCTCGAGGTGATAGCCTACGCAGATGACCTCCTCCTACTGGTCGGCGGCCGTAGCCGAGAAGACATAGAGCCCAAGATAGAAAGTGCAATAGAAACACTACAACTTTGGTGTCGAAACACAAATATGAAGATCTCACCTGCCAAGTTCACATACCTTCTCCTAAAGGGACAGCTACTTCGTAATCCAACTGTCAGGATTGAGGAATCACCAGTTCTCCGGCGACGATAGACTCGCGACCTTGGTATCATCATTGATGAAAGGTGGTCCTTCAGCAGGCACATCGAAACAGTAACTCAAAGAGTCGTACAAGAAGTCAACAACCTAATCTCCATTGGACATAAACGATTTCATCTCCCACCACATCTCATCAAACTTTACCACAACAGCATACTCACCTCAATAGTGGGTTACGGCCTGGGAGTCTGGGCACACAGGCTCACGAGGGTGGTGCCGCCATGACAGTGATAACAGTGCAGAGAAATATGATTATGAGATGAGTGGGGGCCTACAGGACTACGCCGGGAGGAGCCCTGCTAGTCATCATGGGGCTCTGCCCCTTGGACATCAAAATTCGAGAACAGGCCGCTTGGTATTGCACAAAGAAGGAGAATATGGAGAAAAGAGAGGAAATTGCTGGCAGCAGGACTGGGAACAAGACTGAGGCCGGCTGCGGTGGTCTCGCGGTTCTAGGCGCGCAGTCCGGAACCGTGCGGCTGCTACGGTCGCAGGTTCGAATCCTGCCTCGGGCATGGATGTGTGTGATGTCCTTAGGTTAGTTAGGTTTAATTAGTTCTACGTTCTAGGGGACTAATGACCACAGCAGTTGAGTCCCATAGTGCTCAGAGCCATTTGAACAAGATTGAGATTAGGTTAAGAGGGGACCAGCTATGGCAACAACAGTGGAAAGGCGAAGAAACAGGGCGCAGAACTTTTGATTTTCCACCAGAAGTTAGGGGACGGATGGGACCGACGTATCTCGAACCAACCCGGGGACTGATTCACTTTCTCACTGGACATGGACCCTACTCGACATAAGGCGACACCTGCGTGTGACTGTGGTGTTCCGGAGGGTACTCCTGACCATGTCGTCTACGAGTGCCCCCTTTTCAATGATGTGGCTTCAGTGTTACTCGACCAACTACCACACTATGACACATATAAACTGCTCAGACGACACGACGGCTTTCAGACCTTTAATAAACTGGCTGACGTGATGTCACAGAAAGTCGTAAAGGATTACCTGAGAGAATTAAACTAGCATTGTTGAGAGACTTACCTAAACACTGATAGAGTCTGGTAGCCTATTCCCAAACCGCCTGGGCGCGGAAAGGCCGACTTGCTCAGTGTGGAATCCGCCGCGCCTCGGGACTCAGGGGGGGGGGGGGGGGGGGGGGGTGCAACCTCACCGATCTCGACAACGCACCGGATGTGACCTTAGAATAAGTTTAGTTGTAGGACTTACCCCCCCCCCCCCCCTCAGCTCTCGCCTGCACATCCAACAGTTTCTCCCCTCTGGCGGACGCAGCGAGACCATAACCTTCTACATGCCGCACCGTATACTGCATAACACTCCACAGCCCCAATTCGCTATCGACGTTGCGCTGCATGCGAAATTCGTTGCCCGAAATTCACTCATCTGAGTTCCTATATCGCTGATTACGCTAATACTGGGTCTCCCACATAAAACCGGTAAACGCCTTACGCCAGAGATTCAACCAACAATAAACTAACTAAATAAAGGGTGTTTCTAAATGAATATTCCGGTTTTAAGCATTTGTAGCATTCATTACATTTAACTTACAATGACAATAAAGTGTCATATTTCTCATTTTTCTCTTATCTTAAGCTTAGCACACACGAATATCTCTGCCAATAATAGCGCAAGTTTTGTATTAAGACGGTTGTGTGCGTTTTACATATAGTCCTTGGAAATGATCTAAATACATTATAGCTGATTCCCACCTGTTTTTACCAGTACGAAGTACTTTATTGACATGCGTAGAAATCAAGGATCCAGTTTCAGTATAAAATTAGTTAAGAGCGTTTTATTGATTTTCTTGTTTTGGGACATGTCTCCATGACGAGAGCGTGCACTTTGGTCCCTGTTACAGATTATGTATGTGACGTGATGACCCTCGGACTGCATCTTGACCTTGATCACCAAAACGGAAACCGCCAATGCACCCTATCTAACCATCCAAGCAAATGCTCTCAATGCAGTGAAACTGCTAACTGCCTGAACACGGGGACATCCTGTTACAGTCCCACGCACCTTCTCTGATCGGACCCATCCTCTGCTATGTAAATGTAGCACGAATTTGTGCTCCTCCAAATTTCTCACATGCCCTACAGATCCTAGAACACCGCGCACTCCACTTCGCCTTTCGGATCAGACTACTCTCTATGAACGTATAAAATTTTGCACACTTGTCTTCTATACTGACATTTTTGAACTGCCTACATTACTGTCCAACTTGCCACTAACCATCTAATACAGGGCATATCATAATTAATGGCGTAAACGCATACCGTTGTAAGTACACGATACTAGACGCAAAAAAGTCTCAGTAAGCATGTCGTAAGAGCAACTAGCAATTTTTCATCTCCAAAAATCTTCAAATGTGTGTGACTTCTTATGGGACCAAGCTGATTAGGTCACCGGTCCCTAGACTTACACACTACTTAAACTAACTTTTGCTAAGAACAACACACACCCATCCCGAGGGAGGACTCGAACCTCCGGCGGGTGGGGCCGGTTTCATCTTCGATACTGTGAAGCAAATCTCTTCTACTCCAAGCTCTTTGCTTTCTATATTATGAGAAGTGGTAGTATGGACCAAGACAAGAAAAAAATGTCCAGTAAAGATTTGCTCTAAAATGCATACCTTAAAACTTATGAACATTTTTACCTAGAAGAGCTATGTTTCAAAGTAGCGAAGATGAAAAAGTGCCCATAGCTCTTACCGTATGCATTTTAGAGCACACGTTTACTGGAGTTTTTTTTCTTTTTTTGGTCCATACTGCCACTTTACGAAACATGGAAAGCAAAGAGCTTGCAGAAGGAGAGATTTGTTTCACATTATCGTAGATGAAAAATTGCTCGTATCTCTTAAGATATGCACTTTTGACCTTATGTTTACTAACATCTTTTCGCTTCTACTATAGTGTACTTTCAACTGTATGCGTTTACGCCATTAATTGTGATACACCCTGTATTTTCCCCCTTTCTCTCCGATCCTAGACTCTACTGCGCCTACAGAAACACTACGCCCATACGTTCCTCACGTCAACTCTCAAGGAAACTTCAATCGCCTTTCCTTACCTAAGTATGCAGTCCGGCCAGATATGTAACTTTCCTTCCAGTTCCAGCAGAATCCACCCATCGTCAGCACTCCCCTGCATCAGCATAAAAAAATTAAAAAAAATGGTTCAAATGGCTCTGAGCACTATGGGACTTAACTGCTGTGGTCATCAGTCGCCTAGAACTTAGAACTACTTAAACCTAACTAACCTAAGGACATCACACACATCCATACCCGAGGCAGGATTCGAACCTGCGACCGCAGCGGTCGCGCGGTTTCAGACTGTAGCGCCTAGAACCGCACGGCCACTGAGGAAGGCAATGGACCAGCACCCTAAGGCCAGTTCCGAAACCTGTCTCTTACCACTCTTCCGAGTATATCAAACAAACATTCATCCACATGAAATCCACGCTTCATTCCACCCAAAAGGCCACAAATTTCATAATACTATTAACCCATGACACTCTACACAAACTCATTAATTCTTTTCCGCCCTCTGTGAAGTACTCGTATTTTAAACAATTTTAAAACCGCCTGAAGCTGACAGTACACTTCCTGCCAGTGTGGGAGAGACGAAATTAAAAAGAGATGGAAAATAATAAACTAAAAAATATAGATTAATAATGCTGACATGAGCCATGTGGGCTCCAATTCTTTTTACTTTTTTTGTTTATGTTCACCACTACCGTAATTTCAAAAGGTGAGTAATTTTTGTCAATTACCGATGCACATTTTTCATGGAAATACAGTGAAATGCCTATGATCGTTGTCTGTGGAGTTGAAAAGCGGCATTCATTTCGGCATACTGTTTTCATCAAGAATAGTGTGAGATTTTGTTATTCAGAGACTAAAATCAGGGTAAATCGGTATGAGAAAGTGCATTGGTAAGATTGAATGGTGGTGACTTGGAGTATGGTGCTGTACGTAATTGTAATATCTTTCCTTTATAAACAAAGAGATCAACTCTCTGGTTTGCGGAAGTTTCTGGCGTGCTTCCAAAAAACACCGTGTTGGATTTGATATGGTGAGGCGGGAAGCCGACAGCCAGACGCGACCGGCCGTGGGCAAGGACGGGCCCCCCGGGTGGTTGGTTCTTAGAACGGAGGCCGGAACGCCCGCCCCGTGGGGCAGCAGTCCATTGTCCACCTGTACGACTGCACAGACTGATGTGTGGTCGGCGGCCGGCGCAGGGAACGGGGACACCTTTCCCTGTCTGGGGGACCTGCTTTGAAGGTGGCCATCTACCTGTTGTGGAAAGCGAGCGCTATAGGAAACAAAGGCTAGTGTCGTAGCGGTTGTTGCTCTATTTCTCGAGCCCTGTGGTGCGAGGCTTACGGCACAGACGGGGACAGAACGCGCGATTAGCGTAATAGTATGAGAAGTCGTGATCACAGCTCGGAAGACAATGTTTTGAAAGTAAGGGATACGTTCGTGTTGTGAATGAAGATGCACTTTTTTCGCGGGATTCTCTAGCTGAAGGAAATCCTTGCGATTGGGCAGCAGTGCTTCTTAATTTTGCAATTGGCAACTAACACCGTTTGTCGCAAAGAAATTAAGACGGTGTAAGTGAGCGCCAAGAGAGAAGGTACTAGGTATTTGGTCGCATCGTCTCGCGCATTGATCGCGGAGGTGTGTGGGTCGAACCCGTGGACGGTAGCTATACAGGACAGATCGGCTCGATACTGCGTCGTGCTTGAGTCTGCAGCATCTTCACGAAGGGCCCTTTTTTCACATCATATCTTGCGAACCATGGATGAAGGGTATCAGAGGGATGCCATATTCGTCGACTTCCGGAAAGCGTTTTACTCGGTGCCCCACTGCAGACTCCTAACTAAGGTACGAGCATATGGGGGATTGGTTCCCAAATAAGTGAGTGGCTCGAAGACTTCTTAAGTAATAGAACCCAGTACGTTGTCCTCGATGGTGAGTGTTCATCGGAGGCGAGGGTATCATCTGGAGTGCCCCAGGGAACTGTGGTAGGCCCGCTGTTGTTTTGTATCTACATAAATCATCTTTTGGATAGGGTGGATAGCAGTGTGCGGCTGTTTGTTGATGATGCTGTGCTGTACGGGAAGGTTTGTCGTTGAGTGACTGTAGGAGGATACAAGATGACTTGGACAGGATTTGTGATAGGTGTAAAGAATGGCAGCTAACTCTAAATATAGATACATGTAAATTAATGCAGATGAAGAGGAAAAAGAATCCCGTTATGTTTGAATACTCCATTAGTAGTGCAGCGCTTAACACAGTCACGTCGATTAAATATTTGGGCGTAACACTGCAGAGCGATATGAAGTGGGACAAGCATGTAATGGCAGTTGTGGAAAAGGCGGATAGTCGTCTTTGGTTCATTGGTAGAATTTTTGGAATATGTGGTTCATCTGTAAAGGAGACCTCTTGTAAAACACTAATACGACCTATTCTTGAGTACTGCTCGAGCGTTTGGGATCCCTATGAGGTCGGATTGAGGGAGGACATAGAAGCAATTCAGAGGCGGGCTGCTAGATTTGTCACTGGTAGGTTTGATCATCACGCAAGTGTTACGCAAATGCTTCAGGAACTCGGGTGGGAGTCTCTAGAGGAAAGGAGACGTTTTTTTGGTGAATCGCTACTGAGGAAATTTAGAGAATCAACATTTGAGACTGACTGCAGTACAATTTTACTGCCGCCAACTTATATTTCGCGGAAAGACCACAAAGATAAGATAAGAGAGATTAGGGCTCGTACAGAGGCATATAGGCAGTCATTTTTCCCTCGTTCTGTTTGGGAATGGAACAGGGAGAGAAGATGCTAGTTGTGGTACGAGGTACCCTTCACCATGCACCTTATGGTGGATTGCAGAGAATGTATGTAGATGTAGATGTACTCCTGCAGCGTACAGCGCAATGCAACTCCGCCATAATATGCAGCACCGGCTGAGTAGTTAAATTCGGTTTCACACTTCTAGAATCCAAGACGATCGCCTGTCTCAAGTTAAAAAAAATACGCGTGTATGAATGTGTGAACCTTTGGTGATAGTCACCCACTTCTAGACACTGTTCCATTCGGGAATTTGTACGATTGTACACACTGGAATTATATTCTCAAGTGCGCAAGCAGTAAGTTAATAGATGGGTAAGTAACACTGCTATCCCCTGCCCGGGCAGCCGTGCGGTCCAACGCACTGCTTTCCAGGCGGGAAGGCGTGCCGGTCCCCGCACGAATCCGCCCGGCGGCTTAGTGTCGAGGTCCGGTGCGCCGGCCAGCCTGTGGATGGTTTTTAGGCGGTTTTCCATTTGCATCGGCGAATGCGGGCTTATTCCCCTTATTCCGCCTCATTTGGGGGGGGGGGGGGGTCCACTGGGGTCCGAACCGCACTGTAGCCCTGGGTTCCGTGTGGGGAGGCGGTGAGGTGAGTGGACTGCTGTGGCCTGTTGTGGGGTTGTGAACCACTGCGGGCTACGGCAGGGACGAAGCCTCTCCGTCGTTTCTAGATCCCCAGTTCGATATAATACAATAGAATACAACACTGCTATCCACTTAAACTTATACTTGAGATTGGAAACAGAACTGTCATTATTTCCATAGTTGAATTTATATGTCGTTAATTGATATATTTGTGAATACATTTGAGTGTTTCAACTGATCAATGTTGCCGTTTCCTACCGTGATTCTATCAAGTTACACGCAGTTAACGAGTGTTCAGTGAGATATTTTCAGTCACAGTAAATTTATGCAAGTACCTAAATTACTCGAGTCACCCACCGTTAATCAGATTCAGCTTTATGCATATTTTCCACTTTAAATCGATGCCAAGGCCAAAACTGCGTGTTATCCACTTACCTTTGCGCAGCACCGACATTTAATGGGTAGATCTTAAAGAAGCTGTCTGCCCACAGTTGGTTTTGAGGGATTGGGAATATAACAACCACCAGGATTCTGCAGCATTGATTAATCAGCTTGTTATCCACTGCAGATCAACCACTTGAAAATGAGTTAAGCTCGAAATTGCAATTGTGGAAATTATAATTAACAGTAAGAGGCGACAGCGAACTTGCCGTCATTTAATACATTTGGCTGTAAAGTGGCTGTCCGAGCTTTTCCGTCGGAGATGTTGTAAATAGTCTTCACGGATTTCCCGCTGGATGACATTGTGCAAATTCCGCAGTATGTCTTCGGTGCAACTGTTCGACATCTTCAGGTGTGTGAACCTTGTTGGTGCCTAGGTACGTCAGTTGCACGTAGGCGACGAAATATTGTGGAATATGCACAACGTCATCCAGCGGCAAACCCACGAAGACTGTCTGACTGTAATGTCAGCCTAGTGCGATCCAGATGACGAGGGTCAGTCAAGCCTGACATGCAGATATTTTGGGGTAGGGATGTATTTTACGGCCTTTCCATTAAAACAGACATGCAACTGACCGTTGAACTGCCTGCTACTGACATGGTAGCACGAACGTAGGGCAGTTGGGCCGGGTCTGAGGTGCCATTTTCGAAACTACTGCGACAAGACTGAGAGATCCCGGTCTGCCGACTCGACATGAGTACGATGACGAAGCAGAAGGCAAAAGCTATTGTACGCGGTGGAAAAAGAGCAGCAAGCGCAATTTCATTGAACGTGGCGCCCGGTGGCGGCGGTGCACAATGGCCGTGACCTTGAGAGGCGGTAGACGGGCCGGAGGCGGCCATTCATAGCGGCGGCTGAATCACGGCCCGGCGCGCCGCTCTGCGCGTAGGGAGGTCAAGGACTGCGCCACCCGCCTCCCGCCTCCCGCCTCCCGCCTCCAGCCACCAGCCTCCCGGAAGGGGATCAGCGGGCCCCCGCCCCCGCACGCTGCACGCCGGCGATTTATGTGCCGCCGGCACCGGCCGCCTGCCCCGCCTGCTCTGCACTGTGGCCCACCGGCGGGGGCGTAATAATGGACGCCGCGGGCGATAATCCGCGAAATTTATCACGCCACGAGTACAGCTCGGCACGTCATTAACTCGCGTTGGCAGGCATCCATCTGGAAGCACACCTTGTTGTCGTAAAGCAAGGCAGAGTGTCTGATGTCAGTCGACACAGGGAACACTGCAGCCGCAGTGCCAATGTGGGCATTAAGTGGTCCCCAGACGGTCAATAATATTCCGCAATATTTCCTGATGCGCAATAATATTGACTGTCTAGGTGTGACATTGAGAGGCTGAGCAATAATACTGAGAACGGATATACAGTGCCCTGCCCCGACATACTCTACCATCTGTGGACAATTGTGACAGTTTCTCCTTCAACCTGAGTTCTCTCGACAAGCTTTCGTGAGTGATATTTGACGCGCCCTAAACCAAATTTTCATCCACATTTTCTTCAGCTTGCAGCAAGGTAGAGCAATTGTCACAGCAACAGCTTTCCTGTCTTCCAACATTCCTAATCACAGTGTTATTGCACAATATCACTGTCAATATCATAGAGCAGGCTAGGAAGAATGTCAGTAATATTCAAAAACATTATTGTGCCTATTCTGTAGGAATCAGCATGGGTTTCGAAAAAGACGATCGTGTGAAACCCAGCTCGCGCTATTCGTCTACGAGACTCAGAAGGACACGGGTTCCCAGGTAGATGCCGTGTTTCCTGACTTCCGCAAGGCGTTTGATGCAATTCCCCACAGTCGTTTAATGAACAAATTAAGAGCATGTGGACTACCAGACCAATTTTGAGATTTGATTGAAGAGTTCCTGGAAAACAGAACACAGCATGTCATTCTCAGTGGAGAGAAGTCTTCCGAAGGAAGACTGATTTCAGGTGTGCCGCAGGGAAGAGTCGTAGGACCGTTGCTATTCACAATATACATAAATGACCTTGTGGATAACATCGGAAGTTTATTGAGGCTTTTTGCGAATGATGCTGTTGTATATACAGAGGTTGTAACAATGGAAAATTGTACTGAAATGCAGGAGGATCTGCAGCGAATTGACGCATGGTGCAGGGAATCGCAATTGAAATTCAATATAGACAAGTATAAAGTGCTGCGAATGCATAGAGAGAAAGCTCCTTTATCATTTAGCTACAATATAGCAAGTCAGCAACTGGAAGCAGTGAATCCCATAAATTGTCTGGGAGTAGGCATTAGGAGTGATTTAAGATGGAATGACCATATAAAATTAATCGTCGGTAAAACAGATGCCAGACAGAGACTCATTGGAAGAATCCTAAGGAAATGCAGTCCGAAAACAAAGGAAGTAGGTTACGGTACACTTGTAGATGTAGATGTACTGACCATCTAGAGACCGCTTTAGTGGCTGACATTGACGGGGGTCGACCAAATAATAATGACTCACGTGCCATAAAAAGTAATAATGAACATTTAACAGCGGAATTAGTACAGATCATCCCCTGAACTGTCTGTACGCAATATTATCGTTCAATATAGCCAACCACGCATTTGTAAATATTCGCGCCTGTGTTGAACTGTGGCATCAGAACCAGTTGTGAAAAATTCAAGGTTCTGCTTCTTGGCCCATGCCTCATCCAGGAAAATGGTGGATGGTGACGCTGTAGTGGGAGTGGGAATAAGCAATGTGCGAAGTGGGTGGAGAAGTTTGGTAACAGAGAAATGGACGTCGCTGATTAACCGACAAGTCAACAATTTCTGTCACAGTTGCCGGTCGAGGAGTTGAAATTAAGTGATTTGGGAAGACAGGTGTGTACACTATCAACGGAAAATGCTATACAACCACAGCTAAGGGCTCAGGGTACTTCTGAATGGTGAAAAAATAGAAATTTTTGTTTAACTTTATTAAATTAGATTATCTTACCTGGTTACATTGATATAAACTTTATTGGGCTTAGCATGAAAAATGAGAGTTATTTTCTAAATTTCATCGTTAGGATCGTGTACGCTGCCACTCCACCTTTATTTCAATTACAGAAACCATTAGAATTTCGCAAAACAGTTATTAAGTTTTTATTGCCAGCGGTTCCGTTTGGGATATATTTATATAACGGTAACACTGCTTGTTTATAGCATTTCTAAATGATAATTTTGGCCCTATTTGGTTTAACTTTGCTAAGGTGGTCTGTTTGCATTCTACTGAAGATTTGTTGCCGAAGTTCTACCGATAGTTGTGGATATAGATTATCTTTAGTGTGCAGTGACAATTTCAATGATGGGTTGATAGGTACAGAGGAAATGCTGAGAAATTTGAGCATTATATATGACTCTTATATGAAAGACTAATTGCTTCTCTGTGATAGACTACAGATGCAGGAAGCTGAAAGGTTCGTGCGAAAAGTCACCAAAGAGCAAGAGATGCTAAAAGGAATACCAAAAGGAAGGTTGAAAATGAAATGGTTCAAATGGCTCTGAGCACTATGGGACTTACCTCCTGTGGTCATCAGTCCCCTAGAATTTAGAACTACTTAAACCTAACTAACCCAAGGACGTCACAAACACCCATGCCCGAGGCAGGATTCGAACCTGCGACCGCAGCGGTCACGCGGTTCCAGACTGTAGCGTCTAGAACCGCTCGGCCACTCCGGCAGGATGTTGAAAATGAAGAAATGCAACGGAAACAACTATGTTTCGGAAATATTCTGAGGTACAGTTTAACATGACTCATGTCTTTATTCGCTGTTTCCCACGAGTTCTTTTTTTTTTAAATTTATGTATTTATAATTCCTTACGCTCATAAAGCATTGTACTAAATTTTTCTGTAACTTGCAGCTGTGCTTACTTATCCAGTAGACATAAACTTTAGTGTAGTTTCAACCAAATTATAGAGAAACAAAATATTTTATTAGGAAAAATGTTTTAAAAATTATTATGTAAGATGTAATAATATTTTATTGGTTAATATGCATAATGTGTGGAATTACATAGTATCTGTCATCAAAATACATATTTATGGTAAATATTTGGTCTCCTTCACATGTGTATTATAGGGTTAAATGGTACCTGAATTTGACGAAGCAATTTAGAAAATTTTGTGCTGCAATTTCTTTGTTATTGTTTCTTAAAAACATCAGTACGTCGCAAATTGTTCAAATTACTCGAAAATTATTTAGATAGTATTTGGCATTAACTGTGGCAAACTGTAAAACGTATACCAAATAAATAGTGCTCGAAAGAAATGGGTGCTTATTTTAACATAATATGGAGCTGAGAAAGTACGCTCTTTCCTTAAGAAAATTGAGGAGGGAATAATGCACGCAACCACACGTCTTTATTCCACACCCAAGCGATTTCAAAAACGGAATTGTTCAGTGGCACCCCACGCACCCTACAGTCCTGATTCGGCTCCGTCTAGCTTCTTCCTGTTTGCAGCTATGAAATACAATCTACGTACTTGTAGGTCCAATGACTTGAGTGAGTTCCAAACAGCGTTAAAATCGTGCCTCAACAAGCAAGCTCATGTATTTTTGGAATCTGGTTTTGATGCTCGAGTTCAACGGTGCCGCAGTTGTGTACAAGTAAATGATGACTGCGTCGAACTGTAGTATTGAGTAAGATGTCATTTCAGGCAATGATCTGTACTAATTCCGCAGTTGAATGTTCATTATTAATTTTTTTAACACACGATGCATAACGTTTTGACCCACCCTCGTACATCTGCATATACATACTTCACAAGCCACCTTGTGGTGACTAGTGGAGGGTACTTAAAGTACCCCTATCATTTCGTGTCTTTCCTGTTCCAGTCGCGAATGGTACATGGGAAGAATGATTGTTAGAGCTTTCCATAAGAAGGGTGACCTCACAGATATCAGTGTACCGCTTGACATTTATTTTATTTATTTATTGCCAAATTATAGACCTGTTACCTCATTTTCTAAAACAGGTTGCACATTTTACAATTTTCGTTTTTCATCTTTTTCCTGTTTTCTTTTCTTTTATTTCTACTAAAACATTTACAAAGAATAATACTTATCAAAATAACAATAATTTAAGGTTGAAATACAAATAATTTTTCGAAGAATAATATGTAAAGATGATTTGTTAGTACCATCCCCGAATGTGACTGACTGTGAATACCACCGAATGATTTCTTCGAGGCGATGACTGCCAGTCATACTCACAGAAACACACATTAGGTGCCCATCCGTGTACAGCGTTTGGTGATTTCTTGGCTAGATAGCCACCAACTTATGCTTATTCACTGTCACATCTCCACTTCCCCCTCCTGTTCCTCCTCATTTTCAGTGTTTTCGTTGTCACTGTGAGTATCGCTGTGCACCCTCTGGAGACTTCTGTTACACAGGCATGTCTGTTACGTCGTGTAGGCATTTTCTCTTCATTTAATGTTTTTGAAATACGGTTTGTCAATACGTTTAATTGTGCCCATTGTTCTTCGTC
Organism: Schistocerca gregaria; assembly: GCF_023897955.1. Taxonomy (NCBI): domain Eukaryota; kingdom Metazoa; phylum Arthropoda; class Insecta; order Orthoptera; family Acrididae; genus Schistocerca; species Schistocerca gregaria. The sequence goes on along the minus strand of NC_064924.1, from coordinate 670,493,137 downwards.
TCTTATTGCTGTGTATATATCTATTTCTGTATCTGTGTAGCTAAGTATAGTGTATGTCTATTGTTCGCATACTGCCCACAGAAAAAGACTGTGTTCTGGGGAACCTTCTTCCTCGCATGTGCATGTAGGTGTCTGCCTCAGACTCACGCGGTTTAAGTGCGTGGGATAAGGTCCGTGCCCGGTTAAGAAATGTACCATACCGTGGATGGGATCGATATGTCTCATTCTCAACCGCTCCCTTATGTCAGGGAGTAAGTCGTGCAGCCTACGTTCCTTATCACTTACATCCCACTCACCTCGCCACGTATCCAAACGCCAACTTTTAAGGTGGCGTATCGTCTCTATCGGCACACCAGCTATTGTGTGTACCTTATCTAGTCTACCCACCTTTAACCAGTACCTTGCAGCTCTGTATTTGATCGTGATATGTATTGGGTATATTCCGAGCACCACACACAGTGCATCCGCTGAGGTGGTACCGAAGGCTCCAGACAGCCTAAGTAGGACACTTCTCAGCCCTCGTATGACGGATGCTTTGTCGGTGACCACGTTCAGTCTATGTGCCCACGTGTTAGCTGCAAAGCTGAGTACTGATTCGAAGAGCGCACAGTGGTATGGACGTGTGACTGGTAGAGGTAGTCTGTACTGTTTTGAATTTAGCCTCACCAGTTTGTGGAGTATTTTTTCTGCTTAGTCTGTTGTTAGCCTTGTATGTTCGTGGAAATTCAATTTTTCATCTTTGTTTACTCCATGTGCTCCTTCGATGTTTGTGTCCCCAATTTTAACCGAAGGATTCCTTTGCAGTGGTTCTTTCAGTAATGTGTTTCTTGTTTTGTTTTCGGTTATCCTGAGTTTACTGTTGTTTGTAGTGTTCCACTGGTATTCTCTTCTAACTGGGCTTTGTTGTTTGCAGTGACTACAACTAACAGGTCATCTGCGTAGGCGACAATTCCGTCTGACGTGTCATCCCCATCCAGAGCTTGTAGGAGGGGTTCGATTGTTATGTCCCAGAAGATGGGGCCGCAGATCGACCCTTGAGGACATCCTTTGGTATCAAACACCTTCTTTCATTTTCTAAAATTTTTGAGAAGGTAATATCTTCCAGCGTTGTCATCCATTTAAGCAGTATGGGGTATTTGGCCAATCACAATTTAGATTTTACAGGGGCCACTCTACTGGGTCAGTTGAGAGCATTATTAAAATTTTTAAATGACTGTATATCGCCAGTTGGGACTTCTGTGGTTTGTCGAAGACATGTTTTTATGTCAGTCTTAATATTATATTAGATAAGTTTTCATGGAATATGTGGTATAGCACATGTCTGGTGTAGTCTTTATTTAAGAAACGGAATGCCATAACTTACCCTAGACTGTACGAATAACACAAAGGAAGAACGCCATGATAAATTACTATTGGAGTCCCGTAGCTTTCCATCACTGACACAGTTCTTGCTTTATAATGATGATTTACCGTTATATTTGAATCAGGAGGCAGAATTACTCCTGTCTACAAGTGATAGAAGTATGGTTGTGAACCGAACAAGTAAGTATCGACTGGGGAAGCTGTAGGAGATTAGCCGGCCGAAGTGGTCGAGCGGTTCTAAGCGCTACAGTCTGGAACCACGCGACCGCTGCGGTCGCAGGTTCGAATCCTGCCTCGGGCATTGATGTGTGTGATGTCCCTAGGTTAGTTAGGTTTAAGTAGTTCTAAGTCCTAGGGGACTGATGACCTCAGAAGTTAAGTCCCATAGTGCTCAGAGCTATTTGAACCATTTTGTTTGGTAGGACATTATGTTTCTGTAAAAGTTACTGATTTTGCTCAAGTGGGCAGACTTTAATTCTGGCAGAACATAGCTTATCCATTTTTGTTAGAAACAGCCTCCGTTGTTCTCAGCGGTAACTGCGTTTCGTTGGCATATAGTAACATCGTATCGTAGTTTCACGTTTTTACAGAATTTTCCGTAATAGGTTCTTAACAACGAGAAAAATGTTTCAAAATACTTCACGTATAGAAAGTGTCATGTCATCTGTATCGGCTCTCCGTAGTTTTATGGTTATTTCGTTAAGAAATTAGTGCTGTTTTTCTCGCCTACATGCTGCTTAGTGTGGCACGTGAAAATACTTTTTTACATAACTAACTTAACGTTGAAGAGTACTGTCAAGTACTTGACATTTTCGTGTTTAGATAGTAATAGAGCGTGATTTGTGGCAATGCCGCATACCAAAGCTTATTCTTGTACGTGGTAACGTGCAAAAAGGGTAAAAACATTACTGTTTTTTACCTCAATCATTTTAACTTAGTCTCAGGCAGTGACGTGAGCTGTTACGTGAACTGCTCCGCAGTACTTGTGGCTGGCTCCCACGGTATGAAGCTGAGCTAGGGACGCCATCGTGGTATTGCTGGGTGAGAGACGCCAACTTTCTGCCTTAAGCCCGCCAATCGGAGCACGTGTGCCGTCACGTGAGATACGCGAGAGGGTCGGCGAGGTAGCGGCCGCAACAGCGGTTCGCTCTCTTGCCTGCCAGTTTCCTTACCCTCTGGACGTCTCCGACAGTCCTTCCTATTGAAGGCGAAATGCTCTTTCCAGCCAGTTTTCATGAGCACTGTATCCCTTACCGCTAGTTATTGGGAATAAACCCATTTTTTCCATGAATCCTGGCATTTATAATTTTACGTGTAGGAAAAGCAACCCGGATGCCCGCCTGCCGCCATCCTGACATGCAGATCCTCTCCGCCTCTTGTCAGCCGAAACACTACTTTGCTTCACTTGGTTAAGGATGGATTTTAGCATGTAATGTATATTAGTTCTTACAGGAGCCTCCATCATTTGATGATTTGCTGGTTTAATCACAATTGTTGAAAATGAAGCGTAGGAAAAGGAAGACAGTTACCGCAATCAAAGGCTTTCGAAACATTAAACCAGTGGTTCATTTCCAACGTAGTTTGTTGCTATAGTCTACAATCGCGATTGTATTTCTGGAAATAACTAGCTAGCCACTGATGGAACTTAGATACAAAACAGCATTGTAACTTTTGAATGTACTAAGAGTGGTAAAAGCAACGGCAAAGAGAAAACACAAAAACTCTGAAAATATCGCTAGCAATGTGATATGGGTATTACAGAAATGCACAGAATAGCATACTAATGTGCTTCAAATATAAAAATAAAAAAAAACAGCAACTTGCGCAACCAAACAGTGTCTGAGATACTAATACTGTTTTTCTATTGCCAGTAATCATTGTTAAAAATGTTCTTATGGCTTTCTGTTGATTTCCAGGAAAAACTGCTTCGTATTACTGGCAATATTTTCCGAAATGTGGATTTTTCCACTCGTTATTACCAATATTACAGCGCACAGTTTACCAAAATACCAACATCTAGACAGTGAGCTAATAAGTTAGTCCGAGCTAAAATAAAAAAGAGCCTCGGAAGCATTAACAGAAGCGATAACGCAAGTAAATAGGATATGAGCGAAACTTCTAATTAAAAAATGTCTAAGAGATACACAGAGCGGTTCGTACATATTATCATTTAACAATAAGTTTTTTTAATGAACGCGCACAGTTAAATATACAGTACAATCACGTAAACAATGAAAATGTACCGATCTGAAGGAAAGTTCGTAAGACAAAAAAGTCTTCATTCCCTTACTGCGACGTGTTTATCAAAAATGTCAAGACTCATACCTGGAATAGCAATCCAAATTTCCCCCTTAGCCCACCTCATTAATCTGCGTTTAATGTGGGTTTTCCAGGTGTTTTGCGCCATGACAACTTACACTCTTCCTGGTGTGTTACCGAACTGATGGCGAGACGTATCCAGGGAAACAGGTTTCATTGTTCGTAGAGCTTCACAAAGAGCACGCTTATTGATTTGAGTTATGACCTGGTGCGAAGATGGCTTTCCGGAATATTGCAGGTTTAAATCGATTTGTGAATAATTTACCCCATTAGATGGACGTTTTTACCTGATGTCGTATCACTGTAAACTAAGCAATGTGAATAAATGCGAGCCTTTTGAACCGTGACGCACAGCTCTTTTTTCTTAACAGATTTCATTGCTTGACTAGGAGAAGGACGTAAGTTCGTTGCGAAGTAATGCGTGACTCATTGGCTAAAGTCAGAGTGAACTACTTTGATGAGGGTGAAGGTTGAGTTTTTCTTACTGAGTTAACAGCGTTTCAGCACTTACGAAACCAAAGATTCATCTTTACCTGGTCTCAAGAAATCAAATAGTGCGACAAATCTACTTTATTTTAATTTAGAATAATTCCCCAGATGCTTTCATTTCTGTGTGCCATTGAAGTTAAGCGCTGTCATGCTGTTCTTAGGCGCTACACTCGTATATGGGAACAGCGACACTGAAATCTACGTGTGCCTTCATTTACATTTTTTGCAGTTTCGCTAAATTACTTCAAGGTATTCTGGGATGGTTCTCTAAACAATCAGACGAACACCTTTTTATCTTTATCAAAATACGATAGTGCTATGTCTGCCATAGCAAATGAGGCGTCAAAATACAGACGTCTTTCCTATAAAATGGCGAAGATTACATACTCAGTGTACAACCAAGTCGAGATCAGCCTAATTGTAACATCACGACAAACATTTTTCTGTGCAATAATGATGATGCCTTCAGCTGCGTGTATTAATTTTCGTTTATTTACGGACGGCTTTGAGTGGGTCAATTCACCATATTCAGGTTCCTAGGTATAGTAAACATATTATTCAACATATTATATAAAACTTAGAATTCAAATAGTGAAGATATCAACTACACAAAGTGTATCTCTTCTAACAACTCTTTTTGTGGAGAACCAAATAGCCTATATTATAACTATGTAGGGATCTCGAGTGTTGAGAACTGTATAACTCTTATGTATAACAGAACATTTATAGTTGATTTGGTTACAACTTAAGTTGGCCAGAATTGAAACACGTGTTAAAAGATACAATGATGTGAGGTAGAAACACTATTTGTAACATAATAGGCTGCATGTGATTAAGTACGATGGTCCACATACTTCTCCCAGTCAAGGTAGGTATACGATCTGGAGTGTAATTTCTGTACATGTGGTATGTTTTAATAGTAAGGTATATTTTGTTTGTGTAACAAAATGTAATCTTGTGTGGGAATAAATAGTTTGACATGTGTATCATTCCAGAAGAGGACTCTTGTCTGACGTAAACATATCATATGTGAAATAAATATAGCATGTGTCGATATCTATAGGCTGACGTGAACATCGGTGTAGTTGTTTACTACCAGCAGCATAGCATACATAGAAAATCACGATGTATAAGTTCAATCGGAATGTCGAAAATGCTCACTTTTATAAGGTATGGTAATCACGTTTACAAAACAAGAATACCATTATACTTACAGTAAAGGTCCACTAGTATCGGTGTATGCAAAAGTGAACTGAATATAACATAATATATGGGAGTCCGTCTATAATCAGGGTTATCTTTCACAAGTAATACGTAAAGTTAATCTCTATGCCTCCATGTAACTTTCGTTTGTGGTGCATTCGAATGTTGACATCATCTTAATTCTTTGAAGGAAGTAGAGTCTTAAGATAATAAAATACACTGGGAAAAAAACAAAAATTACAAACAGTATCATGTAAATGCCATGCGACAGATTGATATACATGGTTGCAGTAATGATATATAACTCTCTGTATTAAAAAGAATCTTATGGATCCATATAACAAAATGTAAGTACCAAAATATTATATAGGAATCACGACAGCCACTGTTGTGTTCAGCTTTTGTAATGACTTTAGAAAGTGATGGAACAAATCTGCAGAATAAAAGTGAAGCGTATGTGATGGAAAACACGGCAATTATATAGGCATAATCACTATTGCTCATAAATGTATTAGCTGCTGTCCCAATTGCTGTCAGAAGATGCAAGCATCTAAAAAACATTTTTCAGTAGAACTGAACCATCTTCAGCGGAATTTATTCTGAAAACCAGATATATCTGAAACGTAGATACGCAATTCTATAGAAGGAAATACAATTTTCATCTCATGAGTACTAGTGAATACTTGGTGCGCTGCATTAGAAATAAAATGATCAATCTTTTCAGCCGAATACTAAGCGAAATGTAGCGGGGCAATAAGTGTTCCAACTGCCAATACATCGGGACAAATTTCACTTACGGCATTATTTACCTTGCAACCAAGGGAAACCAAGTGAGGGTGTTTAGAACTATTTTTATTTTAACTTTGGTACAACGTGTTCCAGTAAGAAAATATGAAACCCTCGTGTACTTGTAAGTATATTAATGTACACAGAGGAAAGTAGGTGACTTAGAGGTGTACAGCGTTCTCATGTCGTTTCGATCGCACACGATGCCAACGTCGGTCGCTACTTCGTGCTACATAAAAAGCAAATGAAACAAGGTAAGGAAAATGCACCGCATAAATATGGTATTACAACACTTACTGCAAGTATGTTCACGTATGACATGAGTTTAAACCAAGTACATCAATGCTATTTCTTCTCATGTTCTGTGAAACTCACAAGTTTAGGTGGTGTGTTAGGTTTTTCTTAATTTCTCACACATTCGCTGCACTCGTGTACGCCAGCCACACATAAAATGAAGTGTTCAAGCAAGTCTCGAGATCACATTTTAGATGTTTATATTCTCTTCTTGTCTGAACTCATACCATCCACGTCTCACATTCGCAGAAGGCTACACTCCAGACGAAAACTTTCAAAAACGTTTCCTTGACACTGAAATATACATCTCATGTCAAAAAATTCATCTTTTTCACAAATTTTTTTCACGATGTTGGCATTCTGTCTTTTATATCCTCTCTACCTCGACAATCATAATTTATTTTACTACTCAAACAACAAAAGCCATAGCCTACTTTTGGTCTCACTGATTCTCTCAGCATCACCTGATTTAAATCGACTGCTCTCCATTAGCCTCTTTTTACTTTTGTTGTTGTACATTTTTAACCTGTTTGCTACGAATTTTGCTCAACTGATCTTCCAAATCCTTCATCGTGTCTGACAAAAGCTATGATTTTATTTCTTCTGTTCGGCCTATAATTCGCTTTTCAGATTGTTCCTTAGGTTTTTCTTTGCTGTTTGCTCAGTGTATAGTTGAATAACAAGAGAGACAGGTTGCAACCACGTCGCACACTTCCTTTTGGTAGTATTGCTTCCCTGCTCTTATAACTGCGGTTTGATTTCTGTACAAGTTGCAGATGACCTTCCACTCTGTATTTTATGCCTGCTACCTTCAGACTGTATGTCATTTAACATTATCAGAAGCTTTCATAAATCTGCAATTACTGTGAATACAATTTGCCTTTCTCAAGTCTATCTCCTAACAAACCAAATGTTTTTTTAAATTCTAATCTTTGATTACAATATAAAGTCCTTCGAGGATGACCGGTTTCAGTTAGTATTGACCATGTTCAGATCTACAATATAAGAAAATAATATACACCTAGTGCACAATCTATCTTTCAAAACAATACAGCATTTTATAACCCGATATACTATCATACAAACTGGAAAACGCATAGATAAAATAAGGTACAGAGTCCCTGTTCTACACCATTTCCTATGTGATAAAGCCGTAATGGCATCGTCAAAACATATAAATACACTCAGCAAAGCACTGAGCTGACAAATGTCTTAGGCTCAGTGTCGCTTCATGTGTTCCTACACTCCTCCGAAGCCGAAGCTGATCTGCTAGTCTTTTCCCCCTTCTGCCAATAACTGGTGTCAGTAGTTTGCAACTGTGACTTATTAAAATGATATTCTGTAATGTTCACATCTGCGTGCATCTGTCTTCTGGCTAATTGGAACTGTGGTTTTATTCTTGAAATCTGAGAATATCTCATTATTCAAGTATGTCTTGCGTACTATGTGGAATGGTTTTATCAGATTTTCATGATTCTAAGGGTTTGTCATCCACTCTAGCCTTTCAGTGGCCATGTCTAATTCTCCTTGCAGTGTCACAGCTCCCATCACCTCTTCCTGTACTTCCTCCTCCTTTTTATAACGATGTCTTCAAGTTAGCTGCCCTTGTATAGCCTTTCTATGTATGTCTCCCACCTTTCAGCCTTCTCTTCTTAGCATAGTGCTTGCTTGTTATCGTATAGATACTTTTCATTTCTCCAAAAATCTCCTTAATATTGCTACAGACTGCATCTATTTTTCTCATACTTACGCATAGTTCTATAGATCTTAATTTCTCCACTAGCCATTCTTGCTGTTTGTAAATCTCATTTCTCAACCGTCTCCGTACCCTTTCGCCTGTATAATTTGCTGAGTTTTATTTTTTCTCCTTTCATGAATTAAATTCAATATCTAGGGTATTATCCAACGATTTCTACTAGGGCTTGTCTTTTTACCTGTTTGATTCTCTACTACTAGTATATTATTCAGGGATTTCTACTAGCACTTGGCTTATTGCCTGTTTGATCCTCTATTAGTCTTGTATCCCAGCATTAAGGCAACTGAGGAGCAGATTCAGAGGTTGCTATCGACTCTGCTCAGTCGCTCACAGACACGTCGCCCTCGAGAGGAGGTGCTCGCTTTACGTCAAGTGGTGTCCTCACCTAAAGCGAATTATCCAGTACGTAAGGATATGCATTCGCCGTGCAGCAGCCCTACAAATCCTTGAACATCTTCCACTCCGCCCTGCTTTCCACATACGTTTACCATCTCGTCAAATTTCCACCCCTCTTAACCTAAATGGTTCAAATGGTTCTAAGCACTATGGGACTTAATTTCTGGGGTCATCAGTCCCCTAGGACTTAGAACTACTTAAACCTAACTAACCTAAGGACATCACACACAGCCATGCCCGAGGCAGGATTCGAACCTACGACCGTAGCGGTCGCGCGGTTCAAGACTGAAGCGCCTAGAACCGTTTGGCCACTCTGGCCGGCGCAGGATTCGAACGTGCGACCGTAGCAGCAGCGCGGTTCCGGGCTGAAGCGCCTAGAACCGCTCGGCCACAACGGCCGGCTTCTTAACCTAAACAGAAAGCCCCCGTATATCCCGCACTACCCGCAAGTTAGATTCCAACAATCCTTCTTTGCCGTCTCATCACCAGTACTGATACGCTGTTACGCCTTTACCAAAACATGGCGCCCTTTCTACACCTGCACCACTCAATACCCTAATCCAACGCAACTTCAAACGTCTTCCTGACACAGACATTGAAATCGGCAACGATATCTATCCATACTACGAAATACCGCTCCGCTCCACCTATCACATTTCATATCATGGCTCCCCTCTAGCTGTTCCCTCTCCATCTCTCTTGATTGTACGGCTCTACCCACCCACCGGACTGCTCGTCATCCTGTGTTAATGCCACAACCACTCCTACACCTACCTTCATCTCCATAGTTACTACTCAACGGACTCATATATTTTTCTGCTCACACCGTTCAACCCTGTGGAACACGTTTTTATGACGTCGATGTTAGAATGTCACCATTTCTGTAATACACATTTTTGTTTTTGTGTTTCAGTTCTTTGAATTTAATTTAAACGACGAAGAAATTCAACAGTTTTAATGATTTACACAAACGCCAACAAAATTCGCCCTTAACGCACACAGATACGACTGGATCACCCTACTGGAGGATTTCGCTGTTCCGCTCGGCGATTTGGCTTTGGATCCTCGGACCTTTTCGATGTACTATTTCGCTCTGTTTTTGGCACTCGTGCACTAACACTCGGCACAGACAGGGAAGGAAGTATTTAAACTGTAATGCGAATCTTATTTCAGAATGTGTAAGTCATGGGGCAGCGATACGGACATACAGATGGCGGTAGTATCGCGTAGACAAGGTGCAAAACTGCATTACTTTGGCGGAGCTGTCATTTGTGCTCAGGTGATTCATGTAAAAAGCTTACCGAAGTAATTACGGCCGCACGACGGGAATGAACAAACTTTCAACGGGAATTGGTAATTGGAGCTAGACGCACGGGAAACTCCATTTCGAAAATCGTTAGGGAATTCAGTACTCCGAGATCCACAGTGTCAATACTGTACCAAGCACCACACGTTTCAGTAATTGCTTCTCAGCACGGGCAACACAGTGGCTGATGGCATTCACAGACTTTGCGTAGAGTTGGCAGCGCTAACAGACGCAGAACACTGCAGACGTGAGCTCGGGACGTACGACGAGCGTATCCGTCAGGGCGGTGCGCTGCTGGGCTGCGGCAGTCAACAAGCGACGCGGGTGCCTTTGCTAACAGCACGTCAGCGCTCGCAGAGCCTCTCGGGCTCTTCACTACGGCGGCTGGACCCTGGACACTGGAAAACCGTGGCCTGGTCAGCTGAGTGCCGGTTTCAATTGGTCAGAGCTGATGGTAGGGTTCAGACCCCACGAATCCACGGGTACAGGTTGTCAACAAAGCACTGTACAGATTGGTGGTGACTCCCTGTGTTTACAGGGAATGAGCTGGGTCCTGGATGTGCGGCCACTTGGAGACCATCAGCAGCCATTCACTGACTTCACGTTCCCAAACAACGACGCATTTTTATGGATAACAAAGTACCATGTCACTGTGACGCAGTTGTTTGCAATTCGTTTGAAAAATATTCTGGTTCATTCGAGCGAATGGTTTTCACATCCAGATAGCCCGACATGAATCGGATCGAACGTTTACGGGACATAACGAGACGTCAGTCCGTGCAGAAAATCCTGCACCGGCAACACTTCCGCAGTTATGGACAGCTATAGAGGCATCATGGCTCAGTATTCCTGCACGGGACTTCCAACGTCTTGTCGAGTCAATGCCACGTCGATTCGATGCAGTGTGCTGCGCAAAAGGAGGTCCGACACGCCATAATAAGGTATCCGATGACTTTTGTCTCCTCATTATATTGCATTACTAAGAAGTCCAACAATGGATACTGAGAAATTTAACATTGTTGCTGAAAGCCAAGATATCATTTCGTGTTTGCTATCAAGTTGTCCCAGACGCCGACGAAAAGTTCAGTAAATGCTGTAACATCCCACCCGTCACTTTTCTGGTTTTGGCGTGTCTTCACCTCAGCTAATTGACTAACAGATCAAGAGAGAGTGCAAAATTGCCGCAATATCAGATAACGCAAAGAAAGTAATAAGGCCCTGTGACTCCTGATTGAACTGCGGTGGCAGTGTTGACATTAAGTGATTCAGAATTGATCACTTTTAATTAAAAAGGAGTGCACATTGGTGTTATATTCAGCTATTGAACACCAGATGCAAATGTTGAACATAAAATTAATTAAGAAAGTGACTTGGGATTTCAACTACTTGATTGAAAACAGATACAATCGATTAGCACACATTTATTTTAACTCCCGACCTTCAATCATCACATTACATGAATCACCTAACAGGCAGTGGTAATAAATTGCGTTTACGTGGAGTAAAGCGCAATGAATCAAAATTAATTCCTATCGACTGACCCAGACGTAATGCGATGAGTGAGAACAATTCCCCAATACACGGCCCATGAAACCCTCATGGAATCTTTGCCGACTTGATCCAACAAATTAACCAGTGTCCTAACTCAAGCCGGAGCGGGCGCAATATCACCGAATTCAGCGTGGCGGGGCGTCGTCGTTGTGTGGACGTCGGCCGGCCTCGTGGTGCTGCAAGGCTGCGCTCGTCTATTCGATCCTAGCTATCTTGCTTAGTACATAGCTGAACGAAAACTTTCTATCTCCAAGCTCAATCGTTCCATTTGCTAAGTCGTAAACTGCAGAGATGCTCACTCTTTCTTAGGCAAGCTGAGTAAAGAACGCCACGTCAACACTCTAGGCAAGCTGGGAACGGAAGACCACTACTGAGACTTCTCCCAGTCCGCTCTTCACCTCGGTTTCCCCTTCAGCAAAATCACTTATGCCAATTGCAGTGCAAGTCGCGTTATTATGCATCGCTTCCCACCGCCGACCAATGCCTGCTGTGGGATGTGAACAAATTCCCACAAAATTTCCCTTCCTCTCAACTTCTGCTATTTAGCTCCTCCCAGGCCACCCATCAAGGTTAGTGTCTGCACAAAACACCAATTTTTCCGGAATTCTGACTCCCAGGAGAGTACTTCAAATTCCTCAGTCCTACATTCCCATTGGAGGCCGGCGTTTTTCATTGTGTCACTTTTTGACTCGATTTACTTCAGACTCTGCGGACCGTGAATTCAGCGTGAAGTTGCTATAGTCACGAACAAGCATATTTTGGCCTCTGTTGACCGCTCCACCGTAGCTTTGCGCGGCTTTTTCGCATGTTTCACAGAAAACGGGACAACGGATATTTATCAACAGGCATACAAGTTCTCCGTCTGCTTCCCGGTACAACAGCATGAGGTCGGGGTCAACCACCCACTCACTGTCACTCATCTTAAGGCAGCTAGAGGCCGCGCCCCATTACCGCTTTCTCAGATCTCGAGCCGCCGTAAGCTTCCTATTGTCGCTTCCCTTCGCCGCCCCCAGCCGGCCACGTTCAACTCCGAATATTTCCATGGGATAAACTAGCGTCCAGTAAATAGACGCGTTTCCACAAAGTTTTCATGTCGTGTGAATTAGTTTACATCACCTGACGTTAATTACTCCAATAAGTCCATACTATAGCCTCTACAAGATGCATTGTGCCTTGTCAGTAATTTTTGTTCAGCCCTACTGCTCGCTCAACGTGAGTTAGGTGATCTTTAATGACTTCATGTAAGGGGCAAAGTTCTTGCCAGATATGGAGTTTACTTCGACCTAACGGAACTGCGCGTTCGGCGTTGGGTGACAGCAGAAAGCGGCCGGCGGCCGAAACGGAGGCTGGAGCTCCGCGCGGGGCAAGAAGCGTACCCCGCACAGCCCGCGGCGCCGCACCGGACAAAGACCCCTGCCGGCTGGACACGTGCGTCGCGGCGCCCGGCGTCGGGGCGCTACTCGGCGTCGGGACGGCGGGGGGGGGGGGGGGGGCGAGGGGAGAGAGGCGGCCCGCGCTCGGTGCAGCGGCGGTAAAAATAAATTCCTGACTCAGCAGCCGCGCTCGCTGCTCCATTGATCTTGTTATTCCCCGCGTTCCCTCTACGAGGCATAACATTTACAGCACTTTATGCGTTCCGTAAACACCGAATTCTTCCGCCCGTTCAGAAGGAATCAAACGCGTGTCGCTCTCTTTTTCCACGCGCACAGCAAGCGAGGCTTTACGTAGGCGAGTGAGTCTACGCACGCGCTACGAAATAAAAAAATAAAAAAAAATCCGGCAAAGTGGAATCGGAAGCTACGATTCGTGTTGTACGGACAAACTCGGACGAGAGTAAACTTTTCATACAGTCCCCTAATGTATGTCGTTTCTAATATGCAATCTACGAGACATGCCGAAAAGTAATGCTTCTGAAATTTTTATGTTTATTTATTTTATTTATTTATTTACACGTCAAGTTCCGTAGGACCAAATTGAGGAGCAAGTCTCCACGCTCATGGAACGTATCAGTACATGCTATTACAACATAAAAGTAATAACAGATAAAAATAAAATGTTCATGAACCTGAAAAGAGTCAGTCCATAAGTTAAAGTAAACGCTATCAGCAATACAACAAGAATCAGCTTAATTTTTCAAGGAACTCCTCGACAGAATAGAAGGAGTGATCCATGAGGAAACTCATAAGTTTCGGTTTGAAAGCGCGCGGATTACTGCTAAGATTTTTGAATTCGAGTTGCAGCTTATTGATAATGGATGCAGCAGTAAGTATACAGCACACCTTTTTGCACAAGAGTTAAGGAAGTCCGATCCAAATGCAGGTTTGATTTCTGCCGAGTATTAACCGAGTGAAAGCTGCTTATTCTGGGAATAAACTAATATTGGTAACAAGAAACGACAATAAGGAATATGTATATTGAGAGGCCAACGTCAAAATACTCAGACTCGTGAACAGAGGTCGACAAGAGGTGCGTGAATTCACACCACTTATTGCCCGAACCACCCGTTTCTGAGACGAAAATATCCTTGTAGTGTGGGAACAGTTACCCCAAAATATAATACCATACGACATAAGCAAATGAAAATAAGCAAAGTAGACTAATTTTCGTGTCGTAGTGTCACTCACTTCTGTTACCGCTCGAATAGTAAAAATGGCAGTATTAAGTCTTTGAACAAGATCCTGAACGTGGGCTTTCCATGATAGCTTACTATCTATCTGAACACCCAGAAATTTGAACTGTTCAGTTTCACTAATCATATGAGCGCTCTGTGAAATTAAAACGTCAGGTTTTATTGAATTGTATGTTAGAAATTGTAAAAACTAAGTTTTACTGTGATTTAACGTTATATTATTTTCTACAAGCCATGAACTGAGGTCACGTACTGCACTATTTGAAACCGATCCAATGTTTCAACTGTTGTGAAAACTCTTACAGCTTTTAATTCACGTCTACACATTTCTCAAGACAGTCACCCTGACGATCAACGTATTTCTCCGAGTTGGAGACCAGTTCGTTGATACCGTCGCTGTGGAATGTTTGACATTGTTGACGGAGCCACAACTTCATCTCTGCTAGTATCGCTTTATTAAAATCAAAGTGATGTCTTCGAGTTTGTTCTTTTTAGTTTTGGGAACGGTGAAAACGGTCTTCAGACCTCGGTAAAAGAAATATTGCACGTCTCCTAAACCACCTGTACGAGTACTCTTTCTAAAACACTGTCAGATGTGTGAGCGTCGCGGTGAACGATGCATCGGCACTCAAAGTTAAAACGACAATATACAGAGTAATTCAGCAAGTTCTCGAGTCCCGTACCACACCCTTCTGAGTACTTCGCTGCATCCAGGGCTCCACTAGTCCTAGACCCAGCGGTGTCCTCGCTGCAATGAGCTGGAAACTGGCATTTGACGAACTGCTCTGTACATTGTGGTTTTGACTTCGACTCACCGATGCATCGTTCGTCTTCAAACTCACAAACCTGACAGTGTTTTAGAAAGAGCACTTGTACTGCTCGTTTAGGAGACATGCAGTTACCTTTCATCGAGATCTGAAGATAGTAACCACGGTTAGCGAATCCGGTAATCGACAATATGATTGTTTACAAGAGATCTTCGTTAAGAAGTTCACATTCTCTCAATTACTTTTTTGTTTGTTTGAGGTACGCGTCTGCAATCCTGGTACACGTCGAAATTCCCGCGCCACATATGGCGTTTCCAGAAGAAAAGAAAAGTGCGAAAGCAACTGGTACATGAAATAACTCAGCCGGCTGCTGTGGATGAGCGGTTCTAGGAGCTTCAGTCCGGAACCGCGCGGCTGCTACGGTCGCAGGTTCCCGGCGGGGTCAGGGATTTTCTCTGCCTCGTGATGGCTGGGTGTTGTGTGATGTCCTTAGGTTAGTTAGGTTTAAGTAGTTCTAAGTTCTAGGGGACTGATGACCTAAGATGTTAAGTCCCATAGTGCTCAGAGCCATTTTTTTTTATGAACTTAGATGTTAAGTCCCATAGTGCTTAGAGCCATTTGAACCACGAAATAACTCAAATAAAAACAATAAGCGAGGTGTGTGAAGATATAAAACAAGTAAAACGTTTCTTTAATGCATATATAAATGTGTTTCGATATACCGACGCGGAATGGGTAGAAATCTCTGTAGTCTATGAAAAAGAAAATATGTAATATCGCTTGTTTTCTTCGTTAGGAAGATTTGTTTGGTTATTATTTTTACCTTTTCACATCATTATAATCGGGCTGTA
This sequence comes from Schistocerca gregaria, assembly GCF_023897955.1. Classification (NCBI taxonomy): domain Eukaryota; kingdom Metazoa; phylum Arthropoda; class Insecta; order Orthoptera; family Acrididae; genus Schistocerca; species Schistocerca gregaria. Next base: position 670,477,428 of record NC_064924.1, on the reverse strand, counting down.
CCTCCGACCAAATTTTATAATATGAAGATCAACTACACTCCTGGAAATTGAAATAACAACACCGTGAATTCATTGTCCCAGGAAGGGGAAACTTTATTGACACATTCCTGGGGTCAGATACATCACATGATCATACTGACAGAACCACAGGCACATTGACACAGGCAACAGAGCATGCACAATGTCGGCACTAGTACAGTGTATATCCACCTTTCGCAGCAATGCAGGCTGCTATTCTCCCATGGAGACGATCGTAGAGATGCTGGATGTAGTCCTGTGGAACGGCTTGTCATGCCATTTCCAACTGGCGCCTCAGTTGGACCAGCGTTCTTGCTGGACGTGCAGACCGCGTGAGACGACGCTTCATCCAGTCCCAAACATGCTCAATGGGGGACAGATCCGGAGATCTTGCTGGCCAGGGTAGTTGACTTACACCTTCTAGAGCACGTTGGGTGGCACGGGATACATGCGGACGTGCATTGTCCTGTTGGAACAGCAAGTTCCCTTGCCGGTCTACGAATGGTAGAACGATGGGTTCGATGACGGTTTGGATGTACCGTGCACTATTCAGTGTCCCCTCGACGATAACCAGAGGTGTACGGCCAGTGTAGGAGATCGCTCCCCACACCATGATGCCGGGTGTTGGCCCTGTATGCCTCGGTCGTATGCAGTCCTGATTGTGGCGCTCACCTGCACGGCGCCAAACACGCATACGACCATCATTGGCACCAAGGCAGAAGCGACTCTCATCGCTGAAGACGACACGTCTCCATTCGTCCCTCCATTCACGCCTGTCGCGACACCACTGGAGGTGGGCTGCACGATGTTGGGGCGTGAGCGGAAGACGGCCTAACGGTGTGCGGGACCGTAGCCCAGCTTCATGGAGACGGTTGCGAATGGTCCTCGCCGATACCCCAGGAGCAACAGTGGCCCTAATTTGCTGGGAAGTGGCGGTGCGGTCCCCTACGGCACTGCGTAGGATCCTACGGTCTTGGCGTGCATCCGTGCGTCGCTGCGGTCCGGTCCCAGGTCGACGGGCACGTGCACCTTCCGCCGACCACTGGCGACAACATCGATGTACTGTGGAGACCTCACGCCCCACGTGTTGAGCAATTCGGCGGTACGTCCACCCGGCCTCCCGCATGCCCACTATACGCCCTCGCTCAAAGTCCGTCAACTGCACATACGGTTCACGTCCACGCTGTCGCGGCATGCTACCAGTGTTAAAGACTGCGATGGAGCTCCGTATGCCACGGCAAACTGGCTGACACTGACGGCGGCGGTGCACAAATGCTGCGCAGCTAGCGCCATTCGACGGCCAACACCGCGGTTCCTGGTGTGTCCGCTGTGCCGTGCGTGTGATCATTGCTTGTACAGCCATCTCGCAGTGTCCGGAGCAAGTATGGTGGGTCTGACACACCGGTGTCAATGTGTTCTTTTTTCCATTTCCAGGAGTGTATATATGACTGAAAACGCTCAAATTTATCGGGAAGAGAGGCTATAATTTGACTACTGATAAATGGAATTTCTTCAAATTTACAGTTTCAAACATTTTAGTAAAGGAATGCGCCTGCTGCTCTTGGTACTTCAAGCGGTGCGGCATGCGTCAGCAAGTGTACCAGGGCTCTTGTACTGCCTAGTTTGTTACTAGACAGTGAACAATAGCTCATACTTCTTGCTTTGCTTTACTTATTACGATGGTTTTTTTCTTTTCTTTTCATCTTGCTGGTTGCTACAACATCTTGCTAATAAGATAAACACGTCTTTAGGAGATGTATAATGCAATTAATTGAAGGATAACCAGCCGAAGTTCTTTGTGGAATGACTTACGAAAAAGTAACACAGTCACTTTGTGATTAGGTTTCCTTATCGTTGTGAGTTGTTCTCGTACATCTCCAATTGCTCTTACTGTTTTACTCTGTACGTAAATTTAGTATTTTTGGTAGACAAGGACTTTTGAAGACGAGTGTTAATATCGTATAGAAATTAAAATATTTGTGAAAAGTCTAAAATTTGCTAAGTGTTTGTTTCAGGCAAACCCAGGCTAGTAAGTAAACTGTTAGTTATAGTCCGATTTAAAGTAGTTGTCACTTGGCAGCTAGCGGGCTAGACTGCTCCCGTCACCAATACGGCTATAGGAGAGCGGCATATTTACCTTCCACTGCATTGCCACATCCGCCATGCTAATGATTGTTCCTGTCAGTTCACTGAATCTACAATTTAGCCTGTTTCAAGAAAAAATAAAACAGAAGTCTGTCTCTAAGTAAAATTATCAAGATATTATTGACATACTGAGTGACACTGTATCTCACATGAGAATTACAGAATTTTTACGTTACGTTTGGAGGAGGTAGAGACTTTAAACATCTTATCTTTAAGTTAAATTTCGATAAATATTTTAGAAGAAAAACAACGTTTTCTAAAGCATACGTATGGAAAACGCAATGCGACAGGCAACTTTGAAACAATCTTTAATCGAGTGGGGACTTGCGCTAATTAACGATTACAGAAAAGTGTTTCATGAGTTTGACAGTTTTCGAGACAAGACGTGGTAAGTTTGAAGCATGTTCTTGGAAGTGGAAAACTTAACTCGTTTCAAAAAACTGAAGTTAACCATGGCCCTAATTAAAATTGAGAACAAATTTTTGACACGCTTAGAGATATTGTAGAGTCGACACCACCTGTTAGTTTCAGACGTTTTGAGTAATTTTTGCGTGAATCAGAGGCTTTAAAGTGCTTCTTAACGCCGCAGTGTGTGAAGCGGTGACTGTCGCGCAAGCGTCGAATGACGACAAACTCAATGCAGGCCACGCAAGGCGCCTGGAGGGACACTGGCGCTGTCACATTGCAGGACCCGCTCCGCTGTTCAGCTGTCTACGACAGTGCAACAGATGTCAAGAACGCGTCTTGCCGGGCTCCGAAACAACGGGAGGGAAGTCGGAGTGGCTCAGCGCTCGCCAGTAATCATAATTTGTCCTCGAGCTGCGCGGGAGACGCGCGCACTAAATTAAAAGCCGCTAACTGGGTGCCTCGCCCGGGAGCTGGCGGCGGCGGGCCGCGCTGCGCCGTTTAACCCGGACAACAAACACACTGGAGAAATTAGTTTACGCCTAATTAAGCGGGAGGCGTGAAAGGGGCGCCGTCTGCCGCCGCCGCCGCCGGAGATTTATAAACGCGGCCGGCCGCCGCGCTCGCTCCCCACCCGCCGGTGGCGAAGCGACGCTGACCACTGAGGCCGGCGCTCCGTGCTGGTACTCGGCCGGCAGAGCCTCTGGTTTACCGGGGTGGCTTTCTGTCTCGAATCGGACTGTCATGCGATGCAGGGTCAAAAAATAACAGGAATTTTTGTTTTTCTTAAAGTGTCTTTAGTTGTTCATCGACATCAACTTGGCCCCCTTCCAAGTAATCCCCCACTGATACACAATTAAGAGCTAAAGAAACTGGTGCACCTGTCTAATACAGTGAAGCGCCACTCTTGAAAAAGTTGTTAGAGAATGGAGAAAAGCAGACTGGGACCAAGACGTAAGGGCACAGAAGTAGACTGTTCGGCATTTGCTGATGACATGGCACTGATCGCCCAAGACATTACCGATGCACAGAAACAGCTAGAATTATTACGAGAGCAGGCAGCTAAAATAGGATTACAAATTTCATTTGAAAAAACAAAATTTATGACTGACATCAAAGATGCACCTTCTGATCTCAAAATTGGTAATAACTACATCTCTCGAGTAAAAGAATTTAAATATTTAGGTGTATGGATTGCAGAAAATTGGAATTAAAAGAAGTCTGTCAGATCAAGAGTCCAGAAAATGGAGACGGCGTTTCAGTTAACAGAAAACATTTACAACAAAAAGAGTCTCTCGTGTAACTGCAAAATACGACACTATACAACAGTAATAAGACCCGATGCTCTCTACGCATCTGAGACACTAAACCTTCAACACAGAACACTAAAAGAGGAATTAGAAGTGAAAAACGTAAAATAATGAAGAAAATCGTAGGACCAAGAACTAAAGGTGGTGAGCATTATCCAAAACCCAAAGCAGAAATATATAAAAATATCTCCAAAATAAAAGACACAATGTGCATGAGAAGAATCCAATTCATGGGGCACTTAGAGAGAATAGACTCAAACAGGTTATCGCACAAAATCCATACATTTTTAAAGAACAAACCTACAAAATCGAACTGGTACAAACAGACGGAAAAAGACCTAAGAGAATTAGGGTTTCCAAATCTACATGATAGAAATGAAATCATAAAAATCACAAACACACGGGGTTTTGAGGAAGAAGAGAGAAAAACTAACCGACATACGTGGTCTACGCAATGAAAGCTATCCCATTCGTTGTTTATGGAGGAATACTGGGCGAAAAAGGAAGGCCAACAAATGTTGATTACGCGTGGTCCTAAGTGATCCATCCGCGAAGAAGAAAAGATTGTATAGCGCTACAGCGAGCACGCCGAAGTGGCGCCGCGAGGATTAAGGCGCCGTGTCACGGATTCCGCGGACGCTCCGTCCGGGGTTCGAGTTCTCCCTCGGGCATGTGTGTGTGTGTGTTTTGTTCACAGCACAATTCAGTTTAATTAGCGTGTAAGTGTAGGGACCGACGACCTGAGCAGTTTCGTCCCTTAGGAATTCACACACGTTTTGAACATTTGAGAAGTGCCGCGGTATGACGTGGCATGGACTCGACTAATGTCTGAAGTAGTGCTGGGGAGAATTGACACCATGAATCCTGCAGGGCTGTCGATAAATACGTAAGAGTAGGACGGGTTGCAGATCCCTGCTGAACAGCACGTTGCAGGGCACCCCAGATATGCTCAATAATGTCCCTGTCTGTGGAGTTTGGAGGCCAGCGGAAGTGTTTAAACTCGGAAGAGTGTTCCTGGAGTCAGTCTGTAGCAGTTCTGGAGGGTGGAGTGTCGCATTGTTCTGTTACAATTGCCCAAGTCCGTCAGAATGGACAATGGGCAGCAATGGATGCAGGTGATCAGACAAGATGCTTTCGCACGTGTCATTGCCAGAGTCATATGAAGACGTATCAGAGGTTCCAACTGCACACGCCCCACACCAAAACAAAGCCTCCACTAGCTTGAAAAGTCCTCTGATGACATGCAGGGATCATGGATTCATGAGGTTGTCTCCATACCCGTACACGTCCACCGGTTCAATACAATTTCAAACGAGAGTCGTCCGACGAGGCAACATGTTTCCAGTCATCAGCAGTCCAATGTTGATGTTGACTGGCACAGGCGATGTGTAAAGCTTTGTGTCGCGCAGTCACCAAGGGTACACGAGTGGGCCTTCGGCTCAGAAATCCTATATCGATGATGTTTCGCCGAATGGTTCGCACGCTGGCACCTGTTGATGGTCCAGCACTGAAATCTACAGCAATCTGAGGAAGGAATCGACTTCTGTCACGTTGAACGATTCTCTTCAGTGGTCGTTGGTCGATGTCGGAGATTTGATGTTTTACCGGATTTCTGATATTCGCGGTATATTCTTGAAATGGTCGTACGTGAAAATCCACACTTCATCGCTACCTCAGAGATGCCGTGTCCCATCGCTCGTGCGCCGACTATAGCACCACGATCGAATTCACTTAAATCTGTAGGAGTAGTAACCGATCTAACAACTGCGCCAGAAACTTGTTCTCTTATGTACGCGTTGCCGACCGCAGCGCAATATTCTACCTGTTCACGTATCTCTGTATTTGAATACGCGTGCCTATACCAGTTTCTCTTGGGCTTCAGTGTAATACCGTTGTGTCGGTGTTTTTTCCAATCGTAGATGTACTCTGGAATTGACTTCTCTTTATGGTTTTCAGCTCATTCAGCGATTCTGTTTTCTATCATCAGTGGCGGCAAAACGACGTTCTTCCGTGGTTCTCTTCACCCGCGGGGTAGAGAGAAAGAAGTCGCCGGCGGGCATGTAAGGCGAATACGGTGGAAAAGGTAACATGACGATTTTGCTTTTTGCCAAATACCCCGACGAAGCACTTAGGTGAGAATCAATTTCCACGAGTGGTTTGGGGACAGTTCTGATCGATTTCTTCTGACTGCTTCATGCAAACCAAGCGTAACTTCCAGCTAGTATTCCTTACTCACCGTACGACGTAAAACAGGAACTAATCGGAGAAAACAGTGAGAATAAACTTTGCAGGTGATCGACCTTGTGGAATTTTTTGCGTTCTCAGCTCTTCCGGGAGTTTCCATTAGGACGATTGGGCCTCGGTTTCGACGTCATATTCATATACATACGTTTCACCTCCTCTTACAACCGTATATAGAAGTTTTGGATCGTTGGAAACATCATTCAGCAAGTTCTGAGTGATGCCTAAGTGACGTCATTTTTGGTCGAAATTCAACAGCTTCGGATCCAAGTTTTCTGCAATACGTTTCATGCCCAGAACATCCGAAATAAATTGCTTGGGATGCCAAAATCATCAGCAACCTCTCTGATGCTGATTCGGCGATTGTCCAGAACCATTTTCTTTATTTGTTCCACACTGTCTTCAATAATTGATGTGCTACGCCGTTCAGTGCAGCCATCGTCTTCGTCTTCTCGACCCCCTTTGAAACTTTTATACTACTGGTAAGCTCTTGCCACTCATAGTAGATTCGCCAAAAGCCAGTCAACATTTCACATTAGCTCCTTCACTTTATTCCATTTTTCAAGCAAAATTTAATGCAGATCTTTGACCCATCTTTTTCCGATTGTCAGCAATAAACTAGATATTCAAACCAGTTAAAAATGCAAACATACCAACAAGAAAAAAAAGTTTTAAATATCGGATGTATCAAGCACGCGCAATTAAAATTCCCTTTACTTTTTTACCACACTTCCTGTACAATCGAAAAGAAAACTAACTGGAACAAAGTGGAAAATTCTCGTACTGATACAGAGAGGGCATAGAGGTCAGCGAAAATTTCTTTCTGTTCTGTTGGCACATCTGCTATAGAATTCCCACTTAAGTGATTGATAGAGGGTCCACAGAACCAATTTCAGGCCGTTTCTCGACCTTTCCGCTTTCGAATTGCAGGTGGGAAAAATTATCACCGAAAATTTTCCGTGCAAGCTCTGATTCCTCCTACTACATTACGATGACCATTTATTCCTATGTAAAGAGAGTCAACAAGATATTTTCATGTTCTGGATTACTGATGTGAAGTCATCGTGCAACTGTCATTCAAGCAATATGCAGGATAGTCAGACCAGTTGTCAATCGCGTGATTATTGCCTCAATACAACATTGCACCATTTTAAAGTTCTAAAAACAAGGAAACCAGTTAAACAAGCCTCCTTACACCCACAGATATAAAAGTGTTACAAATTTCCTGAGTTATAAATAGCCTTCAAATTTTTTTATGTCATTAGGCCTCGTCACAACTTAAAAACAAGCTCCATTCGTGCGTTGTCCAGGTAACTTGAATCCCCGTTGCTCACGCTCTACTGTGAGTTAGTTACTCACTTTAGCAAGATGCATGAGCACATAGTTTTTGCAGAAGAGCATGAGCAACATGTAGCCTTTAATTATCTGGACCTGAGGATCGAGAACAAATACAACAAGCTCGAGATAGGAATTTTAGAGAACCAACGTTCATAGGGGCGGTTATTGACAACTCCTGATGCCAACCCTATAAAAATAAACAAACATTTTTCAAAAACGCGGTGTAAAGGGCTGATTCCATACTTCTAAATCCAGAAAGAAAGAACGAGGAAGTGAAAAACCTTTAGAAAATTAGCGGTAGAAAATGTGTTTGACGCGGGTTTGATAGATCGGTTGGCTGTAGCAATCAGGCATGTAACCAGCAAAATGATGACAATCCAGAAAAATGTATAGTCATCCGTATTGGGGGTCATCTCACATGAATTAGCGATGTTGTTTAGCAAGAAAGGGGTTAGAACTGCTTTCAAGACGGACATCAAATTAGGACAGAGGCCGAGGCATAAGATCGACACAGATGAGAGCTGGATGAGGGAATCGGGAGTGTATGAAGTAAAATGTCAGGATTGTGAAGCGAGATGTGTGAGGCACATGGGACAGAATTTTAGATTTAAAGAGCATTACAATAGCCGTAGCAAAGCATTTAAAGAACGAGCAGCATTGGTTGGGGGTATAATGGAATGCATGAGGCTGTTACACTTTGAAGAAAAAGGGTGGTTCTTATCAAATTTAGAGGAGGTAGAGATTTATTGTGCCTTGAAAAAGGAGTGCGTCGGCGCTTTAAATGAGAGGACGGAAGTGTCTGAAGGGCATTTATGGACAAAATGGCTCCGAGCATTAGAACTACTTAAACCTAACTAACCTAAGGACATCACACACACCCATGCGCGAGGCAGGATTCGAACCTGCGACCGTAGCAGTCTCGCAGCTCAGGACTGTAGCGCCTAGAACCGCTCGGCCACACTGGCTGGCTAGGCTCTCCTCCTTTCTATTCACATTTCCGGAGTGTTTTACAATCTATGTGGCCTCTCTGTATAGCCTTTTATGGTATCCGCTTTTAGTTGCCAGTAGTTGAGTCCTGTCAAAATGAATGTGGTCGTCTCCTGGATGTAAAGTATATTCCACAACAGCTGATCTGTTAATCTGCCCTCACGTGCCACTGCCATTGTGCTCTTCTAGCTGTTTTTTTGACCGTTCATTTTGTAGTACGTACCCTCATACACCCATACACGGCCAGCGCATTTATGGACACTCTTTAGCGAAATGCTCCTTAAGACGAAGCCACCATCATATTTTCCCAACTGACATAGGATTTTTGGCACGCTATTTCCACTGAGATTGCCACGTAGAGATAGTTTAAGTTAGAATAGGCTACGAAAACAGGCGTTTTTCAATGCTTTTATGACAGACGATAGTATCGTTGGTGCTGTGCATTAGGCTCTAAGTAAATATCAACGTTGAAAGGTAATGGCAGCTTTCAGTTTGCACTTTTACCTCGGGAGCGGTGGATACACCGGGTTGTGATGTTTTATATTTTATGGTCTGAGTTTACATTGAACGTGTGCAACCTGTTTTTGTGACGAGGCGTAATGCCATAAAACTTCATACAGCAGGTCGTAACTCAGGACGTCTGTAGCCGTTATATGTCTGTATATACAATGAGAGTTTCCTTGCTTTTAACTCTTGAAAATGCGATAATGTTATCCCGAAACGTGTTGTGGCAATAATGACACGATTGACAACTGGGTTGAATATCCTCAATATTGCAAAACAAATTGCTGATTGAAATTTCGTGAATAGATCTCGCTGCAAAGAAAAGCGCCTTTGTCTCAATGATGCCCACCCAGCTCTTTTATCATATTCGTGGCACTCCCTCCCCAGTTTCTAAATAATACGAAATGAGCTGCTGTTCTTTGAAATTTTTCGATGTTCAGTGTCCTCCGTTAATCGTACCATACTGCGCAGCAGTACTCTAGATGAGTACGAAAAAGCGTAGTGTACGCAGTCTTCATATTAGAATTGCTGCATCTTCTAAGTGTTCTGCCAGTAAAATTCAGTCTTTGGTATAATTAATTTACTTAATTATTAATTAATTTAATAAAGTACAACTTATTTCATTAATAAAAAAGAATGCGTCAATGGGAACAAACATTATACTGTCCATGCTCCAATACTTACGTAAGCTCCAATACTTACGTATGCTTCAAAGGCAAGGCAGGAAGAGAAGCAGGTGAGCAGGATACAGGCTGGCGAGATGAAATTTCAGAGCAACAGTATGGGACATATTAGAATGAATAGAGTAAGGAATGGCACGGTAAGACGGTGAAAGAGATGCCCATGCAAGAGACCATAGAAAAGACAAGATAAAGATTGTATGGACATGTTAAGAGACAGGTAGTTGTCAGGATACAGAGACATGCACATGAAATGACAGTACCAGGCAAGAGACCTAGAGAAAGACCTTGAGATGGGTGGATCGTTGTACTGAAGGAATACGTGAAGAAGAAAGAGGACGATTAGGATAAAGAGGAGAGAGAAATATAGTGAGAAGGGTAAGAAACGGTATAAGATGACGATAATAATGATGGACTGAAGGAGTCTGTGAAGAAGAGGGGGAAGAATTGGACAAAGAGGAAAGAGAAACGTGATGGGAAGGGATAGTAATTAATGATGTTGGTGATGATTATGATATGGTTGGACTGAGGGAATGTGTGAAGAAGAGAGGAGAAGACTGGGACAGACAGGAGAGGGAAACGTGGTGAGAGGGACAGGAAACTATCGAAGATAGAAGATGTGTGAAGAAGAGTGGAGAAGACTGGGACAGAGAGATGAGAGGAATGTGGTGGGAGGAGTGGAAATTGTAGAAGGTGGTGGTGGTGACGCTGATGTCGTTAGATTGAAGGCGTCTGTGTAGAAGAGAAAAACAGAGACAGAGAAGATAGAGAAACATGAATGGATAGGCCAGAAACTGTTAATGATGTTGATGATGATGATGATAATGATGAGAATCAGGCTCGGGTACCTGCCAGGGAGGTGTAAATGGGGAAGTTCAAGAATCTAGACTCTTTGATGAGCTTCAATATTTACAAGTAAGTCTTGAACAATCATTAGATTTTTTCCCTGTGAAATATGTGACATCGCTGATAAACAAGGTGAGAGCTTTGATCAAGAGTTGAAGGTGACGCAAAGACTGAATTAGAGCCTTTGAAATATCGGTATGAGAGACTTACGTTGGTCACTTTGTTGAGCTGTACGACTGACAAGTTGAATTGGATGCTTTAAGAACAAAAGAGGAAGGAAATATATGCCAATGGATACAAAACTCCTACGTAGTGGACAGGTACCTTAATTAATTATTCAAAATGACAGTCATAATCGCATTAACTACCAACCGCGCACAGGCAGGGTGACGACTCCAATGGTGTAAATTGCCCTGAAGATGACCCCATCGCGGGTTGAAACCGGTTGGCGGCAAGATAAATATTGCGATTATGACTGTCATTTTGAATAATTAATTACAAGTAAATTAATCGCTGTTTATCTCCATACAACTGTGTTGTCTAAAAAAAGGTTGCTTAATGTTTACACTTCAATAAATCCATTTTATATTAAATAAGTATCCTTCCCAATTGTGTTTTTTGATCATTGTCCAGTTTGTAACAAAGACACATTGCAACAAAACTGTATGTGATAGAAGAAAAACTGATATCAAATTTGCATGCAGTGTTCAAGAAACACCGAGAGATTCAACTGTTACCTAACAAAAAGGATAGGAAATTTTTTTGGTTTCTCTGTGTAATGTAACTTTCCCATGTGCAACACATTTCTAAGCAATGTCTGAACCTTCTCCATGTGGCTTCTGGGAGCTGCTGGTTGAAATTCTGTAACGGCGAAGATTTTGCTGGCAGCCAGTGTGATGCGCTGAGACAGCCGTCGCCCCTGGGACTGCAGCGCCTCCATTACGACACGTAATTATCGGCGCCCAGCCGGCGGCGTAATGGCCCCTTACTGTTTATTCCGAAGTGCCGGAGAGGCCTGCCCGACCTGCTATAGCTGATTCGACAATTTACGTCGCGTCCACAGTCAATCAAAACTTGAGAGATTCCCATCTAAACGGGTTTAACGAGTTACAGAAACGCTGTAATTAGCTCTCGGAAGATATCGACGTCTCGCAGGGTGAGAACGCTGCTTAATGCAAAGCGGGCTCGATGCTTCGTTGTTTTAACGGGCATTTCCTCTGAGCAGCTCTCGTTAACTTGTAAGTTCTCACTGAGTGCTTAAGCACCAGAAGTATATTTCTGTTTCACCAGCGAGATGGTCGGGAACAGCTAATGGTACTGAAAACCAAAGAGGACGGTCAGAGGCAGCGAGGCAAAGACAGAAGAGTATACGTATGTAACAAAGCAAATATCACTTCATGTAGGTCTCTTCTTAACGAGTTACGAATTGTTACATTGTCATCTAGGTACACCTGTTCGTTTGTGAGCTTCGCAGTTGTGAAGGTGAACTTGTTTAAAAGCGACATCAGAATCTATCTACTAAATACAAGACAGGACAATGTTTGTCTTGCTACCCTATCTGTGACTACTCTCCACAAAAGCTGCAGCAAAATATATGTTTTCAATAGGTTTCTAGGTTTCTAAGTTTCCACAGCAGGTGAAATGTATTACTGGTAGCTGGATTCTTGAGTAAAAGAGGTTTTTCCCTAACAAACTATTTCGTTTCTCTACATGAATTCTTCAAGTCCACTTAACGGTGTTGCAAAAGTGAAATTCAAATAAAAGAGTGGAATGTATACAAGTAATACTCTTGTACATGACAATTTTAATTCTGATTTATGGTATTATTATAGTCGCAAGTTACATAATGCTGTGGGAAGTACGAAAACAGTAATGGTTTGTTTAACTAATTCCAACGTTTATCTATCATTTCACATGGTTTTCTCAAGTCATTGGAGAGAAATATCGGGATGGTTCCTATTAATAGATCATCGCCAATACTACTAATTTCCTATGCTTTTTATTAAGAAACAAAAGGGTCATTCCACGTGAAGTGTCCTAGGGCTCCCAACTCAGCTATCTTCAATTATTGGTACAGTACTTACCTGAGGGTCATACATCAATTTATGCAAAGTTTCAGGCTCACCTGTAGCTTGGTTGAGGTGCTAGAGCCACTTCTGGGAAGACCACTTTTACCGAGGCCGAAAAGTCGCGAAGAAATCTTCACGTTTGGCGTTCCACTGTTCCTAATGTAAAAGAGCTAGATTCTTGCTTCTGGGTATAGTGGTGCAACGTTTTGTGCTCTATACACAAATGATGGAACTGGAGTTCAGAAAGCAATGCATTTGGCACGATTTCAGTTCAAAGTGGGCAACAAATCATGCCGCGAGAAATTTGTCCCACACTGAAACGTGGCATAAGTAGTGGAGAAAGTGCGCGATGGTCCTAGTCCTTCGCCAGACTGCTGGCTGCCTGGGTGTTTAGTACACCACGTACCTGGGCTCGGCTTTTGTGCTTAATTACTGTCCTACCATCCTGGGTGTTTAGTACACCACGTACTTGGGCTCGGCTTTTGTGCTTAATCACTGTCCTACCATCCTGGAAATTTGCTAAAAAACACCAATGTATCAAAATACACCCATGTTCAAAGTCATGTGTCTCAGAGTCTACCACATTACATTCATTAATACTATTCGACAGAGCACATTTCATTCTATTAGAAAAACTTGCTGTCATTTTGGTGTCTCTTTCCGTCTTAAATTTGAAATTTTGTTGATGATGTCTGCAGTGTTTAAATATTCATTTTGCTGTTTATTTTGTGATTTTAAACCTGTTTTTGACAATTTCATTGCTAAATTTAACCATTCAACATTACTAGAGACTGTTACATAATTTTTGTGAAGCTGAATGCTTATTAATTTTATTTCTTTTCTTCATCTAGGAATCGACAATTTGATTTTAGTGCTAAAACGGAAAAGAGTTTTGGAAATGCTGATTCCCAATGCCATTTAACGACATACAGTGCCTTAAAAGCTGTAAAGTAACTTCCCTTAGAAGAACAGGAATTACTTTCTAGACGGAGTGGTTGCCACTCTACTGAAAATGCTCAACTATGCTTCCACCATAAAGCTTTACTCCTACAAAGATTTGAATTTTTGCAAAGATCATGCTGCAACCGAATAATTTTGCGCTCAATCAACGTAGAAACAGCTGACCTATTGAAAAGGATAGCCACGTCTGATATTAAACCAAGGCAAAAAATGTGCCCTTCCTGTAGAAAAGAATTTGTTACACAGAAACGTTCACAAATGGAAGTTACATCTCAGTCAGATGAAAATGAAAAGACTCATATTGCTCAAAATTTGAATGAAGCTTAACAGCTGTTGGAATATCACCATTAAAATTTCAAAGAATTGGTGCAAGAGATACAAAAGGAGATGCAAAGCGCAAAATATGTGAAGTTGAAGGTGCAACTATTAAGAAAATTGCAGAAACGGGAGGACTTGATCCCAGTGGACTGGAGCAACCATCCACAAGCAAGCAATGCTTGACTTGTTCAGATTGCAGTCAGCTGATCCAAGAATTGAAAGACGATTACATACATCACATCATAATCCGAAAATTCAAATTTTGACCTTAGTTCCCCAAAGCTGGTCTATCAAGAAGAATATGGAAGAATTTTGTGTTTCAGAAAGAATGGTAAGGAAGGCTAGAAAGTTAAAAGCTGATCAGGGAATATTGGCACAGCCCTCAGGTAAATGTGGGAAAAAGCTTTCTGAGGTTGTGAAGGCAAGACTAGTAGAAAATTTTTATGATGAAGAGTTTAGTCGGATTTTTCCAGGAAAAAAGGACTGTGTTACTGTTCGTATTGACGGAGAAAAGGTTCAAAAACAAAAATACTTATTACTGAGCAATTTAAAAGAAATGTTTGGCATGTACCGCAATAAAAATGGCCCGGAAATTGGATTTTCCAAATTTTGTGATCTAAGGCCAAAGTGGTGTGTGACTTTCGGCACAGCTGGTTCACATTCAGTTTGTGTCTGCGCAGTACATCAAAGTGAGGAACTAATGTTGGCACGTAGCCCAATAAAAGAAGATTACAAGATATTACTGAGCAAAATTGTCTGTAATTGAGACGTAAGAGATTGCATGCCTCATGCCTGTGAATTTTTCGCAGGAACAGAAGCTCTAAAGGAATATTTGGAAATCGCCTTTGCAGATATAGATCCTGAGAATACAATTAACTTCAAACAATGGATTCACATTGACAGAGAGATACTTGAAACCAGGGAAATGACAGCTGAAGAATTCATTGAACTACTAGTTACAAAACTTTTGGCCCTTTCTACTCACCACTACATTGCAAAGCGTTAGAGCAAGCATTTGCAGTTCACTAAAGAAGGCCTCAAACCAGGAGAACTGATTATATTAATGGATTTCGCTGAAAATTACTCCTTTGTCGTCCAAGACTCAGTTCAATGATTCCATTGGGATAATAGTCAGGCTGCAATACATCCATTTGTCATTTACTACAAAGATGATGAAGACCTAAAAAGCGTCAGCTACTGCATAATCATTGATTGCCTCCGACATAACACAGTTGCAGTGCACGCGTTTTTAGCGTACTTGATCAAATGTCTGAAGTGCATTTTTAAAGCAATGAAATATATTCATTATTTTAGTGGCGGTTTTTGAGAGCTTTTTAAATCTTGGCCATCACAAAAAAAAACATTTTGGCATTACTGCAGAATGGAATTTTTCGGAAGAAGCCATAGGAAATCACTATGAGACGGAATTGGGACACAGTTGAGCGTTTAGCAGCAAGATCTAACCTTCAGCGCCCAATTGACAACCAGATCTTAACACCAACTGATGTGTTTGAATATCGCCAAAAATGTGCATGCATTGAATATAACTATATTAAAAAAGAAATGATTGAAGATGCAAAAACTGATGGTGAAAAACGTTTTGAGCATGGCTGTACAGTGTCTGGTACAAGAGACCATCATCATTTTATGCCAATTGATGAAAACAGAATTCAGATTCATCGAGAGTCAAATGATACGTTGTCCTTTATAGCAATTGTTAACCGATGTGCTACAGTTCTACATGACTACTCTGCAATTCACATTTAAGTGCTTGGCAGAGGGTTCATCGAACCACAATCATACTATCTCTCTACTATTCCACTCCCGAACAGCGAGCGGGAAAAACGAACACCTAAACCTTTCTGTTCGAGCTCTGATTTCTCTTATTTTATTTTGATGATCATTCCTACCTATGTAGGTTGGGCTCAACAAAATATTTTCGCATTCGGAAGAGAAAGTTGGTGACTGAAATTTCGTAAAAAGGTCTCGCCGCGACGAAAAACGTCTATGCTGTAATGACTTCCATCCCAACTCGTGTATCATATCTGCCACACTCTCTCCCCTATAACGCGATAATACAAAACGAGCTGCCCTTCTTTGCACCCTCTCGATGTCCTCCGTCAATCCCACCTGGTAAGGATCCCACACCGCGCAGCAATATTCTAACAGAGGACGAACGAGTGTAGTGTAAGCTGTCTCTTTAGTGGACTTGTTGCATCTTCTAAGTGTCCTGCCAATGAAACGCAACCTTTGGCTCGCCTTCCCGACAATATTATCTATGTGGTCCTTCCAACTGAAGTTGTTTGTAATTTTAACACCCAGGTACTTAGTTGAATTGACAGCCTTGAGAATTGTACTATTTATCGAGTAATCGAATTCCAACGGATTTCTTTTGGAACTCATGTGGATCATCTCACACTTTTCGTTATTTAGCGTCAACTGCCACCTGACACACCATACAGCAATCTTTTCTAAATCGCTTTGCAGCTGATACTGGTCTTCGGATGACCTTACTAGACGGTAAATTACAGCATCATCTGCGAACAACCTAAGAGAACTGCTCAGATTGTCACCCAGGTCATTTATATAGATCAGGAACAGTAGAGGTCCCAGGACGCTTCCCTGGGGAACACCTGATATCACTTCAGTTTTACTCGATGATTTGCCGTCTATTACTACGAACTGCGACCTTCCTGACAGGAAATCACGAATCCAGTCGCACAACTGAGACGATACCCCATAGCTCCGCAGCTTGATTAGAAGTCGCTTGTGAGGAACGGTGTCAAAAGCTTTCCGGAAATCTAGAAATACGGAATCAACTTGAGATCCCCTGTCGATAGCGGCCATTACTTCGTGCGAATAAAGAGCTAGCTGCGTTGCACAAGAGCGATGTTTTCTGAAGCCATGCTGATTACGTGTCAATAGATCGTTCCCTTCGAGGTGATTCATAATGTTTGAATACAGTATATGCTCCAAAACCCTACTGCAAACCGACGTCAATGATATAGGTCTGTAGTTAAATGGATTACTCCTACTACCCTTCTTGAACACTGGTGCGACCTGCGCAATTTTCCAATCTGTAGGTACAGATCTATCGGTGAGCGAGCGGTTGTATATGAGTGCTAAGTAGGGAGCTATAGTATCAGCGTAATCTGAACACTAAACACGTTGCCATTACTGAATTACTGACTGGCCAATCGCTTTCGTTTGACGGAAAATGGTGAAAAGGAATTATCTGTGAACTTTCATAGAAGACAAAGATGCCTTGATTAATTTCATGCATCCCCATGGAGCAGCTTAATCATATCACTGTCCAGCAAGAAGAGACATATATATGCTGGACTCCAGAACAATTGCAGTCATACCAGTTCCAGCACTTACCCAAAGAGACACCAAAATGAAAAAACGTTTTTCTAATAGAATGCAATGTGCTCTGTTGAATGTCATTAATGAATGTAATTGGTGAGTGTCCATTATGTGACACATGACTTAGAACACGGTATATTTTGATACATTCATGATTTTTAGCAAAATTAACAAGATTGTAGCACAGTAACTAAACACACAAGCCAGGCCCAAAATTTGTGGTGTACTAAACATCCAGACAGACAGTAGTTTGGCAAAAGACCAGCTCCATGGCGCACTTTCTCCACTAATTATGCCTCGTTAAAGTATGGGACAAATATCTCGCGACATGATTTGCTGCCCACTTTGAACTGAGATTATGCCAAGTGCATTGCTTTCTGAACTCTACTTGAATCATTTGTGTGTAGAGCACAAAAAGTTGTACAACTATACCCTGAAGCAAGAGTCTAGCTCTTTTAGATTAGGAACAGTGGAATGCTAAATTTGAAGTTATCTTCGCGACTTTCCGGTCTCAGTAAAAGTGGTCTTCACAAAAGCACCTCAACCAAGTTAGAGGTGAGCCTGAAACTTTGCATAAGTTCATGATGGGCCCTCAGGTACGTGCGGTACAAATTTCATCAAAATTGAAGGTGGTCGAGCTGGGAGCATCCTCTAAACTGGAACACTTGGCATGGAAAAACCCTAAAGTAAAGTTTTATACCCTTTGTTTAGTATTATTACTGTTGCCAGCAGCATTCTTCTGAGTCTGGAATTTAGCAGTCCCATACTGTGCGAATGTTTTATTTTCTTTCAGTTAGGTGTGATTGTTGTCATGTACTCTACAATGTTGCGTTACTGTGGAACGCATCAGGCTGTATCCTTGCCTCACGCGTAATTCTAAATACGTATCTTTAGTGAATCAGTAAAATGATAGGTAGATTTTGCTCTCGAGAATGTATCGTATACGTAATGTGGGTCTCAATTCCCAAAGGGCATGAGTGATGTATGCTGGATAACCCATTGTTGATTTTAATACTTGTTCCTGTACTACATCTGTGTGTATTTAGAGGGCAGAGCAGCAGACCGGTGGCTAGAGGATGCCGTTAGGAAAGAGCTGGAGACAAGTCAGCGTTCGGGGATCCAGTCACCCACAAGCCATTGTACAGGTGCGGGCAGCGGGCCGTTTCGCCGTGGTCCTTCAGGTGGGCCGGGGGTTTCTATTGTAAGTAGGCTGTTTAGGTTTTTATGTTGGTAACGCCACGTAGCGCTCTGTATGAAAATCACTGGCTGTGCTGTGTGCAGTCTGTCGCTGGTTTGCATTGTTGTTGCCTACTGTAGTGTTGGGAAGTTGGTTGTGAAGAGCGCGTAGCGCTGCGCAGTTGGAGATGAGCCGCCAGCAGTGGTGGATGTGGGGAGAGAGGTGGCAGAGTTTTGAGAGCCGATGATCTGGACGTGTGTCCATCAGAGACAGTAAATTTGTAAGACTGGATGTCATGAACTGAGATTATATAATGACTTTTGAACACTATTAAGGTAAATACATTGTTTCTTCTCTATCAAAATCTTTCATTTGCTAACTATGCCTATCAGTAGTTAGAATCTTTTATTCAACTGGCAGTATTGGCGCACGCTGTATTGCAGTAGTTAGAGTAACGAACTAGTCTCCTAGTCGCCCGCTGCGCTTCGGCTAGGACGCGGTATCTTCTGTAGTTCGCCTTCCAACTACTATTCGTCAGCTGCATATGGGGCGGGGTGTCCTGTAAAACATTGCGACTCCGGGCGCCTTGACAAGATGAGACCGATTCTTAACTTCGGAAAAGCAAAATTTCGCTCTGAGGACCAGCTTTGTAGCTTTCTGAAACATCGCTGGAGTCGCTATTAAAAGCACTGTCTATCTGAAGAGTAGGTGGGAAAGTAAGGCTGAGTTATGATTGATCGGCATCCGCAAACCATTGGAACCGCGGCTTACCATTCGACACAATTCCCCGAAATATGTCCGACTACTTTGCACAATGAATGCTCCATTTTTGAGATGAGATCTCGCATTGGCAGAGCCTGAGACATTCATTTAGATTGACTTACCAGTAGATCGCGAGTGCAGAAGCGGAGAGCGCAAGTTGTTGGACATCCAGACGGGAGTCTTCTCGAGAGGCAGGCAGGCGTTCAGCCTTCTTCGGAGACACTTCAGGAGGGGACAGCAGAGGTCAGCAGCCGTCGCATACTCTGCAGACCATCACACTCTGTACTTCTCCTCACCTCAGATGCGTGTAACTTTTGTAAGTTTACACGCAATGTGGCGAGCAAGTAACACTCGTGGGGGAATAGGAGCTTTTAGACTTCATGATACGCGCAGATCACGCTTTCTTCTTGACCTCTTGGCCATGACTTTGTCGTAGAGTTTTTTCACATGCTTACCCATCTCACTTATCAAATCGGTGAAATCATAACGTTCAGAATGACCCTGGGTGTGGTGTCACCGCCAGACACCACACTTGCAAGGTGGTAGCCTTTAAATCGGCCGCGGTCCGGTAGTATACGTCATGCCCGCGTGTCGCCATTATCAGTGATTGCAGACCGAGCGCCGCCACACGGCAGGTCTAGAGAGACTTGCTAGCACTCGCCCCAGTTGTACAGCCGACTTTGCTAGCGATGGGTCACTGACTTCTACGCTCTCATTTGCCGAGACGATAGTTAGCATAGCCTTCAGCTACGTTATTTGCTACGACCTAGCAAGGCGCCATTATCCGTACTATTGAGATTGTGAAATATGTACCGTCCAGACCGACGTCAATCATTAATGGATTAAAGTTACGTATTCCACCAGCTACGTCAGTTTTTCTCAATTCTAATTCCCTTGTCATGTTCCAGACCTCACGCCAGCCAGCGTGAGCTAAAACGCGTGCATTTCGGCCTCCTGTAGTAACGGTGTTGGCTCTCCTGCCAACCACAACACTGGGTATAAATTCCATTACATTCTGTGCGATGCTCTGTTACCAGAGTGATTTCAGTTCCTTTGTGGGCTATACCTCTCATCCCAACAGCTAACGTGATTATTTCACGAACTCTGGTCCAGCACTCATTTCCTTCCATACAGAAATTTGATTGTTTCTCGTGCTGCATTTGGCCTACCACGCCTCGCCATCTGATAAGTTTCGTGTGCGCCTTAGTTATCCACTCAATCCTCTCAGACGGGACCAGCGGGCCCCACCGTGCAGCTTTCATGCTAAGCAGCTGAGGCCCTGGGCACCAGCACGTGGAGGTGGGGCCTCGTAGATACGGTTTGTCCCCTTTCTTAGTTAAATGGCAGCTGTGTTATAAAAATAGTGCACATCAAATTGGAAACAGGAAATCATAAAACTAAGAAAATTTGATTAAGAAGAATGATAGGAGGTTAGATTGAGTAGCAGAGGTCCCTTCACCTGCGCTGTCTCGGGAAAGTGAGCTTCAGGCTGACATCTTTGTGCAGTACCTCTCAAGATTACTTACTAAGGTATGTTGATATCGTAGTCTACTTTAGCGTTTTACAGTTTTACCATGGCACCTGGTACAGCAATCAGCCGCAGTGAGTCATACATTCTACACGATTTGATTACTTTTGTCCAATGATAATTTACATGTGACTAAATTGTCAATATGTCATAACGCTTCTGAATTCTCATTTCATTCCAATAGTCATCTGTCCCCAAAGCTACTCTCATATTTATTATTTTCATACCCGACCCCGAGCTATGGTTCACATGTCAGTGCCATCCTTCAGTTTCATTTCCTTGCACTTGTATCATTCCCATACATATGAATCGTAGTGCGGTTATTTGTATGTCGAGAAGAATATACACGGTTAATATAGAAGCTCCATTTTGTAAAGTACAGCCACAACCCCAGTGACACCTCGCTGCTGCACATGGGTACAAGCACGCCTTACCTGTGCATATTCATTCACAAAATTACCGCAGAGCATTAGTGTGGTACGAGAAAAAGTAGAAGTACTGCAAAATAAATTAGTTTTGTTTACGTTTAAACAATGAAACCGTGCTGTGAACGTACACAGTATGAAATGAAAGTGAGATGTGTTCGCTGTTCGTTAAGTAAACGCACAGTTGGTGTCTACTTCATGTCGCACTATTATCTTTAGTACCTATAATTTCAACACAGTACAATTTTTAATGGAATACAAAAGCTAACGATGGCATCTACATCTACATCTACATCCGTACTCCGCAAGCCACCTGACGGTGTGTGGCGGAGGGTACCCTGAGTACCTCTATCGGTTCTCCTTTCTATTCCAGTCTCGTATTGTACGTGGAAAGAAGGATTGTCGGTATGCTTCTGTGTGGGCTCTAATCTCTCTGATTTTATCTTCATGGTCTCTTCGCGAGATATACGTAGGAGGGAGCAATATACTGCTTGACTCTTCGGTGAAGGTATGTTCTCGAAACTTTAACAAAAGCCCGTACCGAGCTACTGAGCGTCTCTCCTGCAGAGTCTTCCACTGGAGTTTATCTATCATCTCCGTAACGCTTTCGCAATTACTAAATGATCCTGTAACGAAGCGCGCTGCTCTCCGTTGGATCTTCTCTATCTCTTCTATCAACCCTACCTGGTGCGGATCCCACACTGCTGAGCAGTATTCAAGCATTGGGCGAACAAGCGTACTGTAACCTACTTCCTTTGTTGTCGGATTGCATTTCCTTAGGATTCTTCCAATGAATCTCAGTCTGGCATCTGCTTTACCGACGATCAACTTTATATGATCATTCCATTTTAAATCACTCCTAATGCGTACTCCCAGATAATTTATGGAATTAACTGCTTCCAGTTCTATATATTCGCATCACATTACACTTCGCTACATTGAGATTCAATTGCCATTCCGTGCACCATGCGTCAATTCGCTGCAGATCCTCTTGCATTTCAGTACAATTTTCCATTGTTGCAACCTCTCGATACACCACAGCATCATCTGCAAAAAGCCTCAGTGAACTTCCGATGTCATCCACCAGGTCATTTATGTATATTGTGAATAGCAACGGTCCTATGACACTCCCCTGCGGCACACCTGAAATCACTCTTACTTCGGAAGACTTCTCTCCATTGAGAATGACATGCTGCGTTCTGTTATCTAGGAACTCCTCAATCCAATCACACAATTGATCTGATAGTCCATATGCTCTTACTTTGTTCATTAAACGACTGTGGGGAACTGTGTCAAACGCCTTGCGGAAGTCAAGAAACACGGCATCTACCTGTGAACCCGTGTCTAAGGCCCTCTGAGTCTCGTGGACGAATAGCGCGAGCTGGGTTTCACACGACCGTATTTTTCGAAACCCATGCTGATTCCTACAGAGTAGATTTCTAGTCTCCAGAAAAGACATTATACTCGAACATAATACGTGTTCCAAAATTCTACAACTGATCGACGTTAGAGATATAGGTCTATAGTTCTGCACATCTCTTCGACGTCCCTTCTTGAAAACGGGGATGACCTGTGCCCTTTTCCAATCCTTTGGAACGCTTCGCTCTTCTAGAGACCTACGGTACACCGCTGCAAGAAGGGGGGCAAGTTCCTTCGCGTACTCTGTGTAAAATCGAACTGGTATCCCATCAGGACCAGCGGCCTTTCCTCTTTTGAGCGATTTTAATTGTTTCTCTATCCCTCTGTCGTCTACTTCGATATCTACCATTTTGTCAACTGTGCGACAATCTAGAGAAGGAAGCACAGTGCAGTCTTCCTCTGTGAAACAGCTTTGGAAGAAGAAATTTAGTATTTCGGCCTTTAGTCTGTCATCCTCTGTTTCAGTACCATTTTGGTCACAGAGTGTCTGGACATTTTGTTTTGATACACCTACCGCTTTGACATAGGACCAAAATTTCTAAGGATTTTCTGCCAAGTCAGTACACAGAACTTGACTTTCGAATTCATTGAAAGCCTCTCGCATAGCCCTCCTCACACTACATTTCGCTTCGCGTAATTTTTGTTTGTCTGCAAGGCTTTGGCTATGTTTATGTTTGCTGTGAAGTTCCCTTTGCTTCCGCAGCAGTTTTCTAAGTCGGTTTTTGTACCACGGTGGCTCTTTCCCATCTCTTACGATCTTGCTTGGCACATACTCATCTAACGCATATTGTACCATGGTTTTGAACTTTGTCCACTGATCCTCAACACTATCTGCACTTGAGACAAAACTTTTGTGTTGAGCCGTCAGGTACTCTGTAATCTGCTTTTTGTCACTTTTGCTAAACAGAAAAATCTTCCTACCTTTTTTAATATTTCTATTTACGGCTGAAATCATTGATGCAGTAACCGCTTTATGATCGCTGATTCCCTGTTCTGCATTAACTGATTCAAATAGTTCGGGTCTGTTTGTTACCAGAAGGTCTAATATATTATCGCCACGAGTCGGTTTTCTGTTTAACTGCTCAAGGTCGTTTTCAGATAAAGCACTTAAAAATATTTCACTGGATTCTTTGTCCCTGCCACCCGTTATGAACGTTTGAGTCTCCCAGTCTATATCCGGCAAATTAAAATCTCCACCCAGAACTATAACATGGTGGGGAAATCTACTCGAAATATTTTCCAAATTATTCTTCAGGTGCTGAGCCACAACAGCTGCTGAGCCCGGGGGCCTATAGAGACATCCAATTACCATGTCTGAGCCTGCTTTAACCGTGACCTTCACCCAAATCATTTCACAATTCGAATCTCCGTCAATTTCCTTCGATACTATTGCACTTCTTATCGCTATAAACACGCCTCCCCCTTCACTGTCCAGCCTGTATCTGCGGCATACATTCCAATCTGAGTTTAGGATTTCATTACTAAAATGTGGTTTCAGCCAACTTTCTGTCCCTAGTACTATATGGGCGTTGTGACCGTTTATTAATGAGAGCAGTTCTGGGACCTTTCTATAGACGCTCCTGCAGTTTACTATTAGCACATTAATATTGTTATTCCTTGTTGCATTTTGCCTACTCCTGCCTTGCCGTGTCTCAGGAGGCGTCTTGTCGGGCCTGGGGAGGGAATTCTCTAACCTAAAAAAACCCCATGTGCACTCCACACGTACTCCGCTACCCTCGTAGCCGCTTCCGGCGTGTAGTGCACGCCTGACCTATTCAGGGGGACCCTACATTTCTCCACCCGATAGCGGAGGTCGAGAAATTTGCACCCCTGCTCTCCGCAGAATCGTCTGAGCCTCTGGTTTAAGCCTTCCACTCGGCTCCAAACCAGAGGACCGCGATCGGTTCTGGGAACGATACTACAAATAGTTAGCTCTGATTCCACCCCGTGAGCGAGGCTTTCCGCCTTCACCAACTCCGCCAACCGCCTGTACGAACTGAGGATGACCTCTGAACCCAGACGGCAAGAGTCATTGGTGCCGACATGAGCAACAATTTTCAGTCGGGTGCACCCAGTGCTCTCTATCGCCGCCGGTAGGACCTCCTCCACATCTCGGATGAAACCCCCCGGCAAGCAGACAGAGTGAACACTGGCCTTCTTCCCCGACCTTTCCGCTATTTCCCTAAGGGGCTCCATCACCCGTCTAACGTTGGAGCTCCCAATAACTAATAAACCCCTCCCCCCGTGTGCCTGCTCGGACCTTGCTGAAGGAGCAGCCACATGTCCACTCACAGGCAGAGCGGGCGATGCCACACAGCCAGCCTCCACATTGACCCTCCGCCTCGTGCGCCGCGAACGCCGCTGAACCCACCACGCCCCTTGGGGAGAGGGTGGCCCAACCGCGCCCGGTACCCGCGAAGATGTCTCGACAGCAGGGACAGTGGGTGAAGCATCTAACACCTGGGGTGCACCATGCGACGCACCAGACTCCCCACTGCCGCTACACTCCGAGGCAGCAGCCTGAAGACGGCTGACCGCGGCCATCAACACGCTCAGCTGTTCGCGAAGAGTGACCAGCTCCTCCTGCGTCCGTACACAGCAGCCACACATCCTATCCATCCTAAGAAATCTATTTACTATAGTGTGTTAATCAACTTTTAACTAGACTGCTAATTCACTAAAGGCGGTTGATTATTGACTAAACTGTGATTGCTAACCACTTCTTGTAGAAACAAGGAAAATAGCCCTACCTGTCTCTGGAATGTATTCAAAACAAACACTAGCACTACTAGCACTATGGCTGACTAAAGGGACTCTCTGACTGTATTCAAAACAAACACGAGATCTGTTGTTGTTGTTGTTGTCTTCAGTCCTGAGACTGGTTTGATGCAGCTCTCCATGCTACTCTATCCTGTGCAAGCTGCTTCATCTCCCAGTACCTACTGCAACCTACATCCTTCTGAATCTGCTTAGTGTACTCATCTCTCGGTCTCCCTCTACGATTTTTACCCTCCACGCTGCCCTCCAATGCTAAATTTGTGATCCCTTGATGCCTCAAAACATGTCCTACCAACCGATCCCTTCTTCTAGTCAAGTTGTGCCACAAACTTCTCTTCTCCCCAATCCTATTCAATACCTCCTCATTAGTTACGTGATCTATCCACCTTATCTTCAGTATTCTTCTGTAGCACCACATTTCGAAAGCTTCTATTCTCTTCTTGTCCAAACTAGTTATCGTCCATGTTTCACTTCCATACATGGCTACACTCCAAACAAATACTTTCAGAAACGACTTCCTGATACATAAATCTATATTCGATGTTAACAAATTTCTCTTCTTCAGAAACGCTTTCCTTCCCATTGCCAGTCTACATTTTATATCCTCTCTACTTCGCCCATCATCAGTTATTTTACTTCCTAAATAGCAAAACTCCTTTACTACTTTAAGTGTCTCATTTCCTAATCTAATTCCCTCAGCATCACCCGATTTAATTTGACTACATTCCATTATCCTCGTTTTGCTTTTGTTAATGTTCATCTTATATCCTCCTTTCAAGACACTGTCCATTCCGTTCAACTGCTCTTCCAAGTCCTTTGCCGTCTCTGACAGAATTACAATGTCATCGGCGAACTTCAAAGTTTTTACTTCGTCTCCATGAATTTTAATACCTACTCCAAATTTTTCTTTTGTTTCCTTTACTGCTTGCTCAATATACAGATTGAATAACATCGGGGAGAGGCTACAACCCTGTCTCACTCCTTTCCCAACCACTGCTTCCCTTTCATGCCCCTCGACTCTTATTACTGCCATCTGGTTTCTGTACAAATTATAAATAGCCTTTCGCTCCCTGTATTTTACCCCTGCCACCTTTAGAATTTGAAAAAGAGTATTCCAGTCAACATTGTCAAAAGCTTTCTCTAAGTCTACAAATGCTAGAAACGTAGGTTTGCCTTTTCTTAATCTTTCTTCTAAGATAAGTCGTAAGGTCAGTATTGCCTCACGTGTTCCAACATTTCGACAGAATCCAAACTGATCCTCCCCGAGGTCTGCATCTACCAGTTTTTCCATTCGTCTGTAAAGAATTCGCGTTAGTATTTTGCAGCCGTGGCTTATTAAACTGATAGTTCGGTAATTTTCACATCTGTCAGCACCTGCTTTCTTTGGGATTGGAATTATTATATTCTTCTTGAAGTCTGAGGGTATTTCGCCTGTCTCATACATCTTGCTCACCAGCTGGTAGAGTTTTGTCATGACTGGCTCTCCCAAGGCCGTCAGTAGTTCTAATGGAATGTTGTCTAGTCCGGGGGCCTTGTTTCGACTCAGGTCTTTCAGTGCTCTGTCAAACTCTTCACGCAATATCATATCTCCCATTTCATCTTCATCTACATCCTCTTCCATTTCCATAATATTGTCCTCAAGTACATCGCCCTTGTATAAGCCTTCTATATACTCCTTCCACCTTTCTGCCTTCCCTTCTTTGCTTAGAACTGGGCTGCCATCTGAGCTCTTGATATTCATACACGTGGTTCTCTTCTCTCCAAAGGTCTCTTTAATTTTCCTGTAGGCAGTATCTATCTTACCCCTAGTGAGATAAGCTTCTACATCCTTACATTTGTCCTCTAGCCATCCCTGTTTAGCCATTTTGCACTTCCTGTCGATCTCATTTTTGAGACGTTTGTATTCCTTTTTGCCTGCTTCATTTAATGCATTTTTATATTTTCTCCTTTCATCAATTAAATTCAATATTTCTTCTGTTACCCAAGGATTTCTAGCAGCCCTCGTCTTTGTACCTACTTTATCCTCTGCTACCTTCACTACTACATCCCTCAGAGCTACCCATTCTTCTTCTACTGTATTTCTTTCCCCTATTCCTGTCAATTGTTCCCTTATGCTCTCTTTGAAACTCTGTACAACCTCTGGTTCTTTCAGTTTATCCAGGTCCCATCTCCTTAATTTAGCACATTTTTGCAGTTTCTTCAGTTTTAATCTACAGGTCATAACCAATAGATTGTGGTCAGAGTCCACATCTGCCCCTGGAAATGTCTTACAACTTAAAACCTGGTTCCTAAATCTCTGTCTTACCATTATATAATCTATCTGATACCTTTTAGTATCTCCAGGGTTCTTCCACGTATACAACCTTCTTTCATGATTCTTAAACCAAGTGAGATCTATGGAACACTTAATAGCACGCGACTATTAAAGCTTCCTAAAAGCAAAAACACGCAGAAGAAGAAGTGACAAGTAAGCACTATGTACTTTCATTCTACATTCGCTTCCCGGCCTCTGTCGTCGAGAGGTTCTAGGCGCTTCACTCCGGAATCACGCGGCAGGTACGGTCGCAGGTTCGAATCC
This sequence comes from Schistocerca gregaria, assembly GCF_023897955.1. Taxonomy (NCBI): domain Eukaryota; kingdom Metazoa; phylum Arthropoda; class Insecta; order Orthoptera; family Acrididae; genus Schistocerca; species Schistocerca gregaria. The sequence continues at coordinate 670,449,574 of NC_064924.1, read as the reverse complement.
TGCCTCGGGCGTGGATGTATGTGATGTTCTTAGGTTAGTTAGGTTTAAGTAGCTCTAAGTTCTAGGGGACTGATGACCTCAGACGTTAAGTCCAATAGTCCTCAGAGCCATTTGAACCATTTTTTCTACATTCGCTTGTTTTGTCGTGTTATTGCTTCATGCATATATGCAGACACTCTCTTACACTAACACGTACGTTTCCAAACATTGCAACGCACCAGACATAGTTTCAAGAACATTACACTCAATTCTCCGTTAATATTTTATAGGCAATAAGAGGAAAATATTATTAGAGTCTGACGTCTCTTCGGCAACTATCTTATTTGAGACAAAGTTAGAGTTCCCACTGTACAAATATCAGACTCAACACTGAAGCTATGCAGGAAAACCACAGAGCGCCAAAATCCAGGAGGTCAGACAGACATTTCCATCCTGCTGTTCGGCATATTAAACAGTGGATTACGTCGATACGTAAGTTTCTGCTACCAGCATAGACTTTTTCTAATATAAAATACAATTTTATTCTAACCAGTCACAATTTATTTTCATATCCACTATGCGTATTGGATGTTTGAGCCTCCATCATCAGGTGAATTTGTGTCAGCTAAAAAGAAGTGTATGTGTTTAAATTGTTTGTATGTGTATTGTGTATGTATGTTGTGTATATATGTGAGTGTCACTGTAGGTACATGTGAAAAATTCCACCAGTCAGCTTCCACTTTCATTCCTTTGCCCCAATCCATATTCTCGTATTATTTTTCCTTCTCTTCTTTTTTTCGCTTTCAAATTCCCGTCCCCAGTAACATTTAAATTTTAGTCTCCATTAACGATCTGATTTTTTTTTTTTTTTTTTCAATTCATCATTGGCTACAGTCCTTCAGTCTCTTCATCATCTGCGGAGGTAGTAGGCATTCAAACTTGTACTGCCGTAGTGGACGTTGGCTTCCTATCTATGTTGGTTATTGCAATGATTCAACTTTGTTGTTCTTAGTAGCTCACTCTCATTCCTGTTTTTATCATCGTCATCTTCACTTTCAGGAATTAGGCTAATTGTCTGTTCCATCTCCAGAGGCTACTGTTGAGCTGATCTCATTTTGAGCTAGTTAGGGTGTCTATTCCCTCGACGACTGTATCTGAACAGTTGTTTTGTTAGTCTTTCTTCTGTCATATATTTTTAATTGTGTTTGTTATCCCTTCACATCCATTTCTTCTCTAATTTGCTCATCATTAATCCAGTCTTGGCGTGTGCAACCTTTCTCTGTTATTAGAAATTTCTATTTTCCTATATTGAATAATAAAACGAATTAGGTCTCTTTCTGCATTGTCCTCGTTTGTGTGTGTGTGTGTGTGTGTGTGTGTGTGTGTGTGTGTGTGTGTGGTGTTGCTAAACCTGTACTCACCTCACCAGACGACCACTTCTTCTTGTCACAGGCTTCTCTTATTCCCACTATACATAACAGCAACTAATACAGTTCTCTAGTTAATTTCTGTAACATTTCTGGCAGATTTTGAGATCTAAGATTGCATACTCTGACCCATGGAATTCCGTTTTTCTTTCTCCTGATGGCATCATCTTCAGAGCAGTCCGCAACAGGAGATCCGAATGGTGCACTATTTTGGGTTTGGAATATTCCACTCAAGAGGATGTCATCATCATCATTAACTCATACAGCAGACCGCCAAGTCCTCGGGAAATATAATGGCTGTAATTTTATCTTGCTCTTATCTGTTGGCAGTTCCAGCACAGCAAGGCCACGACGGCTAATTACTAAAAGGTTAGGTCAGTGACTTCCAGACTGTTGTCTCTGAGTCCCTGTACATACTAAAAACGACCTCTTTAGGAAACAGATGATAAGACGAGAGTCCACACGCAACTGAAGCCACACCACAGCAAGTGGCATGGCCGGTGATACTATTGTGGCACCGCACATTACTGTTTCCACACGATCCTCTCAAAATCCCAGAGGCAGCTTTCTCAATATGGCGTCAAGTGAGATCATTCGTACGGACAGAGGTCATCAGTCCCCTAGAATTACTTAACCTTACTAACCTAAAGACATCACAAACATCCATGCCCGAGGCAGGATTCGAACCTGCGACCGCCGCGGTCGCGCGGCTCCAGACTGTAGCGCCTAGAACCGCTCGTCCACTCCGGCCGGCGGCTGCTGAGAGGTGTCGCTTCAGTTGCTGTGATCTGATCTCTCCACAGATACCATTCGTATATAGCTGCACCTGAGGCACCTAGAGACCACATCGCGGCAAGGTCACGGTTCGTCGAGGGAATCTGGTTATATAAAACTAAACGCAGCCCGAACAGGCCATGAAGACCCAACGGTACCGACTGGCCGCCGTCTCATCCTCAGGTCACAAGCGTTACTGGATGCGGGTGTGGAGAATCTGGTTATATGTCCTGCGAATGTTGTTTCTGTCAGAGGTTGTAACGCCGGAAATGCATATCCTCCTATTTCCATCTATTGTACTATAAATTTTTTTCCTTATTTTGTTACCTGAAGATATGATGTATAATTGGTTCGTTTTGTAAATATTATTTGTATTTTTACGCTGAGTCTGAGCTAGGTAAAACTATGCTACAGAACGATTACATCGATAGGTCGTGTGGTGAACCAAAGTGTTTAGGATCTTTGGTAGTGTTAACTCTGCCGCATGGAGCGCGGGCAGAGGGAGTCTGGCTGGAGTAGGGCGGTGGAGCAAGTGTATTGAGTGACGCTCCCGCGAGTTGCAGCGCTTTCGGGGTTTGGCAGCATGTAATTGCGCTCGGCTTGCTATGGTAGTTTCTGGCGCGGTGTCGCGGGCGGGAAGCATTAGCTGGCGCACATCAAGAGCCCGTTTCGCCTGGTGACAGTGTCGAGAAGAAGGGGCGCCAACATCCAGCTTCTGCAACAGCGACGGCCGACCTAAAGTTTTAGAACTATATGGCAGACCTCAGCTTTTCATAGTGTTGCATCATAGAAATACAGTAACTTAGCATGGACCTTTGTTGCTCATTGCCCCAACTGCATTACCAAGCAGGGTCCCTTCCTTTTTCGGGATGAACCCGAGTGTCGTAGAAATTCAAACGCCAGCATTAAAGTAATATCATTCCATTTCACTGCTTTAATTTCAAAGTTCAGTTAAAGTATTCATAGCTGGCTACAATATTCGGATTACACAAGCAGAAATTAAGAGTGCGAGTTTTGTTACCATATTTTAGCTTACCTGTGACTGCAGCACAGCTTGGTACGTACTAAATTTTGCTATTGTTAATTGTTCAGAATCATTTAATTCAAGTTCAAAGTTAAATCTCTTATTTCTAAATTGCGTAGATTCAAGTAGCTTTTGAAATGATTGTTGAGGTAGCCCAAGACTAATTTAATGAATTTTGTAGTGCTTCAGAAACAAAGTTCACTATTAATTTCAGTCACTAAATTAACTTTCAATTTTCCGGTTTTATTAATTGTTTTGCTAAATTAAGTCAGAGTGTAGCGAAAGTTATTACTTCTGAGAAACACTCAGTTTTCACACAACACGTGTCAACCTTCAGTTGCCACGCTTTTAGTGCTAATTATATGTGCATTAATCTTTCATTTTCAGTTATTGTAGTAGTTGTCCATAGGACTGGCGACCGTAATTTTCCCCAAATCTCAAATATCTAATTAACGCCAATTAATTGTTAACGTAACGAATGCACATTTACTTGCTCTATTAATTTTACCCTTTTCTCAAAATTAATTTCCACCAGTTCCATTTGAATTTTTCCTTTCACTTAGATGTAACCCTTTCCTCCCTCTTTACCGACAGATAAACTTCGGTGACGATTTCTTTTCCCGAATCTCCGTTAGGTACACGCGATTTAGTTTTTGACTGCCATTAAGGTCGATAAGTGAGGGGGAGGTTCGTTCCCAGGGGCAACTGCTCCGCTGAGTCTCACTGCCTCGCGCCCTTGCTCGGTAGTGGGGTGTCCACGCGGTGGTTCCCACGCTGACTGCGGCCTGCGGCCTGCGGCCTGCGGCGCCGGCGACGTCTGCGTCGTGACTGCCGCGGCTGCTCGGGCGACCCGCCTAACCTGTTGGGCCGGCTGCCGCCGCACGCCGCACGCCGCACGCCGCTCACCCACTCGCTTCGCGCCGCATCCTGCCGCGCCGGCACCGCCTAATAACTCGCTGCGCTCTCGTCGACTCTTCCAGCCGGCCTGCCCCTTCCTGGACTCCACCGAAGACAGCATCGCGCCTGTAGTTGTCCCCGCTGTCCGCATTTAAGCACTTCAGACGAATCTGGACGACTTCCGCCACTCAGCTCTACGTATTAACAGCCGCGTTTCCCGTTATTGTACAATTAAACAAAATACCGAATTAATAGGTCGGTTAATATGACGAAATCGGAATGGGCGTAGGATTAGTGACATTGAACAGTTCAAATTTCTAGGTGTTCAGACAGATAGCAAACTGTCGTGGAAAGCCCATGTTCAGGATCTTGTTCAAACACTTAATGCTGCATTTTTACTATACGAACGGTATCTGAAGCAAGTGATCGTTCGACACGAAAATTAGTTTACTTTGCTTTTTTTCATTCGCTTATGTCGTATGGTATTACACTCCTGGAAATTGAAATAAGAACACCGTGAATTCATTGTCCCAGGAAGGGGAAACTTTATTGACACATTCCTGGGGTCAGATACATCACATGATCACACTGACAGAACCACAGGCACATAGACACAGGCAACAGAGCATGCACAATGTCGGCACTAGTACAGTGTATACCCATCTTTCGCAGCAATGCAGGCTGCTATTCTCTCATGGAGACGATCGTAGAGATGCTGGATGTAGTCCTGTGGAACGGCTTGCCATGCCATTTCCACCTGGCGCCTCAGTTGGACCAGCGTTCGTGCTGGACGTGCAGACCGCGTGAGACGACGCTTCATCCAGTCCCAAACATGCTCAATGGGGGACAGATCCGGAGATCTTGCTGGCCAGGGTAGTTGACTTACACCTTCTAGAGCACGTTGGGTGGCACGGGATACATGCGGACGTGCATTGTCCTGTTGGAACAGCAAGTTCCCTTGCCGGTCTACGAATGGTAGAACGATGGGTTCGATGACGGTTTGGATGTACCGTGCACTATTCAGTGTCCCCTCGGCGATCACCAGAGTAGTACGGCCAGTGTAGGAGATCGCTCCCCACACCATGATGCCAGGTGTTGGCCCTGTGTGTCTCGGTCGTATGCAGTCCTGATTGTGGCGCTCACCTGCACGGCGCCAAACACGCATACGACCATCATTGGCACCAAGGCAGAAGCAACTCTCATCGCTGAAGACGACACGTCTCCATTCGTCCCTCCATTCACGCCTGTCGCGACACCACTGGAGGCCGGCTGCACGATGATGGGGCGTGAGCGGAAGACGGCCTAACGGTGTGCGGGACCGTAGCCCAGCTTCATGGACACAGTTGCGAATGGTCCTCGCCGATACCCCAGGAGCAACAGTGTCCCTAATTTGCTGGGAAGTGGCGGTGCGGTCCCCTACGGCACTGCGTAGGACCCTACGGTCTTCGCGTGCATCCGTGCGTCGCTGCGGTCCGGTCCCAGGTCGACGGGCACGTGCACCTTCCGCCGACCACTGGCGACAACATCGATGTACTGTGGAGACCTCACGCCCCACGTGTTGAGCAATTCGGCGGTACGTCCACCCGGCCTCCCGCATGCCCACTATACGCCCTCGCTCAAAGTCCGTCAACGGCACATACGGTTCACGTCCACGCTGTCGCGGCATGCTACCAGTGTTAAAGACTGCGATGGAGCTCCGTATGCCACGGCAAACTGGCTGACACTGACGGCGGCGGTGCACAAATGCTGCGCAGCTAGCGCCATTCGACGGCCAACACCGCGGTTCCTGGTGTGTCCGCTGTGCCGTGCGTGTGATCATTGCTTGTACAGCCCTCTCGCAGTGTCCGGAGCAAATATGGTGGGTCTGACACACCGGTGTCAATGTGTTCTTTTTTCCATTTCCAGGAGTATATATTTTGGGGTAACTCTAAAAAAAAATGGTTCAAATGGCTCTGAGCACTATGGGACTTAACATCTATGGTCATCAGTCCACTAGAACTTAAAACTACTTAAACCTAACTAACCTAAGGATATCACACAACACCCAGCCATCACGTGGGGTAACTCTCCCCATTCTAAAGGGATATTTTTGAATGAGATATTTTCACTCTGCAGCAGAGTGTGCGCTGATATGAATCTACTGGCAGATTAAAACTGTGCGTTGGACCGAGACTCGAACTCGGGACCTTTGCCTTTCGCGGGCTAGTGCCGGCACACAGTTTTAATCTGCCAGGAAGTTTCAGGACATTTTTGGCTCAGAAACGGGCAGCTCGATGAATAAGTGGTGTGAGTTAGCGAATCTCTTATTCTGGGTATTTTGACTTGGTTTGTTGTTAACAATTTCAGCTTATTCCCAAGAATTAGCAGCTTTCACGCAGTTGCTACTAGGCAGAAATCCAATCTGCATGTGGATCGCCCTTCCTTAACTCTTGTGCAGAACGGTGTACAGTACACTGCTGCATCCATTTTTAATAAGTCAGCACAAGAATTCAAAAATTTTAGCAGTAATCCACGCGCTTTCAAATCGAAACTGAAGTTTCCTCATGGGTCACTCCTATTCTGTTGAGGAATTCCTTGAAAAACTAAGCTGATTCCTATGTTATATAGTTGACTGCATTTACTTAAACTTACGGCTTGACAATTTTTGGCTTCATAAACATTTTATTTTGTGTGTTATTACTTTTATGTAGCAATTTCATGTGCTGGAGCGTTCCACGACCTTGGAGATTTGTTCTTCAATTTGGCCCACGGAACTAGACGTGTAATTAAATAAATAAAAGGCGTGTCTGTGGACTATCGTCTCAGCTGTACAACTGGATTCGTGATTTCCTGTCGGAAAGGTCACGGTTAGTAGTAACTGAACGGAAAGTCATTGACTAAAACAGAAGGAATAATTGGCGTTCTCCAAGGAAGCGTTGTAGGCCTTCTGCTACTCCTGCTCTGCATAAACCATTTAGGTGGCATTCTGACCAGCCCTCTTGGATTTTTTGCAGATTGTGCTGTCATTTACAGTCTTGTAAAGTAAGTAGACAAGATATCTGTATGCGGTGAGAAATGGTAATTGACTCTGAATAATAATGTGTTTGAAGTCATACACACGAATAATAAAACAAATCCGCTAAATTTCTTTTACATGATAAACTACACAAGTCTAAATTCTGAAACTTCAATTGGATACATAGGGATTACAAATGCGGATAATTTAAAATGGAATGATCACATAGATAATGTTGCGGGGAAAGCAAACTAAAGACTGCGATTTATTGGCAGGACACTTGGAAGATGCAACATGTCCACTTTCAGTAGCCTTCTCCGCCCTATTCTGAAGTGCTGCAGTGCAGTGTGCGATCTGTATCAGATGGGATTGATGGAGGACGCCGATGAAGTTCAGAGAACGGCAGCTCGTTTCGTAGTATCGCCAGACAGGGGAGACAGTGTCACGCCCTATGATATGCGAATTGGGGTGACAGTCATTAGAACAAAGGCGTTTTTCGCTGCCGCAACATCATGAAATTTCAATCACCAACTTTCTCCGACAAGTGCAAAAATATTTTTAGGTGTCCGACTACGTAGGAAGAAATGGTGATCATAAGAAAATAAGAGAAATCAGAGCTCGCACGGAAAGATTTAAATGTTCGTTTTTCCCGCGCGCTGTTCGAGAGTGGAATGGTAGAGAAATAGCTTAAAGGTAGTTCGATGAGCCCTCTGCTGGTGATTAATTGTGAACTGCAAAGTCATCATTTAAATGTAGATGTTCACGTCATTGCCACTGATATCATATTCGTGTCTAAACTAATGGTCTTAGACTGTGAGATAAATACATTGACGCAAGTGGAAACTGTTACAGCATGAATGACAATCCGGCATATGTCGAACGTTGTAGAGATGTGGGTCACTTTCAGCGTACTGGATAATTATCCTCCCACTCGGAACTGATGTCCAAACTGAACATCAGTATGACGTGTGACATCCATAGCCACGAATGCACTTACGTACACGTTGGCTGTGCGTGTGATCTTGAAGAACTTCAAGTCGTATCTAAAACACATGCTGTCCCTGTTCATACAGACTGCTGGCTGTTTACTGGTATATGAAAGTATACATGTACTTTTCCGACTGCTCTGATGCAACCAGCAACGAATTTGCCCCGTGCGCCAACCTCTTCATCTCAGGGTACCAGTTACATCCCATGCCCTTAATTACTTGTTGGATATATTCCAACCTCTGTTTCCTCATGTAATTTTTACCCCCTACTACTCTCTCTAGCTCCATGGAATTTATTTTCCAATGGCTTCAGACATGCCTTATCATACTGTCCGTTCTTCTTGTGCATGTTTCTCACATTTTCATCACCGAGTCTGCATATTTTCATTTCTTATCACTCCACTTGACCTTTAACAGCCTTTCATAGCACCATATCTCGAATGGTTCAATTACTTTCCCGGATCCCAAAAGTCCACGATTCACTTCCATACATTGCTGTGCTCCAGGCGGGCATCCAGGGAATTTCCTTCCTCAAAATATGTCGAATGTTTGACACTAGTAGACTTCTTTTGACCAGGAATCCTCTCCCACTTTACCGCTATTCTTATTTCTGCTGTTCCTCACCACTTTCGTCTTTCTTCGGTTTACTCTCGATCCATAGTGTGCCCTCGCTACACGAGTGTTATCACTGATATCCTTTCACCCTGGATTGTCATCCCACACCTTGAGCTTTCTTTTCTCATCGGCACACCACTTAAGTATCCGAGCATTGTTCAAAGATTTTTGGAGAGAACTGCAGTCTGGGATCTAGCATTATCGCTCTGGAATATGCCGTTCGGTACGCTTCTAACGGCTTATTTACGTTCGGCGGCCATCGGTAAGTGCTGACCGCTATCGTGAGTGACAGCGCAAATTTTCCAGTGTCTGTGGGACTGGGGCTGTTCACACGCCTGGCGGTAACGGGATGGGTTCCGTCAACCCCGCTAAAGGGTGCTGGCCTGGCCCGAGTGCTTCTCCAGCAGAATGGCTGGCGTTTCCTAGTACTCTCTGGGAAACAAACTACTAAATGTGTTTGCGGGAGGCAGCAGTTCACCGCAGTGCCACGAGCATGATCAGGAAATGTCCAGTCCTAGCGCCTACTCTCTGCTCTGGACGCTGATCGTCCGAAATGTAGGCACGTCGTGGAGCTGTGGGCAAGTTCGCGAGATCGAGGAGTCCACCGCTGGCTCTGGTAGGATGCAGGAGACGAGTTTGAAACTTCTGGGGCAAAGGTGGTGCGGTGGGGTATTTCGGACGTTCGCAGTCAGGTTGTAGCAAGGCTGTATTCTACATGTGGAGAGTTCGGACGTGTTCGGAAGTGCGCTCCCTTTCGCGCACGCGGGAAACGTCAATCTATTGCTAGTTTCCGAAGCGGATGTTGATGTTAGCGAGCGTGCAGGGATTGTTGAGTAGGACACCAAGAGTGTGTGGAGCATCTGGATAGCGGGAGGTGTCGTGTAGCGAAGGAAGCGGATTTGGCGAGGGTTATTAGGAGAAGAATGAAATGAGTATTGTATTGTATTGTATGTTAACCGGCGACCTAGAAACGACGGAGAGGCTCCGTCCCCGCCGCAGCCGCAGTGGTCCACAACCCCACGACGACTACCGCAGTACACTTCACCCCTCCAAAATGGTTCAAATGGCTCTGAGCACTGACTTAACTTCTGAGGTCATCAGTCCACTAGAACTTAGAACTAGGTAAACCTAACTAACCTGAGGTCATCACACACATCCATGCCCGAGGCAGGATTCGAGCCTGCGACCGTAGCGGTCGCGCGGCTCCAGACTGTAGCGCCTAGAACCGCTCGGCCACTCGGTTCACCACTCCGCTGCCCCACACCGGACCCAGGGTTATTGTGCGGTTCGGCCTCGGTGGACCCCCCAGGGAACGTCTCACACCAGACGAGTGTAACCCCTATGTTTGCGTGGTAGAATAATGGTGGTGTTTGCGTACGCGGAGAACGTGTTTGCGCAGCAATCGCCGACATAATGTAATAAGGGGAACCCGCCCGCATTCGCCGAGGCAGATGGAAAACCGCCTAAAAACCATCCACAGACTGGCCGGCTCACCGGACCTCGACACAAATCCGCCGGGCGGATTCGTGCCGGGGACCAGGCGCTCCTTCCCGCCCGGGGAGCCGTGCGTTAGACCGCACGGCCAACCGGGTGGACATAAAATGAGTAATGCTCCAATAAAAATTTGAAGTGGAGAAATCTCGTGTATGTCCTTACCTTCTTTGACTTTTGGCTGTGCTCCTGTGTTGTTTACAGAAGAAACGTGAGAATTCGACTGGTGACAGTATGGCGGCTGACTGCGGTGTTTATTGTCTAATGCAGCCGTCAGACCTGGGAGCTTTCGAAGATAGTCAGATGGCTTCAGGGCACTGCATGGTGGCATCGCGCAAGTGACTGTTTTAAGCCTGTCTCTCTGTCCTAAGCGAGACTGGCGCCCGTTACTTGGCATTACAGCGTGGGAGTAACAGGGCCAAAACATTATCCAGGTCCACCGACAAACGATTGGGAGGACGTCTACGGAGCAACACCTGGCGTGATTTGTCTCGCGCACTGCACGGCCTGGCAGCGAGGACTTCACCGGACGCTGCAGAAGCTCCGGTACAACCGACGAGGAGGAACGTTTCGCTCTGACCACGAATGGTATGCCAACGGCATTTCCCGTTATTGCCTCATATTGGCGAGCATTAGGCCTTCCTTGAACAGTTACTGCATCAGTCCTATTTTCATATCCATTCGTGCCCCACACCATGATTCCAGAGGACGTAGAGGAACAGGTCTCGAGAATCTTTGCTTGCTGCCGCCCGCCATCACTCCATCTACGGCTACGTTGACGCCGCTCTAACCGGCAAAAGCAGAAGCGGGACTCGTCGCTCAACAGCGCGGAATGCCACTCGGTGACCCAGTTGTGTCTGGTTGTACACCGTGCAAGTCTTAGCTGGCAGCGCAACGACGCACGACACCTCAATCCAACTCCACGTGATCGGTTTCCGAAGAGTTCCTGGTGATACTCTGCCTGCAATGTCTGCCTTGATTCAGCTGTAGTCGTTCGTCTGTTTGTCCAAGCCTTCCGAACGGCACTCTGATCTTCCCGTGGTCAACTGCTCCTGCAAGGACCCGCGCTTACCCTTCTTGCCGGCACTGCTGTCCTCAGTACATCTCGTCACCACTCGTCTGGCAATCACTGCGCTACACAGAAATGTTTGCGCAGTATATTCGTATGATAGTCCCCCACCCCTCATCGTAATGATTCGACCTTCCTCAAGGTACGAAGTTGGCACAAGCTGTTTGTGCACGTTCTCCGGCAGTACTGTGCTGCGATCTCCTCCTGAAAGTTTCCAGTAACATTAGACACACCGAGTAACGATCGTGCACCCACACCATGCAGCATTTGTAGGTATGGATATTTTCTGTACTGAAAATAAACTCGCGTAAGGGGTTCGTTGGGGAGAAGACAGACAGCGAGGTCATCGGCCTCATCGGATTAGGGAAGGACGCGGAAGGAAGTCGGCCGTGCCCTTTCAAAGGAACGATCCCGGCATTCGCCTGGAGAGACTTAGGGAAATCACGGGAAACCTAAATCAGGATGTCCCAACGCGAGTCCAGTGTTCTAACCACAGCGCCACCTCGCTCGGTGAAACTCGCGTAAGGATGAATTTTACTGAACACCTCCCAGACCCGTGGAAATACTGAAGCATCAGTGTGGTAGCATACGGTCAAGATGTTCATGGAGTAACAATTGACGTTTCTGTCAGTGTATTTAATACGGAATATAAGTCGTTACCCTTTTGTAGTGGGTCATATAAATAAAAGAAACAACGCAGAAATAACGACAACTCATGCTAGCCTGATAAAAATTAGCTGAAATGTAGGGAACATGAATGAAACGACTGACTCATGTTGCCATATATCATTCCCGAGGGTTTTGTGGCACAGGATTGGAGGAACAGTAACCAGTGCGTCACTCTCCACAGACGCCCGTGACCTTGCGACGTGGTCTCAGCTGCTACCGTCGTGAGAGCTGGCGTATGACTGCTTCCGACAGCCCTTTGAGCTATAGGTCTTGGTTTGTCTGCTGCAGAGAACTGACGGTGTGGTTTTCCTTAATCCACATAAAGCGAGCTATAGCGAAGATTCACGGTACGGGCAAACTGTAGTGCTGTGCCTCTCCTACGAGCACTGAAGAGGTTAGGAACTTCCCCAGTGTTCGGTATTTTTCAATGGCATTAATTACGAAATCATACTGCTAGAAATACTTACAGAAGTGAAACCATTTCGGGGAAGTGCTATTAGCCGACGAAGAGGTTGGTCAACCTGATAGTTTGCTTCTGAGCTAGAAGTTCACATTGCTGTTCCTGAGTCGTGTCTGACAAAGATTTCGATACTTAACACAATTGTGGGACTGAATGGGTGCTCGCAAAAAACCCAGTTTTTGTCGGCAGCACTGCTGGATTTAGGTTGAGTCGAGTGGCACTTCTGGTTTACGATGTCGAAACTCGGTGGCGGTTATTTGTAAAGTCATTTTTGCGTTACGGAAAATCTGGAAGAATTCTCAAGCGCATGCCCGTGCACGGCATGAGGAATTATTATCATTTAGGTGTGACGGTGCTGAGCTGATTTTGTCTTTATCTTTTGACAATGCCACTTTGGTTCCATTAAATTAGGACATGTTTTAAAAACAGATCTGAAGATTGTCGTTGCTGACCAGAACTGGTAGTTGAGGATCTAACACTGTGTAATCATAGACAGAAATAAAGAAATTTATTCTACATTTTCTGGACGACATCGATTCGCAGCGATGTCGCAGATTGTGGAATTGTTACCAGTTTGTCCCGTTTTTTGTAGGCTAGTGTTGTGGCCTAGTGAGGGCTCGCGTAAGTCGTACTCAAGGTTTCGTATTATGTCGTGACTCCGTTGACTGGCTGGAGGTGTAGTTTGGTGTAAGTGACGTGGCCGGCCGCAATGAAAAGGCTGGACAGGCTACAACTTAATGTTAACACACAGTCTGCTGCTTTCGGTGCCGGCCGAAGTGGCCGTGCGGTTCTAGGCGCTCCAGTCTGGAACCGCGTGACCGCTACGGTCGCAGGTTCGAATCCTGCCTCGGGCATGGATGTGTGTGATGTCCTTCAGTAGTTCTAAGTTCTAGGGGACTGATGACCATAGCAGTTAAGTCCCACAGTGCTCAGAGCTATTTGAACCATTTTTTTGTAAGTGACGGACATGGCGAAAGGTAGTTACAGCTAACAAACGACATTTGTTTCTGTGTTTTCTTAAGCGTTATGATATTGCTCTGAGTTACGTGATCTGGATACATTATCTTGCTTTATTTTTGAGGCAATTATGTACGTAGAGTATAAAGGATCTGTTAGGGTGGACATATTGACTCTTAGCACAGCACGTGCTCAACACCAGCGACAGATTTGAGCCTGTGTTTCGGCTCAAGGCGGGGCTGTCAGCCTTTGCAGAGACTGTTGTAGAAGTGTACCAGCGCCGACGACTGATCCACAAACGTCTCCTCAGGGTGCGTCCATTCTGGACACTCCACGTCACTGTGCGTCCGAAGACGTGCCGACGAAAAGTCTGAAAGTTTGAACATTTCCATTGAAAGGTGGAATTTGACTTTTTAAACCACCTTGTACATGCATAGGTAACACGAGTACAGTGTTCGATGATGCTCAGAAAAAATACCTTACGTGCACCAAAATACAGGGTGAGTCACTAACTATTGCTATCTAGAATAACCCTGAAAGTATGATAGGAGCTGAAAAGTTTGTGGGACAAATGTTGCATCGGACAACGGAGACCATAGTGTGACGTTGGTTTTTTTGTTGCAAGGTGGGGTCGCTTCAAAAATATCAAGGTCAAATTTGTTTTTTTTTTTAAATGGGATGCTATAGTTTGGTACTTATTTTCTGATATTGTCTATCGAGACGAATCCAATGATGTGCAACACTAAGGTCTTTGAAGGTCAACGAAGGTAAAAAAGGTGGCATGAACGACCATTTACAGAAGATGTTCGAAGTGATGACCATCGGTATCAATGCAGTGCTGCAATCTTCTTATCATGGATTGAGTGGTATTCCTTATCACATCGGCACTTATCGAAGCACATGTTCTGACAATTCTCTCTCGCATATCGTGCAAATAGTAAATATTCGCCGAATACGGCGTATCCAGCTAACGTGCCATTGACATGTAAACACCATTCGACGGTTTCGCAGTACAACACTAAGAGGAACGGTAAAACTAGTGTCGTCGAATCAAGCGAATGTGAACGATGTGCTCCTTCGAAGAACAAGTCGACATGCTTCTCATTTACGGAAATCGCCAACGACATTCAGTGAGAGCTGGAGAGAGACTTATACGCTGAAAGATATCCTCAACGTACTCACCCTACATGTCGTTCATTTAAATACGTGTACGATAAATTGAGAACAATTGGATCTTCAACGGATCGGAAACATATCCGGCAAAGGAAAGTTACAAACGAAGAAACGGAAATTGGTACACTTGCCACTGTGGTTCGAGATCCTTGTGTTAGTTCGCGTCAAATCGCAAGGGAATTTGGCGTGAGCCAGAGTAGTGTAGTTCGTGTTCTGCATCGCCATAAATATCATCTTTACCATATCACTCTCCACCAAGAATTAACTGGTATGGATTGTACGCGTCGCATTGAATTCTGCCAATGGGCTCAACTTCAGATTCAGAGGGGTGACACATTTATTAATTTTATTTTATTTACTGACTAGGCTACATTCACGAACCATGGAAATGTTAATTTGCATAAGATGCTTTATTGGGCAACTGAAAATCCATGTTGTCTGCCGGAAGCTGCATACCAAAAACCATGGTCGGTGATTGTATGGTGTGGGATTCTGGAGGACAGAATTATAGGCCCCTATATCATCTAAGGAAATCTTAATGGTAGGAAGTACACCACATTCATGCAAGAAAAATTAGGTCTGTTATTGGAAGAAATACCTTTAAGAAAACGGAACAGTACGTGGTATCAACACGATGGGTGTCCGGCATATTTTTCGCTGATGGCTAGAAACGAGTTGCAGAACTATTCTCAAATCGTTGGATTGGACGCGAAAGATATGCGAGAGAGAATTTTCAGAGCATGTGTTTCGATCAGGGCGGCTGTGATATCGAATACCTCTCAATCGATGATAAGAGGATTGTAGCACTGCATTGATACCGATGGTCATCACTTCGAACACCTTCTGTAAGTCGACGTTCATGCCACCTTTGCGACCTTAGTTCACCTTCAATGGTTCAAATGGCTCTGAGCACTATGGGACTTAACTTCTGAGGTCATGAGTCCCCTTGAACTTAGAACTACTTAAACCTAACCAACCTAAGGACATCACACACATGCATGCCCGAGGCAGGATTCGAACCTGCGACCGTAGCGGTCGCCCGGTTCCAGATTGTAGTGCCTAGAACCGCTCGGCCACGCCGGCCGGCGGACCTTCAAAGACCTTACTGTTAGACATCATTGGATTCGTCTCGATAGCCGCTATCAAAAAATAAGTACAAGCTACAGCATCCCATCAAAAAAAAGTTGACCTTCATATTTCTGAAGAGACCCCACCTAGAAACAAAATACGTCATATTTTGGCGCCCTTTATCCCATGCAACTTTCGTCCCACAAGCTTTTCAGCTCCTACCAGACTTTCGCAGTTATTCTTGATGGCAATAGTTAGCGACTCACCCTGTATAGTGACATTAATAATCTCTTCTGAAAGAGCAATGATTTGGAGAGAGGGACCGACGAGCAACAAGTAAATTTGAGATCGGGTAACCAAAACGCACTAAGAAATATTTTCCACAACATGAATCTTGCGCCTCCACGAAATGAATGGTGTGCAATAAAAGCTATTCCATCATAGAAACCTTTACGGTCTGACGTGATCTTTATGATTTGAGACAATCGTGTGTTAGATATAGGCAAGTACACAAAGCACCAAGGAAGTCATCACTACAGACCTGTGCAGATGTAGTACTACTTTGCAAGTGACGTTTAGCTAAACTAGAGAGAAGCGTGCCTCAGCTGCTGGTCGCGCGGCTTTCATCGTGTCTTGCCTCCGCTGAGAGCGTACGCTGTCCTCGCCTTTCTTTTTACAGCAAGAGAGGCAGACGTAAGAGCGGGAGGAGAAAGATTAAGAGATGAAGGATGGAAGAAAGGAACCGGGAGACGAGAGATGAAGTTTCCAAACCGGAATCCCCTCCGAAACGAGCCTGTGCATGAATCAAATCCGGTTACGGGACGAATTTTGAGTCGGAACCCACTCGGCCACCGCTCCGAACAGAGCGCGCGAATGCACGCCCCTCCACTTCCCCATCTTTCTTTCCGCCGTCACGTACTGCGATCTCCCACCACATTTCCGCAGCGTTCCCCCCACCCCGCTGCCCCTCCCTGCTGCCACTGGGCAGCCTAAATAAAGAAAGTCGTCTTTTGAACTCTAACGCGTGGGGGAGTGGAGGGGGGAGGGAGGGAGGAGGGGGCACCGCTTTTATTTCGGCGGTCCTAAGGTCAACTACTTTTCGGGGAGGGGAATACCATTTTCTGATTCCGATACCCAAATAAGATTTATAGATGTACACGGCACATACATAGCGGGGAAACAGACGCAGCTGCTGTAGTCGTTTTTCCTAGTTCCACGGCCGGGCCGCGCCGGGCCAGCGGAGCAGATCGCGATAGGCGAGTGGAGAAGCGGGCGACGCGGCCGGGGGGACGCCAATGCTAATTCGGCGGCCGGCTGATCGCATATTCGCTGCCGCTGCCGCTGCCGAGCACTTGGACGAGTTTTCGTTCGGATCGTTATTTCATTCCAAGGCCAGCGGCGGGTGGGGGAAGGTTAGCGGGCCGGCAAACCGGCCCGTGCCGCTTGCGTGCGGCCGTGCGTGCGAACGCCGCCGTTCCTCCGCGTGCGTGCGTGCGTGCGAACGCACGGGTTCGGCGGTGAGAGGCCGCTTTGGGCCCGCTGCCCGTCGCTCAGTGGCTCCTATTTAACGGCCGAGATTTAGAGCCACGCACACCGTCTATCACCCGCCGCGCTAACGGGAGCCGCTTTCTTTGTTCGGCTGCATTATGAGCTTCCGTGTCACTCGCCTAGAACAGTTGCAGCATTTTTAACGTATCCCCGTGTCTATGTGCGTATTTCGTGTCACAATCACTCTTCGAATATGGTACTATTTATTGTACCATTAACTTGTTTTCGAGATTCGTCATCGGACCATTACATTGATGTGTTAGAAGTCATAAAAAAAAAAGGTTCAAATGGCTCTGAGCACTATGGGACTTAACAGCTGTCGTCATCAGCCACCTAGAACTTAGACCTACTTAAACCTAACTAACCAAAGGTCATCACACACATCCATGCCCGAGGCAGGATTCCATCCTGCGACCGTAGCGGTCACGCGGTTCCAGACTGAAGCGCCTAGAACCGCACGGGCACACCAGCCGGCGACAGAAGTCATATGATAGCGACATGCACATAAACAGATGACGGTAGTATTGCATACGCAGGGTATAAAAGGGCAGAGCATTGACGGAGAAGTCACGTCTACTAAGGTTAGTCACGTGAAAAGGTTTCCGACGTGATTACGGCACAACGGGAATATACAGACTTCCAACGCGGAATGGTAGTTGGAGCTAGGCGCATGGGACATCCCTTTTCAAAAACCGTTAGTGCACTCAAGACACAGTGTCAAGAATGTAACGAGATTAGCTAATTTCAGACATGGTCTCTCACCACGGACGACGCAGGTGCCGACGAACTTTTCTTAACGACCGAGAGCAGCGGCGTTTGCGTAGAAAAATGTTCAAATGTGTGTGAAGCCTTATGGGACATAACTACTAAGGTCATCAGGCCCTAAGCGTAGACCACTACTTAAGCAAAATTATCCTAAGGACAGACACACACACCCATGCCCGAGGGAGGACTCGAACCTCCGCCGGGAGCAGCCGCACAGTCCATGGCTGCAGCGCCTTAGACAGGTTTGCGTAGAGTAGGCAGTGCTAACAGACAAACAACACTGCGTTAAATAACCGCAGAAATCAATGAGGGACTTACGACTAACGTATTATTTGGGGCAGTGTGACGAACTTTGGCGTTAACGAGTTATGGCAGAAGACGAGCGACGCGAGTGCCTTTAGTAACAGCCCGGCATCGTCTGCAGCGCCTCTCCTAGGGTCGTGACCGCAGCGGTTGGTCCACAGAGACCGGAAAACTGTGGCGTTATCAGATGAGTCACAGTTTCGGTTGGTAAGAGCTGATGGTATGGGCCGACAGTGGCGCAGACCCGACGAAGTCATGGACCCAAGTTGTCAACAAGGCACTGAGCGAGCTGGTGGTGGCTTCGTAATGGCGTGTGCTGTGTTGAAATGGAATCGACTTAGTCCAACTGAACCGATCATTCACTCTAAATGTTTATGTTCGGCTACTTGGGGACCATCTGGAGTCATCCATCGACTTCATGTTCCCAAATAACGATGTTATGTCACCGGCCTACAATTGTTCGCAATACTCGGACTAGCATCTTATACGCGGCCTCCTTTACAGATGAACTACAGTTTCCTAACATTCCGCCAGTATACCGAAGCCGACTCCTGGCCTTCCCTACCACAATCTTCACATGCTCTTTCCGTTTCATATCGATTAACAACGTTACGACCAGATATTTAAACAAGTGACTGTGTCGAGCATGACGATACTAATGCTGTATCCGAACATTACGGGTTTGTTTTTCCTACTCGTCTACATCCGTCCTTCGTGATGAAGACCTTGGAATAAAACAACCCTAGCGTCTAGGTGCACGTGGTCCGGAATGTTTGTAACTCCTCCGTTTGACGAACCAACAGTGTCTCAAAAACTAGGTAATGATACAATAAATCACATAAAATTGAAAAAGCGAATGGTTCCACATTACCTGTATCACTAAACGCCTAGTCTTCAGCATGGTCACCCACAAAAATTTGATTTTGAATATGTCATATAATTATTGATCGAATTTAAAATGCTGTCATAATATACTTTATTGTGGCCTACAGCCTTACGTTAGAGATTTGACACAGTGAGACAAGTAGAGCCGTTACAAACTGTGTACAAATCGTGCCTTGAGGCAGCATACCTCAATAGAAGCGCAAATACTTGGACTACATTCATCAAGTATACGAAAATGAGAGCATTTAGCGACATGGCCAACTTTTTCTCGCTAACAGTCCCCTCAAAATGGCGAAAGGAAAAAAGTTTACTACATTTTCGCTGCTCGTGCAGTAAAACCTCAGCGTCAGGCATCACATGTTAATGTATTACTTCATTATGAGTAATTCTGTTCGCAACACATTTTGCAGACACTATCCACATGTACCACAGAATCTATTTGCAAAATTATGACACTGTGCGACGCTTAGTTCTGGAGATGTGTCGCCATAAACACTGAGATGCGTGCAAAACTAGCTCTTGCTGAAAATGCTGCGCAAATTATCCACACGATATTCATCCAGTGTTTGATGGTGAGAGCAGTTAGTGACTTCTGGTAAACTCTCGTCACCATGAACAATTTTTTGCCCTCCACAATTCCCTCCATTACCAAAGTCACAATTCCTTCATGCCTGAAGCCAATGAACACGTTAGTTCAAAAACTAAACTGGAAAAATTATATCTACAAGCCATGTTATAACAATATTTGCTTATGGTTCGTTCGAAATTTTTTATAATTTTTTGCTTCAAACATTTCGCACATTGGTACTAACTTTTCGCTGCATGTAAAGTAAAGTGTACTACATTGTAGATTGAAGTTCTTTGCATTGTATGTGAGTAATATATGTAAAAAAACTATGTAAATTGTTTATTACGTTAAATAATTATCTGATGACCTTTAGTATTTAAAAATATTTATGTGAATAAATTGTTCATGTTGATGTAAATTTGACAATTTAAGAAATGGGTCACGCTTAGCAACAATTTAAGAAATAGGTGTTTATAAAAGCCAGTGTGCTTGTGTTTAAAACGAAAGTGGTTCTGGGCAGTGGAACATATAACACACGGCTACAACATGAACAAAGCCACAGGGGCCGTGTTCCTAGACATCGAAAAGGCTTTCGATCGTCTCTGTCACAATGGACTCATACGCAAACTAAGCGAAGCTGGTTTCCCGGACGGACTCGTACGTCTCATACACTCGCATCTCACGGGCAGATGTTTCAACACTAACGTGCAGGACAAACAATCAACACAACACGGTATACAAACTGGAGTACCCCAAGGAAGCATTCTAGGGCCCATCTTGTTTAACCTGTGCCTTAATGACTTCCCAGCGACACAAAACACGACGTTAGCCGTCTACGCGGATGACACAGCCATCCTAGCGCAAGACTGGAAACCGTCGAACATCAATCCACGAATACAGACAGCACTCAGAACAGCTGAGCCTTGGTTGGAGCGATGGCGTATTAAAGTAAACGTCGACAACTGCGAAGCAGTTCTGTTCACACGCAGACCGAAACTACTGCGCAAACACCAACACCGTAGACCAATAACACTACATACACGCCCAATACGTTTCCGAGAGAAAGTCAGATATCTCGGTGTCTGGCTGGACCGGAAACTTACATGGGGGGACCACATCAAATACGTTGCCAACAGAGCGCACGCGAGGCTTAAACAGCTCTGCCCAATGCTCAGCAGGGAAAGCACACTGAACAGGAGGGTGTCGAGGTCCATATACGTGACACTGATTAGACCTCTGATGGCGCACGCAGCTCCCGTCTGGGGATATGCAGCTCCCACACGACTGCGCCGCCTGCAGATCATACAGAACAAGGTGCTACGAATCATTAGGAGCGCTCCACGCTACACACGAACTGTGAGTCTACACCATGAATACCGCCTTGATACCCTCAAGGAAGTATTCAAAAATCACGCCACACGACTATACAGGAACTCGAGACACTCGAACAATCCTTTCATCCTCACTCTGGGAAACTACGATCACAACCACAGGTGGAAACACAAGCTGCCAAAGACACTGCTAGCTAGGGCATAGCCACCTGTGGTAAACTAACATACGCAAACAGCGACAAACGTCGGTAAGCCCCTGCATATCAGCAATACTGACTGGCAACTACCAGCTGCTACTAGAACCGACCAACAGGCCACAGCAGGGACACCGACGAGCTCGCCCACAGGCGCACAAACAATCTGTCAACATTCCCTCACACTGTGTCTCCGGTATATGACTTATCGGACACAAGATTGATAACAAACCTAACTGTTGCAGGCTGCTGACGCTGAACGAGGACTCCGTACCAGCACCCAGAGCCAGCCGCCGAGCAGCACAACGCACAACGCCAAGGTATCGACATGCATGACACCCACTACTGACAAAGCCTATCCTTGCAGAACCTATCGCAGGCAGCAAGACAACCGCTACTGCTCTTACCAGGTTTCTTTCCCTTGGCTCTTGCCTTGGCAGTTTTTTTCCTCTGCCCTTAAAACCGCTACCCTTCGTCAGATTTCGACCAATCTATCTCCAGATGAGCGCGTATTAATGGTTAATCTTAACTAGACGTACGCAAACGTCGCAGTACCCACATCCTGCGACACCTCACTTTAGTGAATACTAACCCTTATGCAGAGATGGCAGTAGACCTTTTGTATTGGCCATCATGCCGATGTGGACGTGGAGGAGCTCCACCTCTACTAAAAAAAAAAAAAAAAAAAAAAAAAAAAAAGGGGGGGGGGCAGTGGATAAGGTGGCAAGGGTGAATTGATGCGCTAACTAGAGCAAGCGCAGGAAGTGAGTCACACAGTCTGTGGGCAGCAGTGATTGAGGTAACACCTTCGTGGAGCAGGAGAAGCTTTGCCAGCAAATTTGCATAAAATGCCTCGGATGGAGACTGAGAACGGCTTACGACGGCATAGCTGAGAGTTGTTGGGCTACTGTATGTAGAATTGAACGACGCCAAGTAGAGAAGTAGTGTAGGCGCCATAATTGTTTGACACACCCAAGCCTACATCCACCTGATAAGACATTTTTATAGTAAATTTACTTCTGTATAGCGTGAATCATTAATTTAAAATGTGTTTTAACTATCATTCTTAAACTTTCAAGAAAGTGGTTCAGCTTGTTATTTCATCCTAATCATACACCTATGCAGGGTGCCTTCCTGGTGTTTGAGCTGGCCGCTGTGGCCGAGCGGTTCTAGGCGCGTCAGTGCGGAACCGTGCTGATGCTATGGTCGCAGGTTCGAATCCTGCCTCGGGCATGGATGTGTGTGATGTCCTTAGGTTAGTTATGTTTAAGTAGTTCTAAGTCTAGGGGACTGATGGCCTCGGATGTTAAGTCCCATAGTGCTTAGAGCCATTTGAACCTGGAGTTTGATGAATCCGAGTATCATATTTTACAAAATTATGAAGTACCAAGTTAATATAAAGGGACACCATTTAAATTGTTTTTGTGTTTTCTTAACAACTGAAAAGTGTTATAGTAAAAATTCGCATAAGTAAAATTCAATCAGAGTGTAGACAAGTTACTAGAATCTGGTAAATGACTATACAAAATGGTTCAAATGGCTCTGACCATTATGGGACTTAATATCTGAAATCATTAGTCCCCTACAACTTACCTCTGCTTAAACCTAACTAACCTAAGGACATCACACACATCCATGCCCGAGGCAGAATTCGAACCTGTGACCATAGCGGTCGCGCGGTTCCAGACTGAAGCGCCTAGAACCGCTCGGCCACTTCGGCCGGCAAATGACTATACAGAGGTAGTTCAAAGAATAGTTGCTTTTGACAGTAAATTCCAGTTAGAAAGAGGTTTTCCTGAAGTGAAATTATCAGAATAAAAAGTGTGTGTTTTAATATCTAAGTATTTTAGTACTTAAGTTTGTTTATAATAGAAAATTATTTTCTATATTTACCCCCGTGGCCCAATATTTTTAGCTTCCCTGAAGTTATCTACTGGGCTTTTTCTCTTTTTAAAACGTAATGTGTAAGGGTGTAGTAGTCAAAAAGAAATTCTAACATTGTTTACGTGGATTAATATTAATTTGAAGAACCAAATTAAACAGTAGGATGAAAGTAGGCAAAAACTCATACTTCTGCTTTGCGAATACTTCTGTTTCATTTCCTGGATAGGCCTGCAACGATTAGTACATGTTTTAAACCACTAAATGAACTTGGAACTGAGTTCTCCTAGCTTCAGTATATTATTATTCATATTGCGTTTCTATTTAACGGCTGGGTGAGATCTTAGGAAAAGAATTGAATACCCTGATTTATTTATCCATTAGACACAAGACACGGTCATATCCCGTAAAAAGGGTAACTCTATTCATTAGCTTTTCCTATTAACAGGGCTATCCTCCCACAGTGTACTTTATTCGGAAACTAAACTAAATTTTAGTATGGGTTATACGTGGCTTTTCCCGTAACAGGACTATTTGTTCTGTTAAGGTTTAGTATACGTAACAACATAGAGAAAGGTTTTTCTGTTATTTAGGCAAAAGCATACTAAATTACAATAGTAGAGGTAGTGGTATAATGCGAATTCTATCCTTTGGGGTACCGGCAGCGACTGCTAGAGTCAGAACAGTTTCTGTTAAGTGGGAACATAGTTTCATTATTATTTACAACCACCTATTCAATTAAAATACAATTTGCTTGAACCTACTAGAAAAGCTGTAGATGCTAGAAGTGTATGGCTATGGAAAACAGCAAATGTTTTAGAGCAAACTTTTCAACTTTCACCTGAAGATACAAATTTCTTTGCTAAGTAACTTTTCAGATACGGAGTCTCCATAAAGAATCTGTTCACTATGAAACATAGATCAGTAAATGGGGATACGTTTAAGCCTGGTGAAACTTCTTGCAGCTGCTTGTTTGTTACAAGCCGGGTGGTGTGGCCGGGCGGTTTCCCGGCGCTTCAGTCTACGGTCGCAGGTTCGAATCCTGGCCTCGGGCAATGTTTGTGTGTGATGTCCTTAGGTTTAAGTAGCTCTACGTTCTAGGGGACTGATGACCTCAGATGTTGTGTCCCATAGTGCTCACAGCCATTTGAACCATTTTTTGTTTCCAGAATGAGATTTTCACTCTGCAGCGGAGTGTGCGTTGATATGAAATTTCCTGGCAGATTAAAACTGTGTGCCCGACCGAGACTCGAAGTAGGGACCTTTGCCTTTTGCGGGCAAGTGCTCTACCATTTGAGCTACCGAAGCACTACTCACGCCCGGTACTCTCAGCTCTACTTCTGCCGGTGCCTCGTCTCCTACCTTCCAAACTTTACAGAAGTTCTACTGCGAACCTTGCAGAACTAGCACTCCTGAAAGAAAGGATATTGCGGAGACATGGCTTAGCCACAGCCTGGGGGATGTTTCCAGAATGTGATTTTCACTCTGCAGCGGAGTGTGCGCTGATATGAAACTTCCTGGCAGATTAAAACTGTGTTCTCGACCGAGACTCGAACTCGGGACCTTTGCCTTTTGCGGGCAACTGCTCTACCATCTGAGCAACCGAAGCACGACTCACGCCCGGTACTCACAGCTTTATTTGTTTGTTACAGGTACGTAGCTGAATCAGTTGCCCAAGTTGCAAGTTCGTCAGCTCCACGTAACTGCCGTTTTCATTCGTTCCTATTAGGTGCGAGGAAGCTCTGATTAGGTCCGAGAGGAGGCGTGTTTAGATAGCGCTGCTGGCAGTGCTGTGTCCGCCGAAGACAGAGCTATGGTTCCGGGTGCAGTGCCGCACACGTTTCAACGTGTCGCAGATGTTAACTCGCACCGTACCCTCAACCAACACGAAGAAACGTCTCATTCACTGAACCGAGAACTTTGTCACGTGCATTACGTACACGTTAACGCGTTGTTATGAAGATGGCTAAGGTCTGACATACGGATTGTTCTTTTGTATTATGTAAGGTGAACATTAATAAAATCAACAAACTGCAGGGACCAATTCCTGACTGGAAATGGAGGAAAATATCCTATTAACATGCGCCCGGAAACGCATTGTTGCCACGGTAGATGGCGTTGACGAATGACACTTTCTCTGAGCACATAAACTGTATTCCTAGTGTGTTGCAGGCTGTGCGATTGATGTAGCGCATTCTAAGCGGCAGAATCGTCTGTCATTGCTGTATGGAATAAGCCTAGATGGTGTTTGTGTACGGCCACGCAGATGGAAACTGTTGAGAGGGAACATGGCTATACCAAACCAAGTACCTTGACTGATACCAACCACATAACACAACATTTCAAGTTGTTTTTGTTTGTTTTTTTGACGTTTGTCTGATCTTGGGTCTTCCAGACAGACGAATGTGCAAGGATAGAGTGGATTCTACGTACACCATATCTGTAAGACCAGGTTCTACAGGATATTGAGACTAACCTTAGTGCGAGCTCCAGCAAGAGACACACCAACATGGTTTAAGCCAAGGTATGATTATATGTGTCCTGCATGACAACCGCTACTATCCCTATCACCTGCAATTCCATGGAAGCCACTTTGAACTCCTGTTGTCACGTGGATGAGCTTCAGCAGTGTACTGTGGTCCGGGAGGATTTGTTGTCGTTGCACTCACAGTGTCTATTTCCAGACATGTGTTCGTAGGACCTTTTTTTCTTCTTATCCAGTCAAGTAGCCATTCCCTGCAGTTTGTCGGTTTTATTAATGTACACCCTGTTGATTTAAACAGTGAGACCTATTTTGAGCGTCAGAGATAAAAAGGTACCTCAAATATTTCTGTGTAATGTCCTAGAGGAAGTAAATGGCTAGTGTTTTTTTCTGAACTCTCAGTTAAGTGTTAACAGTGTATCTATAGGGTGCTTAAAAGCCGTTTAAGATATTCCTACAGGAGATAGTACTGGTCAAGACTATAAGAAAAGTTGATTTATTTGTATGTCCGGACACAAATATTGTGTGGGGCAATCTGTCGTCTAGTTCCTATTTGTTACCTACGTACAAGTAGACAGTATAGGTAGCGCTGCATGTGGCTACCACTCAGCCTCACACATCCTTCAGGCCTTCTTCGCAACGAATCACGCACTATTTGAAATATACCTGGCTCCTTTCGCATTGCATCACATGCCAACGTCTGTACAATTGTCGATAGACTGGGCATACACCAATGCCTTAAAATATCCCCACTGCCAGAAATCCAATGAATTCAAGACCGGTGATTGAGGAGGCCGGACCTCTTGCACCAATCCATTGCCCATCAAACGTTACGGTGAGGTTGGTACCACTGCACGATCTGTAGGAAATGGTGTGGTGCACCGTCGTTCACAATACATTGTTTATTTTTTTCATAAGGGTAACGTCCTCCGATAGTGTTGGCAATTCTTCACTCAGAGAAACACAGCACCTATTAATCTGTTAGGTAAAGTGTATGGCCCTATGTGCCTATCACAGATAATTCCTGCTCACACACTGATACACGTGAGCTTGATGTCTCATCTCCATGATTTTTCGAGGATTTGCATGTGCCCTGGCATACTAATTGTGGTAAAATACTATACCACCTCTTGTAAATCCTGTCAACGCCACTAAATACTACTCGTCATAAGTAAAACAGCCCATATATCAACATGTAATGGTTTTCGGATAGATGGCTATAGGAACTTATATTCTAGTTTGGCCAAAGGCCTTGCCGCAATGGCAACGCCGATTCTTATCAGATCACCGAGGTTAAGCGCTGTCGGGATTGATTAGCACTTAGATGGGTGATTGTCCTTATCTTCCCAGGACTGTTGGCAAGCGGGGTGCACTCAGCCTTTGTGAGGAGCCACTTGACAGAAGCAGCGGCTCGTCACGACAGGTTGCAACGGCTGGGACAGCGGTGTGCTGACCACATGCCCCTCCAAATCCGCATCCAGTGGCGCCTGTGGCTAAGGATCACACGGCGTTCGGTCGGTACCGATGGCCCTCCGAGGCCTGTTCGCACGGAGTTTCTTCTAGTACTATCTCCTGTAGGAACAAGTGACGCTCTTTTCAAACGACCGGTATATTATGAACGTGTGCTGTGCTGAAATTTTTACGGGTATATGCAATGAAAAGGCTGGAGAGGCTACAACTCAGTGTTAACACACAGTCTGCTCCTTTCGAATTGAACCTAATGGGTCATCGAACGTAACGTCCCGACATGGCGGTCGAATGCGCACATAAAACTTTATCGGCCTCAGTCTCTGGTACCCTGCACAGAACTTTCCGCTCAACAGAAACACATGTTTCCTCTCTCCGATGGCCAGTTCGTACGTCCTTCTCTGTATCTACCATAGATGGTGTTACTTTGCTATCTTTCTTGTGTCTGACAACCGCCAATATTGGGAGTCGTACAGTTAGTTACTTTTCAGACGCATATAGAACTGTTACTGCAACACACCCACAC
Source organism: Schistocerca gregaria (assembly GCF_023897955.1). Classification (NCBI taxonomy): domain Eukaryota; kingdom Metazoa; phylum Arthropoda; class Insecta; order Orthoptera; family Acrididae; genus Schistocerca; species Schistocerca gregaria. The sequence goes on along the minus strand of NC_064924.1, from coordinate 670,422,037 downwards.
ATTTTCGTATCAGATTACTGCCTCTCTCCCCGCCCTCCCACGTCCTTCTCCCTGCCGTTTTATAGTGTGGTGTAACACAGGTAGAACTGATTCCCGACAGGGCAGATAGAAACCGAAACACTGTATAATGTATTTCTAATTCGGAAGTTTTCCTTCTGAGTAAAAGCATGTTTTGAAGAACGGTCTGACAGTGCGTTTAAATACAAAACAACCGTTCTTGTGCCTGTTTATTACTACTAACATTAGTACCAGTTGAGAATGGAATGACATTCCTTTCAATCTCTACATGTGAATGCAGCGACATTCCCTATAAAACCCACAGTTATTTTAATCTAACAAGATCAAATGAGGTACAGTCGCAAACAATTCCTGTAATTTGAAGCCGCCCAAAGGCAAAGATATTTAAAGTTTTACAGCGCTTGCTAATTATTTGTGATTTATGTGACAGCGTAGACCGAATTTTATGTCTGCCGCACATGAAATATGCAACAGGATGGAAGCAGAAATGGAATTCCATTTTAATGGCACGCATTTCACTTCTAGGCGCTGTTGTGGCAGCGGCCTTGACTTTAAGAGACTTCCCTTCCGATTTACCGAGCCTGGGCACGATTCTCGTAGGATTTGAACGCAGTGCCTCAGAAAATCAATTAATTTGTTACATGGTTAACATTGTAACAAATTATTATTTTTAGATCGTTTACGATAATGTAATATACGGTCTATTAATCAAGAGTGTGGTCGGTATTACACACAGATGGTAAAAGATATTCCTTTAGTTTTTTTCACAACCCAATAGAGGGAACCATTGTGCTTCATGAAATGTCCATAAAGCGCTCGCTTACTTTGAATTCTTGACTGAGACACACAAGAAAAGAAATGACTGCACCGCATTTTCAAAGTCATCCACGATTTAAACCAATTTATAGTGTGTTACCCACTTCTGTACAAATCACTCTGATTTCCTCATATATTCAGACGCCGCTGCATGACACATTTTCGGACCTTTGACGTGGCTGCAGTGAAACACAGCATCAAAATGCGACACGTAAGCTGCATTCGTATGTGTTCTTGTGTATCTCAGCCAAGAATTCAATGTAAACTAATGCTTTATGGGTATTGTATGAAGGAAAAAGATTGCCTCTACTTGGTTCTGAAAGACATAAGGTGGTATCTTTTACCATATATGTGTAATGCCAACCATGGTCTTACTTAACAGATCGCACCTTTGAAAACGAGACAATGGTGAAAGCTCTCATAATCAAAGTGAGGATTTTATGTATAACTTGCGAAGTTTATTCAGTAGAATGTAATGTGATCACACAATGGCTACTGTTGTCTGAAACAAAGATCCCAAAATACGAAGCGAAATTCAAATATTTCCAACCCTGCCGTTTTTTATTCATTTCACTAAACAGCTAGAAGCAGTTTTCCTAATTTTCAAGACTGTAATGCCAATTCGTGGAAAGTCTCTTCAGGTACAATAAATCACTATTATTTTTGGTTTCTCTGTGTCGGTGTCATTGGTGCGCTGATTTACATAAACCAAGTAAAAACAAAACGAAAAAACGACACATGAAAACCCTGTGTCTTATATATGATGAAAGTCAGGCAAAGTGTAGAACTTAACTTTTCGACCGATGAAAACTTATGCAATGGGCCGGGACTCGAACCAGAGACGAGGTCCCACGTTCGACTCCTGGCTCGACAGACAGCTTTAATCAGCCAAAAAGTTTCAAATTTGTGCACACTCCGCGGCAGAGTGAAATTCATTCTGGAAAATGTAGAACGTACGCCACAGCAAGATCGTAACGACGACATCAAGTTATACTCTGTAGGCTCCTCATCACCATCAGCATCTTCTGATAAGGCCTCTCTAAACTTTTCCATGCATTACGGTTTCACATATACGGACATCCATCATCACCAACTGAATGGAAGTGCTTTTAGGTATGTTCCATTAAAACGTCTTCCACCTCCTTTTTGCTGTTTTAAGAATCTAAACGGTTCCTTTACGACTGTTGAAAAAAATCGTGTCATTTGGAATCTCCTAACCTGTTTCCTATTTCAGTTACAAATTCCTCACTATCCTGAATAAGTGTACCTGAATCTGTAGCACCTACGTTTATTGTTTTCAGGATACTAACATACAGTGAATCAACATCTTGTTTCTGAAAGGAAACCTAAAAGTTTCTCAAAAACTAACATCGTCAGGCAAAGTGGTTATCCATTATCATCCATTTCTAAAGCTAGCTTGTTCCTTTGTCTAGTTAGAACTTAATGATTCTCCTATGTAGTAGGTGGTAATTTTAATGAAGATATTGTACATTATGGGTACAGATATAAACATTTTCAGTAAGTCGCGTCTTGCAAGCAAAAGTGTCTTTCCTTCAGTTATGATTAGAAGGCTAATATACTGGATGTACATGTACAAGTGCAGATATTTTTATGTGTGGTATCTCAATATCTACACACATCAGTGTGTTAGTTGTTTATTCTCTGTGTTGTACAGTCTTCCCACAAACACATCGCAAACATTATGACCTGATGTTTTCCGCATGGTCGCAACTGCAAATGGATTACACCTGTCATTGTAGACTAACCGCCTTCTCTCTGTGCATCCATACTTCAACACCTGACCTGCTTCTCAGAAGAAAATAATAATTAATAGCTTGCTCTTGCCAAATGTAGTTGGACATTCTACCCAATCTAAAAACATACGACGTATGATAGCTATAATTATTGGTCTGCAACCCATTACACCCTGCAAAATCTTTATCAGTAATAATTACTACTTAATTTGTATCTGTGGAGGAAGAAAAGCAAGTATTCTATATAGTGCATAATGTATAGATCAGTTATGTGAAGACATAACAGCAACTAGCAGTGGTTCAAACAACGAAATTAATGTTGTAAAACATCATGAGAGTTAAAAAAGGTAATGCTGTCCTCAACCTCAGGGTTGATCTGAACAGCGCGCAATTTTCCTACGTGCGGTCCTCTTAGAAGCGGTATGGCATTGCCTTCATCTGACCTTCGAACTGACTAATTCAGCCAGTTATAGGGAGGGGAGGCTACAGTTTAGGCAACTCGCCATTTTTCGAATTGACAAACATCGCCAGAGGTGGAAGAACTGATATATGATAAACAAACATCAGACGACTGACCACAGATCGTATTCAGCACTCTTGGATCTGTAATCTGGCACTTTACCATTTTTGAAGCAACTGAACCAAATCTTAAGTAAATAAGTGTTATAACAGAAGAGAGAACGTTAATACAGAGCCAGCTAACGATTATCCAGGAGTTTTGGGGTTTCGTATCTTGAACTAAAATCATTAGCTCATGAGTAACAGTGAGGCTGGTTTCCTTTCAATAACGCGGGGGTCTGTGGAAATAGCTAAGAATAGTCTGTAGTACGACAGGAAATAGGAAATGCTGATTTATCAGTGTATTTTTGCCTGGCATAAGCATATCTTCGTAAGGGGTTCAAGTTTGCCAGTACGTCCTTGACGATCTGAAGTTAAAGCAAAATAAGAAGCTGCTGCTCTCCGCTGCTGGAAATCCTGTTTGGTGCACGAAAGCGAATGCAGACAGGGGAGACAGACCGTGAACAGTAGAGCGGTTTCAAAGTGAGAGTTCTCACTTCTGAACCGATCAGCAAAGAGTTCAGGCAACGCACATTGTAGAGACCAGAAAAATGCTAGCAGAATACATTTACTGTAAGAGTATCATAAAGTGATTGAACTAGGATTTCAAATTAAGGTAAAATAGTAAATATTAGCCAGACTCAACCAATGTGGTGATGTACGGGAAGGCCTCAGTTCTGTAAAGACAGAAAAGGTGCGACACGTCTGACTACAGCAGCTCGTTTTGTATTATCACGTAATAGGGGAGAGAGAGTGGCAGATATGATACACGAGTTGGGATGGAAGTCATTACAGCAAAGACGTTTTTCGTCGCGGCGAGACCTTTTTACGAAATTTCAGTCACCAACTTTCTCTTCCGAATGCGAAAATATTTTGTTGAGCCCAACCTACATAGGTAGGAATGATCATCAAAATAAAATAAGAGAAATCAGAGCTCGAACAGAAAGGTTTAGGTGTTCGTTTTTCCCGCGCGCTGTTCGGGAGTGGAATAGTAGAGAGATAGTATGATTGTGGTTCGATGAACCCTCTGCCAAGCACTTAAATGTGAATTGCAGAGTAGTCATGTAGATGTAGATGTAGACTGACGAAAAACGCCGGCCGGAAAACTTAAACCCACTGTAAAAGCGGTGTAATGTCTTCCTGAGAAAATGTAGACGTGATGTAGATTCAAAATAGACATGGAAAAATGTAATATAAAGAAAACAGAAAGGTAGCATGAAATGTGAACGATATTAAAATAAATAACAGTTTTTATGAAAGAGATGGTTTTAAATCTAAATAACTACAACGACATCGCGTACGTAATAGACAGGAAGCGAAAAGTCATCCAATGCGTAGCAGGAAAGAATGTCAGTTTTCGTCTCTATTAACAACAACCAAATAAAAAGCGCTGTCCAATTAGTATAGTCTTTCTTAAAGACATATTTTGTTATTGTAGTCTTCAGTCCAGAGACTGGTTTGATGCAGCTCTCCATGCTACTCTATCCTGTGCAAACTTCTTCATCTCCCAGTACCAACAGCAACCTACATCCTTCTGAATCTGCTTAGTGTATTCATCTCTTTGTCTCCCTCTACGATTTTCACCCTCCACGCTGCCCTCCGATACTAAACTGCTGATCCCTAGATGCCTCAGAATATGCCCTACCAACCGATCCCTTCGTCTAGTCAAAGTGCGCCACAAATTTCTCTTCTCCCCAATTCTGTTCAACACCTCCTCATTAGTTTTGGGATCTACTCATCTAATCCTCAGCATTCTTCTGTAGCACCACATTTCGAAAGCTTCTATTCTCTTCTTGTCCAAACTATTTATCGTCCTCGTTTCACGTCCATACGTGGCTACACTCCATACAAATACTTTCAGAAAAGACTTCCTGACGCTTAAATCTATACTCGATGTTATCAAATTTCTCTTCTTTCTCTTCTCTCTATCCATTTGTAATATCAGCAAACGGGAGACACGCTGTATACTCTCTATCTTACCCTACATAAAACATGTAAGTGAGAATTTTAAATACAATGCCAGAGAAGACAAACCTGCTTAACATTCCGTTGACTTTGTAGCGAATAAATACGCAACTGTTAAGCACTGTGCGAACTCGTTGCACGCACCTGCAAGGAATTCGAGACATTTTCAGAAGAACATTATATATATAATCAGACGTGAGTATCTAGTGGGTTTAATTAAAGAAAGATAGGAAGGTTAGCGCTTAACACTCCGTCGACGACGAGGTCGTTTGAGCTCAGATTGAGGAAAGATGGGAAAGGAAATCAGCCGCGACATTTTGAAAGGAATCACCCCAACATCCTTCCTAAGTTATTTACGGAAATATGGATGACCGGGTGGGATATACGAACCATCATCCTCCCTATTACGAGAGCAGTATCTTCACCACTTGACCGAGTTGCACTGCACTTCGTGGTGGACAGGATTTTGTCATACATACTGAGATAGATTACCTCTTTTTTCCCTGACATAGTTCTTACTTACGTGGTGTAGATAAGGAAAATGGGTTGTCGGAGGAAAGGAAATAGTTAAAGCTGTGATCAGCTCACAGTCTACTTCTCTCCGATAGTGACAAGGTATCTACGGTGCTTAACGCCCCAATCAGACGGACAGATAATCGTCAACAGTGTCACATACATCTATATAACAATATCAGTTACAAGATGGCTGGAAGTACAAATTCCAAATGAGTTACGTATCCTCATTCCTGGAGACTGTATGAAAAATACTGAAATACAGCTATGGAAAATTTGCCAGGTGCGTGTTGGATTCGAACACTGAGGGTTCCGTACAAAATTATGTACATGTACAATCTATCCATTCCGAAAACCGATAATATTTACGATTTTTGCCTGTTATCAAAAAAATGCATCAAATGTGTGTGAATTCCTAAGGAACCAAACTGCAGAGGTCATCGGTCCCTAGTGCTACACATTACTTGAAACTTAACTGAAACTAACTTATGCTAGGAACAACACACAGACACCAGTGCCCGAGGGAGGAGTCGAACCCCCGGCGGTATGGGCCACGAAGTAGTGGCATGGCGCCTCTAAACGGGCGGCCACTCCTCGCGGCTTGCCTGTTACCGGTGTTGACGCCGGCAAGATGTTGGTTCCAGGGATTCCAAGACCTTAGAGTATGGTTTAATTTCAAATCTGATTAGAATAACAAATGACAAATTAACAGTTTCGGATTTTTCTCTTTATTCGTACTGTGAACTCCTGCTTCTTGCCAAATTTCATGATTCTCTGTCAACGGGAAGTACCCCATAGGTTTTGATGCCCTCGGTGGCTCAGATGGATAGAGCGTCTGCCATGTTAGCAGGAGATCCCGAGTTCGAGTCCCGGTAGGGGCACACGTTTTAAACATGTCCCCAATGATGTATATCAACGTCTGTTTGTAGCTAAGGTGTCAATTTAATTATCATTTGATGAGGAAGTTTTCGAGTGGCAACATTTTGATTGAGATGACTTAGAATCTTAAAATGTTTACACTAATAAGGGTCTATAGACTTTAGTATATGACATAAATGTGAACTTCATACGACAATCTGTTCCAGAGGAAAAGAAGGTCTTACGACCGACACACAAACAGTCGTATAAAAATGACAAAAATATTTTTTCGTTTTATATAGTTATAAATTTAGAATTTTTGAAAGTTTTGTTATATTTGTTCTGTGAAACTTTGCTTCTCGGCAAATTTCATGATTCTGGGTCACCGGGAAGTACACTATAGTTTCTGAACAATGACTTTGCGGGTGGTAAAATTTATGACATAAATGGCCACATATTTTGACTGAACTGACTTGGAAACTTAAAATTTTTACACCGCCAAGGGACCGTGAACCTCAATACCTGACATACATTTAAAATTGATACGTATGCTCGTTCCTAACACCCAAACTTCTAGATGTCAGATCCTCAGATCGGTACCAAACGTTGTATGTCGATTGAGTATCAAGTAAAACCCAGATTTAGTTCGTACTATGCGCTGTCATCGAGTATAACTGGCGTAAACGATAATTAAAAGTAATAAAAGTAACACCATAACTAGGAAGCACATCAGAACCGTACCTGTAACTAACACCTGTTCCTTCGGTGGGAAAGTTGGTAGAGCGGTAGATTTCGTATCGAGAGTCCTGCTTTCAAACTGCGATGTAGACAAGCTTTTTTTTACTGTATTATGCGTGAAAGTTCTGTACGAGACAACGTGTATGACATTTCGCTTCGTTTCTTTGATAGTAATAAACCTATAGAGTAGGTAGTTTCACATAATATACAGTCAGAACATAAATAAAGAAACAGTTGCATTATACGTGCGTAAGTAATAGTAATAATAATAGTTTATAACATACAAAATAATAAGAGCAATGCTAAGTACATAACATTCAACTAACGAAGCGAAAGCAGACTGCAAGTATCATTGCCACAAACTCCGTAAAGTCCTTTTACATGTCAGGAAAATTTTCACCCATATATCAGTGTCACGCCTAATCAATTTAAAAAATTGGCATCGGTGGGGTTTGATCGCTCTACCTTCTCACCCACGCGAGATCTACTATACAGTCACTCACATATACGCTTTCCCTGTGTTCCGTAGCTCTGACGATACCTTTAATTACCGTTTACGCATGTTCTACTGGAGGACAGCACACAGTACGAACTAAACTGGTGTTTTGGTTGACACTCTATAGATGTACAACGTTTGGTACCGATCTGAGTGTCTGACATCTGGAAGTGTGGGTGTAAGAAAAGGTTTCTTAACAGTCGGACAGCGAGCAAGACAGAAAGACGGTCAACAAAGCGATCCTACAAGGGTTCCGGTTTTACAGACTGAGACAAGGAACCCTGACAGTAGGACACAGAGTAACGATAAAAAGTTAGGATTAGAATATCATATGTCCTGATTCGACTAGATGCTGCACTGAGACACGGAATTCAACACAAGACACTGGCGTACTGATTGGCAATGTGAAATTGTATATCGCGAACTTTCCTTTTCTTACCGTTCTAATGAGGAAGTTTCAATCGGGCTACCCCCATATCGATCGCCACCGCAGTAATATTCATTGGCAACTTTGGCTTCGTAGATGATTCGGCATATGCTCTGAAGACCCAAAGAAGCTGCTACACCTGCCTAATGTAGTGAAGGGCGCCGATGTGCAGGCAGAAGTGCCGCAGCACGACGTGGCATGGACTCGACTAATGTCTAAAGTAGTGCTGGACGGAACCGACACCATGAATTCAGCAGGGCTGTCCATAAATCCGTAAGAATATGAGGGAGTGGAGATCTTTCCTGAACAGTTCGCAGCAAGGCATCCCAAACATGCTCAATAATGTTCATTTCTCGGGAGTTTGGAGGCCAGAGGAACTGCTTAAACTCAGAAGAGTGTTCCTGCAGCCACTCTCTAGCAATTCCGGATGTGTGGAGTGTCGCATTGTCCTGCTGGAATTGACCAAGTCCGTCGGAATGCACAATGGGCATGAATGGATGTAGGTGATCACTCAGGATGCTTACTTACGCAACTGGCAGTATCAGGGGTCCAACTGCACACGCCCCGCACCATTACAGAGCCTTCACCAGGTTGAACAGACCCCAGGGTCCACGGATTCATGAGGTTGTCTCCATACCCGCACACGTTAATGCGCTGGATACATTCTGAAACGACACTCGTCCGACCAGGCAACATGTTTCCAGTCATCAGCAGTCCAATGTCGGTGTTGACGGGCCCACGCGTACATACATCAAGGGTGCACGAGTGGATCTTCGGCTTCGAAGATGTTTCGTTGAACGGTTCGTACGCTGACACCTGTTGATGCCTCGGCATTGAAATGGGCAGCAATTTGGGGAAGGGTTGCTCTTGTGTCACGTTGAACGATTCTCTTGAGTCGTCGTTGGTCCTGTTCTTGCAGAATCTCTTTCGAGCCGCAGCAATTTCGAAGATTCGATGTTTTACTGAATTCCTGATATTCGCGGCAAACTCGTAAAATGGTGGTTCGGGAAAACCGCCACTTCACCGCTACCTCGGAGATGTTGCCTCCCACCGCTCATGCGCCGACTGTCACACCACGTTCAAACCCACTTCAGTCATGATAACCTGCCATTGTAGCAAGACGAAAGCTGAAATTTCAAATTTAGCATTTGAGAAATCTCTCACGCAGGAGGATCGTACAAACATACCGCCGTTGAGTCTCGTACAGATTCCCGTATGGAGGACACAGTGATAGACATCCCTGGGGTTGTGAAGCAGCTGAAGGGGTTGAAAATAAATAAATCGCCAGGTCCTGATAGGATTCCAAATCGGTTTTGCAGAGAGTACTCTACTGCATTGGCTCCTTGCTTAGCTTGCATTTATCGCGAATTTCTTGTCCAACATAAAGTCCTGAGCGACTGGAAAAAAGCGCAGGTGACGCCTGTATATAAGAAGGGTAGAAGGACGGATCGTCAAAATTACAGACCAATATTCTTAACATTGGTTTGTTGCAGGATTCTCGAACATAGTCTCAGTTCGAATATAATGAATTTCCTTGAGACAGAGAAGTTGCTGTCCATACATCAGCACAGCTTTAGAAGGCATCGCTCCTGCGAAACGCAACTCGCCCTTTTTTCACATCATATTTTGTGAACCATGGATGAAGGGTATCAGACGGATGCCATATTCCTTGACTTCCGGAAAGCGTTTGACTCGGTGCTCCACTGCACACTCCTAACTAAGGTAATAGCATATGCGATTGGTTCCCAAGTATGTGAGTGGCTCGAAGACTTCTTAAGTAATAAAACCCAGTACGTCGTCCTCGATGGTGAGTGTTCATCGGAGGTGAGACTACCATGTGGAGTGCCCCAGGGAAGGGTGGTAGGTCCGCTGTTGTTTTCTATCTACACAAATGATCTTTTGTATAGGGTGGATATCAATGTGCGGCTGTTTGCTGATGATGCTGTGGTGTACGGGGAGGTGTCGTCGCTAGGTTACTGTAGGAGGATACAAGATGACTTGGACAGGATTGGTGATTTGTGTAAAGAATGGCAGCTAACTCTAAATGTAGATAAATGTAAATTAATGCAGATGAATAGGAAAAAGAATCCCGTAATGTCTGAATACTCCATTTGTAGTGTAGCGCTTGACACAGTCACGTCGATTAAATATTTGGGCGTAACATTGCAGAGCTATATGAAGTGGGACAAGCACGTAATGGCAGTTATGGGGAAGGCGGATAGTCGTCTTCGGTTCATTAGTAGAATTTTCGGAAGATGTGGTTCATCTGTAAAGGAGACCTCTTGTAAAACACTAATACGACCTATTCTTGAGTACTGTTCGAGCGTTTGGGATCCCTATGAGGTCGGATTGAGGGAGGACATAGAAGCAATTCAGAGGCGCGCTGCTAGATTTCTGACTGGTAGGTCTGATAATCAAGCGAGTGTTATGGAAATGCTTCAGGAACTCGGGTGGGAGTGTCTAGAGGAAAGGAGGCGTTCTTTTCGTGAATCGCTACTGAGTAAATTTAGAGAACCAGCATTTGAGACAGTACAATTTTACTGCCGCCAACTTATATTTCGCGGAAAGACCACAAGTATAAGAGAGATTAGGGCTCGTACAGAGGCATATAGGCAGTCATTTTTCCCTCGTTCTGTTTGGGAGTGGAACAGGGAGAGAAGATGCCAGTTGTGGTACGAGGTACCCTCCGCCACGCACCGTATGGTGGATTGCGGAGTACGTATGCAAATGTGGATATAGATGTAGTATCCGATGTAACAACTGCGCCAGATACTTGTCTTACACAGGCGCTGCCTACCGTAGCGCCGTATTCTGCTCCTTTACACATCTACCGAGCGAGGTGGCGCAGTGGTTAGCACACTGGACTCGCATTCGTGAGGACGACGGTTCAATCCTGCGTCCGGCCATCCTGATTTAGGTTTTCCGTGATTTCCCTAAATCGCTCGAGGCAAATGCCGGGATGGTTCCTTTGAAAGGGCACGGCCGACTTCCTTCCCCGTCTTTCCTTCATCCGATGGCCTCGCTGTTTGGTCTCCTCCCCCCAAACAATCGAATTTACATATCTCTATATTTGAATACGCATGTGTACACCAGCTTTTTGGCGCTTCATTGTATAAAGTCATATTAGTTGCGCACAGTTCCTCTAAGTCTAGCGGCTGTCCCCTTTGGAAGCTGCTCTTGTAGACTGTAAGTGGAGCACACGGCTGCCACGTGTCGTGGCCGCTCGGCCCACGTCCAGCGCACGAGCCGGCACTCTGCAATGATCGTGGCTCGTTGAAGGAAGGACGGGCAGCGATTGAAGGCAATTTGCTTATTCGTAGAGGTACTTGTGCAAGGAGCTATGTTGTAAGTCAGGATGTCACAGATTGAGCGATTAAGGTCACCGCTGCGCGGAGCTCTGTGCTCCGAGGCCCTCGCTACCGATAGCGATCATCCGACGATACATCGGCTTTCTTTAAATGTGACTATAACAGAAGCGAGAAATAAAAGTGTGCTGCATTTCTTACACTCATAAGGAGGGCATTTTTTGCTCTGGCCCATAACTTTATTCTATGTACCATCTGTGAGAGCATTTTCAATAAAAGGAAAAAAAGCAGGTATCCTTACGTTACTGTACAGGCACTTGTGATTGAAAAAAATACTGTCTAGTCTGGCGTCTTTATGTGGTTATCCGTTCTTACCCACTATTTAATACTCAACTTATTTTAAATTGCTGGATAACGAACGGCCACAAGTTGTGATGGCTAGTTCGCTAGATTTTAAATTGGATCTCTGATAAGCTGGCCCTTCTAGCACTATTTACCATCGGTGTCTAAAACATCGGAGCGTGGCAGTGACCTGAAAAGGTTCAGGTTATTCTAATTTGCTGAAATATAGACCTGCGTCACTGACGTAGTTTTCTCGCAGAATTGAGAGATGTATAGTGTGATTGTTCTGATGGATCCTGTGGTTTCTTGTTTTCTTGTAAGCTTTTGTAACAATTCAGTATTCTCGCTTAAGAAACGAAGTACACGCATACCGAATATTCGACTAGATACGCGATTCGACCGATGACTTACAAACTAACAGGTCTTAGTATACCAACTAATCAAAAGGGGCCGGATACCTATTAGCGTGCTTCAGTATGGGGTGTGTCCATCTTTCGCCTTCATGACGGCTTGAAGTCTGCTAGGGACATTTTCAGTGAGGTATCTGAAGGTCTGTAGAGGAACACTTCTTCCCTAGGGGAACACTTTTTCTTACGGAAAGTTAATTTCGTATGGCGGGCTTAAACTAAGCACACAAACATAGCAATTTCGGCGAACCCTTGTATTACAGGAAACCTGTCTAGCACCGCCAGCTGCTTTCATACAGCCTACTAACCGGCGAAAATTGGGAATCCGAACAAAAAAACACAAGCAAACTCCCCACGACTATATACAACAAATGGCCGATTTTACAACGAAATTAATTTCTCGTATGCCGACTTGGGCAAGTTACAGGTACGCTGACGCTCCAGGTGAGCAGGGAGATATCGTCTTCGTCCAGCTACAACGGTGACATTCCCTAACACTCACACAACAACTGTCGCCACTGCCACAAATCATCCAGCAGGCCTACTTCCCGCACAAACTGTGGCAGAGAAATTTTCCCAAAGCGCTTGCTGTGACACTTTTTTGCCCTTTGCCCGTAAAATCGCTGCCCCTCAATCATTTTGTGTTAGTGGGTGATCGCATCCACACGCACGGACTTACGTACGGACAACATTACAGACGTTCATCCTGTGGCTCCTCGATTAGCACACTAAAAATTCTCGCAGACGCGACACCAGAACTTTTTCTGTTGATCACCATAATAGCATGGGGATTCAAGAGCAAAAACCAGAGAGGGTGGTCATGTTGGAGGTTCGGGTCTGGAGTGAAGTCGACACTCTGATTCATCCCAAAGGTTTCCCATTAGACAAGTTGTGGCACATTCACAAAAAAGCTTCCAACCATTCATGAAAATATATGTTTCATTATAATTTTAGTTTTGCACCACAACGTTTAATTGTAATTAGGTTATCAATTTCGGTCGGCAATGGCAGCTTTCATACCTGAGTAAAAACGTGTTGCATTACATGTATGACCCCATTAAATGTGGTACTGCAGTCAGAATCATTAGCCGTTTCGGCATCTTCAAACAGATAAAGTTATAGTATCTAAAGAACACTACTGAAGCATACAGGCTGCACATGGAAAGAGACTCAGTAATCGTCACAAATATTGTGATCCAAGACTGGAATTATAATAAAGCAGGTGTTTCCCATTAGCTTCCGATCGGGCCTCTGGGTAGGCCAGTTCATTTGAGGAATGTTATTCATCACAAACCATTTTCTCACAGATGTTGCTGTATAGATGGTGCGTTGTCATGCTGGTACAAAGTCATCTACTACAAATTGTTCCTGAACTGTACGTAATACGTAATACTGCAAATTATGTTCATAACGTTCCGCATGTAGCGTTTTCTTAAGCGCAGTAAGGGGATCAAACTCTAACCACGAAAAACACCCACCATATCGTGACACCACCTCTCCGTACGTCACTATTGGCACTACATATGACGACAGAGATGGTTATCCAGGACGTTCGCCAAACTCAGAGCCGTCCATCGGACTGCCACAATGTACAGCGTGATTCGTCACTCCAAATCACTCGCTTCCAGTAAATCACAGCCCAGTGGTGTCTCTCTTTACGCCATCAAGCTTCGCCTACCACAGACTAAAGAAATTTGTGGCCTACGTGAAGCTAGTCGGCCATTGTGCCCCAGTCTGTTTAACTCACTACCCACACTCGTTGTGCTACCTAGACTGTTGGCAGCACTTTGGAACTCACACCTGATTTCATGCGATTTTGTACAACCAACCTGCGCAACCCATCAGTACCTAAGCATTGCTCTGGTCTTGGTTTGATTCTGGTTGTTCCTTCGCATTTTCACTTTACAATAATATAACGAACTATCGATTCTGGCTCTTTTGGAAAGGTTGAAATATCCTGATTCATTTATTATGTAAGTAGTCTGTTTGTATGTTGGCAGCACTGTAGACTGTGTTAATATCGCTGACGGCGCTCTGTGCCCTCTGCAAGAGATTCTGCAGTTGGGCGAACTAGCAGTTAGCGAGTGGATAGGGAAGCGTATGGACATTATGTTATTGTTAGTGGAGACTCTGTGTTGGTGGAACATGCATTGTAAAGTCAGATGAAATGATGTGTTTATAAGAAAATACGCAAGGAAATGTATGATGATGGGTGTTTGGTAGATAATGTTTGGGCAGTGGAATTATAGACAACTATATAATTTTTGGAACTGTATACCGCATGAATAAGGTAAAATTTTATAAACACATTGTCTGCTCTTCAACAAAAATTCTCTTTCGCTAACCATACGCCAATTTCTTATTTAGCAGGCTCTAGTTGCTACTTGCTGTAGTTCGTGTTACGAAGATATTCTGTGCGGTAAGTGACTTACGAAAAAGAATGGGATTTGCACTGTTGGGATTCGTGATTGAAATTGGTTTGGGCAGTTAAGAGTTGGAGGTAGTTTCAAATTTCTTTAATTTAATATTTTTTGGATTGGTTTTATTGTTAAGATTTCTTGTAATTCAGGGCCATTTTCTTGTGTTAATTATTGGATGTCATGTTGTCAATGTATGACAGCCAGGCTGCGTTGGGCTAAAATATTGTGGGTAATAAATGAATAGGTTAAGTTTGAGATGTTTTTGTCAGGGAAAATTCTGTAGGTCAGTCTTTAATACAAAATAATTAATGAGGTACTTTCAATTAGTCAGGTGGTATCTACGTTACAGGCTACCGAAGTCTGCTGACTGAACTATTTTTGCTGTTTCTCCTTCTCTGTCGACAACAGAATATTCCGCGCCTTCTTTTATAGTAGGCATTTGGTGACACCTGGTGGTCATATGCGATTGCAGTCTTTCTCGGGGTATTCCACTGATGAATTCTTCTCGGGTTATCAGCCGAGTTGTGGCGTAGTCTTGTCGCAACGTTTCAATGGGTTTCGTACCCATCATCTTCTGGCGTAGTCAACTTCGCCAGAAGATGATGGGTACGAAACTCATTGAAACGTTGCGACAAGACGACGCCACCACTCGGCTGATAACTCGAGAAGAATTCGTCATCTGGTGTCCGAATACTTTTGGTCAGTCAGTGTATTAGACTATTTTTCTTCCAAGGACACCATAATTTATCAATCATAAACTTTTCTTTATTTATTCTTAAGTTGTTTGTCAAAGCTCGGCAAGATCTATGTGTAATTTCAACAATCACAGGTCTGTCTCTTTCCCTTACTGAGGCAGAATCAATTTACTGTTCGGTCACAGAGAGAGTAGGAATGTCACTTTTTTGTCAAGCAAATTTACGCGCCTCTGGTAGAAGTGGAATGATCATGGAATTGATGAATAGCAAAAACAATTGGAGCAGTCCAATAAGTAACACCTTTTAAAACGCATTTTCTGTGTAGTATAGACGCCCTGCGCTGAGAGGCAGTCATTTCGCAACTTCAGTTGCTAGTAAAGGAAGTGAGGTTTCGCTTGGAACGAGATTTCCCGCTGGGCATTTCTTCGCCAGAATAGGGGAGTAGGTCGCAGCGTGTGGGCATGGCGCCTTCGTGTCCCAGGGCAGCGTTCGCCACACGGGCCCGTGTCCCTTTTGTCGTATGTTCACAAAGGGCTAGTTATGCCTTTCCGGGCGACGAGGGTTGAAAAGCTTTAGAGATGGGCGAACCCTCCCGGCGTGAGTGTCAGAACTGGCGCCATGAAGGAGCGCGCCATTCCTGTAAGACACGCCCTTTCCCCTTGTGTACTGGGGAAAGAGTCAGTTACAAAGCTGAAAGTCGCTTGCATTGTACCGTGTCGCGACTAGCTTGCGGCGAAGAGATTTCTCCCCTTTTGTAGACACTCGCTCGCTCACGCTGTGAACAGAGAGCAATGAGACATACAGTCCTCGTCCTGGACGACACAAGTAGATGACAGAATTTTAACGCAATTTTTCCAAGCCATTCTCTTCAGCCCCTTCTACATGGTCCACTTCCTTGTCTGAACTGACTGCTCGAGGCAAGTGAGTCTACTGCAGCGCCCCTGGCGTTTTGTTCTTGTACTGAGTCTCTTCTGTCACAAGTGGTCAATCACATTTAGACGTCTGCGATAACATTGTGTGCAATACGGGCTGACCCATAAAGGACTTTACCACTTTCGAATGATACAGAAATTTGTTGAGATCACTTAAAGAATCGGGAGATGTGTCATTTTGCAGCAAAGAGCCTCAGGTTCGATTCTCTCAGTGCATCAGTACCCCATTCCATCAGCAGGAGCGCCAGCATGGTGAACAGTTGAGGTGGCTACCTTACCTGGTGCGTAGCGTGGTCGCAGTGTGTTTTGGTTTCACGAAGCCAACTGTGCAACTACTGTTCGGCGTAAATTTCGCCCCGTTTACGCTAAGGAACTTCCAAGCAACCCTACAATTTACTCTTACCACAAGAAGTTTTTGAGGCGGGTTTTTCACTATGACATGATAAATCACCAGGTCGTTCACGTGTTGGTGATCACTGGATTTCTTTCTCGTGGGTTTCATTAAAGACCGCGTGTCTGTTCTCCTCCTACCAAGCAATTTCAGCCGACCGGAAAAATCGAATTTCCGCTGTCATTGCACAAGTTACGTCCAACCTGCTGCGACAGGTGCGGAAGAACTTGATTACCAGTGAGATGTTCTTCCGAGTCACAAATGGTAGTCACATCGAACCATAACGATACTTGGCACTTTTATGTGAAACTTGAGGTTATTTGCAACAAAACGAAAAATATACCAGTCCTATAAGTTATCTCAATAAATTTCTATATGATTCCTAAACTGTTAAGTGCGTTTTGACTCACCCTATGTTTTCATTTCTTCCAGCATCCATCACAGTTGCGATAATAGTCATCTTCTTTGCGGCCACTGTGATGGATATTGGTAAAAAAAGCTACTTCTTTGCTGGTCCTATTGCCTATTATGTTGGAAGTTCATAAAATTGTATGTGTTGTGAAAGCTGTCTGTTGTGCAGTCTGACATCTGAACGGTGAACGTGAGGTTATGAAAGACTATTCATTTTATGTAAAAATCGAAATATTTAAATAAAATGTAGGAACAAGCATAGAAAATAGCTTATTATCGACCAAAGCAAAATACATAGTGGATGTTCCTGTTCAAATACACTTTTCGTGACGTTTTTTAAGTTTTTGTAGCGGCTACATGATACCATAACTTGACGAAATAAATCTCGGGTGAACAGCCTGGTATGAGTGTGCATAGGACACAATATTTCGGCACTCGACCATGTTGCCATCATCAGGTGCGCAGTGCATCAGCGCACCTGATGATGGCGACTTGCTCGATTGCCGAAATATTGTGTCATATGCACATTCATACAGGCTGTTCCTTCGAGATTTATTTCGTCAAAAAATACGCCTGGAGAAATCGAAGAATCACATACCATAACTTGTCATATGGCACTGCCTGCTGTTCATATACAGGGTGATTCTTATTTAATATTTAAAAACCACCGAAACGACATAGATGATGCTGAGACAAGTAATTTACACACATCAAAAAAAATTTGCGTCACTCCGGCTCTCAGAACTACTGAAGATAGACGCTGACTGTGGATACTGTATCACAGACACTGTCCCTTTGACCGTTCAGAGATGTCACTAAAACTGCACAAAGATGTAAACAACCTTGGATGAGCAGCCACTATTAGATGGAGGGGATCCGACAACAGATCTGTTCCAGTCATTCCACCAGGAGGGATGTACACGACTCGTGTTGTCCGTAGTTCAACCGTGCCTAGACGGTCAATACCGCGGTTCGATCGCGTCCGCATTGTTACTTTGTGCCAGGAAGGTTCTCAACGATGGAAGTGTCCGGGCGTCTCAGAGGGAACCAAAGCGATGTTGTTCGCACATGGAGGAGATACAGGGACACAGGAACTGTCAATGACATGCCTCGTACGCTCAGGCCGCCCAAGGCTTACTACTGCAATGGATAACCGATACCTACGAATTATGGCTCGGAGGAACCCTGTCAGCAACGCCACCATGTTAAATAATGTTTTTCGTGCAGCCGCAGGACGTCGTGTTACGACTCAAACTGTACGAAATAGGCTGCATGATGCGCAAATTCACTTCCAGCATCCATGACGAGGTCCATCTTTGCAACCACAACACCATGCAGCGGGGTACAGTTGGGCCCAACAACATGTCAAATGGACCTCTCAGGATTGGCATCACCTTCTTTTCACCGATGAGCGTCGCATATGCTTTCAACCAGACAATCGTCGAAGACGTGTCTGGAGGCAATCTGGTCAGGCTGAACGCCTTGGACACATTTTCCAGCGAGTGCAGCAAGGTGGAGGTTCCCTGCTATTTTGGGGTGGCATTATGTGGGGCCGACGTACGCCGCTGGCGGTCATGGAAGGCGCCTTAACGGCTGTACGACACGTGAATGCCATCCTCTAACCAATAGTGTAACCATACGGGCAGCGTATTGGCGAGGCATTCGAATTCATAGACGACCATTCGCGCCCCCATCGTGTACATCTTGTGAATGACTTCCTTCAGGATAACGAATGGATCGACTAGAGTGGCCAGCGTGTTTTGCAGACATGAACCCTATCGGGATAGATTGAAAAGGGATGTTTTTGGACTACGTGTTCCACCAACCAATCTGAGGGATCTACGCCGAATCGCCATTGAGGAGTGGGACAATGTGGACCAACAGTGCCTTCATCGATTTGGGGATAGTATGCCACGGCGAATACAGGCACGCATCAATGCAGGACGACTTGCTACTGGGTATAAGGTACCGGAGTGTGCAGCAATCTGGACCACCACCTCTGAATATCTCGGTGTATGGTGATAAAACACGCGACGTGTGGCTCTCATGAGCAATAAAAAGGGCGGAAATGATGTTTATGTTGATCTTTATTAGGATTTTCTGTGGAGGTTCCGGAACTCTCGGAACCGAGATGATGCAAAAGTTTTTTTGATGTGTGTCATATAAGAGACACGGGACGGCAAATGTTAGGAAATACCTCAAAAGTGGTTGACAAATGTCCAGTGTGTGCCGTCACTAGATGACGTAACCCCCAGCACCAGCACAGACTGGGCTTGTCAATCCTACCCCAGCCGACAGGGGGACCGAGCGAGTACTACACGTCGCTCCTCTAGGCCACTCTGTTCTCGTGGTGTGGTGCAAAGATAGAACTTTCAGGATTACTGTTCTCGCTGTAACGAAGCAAAAGTCTGTGACCAAGCAAAAGCTTTTCTGATTTTGTGTTTCTTTTTTTCATTATTTGTTTACAGACTTTATTTAGTAAACAACAGGTGGGTCATTTAGTGGCAGCAATGCAGTTAGGAAGGTGATACTTCATTATTTGTGACGCAATATGTTAGGATTTTGTAGTACTGGACGGTGCAATTAACCAGCGGAGACTGCGAGGCTGATAAATAAAATAATGAATATTACCTCACTGTAAACACCCAACTGTCTAACTCAATGCAAAAAAGTAATACTGCCTGCCAGACGTAAGACTCTAACCCTGGACCTCAAGCGCTACAGTCACGTAGGCTGGGAGCCACACCAGCGTGATTATTTGATTTGTCTCAAAATGGCTCAAATGGTTCTGAGCACTATGGGACTGAACATCTACGGTCATCAGTCCCCTAGAACTTTAGAACTACTTAAAGCTAACTAACCTAAGGACAGCACACAACACCCAGTCATCGCGAGGCAGAGAGAATGCCTGACTCCGCCGGGAATGTAACCCGGGAAGCCGGGCGCGGGAAGCGAGAACACCGCTTCACGACCACTTCATTTGGGTTGGGATGAGCAGGCACGACCCACGGACGCCCTTCTGCCCCCGCTTCTGGCTGAAGCGAGGTACGCCATCTGGTGACGTCGCATGTTCAATGTTTGGCGTACATCCCGACATCTGTCTTATACAAAATTACTTGTCTCAGCGGCGTCCACGTCGCCTCGGGGGTTTATAAACATTAATAAGAAACACCATGTACAGTAATTGCGTTTTAAACCATTGCTAGTGTGCTGTTAATCCATTTAGTGTGCTCCTAATGTACTTCTTGTTCTTCTCCTTCTTCTCCTTTTTCATGGTCTTATTCCGCATCTACATGGGACTGACGTGTTAACCTGCATTTGATAGTAGAAAGTGATTAGTTCTCCTACCTCTCGCTACCCCCTATCCCCCCCCCCCTCCAGTCCTCTCCCTGGGTTATCAATATGTCTACCTCATCTGTCTGCGGCTTGTCTTACGTTTTTCAAGATGTTAGCGAATCACGTAACTGATGCGGGAGTTGGGTAGTAGCATCAGAGTAGTAGCCTGATATTCATCTAGTCGGATGTGCGCAACCCCAGGAACCACATCCAGGACGGCCGGCACACCTGCCCTCTTGGTCAGTCCGTCAGGACATTGGATCCGAAAGCGCACCGTCTCCCGGAAACCCGGGTGCGTCGTGCTAAGGCGCGCTGCTGTCCGTGTGGGTAGTTTACTGTGCTCTTAGTGCTTCTTGCTGTCTGTAGGATATGGTTTCGGTTCTTACTTCGCCCTCACGACGTGTATGCCATGAAAATAATGTATACAACATGCAAGTAAATAACTCATATCAGGTTAGGTTTTTTTTACGTATTTGCTAAGAGCACGTGACTGATAATAAAACGGTTCCTGATTCTACCATTGCCACGCTCGAACAACAGGCCGCGGCCCTCGGTGTTCTGCTGCAGGTAGCACGTCAGCAGCCGCGTGGCCCCCGGGGGTCGCGCTACGTGTTACAGAACTTGGCGGAAGTCACGGCTCGAGGTCGAAGCACCGCCGCATCGCATATTCCTCCCGGGCGCCTTGCGTATTGTTTTCGGCGCCTCTGGACAGGAAGGCAGCCGTGAGTGATGGCGCGCCCGCCGGATAGTCCAGGCGAGGCAGTGGCGGCCCGGCGGTGCAGCGGCGCTGCGCAGTCGCAGCGGCCAGGGGAGCGCGCCACGGATCCCACCCCGGGGGCTAACGCACACTGATGGGGCGCGACCGGCCGGAGCGTCACGAAAACAAGACCCGCTGCTCCGTCCACCTGTATCTCACGATAACTGCGTCACGCACCTCTGACGGTCGGACACGGCACCAAAGTATAAATTGAAAAGCCCAATGCACAAACACCGGACAGCTCATAATAATATTGCCTTTTCCTTCAATTCGCGATCATTGCACTATAACGCGACGACGGAACCAGTACATTTACAATGCAAATGAACTCGAAAGCCTGCCCCCTTACAAGGGAACCTCCCCAACGCACCCCCTCAGATTTAGTTATAAGTTGGCACAGTGGATAGGCCTTGAAAAACTGAACACAGATCAATCGAGAAAACAGGAAGAATTTGTGTGGAACTATGAAAAAAATAGCAAAATATACAAACTGAGTAGTCCATGTACAAGATAGGCAACATCAAGGATATGATCTGCTTGTGAGCGCCGTGGTCCCGTGGTTAGCGTGAGCAGCTGCGAAATGAATGGTCCTTGCTTCAAGCCTTCCCTCGAGTGAAAAGTTTAATTTTTTATTTTCAGACAATTATTATCTGTCCGTCCGATGCGATCACTTTTTTGGGTGTGATTATCACATCCACAAGAAAACCTTAATCGGGCAAGGTAGAAGAATATTTTTACCCATTCGCCAAGTGTACAAGTTAGGTGAGTCGACTACATATTCCTGTCATGTGACGCACATCCCGTCACCAGTGTCGTATAGAATATATCAGACGTGTTTTCCTGTGGAGGAATCGGTTGACCTATGACCTTGCGATCCAATGTTTTCGGTCCCCATTGGAGAGGCGTGTCCTTTCGTCTATTAATCGCACGGTTTTGCGGTGCGGTCGCAAAATACAGACACTAAACTTATTACAGTGAATAGAGATGTCAATGAACTAACGGACAGATCAAAACTTTGCGAAAATAAAGAAACTAAACTTTTCGCTCGAACGAAGATTTGAACCAAGGACCTCTCGTTCTGCAGCTGTTCACGCTAACCACGGGACCACGGCGCTCCTGATCCAAAACTGTCCTTTATGTTGCCTATCTTCCGCATGGACTACTCGGTTTGTATAATTTACTTTTTTTCATAGCTCCACACAACTTCTTCTTTGTTTTCTCGATTGATCTGTGTTCAGTTTTTCAAGGCCTATCCACTGTGCCAACTTATAACTAAATCTGAGGGGGGTGCGATGGGGAGGTTCCCTTGTTAGAAGCTAAGAACATTCCAACTCTAACATTTAGATTGTTGCTGTACATTATACGAGGGGTGCTCAATATGTAATGCAACACAGTTTTTTCTCGCCTAGTTTAGGTTAAAAAAACGCGGGATTTGCTGTGGGACATGGTTGAACAGTCCCACTTCAATACCTATAGTTTGATGAAGCTGCAGTAGGTGACTGTTCTATATGTAACCCTCAAAGTGGCGTCTGCACTTGAGGTGCGTTCCAAGGAGAGATGTGTCATTGAATTCCTTTTGGCGGAAAACATCGTCATAGGCGTTGAAATATGGGCTTATCACTTAGGACCGGAAAGAAAACGGCAATCCATGGAGTGGAGCCACACGTCATCTCCTCTGAAGAACATCTGCAAAGCCGCTCCCTCAGCCGCTAGAGTGACATCGGCTGTCCCCTGGGACTCTGAAGGGGCAATCTCTTTGATGACCTCCCTGATGGTGCAACGATCAACTCCGAAGTGTTTTGTGCAAACTAGAAACGGCCTCACCATGTTCGTCCGCACAAAAATGCAAACGAGCTTCTCGTTCTCCGTGACAACGCAAGGCCTCACGCAATTCTGCGCAGCAAACAGGAACTCTCAAAACGTCACTGGAATTTTCTTCCTCACCCACCTCACAACCCGGATCTCGCACCTTCCGACTTTCATCTGTTTCGCCCAATGAAAGATACTCTCTGTGCGAAGCAGTATGTGGATGACGGGGAGGTTATTTATGCAGCAAGACGTTGCCTCTGTCATTGACGAGCACAGCGGTACCAGGCCGGCATATAGTCTCTCTCAGTAAGATGGCGTAAGACGTCGCATTGAACGGAGGTTATGTTGAAAAATAGCGTCTTGTAGTCAAAAGAGTGGGGAATATTATGGTGTAATGGAATGCTGAATAAAACAAACCTGCTTGCAGAAAGAAAATGTATTGCATTACTTACTGAACGGCCCTCGTAACTACACGGTGTTAATCGTATTGTTTCACTTTGTTATTGAGTCTTGTTTTTTATTGTCTCTTATTTACTAAGACAATTACTGTACCAACTTCCATTTTTATTTAACAATTTATTATTAAGTTACTTTGTTCTTCATACTCCGATTACCTTGCATTCACTACTGTTGCGCTAAGATTATTCCAGCTCTGATTAGCGAGTTTCTTTCCCTGGCTGTTTAACGACTGCTGCAGACCTCGTTGGCCCTGGTACAAAATCTCCCTCCTCCCAGAAGATACTTGTCTATTTCACTTCCTGCAACCAGCACTCCCCCAGCTTAGTGCGTTTTCTTTTTTTCGTTCCCTTACCAGCGCTGAGTAGAATCACAAGTATGCGTCTGTGGCATCCTCACACTTTCTGCACCTGATCGCATCAAGCTCCATGTTGCACACGGAAATTTCCAGTTTCTGCAAGCTTCTCTCGAAGAGTTCCGTCACATATTTCAAGACACAGGCACCACTCTAATACTTCTGCCGGAGACTTGGCTCAAGCCAAGCAACCCCACAAGTTCAGTAAATCTAGACAGCCACATCTTTCCCAGGTTCAAATGGCTCCAAGCACTGTGTGACTAAATGTCTCAGTCATCAGTCCCTTAGACTTGGAAGTACTTAAGCCTAACTATCCTAAGGACATCACACACATCCATGCCCGATGCAGGATTCGAACCTGCGACCGTAGTAGCAGCGCGGTTCCGGACTAAAGCACCTAAAACCGCCCGGCCACAGCGGCCAGCTTCTTTCTAAGGCACGACATGTGCAACAGACGAGTGTGCGTAGTAGCAGTGTACACACACTATGATGCCTCATCTACTGCACTACACACATCCAGCATTAACGAAGGTAAACAAGTGGAATGTATGCTCGTAGAGATAAAATCCTTTAATAGAAAGTGCCTGAACTGTGACCTCTACAAATCTTCTGAAATAGTCAGGTTTGTCTGCTTTAAAACTGCTCTTTCAAGTCACGAATCGACATACGAACGTATAATGAGAACTAAAGACACTAACATAAATGTTCCGTACAGTGCTCATTCCAATGTGACATTTAAGCGAATGCAAGAAAGCATGTTGTTACTTCAACTTGGTCCTACCCTTCATAACAACAGTAGGCACCCTCTCGTAGATATATCTGAAATGAAATCCCCAAACAAATTCATAATTCACAAATATCTACACCTGGCATGTTTGCCCATGACATAATTTTCATGAAGTACTCACTAGAATATTCCAGAAACGAACTGACTACATACCGAGACTTCAAAGGCTAATATTCGAACTTGCAACTGAGGTGCTAGAAATGGTTTGGGGGACGTCTTCTATTCCGTTCCCAGACGTAAACGAGAAAATTTAGAGATTTACTTAAAACTTACTCAACTATAAAATATGCTCCTTAAAGACCAGAAAACTAAGAAAATAACGTCATGATTCTCAGAGATGAACCATATCGTGTGTACAGAGTACACCCTACCCTTGAAAAAAGAAACAAATGGAAATGAGCGTTTGGCGTCATTGGCCGGGAGGCCCCATACGGGGCAGGTCCGACCGCCTTGGTGCAGGTCTCATTACATTCGACGCCACATGGGGCGACCTGCGCGCCAGATGGGGATGAAATCATGATGAAGACAACACAACACCCAGTCCTCGAGCGGAGAAAATCGAACCCGGACCCCTTAGGTTGGCAATCCGTCACGCTGACCATTCAGCTATCGGGGCGGAACCCCTACCCTTGAAAACCATATTACTTAGAATCAAAAGTAGGACGGACGCAATTCACACTCTGAGGAATGCAAAACGGAGGCATACATTAACTCACGACAGAAATATACCAGCTGTCTTATGAAAAAAAAAAAACTGCGTGATCTTGGGATAGGAAAATTAAAAGCTGCAGCTGATCCAGTTGTTCCAAACAAAGAACTGAACCAGTACTTTGCATTACCTACAGTCACAATTGAACAGCAAATGAAACACAGGATCATTGATAACTCCGTGGGGATAAATGTCTGCACCCACGGAAAATTCTCTGCAAAGCATGTCAGTTGTAACACCGTTAAAAAAATGCCAAGCTACTGTTGGACACTATGGCATCACAGACAAAACGATGAAGTTTATTGCTGACCCACTCATTAACCACAACTGTTTTCCCTGAGGTCTGGAAACAAGGACTAGTTAAGCCACTACCTAATGAGTGTGTTGCCTCCGCTCCCTCTGATTACCGACATATCTACATTCTTCTTCCACTGTCCAAGGTCTTAGAAAGACCGACTAACAAACAATCTACTAGACGAATACCAATCAGATTTCCATAAATGTCACACCACAACATCTGCCTCATAAAATGTAGCAGGTGGCCTGAGGCTTGCCATATATGCACAAGTGGTGACTATCGTGGGCTTCTCAGACTTCAGCAAAACCTTTGACACTGTCGACGTCGACATTTTACCTGCCAAAACGAGCAGCCTAAATTTCTCGCGAAGTGGAGTGCAATGGTTTCGCTGATACCTGAAGCCTCACCAGCAGTGCGTCACGTCCGGTAGTGGCGGCGGGTCGTGCCAGCCGTTCTCCAGGGGTCAGTCTTAGGTCTTGTACTATTTTCATTGTATATCAAGTGTGTGTCATTAGTTTTGACCCACTACAAATACGACATATATGCTGTGATCTCCAGTTGCATTTAAGTACGAAGCCAATAACATGAAGACAGCTATCGAGAATCTCAATACCGATCTATGTGCACTATCAAAGTGCTTGCGGAATGTAGGGTTAGACTCGAGCCATCCAAAAGGTAGGCGGTACTCGTTGGTCATTCTAGGATCATTAGCCCGACATATCGACAATCCCTACCGTCTTTAATCCTAAATGGGACAAATATCAGCTTCTCTCCATGAACAAAGAATCTATCAGTAATAAAAGATGAAAATCTAAATTGGATTTAGCACGCAACTACAATGCGCAAGAAGGCATCCGTGTGCCACAAAAATATAAAAGGGCTTCTCTCTTGAGCTGAAGAAGAAACGTGTACAAACAATTACACTCCCAGTTATTGATTACAGTAATGCTATCCTGTAAGGTGCGCCTCAGGAGAGCTCGCGGAACCGGAAACTGATTATGAATGCCTGTTTTCGTTAAATCTGTGTTGCTCGAGTCTTTGATTATGTCTCGCCATCATATGCAGAGATATCCTAGCTTTGTGCAGAGAAGCACAGAGATTTCCAAACGTTCTGCCTTCCTCTTTTGTTTTATCAACGTAAGCGGTCCCTCGTAGAACACCATGGCACAAACACTTGTTGGCCCATCAGAGCAAAATCCTTTCTGTCCCACTCCATCGTTTAGTCACTTTCTCGATGACCTTCTCAGCAGCATGTACCCAATTCTGGAACAATCTCCCGCATTAATGATATTACAGAACTGAATAACATCTCCAGCTTCAAAAGACGGTTAATTACACATCTAGTGAGGCAAAAATAATGATTGCCATGGTCCCTGAACGCACTCGTTATCGCTGTACGTCCTTCTTTCCTACCAGATCTTTCTCATTTCCCAGTGCTCTTAGCTGGTTCAGTCTCCTAAAATTTCCTTTCCGAAGAATTTGCTATGTCAGAAAACATCTACTTTGTACACTTATAAATTCTTTTTATATCTGCCTTCGTCATTATTGGTATTATTGTCATTATTATTATTATTGATAGTAGTGGTAGTGGTAGCGGTACCAGCAGCGGACGCTCAAGTGCCAGCAGTATTAACTTTATTTTATTCACAGTCAGTATTTTTACGGTTATTGTCTCTATAGATACTTAAATAATTTTAACAGCATTTGTCATCTTCAGATTGTGATTTCTTAGGTAACTATGACGTAAGAGATATACTGTATATGTGAAACCCTGGTCCGATGTAAGAATGGACCAGATGACCCTAGTCAGGTCAGATTGAATAAATAAATAAAATAATTGCTTTATTCCGAGACACAAGGGTTGGACAAAAGAATGGAAACACCAAACACATTACACTTTACCATGCCTAATACGGTTGGAAAACAGATTCCTATCATCTAGAAATGGATACGGTAAGTACAGGTCCTGTACAGTTTTCAAGGGAATCTTAAACCAAACTTTCTGCAAAACAGAGACAGGTTCAAGTCATGATGATGTAGATGAAATAAACACCTTCAACTGTTCCACCGTCCGCCATCTTATTTTTACAGCTGGTAAACAATGAAAGCGACAACTTAATGCACAGAACTTGACAGTGAAAAATATGAGGAAAAAAGAAGACGTAAGTGAAACACAATGTAAATACACACACAACCTTTCACATAACATTATCTCATTTCAGGCGCAGAAAAACGGTTTAGAAATCGTAAGTTTTGAGTAAATATTTTGTCTACATTAAGTTGTATATGGTTGCAGATGACAAATTGTAAAGAAAAACAGTCACTGTAAAAACATAATACAGCAGGAAAACCACACCGTGTGATAAGAAGGTATGATTACATAATTTTATGTGCTCCTCAAAAATCTCTAATTACCATTTAAAAACTATTTACAAGTATATAAACAGTAAAGAACATTCCTTATGCTTAACAGCCGTAAAATAAAAAACCCCAATGTTGATGTTGCAACAGCAAAAGCAAAATTGTGTTTTACTAAAGGCGGATCCCACCCAAAAACATACGTATTGTTGAAGCAAACAAAGACAAAAGAGCCTCAACCTCAAGATGATTAAGGAAGAGGGATCGACTGTTACTTGGTGTCGAGGAGGAGGTGGCGCTCGATTCTGAGAAGCCATCAGGGTGCACAGGACGTTGTCGTGGCTGCGGAAGAGGAGAAGGCAAGGATACAAGCAAGTGGCACTTGTAATGTCAGAAGTATTTGCGTGGAGAGCAGTTCATAGGCATTCGTTTAACGTCCTTGAAAGCAGTCTAGTGCTTATCGAAAAAAAAGGCCGTACTATTCAGTAGAATGCTGTGTAAAATCGAAAGTGTAAGTTGTATTTCGTCAAATAAATGCAAGAATCATGATTTAGAGACGACTTTCCTTTTCTAGGTAGAGTTTAATGTCGGGTGTCATCTGCACCCATGTGCCCAATAGTGCATCACGAACGTACGCGCCCAACACGGGGTTAAGCCACCTGAGCAGGCAGCCGTGAGTTTGAACGACACATAAACCACAGTGGGTCCGCAGCGTTGGGGATCAACTGGCGAAGCAACAGGTGAGCCACCGGGGACGACTCAGCGGACAGTGAAGCGCCGGCGGTATCTGCCCCCCCCCCCCCCCCCCCCCCCCCATTGCCACCCTCGCTGCAGGGAGATTATTAAGAGCGAGAAACGCGTGAGGGCGCAGAGAACGGAAATGAAAATACGCAGCACCGCTCTGCGGTGTGTGGGGCGCTGGGCCCTCGCAGTTTTTCGGCACTTTTCGCCCGGGTAAGTGGCCGGCGCCAAGCCGTGGGAACAGGTTAGCCTGTCCGCGTTTTCTTACGCAGCTAACTAGCGACTCCGCAAAAAAGACAAACCAGTCTGCTTGAGAGCGAATTGAAGTTCCCAGCCGTGGACTGCTTTGTTACCTCGCTTGTCAAGTACTCTGTTTCTAACTGACGCGAAATTTCATAGCCTTGTAGTCGTCAGGGCAGGCAGAGATTGTATTGCTTCTTCAGCCTTCTATGTCAGTCTAGTAAACGATTTCTTCTTTTCTTCGAGGGATATCTCAACAGCTTTACTGTATCTTTCTGATCAACCTCTCATGCAAGGACCTGCTAATACATCCGAGGTCAATAACGCATGAGTGTGTGGTGGCCTTTCATTCAGTAAGTCATTTAGAATTCTGGTAATACAAGGAATTTTCAGCGTCATGAGTTGACCAGTAAAGGGAGGAAAGTGGTGGCGTACGTTTCTTGACGGCGAGACCGCACCAGCGTTCTGCATGCAGTTTCATGGAGTGAGGAAATGCGAACGTATTGACGGTGGCTTGTCCGTTGTGTGGGGACGTGGGCGCGGACGAATCCGTGGTGCCCTTCCGGAAAGGTAGACATTGTGCAAGCACTAGAGTTCATTCTCTGCTTCCCCATCGTTCTCTTAATCACTCATAACGAAAGAAATACGACAAACATTTTTTCACTATTATTCGCACAAGGCGCAGATACGCGTCAGGCACGTCAAGAGGGAGCAGGGAAGCATTTGACTAAGCGCCAACATTCTTGGAGTTTCCGTTCTTGAATTGAGGATTGGACGGCGCCACTAATGAGAATAAGAGAAAACGCCTGGAGTTCAGTGAGTTTACGGTTTGGGCTATGCTTAAACCGCTGAGCATCATTAAGGGTTCGAATTGGACAAAGATTGGGATGGGGCAGGGAGAGGATCGGTCGTGTCCTTTTGAAAGGAATCATTCCAGCGTTCAAATATAGTGATTTACCTAAATCATGGAAGACGTACGTATCTGGCTGGACGGCCAGTGAGGATTTGAATATTTTTTTTAATTGTTCCAATGTCCTTATGAAGCAATTTCTTATTCACGATCCAATGTTGCAGATTACTGCGGATCAGCATTTTATATGTGCACCGACATTGCGAAAATGCTCTACATGAAGTCACGGTGGAGTGGTGACGTCACTTCGAATGCTGGTGGGGTATGAAATTTTCTACACAAGTACACTGACCTTCTTCTTCTTCCTCATTCCCTACGGGGCCGGCGTTGTTATGTGGGTTTTGGGAAAGCCAGTGCCGGTTGGTGGGTGGACGCCGTTGATGATGCCACCTCCCAGAGGAGGGATCGCAGGCTGTGGGGCCTCCCGTTCAACAGTGTGCGCTGAAACGTGTGGTCCGAAACACTTGTGTCTGCACGAGTACTGTGTTGTGTCATAGGGTCTGCCACAGAGCGCCATCTAGACTGCTCTATATAGTGGACAAGCCCGTGACCTGTGCGCTAGTTGGTGAGATGTGGACGTCCAACACCATGTCGCCTGCTCCTGCTTCCACCGTCCTTTAACCTTCTTCCATAGATGCTGACGATAGTAGAATGCAAACAGAAAATGGTTGAAATGGCTCTAAGCACTATGGGACTTAGCATCTGAGGTCATCAGTCTCGTAGACTTAGAACTACTTAAACCCAACTAACCTAAGGACATTGTAATATTGACGCATTAATTTGTTCCGAAAGCGGTGCTGTATTCAAGATAATAAAAGCGGGTTAAAAGCTGTGAGCTATCTGGGGAAGTTATGCTTGCATTACTGAGCAACTGTTTCACCAGGTATGCAGTCTAGTATACCAAATTGCCAACCAGACTAACGTTAATTATAATCTTTTAGTACTCATCTTACGACAAACAGTGATATATATAATTTAAAAAAAAGAAATAAATCAGTTTATATTTAGACATTTATTTTAATATTGATCATTGTACCATTAAAATTTCAGCATATTAAACTTGATTCGTAACTAAACTGGTGCCTTATTTAGGATTGTGAAAATGTGAGTTTGTAATCTTACGGAACACATCAAATATGGAGCCGTGATTGGGAGACTACATACAACACTGCGTTCATAAAATAACACACGAAAAACGTTGAAACATATGCAAGAGGAAATTAACCACAACCAACCGATTCAATTTTCACCCAAAGAAGTTACGGTCGTAGCGCAATCCTGTCCGTCATGAAATTACCCCACACTGGTATACTAAATTCATGCTAACTCTTTGTTAAATCTTCCCGAAAAGAATAGCTGAGGGCTACTTTGATTATCGCACTACATGCTTCACGTGGTCAACTTGGTTCACACAAAGAGTGTAACTCCACAATAATTTTGATAGTTAAAATGAATTACATCGAAAAACAAATTACAAAAGAAAAACCTCGAACTGGTTACTATCGTCTTACTATTAACCTGATGAGTCAAACAATTGTATAAGCACGTGGTACTGGTCTCACAAAGTACACCCCACGTAGGTTGAACATAAAGAAAAGTTGCTATTTTGAAAAATATTGTCAATACCAGATGTTATAATCTCACGCACATTTGCATTTAAGATTGATGATCTTAGAGTTACGGATCATCCACACGTGATTCCATTTTACTCACAAAATAGTGACAAAGCAACTACTGGAATATATTCTGAATTTCACACTCGAATTACACTGCGTTGCAATTTAAGATAACATTAGATATTTTAGAGCTAAACCCGAAATAAAGGTGATTAAATTTTCAGTTAGGCTGAACTTAAGAAATCCATTGTCCTACGGACTTAGCAGAGACGCGCTTAGCCGGAGATCTTACCACTTCAGACGCTCGCCGCGGACAGACTGCCGTGGGCCCCTACCGAGGGTGCCTCACAGAGACAAACAGAAGTGACCAGAGGGGCAGCTTCCCATACCAACATGACAAGGGGCAGACAGGAGCATACTAAGAATAGGAACCTCCTTGCGTTTCGAAAACGTAGCTACCTGTTCCGACGTTGGTCCTACTGTTCTCTAGCAGACAGGCTTGTCTGTTACCATCAAGCATGCAACTAGAAGTACATTTTCTCATTCATCCTTTCACACAGAAGGGAAGGGGGATGACAGTATCATATAAACAGTATGTAAAAGAAAGCAGATGTAGGTTCCGTATGAGACTGTGTGACATGAATTACGTATGCTCCGGCCTAACTCGCAAGAGATAAGCCAGCATCTGCCGCACTAGGTGCCAAACCGGTTCCGCCTCTCCGCAGCTGAGGCGGTACTCGTCAGAATCCACTGTATTACAACCCACACAATTAGGAGATTCTGCCATGTGCATATTGTAGAGACGTTCTTGCGTCACCAGCTTCCCATTAACGACTACGTACCATTGGGAAACAACGTCGGAATCAAGCATGGCATCGTGTACAGTCTTCCACACCACGCGCCACCGTACGTCAGGATATTTTAGTTCGACCACATTTAGGGGGCGGCGTTGCAGCATGTCGTGATACATACGTCGAGTCGTGGCCATTTGTGGTGTCGTGAGCGCTACACTGCAATAACTTTCTTCTAAATACACTCCTGGAAATTGAAATAAGAACACCGTGAATTCATTGTCCCAGGAAGGGGAAACTTTATTGACACATTCCTGGGGTCAGATACATCACATGATCACACTGACAGAACCACAGGCACATAGACACAGGCAACAGAGCATGCACAATGTCGCCACTAGTACAGTGTATATCCACCTTTCGCAGCAATGCAGGCTGCTATTATCCCATGGAGACGATCGTAGAGATGCTGGATGTAGTCCTGTGGAACGGCTTGCCATGCCATTTCCAACTGGCGCCTCAGTTGGACCAGCGTTCGTGCTGGACGTGCAGACCGCGTGAGACGACGCTTCATCCAGTCCCAAACATGCTCAATGGGGGACAGATCCGGAGATCTTGCTGGCCAGGGTAGTTGACTTACCTTCTAGAGCACGTTGGGTGGCACAGGATACATGCGGACGTGCATTGTCCTGTTGGAACAGCAAGTTCCCTTGCCGGTCTAGGAATGGTAGAACGATGGGTTCGATGACGGTTTCGATGTACCGTGCAATATTCAGTGTCCCCTCGACGATCACCAGAGGTGTACGGCCAGTGTAGGAGATCGCTCCCCACACCATGATGCCGGGTGTTGGCCTTGTGTGCCTCGGTCGTATGCAGTCCTGATTGTGGCGCTTCCTGCACGGCGCCAAACACGCATACGACCATCATTGGCACCAAGGCAGAAGCGACTCTCATCGCTGAAGATGACACGTCTCCATTCGTCCCTCCATTCACGCCTGTCGCGACACCACTGGAGGCGGTTGGGGCGTGAGCGGAAGACGGCCTAACGGTGTGCGGGACCGTAGCCCAGCTTCATGGAGACGGTTGCGAATGGTCCTCGCCGATACCCCAGGAGAAACAGTGTCCCTCATTTGCTGGGAAGTGGCGGTGCGGTCCCCTACGGCACTGCGTAGGATCCTACGGTCTTGGTGTGCATCCGTGCGTCGTTGCGGTCCGGTCCCAGGTCGACGGGCACGTGCACCTTCCGCCGACCACTGGCGACAACATCGATGTACTGTGGAGTCCTCTCGCCCCACGTGTTGAGCAATTCGGCGGTACGTCCACCCGGCCTCCCGCATGCCCACTATACGCCCTCGCTCAAAGTCCGTCAACTGCACATACGGTTCACGTCCACGCTGTCGCGGCATGCTACCAGTGTTAAAGACTGCGATCGAGCTCCGTATGCCACGGCAAACTGGCTGACGCTGACGGCGGCGGTGCACAAATGCTGCGCAGCTAGCGCCATTCGACGGGCAACACCGCGGTTCCTGGTGTGTCCGCTGTGCCGTGCGTGTGATCATTGCTTGTACAGCCCTCTCGCAGTGTCCGGAGCAAGTATGGTGGGTCTGACACACCGGTGTCATTGTGTTCTTTTTTCCATTTCCAGGAGTGTAGAAACGTCCTATATAAAAGAGGGGCGCTGGGATGTCCTGTAGTGGCACCGGCGCTCTTAGTAAAGCAGGTCGTAGCGCTGTCAGAAGCAGACTCGTGAGGCTCGTAGGACTACGGCGCAGCGGACATAAATGTGAGCAAACGTAGAGGGCAATAGCCCTATCATGGACATTGACTAGGCCGAGACCACTTTTTTCCTTGGGGAGGGTAAGAGATACGTATGTGATCTTCAGTAACATACCAGCGGTGACGAAGTATCCCAGCGCTGCCATAATGCTACGAGCCAAAGGTTTCGGAATGGGTAGCGTTTGGGCGACATGCGGTATGCGGGACGCAAGGTATACATTGGCATAATACACCCGCTGAACGATGTTGTGGGGTCGCAAGCGCTGATTTGCAATTCCGGCCCTAATTTGGTGAAGAAGGCGTCGATAATTGAGCGTCGTCGCGCGTCGCATGTCGTTCATGAAATCTAAGCCCAAGCAGCGGACAGTATCACTGAAGCTTAAGGGGGCAATGTGTTCCTGCGGTAGCCCAATCCCGATGCTCAAGGCGACAGATTTGTCAATGTTGATTTGGCTACCAGAAGCTGTAGCGTACGTTGCAATCCAGTCCAACGTCGCGGCCATATCGTCAGCTCCTCGTATGACGATCATCAAATCATCCGCATATGCGGTGCAGCGATAGATGGAGCCGCCGAACTGTATCCCAGTGAGCCTGTCTCGGAGACCACACAACAAAGGTTCTAAGGCCAATGCAAATAACAACGTTGATAATGGACATCCCTGTCGTACTGATCGGCGGATCGGCATGGGTGCCGTCAGTCTTCCATTAGCAAGAACTCGAGAAGTAGCCCCATGCAGAAGGTGTGTCAACACTGTGATAAAGGGGTCGGGGTATTCCATGCGCCGTAGAACGGCAGTGAGGAAAGTGTGGCCCACACGGTGAAAAGCCTGGCTAAAGTCGATAGACGCCAGTGCTGCCGGCAAACGTCTCACCCGTGCAAGGGAGATGAGATCTCTGTAACGACATAACGCAGTTCTGATGTTGTTGGGTCCCCCCAAGGACATCTGATTGCTCGACAGGACGTGCAATAGTGTGCCCCGAAGACGTTCTGTTAGCAGCCTCGAAAAGATCTTGAAGTCGCTGTTCAATAACGTTAAGGGGCGATAATCGCGGACATGATTCCGTCCCTTCGGCTTATGGATGGGGACAATCAGTCCTTCCAAGAACGGTGCAGAAAACGGTATACCCGGGGACATCAATTCCTCACAAATTTCAACCCAACACGGTACCAAAAGTTGTTTAAATGCTCGATAGAACTCTAATGGTAATCCATCGATTCCTGGTGATTTATGGGGAACACTTCCTCTTCTGTCACTTCTCCCAGTAAAGTCGGTACCATGGCTGGTGAAACTGTACCGTGAACATGTGCTGAAACGGAGTCTACCGTCGCCATATCAGGGAGCACTGCTGAATAAAGTTGAGCGTAATGCCGATAGAAGGCTTCTGCTATATCTGCTTGTTCTGCCACGTGTCGTCTGTCGTCCGTTATCATGTCGGTTACCAGTGCCCTACGGCGCCTCCTGCGTTCTAGGAGCACGTGGTGCATAGATGGCCTTTCTGATTGTATCGTGTCTGGAGCACGCGACCGTATAACAGCGCCTTGTAAATGATGGCGTGCTAAGGAGACGAGCTGCACTTTCGCGCGATTGACTATGATCTGCCGGTCAGGTGAGGGCTCCATAGCAAGACATTCCCGCAGGACGGTGTAATAAAAGTTTTCCGTGCTCCTCCTCCATGCCGCCGCTTCCCGGCCGTAAGCCATGGAGGTGCGCCTAAGAGCAGGCTTCGCACATTCAATCCACCAACTGAGGGTCGTTCGGTAACGACCACGACGCTGTAAGGACTCGTTCCACGACTCTTCGATAGCACCTTTACATGCCGGCTCGTCCAGGTGGGCGACGTTCAGCTTCCAGGGGGGCCTACTGCGCCACACGCGTGCAGGTTGGAGGGTAATGGTGCAAATATAGGCTGTGTGGTCGGTGAAAGCAGTGGGCCAGAGCTCTGCTCCTCTCGTCGCCGTCGAAAGGGTGCTTGTGACGTAAATCCTGTCTAACCGACTTGATGAATGACTTGTATAGTGGGTGTATCCAGGAGCTGGGCCATGGATATGGCGCCACGTGTCAATCAGGTGGAGGTCACGCACTAGCATTTCCAATTCCGCACACGGGACGTGATGTGGCTGCTGATCAGACGGAGATAATGTACAGTTAAAATGTCCTCCGATCACCATATCGTCTATGCGGCCCATAAATAGACGCGTGATATCTTCCGAAAAAAAGCGGGCCCGATCTCTCCGTCTCCCTGATCCTGAAGGGGCATATACATCGATGAGTCGTACACCGTTGACAGTTACTGCCATGGCTCTTGCACTCGGTAAGTACAGTACGTCCGTAGCCGCCAAACCGTCCCGTAGCAGAACAGCCACACCACAATCGGTAGAAGAGGCGTGGGAGATGTGGGCGGTATATCCGTAGAAGTCAGGGAAACTAGCGACACATACTTCCTGTAAGAGGGCCACGTCGACGTCCGCCGCATCATGCATGCGTTGTAGCATTGTCAGTTTGTGTGGTGCCCTTATCGTGTTGATATTGATTGTGGCGAGGCGAAAGGTGTGCTGCCTAGCCTCTTCACCTTGGCTAGACCCCATGGCAATCAAAGCTAACCGCGAGAGATGCCGGCCCCGCCAAACCAGTTACAAATTAAGAGTCTTTCATGCTAGGAGTGGCATCCCCAATGCCACCCCCTCCCCTGTCACCCGTGCCCTCTTCAGAAGTTCCTCAACATCGTCCGACCACAGTGGCTGCAACACGATGCTGTGTAGCCGATCGGCACCTAAATCTCCTGCACGTACGTCGTCTTTGGCAGAGGAAGACGGAGCGCCATCCATCGACGCGACCTGCTGAATCCGTGGTGCAAGAAGTAACTTGGCACTCGTGGTGTGGGCAAGTGAACCGTCTACACCACTTAGATCCTCAGCAGGCGCAGCATTCATGCCGTCTGATGAGTTGTCACCTTCTAGACCAGCCGTGTGTAGGAGGCAATCGTCAGAAGGGGTCCGCCGACGTCGCTTCCGTCGTCGAGGCGAACGTTGTTTTCGAACGTGGACATCCGTATCCGAATGTGGGAGGCAATCCAACGTCGTATCACCTTCCGCTAGGAAAGCCGCGGTCGGGACAATGTTCTCGTCCACGTCCATCGCGTTCTGGATGTTACGTTGCGTCTGGAGTCCGTGGGACTGCTGCTGATGTTGTTGCTGTGGAGGGGGCGACATATGGGTTGGCATCGGGGGTCCTTCCTCTTCCTCCCTTGGTACTTCTGGCGTCGATGGGTGTGTCTGATCGCCCGTTCCGTTTCGTCCTCAACTATGGTGTGCGTCGTCGTCTGAGCGTACGTGAGGGGCAGGATTGTTGTCCCCGTCGGGGAAACGGAGTCTCCCACTGGTACCTGCGTAATTCGACGTTGTAAGCAGCTCGATCGGACATGGCCTTCCTGCCCACATCCGGAACAGGTGCGCTGCTGACCGTCGTACATGATGATTGCACGACAGCCACCGATGTTCAAATAGGACGGCACATGTTTCTTGAGCCCAAGTTTAATTTGGCGCACACCATTGTAGACCTTATACGTCGAAAAAGTTTGCCACTTTTCTGCAACGTGGTTGATGACATTGCCGTATGGTCGGAAGGGACCTCGAAGGGGAGCTCAAAAACTCTTACAGTCCTTAGGCCCATGCCTGCATGATCCACCGTCACTGCACCGATATGCCCGTCAGAATGTTTGAATCTGAGAGAGTTCGAGTATTTAGACACCACTGTCGCGCAGACATCTGCACTGGCCATTTTAACATAAACCACGCTCGCCGTTATAGAAAAATGTATTCCGACGACAGTCGCCGGATCTAAACGTAGATCGTCGCGTATGAACTGTTCTATTTGATAGCCTCGATGACGCGCGTGATCTGGTTGGAAAGTAATTTTGATCGTATCGTGGCGCCATGTGTGTGCCATAGTCGCACTGAACTAATACAACTCGCGCCGCGAGAAGGTAAACACAAGCAAGCGCTCACGGTCGCGCACGGCGGGGCGCAGCGGACGTCCTCGCCCCACCGCAGCCGAAAGCAGACTGCGCGCCTAGAACCACTCGGCCACAGCGGCTGGCTATGCAAACAGGCTACGCGCTTCGTGCTGCTAAATGCCGCCCTCAGACAGGACGTTAAAGCGTTCGTGGATGAGGAGGTGGTCGAGTTTTGTGATGTCATAACGTTGTGTTTCACATTCAACACTATTCCGAGGTGTAAAAACAACATTGCCAATGAGATCGCTTTCACCTCCACAAGCAGAACTCGGACCGCAGCGGTTAGCACGCGGACTCGCATTCGGAAGGACGACGTCCGAAACCCGCGTCCGGCCACCCTGTACAGGTTTTCTGTGTTTTCCCTAAATCTCTTCAGGCAAGTACACAGGTGGTTGCTTTGAAAGGGCACGGCCGACTTCGTTCCCCATCCTTCCCTAATACGGGGGGACCGATGACCTTTCTGTTTGATCCCCTCCCCCAAATCAACCTACCAACCAGAATTTGGAAGACGCCGTATTGCATTACGTATTTCGCTGTTGAAGCCTATATTTGAGGGGCTTTATGTATAACTTGCGTCTTATGAATATATGGTGTTTCAAAGCACCGGCAGATTATCTCTCGAAATCGCGTCGATTTCATACTTATTTTTAGAATAAAATGACGGAAAACGTCATATTGGTTGGTTGGTTAGTTACTTTCATGTTCCATGAATCATTTAGCATGATACATTGTAATGATGTGGAACGAGTCACTTTAGATTCGCACAGCAAATTAATAATTAATTTGTAAATATGGCTACATGCTGAACAATTTTAAGGCTACTTTTTTTAAAAATATACAGGTGTGAGTTATCACTGCTCAGCCATCACCTTTCGCACATTATAATATCAAATTCTTCTAGCGAACAGAAGAACTTGTAAAGGCGGAACTTTCCCAGTTTGTTTCCAAATTTTAATTTTGCCTCCTGTCAGACATTTTAAATCACTGGGTAAGTGATCAAAATCTTCTGTTCCAGCTTTGTGTATCCCTTTTTGTGCTAAAAACAGCCTTAACAGGGATTAATGAATGTCACGTGATTAAAGAGTTTTCGTCTTTGTTGGTTTTCATATTATAACTTTCGTGTCATGAAAATAGGTCGTTGCCGCGCGGGATTAGCCGAGCGGTCTGTGCGCTGCAGTCATGGACTGTGTGGCTGGTCCCGGCGGAGGTTCGAGTCCTCCCTCGGGCATGGGTGCGTGTGTTTGTCCTTACGCTATTTTACGTAGGGTGTAAGCTTAGGGACTGATGACCTTAGCAGCTAAGTCTCATAAGATTTCACACACACAAAAATAGATCCTTTCAAGGCATTGGCGGAATGAACATTTATCAAAATCATGTCGTACTTGGAACGATTTATTATAATTATCACTTTGGAGCATAAGATCATAGCGTTTTTGTTTTGACTGTTGGCATTCCGGCTGCTATGGGTTTGTTTATCATTTGTCATTTATTTGTAGTTCACTGTTGCTATTTAAGTTTACATCTTGCCATTTTGTCATTAGTGAGTGGAGGTGTGGACGCTAGAAAATGGAGTTGCAAGTGGAGAAAACGGAATATTTGCGCCATATTCTTCTATTTGAGTTCAGTAGAGGAGGCAGTCAGAGGCATTTGCGCTGTGTATGGGGATAACACCAATGGGCAGAGCAAGGCAACAAAATGTTTTTTATTTGTTTTGCTTTAATGAGGATCGTTTTGACATTAGTGACTGTCGACGTCCAGGAAGACCTTCGGGGTTTGGTGATGATCGTTTAAACGCATTGCTCCGCAATGATCCACGTCATTGTACTCGAGAACTGACAAATATAATGAACTACGATCATTCCAACATCTTTCGATATTTTCATGCAATAGGGAAGATTAAAAAATCGGGTGTATGAGCAACGCTTGGTCCAAGAGAAAATCACAAAAATCAGTGGGTTGTCCTATGTGCATCTCTGATTGATCGTCATCAATAGTCTCGTGAACAACACCGACCATTTCTGTCCTGTGTCGTTACTGGTGACAAGAAATGGTGTCTTTATGCTCAGATAAGGAAAAGAAACGTATAGTTGAGCCCAAAGCAGAAACTTTCCGTGCAAAGAGCTGCGCCCATCAATAAAAGATAATTTTATGCATGTGATTGAACAGTGATTGTGTATTTTACTAAGAAGTGCTTCCACGAGGTGAAACCGTCATTGCTGATATTTGTTGTCAACAACAGAGACGTATTGCAGAGAACAACGACCAGGAAGTCTGCGTGAAGTGATGCTATGCCACGATGAAGTCCGCGCCCATTTTGGTAGACTGACAGAAAGACGCTATACAGGAGCCGTGTTGGCAGGTCATTCCCCAGTC
Organism: Schistocerca gregaria; assembly: GCF_023897955.1. Taxonomy (NCBI): domain Eukaryota; kingdom Metazoa; phylum Arthropoda; class Insecta; order Orthoptera; family Acrididae; genus Schistocerca; species Schistocerca gregaria. Next base: position 670,381,665 of record NC_064924.1, on the reverse strand, counting down.
ACCTTATTCATCTGATTTTGGGCCCCCGTATTACCACCTCTTCCGCTCTCTATCGAACAACCCTCGAGGAACTTTTGTTCCGAACGAAAATGCGGTCCGAACATGCGTCTATGAGTTCTTCGCCTCAAAACCACGTGATTTCTACAGTTGCCGAATCGAAAAGCTACCCCATCGTTGGCAGGCTGTTGCAAATAGTGAAGGAGAATACACTACTGATGACTAAAGTCCCTGTGATGTGTATCTGTAGTGTTTGTTAAGCTTACGGAAAAACGCTACGAACTTATACGCACCAACCCAATAAATGTCATTCAGTGACATATCCGCAGTTAAAGCGTTTAGGATATCATAACATCGATGACATAGACATACAAAACACCAGTTAATTATAGTGTAGTGGATAGAGGTGTCAAAATGTGAAGTCAAACGTAGCTGGTTCACGTCGTAATACGTTCACACAATTTTTGTTCACTTTTTTTTATAAAACATTCTAGGACTTTATTATTAATTTAAAAAAGTAGTATGTTCTATTACGTATGTAGAAAACTGTCTCAGGTGTGAGTACTGTAGTATTTTTCAACATGTCAACGAACATGGACTTACGACTTTCGAGACGGCTTTCTGGATCACTGCCTGATGCAATCGAAACTGACTACTTATTTATTTGTTTTCTATTCCATCACGCAAAAAGCTGTCATATTGTGGGACGCACAACTGCGTTGTAAATACTGTACACGATAGTGTGTAGAAGCAGCATGCGCGTACGTACTAAACTGTGTGATTTGCCGCTGGACTGCGCTGTGGTCAGAATCACGATGACGAGCGAGTTCGGTGTGAAGCGCCAACTCGTTTCTGAGCGCGCGCCACGTCTGGTGTACTTCGCGACGAGGCAAGCGCGCCGCAGCCGCTGCCGGCCGCTTCCGGAAGGTAAGCGGCAGGTGGTGGAGCCTCCGCCGCCCCGGCCACTCGCCACTCGGCCACAAAGGGCGCGCGTCCGGCGTGCGGCGTGCGGCGTGCGGCGTGCGCGGCTGGCCGGCTAGGCGGGCAGCCGGCGCTAATTTGCGGCCGTGATTGCCGCCGCTTCCGATGGCTGCCCCGGGGCCCCGCCGAGAACCGCCGGCTGCTGTCTGCCCTTTAATAACATGCCGGGAGGCTGCGCGCACGCATGCACGCTAAGCGGAACGCTTAACTTGACTCAGACTCTGAAACGCTCCCAATAACTTTCGCCCTACATAGCCGCGCTCTTACTTCTTCGGCGTTTGTAAGACTTACCATAACGCCGTGCAGACTCCTTCCTCCTAAAACCTGCTAACCGAAGAACAGCTTTTCTACTCCCACTACAGCGTACGAACTTGACGTGACATAGACTCAACAAGTCGTTGGAAGTCCCCTGCAGAAATATTGAGCCATGGTGCCTCTATAAGAGTTCATAATTGCGGAAGTGTTGCCAGTGTAAGATTTTATGCACAAACTGCCTTCTCGATTATCTCTCATAAATGTTCGATGAGATTCATACCGGGCGATCTGGGTGGCCAAATCGTTCACTCGAATTGTCCAGAATGTTCTTCAAACCAACCACAATCAACTGTGGCTCGCTGACATGACATCACTGTTTGGGAACCTGAAGCCCATGAATGGCTGAAAATGGTCCGCAAATGGCCGCCAAGCAGCCGAACATAACCATTTTCAGTCAAGTATCGGTTCCGTTTGACCAGAGGACTCAGTCCGTTCCAGGTAAACACAGCCCTCACCATTAAGAAGCCACCACCACCTTGCACAGTTCTTGTTCACAACCTGGGTCCATAGCTTCGTAGGGTCTGCGCCATATTCGAACCCTATCATCAACTCTTACCAACTGAAATCGGGACTCATCTGAGCAGGCCGCGGTTTTGCAGTGGTTTGGGGTCCAACCAATACAGTCACGAGACCAGGAGAGACGCTACAGACGATGTCGTGCTGTTGGAAAAGGCACTCGCGTCGTTCGTCTGCCGTCATAGTCAGTTAACGCCAAAGTTCACTGCACTGTCGTAACAGGTAAGTTCATCGTACAGCCCACATTGATTTCTGCGGTTATTTCACGCAGTGTTGCTTGACTGTTAGCACTGATAACTATACGCGAACGTCAAGTGACCGTCGCCAGTTACTGCGTTGTCACAATGCCTGACATTCGGTATTCTCCTTACACTCTTGACACTGTGGATTGCGGAATATTGAATTCTCTAAGGATTTCCAAAAAGGAATGTCCCATGCCTCTAGCTCCAACTATCACTCCGCGTTCAAAGTCTGTTACTTTCCGTTGTGAGGCCATACGTCGGTAACCTTTCCACATACCCATCTGAATCCAAGCGACAGGTACGCTAATGCACTGCCCTTTCATATCTTGTTTAAGCGATACTACCGCCATCTGTATATGTGCATAACGCTAACCCATGATATCTATGACCTCAGTGTGGTCTATTAACCGAGAGCTGGGACGAAACAGTATATCTTGACATACTACCACACGTTCCTGTGCAAGCAGGAGTTTCGAAAATCCTTTGTGTACGCTTGGCAGTTGGCCGCCCAGCTGACGTCACAAGGAAGCGGGCGTCGCACGTGCCAGATCCTGATTACGACCTCGGGATAGAGTGTCATGAAAGAAACCGTATACAGCCGATGGCTCTGTGAGCACTATGGGACTTAACTTCTAAGGTCATCAGTCGCCTAGAACTTAGAACTACTTAAACCTAATAAACCTAAGGACATCACACACATCCATGCGAGAGGCAGGATTCGATCCTGCGACCGTAGCGGTCGCGCGGTTCCAGACTGTAGCGCCTAGAACCGCTCGGCCACACCAGCCGGCTAGAGACGATGGGCGGTACACTCAAACACGAGTGATTTTAGTAATTGTACCAGTTCTTTCTCTCGAACTGGAACTCTTTTTCAATAAGGTTTGCAACAAAACTGTTTTCTGTTTTCTCTATAATGCAATCTAATTTCCAAATTTGAATTTCATCCTTTTCTATCACATGGAGGAGACACCTATTCCACTCTTGTGTAGAAGTTCCGACATTTGTATGTTCCGTTTCTTGGTGCAACATAGCCTGTAATTCTCGCCCAAACTAACTCGATGGCGTTTAATACAAGTGGTACGGAGGAATTCGAAGAACAGTTTTCTGCGTATTCGTTGTGTGCTGCACAGTTTCTCCACCGACTTCTAGTAGTTTTTTCTTCAGTATACGCTCTTCAAAAGCGATATTTTTAATTTTTAGCCATTGCTTATTGGAATTAAGCGGCGCGTTTTCCTGAAGCCGGGGACAAACATCTCGAAACCACTTCAGGAACGTATCGGCACATATCTGCTCTTGATTATCTTCACTCTTCTTTAATTCGAAAATCCACAACGTTCCTCGACAACTGCTTCGCTCCCACGGCGTTGCCGTAGTATAGTTGTTTCCGGGTTATCTTGTGATAAGTGGTGTAGTTTTCGTTTTTCCCCCATGTGTTGGCTGAAGTGCCGTAGGAAATGGAGTAAATGAAATCTTTACGTGATTTTGCGCGATATGCGGTAGAGATGAGAAGATAGTGCAATATCACGAGCTAGCTGCTATCCTTCACGCTGAATTAGATACTGTAGACCCTAAATCTTGGAAGGACCTGGGCAGGTAAGGAGTGAGAAGGGTTAAGAGGGTCGGGACGTGACGACAGGCTGTAGAAAAACAGGCATAGGGGTTCACTGAGAGCTTGGTGGTCAGTATGAAAATAGCTCTGACCTGTTCAGTAGAACCGGATCAGCCTCACGTAAACGTAGGTGCAGATAGAAAGCAACAAACTCTTAGCAAAGTCGTATTCAGCAAATACTCGTAGCGTCAAACACAATATCCCACTACTACCAAAAGTAGTTCACGTTACAAAGCGGCCTGCATGGATGCAGCAGCTATGGAGTCTCGTCACAGCACAGCTCCAAAAAGGGTTAGAAACCGCATGTCGAAAATGACAGATTAGCAACAGTTTACAATACTTTATTTATAAGAACTTCATATTACTTAACTGTTGTACGAAGTAGGGTGTGGTAGAAGTTAATTGTTCGTATTCACGGATCTGTCTTTAACTCTGGTCTAGTGTCGAACGCAGTGAACGACAAATACGATCAGTTGTAGACTGTCCAGTTTGGTTCTTGTTGGCGGCGGCTGTAGACACGGTCTTGAGGCTGTCTTGAGATATTGCTGATGATGTGCTATTGTGCTAACTGGGTGCTGTCTAAGTGGAGCTGTGTGTTGGCGTAAATCTGTATGTGGTACATTAATTTTCGTTTGGGAACTATTTGATGGAAATACGAAGGAAACATACAAGAGACCTGCCGTGTGGCGACCTCTCTGGAAGCTGACCGTAAACGCAACTGCAGCTGAGTACTAGGGAGCGGCGCTATTCTGTGTTCCGAATCTCCAGGTGCACACAGCGAGCAACAATTTGAAAAGTAAAAATACGAAGATTGGAACTTAAATAGTGGCAATTATTTATTCACATCAGATACAAAAGGGTTACATGTTTGCACTTGTTGCTGTCCTTCAAAGTAGTCACCATAGTCGTGTAGAACCCGTTGCCAGCGATGTGGAAGGCGTAGTACACCGTTAGCAGATCCTGTTCTGTTGATGGTGCGAATGGAGCGGTCTACTGCCTGTCGAATATCTGGAATAGTTCTGAAGCGAATGCCACGAAGTGGTTCCTTCATCTTCGGACTCAAATCAAAGACACAAGGACTTAAGTCCGGGGAGTATGATGGATGGTACAGTACTTCCCAGTCCCATCGACCGAACAGAGCAGCCACAGCTTGCGCTGTATGCGCCAGCGCATCGTCGTGCAAAATGATAGGCAATGCTGATTGCCCGCACGGCTCTTGAAGACTTTGATGACACTGTCGTGCTGTACGACCTCTGGCACATTCAATCTTGATCCAACTCCGTTGTTCCTGTTTCGAAAACATAGTGACACCGTTGCGTTAGACCGCTCGCTCACAAGTCACTGTGTTTCCGTCGATTATGCGCACACCGGTGACGTCGGACGGGCGAGTCCATTTGCTCTGAGGTAAGGTAGTTATGTCAACAACGTGTGCTATCGGCGACAATAGTAGATCCATTGCATAGTGTCTTCACTGCAGTGTTGCCACTATTTAAGTTCCAACCTATCTATAAGGAAGTGAGTAAAGAGAAAATGATATGAATAGCATGTCACCAGTTTGTTTGAACCTAGTGCTGGTCTGTGACAGGTGACAGAAGGGTTTAGGATCACTCCATAAGGTTTTCATTAAAGAAGACGTCGTGGTTATAAAGGATGGGTCGGGCAACAGTATAAACAGTAATCCTGGACACAATATATAGTGTGACCTGGTAAAGACAGCGTCAGTGTCGAGTTACGACATTGTTGATTCTGCATCTACTGGGAGATGCCATGATCGACCTCATTTGAACTCACCTCTCAGGAGAGTTAATCTGGAGTTGGAACGGCTGTTTTTGTCAGGTGCAGAGTCACATGTTGGTGTTGTCCCTGTTACATCTATTAGTAGATGAGGCTATATTAGGCATGACCTTCATCTCAACATGAAGGTAAGGGTAAACGGGCTGGATTAGTAGCAGAAAACCTGAAGGGTTTCGCTATGTCATGAGTGGTCAAATAGCAGTGGCTGCAGCTGTCTGAGTAGTATCCTTTCCAGGGAAGGAAGGTGAGAAAGAAATCGAGTTTAGATAGAGGTGAAAATTTTCGGCACTCTCAAAAAAATATTATTTGAACCATTTTATATGTCAGTAGTGCGAAATGCCAGCTGTTCGTATTGCATCAGAATATTCGAGCGCTGTCCGTCTGCTTGGGAGGGTGGTAACGTGCTCGCTCCCGTGCCAGCGAGCCCGGGTTCGATTCCCGGCCGGGTTGGTGCTTTCCTCCGGTCGTGGACTGGGTGTCGTGTCGACCTCGTCATCATTTCATCCTCATCACCGGCGCGCAAGTCACCCAAAGTGGCGTCGAGTGAAACAAGACTGGCACTCGGCGGCCGAACTTCCCCGGATGGGGCCTCCCGGCCAACGACGCCGTGCGATCATTTCATTTCCATTCAAGGTCTCAGGATTAAAATAAATGAATCACTTATTTCCATTGGTGGAACAGGGACGTCAAATCCAATTGACACACTCTGCCTCTCTGAACATGATGTGACCACTGGTGTAAAGAAAATTCTTACAGGCTTTAGGTTAGCGAGATAAGCGACCCGCTGTAAAATCTTTCCTTAAATATGTGGTTGGTTTTATTCCCAGATACTTTGTGTGGTTGCGCTGAACTGCTAATTATTGGCAGATCCAAGCTCGTAGTACACTTCTAACATTTGTGCTTCTGACGTTATCGACACACTCCCCTGAGGTACTCCAGAAATTACGTTTATCTCTGTCGATTTCATACCGTTAGACACAACGTATTGAGTTGTCAGAGAATGCCTACTGGAAATCAGCCGGACGTCAGCGATGAAGGCCTCCAATGTGTGCGTCAGTTAGACGACCGTTCTTGAAAGCGGGAACAGCCTGTGCTGTTTCCCAGTCGATTAGTACTCTTAGTTGTTTCATCATTTTAGTCACTGATTATAGAAGCCACTGAGACGAAACCAATTTGTCAGAACAAACTAGCTGAGAACCCAGCGTTGCCCAGTTTGGTATTTATTGCAATCTTCAATTAGTCCATCTACTCTTTCCTCTTCTCTCCGTCCGTCCGGTCCTTCACCCACTGTCTTTCCATCTACGACAGCTCCCCCCCCCCCCTCTCTCTCTCCTGCCCCTCTGTCCACCTCCTCCTCCACCCATTCTTTGTCAATTTGCTTCTCCCCCTATGCCCATCCGCTCCTTCCCTCTCTGTCTACCTCCTCCTCTTTCTCTGTCAATTTCCTACTCCCCCTGTCTCTGACCATCCTCTTATTTCCTTTCTCCTCTTCTCCCCTTTCTATCTCCTATTGCTCTTCCCTTGTTACTGTCCATCTCCTCCTCCTCTTCCTCCTCCTCTTCTTATCTGAGGCTGTCTCCTCCTTCCCCCTTGGTATCAGTCCAACTTCTCGTCCTCCCTTCTCTCTTCATGTTATCACACTCATCCCCAATTTGAGGCTGGTGGTTCTTACCCGTACAGTATTTCTTTCCATACTGTAACTAATATGTTCTCCACATTAGACTCAAATAGTTGTAGGGGTTTAGGATGAGCTTTTTATCATGGTTTTGTTCGCATACGCACATGTAAAATATATTTGACACATATGTAGTAAATTTCACGCATCTTTTGATACACATTTCATCCATATGTCTGGCGAATATTGTCCAGCAGTTTTCACGCAGCTCAATGTTTATGACGTCGTAGCTCGTGAGCTATTCTCTGTACAAGAGTATAATTTTTCCGATACATCCAATGGTATATGTGCCTCGTGTCTGTGGAATATGTTGTGAATAGAATTGGCAGTTAAGAAGTAATACATTAAAACATCAAGCAAGACGTGACCGTTCTTCGCTTCTCATTGCTTATGATGTCTTAACTCGTGAACTGTGTGTCGTACAAGGATGAATTTTTCTAGGTACATTCAGCGGCATATGTGGCTACTGCCTGCGAGAAGTGTTGCAAATAGAGCTAGTAACAACGAAATAATACGTTTAAACGTCTTGCATGATGCGGTAGTTTCTCACGCACCTCAGCTTATGACGTCGTATCTCCTTAACTAAGTGCAGTATGAAGATGTAATATTTCTGGTACATTCAGTGTTACATGAGAATAGTGTCTGCAAAATGTGTCACGAATACAGTTAGTAATAGAGAAGTATAAATTAAAGGGTCGTGCTTCATGAGGTAGGTGTACAGCATGAACGTTTGGTTGAAACCGGTCCACTAGTTTAGCTGAAGACGTGAAACACACACACACACACACACACACACACACACACACACACAGGAGCATCACGTAGCTAAGGTCTGGTGACATTTAACTGGTGTTAGGGATGAAAGATGTTTCACTCATGCGGCGCTGTGTACCGGCTCTTCAGTAAACTTCTGCAGTGTTGGTTTCATTCAATGGTCGCTTGGCAGTCGGCGAGAGCATATCGCACTGGCTGAGATAAGCGTACATCTCACCAGTTGTGGAGTGCGCGGTATGATCAGATATGTGATGGAAAAAGGATCTTCAGGTGCTGAAATCCATCGTATGTTACGCCTGGTGTGTGGACCTGAAATAATGAGTAACAAACATGTTCGAAAATGGAGTCGAAAGTAACAAAATGGGCGCACAAATGTTTAAGATGAAAAGCGGAGTGGCAGGCCCACCATTTGGGTCAACGACGTCATCTAGTGAACCAAAAACTTCGAAGTGATCGGCGCTTAACGAGCACTTGTGTGACTAATGAAATGTTGTCGGAACGTCAGTTTACGGGATTGTCACTGAACAGCTTGCATACCACAAACTACGTGCGATGTGGGTCCCAAAAATGCTCACAGTTTAGCACAAAGAGCAATGAATGTGTAGTGCACGACAGTTTTTGGAGCAGTATATAATAACGGCCTTGATACGCCTGGACATTGACTCAAACAGAGCTTGGATGACGTGTACAGGTACACCTGCCCATATAGTTTCAACACGATACCAGAGTTCATCAAGAGTAGTGACTGGCGTATTGTGACGAGCCAGTTGCTCGGCCACCATTGACCAGACGTTTTCAGTTGGTGAGAGATCTGGAGAATATGTTGGCAAGGGCAGCAGTCGAACATTTTCTGTATCCAGAAAGGCTTTTACAGGACCTGCAACATGCGGTCGTGCATTATCTTGCTGAAATCTAGGGTTTCGCAGGGATCGAATGAAGGGTAGAGCCACGGGTAGTAACACATCTGAATTGTAACGTCCACTGTTCAAAGCGCCGTCAATGCTAACAAGAGGTGACCGAGACGTGTAACCACTGGCACCCCATACCATCACGCCGGGTGATACGCCAGTATGGGGATGACGAATACACGCGTTCACCGCGATGTCGCCAAACACGGATGCGACCATCGTGATGCTGTAAACAGAACCTGGATTCATCCGAAAAAATGACGTTTTGCCATTCGTGCACCCATGTTCGTCGTTGATTACACCACTACAGGCACTCCTGTCTATGATGCAGCGTCAAGAGTAACCGCAGCCACGGTCTCCGAGCTTATAGTCCGTGCTGCTGCAAACGTCGTCGAACTGTTCGTGCAGATGGTTGTTGTCTTGCAAACGTCCCCATCTGTTGACTCAGGGATCGAGACGTGGCTGCACTATCCGTTACAGCCATGCGGGTAAGATGCCCGTCATCTCGATTGCTAGTGATACGAGGCCGTTGGGATCCAGCACGGCGTTCCGTATTACCCTCCTGAACTCACCGATTCCATATTCTGCTAACAGTCATTGGATCTCGACCAACGCGAGCAGCAATGTCGCGATAGTATGAACCGCAATCGCTATAGGTTACAATCCGACCTTTATCAAAGTCGGAAACGTGATGGTACACATTTCTCCTCGTTACACGAGGCATCAGAACAACGTTTCACCAGGCAACGCCGGTCAACTGCTGTTTGTGTATGAGAAATCGGTTGGAAACTTTCCTCATGTCAGCTCGTTGTAGGTGTCGCCACCGGCGCCAGCCTTGAGTGAATGCTCTGAAAAGCTAATTATTTGCATATCCCAGCATCTTCTTCCTGTCGGTTAAATTTCGCGTCTGTGGCAAGTCATCTTCGTGGTGTAGCAATTGTAATGGCCAGTAGTATATATATATATATATATATATATATATATATATATATATATATATATATATATATATATATATATATATGTGTGTGTGTGTGTGTGTGTGTGTGAACGGCAATTATATGGAAAGTAAACCTTGTCCCATGAGCTTACTCTTTTAGTTAGGGAATACGCTTCTTACTTATTTCCATCCCTTTTTATAATTTGTATGGGTAAGGCACAAGGGAGGCCAGTTCCACTACAAGGAGAGAGACGGAACGTCGGCAAGCGAGAGCCCGTCGCAGACGCACGCGCGCAGAAGGACGGCAGCGGGCTTACTGAGGGTGCGGCGCGGACGCCGAGTTGTGGGCCAAGTTGGCCGCAGAAATGAGCGTCGCGGAGGGAGGGCGATAAGGCGGCCGGCGCGCCCTAACGACGCAACTTGGCCAACAAATGAGCCAGCCGGCAGCGCCCGCGGAGGCCTGTCTGCGCCGCCGCCGCTTCTGGACCGCCGGGCGCCGGCGCGTCGTCCCCACTGCCGCCCTGTACGTCCCGCCGTAAATAAGGAGCCTGCTGGCAGCTCCCAGGCAACGCCTCACTCTGCATGAACAGTGTGCGGCCGGGTGTTCTGCCAACCTGCCGGTTCCATTTTCTGACCAATACTTCGACGATTGAACTGCACTGATATTCCGTGACACGGAAATTCTCTCAGCGTTTGCCAGCACTGGTGAATGTGTAGGCCGGCGAGATTTTAATAAATCGGTGCTCGACTCCAAGCGTTATTTAAACTGATGGTGAGGGAGACGATATGGAGTGCCGCGCTGCGGTTCCGTGCCGGATTCTTCTGGCACATGACGCACAGTGCGTTCCAAACATTGGTCCTTCTCTTCAGGTTGAGTGTCGTACTCGGGTTCCCGTAAGACCCTCTGCTGACTTTACTCTCTCTATTGGCACACTAATGGTTCTGTCGTTGCGCAAGATACCACAGTACGAGTGTAGCGTGGTGGTACTTGATTAGGTCCTGTGTATGTATGTTGCAGTGGTGCTCTGACTGCCTCTGTGCGAAGCAAGACGTGTGTGCAGTGCGCGAAAGTCCTATGCAGGAAAAACTGGGCGTACACCGTGTTTAGATACCGTTGGTCTTCTCATTGTTTCCACGTGATCACGGATTTCACGTATCAGCGGGAGAGATGTATTGGCGTTGGTGATGGGGGAGTGGTTGCGTAATCAGCCAGGATTCTTATTTATTAGGTTTCCTGACATATTTATTTCGAAAGACTCCTTCATTATGTTTCAAAGGAGGCTACTGTGGCACACTTTTATGTGGCACCCGAATACGATAATAATATTCATGTAAACTAAAATGAAACTAGTGTATGACTTTATAAACGATGTTATGTCTCTGACATTACATTATAAAGTGGATCACTGACTGTGCACGACCGCAGAGCCAAAGATACTGCACCTAGTCTGAGGCAGTGGTGTTGGCGTAAGAGACCGGTGGCGGCATAGTTGTACGGAGCTGTCTGTGAGTGAAAGAGGATGGTGTAAGCAGTGTTTTTGTTGTGATCTGTGAAGCTGCCAACTGTTAGATTAACGTAGGAATTACGAGAATATGGAAACAGAAGTCTTCATGCAAGCAAGGTAAACATGTTAAATAATTATGATTTTCGTTTTGCCAGCGTGTTAGTATAGATGACTTGGGTGATAATTTGTAATTGTTGAGAAACCCCAGAATCTACGAATACTGATTCATAAAAAGGCTACTTAGATATATCACTTTCGTACTGTTTCTAAGATTTGTTGAGAGAGCTTTATGCAATTTCATGATTTGCATTTAAGCTGGATTAGTGAGGTTAGATAATACTTGCTGTAAAAATCTCATTGTTTGTTGGTCAATTACGAAGCATGATATATTCTTTTTTTAACTTGCAACGTAGTTTCGCACAAAAATCAATGTTAGTAATTCACACTACCAGTACCGTCTCCCTGTCCATGTCGGCGTTTAGACCACGACACTGGTCTCATCGTATTTCATTTCATGATTATGTTCGAGGTTGTTTTAGTCAATATATAAATATATTTTTGGTTTATTTGTTTGTAACATGTTGCATTACAATATTTGTAATACTACATGTATGTATTTTCTTTCTTTGTTTTATGTGTGTGTGTGTGTGTGTGTGTGTGTGTGTAGTCGAGAGTAACGTTTGTGTTGTATGATGGGAAAGGGTGAAGACATGTTTCCATTTGGGTCTTTTAATCTTTCAGTGTATTTGTCCAACATAAGGTACATGAGCGGTTTTTAGCTTCTCTTCTTTCGGTGTCAGTCTCAATCTCTTTTTCAGGTGTTCCTGATTTTGACTGCATCGCCCGTTCCGTTTGTAGTGTTCCGACCATATTTGGTCGGAACAAGCACAGGGAAGTGCCGATGTTACGCTTTGGAAAATACGACACAGCTGTCACAAAGTTACGAGGCGATCCAGCATGGTGGGGCTAACACAGCAGTACCTGGACAGAAGTTCTTCCACAGCAGCAGCCGTGGAAGTGTCTAGTGTCCATGCCACAAGGCACACCAAAGCCCAGACAAGCAGAGCCGTAAAGTATATAAATACTTAGAAATTTTGTACTAAGATCACTTGTGTTAGTGTCGCAGCTTTGCTATCACACTCGCGGTACTATGCGGAGTGCTGTTCGTGGACTGCAGCTCGACTGTGCGGTAGGACAGCCTACCCTGGAAGCTCGGGAGTCGGAGCCACCGCCACGCTGGGCCAGCGACAACCCTGCGATGTGATTCTCCGGCAGTCGACTCAGGGCAGTGAGTCTCGGCCGCTGCGTCACCTACCTGCTGGGCAGTGCTGGTGGCGAGAGCCGCCCTACATCTCCTGCAGCCATGGCCAGGAGGCTGCGGGGACCGAAGTCGTCACTGGCAGAGGCTCTTGCGTGACAGACGCCGTGCTCCGTCTGCACTGCTCAGTGACAACACACGGCAGGCCGCTGGATGCCTCGAGCCTCGCCACTGCTTCTTGCACGAAGCCACGGCAGTGAGCCGTAATGAAGGAACTTGACAACTGCTGGCTGTGTTGACTCGTACCACACGGCCTCCCCTTGCACGCTCTCGGCCTCCCGTCAACTTCAGATTCGATGTCCTGAACGCCCATTCCTTCTGAATGCTCTACACGTAACAGCAAAACTCACAGCACCTAAAGAAGACGACTGTGTCTGCCGTCGAAGTATTGAGCAGATAAATTGAAACAACAACTCGGCAGAATACTGGGAAGCACACAACAAATCAGTCACGCCGAGAAAACCCGAGAGATTACCTACGTCTAGACTCACGAAGAATAACGCATACTCTGCCACGTCACACTGTTGTTTCAACATTATTTACAGCGAAATAATCGATGTTTTAACATCTAAGCCATGTGTTTTTAGCAGTCTGAAACCACATCAAAAAATTGCACAACAATCGATGATGTATTTGTGGATTTTTAGCGGGGTGCCTCACTTCACGTAACATGTTCCTGTTCTAGGTACCAGGTGCTCAGTCTTAGCCACGTCTTACTGTGAGGTGAAATAAGTGGTAAATGCTAGGACTCACCGAGGGTGGCGCACCAGACCACATACTATGCTGTATTCATGAATTTTTGTTTATTTCACTTGAAACTTTACTGTTTCCTAAAGCCTACACTGTACATTCCACCGTTATTTTAACAACAATTAAAACACTGAAGACAGTATTAATTATATTATCTTTATACTGATTCTCCTAGTTGTGAAATGATGTTGCACAATATAGGAAACCTAATGATTTCTTTTCAAAAGGAAGAGCCAAAATTGCTAGTTTTGTAATATCCTGGACACTTCATTACCCAAGTATTATCGATATCTTAGAGGCATTCCCCGATGCGCCACTTGGGTAGGCGTTCCAGGGCGGTGTGGCAACGAGAATCGATGGCAGGAAGTAACAACACATGGAGAAGATGAGTGGATAATAGAAAAACCGGAAACAACCAAGAAAGAACACGAACCTAAGTTGGAACACGTTGATGCAGGATTGAGCATGGTCTTAGTAAGATTTTCAGTGCAGTAGTAACAGACGGTATTTAACCTATACGATTTGCATATCTGCATCCGTGGAAAAAAAAGAGATCGAAAAACATCGAAAACGGCTTTTACCTTGTATCATGAATACAAGCAAGGCTGTGGCCACAGTGGCACCGACAACGTTCGCCAGGCGTCGTCGCGAGAGGGCTTCAGATAACATCGGCCAACAGCTCGATCACAGTGTGTTCGATCCCCTTCGCCAGTTTTTAGCGGGATCAACGATGCCAGAGCCTGTTCAAAGCATTTTAGAGTGGATGGATGCTCCGACGCCTCTGTCCTTGGATACGAGTGCTGCACTGCAGCTGTTGCTATTCAAACAACTCTGAATGTATCTGAATGAAATATATCTACCTTGAAAATAACGTGACTAATATTGTACATGCTTTCCATAGTCACTGAAATACCCAGACAAGTTTTCCGAATATATGAGATGAAAAGAGAAACGTTCTATTATCTAATCGAAACGGTTTGTGGTGATACTGAAAAGCAAAATTACAAACAATCTGCACTACTTCAAATAACTTCAGCCAAAAGACAGGCCAGACAAGATTCAATGACTGTCGTTCAGTGTATGCGAGAATAACAAATTTTGGAATAAGATACTCTGAATACCTAGAGGACTGGCAGATAGATACACATGCACCACTTAGGCAGACCATCTTATATAGGAGAATCACCACCCTACCAGCATAAAAACACCAGTAAGCAATAATAATAATTCGTCAACAGCTAGAGATAATCTACCGCAATTCAAAAATGATCCACTACAGTAACTTTAGTCACAAAAAATAAATAAACCACCTTTCTCACTTGAGTACATGATTTTTTGAGGTTACGGTCTAGGCCAGGGGTACCCAGACTTTTTGTGAAAAGTTTCCCCTTTTGCGCAATACTAACAAGTTTTTTGCGTCGTACCGATCAGCTACTATGCATGGTAGAAATGTGACACACACAAGTTGAAGGTTTGATGAGAGCACTTTTTACAGGGTCGTTCATGTTCACATATGGTACTAATTTGTAAAAAATAATGCGAGATTAATTGAAACCGGTTCTGATATAGATTACAAAATGCGTGAGAGAGGAATGACTTTCAAAATATTTACATCACAAATACATTTAAAAAATGTTCCTCATCACGCCGGCCCCCAGAACTCCTGGAGCTAAGACGTTGACTGTGGATGCTGTATCACACACACAGGTGTCACGAAACCCGGCCAAAGATACAAACAACCACGCGTGAGCAGCACCTATTAGACGGAGGGGGTCCGGCAGCCGATCAGTTCCAGTCATCCCACCAGGAAGGAGGTGCACGGCTCGTGTTGTCCGTAGTTCAGCCGTGCCTGGACGGTCAGCACCGCGGCTCGATCGCGTCCGCATCGTTACTTTGTGCCAGGACGGGCTTCCTGTGCTAAACTTAAAAATTGTTTATTACGACTTATGTTTTTCGTGTGGGAACGTCGCCTGATGCGAGCGAAGAAAACAAATTGATTTGAATTCCGCCAATCGTCATCCTATGTCTGCACGTTCGTGGTTTGGGATCGCAGGCACACACTGGCGTACTGTTCTGAAAAGATCGACCATCTACGGTCGTCGGCAGAATCCTACGGTGTCGATGCCACTGAGACTGCAGCCTAAAAATAAGAGACACATTTATCTTTTCAGAAACTCTTTGAAAATATGTGGGTGTTATAATCCTTAAAGCTAAACACAATATTTCATAAAATGGCTTCATTATGGGTGCTAACAGTTACGATATTACGACGTAGCATACACCCTTCAAGCAACTATGTCCGGCTATTGAGTAGCTGATAGTGTGGTCCATCGAATCAGTCATACATTTGTACAATATTCTATTGCGGTTTCATTTGGGTAGTTCTAGGAGTGGTCAGTTTTCTGTTTACTTTCCCGATTTCACAACGAGGACAAAAGGTTCGGGGGTCACTACCAAGGTTACTACGCTCGCTGCGGCGCAGCGCCTGCCGGTCGAAATATAAACACTGCGTCCAGCCATAAAAAATGCATGAGCGGTGTTGAGACAGGGGCCACGGCCGGCGCCCTCTGAGCTGCGTAACACGGGTGTGTGGCGCAGGTAGCACGGCTCGGCACATCCATCACACGGGAGGCGGGCAGCGCGGGCGCAGTCGCTGCGAGGCGTTTTACCGCGAGGGCGTACGTCGCCGGGGTCGCCGTACTGCCCAGCAAGAGGAATGAACGGTCGTCCCCTCCGAATGCTCTGCTGCTGCGCAGGTTACGTAACGGTGCTTAGCAGCGGCAAGAGACGCCTTCTGAAATTGAACTACGCTTATGACAAACAAGGTTTTCCACGTTATATCGACCTGGATGAGGTCTGGGACTGTCTCATGAATTTTATGTAAGAAACTCACTTTTCAACTTCACTCAGATTAAATGACGATGTCCGGTCTGGTACGAGGCGCTGCAGTACAATGCCGCGATCATCAAGTAACCATCCTTTGTAAATCCATACATATTATAAAAATGGATGTAAATATGTATATGCGTGTGTGTGCATGCATGTACGCTTCACATCTCCTAAACCACTGTACTGTTTTCAACTAGACTCGGCATACATATCCGTTACTATCAGGCAACAATTCCTGTTGAGGAAAGAGTCACCTAGCTATCAATGTTCAGGAGAAATGACATCAAAAACAATGAGATGCGTGAAAAACTGCCGCATCATGCATGTAGTTTAAATTTATTACTTCTGTGTTACTATTTCTGTTCGGAATAAACTCCCCATACAGAATCCACATATGCCGCTAAATGCCTCTACAATATTATATCATGGTGCCACACATAATTCAGGAGATACTACGTCACAAATACTGAGATGCTTGGAAAACTTCCGCATTCGTGTGACGTTTAAATTTATTGTTTCTTTGCTACTATCTCTATTCGCAACATATTTCGTAAACAATATCCACATAAGCCACTGAATGTACCTACACGAATATACCATTGTACGACACGTAGGTCAAGGGATGTGACATCGTAAACACTGAGATGCATGAAAAAAAAGGCAGCATCGTGCATTAAGTTCTAATTCATTCATTCCTTACTGCTAAGACATTGCTATAGTCGAGTCAGCTTAAGAAAATCCCGTACACGAGCCAGCACTTATGACAGATTTAAAACGCGAAACGCGAAAGGCTGTGGGCCAAAACAGAGCTATCAAGACACGTTAGCACAGAGACGTTTACAAAATCGTGTTGTAGACACGCAAAGCAGCTGTGCCCAGCGTACACAAATTGCCACGGATAATCTCACACCGAGTCTACTGCAAAATTACATGTTAGTTTCGTTTCTACTAGCAAACTGGCAAAATGAATACCCGGGCAATGCCGGGTTTGTCGAGTAGTTATTTTGTACAAGTGAATGTGCAGCAGACGAGTTTTTGTCGTCGTCGTCGTCGTCGTCAGTGATGTTAGGTCCCCAATTTCTCAGAGAAATTTAACGTGAGTAACGATCAGGCAACTTTTTCATTTTTATCTAGCATAAATTGTGAGACGTTCCTTTCGTGAGTGCTGTGAGCTTCCGTAGCGTCGCGCGAAATGACGTTTGTCGTAGCGACCACAACCCACACCGTCTCGGCGATATGCGGCGCGCAAAACAGATTATTCTACGCAATACTGTGCAGATTTAGTGGGAAGCTTTTATTGGTGGATCCACATTGATTCATTGCCCTCTACACACGTAAAATCAGTATAAGTAAAGCTCGCCAGCCTCACTTCCACCAGCGGGAGCGGTTGATTGATTTCCGGGGAGGGGACAAAACAGATCATCGGTCCCGTCGGATTAGGGAACGATGGGGAACGAACTACCCAGGCATTTGGCTGAAGCCATGTAGGGAAACGAGGGGAAGCCCAATGGCCGATGGCCGGACTCGTGTTTGAACCTTCGTCCTCCCGAATGCGAGTCCAGTGCGCTAACCACTGCGTCACCTCGCTCGGCCCCGAGGAGGGGTTAAACTTCTAAGCACTCCAAAGTCGATGAATAAAAGTCCTGTACCTGTCTCACCAATCAACGTCATTGCCACAGTAGCAACACCTTCTTTTCTTTCTTTTAGTGTTCAACCCTGAGGTTGGTTTGCAGCAGAGCGCCATTCCTCTCTTCTGTCTGCCTTCCCTTCATTTCCACGTATGTCTTACATCCAACGTCATTGAGGATCTGTTTCATGTATGATAACCTTGGTCGCCCCCGCCGATTCCTTCCCTCAATAGCTCCTTCTGCTATTGTTCCAATGACGTTTTTGTGTCGTAGGATCGCCCTACAAGTTTGTCTCTTCTTGTTTGGATGTGCCTCCACAGAGATCTGGTTTCCTGTACTCTTCTAAGCACCTCATCATTTGTTACTTTGTCTCTCCAGCTGATCTTCGTCATCCTTCTATAGCACCACATCACCAGGGCCTCTAGCCGTCTTCTCTTCCAGT
Source organism: Schistocerca gregaria (assembly GCF_023897955.1). Taxonomy (NCBI): domain Eukaryota; kingdom Metazoa; phylum Arthropoda; class Insecta; order Orthoptera; family Acrididae; genus Schistocerca; species Schistocerca gregaria. Next base: position 670,363,382 of record NC_064924.1, on the reverse strand, counting down.
TGTCCAAGTTTCACATCCGTATAGGGCCACATTCCGAACGAAACCTTTCATGATACGTTTCCTTATTTTCAGACTGACCTGTTCACGCTATATCACCGAAGTTAAGGGCTTGGCTAGCGCTTGGATGTATGACCGTCCGGATCTGCCGAGCGTTGTCGGCAAGTGGTCTGCACTCAGCCCTTATGAGGCCAACTGGGGAGCTACTTGATTGAGAAGCAGTGCCTCCGGTAACAAAAGCTGATAACGGCCAGGAGAGCTCTGTGTTGACTACATGCCCCTCCATATCCGCATCTAGTGACACTCATCAGTCGAGGATGGCAGGGCGGTCGGCCGATACCGTGGGCCTACCGAACCCCATTCGGACAGAGTTTTAGTTTTAATACCCATCTTACTACTTTCCAGAAAGATTCCAATATTCTACCACTGAACTGGAATAAGCTCACCATTAGCACTTCATGTACCCCCTCCCTACCCACTTCAGCAGACAATTTCCATGGCAGCTAAACAGGAATACAGTTCAAAGACAAAAGGGGAAACTCACACGAAAACTGATTTGAATTTCTGCAGTGTTTGTAGTCCCTTCAGAAAGTCAAATCATTATTTACAAGCCTCGAAGACTAAACAAACGACGACAGTCTTAATCCGTCGTTGTCTCAGTCTCCCTTTCACGCACTGTGCGGGCGTTCGGGGATGCACACGTTGTGTAGCATATGGAGGTCTGAATCGGTTAGGGGCGCGTGCACGGCTGTCCGAGTTGGTTAAGGTGATCGCTCGCGATAAGTGCAAAATCCGAGTTCGAGTCCCGGTCCGGTACACGAACAGACAGTATATCTGTACCTAACACAACTCATGTCAAAGAATTCCTCTTCGGCGAATAAATTTCGTCATACAAAAACACACTCAAATTTACACGAAAACAAACGAAATTTGTGTGTAGCTACTGACCCTAGCCAAGTCCAGCAGTTTTATTCAACAGCATCTCCGAGTAGCTGATGTCACATCGCACTCCGCTGAGGCTTTCTTTTACCCACAATCATAAATCCACAGAACTCACAGAAAAACACAGGCAAGTGCCCAAGCAAAATTCGGTGCCTGCAGTTGGGAACAAAATCTCGAATACTACGTAGGCATTCAGCATCACAAAAGTAGCTTCATTTCTCAAGAAGGATCATCAACTTCCAACTTCCGTTATGAGCACCACTTTAAAACACAACTTACAAATATCTGACGAAATATTCTACACTTTTTCGACCCTAAAGATAAATCGTAAAATATGAAAATCTTTTCTAGGAGGATGCTATTTTTATATCGATATTGAAGCAGAAATGGCGAGCATTTGCTGTAAAAATGATATGGTCTGCTTAATATTTAAATAAATACACAACATAACTAGTCAGTAAATGTAAGTTTCTTATTTGCGACTCGTTTCAGAGGCTTCGCTCCGTCGTCAGTTGACGTCTCCGGTGTTTAACTCAGGTGCATTGTTCCTGGCAAGCCAACGACGTCGAAAAATCTGTAGTCCTGTGCACATTCGTTGTGTACTTTCCGCGTCAGCATACATTTTATGTACACTGAATAGTTGCGAATTTCTTAAAATTTTATATGGAGAAGTACTTTTAGAGTAAAACAACCCAGTACATCATCCTTTGGGGCACATGTTTATCAGAGACAGATTTAACGTCACAATGTCCCAGTGAACAGTCGTATGACCGTTCTTATTCTCTACATATTACATCTACATCTACATACATACTGCGCAACCCACCATACGGTGCGTGGCGGAGGGTACCTCGTACCACAACTAGCATCTTCTCTCCCTGTTCCACTCCCATACAGAACGAGGGAAAAATGACTGTCTTTTCGCGAAATTTAAGTTGGCAGCAGTAAAATTCTACTGCAGTCAGCCTAAAATGCTGGTTCTCTAAATTTCATAAGTAGCGATTCACGAAAAGAACGCCTCCTTTCCTCTAGAGACTCCCACCCGAATTCCTGAAGAATTTCCGTAACACTCGCGTGATGATCAAACATACCAGTACCAAATCTAGCAGCCCGCCTCTGAATTGCTTCTATGTCCTCCCTCAATCCGATCTGTACGGCAGGGTGGACAGCCAATCTGTAGACTGGCAATGGCAAAGAAAGCGTTTCTGAAGAAGAGAAATTTGTTAACATCGAGTATAGATTTAAGTGTCAGGGGGTCGTTTCCGAAAGTATTTGTATGGAGTGTAGCCATGTATGGAAGTGAAACATGGCCGATAAATAGTTTGGACAGGAAGAGAATAGAAGCTTTCGAAATGTGGTGCTACAGAAGAATGCTCAAGATTAGATGGGTAGATCACATAACTAATGAGGAGGTATTGAATAGGATTGGGGAGAAGAGGAGACACGCGGCACACAGCCATCCCGCAGTTTGCGTCCGAGACGCCCAACATACCTGTCTCCTCTAAGGGTCGCGCGCTGCGGGTAAAGCTCTCTTACAACAGCTGCGACTGTGAGCCAGTAGCCCCGAGGAACTTCTGGAGATTCGATGCTACGAAAAAAAGGGACTGGTCCGATGTCCGCCAAAGGTGTGGACTGACTATATGATAACAAAATTCGCAAAGACGTTGTTTTGAAGTGCAATGTGCCAGAGGGAGGAAAGCATTTTATCCGACGTCTATCGAATATGTCGACACAGCATTGCAGGAGAGGTCACGCGGTGGTGTGCAAAAACATGCAGTGCACGGGGAATTGCCCGAACCTTGGACACGTCAACACATACGGTGTATAAAATCCTACGAAACATCATGCATTGCTAGCCATACAAAATCAGTCATCTTCAGCAGTTGCTTCCTCATGACCTGTCAGAAAGACACGTTCGCTCTGAAATTCCTTGTTCACGTAGAAGTGGACGATGAAAGTGGACAGACGAAGCCCATTTCTACCTCCGAGGACACGTTAACACGCAGAACTGCAGAATATGGGCAACGGGAAGTCTGCACGCAGGTCAGCCAGTACCACGCCATTCTGCGTGGTGCTGGTGGGCGGCGTCGTTTATCGCAGGTCCGTATTATTTCCAGTGCTTCCTGCTATCTGTACTGTCACTGAATACGCTATGGGAGTCTTTTGCGCTCCAGCGTCATTCCAACCATTCAACAGCGTGGATATTTGGGTAGGATCATTTTTATGCAAGACTGCGCTAATGCGAGCAGCCGGCTGCTGTGGCCGAGCGGTTCTAGCCGCTTCAGTCCGGAACCACCCGCCTGCTACGGTCGCAGGTTCGAATCCTACCGCGCGTATGGATGTGTGTGATGTCCTTAGGTTAGTTAGGTTTAAGTAGTTTTAAATGTAGGGAACTGATGACCTCCGATGTTAAGTCCCATAGCACTTAGAGCCATTTGAACCAGTTTTTCCTCAGCACACTGCACAGGCAATGAAGCAACTGCTGCAGGGGCAACTGGGAAATATTAGAATTATCAGCCATCATTTCCCTACAGCCTGCTTGTCCAGACTTGATCCTTCAAGATTAATATAATTTGCTTGTCCTTAACGTACTTCAGATATCCTACCGGGGGAAGTGGACCTTCAGTTTAACGTGGAATCCGAACCACGTGTTGTACCTGGAGAGTCTTCATATTTTTGAGAGGTGCAGGCTACTTCGAAGGCGGACAAAAAGTCAGTGGACCGACCGCATACAGACCATAATGACAATACAGATGAGATTAGTAGTGTCAAAATGCTTCAGGCAGAACTTACATAATATCGTTTATCTATCTATCTATCTATCTATCTATATCCGAATCCCGCTCCAGCTACTGCCGGGTCTGGGTGCTGACGAGTCCTCTCCATTTGGCTCGGTCCTCCCACCACTTTTCTTCCTCCACTTGCTGCCAGGTCACACCTCTCCCTTCAACAGATATTCTAACTCCCATTTTCCATCGTGTTCTTGGGCGCCCTCGAGGTCTTTTCCCATCCTTCTTTAGTTCTTCCATTATTTTGGGGAGTCTCTGCCCATGCATCCTCTTTACATGCCCATACCATCTTAATCTCTTTCTTTCAATTTCTTCTCTCATACTTTCTTGTTTGAGGTCCTTTCTAGTCTCTACATTCCTTACTCTATCAATTCTTGTTTTTCCCTTAACTGCTCTGAGAAATTTCATTTCCCCTGCTTGCAGTCTGCTCCAGTCCCTTTCTGTCATTGTCCATGTTTCTCCACCATAGGTGACAATAGGGATGTAACAATTCTTATACATAAGGAGTTTTGCTCTTTCTGAAACCTCATTATTCCAAATCAGATGTTTTATTGTTTGGTAGAAATTGCCTCCCTTCTGTAACCTCCTATTAATGTCGTTAGCTATTCTTCCATCCCTAGATATTTCACTCCCTAAATAAGTGAAACTTTCTACCACTTTGAGGGGTTCTCCTTTCAAGGTAATATTTCCATTGATTCCTTTCTCTCTTCCAAATACCATTACTTCACTCTTATCTTTATTTATTTTTAATCCATACCTTTTCATTATTTCCTTCCACGCATCAAGCTGTAACTGTACATTTACCTCTTTATCACACCATATTACCATATCATCTGCAAAAATCATCTTTTTGTCTTTTTCTTTTACTATATCTTTAACTGCCCTATTCATTCCCTCCATCACAACATTAAAAAGCACAGGGGATAGAATACTTCCTTGCTTAAGTCCTTGTCTTATTTCGAAGTATTCAGAGTTCCCCAGTGGTGTTCTAATTCTACAATTGTGGCATCTGTACATTCTCTTTATAACATTAATGTATCCATCTTCTATATCTATCTTCTTCAGTTCTTCCCAGAGTCTTTCCCTGTCAACTGAGTCATATGCCTTTTCTATGTCTATAAAAACCATTATCACCCTTTTGTTATACTCCCAACTTTTTTCCATCAGTTGACGGATAGAAAATATCAGGTCGATCGTGCTCCTTCCTTTCCTAAACCCATGCTGTTCTTCACTCAGCTCCTTTTCTATCTTTTCACTTATTCGATTTATTAAAATTCTTTCAAAAATCTTGGCTGTCTGACTCATGAGGGTTATTCCTCTCTAGTTTTTACAATGTCTTTTATTGCCTTTCTTGAAGATGGGAACAATGTCTCCTATTCTCCAGTCGTCAGGTATTTCACTATTTCTCCACACACTTGATAGTATTCTATACAGCCACTGCATTCCCACTGGACCTGCTGCTCTTACCATGTCCACTGATACTTCATCAGGTCCTGGGGCTTTCCCCCCATTCATCTTCTTCACAGCTTTTTCCATTTCTTCCCGTGTAATTTGTCCTAATTCTGCTTCCCATCTTCTCTCAATTTCTCCAGTATTTGTTGTTTCCTCATGTCCCTGCTCCTCAGCGTTTAACAGCTTCTTAAAATGTTCTTTCCAGAGATCTTTTATATTCCCTGGATCTTCAATAATGGTACCATCCTCTGTTTCCATCTTTACTGGTACTTCAGAAGCCTTCCTTTTATTTTTCATCGTTTTATAGAACATTTTCTTATTACTCTTCACATCTTCAAGTTTTTTTGTAAACTCTTCCCATGCCTTTTTCTTTGCTGTTTCCACTATTTCTTTGCACTTCTTCTTTTCCTCTATATATCTTTTATGGTCTTCGTCATTTTTAGATTTCCACCATTTTCTCCATGCTCCATTTTTTCTTCTAACTGCTTGGATTGTGGTATCACACCACCAACTTGTCTGTCTTATTTTTTCCTTTCCAGATGTTCTGCCACATACTTTTTGTGATGCTTCCACTAAAGTGTCTTTGAATAAACTCCATTCTTTTCCTACATCGCAGAAAACTTCTTTTGAAAATTTTTGTGTTATTAATTCTCTGCACTTCTCAGCACATTCACTCTCCTTCAATTTCCAATCGCGTATCCTCATCACTTTCTTCTGTTTTCTATTTTTCACACACTGATTCATTTTCCATTGTCCCACCAGTAATCTATGGTCTCCATCTGCACTCACACTTGGAATTACCTTCACATTTGTTACTTTCTCTCTCCATTCCCTATCTACTAGAATATAAGCAATTACACTCTTCGTTCATCCATCCCAACTGTATCTGGTGATAACATGACTTTCTCTCTTCATAAACCAGCTGTTTTTGCTATTTTCATTCCATTCCTGTGGCACAAATCCAGGAGTCTTTCCCCTTCTTCATTTATGCCTCCATGTCCAAAACATCCCAATACTTGCTCAAATCCCTTTCTGTCTTTGCCGACCTGTGCATTAAAATCTCCCATCACTGTATTAGCACTCTCTGTATGGTTTTCTAACACATTTTCAAAGTCCATCTTCTCTTCTTCGCTACATCCCACTTGAGGTGCATAAATCTGGATTACTTTTAGTGTTTCTTTTTGGAATCTCAGGTTTAAGATTATGATCCTGTCTGATATATATCTCACATTTTCAATACAGCTTTGTACATTGTTATTCACCATCACTGCCACACCATTTCTTCCAGACCTGTTATTCCCACTCCAGTACAGTTTCCTCCTCCTCTCAAATTCTTCTCACCTTTTCCCTTCCACTTTGTTTCGCTTAATCCCAATATATCTAACTTCCTCTCTGTTAGTACATCTGTCATTTCTTCCATTTTTCCATTGAGGGTTAATATATTAAGGGTGCCAATATTTAATTTATTGTTTAGTCCAGTTGGTTTCATCTTCTTGTACTGATGAATATCATCAGGTCTCCCATCATTTGCACCAGTACTTGAAGAAGCAGTGGGGTCAAATCCTGAGTGGATCATTCCGACTCTCGTCTGTGTTTTGAAAGCAATATTTGAAGACTTTCCTACTGGCTTGCTAGGCCTAACGCAAGGAAGAATTTTCTGTTGGGGTTGTCTCCCTTAGCCTTTGGAGTTTATCCTCCACCACAAGGCAGTGGTTTGCCTTCTCATTTAATCCCCAGAAAGGAGGGTTGACTCATCTGCCAGCTACGCCGTTCCGTAGCCTTTCTTCTCCGCCGTCGCTGCCATTAAGGTCTTCACCCGTAACCCTGGCCATGGGTTGCGTGTTAATACTTTTCCTAATCTTGCCTTTGTAATAGTTGGTGACTTCAAGTTGCACGTATGCACTGGGAGTGTCATGCTTTCAAAACTGGTGCCAGAGACAGGGATTCGTGTGACATTGTTCTTGATGTCGTGTCTGAAAATTACTTTGAGAAGGTAGATAGAGAACCAAATCGTGAGGGTAACGTCTTGGACCTACTGGCAACAAACAGACCTGAACTTATCGAGTCAGTTAACGTAGAGGAAGGTATCAGTGATCATAAGGCTGTGACAACATCTATTACGTCTGGTCTGGCAAGGAATCTTAAGAGAGGCAGGAAGATATTTTCGCTTAGTAACAGTCTGTGGCCGTATGAGACAGAAGACGCATTGTGTACGGGAAGGTGACATCGTTGGAAACTAATTACGAAGTTTAGAGAGACTTTCAGATGCTCAGAGTCATACGCGAAGATCGACAGATATAGCTGCTGGCGGAGCCTAGTTCCGTGCCCTTCCACCTTCGTGCTTAACGCAGTGGACGCAAGAAGCGAGGGCAAGCCGACTAACATCGACTTTCTTTTAATGAAGTTGCTCCAGTGGGATCTCTGAGACGGTTTGGCGACCGAAAGTACCCGTTGCTTACTTTGCCTCCCACTGAACGAAGCTGAGCTGCATAGACAAAAGGGGAAAGTCCGATAACGACCACGCCATGCAGATATCATTACTAAATCCAAAACCGTGGCCGACATCCATGTGCAAGATTACTGGAAACTTCTCAGGTTCCTACTGATTTTGGTGGTCTCATTTCTTACCCTCTTTTCCAAAGGGCAGTTCGTGGTCTTGCGGTAGCGTTCTAGCTTCCCTCGTACGGGGTCCCGGGTTCCATTCCCTGCGGGGTCAGGATTTTTCCTGCCTCGAGATGATTGGGTGTTGTTGTGCTGTCTTCATCATCGTCATCATTTATCACCATTACGGTCGGAGGAAGGCGACGGCAAACCACCTCCGCCAGGACCTCGCCTAGAACGGCGGTGTGGGTCTCCCGCATCGCCCCCTACGCTCCACGGAGTATGGGACCTCATCATCATCACCAGTGACAGGATACAAATTTCAGATTATCTGAGCTGTCAGCACCTTCGGTAATGAGGACGAAGGTGTGGAAAACAAATGGAACAAAATTCAAAGGAATCGTGCCTAGACAAGTATGTTCCGAGGAAGGTCTTAAGGGATGGGAAACACCTACCATGGTTTAATAGCCGTGGTAGGACACTGCTACGTAAACAAAGAAACTTCACCTCAGATTCAAGAGAAGTAAGAACGTAGCTGACATACGAAAGCTGAAGGAAGCGAAAATCAGCGTAAGGAGAGCAATGACAGAAGCGTTCAATACTTTGAAAGTAAAACTTTGTCAATCGATCAGACTAAAAACCCTAAAAGGTTTTGGTCGTATAGAAAATCATTAAGTGGGTCAAAATCATCTATTCATTGATTCAGTGGCCATACTGGTACCGAAACGATAGATATCAGAGAGAAGGGCGAAATACTGAATTCGGTCTTCCGAAATTGTTTTACCGCGGAAGATCATAATAGGGTCCCTCCTTTCAATCGCCACACGAAGCTCGAAATGGCAGATATTGAGATAACCGGTCGCGGAATGGGAAAAAAAACTATATCGCTTAGCAGTGGAACGGCGTCAGGACCAGATAAGACACCTACCTATAAGATTCTACAAAACCTATGCGAAAGAACTTGCTCATCTTCCTGCAGTGTAGACGCACACTATTATAGAGCTATATTATTGATTTCAATCTGTAGTTGAATTACGCAACATGTTTTGTACTCAAGAATTATGACCTTCATAGAGAAGGAAAATCTCCTCTATAAAAATAAACATGGGTTCCAGAAACAGATCTCCAGCGAAACTCAGCTCGCTCTGTCGCTCCGCAAGATCCACAGCAACGTAGGCAGTAGCGCTCAGATGATACCGTGTTCCCTAACTTCCGACACCATCCCACTCTGCCGTTTAGTGGTGAAAATACGAGCTTATCGCGTGTCGGAACGGATTTACGACTGGTTGCAGGACATTCTTAGAGATAGAACTCACTACATCGCTCTCAACGGAACAAAATCGACAGATATAAAGGTAATTTCCGGAGTACCCAAGGGAAGTGTGATAGCACCGTTACTATTTACAGTATGTGTAAACGATCTAGTAGAAAGCGTCGGATGCTCTTTAAGGTTGTAGGCAGATGATGCGGTTGTCTATAGCAAAGTACCGGCGCCAGAAAATAGTAACCATTTGCAGAATGACCTCTAGAGAATTGATGAATGGTGCAGGGTCTGACAGTTGACCCTGAACATAATTAAATGCAACATATTGCGCATACGTAAGAACAGTAATCCACTACGGTACAGGTACACACATGATGACAAACCGCTGGAAAGAGTATCTGCCGTAAAGTGTCTAGAATGACCGTAAGTGGAATAACCACATGAAACAAATAGCTGGAAAAGAGGAGAGTTTTACTATTGAAATTTGAAGAGAGCACTTCCCGGGAAGAGTCGGACAATATATTACATCTGACGTGGAGAAAATTTAAGCAATTTGAGTCAATACAAAGGCTTACCAATAACCGCTTTTCCTACGTGCTATTTGCGAGTGGAACAAGGTTGGAGGGCTCAGTTAGTGGTACAGAAAGTGTGGGGTCCTGCCCACTCGTCTCTCATAGGGTGCCTAAAGGATCCTGCCTTATAGCTATACAACAATTCGAGCAAATCACATCAATGGTTTTTACTACATTAAAGTAGATTGACAATACTTAACTGTGGTTTGCAACGATTTGTCGCAAGCTATGGGCGACTTGTAAATAATAAATGGACTTTACTGTAGACAGTGTCCACACAAGCAATCAATATAAGGCACCTGTCTCAGTATAACAGTCTCGATGACGGCGACCCTACTGTGTGGTTTCTAGTCCGAGTCTGCTACTGCCGGGCTACTACAGTCCAGCCGAGGCTGGCAGGAGCGCTGCTTATACTCTTTTCGGGCAGGAGCCGCCCGTGTCGTGGTGACGTAATAGTCAGCGTCCTATTCGCTCACTTCGTCTCACAGTCCTCTCTGCTCATCTTCGTGCCGGCGCTTGTCGATACACCGGAACAGAAAGTACCTTCCGCCGCAATCCCATTAGATGTGTAGATTAGTGAGCTTAGAGAAATCAGCAGGAAATCATTTTTTTTTTTTGCCCGCTCCATTTTCGGGTGGAACTACACAGTAAATGGCTAGTAGTGGCTTACAGTACCGTCCGCCAAACAGCGTCCAGTGGCCTGTGGATCGTATAGGCAGATATAGACCGAAGAATCGTACGGTATCGAGCCTCGCAAAACCCGTCCTCTGAGAAAGTACAGTTTTAGTAGGGAGCCCGGAGAAGCGACGCTCGATCTGCAGGTGCGGAACGGTCAGCGTGAATAAGAGATGGACGAGCCCGGAAGGTGGTCGCTCCCTGGCGCCTGCGCAGGCCGGCCACGTGGGAACGCCGCCCGGGGGCGGCGGGGGCGGCGGGGGCGGCGGGGGCGGCGGGGGCAGCGGTCCGCGAGGCGCGCCGCCCAGAAACAGGAGACACCTGCGTCACCTGAGCCCCGCGCCCGCACCGCAAAAAGGCGAGCGCCGGCGTTTCGTGTTCTCCGTGCGCCGCTGCCCGCCCATAAACTGCGGCGCGCAGCCGCTGCACGGGGAAAAAGCAGCCCCAGCCCCCAGCCCCGCGAGGCGCCGAGCCGCCTCAATCAGTCCAATCGCTCAGCCCTTCCAGGAACGGCCGCCGCGCCGCTTCTTGCCGACCCGCTGCGCGGATAAGTGCGCTTCTGCGCGTAATGACGCCGGGGACCCGGTGCCGAAATTCCTTCACCTTATCCAGCAGACGTGCACGCGGCTGTCGCGTTCCCGTCGTGCAGCCTATCTCTACCAACAAAACGTCTGTGCTTCACATAGTAGTGGTACTGCAGACATAGAGGTTCACGCTTAGTTGAGATCGGATCACTAGCTGCCGTATTTTTGCTACAACGTTAGAAATACTTTATTATGAAAGTGACGCAGAACGGAAAAGAAACCGGAAGTAAAATATTCCGTTGTAAATAAAGCTGAAAATCCTATTCGTAAAAGGAGACGCTATAGACTTAAACAGTTAATAGAGGCTTGGCTGAAAATCGTTGTTTGACACTTTTTCTGTACTCAGCATATCCTGTATAGACATTAGGAGGTACTGGAATACCATCACTAAGTGGCGGTGAAGAAGTTGCAAAAAATTCCTTCCATGTAGAATTACTGGACGTTGAATATAAAAATACTGTCTTTGAATGTTGTAGTTGTCTTTTACATAACTAACCATAAAAAGTTTATTTACAACAATAATATAATAATGCCTTAACAGATATTAAAAAGAAAGAACTGTATAAAAATGAAACATCTTCTATAAACCGACTTTAAAAACCGTTGCGCACAGAGAGCGTAAAATGTCCTTCTTTTTTATTATTCCTGTATATCTACAGTTCGTAAGGGAAACAAAAGAAAAATCTGGATAGGAATTAAAATCCACGAAGAAGAAATGAAAACTTTGTGGTTTGTAAATTACACATTACAGATACTACTGTGGTATTCAATTAACTCCGGATGAGGCCCGACCAACAGAGAATAACATGCATTGACCGAAAATAATAGTGCACTGACAATGGCTAGCTTCTAGCCGAATCCTAGATCTGCACAATAAAATGTAAAAAGGACAACTGATCGTTGCAATCTATAATTTACAAGTCAAAATAACAGTCGCTGAGTGCAACAGCTTTCTGAATCCAAGGTAACCTGACTTTGAGGTTTGCCAATGACATTGTAATTCTGTCAGAGACAGGAAAGGATCTGGTAGAGCAGTTGAATGCAATGGACAGTATCTTGAATGGAGGATATAAGATGAATACCAACAAAACCAAAACCAGAGTAATGCAATGTAGTCGAATTAAATTGGGTGATGCTGAGGGAATTAGATTATGAAATGAGACACTTAAAGCAGTAGATGAGTTTTGCTATTTGGGTAGCAAAATAACTTACGAAAGTCGAAGTAGGGAGGATGTAAAATATGGACTGGCTATGGCAAGGAAAGCGTTTCTGAAGAAGAGAAATTTGCTGACATCGAGTACAGATGTAGTTGACAGCAAGTCGTTTCTGAAAGTATTTGTATGGACTGTAACCATGTATGGAAGTGAAACATGGACGATAAATAGTTTAGACAAGAAGAGCATAGAAGCTTTGGAAATGTGGTGCTACAGAAGAATGCTGAAGATTAGATGGGTGGATCACATGACTAATGAGGAGGTACTGATTAGATTTGAGGAGAAGATGAATGTGTGTGCACAACTTGACTAGAAGATGAGGTCAGTTGGTAGAACACGTTCTGAGACATCAAGGGATCACCAGTTTAGTTCTGGAGGGAAGCGTAGAGGATAAAAATTGTAGAGGGAGGCCAAGAGATGAATACACTAAGTAGATTAAGAAGGATATAGGTCGCAGGAGTTACTCGGAGATGGAAAAGCTTTCATAGGACAGAGTAACATGGAGAGTTGCATCAAACGAGTCTCAGGACTGAAGACCACAACAACAACAACATCATGAGTTTAGCTATGAATAGCCATCTTCAGTGCATTTAAGTAAGGCAAAAGGAAACTGAGCATCCTTCTGCCTATACAATAGTAAAGTCGTATGGTGACATTGGTGGTGGATTGTAACTCACTCAAATGCACCGAAATCTTAATATGCATGAAAAAAAAAGGAAAAAAAGAAGAATGGTGCCGCGGTTGAATGTGTTATTACCCTTCTTACTCTCTATAGAGGCTAGAAGAATAAAGGGTAAGCTGTTTGTTTGGTGGCTCTTGATATGGAGTTTGGTGTTTGCAGGAAAGATGGTGGCGTACAGTTCCTGATCACCAGAGTTTCAGCCTGGATTTAATTGCAAACCTCTTTGCAGTGTCTCATGGGGTGAAGAGATGTTACATTCTTGATGGTAATCTGTCCGTCGGATATCTACATTGTACTCTGGGATCCCAGGAAGGTATTCGAGATCACCAGGTTTCATCTTCTCACTGTCACGCAACACGAAAACAACAGACTTAAATTATAGCCAACAACACACAACGCGCACACTTATGACACAACAATTACATTTCGCGAAGGAAAGGTGCCATCTTAAGTAAGAAAAGAAAACTTTCCGACTCAGGCGGCTGAATCTAGTCCTCTGAGTTTCCCATTTAACCTTGTGCACGACTTGCCTTAACGTTTACTAGGGACAGAGCGTAAGCTCAGTGGGAAAAATATGGTGAAGGAAATGTGCTGTGGCCCAGTTTAAGCAACTGTTGGGTACCTTGGCGGTTTAGATCGCGACGAGGTCTTTGCTCGCAGGAAGTCAGCCAGTGCATTCGTTGTACAGTTCCTTGGAGTGTTAAGACGTGTGTGCTTTGTGGGCCGGTTTGAGGCCGCATGCTGTTCTGATGAAATTACCTTTGTCTGATGGAGTACCAAGGTTTTGAACAGTTTTCAAAATGTACAAAACGCTTGATAAAATCAGTCAAAATTGTATTCGCTTGAAAAAAAAAAAAAAGGCTGTTTACAGTATGGAGTTCGTTGGTTTGTTCATTCGCATTGGTCCGCAAGCTAATATACGTTCTTCCGTGTGTTACGCGCAGTGGAACAGAGACAGATAAGTTGCGAATTAATAAGTACTTGGTAAGTGGTTTCTGCATCACTGTTAACTTCGTTTCATGTCCATTATAATTATCCGGGCTGTTACGCCGTGGTCGGTTGATGAATTCTGTCTCAATTCGCAACGTTCCGTCTCCGACTGTGGGAGAGGGGTCGGTAGCTCGATGGAAGGTCTAACTCACCCACTGGCTCTGTTTAACGACCGTCTAGACAGTTAACTAGTTTCTGGACCCTGAAATCCTAGCTTCGCGACTGGGGAATCTGCCACACAGCACAGCTGGTCACTATAGGTGAGAAGCTAACACGTGCTAGGGCAAGCTGTCGCCTTCATGAAGCTGGTCATCGAGGTAGTCTACACTATTTGATGACATGCTGGTTCCTTATCCCTTCCGTTGCCGTAGGTTGTGAGAAAGCGTGTGGTGTGTTACTACGCCATAGATGTACTTGGAGTCACATAACGTTAGAAGCTTACTTCTTGGCCGTTACTCATTCACTCTGCATATCACCAAAATATCAAGGCTTGCTCATCAGTACCTCTGACAGTAGAAGCTACAGCAACTTCAAATCACATATACCTTCAAGGAAATAAAATTTTATAACAGAAATTCCATCTCACTTCATTATTATCCAGTTTATCAAAATTTTGCCAAGCCTCGTTTCTGGTAGGCGTCATTCTGTTTGCTCTGATTCAGTAACTTTAAGAATTAAACTGTTTTAACAACAACACAAAAACAAACTAATAAGTCGAATCGTGCAAACAAGCGAATTTCAAGTCAAAGAAGTGCTTCGACGTGTTGCACGTGTTTCCGCACACTCATTCTGTAGCTCTCTCACACGTACACGCACACACACACACACACACACACACACACACACACACACACAAACACACACACACACACACGCGCGCGCGAGCGCGCGCGTTTCTCGTTCAGTTGTTTGCCTGATGGTGCTCATTAGCTCAATCTTTGAAAGTGCTGGACATGACATATGCAGCTAAAATTTTGGGTAAATTATAAAACTGTAACAAAAATAATTACTACGATCATTTGGTACAATAACTACTGTGAAGTACTGAAATGAGTGAAAGTATCGAATGAAAAGTATCGAGCACAAAAGTATACACATCGAGATGGAGGTATTCCATTAACAAGTAATATTTATACTTTTTTTTCATGATCCTGTGGCGCTCCATGATTCACGCAATGGGAATCCAAAAGCATGAAATCTGGTATCTGTGTCGATGAACGCAGATACTATGTGGATCAGTAGAATGCAGACCAAGGGACCTTTCCTTATGGGCAGGCATAAAGTGTTTGTATTCTGTTACTGCAGCAAACATTTCGGGCAGTAACTGAAGTGATTTTTACCTTGAGTCTGACAGAATTAATGATATAGGTGTAAGGGCAGGAAGAGTGAGGTGTAGCTTCATTAAAATCAGTGGAACGTGGACTAGCAGCTATTTTCAAGTTACGGGCGTTACGGGCTTTATGCATCATCCACTACATGGGTTGTTCCAGCAACGCCAAGGCTGAGGTCCAGAAGAAGTACCCTTGAGACTGCTTCAGTCATCCAAACAGCAGCTACAACAAGAAAGTAATCGTGGATCACTCTAGAATACCGCCACCTGGCCTTTCCGTTGGAAAACCCTCCCACCGAGGCAGGAAGGGAACTGGGTCGTGTGGAGGTCACTCAATTGTCTTCAAGCTGCCGTTGAAAGATCGAGGAGTAGCCTCCAGAAATTGGACTTCCTCGTGGATACGACCACCTGTGAGTCCGGAGAACCACAGACCGCGGAGCACTGTACTGTCAACTACGCCCGACGTTTTCCTCAGACCTCCTGCTTGCGACGCCTACTGCAACTGAGGCTGCGAGATGTTGGTCAAGAGAGGTGCAGCTTGATGATTCTTTCTTTCATTTGTTTGTAATGGTAATTGCTGTGCATTTTATTTGTTTTTTGGTTCGAATAAATAAACAAGTAGACTCATGTAATTTGGATGTTTCAAAGATATCAGTCGTTGTATTGAGGAAATCGAAGGGTTTCATCAGCTCATATGGTTACAGACTTTCCTTCTCCACTCCGTACCAGAAGTACTCTTCAAAAGACTGTGCTGGAGGCCTCCTGCTTAGGACTGTTGATATTTTTAAAAATACCGGAATTCCGATTTATCGATATTTAAAAAGAGTGCGACTATAAGCCCTCGATATATCTAAAATGTATCGATATAGCAACGACGTTAGCAAAATGTGTCAACGTACCTGCCTATAAAAATATCGGCTGCACGTTGCAAATATACTGCCAGATTTAGAGCTGTATATTTAAGTATTGATTTATTATTAGATATTCTGTACATTTACAAGCTAGCGGCCTGCCTGTCCTCCACACGGCAAGAAGTGAAAGGAAAACGATGCACGTTCACGCTTGACGATAACCGCTTTGCTAACAATGGTAACTGTACGTAAGTGTGTAAGGGACCCGTAATTCCACGAACATAGATGCTAGTATCTAACACCTGAGTCGATAGCAGACAGGAGTCGATTGTCAAGTGGCGCAGGAGGCAGTGAGACGAGTGTCGAGTGAGCAGTAGCATGGGAGAGTGTCGAGCGAGAGGTGGTGCGGGAGAGACGGGCAAGAATGGTGGTCGAGGGAGTTGTAAACGGTAAAACTCACCAGAGTATGACGAGTGAGCACGTCCCCCTGATCGTCGTGGGGTTCACCCTCATCGATATCGATTCGCGAGTTATATGAAACAGAAAGTGACAAGTGCCGGATTACGTGTTTCGCGTCAACCGTGTCGGCCAGCAACAACCATGGATTGCAGTGAGGATTGTTGTGAATGTAAACGATCAGCATTGCGTGTGACGAAGCACTGATAATCAGCAACCAATAAAAACATGTAACTGTAATTAGACGTGTAAGGCGAAGGTAGCAACTGCCTCAGAATTGGTGTGCTGGTAGGAAATATATATATATCTGTTTGTACATCGCAACCTTTGTGGTCCTTAATAATAGATAAACTTTCAGTCATTCCACTATTCAGTCTCAGAATAGCCGCACTCGGTTGAAGTACCTCCGAAACCACAGGAGAAAAACCGATAGCCTTTCATCCATTAAGCACACGGTCATATAATCATAATAATTAACTGTTTGGCGGCTTCGGTAAATTACACAAAACCCAATAAAAGGAATTTTAAACGGGGGTGTTTCACGTGGCACAATAAAAGGTGTCCGATGGGTCCGTCGTTCGGTTTCGACACACAACGGATTAGTCCGGAACACTTCACGTCGATTTCCCTATTTTTTTCATTTCTGCTAAAGCCAGTGATGTAGCAGTTGTAGTGTGAAAATTGTATGATGAAACTAAACTTTGCAGTTTCTGTCAGTAGCGCCTATTACGTCACCATTTCCCCTCAAGCGTCTCCGCCCATTGCATTGACCAACCTCGCCATTTAGATGTTTCTTCGTCGTTTTCAGCAACTGTTTTTCAAGAATGCCGATGTGAATAAACAGCACAATAATTACGTTAACATTTGTTGTTCTAACGCCACATGTGTGCTATTTATTCATATCGGAAACTTTGTTATTCCATTCACACCACCATCCCCTAGCGCAAGAGGACTTCTTTTTTAGTACCACATATACTTGCTTCACACAGTCAAAGTGAAAGACTGGACGCGATGAAAGCTCAGAAAGCAATAAGACTCCTTCACACTGTAAACGTAAACTTTTGTTCTACTACACTTTCAAAAGCATAACATTAAATATTTACCGAAAATGGCGAAAAAGATATAATATAAAGCAAAAATATCGGCACTCATTATGGCAATTTTGCTATCGATATATCGGACGACTATATACCGCCAATACATAGCGATGTCTTTTAGGTAAAAAAGTATTTTATCAACAGCCCTAGCCCTGTGTACCCTGCGCAGTAGCGGCTCGATTCCACTTTCTCGAGACACTCTGATGTCACAGCGGCGAAGCTGTCCCCGTCCACAAGCTGAGGCTTTCCTTGCGTCGCTGCCTGCGTCGCCACAGCCGCCAGGTTGCGGGTACTGCGGGCAGCCGCGCGGCCGGTGCGCCACGTGTGGAGCCGGCGCAATGGCAGGAGCACTTCTTGACGGTAATGCGGCCAGGCAGCGCTGCCGGGTTCTTGCGCAACCGCCTGCATTCCTGGCGGCCGCGGCGGCTCGCATCACCCGCCCCGCCTACAGTAAACAGAGCGCCTGCACCGGGCGGCGCGTACGCCGAATATGTCCGAAAATCCGCTGCTACGTACACCACATGTCGAAATTTCAGGTCAAAACAAAGACAAAAATAAAAAAAAATACTTATCACTTCTTATGACCGAAGCCGTGGAGAGACAGGCCCCCGCCAAGGGAGCACGCAAGGGCGCAAAAAAGGAAACAAGAAAGAAAGACGATTAAAAAATTAGCCGGGAGTGATGTGTGAGTACTCCTGTCCCACTTGTAAGAGACTCTGACCTGCGAGAGGAAGCCTTTGATTGGCTCGAGACGGTAAAAAAATGTCTCTGAGCACTAAGGGACTTAACACCTGAGGTCATCAGTCCCCTAGAACTGAGAACAACTTAAACTTAACTAACCCAAGGACAAAATTGTTAAGACTTTCGTGGCCACTTGTTGACAAACTGCTTATTTGCTTCTGTCTCGGGTTCTTCGGCCGACGTTCGTGTGATGATTTTGCTGACGTTTCGCCAGCACGAGTGGCTGGCATTGTCAAAGCTTCACCCTCCATTGCCGGAGGTGAACTGGAGCCGGGATCGCGGCCGCAGACTATATGTACCTTGCGCGCCAACGTCCGAGGGCTTCTCCGCGGTCATTTCCGCGGTCATTTCCGGTGCGTTTCTCCTCTTGCTACCTGTTACGGTCGTTCTCTGCAGTACGGGAAGCCAGGAGCCGTTTACCTTAAGGCTTTCTTCTTTCTTGTTGAAGCTGTTCCCGTGTTTGTGTATTTCTACAGCTTCTCTGTACAAGCGGGTGTGATAGTGCTTCTCTACAGCCAGAACTTCCGTGTCGGTGAATTTTATTACATGTACCTGGTCGGTCTCACTCAGTGCGTGTTCTGCCACGGCCGATTTTTCCACCTGTCCCAACCTGCAATGTCGCTTATGTTCTTTGATCCTGGTGTTGATTGATCTTCCAGTCATTCCGACATAAACTTTCCCGCATGTGCATGGTAAGCGGTATATTCCTGACATTGCAAGTGGGTCCCTTTTATCCTTTGCCGATCTAAGACATTCTTTGATCAAAGAATGTCTTAGACATTCTTTGATCAAAGAATGTCTTAGATCGGCAAAGGATAAAAGGGACCCACTTGCAATGTCAGGAATATACCGCTTACCATGCACATGCGGGAAAGTTTATGTCGGAATGACTGGAAGATCAATCAACACCAGGATCAAAGAACATAAGCGACATTGCAGGTTGGGACAGGTGGAAAAATCGGCCGTGGCAGAACACGCACTGAGTGAGACCGACCAGGTACATGTAATAAAATTCACCGACACGGAAGTTCTGGCTGTAGAGAAGCACTATCACACCCGCTTGTACAGAGAAGCTGTAGAAATACACAAACACGAGAACAGCTTCAACAAGAAAGAAGAAAGCCTTAAGGTAAACGGCTCCTGGCTTCCCGTACTGCAGAGAACGACCGTAGCAGGTAGCAAGAGGAGAAACGCACCGGAAATGACCGCGGAAATGACCGCGGAGAAGCCCTCGGACGTTGGCGCGCAAGGTACATATAGTCTGCGGCCGCGATCCCGGCTCCAGTTCACCTCCGGCAATGGAGGGTGAAGCTTTGACAATGCCAGCCACTCGTGCTGGCGAAACGTCAGCAAAATCATCACACGAACGTCGGCCGAAGAACCCGAGACAGAAGCAAATAAGCAGTTAACCCAAGGACGTCACACACATCCATGCCCGAGGCAGGATTCGAACCTGCGACCGTAGCGATAGCGCGGTTCCAGACTTTTGTGCCTAGAACCGCTCGGTCACTCCGACCGGCGAGACGGTTAACCGACGATTTTCTCACACTGTCTTTTCTTCCAAGTACTGTCATAAAGAAGTGACTGCTACCCAACAGGCCTCACCTGGGATATGTGTCAACAGCGCACTTGGTTCATACAGCTGCCGCCTACACAGCTAGTTCATGTTCAGCAATTGACTTACTTCGCTACAGCCGGCCGCCGTGGCCGAGCGGTTCTAGGCGCTTCAGTCTGGAACCGCGTGACCTCTACGGTCGCAGGTTCGAATCCTGCCTCGGGCATGGATGTGTGTGATGTCCTTAGGTTAGTTAGGTTTAAGTAGTTCTAAGTTCTAGGGGACTGATGACCTCAGATGTTAAGTCCCATAGTGCTCAGAGCCATTTGAATTTTTTAACTTCGCTACGGTACTGTATGGTCTCAAATGTTGGCGAACGAGTACGGAAGCAAATATACTGTTTGAAGAATGCTTTCGATTTTCTACCAAATGTGGACTGCAGTCAAACTGTTTGAGCTAGAGTACTTGAAAGTATTCGATGGAATAACAATTGAAATTGGAAACAGATTTCAAAAATGGTTCAAGCGGCTCTGAGCACTATGGGACTTAACATCTGAGGTCAACAGTCCCCTAAACAGATAACACATATACCATTTCGCCTCACTTCAACTTTCGGCCTTGGACGCCTTAAATGTAAGCTCTGTATCCTAATTCGAAAAAAAATGTGCAGCAGACTTTGATGTCAAATAATCAGAAGTATCGATACAGCTGAAAAAGTCATCGAAATAAGTGCTGTCAAATTCCAATAGAAACAGCTAATGATGAGCATGACACAACTTCCCGTTTGGACATTTTTAAGATAACTTTTTTCTTCAATGTGTGGGTTAGAAGATGATTATCCAAACATCGAAATATCTTTGAGGCTATTTACGATAATCTCAGTGACTGCAGCAAATTGTCAAGTCAGTTTTAGCATACTAATGGTGGTACGGAACTACTTAAACTTGGGTACAGTCGAATTAAGCTAGAAACCAGTACGGAGCGCTATCCAGTGCTCGTAACAGTTCTGAGTCTCTCCTGTTGGGGCAGCGGCCGATTTTCCTGCCTAGTCCGGAGCTCCAGCGTTAGGCGGGTAACGGAGCCCGCCAGGGAAATGGCAGGCTGGAAGGGACGGAATGCCTGTGTGCAGTCCGTATGTTTGCCGGCGGCTATTGAGCACACTGGGTGGAACCGGCTGCGAACAGTGGCACACATCGGCACGAATGAAGCCTGTCGCTTGGGCTCTGAGTCTATCCTCGGTTCCTTTCCGTGGATCGCTAATTTGGTGAAGGCAACGAGTATCGCACAAGGGGTGCAGGCCAGGCTGGCTATTTGTAGCATCCTACCCACGGTCCATCGCGGTGTCTGGTTTGGAACAGAGTGGAAGGTCAAAACTAGAGGCTCGGACGACTCTGTTACAGTATAGATGCGAATTTCTTGGCGTACCGTATCGGGTAGAGAGCCGTAGAATTAATTCACAGGTCAGGCGTGTACTACACACTGTAAGTAGGCTGTTTAGGTTTTCTTATTGGTAACGCCACGTAGCGATCTGTATAAAAAAACGCTGGCTGTGCTGTGTGCAGTCAGTGGCTGGTTGGCATTGTTGTAATACTCGCCATTGTAGTGTTGGGCAGCGGCAGCTGGCTGTTAGCAGCGCGTAGCGTTGGGCAGTTGGAGGTGAGCCGCCAGCAGTTGTGGACGTGGGGAGAGAGATGGCGGAGTTTTCAAATTTGTAAGAATTGGTGTCACGAACTGATATATATATATATATATATATATATATATATATATATATATATATATATATATATATATATATATATAATGACTATTAAGGTAAATACATTGTTTGTTCTGTATTAAAATCTTTCATTTGCTAACTATGCCTATCAGTAGTTAGTGCCTTCAGTAGTGTGAATCTTTTATTTAGCTGGCAGTAGTGGCGCTCGCTGTATTGCAGTAGCTTGAGTAATGAAGATTTTTGTGAGGTAAGTGATTTGTGAAACGTATAGGTTATTGTTAGTCAGGGCCATTCTTTCATAGGGATTTTTGGAAGTCAGATTGCGTTGCGCTAAAGATATTGTGTGTCAGTTTAAGCACAGTCATGTATAATTTTGTCTAAGGGGACGTTTCAACACTAGAGGCAGCTATTAGGGTAGCACCGGGGTTTTCTTTTTCTCTTCTTTTTTTTTAGCTTAGTGAAAAACACCGTTGTGAACAGAGACGAATTGCGTGCCGTGAAGATTGTAATGCCCAATTAGTACTACGAACAGAAAATTGGTTGAAAACAGATGGCAACAACAGCAAGATAATAAGTTCAGATTAGAATCCTATCATAAGGATGGCTTAGTCACCAATGGTGGTGGCGTATTTATATCTAGCGAAGTTATCGTGAATTCAGAATGTGAATCAATCTGGATGAAGTTAAGCTTAAGAGGTCGATCAAAAATGATGATGGAATGCTTTTGCTGACCGCCAGGGTCAGGATCTGTAGGGGTAGAGCACTTGAGTGAGAACTTGCAGAATACCGTTAGTAATTTTCCTGATCGTATCGTTGTAATAGTGGGTAGCTTCAACTTGCCAGGTATAGATTGGAGAGAGTCATGCTATCAAAACTGGTACCAGAGATGGGGATTCGTGTGACATTATTCTGAATGTCTTATCCGAATATTACTTTGAACAGATAATGAGAGAACCAACTCATGACGATACTTAGTAATAAACATGCCTGGACTTATCGAATTAATTAACGTAGGAAAAGGTATAAGTGATCAAAAGCCTGTGCTTTTACGTGGAATGTTAAGAAAGGTAGTAAAATATTTTTAAGTTACCAAGAATGACAGGATATAAATTTCAGAATATAATATTCACTGCTGAGGACGAATGCACTCGCGTCGGGTATCTTCTATGATAGACCATTAACGCCACATTTCATCCGACTATTCCAACGTATACGTCCGTCGTACGTCCCACGTTGATTTCTGCAGTTAATTCAAACAGTGTTGCTTCTCTGTTAACTCTGACAACGCTATGCAAACGCCGCTTCTCTCAGTCGTCATGTGAAGACCGTCGGTCACTTCGTTGCTCATGGTGACAGATAATGTCTGGAATTTGGCAATCTTGGCACGCTCTTGACACTTTTGATCTCAGAATATTGAATACCCAAACGATTTCCGATATGGAATACCCCAAGCGTCTAGCTCCAACTACCACTCCACGTTGGACCCTAGAAGACTGGAAGACTGTGACCTGGTCGGATGAGTCCCAATTTCAGTTGGTAAGAGCTGATGGTAGGTTTCGAGTGTGGCAGAGACTGCATGAAGCCCTGGAGCCAAGTTGTCAACAAGGCACTGCGCAAGCTGGTGGCGGCTCCATAGTGGTGTGGGCTGTGTTTACGTGGACTGGACTGGGTGCTTAGGTCCAACTGAACCGATCATTGACTGGGAATGATTATGTTCGGCTACTTAGAAACCATTTGCAGCCGTTCCTGAAATTCAAGTTCTCAAACAACGAGGGAATTTTTATGGATGCAATGCGCCCTGTCACTGGGCCACAACTGGTTTCTGTGACGAACCTAATGTGTTCAGTGACACAAATTCACATGTGCAACGATAAGAATGTGGTGTTGATGTGTTCTGTGACAAATCTAAAGTGCTCAATGATACAAATTTATGTGTGCAATAATAATAACGTGGTGAGAACTACGAACATCATTTGTTGGACGGTAACTATGAAAACAAATACTCCAGACCGAAATTTCGCAACAACTAACCAATAAAAAACACACCACATGTTCTAATGAAAGCCGTCTGACGACGAATTTTAATGATTAGAAACCGGTAATGGTACCTTTTGGATAAAAGAATTTAAAATAAATTTGTGGCTGGTTGCTGTCTCAACATCATCGGCATTGGTTTGAAGAATATTCTGGACAATTCTAGCAGATAATTTATCTACCCAAATCGTCAAATATGGATCTCATCGAACATTTCTGGGACATAATCGAGAGGTCAGTTCGCGTACAAAATTCACGCCTGCAACACTTTCGCAATTGTGGACGGCAGTACAGGCAATATTTCTGAAGGAGACCTCTCACGCCTTGTTGAGTCCATACCACATCGGGTTGCACCATTACGCCGGGCAAAAGGAGGTCCGGCACGTATTATGAGGCATCCCATGACTTCTGTTACACCAGTGTAAACGTGCTTTCAGTTATAATTGTTCTACTTCATTCACGACTCTACCTACTGATGTGGACTTGACTATGGATATGACGTGACAATATGGTTTATTCCTAGTTGACATGCAATCTTGTTGAATTACTGACGGTCACACTAGGAGCTGCAGCCAATTTAGGGAAGATATAATTTTCACGTTATTTGACGTTTTACAAGACCTCTCGCTCAAGTTCCGTTCTACTGATGACTTTGATACCTGCAAACTTCTGTCATTGGAACTCGGTACTTTGGAAGTAGTTCTTCAGGATCAGTATTGTTCCAGTTGACTAAATCGAATGAGTAACTTAAAATAGTGGTAACATAAGTGTTGATGGCTTTGACTATATTCTTGCAGTTTAATTTGGTCTTTATGGTGATCCGGACACGCCACACAAATTCCTCAGCGAAGTCTATCTTCACATGAGTGCGATTAATGTGTTTGGTCTGACTCATTCCAGGATACCCGCAGGCTGCATCTACCAGCGTAACCTTCAGAGATGTAATGTTTTCATGTTTGTGCGAGACCTGCTACAGTGCCTCCTTCACAATACTAAGAATCTCAGATTTTATTTATTTATTTATTTTTTATTTTGACAATCATGCGTCATTGGCTGCATGCAGCCCGATAGCAATGATATAAGCAACAGCGCTCGATAATTAGTTTTTGTTCTAAAATTTTTCATTGCCTAGCCCCAGACGTACAGCAGGCTGTTGGGCTACTGATTCGCTGAAGAGTCAGGGACTTTACAGCTAAATACATTTTTAGGATACACCCTGAAAGCAGGACGGTGAAACTTGATCTTCCTTCTCTTTTCTCACGATGCAACACTCTTCTGAGATTTTCGTGTTATTGCATACTCTTGTTGAAACAATATTTTTATACAAAGATCTTTTTGCTATAGGGGCAGTCCTGTTGCATACATTTGATATTAGTAAAATTTAGCGTATTTGCTGACTACTTAAAGATCCTGCAGTAGCGGTGTTGTTTCTCTGAGGCGTCGCTTCGTATTTGCCGGTTTCAGCGGTGCTTTTAGCTTAGCGTGTACAGAGGTGGTGGGAATATGACGAAAAACACGTCTCAAGCAGGTGTTCCAGAACCAGTTGTTAGGCCGCGAACAAGTTCTAGCAGAGACCGTACTGCGTAACACGCGGGAGCGCCGTAGCTGGGGTACTTGTTAGAGCGGCACCGGCATTTGCAAACAAAAATATCGTAAAAATTAAGGCACACACACACACACACACACAACTGTGTCTTTTCGTATATACGTGGAAAATGTTTCTATCAATGAAAGACATCTCATTTCTCTTAATTTCTACATACTATCGGTTACGCAACCGTGTGTAGTTTGCTTTTATAGTATTTGTCAAATTTTATTTTGTTCTCTAACTGTGTGGCCAGGTACCCTGCCTGTCGCCAAACTGGTTAGTTAACCTAACAGAGGAAAGAATGTGAGCCTTCTGTTTTGAGTCGTGCAAACTTTGCATTTCATCGTATTCTGAGCGATCGCGTGTCGTATTCTCTGAGGCAGTGGCTAAGAAGCCAGGTCAGCATTCAGCTAAATGAGCGTGGGAAATGTTTCGGACTTGTCGGTGGAGCAGACCGTGCGTCGTTAATCCAGCGCAAGGATCCGATCCGTATCTAGCACACCTGTCTGTTTCACAAAGTAGCTTCCTTTCTCTTAATACCATGGTATATTTCAATACCATTTCGCAAGTATTGTCCTATTTTCTTAACGAGATATTGATGCACGTGACTATTTACAATATGAAAGTAAGAAAGTGTCACACCGGTATTTGTTCACGGAAAATTCTCAACTCAAAGAAATAAAGTGGTAGAAGGAATTTTGCAGTCGTGCTGAAGTAATACGTCCGTAGCTGAACTTATATAGATTAATTACAGACAACGCGATGGGTCCTACCATACTGTCTTAAGTCACATCCTAAATAACCTTTGCCTAAGACGATACTTCATCTTCCTCTAAAAAATTCGTACGTATTAAGAAATGATCACTTCGCTTAATCACAACTAGTCCATTTCATGTACAACGTTTTGTAAGTAGTAGACGTGGGCACACAGGTAAGTGATAGAGTTCTCAGATTTTTGAAAAGCTTTCGGTACTGTACCAGATCGTAGATCGATAATGAAGATACGATCGTGAGGAATTTCATTTCAAGTAGGTAAGCATCGTAGGTAATAATTGTAATCTTTATGGAAATAACGCAGTATTCTTAACGTAAATCGTCCACGTCGAAGTATTCTTTGCCATGATGACGTCTGTATTGCCACTGTTGGACTCGCAGTAACGGTGTGGCTTCCAACAGTTGCAGTATGTGTGTGCGAAAGCAAGCCGCAGAGGTACGCCGCCAAGTGTGCTTCTAAGATTAACGGGAGTATCGTTACCAATGCTGGGAATGTATCATGCTGATGTGATTGTCAGGTACGGAACTGCATGATGCTCGCTGCATAGAGAAGACGCTAAGAAGCCGAGGCCGATTATGGGGGACCATATCAGGAATAAAGTTCAATTTTAGTCCTGGAATGTGTAGCAAAGACCCATAAAGAGAAATATAGTTTAACCGACCCAACGAAGAATGGGACAATAACGTTGAGTATTGACTTTGCCGTGTACAGTAGAGAATGATTGTCTGAGAAAAATACAGCTGCTCCATTTTGAACAGATAAATGACGAAACTACAGCCAAACACATGTCAATTGACTCATAATAAAATATTAATCAAGTTAATCGGAAATTAAGAGCTGAAAATCGGGTCAAACAATGAGATTCGTTGTCAACAAGTCTGTTCTCAGAAGCCCTAGAGAAAGTACGCATATTGAGAAATGGGTGTTAATGAAACACAGAAGAACAACCTTTATGCAATTTTGCCAAATGAAGACTGCGCCGGGGACCTTGGCTGTTATGTGAAATAAACTGTTCATGGTATCGAACAACCAGCTACAAACTGGACCACGTTACTCTATTTAAAAAGTACCGTTAACGATTTCGAGTTTATACAGGTCATCATCAGACGGCTTCTATGCTTCAGTCAACACATATGATGCACTGTTTTGTTGGTGAGTTTCCTTGGAATGATCGTCTGGAGCATTTTTTTTTTTTTGTCACTGTTTCGTACAACGAATCAAATTCGTGATGTTGGATGTATTTTGACAACCACACACGTTGGTTTGCATTGTTAAACACTTTAGTTTGACCACAAAACAAATTTCCAGTGCGTACCACATGTTTTGACTGCAGTTGCAAACAGTCCTGAAAATTAATTAGAATAAGGCTAAAGTAATATATACGCAAAACATGGAAAATATAACTTTTCAAATTTATAATGACATCGTAGAAACAGTTTACGAGATATCCTATATATGTAGCGGTTGACGACATTGACTATAGAGACAGGGGAAGAAGTAGACGGATGAGTAAAAATTGTTTCACTAGCTTTTGGTAAATTATGTATGTAGTTTTCATAAGTAAATTTCTGTTACGGAAAGCATATAGTTGGCGTGGATATCGAGCTTAAGTTGTAGCAGCGATACGTCCTTAAGAACTGTTGCTAGGAAGGAGGAGTATAAAATATAGAGGCAGGCATAGATCGCAGTAAACATGATGGTACGGCTTAACACGCAGCGCGCTGCTGGACTGCGCAAACAGAGAGATGTGGCGAACCCGGGTCAAATCCTTGCGGATGGTATACCAGGAGCCCGAGTGTGTTTTTGAGGCGGTTTTCCTTGCTCGTGTGGCAAAATGTTGGACTGGTCCCCAAACTAAGCCTCAGAAAATACGATAAACATTTTCAAATACGATAACATACAGAACAGAGTTTACACGATTCATAGACGAATGGCGCACTTCTCTTCCTTAACTGACGGCGGCGGTGAAGGGAAGAGCATCCGGCCACAAAATTAGTATAAAACAGTGGAACCGGTTGATCCTTTACTTTGGGGTAAACGCTAGGGAAGGGATGGAAATCGGCAGCTGAGACGAACATGTGTAGATAAACCAGTGATTACCATTTCAGAAAAATTGGATGATTTATTCAAGAGAAAGAGCGTCACAAATTGAGCAAGTCAATAACGCGTTGATCCACCTCTGGTCCTTATACAAGCAGTTATTTAGCTTGGTATTGACTGATAGAGTATCGTGCAAATTCTGCCCAATTGGGTAGTTAGATCGTGCAAAATCCCGAACTGGTCGAGTGGCCCTGCTCCAAATATTCTATACTGTGGAGAGACCCGGCGGCATTGTCGGCCAAGATAAGGTTTGGCAAGCACGGAGGCAAGCAGTAGAAACTCTCTCCGTGGGGGGGGGGGGGGGGGGGAGGGCATTATCGTGCTGATATGTAATCCCAGGATGGCCTGCCATAGCAACAAAACGAAGCGTAAAATACTGTCTACGTACTATTGTGCTGTGAAGGTACCACGGATGACAACTAAAAGGGCCCTGCTATAAAAACAACTGTCGCCATAAACCATGACTCCCGGTTGTCGAGCAGTATAGCGGGCGAAAGTCACATTGGTATCCAACCGCTGTCTTGGGCGTCTCCAGATACATATTCGCTG
Organism: Schistocerca gregaria; assembly: GCF_023897955.1. Lineage (NCBI taxonomy): Eukaryota > Metazoa > Arthropoda > Insecta > Orthoptera > Acrididae > Schistocerca > Schistocerca gregaria. The sequence goes on along the minus strand of NC_064924.1, from coordinate 670,334,824 downwards.
GTCGCTAGAAACTCGTCACTGAAGTCAATGAGATTCCAGGCAGAAAAGGCGCCTGCTGATGTCGTGGGCTACGACAGTACACCAAGGTGACTGTCGCCCAACGTATGGCCGGGAAACCAGTAACCTGGGCTGCCATTTCCTTTTAGAGCAGGACCCCTTTGATCGCACCCACGGCACACTAACACCACAGCGGTAAGTCGACGATGTCCTACGCCCCTTTGTGTTGCCCTCCGTTGCGAGCCGTCGCGGGCTTCCACTTGAGCGACGTAACGCCCGCGCGCACACGGTGAGGGTTTCTACTGCTTGTCTTTGTACTGGTCAAACCCCATCTTTGCCAGCAAGTTCGCCACATCTTTTCCTAACTAAAATCGTTCGGAGCATTATGGGCAGGGCCTTCCAAGGGCAGGACCTTCTAACCAGCTCGGGGTTTTGACCATCTAACGAACCGTTAGGAAAGAATTTGAAACGGTATCACTCACGAGGACATCCCGACAACACTGTCAATGACAACCGAATAACTGCTTGCATGTTGGCCAAAGGCGGACCAACGCGTTATTGTCTAGCTCATTTTGTCAAGCTTTCTCTTGAATAAATCATCAAATTTCAAAAATGGTTCAAATTGCTCTGAGCACTATGGGACTTCAGTGCTGAGGTCATCAGTGCCCTAGAACATGGAACTACGTAAACCTAACTCATCTAAGGACGTGACACACACCCATGCCCGAGGCAGGATTCGAACCTACGACCGTAGCGGTCGCGCGGTTCCAGACTGTAGAACCTAGAACCGCTCGGCCACCCCGGCCGGCCCATCAAATTTTTCTGAAATTTTAATGATTTGTTTTTCTGTAAAATCACGTAAACAACTACCAATTTCCGTCACATTCGGGTAATTCTTTCATGGTGCGTGGATTTTTTATATACAGGGTGAGTCGCGTAAGACGTAGCACCCCCTTTATTCCGGGGGCGATCGCACGTATCGGCATGCGGTTTTCGGAGAATCGTCTCGGACTATGGGGCACATACGGTGGTACTTGCACAATAACCAGAACGTTTATATTGACCGAGGTAATGAGGGAAGTACATGCTTTTTTTAATGGGACGCTATACTTTTTTTACCATCATTTTAACGCTGTGGAAAATACGCGTATAGTGGTGTAACGCACATTGGCATTGTGAGTGAAACTTTCCTTAAAAGGGGCCGGATGAGGATTCACGTCTGAAGCGCAGGCGGCGCGCGCTGCACGGAGCTCGGCAGCTCGGCCTGCCGTGTTCACAGCCTGCAGCCGCTTCCGACGCCTCCACCTTCGACCGTACAATAATTGAATTACAACAGCAACGTGCGTTACGTGACTATACGCGTCTTTTCCAGGGCGGTCCAATGATGGTAAAAAAAAGTATAGCGTCCCATTTAATAAACTTGCCTCATTATCTCCGTCAACATAAACGTTGTGATTACTGTGCATGTACCAACGTATGTGCCCCATAGTCCGCCACGATTCGCCAAATACCGCTTGTCGTTACGTGTAATCGCCTCCGGAATAATAGGGGTGTTACGTCTTACGTGATTCACCCTGTATAAAATGTGTGTAAACAGATTATGTGGGATGATAGATGAAGTAATTATGACGACGTTCAAGATTAATATGAAACAGGAAGAAACAGAGTCCCTGAGCGGAGAAAATCTCCGACCCAGCCGGGAATCGAACCGAATGTGTTGAAAAACAATACCACTTTGAACTGCAGTGCAGCAAGATATGGGCCTACCATGATAACGTGAGGAAGTCTATTCGTAGGTTGTAAAGGTCAAATATACGAGACAGTCGTTCGCGTTTGGCGCACTGCAGAAGAGCAACAGTCCCCGCGAAAACGTTGCATATGCGTCTACTGCGTTGGATAAACAGAATTTCCCAATATCAACGCATGCGAAACGACAGCATGGGACAGAAGCTTGGAACACGTAGGAAGAAACAGAGGTCTTAAAAATAGGAATACTTTTCCCAGAATTACTGTCTCGTGCGCAACATGTGCTGTCTCTCATTAAATAAAAAGTATTTATGAAAAAAATGAAAGTTGACTAAGTCGACGCGTAGTACAAGTGGACGAGGTCGTCAGTGTGAACAGGCAAAGTGGTCGGCAGGCGAGGAGTGCGGGGATTCCCCGGCCGGCACCTGCTCCTGCTCCTGCGCCTGTGTCGGGTTGTGCTGTGCTGCGGCTGCTCGGCCACGCGGGCGCTCGCCTTGGCCCAGTCTGGCGGCCTTGCAGTTGCATTCCGGACGTGCAGCTGCACTCGCGCTGTCGCAAAAAAGGCAACGAGAGGGCCGGGCCGTAGCGTGCGTACTCGCTCGTGTACGCACGCAGCCAGCTGGCGGGCCGCGTCGTAAGCACCGCAAGGCCGACGGGCCGCAACCCGCGACTGCACTCGCAAAGAATGGCCGGCGGAACCTGTCCTGGCGCCCGCTGCAGCCGCGCGCAGCTGCACCGGCCGGACGCAGAGCGCAGCCCGCTCTGGGGTCACTCTGTCGTGCTGCTCGGCTCCACGTAAAAAACATTCACAATGGACTCACATACACCCATGTTTATTTTCTGGCATTTTATCGAGCCCCCCCCCCCCCCCTTTTAAGATACACGCAAATCCACAAATCTCAGTGATATGTAGACGATACGAAAAAAATGTGAACACCTGTACTTACTTGTGAACGGTTTACCAATATAGGGTTCGACCCCCATTTGCCCGTAATACAGCTGCAATTTTTCTGGGAATACTGACATATAATGATGTGTACTCTCCAGTGGAAAGTTGTGCCACTTTTCCATCAGGACCTCTTCCCACTTCTGTAGTGACGAGGGAGACGAAACTCTGCTCCGGAGTCTAGGCTACAATGCCGTCCACAATCGTTCGATATGTTCAACTGCGGAGACTATGCTGTACAGGGAAGACGCTGCAGTCCAGTTCCTGCGCTGTCCTGACTGCGTGAAAGGGTGCATGATCGTCCTCAAATAAGGTATCATTGTTGGGGAACAACATTTGAAACATGGGGTGTGTGTGTGATATCTTATATGACTTAACTGCTAAGGTAATCAGTCCCTAAGTTTACACACTACTTAACGTAAATTATCCTAAGGACGAACACACACACTCATGCCCGAGGGAGGTCTCGGACCTCCGCCGGGATCAGCCACACAGTCCATGACGGCAGCGCCTAGACCGCTGGGCTAACCCCGCGCGGCTAAATATGGAGTGTACCTGAGCATAATCGTTGGCCGTAACAAAATGTTTGACAGTAATGATGGGACGAGCACAATACCACGATACGACTGCCAATACCATCACGCTTCCACCTCCATGTTTAACCGTTGGAATCAAGCAATCGCGACTGTAGGCTTCTTTTGGCGTTATCCAGACGTAAACCCGGCCCGATGTTGGAAATGAAATCGTTGAGTGGTCGGGCCATATGGCGTGTTTCCACTGATCAGCCGTCCAGGATTTGTGCTCCTGATAGAAAGTTTTACGCTTTTTTGCGTTGGTTGTCGTCACTAATGGTTTCGGTATAGCAGCACGTCCATGAATATTCGCTTTATGGAGTTCTCGGCGGACAGCGTCGGTAAATACGGGATATCGAAGATTGCTATTTAGCTCTGTAGTCACTTTAGCCGCCGTAGTTTTGTGCTGTTTTGACACAATTCGTGTTAGCGTACGACCAGCTCCGTCATTTACTTTTGATTTGCACACACTATCACGTTTACATGCTAACGACCTTGCCGCAGTGGCAACACCGGTTCCCGTCAGATCACCCAAATTAAGCGCTGTCGGGCTGGGGTAGCACTTGGATGGGTGACCATCCGGCCTGCCGAGCGGTGTTGGCAAGCGGGGTGCACTCAGCCCTTGGAGGCAAACTGAGGAGCTACTTGAGTGAGAAGAAGCGGCTCCGGTCACAGCGGCGTGCTGGCCACATGTCCCTCCATATCCGCATCCGGTGACCTGTGGATGACGCGGCGGCGCCTCCATACCGCTCGGTCCTCCAGAGCCCATGGACGGAGTTTACGTTTACATTACGCTTCATTTCGTGTTCCACGTGATATTAAAATCTGAATAAGAAACGAAACCTTTACGTAAAATTGTTGCATTTTTAATTTCCGCCGGCCGCGGTGGTCTAGCGGTTCTAGGCGCGCAGTCAGGAACCGCGCGACTGCTACGGTCGCAGGTTCGAATCCTGCCTCGGGCATGGCTGTGTGTGATGTCCTTAGATTAGTTAGGTTTAAGTAGTTCTAAGTTCTAGGGGACTGATGACCAGAGTAGTTACGTCCCATAGTGCTCAGAGCCATTTGAACAATTTTTTTTAATTTCCGGAAAAAAAAACAGAAACGTGTTACATGCACTCCAATATGGCTCTCGTAAGTGTAGTTTCCACACTATTACTACAAACGAAAATACAGTCCCGACTAAACCAACACAATTGTGACCTTATCAGCCATTACTGTACGTCACTTCCGTTGCACTCCTTTGACCATAGGTACTATTCGACCGGGCAAGTGATCACTTTCTTGTCTTCCCCATCCTTAAAGCTATTACCAAGTGACCATTGGCGAAACAAAGTCGGTGTCGTGTTGTGCTTATGAGTTCACGAAGCGTATCGTCAATGGATGCAATACTAAATTTTGTGTTCATGTATTAACAGTTTAAAGTTACGGTGTTTCTTGAAAACCGCTTGTATCATTGTGTTCATGAAAGCTAAGCATTGTTCACAGATTTTTAACAAACATTTTCTATTACTAGTGCCATAATCGCACAGCATTTATACATTTTTATACTCTGCACAGCTGGTACCTTTACTAACGCATTCATCTTATGATTGGCAACACAGAAATATTCAGGGATAACGTAGCTTTGGCTGTATTAAACAGGAAAGGAGAATGGCTAAGCATCAAACGTACCTTAGTAGTTTGGACCCCATTTAGTAATATACGCAGTGTATAGACAATAATTTATAACTGCCATCTATGGTTGCACATACTAAATTTAACACAAGGAGGTTAACAGGAAAACAAATAAGACAGCAGAATTCTGAGTTACTCTGAGGTACTCTTCCAAACCTTCTCCATTTTCACCCAAGGCAGCTCATTCTGTATTGGTGACTTGTGACGTCATTGTTTTGTCGCCAATCAGGCCATACGTAATGATTACTGTGAATAAAAGGTAGTAAACGCTATTAATGTTAAGCATGTATACATATTATAAATGAAGACCCCCTGCTGCATTTTTGTGCACGTATGTCAGCGACAGAACCCTACGAGGCTGGTGGCTCGTAAGCAGTCGTTTGGTGACCAGCAAGGTGGCAGCCGACACGGCCCCACGAGGCGATGTACTGGTGTGGGGTCACAGTGGACGCTGGGAAACCGGGCGCTCGGAGCGGCTGGCCGCGGGAAGAACACAGGCAGTTGGCAAAATGGTTTAAACGGCTCTGAGCACTATCCACTTAACATCTGATGTCGTCAGTCCCCTACACTTAGAACTACTTAAACCTAACTAACCTAAGGACATTACACACATCCATGCCCGAGGCAGGATTCCAACCTGCGACCGTAGCAGCCGCGTGGTTCGGGACTGAAGTGCCTAGAACCGCTCGGCCACAGAAACCGGCCTCTTTCTCTGTAATCGGCTGTTTGACATCGTCTTCTGCCCTGGGAGCTAGGAAGGTGGGTACTTGCTCTCCAACAGGACGGATATCATTTTTTTGACGACGTTGGCCAGCGGAGTGAAACTGTCCAAGAGTATGCTGGCCAGCACGGTGGCGTTGACGTCTGGCTCCTAAAGTCATGGCTGACCTGTAGCGGCTGAATGAGCTGCTGGCAGCGCAAGGTGCTTTTGACGACTCTCCAGGCGCTGCCGTCGCACGTAGTGGAGATAGTGGCGCCCTCTGTCGCTGTGGTGGCTGTTAGCGGCTTCCTGTACGCAGGAGAGTTGAGTCTTCCATTTAAAAACTACCTCCTAGGTGAGACAGGGGCCATACTTGGCCCGCGAAACACACGCGTAAGTGATGGCCGAGTCAACATAGCCCCGTATATGGGGATTCCGAGGGCACCAGTGACGTCACAGTCGGCAGCTAGTGTATATAAACGGCGTACCAGCAGTCAACTGGCAGTCGCACCACCTCACAATGGCCAATGCTAGGCAGAAAGCTCGTGTAACTTCAACCGTATGACGTGGCTCGAAACCCGAGAACTTTTTACTTAAGTGTTACAGGGGCGAGACTCTGCATTGTTACATTATATTTTGTGATTTTTTGTGTGTGAATGTGTGAAGTAATATTAGGGCTTAACGTTCAGTCAACGACGCGGTCATTAGAGACGGACTGGAATGATGAAGGATAAAGAAGGAAATCAGTCATCTCTGCCAAGAGAGCCATTCCGCCATTAAACTTTAAGCATTATGTTGGCAGTACAGGTGGCCAACAAATGTAGACAAGTTCCGAAAAAAAAACACGTTAATAACTATGTACACTTTATTATTTTGTTGTGCAGTGAATACTGTAAGTTCTTCTGTGGTGCTGAGTTACATACACAGAGAGAAAAGCTTTTATTGTAACAAGCAGTCTTGAATGGTGATATGCTTGCATTATTCACTGACAGATAGTAATGTTTATTAGCGTCGTCCTACATCGCTATATTGTCCTCACTGGAGTCTCCCACACTAATGTTGATAAGTCAAACAGACGCACTATATCTGGGGGGGGGGGGGGTGGAGGTGGGAAAGAGGAGGGGGGTGGGGTGGGGGAGGCAAGCTCTCAGCGTGACTTCTTCAAAGGATGCCCGGTCAATCATCGTGAAGGACAGTGAGGTACTGTCAAATTATCATACGGCAGTCTCAGTATGATTTTTAGGCGGTCTCCCTCGGTGTCTTCGCCTCAGAAAATATGATATATTGTGATTTAAAATAGGATTACACACAGAACAGAGTTTGTACATTTCGTAGGCTAATGGCGCACTTCTCTTCCTTGCGTTAATTTACGGCTCTGGTGACGGAAATGGCATCTGGCCACAAAATTAATATAAAATAAATGTGCCAGACGATGGAAACAGCTGGACCTATACGATGGGGCATATGCTAGGGAAGGGACGGAAATCGGTAGGTTAGATGAACATGTACAGACAAACATGATCACAGTATCAGAGTAATGGGATCATTTATTCAAGAGTAGCAGCTTCACAAAGGGAGTTAGTCAGTAACCACCTCTGGCCCTTACGGGGGCAGTTTTGTGTGTGTGTGTGTGTGTGTGTGTGTGTGTGTGTGTGTGCCAGCACGCACGACTGCGTCAGCGCCCACTGCACGGACAAAACAAGTGCGAGACTGCACAGCGAACACGGTGTCGAATGCTTAACGGCGCGGTGGTCCCGGGAATTAATTTGTATAACTGCAAGCCCACCGCGCCGCAGATAAGGCGGCCGGTGTAAACGCGCGTTTTGCATTCGCGGCGGCCGTTTGTTACGGTGCAGCGCGGTGGGCGATAAAACGCACCTTGTAGCAGCAGCAGCGGCCACCTGTGTAGTCGTTTTTGCGGACTTGCAGCGACTGCAGTCCGGCCGGTTGCGCGGCCTTTTTTACGGTGGCGGCGCGAAGCACTCTCGTAACGCCGCCATCGCGCGGCCGATCTCTTGTCGCCGCAACCTTGTTGCAGCGCGTAATCAAGTGCAGCCGCCTCGGCTGCAGCTCGTAACTCCTCGATGAAGCTGTGTCGCGTCCGCCTGCCGCGAACACCTGGCGGCCACTGCAGCAGCGTAATGTGCGGACCGGGGCTACCAGAGTCCCGCTGCCAACTGGTAGTCGGAGACAACTGTTTCGTTCAGCGAAGCGTGTGGTTCCCCTCACACGCGTACAAATGTTGATAGGTAGAGGTCTCTGCGGTTGCGGATATCCGCTGTGATACTGGCTTTACTGATACACACATCAAAACAAGTTCTGCATCACCTGGGCGCCGGGAGTTCCGGAACATGTACAGAAAATTGGAATAGAGATCAACATAAACATCTAAAAGCGGTGGCTCGTTTTGTTTTACAGGTTATTATTCCTTGCTGTAGGGGCTGTGATTTTTGATTTTTTTGGTCTAAACCAGCAAGGCAAAACAGAGGCCACCACTTCCACCACATCAAGTGGATTTAGTGCTCACGTACTCACACTGAGCCGTGAACACTTCCCAGTTTATCACTGGGGAATAGTTCAACATGATGTCTACTGTTATCGGTGCCATGCGTGCAATGGTCGTGCCAGGCGCGCAATATGGAATCGTTACAGTATGGCGCGAGACCTGCACGACCTTATGGCAACCGTTATAGTTCCGCATTATTCTGTTACACTAATGGTGAGTTGACGTAAGGAAAGAGAGAGAATGTAAGATTTACGGACTCATTTATTAAATAGTTGAGATACGAACAATAATACAACCAAATGGGGGTGGGGGGAAGAAAGATTCGAGTTAAGCAGCCTGCCCCAACGTACGTTCATAACACGTCACGATAGCAGGAGGAAAGGAATTTTAGTAACGATCGCCGTATCATCAAACAGAATCCCATTTAGTAAAGGAAGGGGTTGCAGGCGTGCAACGACCACCACCAGGAATCAGCCAAAGACTAAGAAGATGCTACTGTGCGTCAATCGCTCGGTAGCCTCCCGTACTCAAGCAATCAAACCCGCAAGACGCGAAACTATTCACAGTGACCTATACGGTTCCCTCTGGGCCGCAGGGCGCGAATCTACAGTGCACGTCGGCGCTCATGCTTACCGAAGCTCACCTCCTGGAAGCGGCTCCTCCGGTCTCCGGCACGGTCACACTACCACTACTGAAAATTCAAACGACACCACGTGCTACCCTGGCGATCGGAAAAAGGACGGGAACGGGAAGCCATGATGGCTGCCCTCGCCCATAAATAAAGAAAACTCCTAGCGCCAAGCTCCTTTCACAGATCAGTGGGAGACAAACTGTAAAAATCGTCAAATAAATCTGGCGACCCATAGAAATTATTATTTTACCGAGTACCAGAATGCAGGGATTAGAAATACGAAATGCGAGCCCTGAGTGGTGAATGAAGTGCACGTCTTCTACATCATTTCTGCTCTTTCTATTGCTCATGAAAACCACACATTACGTGTTGTGCCACAATACAGCGAGACCTTCATAGGTGGTGGTCCAGATTGTTGTAGCCTCCGGTACCTCAAATACCCAGTAGCACATCCTCTTGCATTGATACATGCCTGTATTCGTCGTGGCATACTATCCACAAGTTCGTCAGGGCACCATTCCAGACTGAAGCGCCCAGAAACGCTCGGCCACATCGGCCGGCGTGTTTGGTGGGTCACGTCGACCAAAAATAGCACTTTTCAGTCTATCACAGGCATACTCGATATGGTTCATGCCTGGAGGACATGCTGGTCACTCTAGTCGAGCGATGTCGTTATCCTGATGAGCATTATGTGGGCGCGAATTGTTGTCCATGAAGACGTAAGCCTAGCCAATATGCTGTCGATAGGTTTGCACTATTGGTCGAAGGATGGCATTGACGTATCGTACAGCCGTTCGGTGCCTTCCGTGACCACCGGCGGCGTACGTCGGCCCCACATCATGCCACTCCAGAACAGCAGGGAACCTCCACCTTGCTGCACTCGCTGGACAGTGTGTCTAAGGCGTTCGGCCTGACTGCGTTGCCTCTAAACACGTCTCGTCATTTCATTATCGTCATAATCATTCGTGACAGTAGCCAGATTGGACTACGTACAACTGGACTGTGTACGAATCGGGGCGCTGATGACCGCGCGCTTGAGCGCCCCATAAACCAAACATCATCATTATCTGTCCAATTCCTTATCCCTCTTTCTCTGATCTTCAGCCTTGTTTACTCTATTGCAAACTCAGATTCCGTAGTAGTATTCTACTCATAAGCAGATGAGCTATGATATAACTTTTCTGTTTTCCGTGAAAAGCGAAGGCGAGGAAAAAAGAACATCACATTGTTGTGTACATAATTTTTGTTAAAAATACATATAACAGGAAACAATATCTATGAGAGAAACGATTTTTATAATGGTTTAGTGCCGTACTATCGTACTCAAAACGGGCGTTGAAAAAGGCAAGGTGTGCTCGTGTGAAATAACGCCATCCGACTCCATTTCCGTAACTTAGTATACGCCGGGAGAAACAAAGATCTCAGAACTGAATGTACCGGGTGGTAGGTAGAAGTTAAAAGGGGGTATCGTCTGTGCTACAACTGGCCACCTCCTAACCAACTCTCCTGCTTGGGTGGGATCAACTTTGCATTTTAAGATGGAAAGACCAATTTTTATTGCATACTCTGATTCTGGCCCCAAAAATACATACGGGTTCGTCAAACAATTGTTTCTCACTCATGGTAGATCGTGAAATAAACGACAGATATGAAGTGTGACTGTTTTCGCAACAACGAACCGACGTATGTGATTCTACATTTCATTTACAACGTAAATGCACATCTTTGTGTACTAACGGTTGATACTGATGTTCAAACGTTACTCGAGTGTTCCAAACATGGTTGTACAGTACAAATAATATGGCTCAAAATAAAGTTTCTACTGCATGCGCTACTTGTAGCTTAACGTAGATTTCTACGGTGTTGATTGTAGTGAACCCCTCAATCATCGGAATGTTTGATTTCGCTGTCGCCCTCGAATCCCGGCATCACTGTGCCTGAACTGGGTGTGTGTTTCCATCCAACCGTCCTAACTCTCGCGTTGGTCGCTACGCCTCTACAGACGGAGTACGAACCACAGCCACTGTAGTCGGGTAAAATGTCCGTGAAGTGATAAGGACAGGCGCAGCTTGCCATGGATAATCGCCGAGTTAAGCAGTCCAATCGTGAGAGGCAAGTGGACTCTTCGAAATCGTACACTCCACTGGTGAGAAGCAATTGGATTCAGTGATATGAAGCATGCTGATGGTAACAGAAATCTATTACATGCACGCCGTTGTTCTTGGCCCACTTAAACTTAGTTTCTAACCAGGCAATGAAACGGTTAACCCTACTGTACTGTATAATCACACTCGAGTATCGTTTGAACATCCATGTTAGAACACATATACATTTACACCGTAAATGAAATGTAGGATTAAATGCGTTGATTCTTAATTGAAAAATCAGGCACAGTTTATATTTGTCGATTACAGCGCCATCTATCGCCAACGGAAAACAATGATTTCAGTAAACCGTATGTTTTTTTTCTTTTTTGTCGTAGAATCCGAATATGCAGTCAATATGGGAGGAGGGCTTTCCATTGGAAAATAGACAGTTGACCCCGCGCAAGCAGTAGGCGCTGTTATGAGGTTCCCAGATGCACCACAGACAGATCTCCCCTTCACTGGTATTAGCATTTCACCTATTAATGCGTCGTTTTCGAGATATTCAGCTGTCCCAACACTAACATCCTGTATATTTGACATTTATATATTGTAGATGGTGCTCTAGTAAGTATATAAACACACACACACATGCCTATTCGAATGCAACGTTGTGAAAGCAATCGGAGAAGAACTTTCGGAGATTTAATATTTTGAACAAACGAACACTTACATTTTTATTTATTAGATTAGAGTAGGGCCATGATTAGACTCTACGTTTCAGCCTGTGGAATGCAAATCAGAATGTACCATTTCAGCGGACTAAACTTCAGGACAGGCGCAACCCTATCCCCAGAATCCAATCCAACGTACCGAACGGATGAAGTGATTTTCCAAAACAGCCACCGAGTGAAACACGCCGAGTGAGCTACATCTCGATCACAAAAAGTACTTGTTTAGGAGCAAACAGCGTTTACGTTATAATTATTTTGTTTTGCATACATCCTGTAGTGGATATTCTCATTACAGAAGGGAATAATTAGCGATTCGGCTGTGCTCCATATTAAATACAACTCGTGTTATTTGAAACACCGATCGCTGCGAGCCGCCCGGTGTAACCGCACGGTCTTCGGCATCTTGCCACGGTTCGCGCGGCTCCACGTCCCGGCGGAGGTTCGAGTCCTCCCTCTGGCATCGGTGTGTGTGCTGTCCTTAGCGTAACATTGTTTAGATTCGATTAAGTAGTGTGTAAGCCTAGGGACCGATGACCCCAGCAGTTTGGTCCCATACGAACGTACCACAAATTTCCAAATTTATCGATAGCTGCGAGATGGGTAGAAATTTTGCTTGTTGTAAACACTGCTTCCAGATTAAAACTGTGTGTCAGACAGAGACTCGAACGTAGGACCTTTGCCTTTTGCAGGCGAGTGATCTACCGACTGCGCTATCCAAGCATGACTCTCTACCTCATACCTATGAGAGCAGGTCTGAGTCATGCTTGGACAGCTCAGTAGTGGAGCACTTGTTGGCGGAAGGGAAAGATCTCTGTTTGTCACACGGTTTTAATACGCCAGGAAGTTTCAAATCAACACACACACCGATACACAGCGAAAATTAATTACTGGACTGAACATTCTGTTTAGAGGTTCTAAATATTATTAATTTCAATAACAACGGAGCAGCTACTAGTTTCAGTAGCGTCCACGCTCGCCATTAAAGTGGAGTTTCCTAAATCGTATTTCGGAACACACCTCGTGTTAGTATCTAGTAGGACAGAGGCGACCTAGGCCTAAATCTTACGAGTTATAAACGTTTAAACATTTAACCAAACAATCTTGGTAATGTTAATTCTCTCAAACAAAGAAACCTGTAATTCATTCTTCTGTCTTTACACCTCGTAATTCAAAAAAAGGAAAAAAGAGAAAAAAAGAAACAGCACATACAGCATAGGACACTTTATCTTAGTTTTGTTTACTTAAAGCCTAACTAACTTACAAACTTACTACATTATTTCACATTGAACTTAACTGTTCTGTCGCAAATATTTTCACTATGATTCAGAAATGTGGGAGCTTCTATAGGGTAGTGAGTCAAGGGATTTATTTCCGCCGGCCGCGGTGGTCTCGCGGTTCTAGGCGCAGTCTGCTTTCGGCTGCGGTGGGGCGAGGACGTCCGCTGCGCCCCGCCGTGCGCGACCGTGAGCGCTTGCTTGTGTTTACCTTCTCGCGGCGCGAGTTGTATTAGTTTCAAGTTCGGTGCGACTATGGCACACACATGGCGCCACGATACGATCAAAATTACCTTCCAACCAGATCACGCGCGTCCTCGAGCCTATGAAATAGAACAGTTCATACGAGACGATCTACGTTTAGATCCGGCGACTGTCGTCGGAATACATTTTTCTATAACGGCGAGCGTGGTTTATGTTAAAATGACCAGTGCAGAGGTCTGCGCGACAGTGGTGTCTAAATACTCGAACTCTCTCAGATTCAAACATTCTGACGGGCATATCGGTGCAGTGACGGTGGATCATGCAGGCATGGGCCTAAGGACTGTAAGAGTTTTTGAGCTCCCCTTCGAGGTCCCAGAGGAAGTTGTCAAGGCCGCCTTCCGACCGTACGGCAATGTTATCAACCACGTTGCAGAAAAGTGGCAAACTTTCTCGACGTATAAGGTCTACAATGGTGTGCGCCAAATTAAACTTGAGCTCAAGAAACATGTGCCGTCCTATTTGAACATCGGTGGCTGTCGTGCAATCATCATGTACGACGGTCAGCCGCGTACCTGTTCCGGATGTGGGCAGGAAGGCCATGTTCGATCGAGCTGCTTACAACGTAGAATTACGCAGATACCAGTGGGAGACTCCGTTTCCCCGACGGGGACGACAATCCTGCCCCTCACGTACGCTCAGACGACGATGCGCACCATAGTTGAGGACGAAACGGGCGATCAGACACACCCATCGACGCCAGAAGCACCAAGGGAGGAAGAGGAAGGACCCCCGATGCCAACCCATATGTCGCCCCCTCCACAGCAACAACAGCAGCAGCAGTCCCACGGACTCCAGACGCAACGTAACATCCAGAACGCGATGGACGTGGACGCGAACATTGTCCCGACCGCGGCTTTCCTAGCGGAAGGTGATACGACGCTGGATTGCCTCCCACATTCGGATACGGATGTCCACGTTCGCAAGCAACGTTCGCCTCGACGACGGAAGCGACGTCGGCGGACCCCTTCAGACGATTGCCTCCTACACACGGCCGGTCAAGACGGTGACATCTCCTCAGACGGCATGGATGCTGCGCCTGCTGAGAATCTAAGTGGTGTAGACGGTTCACTTGCCCATACCACGAGTGCCAAGTTACTTCTTGCACCACGGATTCAGCAGGTCGCGTCGATGGATGGCGCTCCGTCTACCTCTAACAAAGACGACGTACGTGCGGGAGATTTAGGTGCTGATCAGCTACACAGCATCGTGTTGCAGCCACTGTGGTCGGACGATGTTGAGGAACTTCCTAAAGAGGGCACGGGTGACAGCGGAGGGGGTGGCATAGGAGATGCCACTCCTATCGTAAAAGACGCATAATTTGTAACGAATTTGGTAGGTCCGGCATCTCTTGCGGTTAGCTTTGATTGCCATGGGGTCTACCCTAGGTGAAGAGGCTAGGCAGCACACCTTTCGCCTAGCCACAATCAATATCAACGCGATAAGGGCACCACACAAACTGACAATGCTACAACGCATGCTTGATGCGGCGGACGTCGACGTGGCCCTCTTACAGGAAGTATGTGTCGCTAGTTTCCCTGACTTCTACGGATATACCGCCCACATCTCCCACGCCTCTTCTACCGATTGTGGTGTGGCTGTTCTGCTACGGGACGGTTTGGAGGCTACGGACGTACTGTACTTACCGAGTGCAAGAGCCATGGCAGTAACTGTCAACGGTGTACGACCCATCAATGTCTATGCCCCTTCAGGATCAGGGAGACGGAGAGACCGGGCCCGCTTCTTTTCGGAAGATATCACACGTCTATTTATGGGCCGCATAGACGATATGGTGATCGGAGGAGATTTTAACTGTACATTATCTCAGTCTGATCAGCAGCCACATCACGTCCCGTGTGCGGAATTGGAAATGCTAGTGCGTGACCTCCACCTGATTGACACGTGGCGCCATATCCATGGCCCAGCTCCTGGATACACCCACTATACAAGTCATTCATCAAGTCGGTTAGACAGGATTTACGTCACAAGCACCCTTTCGACGGCGACGAGAGGAGCAGAGCTCTGGCCCACTGCATTCACCGACCACACAGCCTATATTTGCACCATTGCCCTTCCAGCTGCACGTGTGTGGCGCAGTAGGCCCCCCTGGAAACTGAACGTCGCCCATCTGGACGAGCCGGCATGTAAACGTGCTATCGAAGAGTCGTGGAACGCGTCCTTACAGCGTCGTGGTCGTTACCGATCGACCCTCAGTTGGTGGATTGAATGTGCGAAGCCTGCTCTTAGGCGCACCTTCATGGCTTACGGCCGGGAAGCGGCGGCATGGAGGAGGAGCACGGAAAACTTTTATTACACCGTCCTACGGGAATGTCTTGCTATGGAGCCCTCACCTGACCGGCAGATCATAGTCAATCGCGCGAAAGCGCAACTCATCTCCTTAGCACGCCATCATTTACAAGGCGCTGTTATACGGTCGCGTGCTCCAGACATGATACAATCAGAAAGGCCATCTATGCACCATGTGCTCCTAGAACGCAGGAGGCGCCGTAGGGCACTGGTAACCGACATGATAACGGACGACGGACGACACGTGGCAGAACAAGCAGATATAGCAGAAGCCTTCTATGGGCATTACGGTCAACTTTATTCAGCAGTGCTCCCTGATATGGCGACGGTAGACTCCGTTTCAGCACATGTCCACGGTACAGTTCCACCAGACATGGTACCGACTTTACTGGGGGAAGTGACAGAAGAGGAAGTGCTCGACGCCATTGGTAAAGGTGCTCCCCATAAATCACCAGGAATCGATGGATTACCATTAGAGTTCTATCGAGCATTTAAACAACTGTTGGTACCGTGTTGGGTTGAAATTTGTCAGGAATTGATGTCCCCGGGTATACCGCTGCCTGCACCGTTCTTGGAAGGACTGATTGTCCCCATCCATAAGCCGAAGGGACGGAATCATGTCCGCGATTATCGCCCCTTAACGTTATTGAACAGCGACTTCAAGATCTTTTCGAGGCTACTATCAGAACGTCTTCGGGGCACACTATTGCACGTCCTGTCCAGCGATCAGATGTCCTTGGGGGGACCAAACAACATCAGAACTGCGTTATGTCGTTACAGAGATCTCATCTCCCTTGCACGGGTGAGACGTTTGCCGGCAGCCCTGGCGTCTATCGACTTTAGCCAGGCTTTTGACCGTGTGGGCCACACTTTCCTCACTGCCGTTCTACGGCGCATGGAATATCCCGACCCCTTTATCACAGTGTTGACACGCCTTCTGCATGGGGCTACTTCTCGAGTTCTTGTTAATGGAAGACTGACGGCACCCATGCCGATCCGCCGCTCAGTACGACAGGGATGTCCATTATCAACATTGTTATTTGCATTGGCCTTAGAACCCTTGTTGTGTGGTCTCCGAGACAGGCTCACTGGGATACAGTTCGGCGGCTCCATCTATCGCTGCACCGCATATGCGGATGATTTGATGATCGTCATACGAGGAGCTGACGATATGGCCGCGACGTTGGACTGGATTGCAACCTACGGTACAGCTTCTGGTAGCCAAATCAACATTGACAAATCTGTCGCCTTGAGCATCGGGATTGGGCTACCGCAGGAACACATTGCCCCCTTACACTTCAGTGATACTGTCCGCTGCTTGGGCTTAGATTTCATGAACGACATGCGACGCGCGACGACGCTCAATTATCGACGCCTTCTTCACCAAATTAGGGCCGGAATTGCAAATCAGCGCTTGCGGTCCCTCAACATCGTTCAGCGGGCGTATTATGCCAATGTATACCTTGCGTCCCGCATACCGCATGTCGCCCAAACGCTACCCATTCCGAAATCCTTGGCTCGTAGCATTATGGCAGCGCTGGGATACTTCGTCACAGCTGGTATGTTACTGAAGATCAGATACGTATCTCTTACTCTCCCCAAGGAAAAAGGTGGTCTCGGCCTAGTCAACGTCCATGATAGGGCCATTGCCCTCTATGTTAGCTCACATTTATGTCTGCTGCGCCGTTGTCCTACGAGCCTCACGAGTCTGCTTCTGACGGCGCTACGACCTACTTCACTAAGAGCGCCGGTGCCACTACAGGACATCCCAGCGCCCCTCTTTTATATAGGACGTTTCTATTTAGAACAAAGTTATTGCAGTGTAGCGCTCACGACACCACAAATGGCCACGACTCGACGTATTTATCACGACATGATGCAACGCCGCCCCCTAAATGTGGTCGAACTAAAATATCCTGACGTACGGTGGCGCGTGGTGTGGAAGACTGTACACGATGCCATGCTTGATTCCGACGTTGTTTCCCAATGGTACGTAGTCGTTAATGGGAAGCTGGTGACGCAAGAACGTCTCTACAATATCCACATGGCAGAATCTCCTAATTGTGTGGGTTGTAACACTGTAGATTCTGACGAGCACCGCCTCAGCTGCGGAGAGGCGGAACCGGTTTGGCACCTAGTGCGGCAGATGCTGGCTTATGTCTTGCGAGTTAGGCCGGAGCATATATCTGCACGCACGTTATTGTTTCCGGATGAGACATTTTACCCCAAGACTCGAACCAACTCCGTCACCTGGATACGTGGACATGCGGTCCATTACCTCTGTCGTGACGGACACAAGAATTTCCTTGACTTCTGGCTCTATTTGCAAGAAAGACATCATGCTATTTCAGGGCATACCAGATATCGACAATGCTTCGCAAACTACCTATGGAGCGCCTTTCACAGCCCCCCGTGCAGCTGGAATGTTCCAGGCAGTGGCAGATGAGGTCAGAACAAACTGCAAACGAGCATATATTGAACAATCTTTATCAGAGGGCGCAGTCAATGGGAAGCCTAACTACGACGTGGTAGTTTTCTTTTTCATGTTATTTACGTTTAATATCTTCGATGGTGTCTTCATTCTGTTTTAGTTTTCCAGGCTTGATTAACTATGACTGTTCGCACATTGATACCTATATAAATAAATAAAAAAAAAAAAGATTTAAAAAAAGTGGGCAGGAGACCTGCGATTAGAATCCTAATAAATACACAAGAACAAAATGAACAACAAATCAAATATAATAACGTATTATACCCTTTCCTTCCTCCTTTTATTATTTTTTTTTATATTAAAAGTAAAAAAAAAAAAAAAAAAGGCGCGCAGTCCGGAACCGTGCGACTGCTACGGTCACAGGTTCGAATCCTGCCTCGGGCATGGATGTGTGTGATGTCCTTAGGTTAGTTAGGTTTAAGTAGTTCTAAGTTCTAGGGGACTAATGACCACAGCAGTTGAGTCCCATAGTGCTCAGAGCCATTTTTGATTTATTTCCTGTCTTGTATGAAATATTTTAGCTGCTGTGAACGCAGTGGGGAAACTGAAAGAGGCTCTGTCCTGGAACTGCAGAGACTGCAACAGGAACACTCTGATTGAGGCACTGGAAGGGGAAATGTGTATCACTCACCGGGTACGTAAAACTAACGACAGAAGGGGAAATATGTATTCCGGTACGCGTTGTTCCTCAGCCTTAGTTTATATGGAGAAACACATTCCCCATGTCACCTGAACTCTAGTAGTCTCCATCGGAAACATTATGAGTCACAGCGTAAAGGAAGGAAGTTGAATATCTGCATGCAGGTAGAAAACAGTTAGCCGATTAATGATACTGTAACACAACATGAACAACATGGAGCTGTTTGAACAAATTATGCATAAAAGTTATTAATGCGAAGTAAACAGATATGTGCGAGGTTTCTCGATGAGTATCATAGTCTATGAACATAGTGGGGAATAGACTAGTGACCAAAGCAGTTGGGAGATACAGCAACCACTCACGCAAATAGTCCGACATCGGTCGAAATATATTTAATTAATGTAATTTATTGTTTATGATTCCTCTTTTCTGTAATGTTAATATATCGCGGTATTGTAGTGCGTAATATTAGATAGTTACTGTTCGATGTTTCTAGGTAATATGTAAAATGTCTGAAAACTGGACAACAAACATTTATGAGACATGTGAAACGAAAGCACTCATCCAGTTTTACAGCAAATGTAGACTGATATTGACGCTGCGAGGGAGGAAGTGTCTAGAAACTGCAAAATGAACACGGCGATACCGGAAACACTCTCCTACATAGAACACACGAGAGACACAGAAAAATTGAGATAAAGCACTTACAAATAAAGTTCAGAAAAAATCTTGATTCAATATTCCTTCGCACTAGAATTATGTAAAACGTTACCATAATAAGAAAGAGAAGTGCATCGATCATGAAATCATCTAAGTCATGCATATATATATATATATATATATATATATATATATATATATATATATATATATATATAGTACAGAAATTAATAATGTAGGTATGAGTTTGAAGATAAGCTTCACTGCTAGTAAATATGTCACTGTGCATACTACTGCTATTGCTGCAATATTACTACTGTAATTACTACAACTACTACGACGGCTACCGTTTCTAGCTATTACACTACCACCACCAATAACTATTACTGCTACTACTAATACTACTGAAGTCACTCTTCACATAGCGGCGGTATCTAGAACAGCAGCGACGATATCATTATTGCAAAATTCTAAAGCAAAGACATTATGTAAAGGAAAAAAGGAATGGATCTAACAGAACGAAAAGTTGTTTCATACATCCACTAGCAAACACAGATTTGTACACCTACAAATTTTAGAGAAACTGAGAAATAATAAGTAACACTAAGACACATAAGTACCAATGGAGTGATTGTCAGTGTAGGTGTATTGTTTGCATTTATGACGAATTATTTGAGAAGATAGATAAGATATTCGTAATAAATAAAATTAATTTTTCAAAATGAACAAAAAACTACTGGTCCAATTTTATCGATGTTCATCTGAGCAGCAAGGAGGATCGGTTCTATCGTAAATCTTTGCCAAGTAAGAGGGTGAATGTGAGGGGAAAGACTGATTGTAATGATGACAACACAGTTTTGGAAAACTGCATTTCTTTCTTCGTGTTTACTTTCCAGAGCAGCGATGTGACCTCACTTTTTGAAGGCTTCTCCAGCAAAATAAGGTGGGCTGGTAACTGACACCTGCTGATCTGCCGCTCAGAAGCTGTTGACGTGTGAGGTGAAGCAGTAGTGAAGATGCTGTACAGTACTTCAAGGGCACCGCCACTCAAAATCACATTACTCTGACCTGATTTAGATTTCCGGTTGTTTCCCCAAGTACTTCACTACGGATATGGTTTCATCAGCAAAGCCAAGGCCAATTCCTTCTCCGACCATGATCTTAGCTGAGAGGCACGTTCGCAATTACACCGATGTCGGAAGGACAGATTATATTCTGATTCGAAACGGAATGGACCGCACAGGACGAAACGACTTCGTCAGTGGCTCGCGGGATGGATTCAGAAAATGGCGATCGTGTAACACCCAACTGGTGCCCCAACGCAGTATACCCGCACAGCCGAGGACGTGGGTAATCACACGTATTCGATGATTCAAGATGATTGAAATGTTGGGTCTGGTGTCGCATCAAGACCCGCTCAAGAAACTTCTAGAATGAATTTACACTCTGCAGGGGAATGTGCGCTGATCTGAAACTTCCTGGCGGATTAAAACAGGTTCAAGTACAGGTCCACCAGACAGCTTTAATCCGCCAGGAAGTTTCAAAAGAAACTGCGTTCTAATCCAAAATGAATTTTTAACTTTATTAAGGGCATTCTTGCTCAAGAGAAGTCTACTAGTATCAAACATAGCTCATAACTTGAGGAACAAATTTCTGAGGCTGTACGTTTCGAGCACAGTGAATCATGGACTTTGGGAAAATCGGAACAGGAGAGAGCCGAAGAGTGTGAAATGTGACACTAAAGAAAATTACGGAAAATCAGGACGTCTGATAAGATAATGATTGAAGAGGTTCACCGTAGAATCGCCGAGCTGAAGAGACAGAATGAAAGGACAAAGACATCAGAGAATAACCTCTATGGTACTAGGTCGAGCTGTAGAAGATAATGACTGTAGAGGAAGACAGAGATTGGAATATATACAACAAATAATTGAGGACGTAGGACGCTAGTGCTGTTCTGACGTGAGGAGGTTGGCGCAGGAGTAGGAGACGAATTCTTTGGTGATGGGGGGCGGGGCGGCATCAAACCAGTATAAACAGTGATGACGTAAATTAAAAAAAAAACATCATGCTGTTACTGTCTGCGATGTGCTAATAACTTAGTGGATGAAGTAAGCTCCAGTCTAAGATGTTTCACAGACAACGCACGTACCTACAGGAGAGTGGAAGTCTACGGGTTCTCACAGACTTCTCAGAATGACGACAGAGAGAGAAACGGTGCAAAATCGGAATTTGACCAAAGAAATCTGATTCTCTAACATCCCGTGGAAAATCCGAGAACCGGTTTGCAGGGTGAAATCACAGAATAAACACTCTACATAACTTCTGTATGTACTAACTTCCTGACAATCATGCTATGTAAAGAGTTCCGTCAACAAAGACAAGTGGAGAACCACTCTTTCAGTGGTGGGAAGCTTAAAGACTAAGGAATTACTCGGAATTTCCGTCAAGAGTTGCACTCGCTAGACTTATCCGGCCCTAGAAAGGAACGGTTACCTGTAATAGGACGACCTACATAAGACAAGACGTAACACGGTAATAGCAGCAAGACACGGCAAATGCAAGAATTGAATCGGAATAGGATTCAGAGACTTACAAACTCATAGATCGTAAAACGTCTTTCTTGATCAGACGAAGTTGTCAGATGTAAAATAACTTCGAAAGTACTCCAAGAGTGTTATAGAGCAGTTACTGATCAAATACATCTATATAAGCTGGTGGAGAACACATTAGCTCCGTGGAGCTTTTCACGGATAATGCTGATTTAGGTAGAGCAGATGTAACGTAAGGAAACTGCTTACAGACCGACAGAGAATCAACCCTAGGTGGAGGGTGTGACAGTTGACTCTCACTAAAAGCCGACTCTGCACAAACAAGCGAAAAAAAAAAGATTTTTGATCCATTATAGTAATGGAAACATTAATAATTGTTAAATATCTAATTGCGTGAAACTCTAATCATATACTCGTAAGATGGAACGACCATATAAAACTGTTTTTAAGAAAGGAGATGCCATTCCGAGATTTGATGGAAGCACTGTAATGAAACAAAGTTAACCAAAGAAGGGGGTAGCTTATAAAAAAAATTGCCAGGCAGGATAGCAACATATCATTTCTTCACCGCCCATGTGTGCTAGCCCTTTTCGCTTTTGTAATTGCCTCAAGCCATTTTCCAGTTGCAGGAGAAGAGGATTGCTCTTTAATCCTCCTAAATGTGACTATTTTGAGTATTTCCCCAGCACTGCCGACGTCTCAACCATCTTCTGCCAGGAGGAAGCACGCACAGTAGGTAGAAGTGCTAAGCTGGAGCAGGAAGTGGCCAATAAGAATGGTCATATTCTGCTTTTGATTCTGATTTTCTGAAAGGCCTGTATGTTAAATAGTTTCGTGTAGCAGTTGAGAGCTAGTACTACAGCCTTTGGGACTTTTGTACCACTTTGACTCGGTCAGACTTTGACTAGTTTGCACATCCGGTTACCTACTTGCGGTATAGTGGGAAATAAAAAATATAAAAAATCCAGAATGGTGGGACTAGCCCATTTGTGCTTTATATACCACTTTCCATCTCCATCCAGTCACAGATTAGTATTAAAATAAAGCAGCGCTAATGGAATGTAGTTTCAATAAATTCATAGAATACATTTAAAAAGTACTCATTGTACATAATATCTCTCTTACAAAGTAATCTACTTAGTGCATGTGGAAAGCTACAGCCAGACGCTCACACACACATCTATACATTCAAAAACTACATTAAGTGTTTACATTGCAGTACTACATAGTACTTTTCACGTTGCTCAATAGTATCCAAATGAACTGATTCTTATTTTTGGAGCCATATCTATCCAAATAATTAACTAAAGCAGCATTTGTAAATGTCCAAAGTTTGAAAGAAGCCTCAAATTAATTATTTTTCCACTTTTAAACTGATGTCAGACATCACAAGTTAAGCAAGTAGGCACACAATGTAAAGACTACGCACTTTGCAAGTCTCAACTTGTTTGAGGAAAGCACGAAAGCATTTTTGTCAAGTCGGCGATGTATAACAACCTTGGAGAATGTGAAAGTACTAACTCATTAAAGAAGTACTTATTCCTTATTCTGGTAAGTCTCACATCCTATTGGTTCAAAAGGCTCTGAGCACTATGCGACTTAACTTCTGAGGTCATCAGTCGCCTAGAACTTAGAACTAATTAAGCCTAACTAACCTAAGGACAGCACTCACATCAATGCCCGAGGTAGGATTCGAACCTGCGACCGTAGCGGTCGCTCGGCTCCAGACTGTAGCATCTAGAACCGCACGGCCACTCAGGCCGGCGCCCTATTGCCATAATATGATATGCATGCTGCATTGCAAAACACACATGGGCATTGCAACGTAGAGTAGTCAATACTATTATCATGTCAGACACTAATCTGATATCAGTCGATCATTAAAGTGACCCACAGTTACGATGTTTGCCAAGCAAAAACTGAGTTTTGCTTTAAATAATCGTCGGCAAAACTTCAAAAATGGGAAATAAAATCAGCTGCTGCTATAAGATCCTGTTGTTATCACAAATATGATGCTCATTTGTGCTTTGATCTGCATACCATGCTTGGTTGAAGACACAACAGGGCCACATATCAGTTATTTTCTGTATGTATAATGCTCTTAAAGTGTCACAATGTTGTTCCCTAGCCAAAAATGTCAGGAAAAATATGTCAGCACTGCAAAGATCTGCCATTTTGACATCATGTATCACAATGAATTTTTTCCCAGATACATGCATATTCTTTGAATTGGTTCCCAAAATATGACTGTTAACGCTGAAGTATGTATCCCAACACTGTTTCCATACCTAAACACTTACAAATAACATACTAAACTAAGACTTGACATTACATGTTTAGCTTAAAAGATCAATATCGTAAAACTAACCTGACCAGGCTTATAACTGCAAAAAATACATTTTAGCTCAAATACTATGCTCATCAGGCAAGCACACAAGGAAAATGGCAGTCTGTATTATTGGAAGAATGTAATTAATTAGGTCTGCTTTTGGTGTAAGGCACAATACACATTCCAGTTAAATATTTCCACACCTTGATCATCTCAAGCATAATTTTAGGAGGCACAAAGATAATGTATCATTTGATACATTAGAAAAATTTTACTGATGTTACAGAGTGAAAGATACTGCTTCTATTACAACAGGTTCAGGCCTACTAGAGATCAAGTGCAATGACAACTTTTGACAAAGGTTGCAATATTTTTGAATCACAACATTTGCAATTCGCAGCATTTTCAAATCGGAACTACAGTGCCAAGGCTCCATAAAATAATTGTAATCTGAGTTCCCTGTAATCAACTATTAAATGTCACCAAAATCTATTTAAAATGTGCACTGTGAAAACACAAACACCATACTAGAAAGGAAGGAAGGAAGAATGTGTTTTGAAGATTTTATTATGATGTAAAACATACACTCCATGTTTTTCATAATACACAATGACAACTTAAATGTTTACACACATCACAACTAAGGATGATGCCACATATGAATCATCTCCAAACAAGATGTGTGACAAAACATGGTTGGTATCTCAAAAGTATAATCTTTGATAACATTGTGTAGCATTTATCGAACACAAAAGACACACATGGGTTGCTCATTATGATATTCAAGTATGACTTCACATCTCGAAAATTGTGTTAGATGTAAGGTTTCGAGAAGACAACATACTTTTCAAGTACAATGGACTTTTATTTTAAATATTTCCACACCTAAATTGTTAGTGTTACTTATTAAAATACACACAGATCATCTATTGGCACTACTTAAATAAATTATATGTCAGTAGACAACTGTAGTTTGATTTATGTAAACAGCTTCAAATGCATCTAAAACCATAGTCTGGTTGCAAATCAATGTACCTGAGCACTACTGCTAATCTAACTTTCATCTTAAAATTCGCCAAAAATTGTCAATGCTGGTCCCATGTCTAAAACTTGCTGAAGTGTGCTATTCCTACCACACTTTGCAATTGCAGTAGACTTCCAAATTAAATATTCCTACACCTAAATTGTCTGTATAACTTATTAATATATGCACAGCTCGCTTACAGGCAACATTAAAATCATTTAGAGTACTCTTTCAAGTCTAACTTACAGTCTAAAGTACACTAAGAATTAGCAAAGTAAACAATGACAACAGTGCAACAAGCAATTCACATCTTGGAATGCATTTAGCATAGCAATATGATAAGAATGCCTACCAACCTCACAGCAAACACGTATTTAAATGACCTTAATGTGTACAAAGATCAGACTACAGTTGTCTGGAAAACATGTAATTCATTTAAGTAGTGCCAACAAACAAACTGCATGTATTTTAATAAGTAGTACAAACAATTTAGGTGTGGAAGTAGTGGACGGTTCAGTATGCTTGCAAAGTGTGTTTTCTGCTCGAAATCTTACATATAATGCCATTTTAGAGATGTGAAATTATACTTGTGTATTATGATAAGCTATCTATATGTGTTCTGTTCTCAATAAGTGAGAAGTAATTTTATCAAACAGTTTACTTTCGAAATATTGACTCTCCCTTGTTGCACTACCATCTTGTGAGATGTTCCATGTGTGTCATTGTCTTTAGTTGTGATACATATAATCGTAAGATAAGGTCTCGTTGTGTATTACGAAAAATATGCGGCTTAAGTTCTACATCATAATACAATAGTCCTCCTTCCTTCCTAGTATGGTGTTCGCTCAGTATGTTTATCTTTTGGCTATGTTATGGGAGTGAGTTTGGGTTTTCATATTGCGTATTTTTATTAGATGTTGGCGTCATTTATCAGTTGATCATAGGAAATACAGTCTATAATCATTTTAGAGAGCCTTGGGATCATAGTTCCGACTGGCAAATATGTAACCTTTGTCGAGAGTTGTTAGTGTACATAACCTCTGGAATGGCTCAATCATCTGTAATAAAAACAATAATTATCAATCAATATCGTCGATTATATTTTTTTAGTGTATAACGTATGCATTATCTTTCTCTGTCCTAAAATGGTGCTTGATAACAATTTAGATGTAGAAGTAATTAATTTCTTCCAGTAATTCAGTCTGCTTATCTGTCTGTGTGCTTGCCTGCCCAGTGTAGTATTTAAGCTAACTTGTATTTTGTGCCGTTACAAGCATAGTAACATCAGTTTTATGACATTTATCATTTGGGCAGATCATGCAATGCGAACTCTTTATTTGTCATGTTTTTTGTAATAATTTAGGCTGACAGATATGTGAGTATATGGTAAGCAGCATTGTGATACTCAATGTAAACATTGCGCTTTTTATCACTGCTAATGCGTTTTTGTAGATGTCTCAGAGGTGGAAAGACAAGGATAGGATCATAGCTGTGGAAAATAATGAATCTGAGTGGGTCACTATAATGTTAGTCTGACTTCGGTATGAGATGAGTTTTTATGTGGTAATAAGATTGTTTACTCTTGATGACAAGTGCACTTTAAGCTGTAGTGCCTATGTGTGTTCTGCAATGTGGCATGTACACCATATTATGCCGACTAGATGTGAGACTTGTCAGAACAAGCAAAAGTACTTGCTCAACGAGTCAATAATTTCAGAATCTCCAAGCTTGTATAAATCGACGACTTGATCAAAAACGCATGTGTTTTCTAAGATAATTTGAGGCTTGAAATCCGTAATCAATGTGTGCTGCCTGCCTACCTAACTTGTGAAACTTGACAGCAATTAAGTTGTGGAAAAGAATTAATTTGAGACTTTGTTCAAACTTTGCATGAATGGAAGTGCTGCTTTGTGTAATTTGTTGGATGAACATGACTCACAAATAGAATACTGAGTTTGGAGCACCCTGTAAAATCCTATGGAGTAATAAAAATTACACCCTTTACATAATTTTTTGATAAAAACGCCCGCGCGCGTGCTTGTGTGTGTGTGTGTGTGTGTGTGTGTGTGTGTGTGTGTGTGTGTGTACTTTTGTTGAGCCTCATTTTAATACTACACTGTGATTGGATGGAGTGGAGATGAGGGGGAGAATATAAAACAGAAGTTCATTAGTTCCACAGTATTGGATTTTTTTTATTTTCCACTATTTTGCATGTTTAAATTTTCGACCAGCATCATCTTGGATTTTTAAATTCCCTGCCAGGGCCATCTTGTATTTTGTTATAGGTGCTATATTTATGAAGCGATCACCTCTAGCACGTAGGAAAGCCCGTGTCTTGCACGTAGGTAACATGACGGGCAACCATACTCAATACAGCTGAAGTTCCCAGAATCAAAAAGTGAGCTGGTAACCCCAGGGTTGAAGCGGCAAATCGTGGGCCTCTGGGGCTGATTTTTTTGTTTTAACATAATTCTCTTTCTGGAGTTAGTCATCCTTCATGACCAAAAAAATCACTTTTACAGTACAGAAAGTCTACAATGCATTCCTAAGTGCATTCCCGTGTGCCGGCATTGAATTCTGCTTTGGAACTTCTCTGTTTTTCTGAGCGAGTGTTATTGAAATAGTGATCGGGAACTCGACCATTTAAGGAAGACTTTAGAGAAGATCTTGGAGCCCTCAGCTAGCTGGGGTTGGTGTTGGATGGAAGTGACGGACTTTGGCTTTGAACACTTTGGGACTTAACATCTGAGGTCATCACTCCCCTAGAACTTAGAACTATTTAAACCTAACTAACTTAAGGACTTCACACACATCCATGCCAGAGGCAGGATTCGAACCTGCGACAGTAAAACGGTCGCGCCGTTCCAGACTGAAGCGCCTAGAACCGCTCGGCTACATCGGCCAGTGACGGACTTTGTTGGAATTAATTCATACCAGTAAGTTTCATTTGTTGCCGTGCAAATATGATGCTGTTGTGAGACTTTTTCCTTTATTAACATGGAACTGGATTGCTGTTTTGTTGTATGGAGATTACAAACGGAAGTTGTCTGAGGGCTGTGTTTGAGATGTTTACGGTGAGCATATTCCAGTCGAGTGGTCCAGTCTCAGAATCTTTATGAAAATAGTTGGATTGCTACAGGACTTTTGATATTGACATTGTAGTAGTGAAAAGATGTACCTGTCTCGCGGGTCAAAGCGAGACTTGCGATCCTTATTTATACCGATTTGGTAGTGTAAAATTGATAACAATTAATATGGGTCCACCCATAAACATTTCCAATTAAATCCGCGAAGCAGTGCGTCACATAATTTGCCTCGCTCACCGCCCATCACCAACAGTAGGTGGATTCAGACCGCGCCGAGTGTAATTCTGCACGACGCTAGCGAAGCTTCGAGGAGTGGACGAAAGTGATATCTCAAGATTAACAGAGGAGACAGTGAATATGCAAAGAAGAGCGGCGCGTTCCGTCACGGGGTCGATGTGTGTTCCTCATGTAATGAGGACATTAACTTCAAGGTACTCGGTACTGGACTATCCAAAAAACATGCCTCAGTCCCTCTGTTTCTTAAGTCTTTTCTTAAGTTGAAGGAAATTATCATCATTAAGTGACTAAGAGCAAGTCACATGGAAACAATGAAAACAAAACACCTTTTAATGTTAATACCACGTCCAAATAGAGATTACAGTATAGATCAAGATGGACTCCTGCATTTTTATTGAAGCGTGTATATTATGAAAAACAAAGGGACAAAACACTACACCACGGGTGAGAAACCGCGGCCCATGATTTAGACTTTTAAACTCTTTAAAGTGAACAAATAAATGATAACTTCAGTACTTAATGTTACAGGTACAACCGTTGACTATGTGATCAGAGACCAAAAAGTTTTTGGATAAATATTTAAAAATGGATATTAACACACTAGAGTGAGCTGTCAGCGGCCAAAAAGTGGTAATTTACTCCCAGCTGATTGTTGAATTCGATTACCTACCTCACTGTAGTATTTTGCTTTTCTGCTCTTTCTCGCATTAACATTAATAAATAATTCTTGTGCTTTGCGGATGTACGTATTAAAAAACAGTAACTGTTGAAATTGAAGGTAATTTACAATGAATTAGCGTCAGCCACTTTGTTTTATAGGCGTTCAAGGTGCCTGACATGCCATTCTCAGATTTTACATACATTTGTGTTTCCTGAACATTGTTTCATTAATAATGGCATTGCAGAATTTTGCAACGGACGTTTATATGTCAGCTATTGTCAAACATCTTAAGTAAACATACAGTGTTCACGCCGCGAAAATAAAAGTAAAAATATGAAGATGGGGTCAACATAAAATGAATGTACTCTGAAAAACGCCTGTTTTGATGCAAATTTTGTTGGCGTGACGTGTCGGGAACGGGGTGCTATTCACATCGGGGGTTACCCCATAAACTTTAACGTGACGTTTATGTTTGTGGGTTAACCCACCTATGTGAGTACTTTTGAGTCTGTGCGCTACCAGTGCTCTTGTCGGGACACTTCACGAAGAATCCCTCAAGCTTAAGCTTAAGTAAGTATGTGAATCAGGCCCGCAGGTTACAAAAAGTTTCCCATCCCTTCACTACATAACGAACTCAAAAGTGTTGATTACTTCTCACTCCGATTAGTTCTAAGTTATTGAAACTGTTAATCCTGTTAATGTAGTTATAAATTCATTAGCCTGTGTGAAAATATTTGATGACTCTTTAAATGTGTACTTATCATGTGATTAGTTCCTTAATTTACCGGTTGATGAGAAAGCTTAAGTACGAATGACACAACGTTCAATATTTTCGTATTAGCGAGAACAACGTGTCCAAATATTAATGCTAAAAATTGAATTATATGCACACCCTGGCTGTAAAGTGTAACATATCGTTTCCTGGCCGTTGCCGTGTGCTCGTACTGTTTCTATTGTGTGCGATATGAGACTTTCGTTTTAGGTGGGTAAAGGGAGGAAATGGAATTTTGTTTAGCCTTGAACTGATGGACCGATCTTTCCCTAATCCTCCTAGATTGATAGTTAGCTGATTGCACGTTCCAAGGATCACTTGCGCGTAAATAGTAATGATGTAGAACGAGTGATTTTACATTCACATCACAGATATCTAAATAAGACTATGTGTTGTAACTTTAGAAGTTTGTTTTTGTATTTTCTTTTTGTAACAACATATGTGACTTAGTAATACTTGTTCCCCATATTTTGCACATTAGATTAATAGAAATTCTTCTACGGAATGGCAGGTACTGGGCAAACGATACCAGCTCAGGATCGAGTAATGCCCTCATGATAGTCAGTGTTTTGGAACATACGTTGCAGAGAAAGTTCTAAAAGTTCTCCCAGGAAGCAGTACTTTACAGAAGCATTGTAAGCGGAGCGTGAAATTGCCAATGAAAATTCTTACATTCTACTTCTGGTTCTGATTTGTATAAAAGACTGAATGTTGAATAATTTAATGGAGTGATCTGAAACTCGTGAAATCGAGAGCTGGGTGGGGGGGGGGGGGGGGGGGGAGCAGCTCTTAGTGTTGTGGGAAGTTTGTGTTTTAAAGTTATCATTAATCTCGGAATAGGAGGTTAGTGCTACTCCGTGATCAAAGACTTAGGTTTCCAATTCAGGGAGCCTACACAGCAGTGGAACAATAGAAAGTGCTTTCCCGTGTGCAGGCGTGAAATTCACGTTAGACACTTTGCTGTTTCTGTCTGTAAACTTTAGGATTCTGTGAGAGTGAACTCGTTCACTTGGAAGAGACCACTTGGTAAGTAGCTAGAAGTGGTGTTTAGTAAATGAGACAGAACTGACAAGGCTCATTTGAAGGAACTCAGTTGTTTTCGGTTCCTATGAAATTTGAGTCTACTGATATTGTGTTACTTTCTCGGTATTGACTTTGAACTGTTTTGTTGTATGGAGACTACGGGCGGAAGTTGTTGGTAGCTACTTGGAGGCCGTGTAGGAACTGTTAACGGAGTTCATTTTCTACGCCAGTGGTCGGATTTCTAAGTATTTCTGAAAGTAGCTGAATTCCTACAGAGCTAATTATTCTGACATTAGAACAGTGAGAAGTTCAGCCCTATCTGACAGGTCAAAGCGGAGGTAGCGACCCTTATTTAGACCAGTTTCACACGGATAGGACAATCGCCATGACTCACATGGATTATGGCTGCGGGAGTAGCAGTGATTTCGTGCGACGCCGCAGAAGCTCCGAAGACGTGTGAAAATAACGTTTCAAAGAAACCAGCAATTTTACCTTATGCTTCTGAATCTTGCACTTCGTTGTATGCGCCACTGTCTCATAATATAAATAATAATGTAATAAGTATGTAAAATAATTGTTCAACAAGTGCTAGAAAACACAGAGATGTTCATCAGACTTCAGTGACAGTTGTTGCTACAGACTTATAACATGCTCCTGTGCACATCTCGCAAAATGGTAACTGGGCCATGAATTAGCACTTCATGAACCCGCCAGGTTAGCCGAGGGCGCTAATGCGCTGCTTCCTGGACTCGGGTAGGCACGCCGGCCCCATGTCGGATCCGCCCGGTGGATTGACGACGAGGGCCAGAGTGCCAGCCAGCCTGAAAGTGGTTTGTAGGCGGTTTTCCACATCCCACTAGGTGAATACTGGGCTGGTCCCCACAATCCGCTTCAGTTACACGCCTCGCAGACACCTGAAAACTTTTGCAGTATTTCATGCCTTACACTAGACGCAGGCAGCTGCACTAATTCTGTCCCAGGGGATATGGGGTGGCGACAGGAAGGGCATCCAGGCACCCTCTGGCACGGACATCGCCAAATCACAGTAACAAGGCCGACCCCACACTGAAGTGGGACAAAGGATCTAGAATGTGAAGATGAAGTAATAGTTCACAGGAAGTTGAATTCACACATTTTCACCGGATTAAGCCAGCCGTTGTGGCCAAGTGGTTCTAGGCGCATCAGTTTGGAACCACACTGTTGCTACAGTCGCAGGTTCGAATCCTGCCTCGGGCATGGATGTGTGTGCTGTCCTTAGGTTAGTTAGGTTTAAGTAGTTCAAAGTTCTAGGGGACTGGTGACCTCAGAAGATAAGTCCTATAGTGCTCAGAGCCATTTTTTCACCAGATTAACACACTGTGCTCAACTTTACATACCCAGGAAAGTCGGTGCATCTGACAGAGAAGAGTCGGCTGCTGTAGTGTGTTCTCGGACATGACAGTTAAGCAGTGATCGTGATTGGTGTGACCAGTGCTAGCTGTTAGGGCATGCAACTTCTACAGGGCTGCCCTAATTGAGTCACCCATTGCTTACGTTTGTGTAACACAACGAGGTAGATGTTGAGACAAGTGCACTGAGTTGAAAAAAATCTGCTTAGTCGACCTGTGTCAAATGATTTTTTATTTGCTGTTGCTATTTGATCTCATTGTTTTATTGTTATTAACTTCTGTATGCCGCAAAGTGTACATACAGTTGGTTTTACTGTGGATTTTGTTTCTATTGTATATCCTGTCTAGTATCAAATGAGTTCTTGGCTTTGTTTTGGGGCATTTTAGAATTCGGTTCTGAGGTAAGATCTTTTATTGGGTATTCTCGTATTTTCCTTTTACTGTGTGTTTTTATTTGTGTTTATTTATTAATTCCCCTTTCATTGCACGTCTGAATGAATTCAGAGACGCTGATTAATTGATATTCTCTTCTATTGTACAAGGTATTGATGTGCTGTTATATTGGCATGTTCCCCCTTTACTATATACAGTAAGTGGTTTAGTGCAGAGGAGCAAGTTATTTAAAGGTGTATTACCTCGTATTCAACTTTATTAATCTTTCGCTTATCTGAGAGCTGAGTTCTTTTGTTGTTTCTTATAGTGTGTGCATTCTGAATGATTTATCCTTTTAACGAAGTTAATTACTCGCATGTCGTCAACAAGCGTGCCGAGGTGAATACATCGCTTCCTGTCAGATCTCCGAAATTAAGGACTTTCGGGGCGTAACCTGTGTTGGGATGGGTGACCGTCCGGGTACATTGCACCAGTGCCGGCCGCTGTGGCCGAGCAGTTCTAGGGGCTTCAGTCTCGACCCGGGTGACCGCTACGGTCGCAGGTTCGAATCCTGCCACGGGTATGTATGTGTGTGATGTCCTTAGGTTAGTTAGGTTTAAGTAGATCTAAGTTCCAGGGGACTGATAAGCTCAGAAGTTAAGTCGCATAGTGCTCACAGTCATTTGAACCATTTGATCATCAGTCTTTGCGCCAATCTCCACTCATCATGACGGGGCAATGAAAGTAATTCGAAGTCGTCCGGAGGTTAACGGATTACCGACAGTCGTGAATCTTACGGCAAAAACGAGCGATGGGAGCGGCAAGGTGTAATGCCGTTTGCAGATTTCGGACGCGCATGCCGAAGAGTTTGGAGCGCGGCGGACTCGGGAGCCCCGCCGGCGGCCAGTGGCTCGGCGCCCGCCTCCACGTGCCGCGGCGGCCAACTCCCGCCTCCCGCCTCCCGCCCCCCGCCGCGCCACGCCTAGTATCGACTGCTCCCTGACTCCGCCGCTCCACCAGCGCAATTGGGGGGCGGCCGGCCCGCCAGCAGCTGCGGCGGCGCCTCTGACGTCCGGTGGCGATCAGCCCAGCCACACCCGTCATACGCGATGCAGTCGCCACTGACGGTTGACACCCCTGCAGATTACCACTGCGTACTTCTGTTCCAACCCTCTGATAGACTCTTTTTCCTGCCATGGGTCAGCCCTGGCCATCATTCTGTTTCATTTCTATGTCCATGGGAGAACGCACACTCTAGAGTCAGTTGGAGCATACTGTTGGAAATTTAAAAGATGCTTCTATAGAGTAGAAAGATACACTACTGGCCACTAAAATTGCAAGAATAAATGATAAACAGGTATTCATTGGACAAATATGTCATACTAGAATTGATATGTAATTACATTTTCAGGCAATTTGGGTTCATAGATCCTGAGAAATCAGTACCCGGAACAACCACCTCTGGCGGTAACAACGGCCTTGATACGCCTGTGCATTGAGTCAAACACAGCTTGGATGGCGTGTACAGGTACAGCTGCCCATGCAGCTTCAACACGGTACTTCAGTTCAGCAAGATTGGTGGCTGGCGTATCGTGGCGAGCCAGTCGCTCGGCCACCATTGAGCAGGCGTTTTCAGACGGTGAGAGATCGGGAGAATGTGCTGGCCAGGGCAGCAGTCGAACATTTTCTGTATCCAGAAAGGCCCGTACGGGACTTGCAACATCCGTTATCCTGCTGAAATGTAGGGTTTCGCAAGGATCGAATGAAGGGTAGAGCCACGGGTCGTAACACATCTGAAATGTAACGTCCACTGTTCAAAGTGCCGTCAATGCGAACAATGGGTGACCGAGACGTGTAAACAATGGCACGCCATACCATCACTCCGGGTGATACGCCAGTGGGGCGATGAGGAATAACCGCTTGTAACGTGCGTTCACCGCGATGTCGCCAAACACGGATGCGACCATCATGATGCTGTAAACAGAACCTGGACTCATCTGAAAAAATGACGTTTTGCCATTCGTGAACCCACGTTCGTCGTTGAGTACACCATCGCAGGCGCTCCTGTCTGTGATGCAGAGTAAAGGGTAACCGCAGCCATGGTCTCCGGGCTGATAGTCCATGCTGCTGCAAACGTCGTCAAACTGTTCGTGCAGATGGTTGTTGTTTTGCAAACGTCCCCATCTGTTGACTCAGGGATCTATACGTGGCTGCGCGATCTGTTACAGCCATTCGGATAAGATGCTTATCATCTCGACTGCTAGTGATACGAGGCCGTTGGGATCTAGCACGGCGTTTCGTATTGCCCTCCTGAACCCACTGATTCCGTATTCTGCTAACAGTCATTGGATGTCGACCAACGCGACCAGCAATGTAGCGATACGATAAACCGCAATCGCGATAGGCTACAATCCGACCTGTATCAAAGTCGGAAACGTGATGGTACGCATTTCTCCTCCGTACACGAGGCATCACAACAACGTTTCACCAGGCAACGCCGGTCAAATGCCGTTATTGTATGAGAAATCGGTTGGAAATTTTCCTCGCGTCAGCACGTTGTAGGTGTCGCCACCGGCGCCAACCTCGTGTGAATACTCTCAAAAGATAATGATTTGCATATCACAGCATCTTCTTCCTGTCGGTTAAATTTCGCGTCTGTAGCGCGCCATCTTCGTGGTGTAGCAGTTTTAATGGCCAGTAGTGTAGCTTAATGAAAGAGATCTGCAGAAAGTAGAAAGTGACGGAGTGGAGAGTGAGGAGCCAGAAGAGGCGAGCACTGGAAGGGATGTACGGCCACGATGCTCACCGCCACCGAAGCTGTTGACCGTACAGGACGAGCATTAATAAAACCGACCAACTGTACGCGTGGATTCTTCATTGGAAATGGAGCAACAAAGGCTCTGTGAACATATGCCCGGCAATGGACGGGGTCCCTGCAACGATAAAAAATCGTCCGGGGTCACAGTACAGACCTGTAGCGCATCCATGGCACAACAGATGTTCAAAGTGGCCTCAATGGGATTTCAGGTGATAAGGATAGTAGCGGTTGTCAAGTAGTATAGGTACAATTGTACTTTGAGTTACACCATGTTGGCCGGCCACTTTTCTGGAACCCAATATCCTGTACACCCTGGCGCTCCAAATCAAGTGTACGAACAGTCCGGTGCCTCCCTCTATGCTTGTCATTCTGGAAGGACCCGTGATCACACAAAAGCCCAAAAGGGGCTTGAGATGTTGTAAGATGTGGCTGGTGTCTGTGAAGGTACTTGTTTTAGTATAGCCTTGCTGCCTTTCCACCGTTTTCATATGCTTGGCCGTCTAGAAACACCACCTCGGCTCGCCTGACAAGAATACCGGACCATTCTGCTACTTACAGTATGCTGGGTCAGTCACACAGCCCGCGACACACAAGGAACACACAGCACGTGGCCATCTAATTTGGCAACAATGTATTTCCCAACACATGTTAATAGGACATTTTTTCCTCCATTTCCAGTGACGAATTCGCTCCTGCGGTTTGTCGGTGTTATCAACTGGTACTGCGAACGGCTGAAAGCAAGCGGAAACTACAGATGTAATTTTTCTCGAGGGCATGCAGTTTTACTGTATGGTTAAATTATGATGCCGTTCTCTTGGGTAAAATATTCCGGAAGTAAAATAGTCCCATATTCGGATGGAAATGGAAGAGCATATACATGAAGATGAAATGGGAGATACGATACTGCGTGAAGAATGTGACAGAGAACTGAAAGACCTGAGTCGAAACAAGGCCCCAGGAGTACATTACATCCCACTGGAACTACTGACGGCCTTGGGAGAGCCAGTCCTGACAAAACTCTACCATCTGGTGAGCAAGATGTATGAGACAGGCGAAATACCCTCAGACTTCAAGAAGAATACAATAAATTATGCTTATCCATTACGGATATTTTAGAGCCGTGACTGTATATTGAATGTAAATAAGTTATATAGAAATGCAACCAGTCTTTTTTTTTAATAATAATGCTTTATTCCATGAACCGGTACTCGAACCTTTTCAGTTTCATCTTCAGATGGTTTCGGGAGGATCCGGGAAGTTACATCATTACTGGTAGCAGCATAATGCTGGGTGCTGGTTCTATGGCAGAAAGATGGGTCACACTTTAATGTATCGCCATGACTATAGCTTATCTGTGCATATGGATGTAAATTTAGTTTTTACTTACTGCGACAGTATGGGCGGCTTTTTTCGGTTAGTGTCCATCTGTCTGCCTCCATTTTGATCTCCAGAACACTTTCACACAAACTATATTAATTTATTCTTTGTCAGTGACACTGTTCCAGCATCCAGCATGCGCTTTACAACTGTTGCTTGTAACAAAGATCTTGACAGAAAGATATAGCATAGGCCTACTTTGTACATAGATGTAATTTGTTGTTCTTTACATGTATTAAAATATTTGATCTTATATCGACTTTAATACATGTAAAGAACAACAAATTACATCTCTGTAAAAAGTAGGCCTATGCTATATCTTTCTGTCAAGATCTTTGTTACAAGCAACAGTTGTAAAGCGCATGCTGGATGCTGGAAAAGTGTCACTGCCAAAGTTTAAATTAATGTAGTTTGTGTGAAAGTGTTCTGGAGATCAAAATGGATGCAGACAGATAGACACTAACCGAAAAAAGCCGCCCATACTGTCACAGGAAGTAAAAACTAAATTTACATCCATATGGACAGATAAGCTATAGTCATGGCGATACATTAAAGTGTGACCCATCTTTCTGCCATAGAATCAGCACCCAGCATTATGCTACTACCAGTAATGATGTATCCAGAATGAGATTTTCACTCTGCAGCGGAGGGTGCGCTGATATGAAACTTCCTGGCAGATTAAAACTGTGTGCCCGACCGAGACTCGAACTCGGGACCTTTGCCTTTCGCGGGCAAGTGCTCTACCACTTGCCCGCGAAAGGCAAAGGTCCCGAGTTCGAGTCTCGGTCGGGCACACAGTTTTAATCTGCCAGGAAGTTTCAGTAATGATGTAACTTCCCGGATCCCCCCGAAACCATCTGAAGATGTACCTGAAAAGGTTCGAGTACCGGTTCATGGAATAAAGCATTATTATTCAAAAAAAATTACTGGTTGCAGTTCTATATAACTTATTTACAAAGAATATAACAATTTCAATCCCAAAGAAAGCAGGTACTGCTAGACATGAAAGTTACCCAACTATCAGTTTAATAAGCCACAGCTGCAAAATACTAACGTGAATTCTTTACAGACGAATGGAAAAACTGGTAGATGCCGACCTCGGGGAAGATCAGTTCGGATTCCGTAGAAATATTGAAACA
The DNA here is from genome assembly GCF_023897955.1 of Schistocerca gregaria. Classification (NCBI taxonomy): domain Eukaryota; kingdom Metazoa; phylum Arthropoda; class Insecta; order Orthoptera; family Acrididae; genus Schistocerca; species Schistocerca gregaria. Next base: position 670,296,823 of record NC_064924.1, on the reverse strand, counting down.
CCTGAGGAAATACTGACCTTACGACTTATCTATGAAGAAAGATTAAGGAAAGGCAAATCTACGTTTCTAGTATTCGTAGACTTAGAGAAAGCTTTTGACAATGTTGACTGGAATACTCACTTTCAAATTGTAAAGGTGGCAGGGGTAAAATACAGGGAGCGAAAGGCTATTTACAATTTGTACAGAAACCAGATGACAGTTATAAGATTCGAGGGACATGAAAGGGAAGCAGTGGTTGGGAAGGGAGTAAGATGGGGTTGTAGCCTATCCCCGATGTTATTCAATCTGTATATTGAGCAACCAGTAAAGGAAACAAAAGAAAAATTCGGAGTAGGTATTAAAACCCACGGAGAAGAATGTGGTTCATGGTGTGGGTTCCTGTAGTCATGTCCTAGTTCGTGAACCACGGGCAACGTATGAGTGGCCAAGTAAGTGGTCCCAACAGTCTGGACACCAGTTACTTTGGAATAAGGCAGGGCATCTCGGACATATTCTGAGTCGTGGTCACCTTTGTGCTCATACGGCAAAGACTACCAAATCCACCGGTTAGTCCCTCAGCCGTTAGGGGTAAAACTCAAAGGGACTCGGGGCAAGTAAGGCTAGCAACCTTCTTCCCCGATACTTTAAATATGATGCTGGCAACAATCAGAGCAAAATACCTCGGACCTTTGGAGGTGACGGAGTCCCACCGCTAACTGACAAACCAGGGACTCCTAAGATACGACTTGTCAAACAAATGGTAATGAGATGGGGAGCTATTAATATCAATGGGGGCTACTCTGGGAAGAAGGTAGAGCTGGCAGAGGCTTCAGGTAAGATGGGCTGGACGTGTTAGCTGTTAGTGTCATTCGGGTAAGGGGTGAGAAAGAAGAGGAAGTGGGAGAATACAAGGTCTACCTATCAGAAGTCAAAGCAGGAATAGCAAAATTGGGTGTAGGGCTTTACATCAGGAAAGAAATGGAACCCAGCGTAGTTGCAATAAGGTATGTAAACGAACGACTGATGTGGATAGCATTGACAGTGCCTAGCAAGAAAATTAGGATTGTGTCACTATATTCGCATTGTGAAGGGACAGATCAAGATACGATGGATAGTTTTTATGGGGCACTCAGTGATGTAGTTGTTAGAGTAAAGGACAAGGACAGTGTTCTGCTTATGGGTTATTTTAACGCCAGGATTGGAAATCGAACAGAAGGGTATGAAAAGGTTATGGGTAAATTTGTAGAGGATATGGAGGCCAACAGGAACGAGAAACAACTCTTGGATTTCTGTGCCAGTATGGGCTTAGTAATCACAAACTCCTTTTTTAAACATAAGAACTTTCACCGGTATACTTGGGAAGGCAGGGGAACCAGATACGACATTGACTATATAATAACAGATCAGGAATTCAGGAAGGCTGTGAGGGACAGACGTGTATTCAGAGGATTCTTTGATGACACTGATCATTATTTAATCTGCAGTGAAATTGGGATTGTGAGGCCGAAATTGCAGGTGGTCAGTTCCATATGTAGGAGGATAAGAGTGGAGAAGCTTCAGGATAAGGAAATCAGCGATCTCAGAAAGGTACCAGTTAGTTGAATGTAGTCAATTACAGTCACTGGAAAAGAAATGAACTATGTACAGGGACGCAGTACTGGAAGTGGCTAAAAAATATCTTGGGACAGTAGTGTGTAAAAGTAGGGTGAAGCAAACAGCTTGGTGGAATGACACAGTCAAGGCAGCCTGTAAAAGGAAAAAGAAGACGTACCAAAAATGGCTACATACTAGAACACAGGTAGACAGAGAAAGTTATGTTGAAGAAAGAAACAAAGCCAAACATATAATTGCAGCATCGAAGAAGAAATCTTGGGAAGACTTTGGAAACAAGTTGGAGACTATGGGTCAAGCTGCTGGAAAACCACTCTGGAGTGTAATTAGCAGTCTTCGAAAGGGAGGTAAGAAGGAAATGACAAGTATTTTGGACAGGTCAGGAAAACTGCAGGTGAATCCTGTGGATGCCTTGGGCAGATGGAGGGAATATTTTGAAGAGTTGCTCAATGTAGGTGAAAATACGATCAGTAATGTCTCAGATTTCAAGGTAGAATGGGATAAGAATGATGATGGAAATAGGATCACATTTGAGGAAGTGGAGAAAATGGTCAATAGATTGCAGTGCAGTAAAGCAGCTGGGATGGATGAAATTAAGTCAGAACTCATCAAATACAGTGGAATGTCAGGTCTTAAATGGCTACACAGGATAATTGAAATGGCGTGGGAGTCGGGACAGGTTCCATCAGACTGGACAAAAGCAGTAATCACACCAATCTTTAAACATGGAAACAGAAAAGATTGTAACGACTGCAGAGGTATCTCTTTAATCAGCGTTGTGGGTAAAGTCTTCTCAGGTATTGTTGAAAGGAAAGTGCGAGTATTAGTTGAGGACCAATTGGATGAAAATCAGTGTGAGTTTAGGCCTCTTAGAGGTTGTCAGGACCAGATCTTTAGCATACGGCAAATAATGGAGAAGTGTTACGAGTGGAACAGGGAATTGTATCTATGCTTTGTAGATCTAGAAAAGGCATATGACCGGGTTCCTAGGAGGAAGTTATTGTCTGTTCTACGAGATTATGGAATAGGAGGCAAACTTTTGCAAGCAATTAAAGGTCTTTACATGGATAATCAGGCAGCAGTTAGAGTTGACGGTAAATTGAGTTCATGGTTCAGAGTAGTTTCAGGGGTAAGACAAGGCTGCAACCTGTCTCCACTGTTGTTTATATTATTTATGGATCATATGTTGAAAACAATAGACTGGTTGGGTGAGATTAAGATATGTGAACACAAAATAAGCAGTCTTGCATATGCAGATGACTTAGTTGTGATGGCAGATTCGATTGAAAGTTTGCAAAGTAATATTTCAGAGCTAGATCAGAAATGTAAGGACTGTGGGATGAAGATTAGCATCTCCAAAACGAAAGTAATGTCAGTGGGAAAGAAATATAAACGGATTGAGTGCTAAATGGGAGGAACAAAGTTAGAACAGGTGGACAGTTTCAAGTACTTAGGATGCATATTCTCACAGGATGGCAACATAGTGAAAGAACTGGAAGCGAGGTGTAGCAAAGCTAATGCAGTGTGCGCTCAGCTACGATCTACTCTCTTCTGCAAGAAGGAAGTCAGTAACAAGACTAAGTTATCTGTGCACCATTCAATCTTTCGACTAACTTTGTTGTATGGGAGCGAAAGCTGGGTGGATTCAGGTTACCATATCAATGAGGTATGAAAGTAGCTAGGATGATTGCAGGTACTAGTAAATGGGAACAATGGCAGGAGGGTGTCCACAATGGGGAAATCAAAGAAAAACTGGGCATGAACTCTATAGATGCAGCAGTCAGGACGAACAGGCTTAGATGGTGGGGTCATGTTATACGCATGGGAGAAGCAAGGTTTCCCAAGAGAGTCATGGATGGGTTCAGCAGTAGAGGGTAGGAGGAGTCGGGTCAGACCAAGGGGAAGATACCTGGATTCGGTTAAGAATGATCTTGAAGTAATAGGTTTAACATCAGAAGAGGCACCAATGTTAGCACTGAATAGGGGATCATGGAGGAATTTTATAAGGGGGCTATGCTCCAGAATGAACGCTGAAGGGCATAATCAGTCTTAAATGATGATGATGAGGAGGAGGAGAAGAAATAAAATCTTTGAGGTTCGCCAATGACATTGTAATTCTATCAGAGACAGCAAACGACTTGGAAGAGCAGTTGTACGGAATGGACAGTGTCTTGAAAGGAGGATATAAGATGAACATCAACAAAAGCAAAACGAGGATAATGAAATGTAGTCGATTTAAGTCGGGTGATGCTGAGGGAAATAGATTAGGAAATGAGACGCTTGAAGTAGTAGTGGAGGTTTGCTATTTGGAGAGCAAAAGAACTTTTGATGGTCGAAATAGAGAGGACATAAAATGTAGACTGACAATGGCAAGGAAAGCGTTTCTGAAGAAGAGAAATTTGTTAACATCGAGTATAGGTTTAAGTGTCAGGAAGTCGTTTCTGAAAGTATTTGTATGGAGTGTAGCCATGTATGGAAGTGAAACATGGACGATAAATAGTTTGGACAAGAAGAGAATAGAAGCTTTCGAAATGTGATGCTATAGAAGAATGCTGAACATTAGATGGGTAGATCACATAACTAATGAAGAGGTATTGAATAGAATCGGGGAGAAGAGGAATTTGTAGCACAACTTGACTAGAAGAAGGGATCGGTTGGTAGGACATGTTTTGAGGGATCAGGAGATCACCAATTTAGTACTGGAGGGCAGCGTGGAGGGTAAAAATCGTAGAGGGAGACCAAGAGATGAATACACCAAGCAGATTCAGAAGGATGTAGGTTGCAGTAGGTACTGGGAGATGAAGAAGCTTGCACAGGATAGGGTAGCATGGAGAGCTGCATCAAACCAGTCTCAGGACTGAAGATCACAACAACAACATCAACGATCATCCGGTGTATGAAGACTAATATCTAAGGCCATATACAGGGGTGCAAGAGACATTATAACTGGAGGAGGAAGAATAAAGACAATAAAATACAGGTATGGTCAAGCAGTTCTGGCGGATTTATAAGGACAGCTGCAGAAGATGTTGAAGACTATTGCAATTAGGGGCGAGAAGTATGGAATAAAGGTAAATATAACAAAGACAAAAGTGGTGACAATAAAAAAAAAGGAAGCGACGTTAAAATATTTTTAGACGGAAAAAAGAAGGACTAAAATCCTTTCTGTACCTGTTAAGTTTAATGATATGTAACTTAAGCTGTAATGTAGAAATAAGGATGAGGATGTCTATCGGAAAAAGAGTATTCGAAAAGCTGAAGCAGGTACTGTTAGCTACAAGAATTCTTACGGATTTTAGGAAAATATCTGCTAAATGTTACATCTGTAGTGCAATGTAACATAATAGTGAATCATGGACAGTTAAAGGATAGTAATAAGACATTTAGAAAGTTTTGAAATGTGGCTATGCAGAAGAATGCTTAAACTGGAGTGGACTGAGAGACTTAAGGATGAAGTTGAATAGAAAATACGGGGAAAAGGAACGTTATTAGAATTTATCAGGAAGAGAAAAGAATCACGTCTGAGACAAAGAATTATATGGGGAATAGCTCAGGGAATCAGAGGAAGAGGTAGGAAAAGAACTGGAATGAGAGACGACGTTAGAAATGGACGATCATACAAACAGATGAGAAACGCCCAGAACGACACACAAAAAACGGTGGAGACCCTGCAGCTGAAACATGTTATAAACATACAGGGACGAAAGACGAAGAAGAAGAAAACAACGAAGGAGCCACTCCAGCTACTAGCCCCATGAAAATCCAGTATGTAGTCGACCTGCCTTTAATACGTCAGAACAAAGGTATCAAACATTGTGAAAGTAAACTCTCAAGTGACCTCATCATACTTACAGAGTGCTTTTGCAAAATGCAAACTCCAACCAAACCCCAGTAAGCAGAGTAAACAGCGTTCCACCTCCATAGTAAGTAGCATAGAGGAATTTAGACGTGTTACTTCACTGGATCGAAGTATGTCATAACTACGTTCCTACACATGTAGGTGCAGCCCTTGATCGACGCTGTATTCTAAGCAGCGCTGCAACTACGTCAGATGTACGCCTGGATGAGGCTATGACGGAAGCAACTGGCAAAGTCAGATCTACTCCTACTCAGTTGTAGCCTGTCTGTACAATAATTCTTTTCCGGATCTCAGAAGGAAAGCTAAAAAGTTGCAAACTGAGTCGCAGGAGAATTCATTTCTAAGTAGCGCTTTCCAGAATCTACCAGTTATAAGCCTGAAGTCATGCAAGCCATCCTGGGTCGATCTTCTACTCACAGGTGTTTTCGAGCTCAGTGAGAAGCGAAAAATACGCTGGAACGGATATCCACCACGAACTCCCACCTAATTCAAAACTCAAAACCCAACGACCAACATTCCAGGGTTTGATGTTCCCCTCGCGAATGATCAAGACTCAAACAAATCCGAACAAGACAAGGGAGATGTGACTACGTACGGAAAAAGTGGGGAGTGCTGCGAGTGACCGTGCTGGGGAAGAACATACAAGAGGACCTGTTACAGAGAACGGCCCGGTTTCTGCGTTTAGAGGAGATTTGCAAGATTGAACGCAGTGATACCAAGTGCTGCTATCTGGTTGTAAAATTTAGAGAGTAACCTGTAAATTCAATGTGTATGCAGTATGTGTGTATATTCTGTAACGCCATACGGTAATAATATTAATTTCACCGCTCATAGTGGCAAAAATACAGACAATAAACTTGGAAGTCAGACAGGTCAGACAACAGGAGCTTACTCAGATTTGGTGCTTTGGAAGAAAGGTGAAGAGTAGATAGAACGGGTAACAAATGAAGTAGCACAGATTATAACCGAGGGTAAAAGTGATTTATGGGACGACTTGACTAAAAGAAGGAATAGGATGACATGCAACAAATAGAGGAGTCAAGGAATAGTCAGTTTTTTTAACGGAGAGATCTATACGGTCTAAAAGATTAGAGGGAGGCCAAAGCTTCACTATAGTAACCAGTTTAATATTGACGTGGGTTGCAGTAGTTATCCAGGGATGAAGAGGCTTGCGCAGAACAGACCATCCTTCGGAATGAAGACCACAACAACAACCGTTCGACACATTAAGCAGTTCATTCTACAACCGTTCGAAGGACCAAGGAACCCACCGCGCTAGTTCCGTATATTTTTTTACCATAGCTGATATATTCTTAATAATAAGAGTATTTCATGGCTTCAACAGTCTATTACTGTGTTAAGCATGTTGTCTGGCAAGTTTTTGCACTTGGTGACTGATGAAAACTGTATTGGATGATAGACGCACATGTATTTGACAAATGCAGCAACTAAAATCAATTGTGGAAAAAAAAGAGACGCATCACGAACGAATTATACGAATGGGACGGAAAACGGTAGGTGTGATGTACATGTATGACACACAAAAGTTATACGAGTAATTTCAGAAAAACTAGATTATTTATTCGAGAGAAAGAGGTTCATAAAGTGAGCACATCAATAACACGTTCGTCCACCTCTGGCTCTTATGAAAGAGGTTACAGGGCTTTGGCATTGATTAATGGATGTCCTCCTGAAGGATATCGTGCCAAATTCTGTCCAATTGGCGTGCTACGCCGTCAAAATCCCGAGCTGGTCTGAGACCCTTCCCCATAATGCTCCAAACGTTCTCATTTGTGGAGAGATCTGGTGACCCTGCTGGCCAAGATAGGGTTTGTCAGTCACGAAGACAACCAGAAACTATCGGGCGGGCATTATCTTGCTGAAATATAAGGTCAGGCTGGCTTGCCATGAAGGGCAGCGAAACGGGGCGTAGAATAATATCGACTTAATGCTGAGCTGTAAGGTTGCCACGAATAAGTACCAAAGGGATCCTACTGTGAAAAGTGGCACCCCACACTATCTCACCTGGTTGTCGGGCCGTAGGGCAGATGAGTCAGGTTGTTATCCCACCTCTGTCCGGGGCGTCTCCAGATGCCTCTTCGGCTTGGAATCTCACTGACTCGACTAGGTTTTCAGTGACGAGTCTCGATTCAAACTGAGCCCGGACGACGAGCGAAGACCTGTCTGGAGGCGCCCTGGACAGCTGTGGGATACCAAACTGATTGTGGTCCGCCACACGGCCCCACAAATAGGAGTGATGGGTGGGGTGCTATTTCTTTTCATAGCAGGACCCGCGGCACTCTTACGGCGGTGAATGTGTGGTGTGGGATTCTGGAGGCCAGAATTATAGGCCCCTATTTCATCGAGGGAAATCCTAACGGTAGGAAGTACATCACATTCCTGCAAGAAACATTAGGTCTGTTATTGGGGCCGGCCATTGTGGCCGAGCGGTTCTAGGCGCTTCAGTCCGGAACCGCGCTGCTGCTACGGTCGCAGGTTCGAATCCTGCCTTGGGCATGGATGTGTGTGATGTCCTTAGGTTAGTTAGGTTTAAGTAGTTCTAAGTTCTAGGGGACTGATGACCTCAGACGTTAAGTCCCATTGAACCATTTTTTTCTGTTATTGGAAGAAATACTTCTAGAAACAAGGAACAGAATGTGGTATCAACACGATGGGTGTCCGCCACATTTTTAGCTGATGGCTATAAATGAGTTGCAGAGAGAATTCCCAAATCGTTGGATTGGACGTGGAGGACATGTGTCGTGGCGGGCTCGTTCGCCAGACTTGTCGCCTCTGGATATTTTCTTGTGGGGATTCCTAAAAGACATTGTTTATAAAGACGTTCCAACTACACCTGAAGGTCAGCGAGAGAGAATTGTCAGAGCATGTGCTTTGATAAGTGCCGAAGTGATAAGGAATACCACACAATCCGTGATAAGAAGATTGCAGCACTCCATAAATGCCAATGGTCATCGCTTCGAACACCTTCTGTAAATGGACATTCATGCCATCTTTTTGACCTTTGTTGACCTTCAAATACCTTACTATTACACAGCACTGGATTCGTCTCGGTAGCCACTATCAGAAAATAAGTACCAAACTATAGCATCCCCTTTAAAAAAAAAAAAAGCAAAGTTGACCATATCTCTGACGTGATTCCACCTAGCAACAAAAAACCAACGTCATAGTATGGCCTGAGTTGTCCCGTCCTATGAAAGATTAGTCCCATAAACTTTTCAGCTAGTATTATGCATACGGAGTTATTCTAGGAAAAGAATAGCATAGTTCCAGCGTAAGGTTCCTCCATAATTATATCATTTATAGGTGGGATTTTTTCATACATGGACATTGGCAATTTGGGAGAAATCTGATCAAATTTTTTTTTGCGAATTGGTCAGTTGCAGATTATAGACAGGGCAATATTGAGATTTGCTGTTGAACAGAGCGTTAGCCGAGCAGTATATAAGACGCAGATTTGGAGCTACGCTACTTCTCTGCAAGCAGTGGGTACAGTGGGTCATACACTAGTGGACATATAACAAGATCTCGTCAGAATAGCAACTTACGTCGCATCTGCTATCTGCTACATAATTATGTCTGTCATTTCCAGTTAACATTTTACATCTACTGATCAATACTCCACAACTCCTCGCATTCCTGGAGCTCCTACATATCCTCTGCAATTCAGTAAATCGTTTCCCTCTCTAATCACAAATCTCGTCATTCGCAGCTCTATGTAAGTCATATTTCTTCTTGACTGCATGTCTACAGTTTCTACGTCCTTTCCCGAAATAATTTCATCCGCCTTACAAACACTAAATCCGATTTAATATGTATCATTCTTGGCATTTGTAGTGGCTGCTGTCGCTTCCTTGGTCCACCCTCATTCTTTCTTCATCCCCATTTCACTCCTGAGTGTTTCTGTTTAGGAATGCATTGCCTTACCTGTCTTTTCACCAACTTGGTGAACGCAACTTCCTATGCTGTTATCGCCAACATCTCGTTACTACAATAACAGCATAGTCATATGCAAGAAGAGACAGCTATCGTTCATCATCTCTTTGTAATTTTTATTGAAGACATGGACTGCGTTTATAAATTCATCAATGTATTATATTTCGTAGCATAACTTGACAGCCCGCACTATCGTTTCAAAATACGTTCGACACTGTAAGCACCATGCCCAGAGCTTGGTCACAACCGCTGCTGACCCATCTCCCGATGATAAAATAAAATAAAAAAGTTGAAAGCTGGTAGAGATTTAGAGAACGACCGAGAAAATTATTCTCCACGCTACACAGAGAGCCTTAGAAATGGCACTAGAGTATGGTAGACAGGAAGCGGCGAGGCACCATCTCAAGTCAGATGCGAAAACAATTGGAAAGAGCGAAAATTTGTGAATGGGAATTATGAACAGATCGTACAGGGCCTTGTCGACCAACAGCCCATATGGTCTGTATTTCCGTGGTAGATAATCTTGTTTTCCTTTACTAGATGCAGCAACTCTCCCTATTCCAAATGAAGCAATGTAACCTAAGTGCGAAGCGTATATTTCGCGTTTGCTGCTTCGTTTATTACAGCCTCACAGTGATCGACATTCAAAGAACGAAAAAAAAAATCACGGTATCGTTGCGACCACTGCTTGTTCGAGTATGTTATTAGATGTTTTATACTGTATCATACAAAAACTAATTGTTTAGACGGTTTGGTTGATAGTAAGCTAGTGTTGATCTCAATAAACAACTAAATACACTATTCGGCTATGGGAGGTAAACAAAAAAGGTGCGTGATTACCGGAGGATGGTGAGGGGGTGGGTAGCGAAGGGGTGGGGGGGGGGGGGGGGGTTTAAATCGAATTGTGCTCAGGGCGCCAGTTGCCGTAGTGACTGTACTGCTACTATGGGTGGCCTTTACGACCGCGGGGCAACACCCACCCGACAATAAAACAGGTCCAGCGCAGATACTTAAATGGTACGTCATCTCTGATTTGACGCGATCGTTCAGGCACGCTGACGTTGTCGCATTCCTCGAGCGGCACGGTACCGAACGGGTAAAAAGAACAAAATACGTGGCGCGGCAGCGCAGACCGTCTTTCAGAAGAGGCCGCGCCCGACCGCATCGCCACGTCCTGCCTAATACGAGGGTCACGCTCTGTCACTAATTACTTCCATGCCGACGGGACGTGGAGCAGTATGCGACGCAGCCACCGCCTCCAGTGCAGATGAAGAACTGGAGAGCGAGGCGAAGACGGCGACGGCGACCTCAAAGGCGGGGGCGAGACTCCTGCCGGCCACTTTCCGCCCCCCGGCCAGGCCGAGCGGAACATCGTGTGTGCAGGTGCGCGCACGCAACCGACCCGCCCGCCTCTTTTGAGCGCCAGCGTAGAACGCAACGAGGCGCGTGTGCGGGCAATTTAACAGCTCAGCTGCAATTGAGGTCGCGGCCGCAGAGACGGCTGCCCCGTTGCCCAACGCCGGCCGGCCATCGTCTGGGCTGGATGCTGCGCGGACGAGCAGCCAGAGCCTGTGCCGCTACCAGCTGTAGCCGAACACAAAACACAGACTCGTTCGTGCGGTGTTCTCTTTCCAGTTTTTGCTGATCGTAACAATGAACCACCTACGTAGCACAGATCGCTGACGTCACTGAGTTGCTGTGATTGTTTGGAATACAGTGCAAATTGCGATATTAGCCGTCGGTTTTGCTCATTAATACAATAAAAGTGTGTCAAGTGACGCAAACAACATGCTGACGATAATGTCGTATCCTTGACCGTGTTTTCAAAAGGGAATTAAAGCAGCTGTTCTGAATGCGAGAATCTAATGCGTTGGAAAAAGAAATACTCGATTTTACAACTACCACGCACAGATCAGCAAGACTAAAGTTTGTCGGAAGGAAACCCAATCGACTATCTTAAAATACTGTGCTTACACCTGATACAATCTATAGACAGGGTGTTACGAAAACGTAGGGCCAACCTTTCAGGAAACATTCCTCACACACAAATAAATAAAAGATGTTATGTGGACATGTGTCCAGAAACGCTTAATTTCCATGTTGGAGCTCATTTTAGTTTCGTCAGTATGTACTGTACTTCCTCGATTCACCGCCAGTTGGCCCAACTGAAGGAAGGTAATGTTGACTTCGGTGCTTGTGTTGACATGCGACTCATTGCTCTACAGTACTAGCATCAAGCACATCAGTACGTAGCGTCAACAGGCTAGTGTTCATCACAAACGTGGTTTTGCAGTCAGTGCAATGTTTACAAATGCGGAGTTAGCAGATGCCCATTTGATGTATGGATTAGCACGGGGCAATAGCCGTGGCGCGGTACGTTTGTATCGAGACAGATTTCCAGACCGAAGGTGTCCCGTCAGGAAGACGTTGGAAGCAATTGATAGGCGTGTTAGGGGACACGGAACATTCCAGCCTATGACTCGCGACTAGGGAAGATCTAGAACGACGAGAACACCTGCAGTCGACGCGACAATTCTTCGTGCAGTTGACGATAACCCTATGTCAGCGTCAGAGAAGTTGCTGCTGTACAAGGTAACGTTGACCACGTCACTGTATGGAGAGTGCTACGGGAGAACCAGTTGTTTCCGTACCATGTACAGCGTGTGCAGGCACTATCAACAGTTGATTGTCCTCCACGGGTACACTTCTGCGAATGGTTCATCCAACAATGTGTCAATCCTTATTTCAGTGCAAATGTTCTCTTTACGGATGAGGCTTTATTCCAACGTGATCAAATTGTAAATTTTCACAATCGACATGTGTGGGCTGACGAGAATCCGCACGCAATTGTGCAATCACGTCATTAACACAGATTTTCTGTGCACGTTTGGGCAGGCATTGTTCGTGATGTCATGATTGGGGCCCATGTTCTTCCACCTACGCTCAATGGAGCACGTTTCCATGATTTCATACGTGATACTCTACCTGTGCAGCTAGAAGATGTGCCTTTACAAGTACGACACAACATGTGGTTCATGCACGATGGAGCTTCTGCACATTTCAGCCGAACTGTTCGTACTCTTCTCAACAACAGATTCGGTGACCGATGGATTGGTAGAGGCGGTCCAATTCCATGTAGAGACTCTTCGTGCTCGTACTGTGGACGGCTGTGATACAACACGCCATTCTCCAGGGCTGCATCAGCGCATCAGGGATTCCATGCGACGGAGGGTGGATGCATGTATCCTCGCTATCGCAAAACATTTTGAACATTTCCTGTAACAAAGTGTTTGAAGTCACGCTGGTACGTTCTGTTGCTGTGTGTTTCCGCACACATGCCCACATAACATATTCTCTTTCTTTGTGTGTGAGAAATGTTTCCTGAAAGTTTGGCCGTACCTTTTTGTAACACGCTGTATACATTGAGGTGATCAAAGTCGTGCCACAAGTCGACGTGGCATGAACTCAACAAGTCGGTGGAAGTCTCCTGCAGGAATATTCAGCCACGCTACCGCTATAGCCGTCCATAATTGCCAAAGTGTTGCCGGTGCAGGATTTTTTGCACCAAATGATCTCTCGATTATGTCCTACAAATCTTGGGTGGGATTCATGTCGGACGGTCTAGGTGTCCAGATCATTCACTCGAAATGTTCAGAATGTTCTTCAAACCAGTCGTGACCAACTGTGGTCCAGTGGGCTGGTGCATTCTCATCCACGAAACTTGCATCGTTGTTTGGGAACATGACGCCCATGAATGGCTGCAAATGCCTATAACTAGCCGAACATTCAGAAGACCCAGCTCTTTTCATGTAAACACAGCCGACACGCTTGTAGAGCCACGACTAGCTTGCAGAGTGCCTTGCTGACAACTTGGCGCCACAGAGTGTGCGCCACATTCGGATCAGCCCTTCGCAGCTGAAATCGAGCCCCATTTGAATAAGCCACGGTTTTCCAGTCGTCAAGCCTAGGAGTGGATCTCGGAATACTGAATTTCCTGACGATTTCCGAAACGGAATCTCCCGTGCGCCTATCTCCAACTACCATTCCGTGTTCAAAGTTTGTTAATTACTGTCGTGAGGCCATCATCACATGGGAAACCTTTTCACACGAATCGCCTTTTTACGAATGACAGCCCCGACAATGCACAGCCCTTTTATACGTTGTGTACTCGATACTACCGCCGCTAGTGTACACGCATACTGCTATAACATGACTTCCGTCACCTCGGTGTAAACTCTGCTGCTGTATTGGAGACAGCGATTCACACAGCCAAATAAAATAAAGAAAATTTATATCGTAAAGAAAACAAAGCTACTGCCACAAAATCCACTTTAGCTGTTAGCGAAACTGGAGGCTGCTATATACTGTTACGAAAATACGTACATTCGATGGCGTACAGAACTTAAAGACGAAAGTAACTTACGATTGATGTGTTATTCACAAGTATCACAGCTCGACAAACCTGTGGCTGTAAATGTACAGAACTGCTGTGGACAGCACAAAAGGTAAATGAAAGAATGAACAATGAGACGAACAGAAATGACCCTTTTATGCAAAGTTAATCATTACACTGTATATCATGGTCACAGACATTAGAAATGGCGGGACATGGTTCTGAAAAGGATGCCTATCATCACGTGTGTAACGAATGCTCCCGTGCTGACCACGAGGTCGGTGAGGCATTCTTGTGGTAGGGCGATCCATCCCTTCAGTACGGTCGACAGGTGCCGGACCGTCGTTCGTGCTTGTCGACAGGTGGTAATATGTTTCCCCAATTCATCCCACACGGCTCGATCTGCGGACCGGGTATGCCAATCTATTTGCCGAATATCCTCTCGTTCCAAGAGCTGCTCCACCTGCTCTGTTCGATACGGTCATTCACAAAAAGAAAGTCATAGCCGAAACAACCCCTGAAAAGACGCACGTGGAGTAGGAGTACAATACCGGAATAACGTTGACAGGTGAGTGTTCTGTGTTCGAAGATTTGCAGGTCCGTAGGTACATGCAACATTATTTACTTATTTCATTAACAGTACAGAGTAACCCACCACCTTGAAATGTAAGGTGGGTCGGATGCTTCTGAATGTTCCCATTATGTCTCCCCACTCCATAACACCTGGACCACAACAACGATCGTGTTCGAGAATGTTCCTGGGTGCATTACATGTCCCCCACCTCTCGCCATAGCGGGGTGCGTCCAGAATTACTACTCAGACTGAATTTTCTGTCATCCGAGACGAGTAGGCGACCCCACGCCACGTTGGTCCACTCGCCGTGCTATCGACACCACTGCAAACACTGGTGCCGATGTGCAGGTGTCATGGGAACATAACGCACTGGTTGTCGGGCAACGAGACCACCTTCATGCAGTCGCCTAGACAAATGGCGTGCACTGCGGCTCTGTCGAACGTGGTCGCAGTTGTACCAGCTGCTTGACACGGAGCCCCTTTTCGCGTTTTGCACGGTGTAGCGGTCACGTGCCTCGTGCCGCGGGACCAGCCCCACAGTCAAACTGACGTGGCGACACGTGGCGCCCAGCTTTCTGAGAGATGGTTGGGAACTTGTTCCCGCTCTTTCACACATCTGCATCAGGTTGTTAATGTGCTATGGCAGTTGATCTGTCCCGTCTTTCAGTTTTGCAGAGCAGCGTATTTATCAGGAGTGAATCGAAACAATTACTACAAGAACAATTATAATTATTTATCTGGAAGAAAACGCATCTTTTGTAATGCAGAGACATTGTTCCTCGGTCATTTACTCGGATGTGGGGACGCACATTTTGAGAGCCATCTGATGTTTTCGCGAGACCGAGATCGTTTTAATAGAAAGAAGGCCATTTTGCTACTTGTTTGGTTTCAACTTTGGCATTCTCCCGGCATCAGATAAGCATCTGAAACCTGACGACTATATGCTTTTCGTGGATCTGCTTTTGCCTCTGCGACCACAAGCTCATTATTCACTGCAACGTTCCTTCGTCTTGAAGTGGAAAAACAGAATGGTGCCAGCCTCTATGCTATTTTAAAATGTATTCGATTTATTTATATTTCACTTGTTGGAAATGTGGAACCTAATTAGAGTTTGGAAAAAACGATCATGGAGGCGTAAGTACATCCAATATCCACACTGCACAGCAGATTATCCGGAACATGTATTATATCCATAAACGGCTCATATGAATTATGTGAAGAGGTTTTATTATGTCTAGCACTTCAGTAGAATTTTCCAGTTTTCTTAACTCTGACCTTCGTATAAGGGACTCGTGGTTAACACTATCGCAATTATGTGGCGTCAGAGCTTTCTGCGACGGCACCGCTAACGCCTCAAATTCTGTTGTGCAATAGCAATACTTGGTACCTGCATGTCCGATGCAGCAGGGTCCTTACCTCCTTGGGGCTGGGGTGAATGAACACATACCCAACGTGCTGAAGATCCGGCCCGCCGGACATGACGTAATGGAACGCGAAGTGTGGGTGGTGGCCTGGGGACAGGTGGTTCATTTCTACCACTCTGTGGGCGACGGCGGTCGTTCTCAGTTCTTATTCGGCATTCAGAACCCGTCTTCTACCCCTGCTGAGTATGTAGCCCCACTTCTACTAAAATTACCGCCCCTTAATCGAATCTTAGATGCCTCTTTTATAACTGAATTGCAAAAAGTTGTCGAATGGAGCGAGTTTTTCATCTCTTCTAACAGGTTTTAGAGTTATGTCACGAACGGAGATGCAAACTTGCTGCTGGATAGCATTAAATGTATGAAAACTTTTTGTCTATCTTCTGTAATGGTAGCTCAGAAACTGAAGTCGTACATGACGGCAGCATTCACAAGGTGAAACCCATATCGCCTCAAAATACTATTCGGCTCAGCTTGTACGTCACTGTCCAAGGAATATCTCTCTAAAAATTTAGAAATTCGATGTTGTTCTGTGAGTCCCAAAAAAAAAAAAAAAAAGAGTCTCTGAGCACTATGGGACTTAACATCTGTGGTTATCAGTCCCCTACAACTTAGAACTACTTGAGCCTAACTAACTTAAGGACATCACACACATCCATGTGTAGCAGTCCCGCGTTCCGGACTGAGCGCCTGAACCGCTAGACCACCGAGGCCGGCAGTGAGTCTGATATGCCCGCACTAGCAAGACACTAGGGTACCTACACATACCGCTAAATTAAACTCTCCGTTGCGTTTTTTTGTCAGCATGAGACGCTAAGGTGTTTCAAAAAGATTCATTCCATTTCACAAGACTGTATGTATAATACAGAAACAATGACAGAAACTTGCAGTGAATTTTAACTTACGCATAGGTGTACGTAGTTCTCGTTTTCAAAAGTGTCATCTGATTTTACGAGGATACACATCAACAAAAGTGTTGCATTGCTCTGATCTGTCGTGCACGTTTGTTCTTATTGCGTCTGTTCCTGTACCGATCGGAAGATGACCCCTAACAATGTGTAACGGCACGCACAGTTAACGGAGTGCCATCTGCCGGTAGTACACCGCACTCGAATACAATGCAGCATACTACTAGAAAGTGATGCACCTTTAGCGACGCATTAGAGACGTCTTTGGATCAGCAGAGCAAAGATCCATCACGCCACGAAGGACTACGGCGTCCGCATAATCGCGTACCCGCAGAACGCCTGTGTACCATGGAAGATGCTGGACGTGTGCACCGGAGACAAAGTTGGGTGCCGGAGACATGGAATCGGTTGCAATTGACAGATGGCGTCGAGGACTTAAACGTACAGGCTGTCTACGTTCGACGGGTGCACAGGGTGATCAGCACCTACGACTTTTGAGTCAAAGGAACCTCGGGCTGAGTGCTCTAAAACTGAATTCGGCGTTCGAAGGTTGGGAAATGATTACATGATGCGAACTTCCATTCCTGACGATCGTACACTACATCACAAAGGTCTCTGCTACAGATGGGAAATAAATCATGCAAAATGGACGCCACAGGATTGGTGTCGGGTGTTGTTCACGGACGAAACTCGGATTTATTTGTACCCTGATAATCGCAGACACCATGTTTGGAGACAAGCCAGTGATCTCTAACGCCTAAAGTACTGTGTCCCACAAGTGCTACAAGGTGGTGATGGAGTGATGTTCTGGCCTGGAGTTACATGAGGACGCTGTACACCCCTCTTGGTTGTTCAGGGCAAGCTCACTGCTCCAAGGTAAAGGGACAAGATTCTGCAACCAATAGTGGAGCCGTATCGGCAACGTTTCGGTGACAATTTCACTTGATGGATGACAACTAGCGTGATGATCGTGCTTTCCTGGTGAACACGTTCCTTCAACATGCTAGTATCACCAGAATGGTGCGGTCTGCCCTGTCCCTGAAAATAAACCCCAATCGACTGTTGACGACGACAACGTACTCTGAGCGACTTACGCACGATCGCCATTGAACAGTGGGACAATTTGGGAAAGATCATCTTATCTGTGGTATGCCACAACGGATTCAAGCGTGTATGCGAACAAGGCGACGTTCCACCATTTATTAACTCAAAAATGCTGTGAATGTCTTTTTTTATTATCTGAGCACGTTACAAATGAATATATATGCATATCTGAAGCCAGTACTTTGATGTTGTTTCCATGTATGTTACATGCATGCAAATACAACCTTGAGGTACTTGTGTGTACTTAATATTCAGGAACTTTTAAAATTTACGATTAGGATGAAAGTATTCCGTAGCTTTCACAAATGTTCAGCGTGCTCTCTACCAGACGCGCGAAAAATATCTGGACTGTAGTGAAACTCGTCTTGTACCTTCTGCGAGCACGTCCGGAGTTGCAGCATTCAGTTCGCCTACTGTGCGTCGTCGCGGTTCACCCAGAGCCGCTGAAAAGCGAGATACACAGAGGAGGCCGAAAGTCTAATGCGACATACGGGTGACGCGTTTCACTATTAAGAAATGCTCTCACGCAGGTACAAGTTACATAGTGCTCCGTCCTTTTGGAATATGTTTTCGACTGTTCTGCACTCTATGAAGACTGGGAAATGAGTGAACGAGCGAGGTAACTGTACCACGGAGACCCCAGCCGGCAAACTCACGAACTGGCGTCTTACAAATGGTGCCAGAATAAACTTTTAGTTTCAATGCAAAATTAAAAATTACGCCAGGTTTCTACTTCTTTCATGTAGAACATATAGTCTTGTAAAATCGGATGAATATTTTTGCATCACCCTGTATATCAGCTGTTCGACACGATTTATAAAAATGTATCACTGTATCTGAGTCTTTTACAAGTCTCCATATGCGGGCAACTTGTACAAACAATTCCAGCACTCTCCTTGGACGATTGGTGTCGGCTTATCTTGGATGGTAATTGCGTTATTACGTGGGAATGAGGACAGTGAAGAAACCGTAAGACGAGTAGACACTAGTGGGTTTCAAATACGCAACCGCGATGACAGGGTGTGCCACAAGATATGGCTCTCCCCAGTAGTTCCTGGTTAATAAAAACCCGTTTTTATTGCGTCGAGTGGCGTAGAATGAGAAGCAAAAAGAGAGTGTGTCATATCTCTACACGCTATATACCTTTCCGGTTGCTGGGAGTTCCAGTACCACCGCATTACTTGCAAAATATGCTGTAATGAACCACGTACTGTCCTACTTGGACTTTACCTGAATCGCCCACGACTCAGGAACGGATTTGTTAGTTCCTCTTTCGTACTGAGGAATAAATGTGCCGTGTTTATCTCGCTAAATGTCTGGGTATAAAGGGAAATAACTCACGCGCGTAGGAGTTTTTTTGAACGCTTCCTTTATAACACAATTTCAAACATTAGAAATTGTAATTACCTGCCGCCCGCAGTGGCCGAGCGGTTCTAGGCGCTTCAATTCGGAACAGTGCTGCTGCTGCGGTCGCAGGTTCGAATCCTGCCTCGGGCAAGGATGTGTGTGATGTTCTCAGGCTGGTTAGCTTTACGTCGTTCTAAGTCTAGGGGACTGATGAAAAAGCAGTTTGCATTAGCCATTTGACCCCCACTTTGCTTGGCTCTATAAATCTCATCTAGCATTACTTTCTAAATGTTATTTTGCTTCATTGGCTCCCTGTCTTTCTGACTCATACCTTGAACTATAAAAACTTTTTTAATAAATCTTTTGAATGTTTGTACTATTTTCTGTCTATGTTAGTCACTATTTCATAAGTCAGCTTAACTGGTGAAATGATATGTCCACCCGACATCAAAATCCTGTTTTGTTTTCTTCATACACTACTTCTAATCAACTCCCTCTTTCACTATCTGTTCATAGCATCTTCTTCCATCCGCTCAGCGACATTTCTAAGTAATTTTTATTCATTATATAACATTTAATAGGACGCTATCATGGGCTTGAAACTCTAGCTTTCTTTTTAATACTGGTATTGTCCTCGATCAGGTTTTTCACTAGGTTAAAAAATGTGTTTTTTGAAATACTTATTTTCTTGAATTTCTTAACTAAACACTTCACCAAAGGAGTAAATAAACTAGTATGGACTCAGTTTTGACTCTGTACTTAACAAAGCAACCTACTTTGGTTTCAAGGCTCAAGGTTCTGTTAACAGCATGAACTATTACTTCCTTCAAAATAGGGGTGAGACGCTAAGAAACATACTTATCTCGTTCATGTACTAGTAATATACAAAGTACTGGAAGTTACGAACAATAATTAATATTAATCGATAGTTAGGAATTAAGTAACTAATACCACACACGTGCAATAACCACAAACTCAGATTTATTTATATTCGATACATGCATACACACATAATAAAAAAGAACAAATTCAACAGATGATAATAATAACTGTTTCTGAAATTTAGTATTAAATGTTAGATGCTGTAGAAAAAAAAACATTTGAAGTTAATTGTAATTTTGTGCCAAATTTATTTGTTGATGCGGAAATTATAACTGAACTATACAATTAAAGATATTATCCAGTTTTGGAGAACATTATTAGGAAAGTGATAAATGCGCCAACACTTCTAACGAAAAGCAGACTGGAGATTATGTTTGGTTTTAGAAACCTTAGCAGGGGGCAAGTCTTCCACTTTCATTTCTTATATATTCTCTGTATTCACATATTCACACCATTCATTCCATGAACAGTCGAATACAAAAATAATGAAGTTACAAATACCCAGAGTGGAGTCGTTCTTGATGAGACAAATTCAGTGATTTAACTATTTCGCGAATTTGTCTACACATTGTACAATAGAACTGCATTTAAAACTGAGTTTGTTTCTCTCATCTAGTGTGTGCTTTGACGAGGCGCCATCTGGAATTACAGGCCTCCTTCAGTGGAGACATTCTTAGCCCATGAAGATGTTTAACCAGTTGTGTAATGCACTTCAGTTGGTTTAAAGGAAATATAGTGGTATCAGGGTATACACTGATATTTTTGTCCTACTGCGTGATCTTGGTATTATTGGCGGTTATTGGGGTCGCTTAAG
Source organism: Schistocerca gregaria (assembly GCF_023897955.1). Lineage (NCBI taxonomy): Eukaryota > Metazoa > Arthropoda > Insecta > Orthoptera > Acrididae > Schistocerca > Schistocerca gregaria. The sequence continues at coordinate 670,275,977 of NC_064924.1, read as the reverse complement.
TTCTGCCTTTCCCTCATCCCTTGATGGCCACTCTTGACAACAATGGTTTCTTTTTAAGAATGACCTCTGAACGAATGAGGACAATACGAAAATGTTTTGGTAATATTGAATATTTCTGCAGAATCTCTGTTTCTGCTGAATGTAACGAGTATCTGTGTGTGCAGCTGAGCTACACTTGAACCGACTAAGGTGGTGCGGTGTTTAAGGTACTATACAGTTATTCACGGGGTGTGACATAGTAACCCCGGTAGTCGTTATAAATTTCCTTAGTTTCTCTAAGAAATTTCGAGTGAACATCCTTCGGTTAGTCCGTTCCAACAACCTTGTCCAACCGAGCTAGTTCACAGTCTCTGACGGCTCCTATATAGACGGGGAATTAAACTCTAATGTTTATCCTTCCTTCCAGTTATCTGTAATCCCATCTTTACATGCCAGCCACTAGAGTTATCGTGTTTCTTTTCATTCTTCCCTTTTATTTGCGGTTCATACGTCACTGACACTTGCCCAACATTGTTATTTTTGCAGCATTATTATATTTGCGACACCACATCATTACATACATACATTTTAAATGGTTTTGTTTTGTATTTCTGAGACGGGGATAGGGGAACTGGCCATTGTCACCCTAGATGGACACCAGAAGAAGCTTAAATTCTGTCACGTGTATCGGACCAATGGTTTCTGATCAGGTTCCGAAGTACTGCGTGCGGTGTTTTTCGGGACGTCTCTATGCATACACGGAATAATGAATCAGTGGTCACGAACTTTCCAGTCTGGTATATAACAACGTGATCAACCGAAACTTTCATAGTCTCGCGATGAAAATCTGTTATCCTAACAACAATTACACTCCTGGAAATTGAAATAAGAACACCGTGAATTCATTGTCCCAGGAAGGGGAAACTTTATTGACACATTCCTGGGGTCAGATACATCACATGATCACACTGACAGAACCACAGGCACATAGACAAAGGCAACAGAGCATGCACAATGTCGGCACTAGTACAGTGTATATCCACCTTTCGCAGCAATGCAGGCTGCTATTCTCCCATGGAGACGATTGTAGAGATGCTGGATGTAGTCCTGTGGAACGGCTTGCCATGCCATTTCCACCTGGCGCCTCAGTTGGACCAGCGTTCGTGCTGGACGTGCAGACCGAGTGAGACGACGCTTCATCCAGTCCCAAACATGCTCAATGGGGGACAGATCCGGAGATCTTGCTGGCCAGGGTAGTTGACTTACACCTTCTAGAGCACGTTGGGTGGCACGGGATATCTACATCTACATCTACATCCATACTCCGCAAGCCACCTGACGGTGTGTGGCGGACGTGCATTGTCCTGTTGGAACAGCAAGTTCCCTTGCCGGTCTAGGAATGGTAGAACGATGGGTTCGATGACGGTTTGGATGTACCGTGCACTATTCAGTGTCCCCTCGACGATCACCAGAGGTGTACGGCCAGTGTAGGAGATCGCTCCCCACACCATGATGCCGGGTGTTGGCGCTGTGTGCCTCGGTCGTATGCAGTCCTGACTGTGGCGCTCACCTGCACGGCGCCAAACACGCATACGACCATCATTGACACCAAGGCAGAAGCGACTCCCATCGCTGAAGACGACACGTCTCCATTCGTCCCTCCATTCACGCCTGTCGCGACACCACTGGAGGCGGGCTGCACGATGTTGGGGCGTGAGCGGAAGACGGCCTAACGGTGTGCGGGACCGTAGCCCAGCTTCATGGAGACGGTTGCGAATGGTCCTCGCCGATACCCCAGGAGCAACAATGTCCCTAATTTGCTGGGAAGTGGCGGTGCAGTCCCCTACGGCACTGCGTAGGATCCTACGGTCTTGGCGTGCATCCGTGCGTCGCTGCGGTCCGGTCCCAGGTCGACGGGCACGTGCACCTTCCGCCGACCACTGGCGACAACATCGATGTACTGTGGAGACCTCACGCCCCACGTGTTGAGCAATTCGGCGGTACGTCCACCCGGCCTCCCGCATGCCCACTATACGCCCTCGCTCAAAGTCCGTCAACTGCACATACGGTTCACGTCCACGCTGTCGCGGCATGCTGCCAGTGTTAAAGACTGCGATGGAGCTCCGTATGGCACGGCAAACTGGCTGACACTGACGGCGGCGGTGCACAAATGCTGCGCAGCTAGCGCCATTCGACGGCCAACACCGCGGTTCCTGGTGTGTCCGCTGTGTCGTGCGTGTGATCATTGCTTGTACAGCCCTCTCGCAGTGTCCGGAGCAAGTATGGTGGGTCTGACACACCGGTGTCAATGTGTTCTTTTTTCCATTTCCAGGAGTGTATATACTCGTTATACGGTCAATGGAGTTTCGCTATTTTTTTCTCTTTTCAGTGTAATCTGATTATAACAGGTCTGTATAAGAACTGTCTACATCTGCCATAGCCTGTCCATTTGACATAAATTATTTTCCAGAGGCAAATTTCTTAATACTTAAGTCAGTGGCTGCGCGTAACCACACATTGTCGTGATGTCCACGCTTACTGGGATATTTGGGCTGAATCATCGTAATCTTTTACCTATGTCACTTTTCAGTATGAGGTATGCTAATCGAGTATAATATTCATTATTACCGTTTCAGATCTTGTTTGACAAACCAAATTTATTGGGCAGTTTTTGATGACAGCTATGTCTTCTGTAAGATGAACAACTGCCGATATATCATATTAATAATTGTGTGTTTGACGCAACCTGCTTTTTGATAGTAGTTTATTTTACCAGACAATTTATAACGTTTGTCCGTCATCGGCAGTGCCTATATTACAAAAGGAACACATGTCTTATAGCAAGTTATTTATGTTATATATATGTAGTAGTGTTTTATGAGTATGCGATTTGTCATATTATTATAATGTGACTTGCCTTCTGTGTACTGTTTTCTAATCTATTCCGAAGATGATGTTTCGTAATAATCGTATAATAATACCATTATACGATTTGCATAAGTGCACCTGAGCAAATAGCACAAGAAAATGTTATGAAAGTGGCAATTGGTGAAAATGCAGTGATCGTTGTTTATTACATATAATGAGCTGTATATAACGTTAATTCTCATTTGTGTTATTTCCGTCAACAGAACAAGAAAATATGTTGTACATTAAACAATACTAGAGAAATTTACTACGAACTTTTTGTTTATTAGAACGTTTAAAACAATGTCAGGATGTTTGATTGCATATGTGAACATTTCTGTTTCCTCCAGTTTATTCAGTAATATATTACCGACAAAGGGAAATTACTAAATATATTGCAGGAAATAAAAACTTTCACGTATGTAATGAAACATCCTAACAGTATTTTAAATGAACACACCGATCTGAAAAACAAATGCCGTCGAAAATTTAACCAGTATTCTTCAGCATACTACACATTCCTTTATTCTGTTAATGGATAATACAAATTAGAAATAGCGTTATATATAGCTTGTGATGTGTAAAAATAATTATCTTTGTATTTACAACTGCGCATTTTCATCAAAATTTCTCACTTTATTTGCATATATACACAAATATAAATCATATAGTTGTATTATTACATGATTATTACGACGCATCGTTTTCAGCACACACTAAAATATAAACTATATAAAGCAGGACACATGACGATAATATGAAAAATCACATACTCATAAAACACTACCTTACCGACTACAAATAACGTATTATTTGAAATAATCATGTGTGTCTCTTTTAATACAGATACTTCCAATGATGGGCAAGTAGTCAGATAAAATAAAGGGAGTAGAAGTAATCCACTAAATTTCAGGCTCTTATCATTAACGTCGATATGAAGCAGGATTTTGGAATATATAGTGTGTTCCAACATTATGAACTACCTCGAAGAGATAGTCAACACGAATTCAGACAATATTATTCTTGTGAAACACAACTAGCTTTTTACTCACACGAAATGTTGAATGCTATCGACAAGGAATTGCAAATTGATTCCGTTTTACAAAAGGCTATTGGCACCGTACCTCACAAGGGGCTTGTAATCAAACTGCGTGCTTATGGAATATCGTGTCAGTTATGTGACTGGTGTCGTGATTTCCTATCAGAGAGGCCACAGTTCGTAGTAATTGACGGAAGTCACCGTTTAAAACAGAAGTGACTTCTGACGTTCACCAAAGTTGTGTTACACGCCCTCTGCTGTTCCTTGTGAATATAAGCGATTTAGGAGACAATCTGAGCAGCCGTCTTAGGATTTTAGCGGATTATGCTGTAGTTTATCGTCTAGTAAAATCATCGGAAGATCAGATCCAATTACAAAATAGTTTAGGTAAGATATTTATTTGGTGCGAAAGTTGACAATTGACCTTAAATAATGATACATTTGAGGTCATCCACGTGGGTGCTAAATGGAATCCGTTAAACTTCGGCTTCACGATAAAGGACTCAAATACAAAAGCCGTAAATTCAACTAAATACCTAGGAATTGCAGATGATAAAGGGGTATTCATTGGACAGATATATTATACTACAACTGACATGTCATTACATTTTCACGCAATTTGGGTGCATAGATCCTGAGAAATCAGTACCCAGAAAAAACCACTCTGGCCGTAATAACGGCCTTGATACGCCTGGTCATTGAGTCAAACACAGCTTGGATGGCGTGTACAGGCCCAGCTGCCCATGCAACTTCAACACGATACCACAGTTCATCAAGAGTAGTGACTGGCGTATTGTAACGAGCCAGTTGCTCGGCCACCACTGACCAGACGTTTTCAATTGGTGAGAGATCTTGAGAATGTGCTGGCCAGGGCAGCAGTCGAACATTTGTTGTGTTCAGGAAGTCCCGTACAGGCCCTGCAACACGCGGTCGTGCATTATCCTGCTGAAGTGTTGGGTTTCGCAGGGATAGAATGAAGGGTAGAGCCACGGGTCATAATATATCTGAACTGTAACGTCCACTGTTGAAAGTGCCGTCAGTGCGAACAAGAGGTGACCGAGAAGTGTAACCACTGGCACCCATACCATCACGACGGATGATACGCCAGTATGGCGATGACGAATACATTCTTCCAATGTGCGTTCACCGCGATGTCGTCAAACACGGATGCGACCATCATGATGATGGAAACACAGCTTGGATTCATCCGAAAAAAATGACGTTTTGCCATTCGTGCATGCAGGTTCGTCGTTGACTACACCATCGCAGCCGCTCCTGTCTCTGATGCAGCGTGAAGGGTAACCGCAGCCGTGGTCTCCGAGATGATAGTCCATGTTGCTGCAAACGTCGTCGAATTGTACGTGCAGATGGTTGTTGTCTTTGAAACGTCCCCATCTGTTGTCTCAGGGATCGAGACGTGGCTGCACGATCCGTTACAGCCATGCGGATAAGATGCCTGTCATCTCTACTGTGAAACGAGGTCGTTGGGATCCAGCACGGCGTTCCGTATTACCCTCCTGAACCCACCGATTCCATATTCTGCTAACAGTCATTGGATCTCGACCAACGCGACCAGCAATGTCGCGATACGATAAACCGCAATCGCGATAAGCTACAATCCGACCTTAATCAATGTCGGAAACGTGATGGTACGCATTTCTCCTTCTTACACGAGGTACCACGACAACGTTTCACCAGGCAACGCCGGTCAACTGCTGTTTGTGTATGAGAAACCGGTTGGAAACTTTCCTCATGTCAGCTCGTTGTAGGTGTCACCACCGGCGCCAACCTTGCGTGAAGGCTCTGAAAAGCTGATCATTTGCATATCACAGCATCTTCTTCCTGTCGGTTAAATTTCGCTTCTGTAACACGTCATCTTCGTGGTGTATCAATTTTAATGGGCAGTATTGTATTATAAAGCAGATTACCTCAAACACGTAACTACTAATAGGACATATTTGAAACTTCTACAAGCTGCAGAGCATCCACCAGTGCATCTCATCACGTATTCTTCCAGCGCCGGAAGAATTCCTCGTCATAATGTACGTTGAGCCCTCATAAGACAGTTCTACCGAGTATCGATGTAATCTCGAGTGAGAGCTTAACTCGGGGTTCATGGAGAGTGTTGTAGAGCAATGCTCGACGTGCCGTGATGTCGGCAGCTGGCGCCGGCTCTCCAGCGCCGCCGCCCTGTGTGCTTGTAGCTGCATCAGCATCCGCCGTGTCCCGTTCCTCGGCAGCGGAACGAGCAGAGCGCACCTGATTACGGTGATCGCCGCCACATCCGCAGCGGCGCGCAGCAGGCAGCGCAAATAATTGCCGGTCTGCGCGCGCTGGTCTGGAACCTCTGGCGGGCCGGGCCTCGCCGCGCCTCATCACTGCTGAGGCCAGCTCCTACCTCAACACGGCCTCCGCTTTGTCCTCCGCATTTGTACATTCACGATTTGAGAAAACTAGTACACGTGGCATGACGACGTTTGACCCGATGTCGGCGAATGCAACCTGGGGGACAGTGGGTGTATTGGTAATGCTTTCAGCGTCGTCCGCCAGCAGATAGCGCACTGATATAGCTACCAGAGCGCCGTCTGTATGTAGCCTTTAATAGGGAATGCTCACAGCCACGAGACACAGTGTGAAGCATGCCACGAAGACGCACCCGTGCTTCTTACGGCCAACTCAGTGGATTTGAAATGGGTCAAGTTGTGGCCTTCCGAGTGGCAGGGTGGTTCTTTCGGAGAACTGCCACACATGTTTGACGTGCTGCGTCACGTGTGCAGGGGTCATGTAAACATTCTCATACCTGTGGACAAGTTCTGGACACCCGAGTAGCCAAGTCGCTACCCAGGGCACCAGTGGCAAATCGTGCAACGACCACAGCATGGCAAGGAGGAATAGTCGCGCTGTCTGGGGCGCCTTGACACGGTTCGCGCGGCGCCCCGTGTCGGAGGTTCGAGTCCTCCTTCGGGCATGGCTGGGTGTGTTGTCGTTAGCTTAAGTTAGATTAAAGTGATGTGTAAGCGTACGAAGCGACGACGCCAGCAGTTTGGTGTCATAGTACCTTACCACAAATTACCACAGCATCGACATGTGCGGCTCGAGTGCTGCCGTCAGAGGATCGAATGGCGCGCCGTCTCCTCAGCAGGTGACGGTCGTCTGTGCGAACACTGAACACCTTGTTAGCGCGGTCTAGTAGAGTGCATTCGTCCCAGACACATCGGCCCCACCCAAGCTTACGGTTTAGCGTGCGATGAGCTACAACTCACGCTCATCTTTCATCTGCATCTACATCTACATACATACTCCGCAATCCACCATACGCTGCGTGGCGGAGGGTACCTCGTACCACAACTATCATCTCTCCCTGTTCCGCTCCCAAACAGAACGAGGGAAAAATGACTGCCTATATGCCTCTGTACGAGCCCTAATCTCTGTTATCTTATCTTTCTGGTCTTGTAAGTTGGCGGCATAAAATTGTACTGTAGTCAGCCTCAAATGCTGGTTTTCTAAATTTACTCAATAGCGATTCACGAAAAGAACGCCTCCTTTCCTCTAGAGATTCCCACCCGAGTTCCTGAAGCATTTCCGTAACACTCGCGTGATGATCAAACCTGTTGTTGTTGTGGTCTTCAGTCGTGAGACTGGTTTCATGAAGCTCTCCGTGATCAAACCTACCAGTAACAAATCCAGCAGCCCGCCTCTGAATTGCTTCTATGTCCTCCCTCAATCCGACCTGATAGGGACCCCAAACGCTCGAGCAGTATTCAAGAATAGGTCGTCTTAGTGTTTTATAAGCGGTCTCCTTTACAGATGAACCACATCTTCCCAAACTTCTACCAATGATCCGAAGACGACTATCCGCCTTCTCCGCAACTGTCATTACATGCTTGTCCCACTTCATATCGCTCTGAATGTGACGCCCAAATATTTAGTCGACGTGACTGTATCAAGTGCTACACTACTAATGGAGAATTCAAACATTACAGGTTTCTTTTTTCCTATTCATCTGCATTAATTTACCTTTATCTATATTTAGAGTTAGCTGCCATTCTTCACACCAATCACAAATCCTGTACAAGTCATCTTGTATCCTCCTACAGTCACTCAACGATGACACCTTCCCGTACTGTACAACATCATCAGCAAACAGCCGCACATTGCTATCCACCCTATCCAAAAGATCATTTATGTAGACTGAAAACAACAGCGGGCCTACCACACTTCCCTGGGGCACTCCAGATGATACCCTCACCTCCGATGAACACTCACCATCGAAGTCATCTTTGATGTTTCTGGAGGGGACGTTAACCAGCGCTCGGTACGTGCAGAATGTTTTTAGACCCGTTCTTTTCCTTTTCTTGCAACAGGAAGGTGATATCTTGCTCCAACAAGTTATTTCTCGTCCATACACTGACCCTGAAACTCAAGTTCTGTGCAAGACGTGTAGCAACTTCCCTGGCCAGAACGATTTCTAGGCATGACTACAATAGAGTACGTATAGGATATGATGGGCCGAGAAGTGACTCGGGAGATTCGTCAGCCAACAGCTCTTACAAAACTAACGTATCCCAGGACAGTATTCGCCATCTGTACGATTGGATGGATACCGGATTCAGCGCCTGCATTGCTGAACTTGAAGGCAACACCGTGTACTGGTATGGGAGTTTCAGCATGGGTCGGTACCTGCAACTGAGAGTTGTTTATGCTGTAAAAGTAATCATTTCGATGATTCTTGAGAGAATTGGAAAACCGCTAAATTTTTGCCTCAGTGTATTTGTGACAATAAACTTAACATGGAAACTGTACAAGAAGAGAGAAAGAGGCTTCGGTATCAACGCTATTTGTTTGTTATGCTGGTTTTAGATGTGGACTTCAGTTCAGAAAATGGTTCGTTGATGCTCTCGCCTCTAGTATATCCTGTGTACCCCTTTTCAGGACGCCATAACGTATTTCCACTTCACCCTGCTTACTGTAGTCAACCAATGGTCTTCCCCCGGACCGCCACCCCCATCATCCCAACCCAACGCACCAACACCTTCTTCTATTGCAAAATCGGCATTTCGTTAAGTCCTCCTAAAGTTTCCTATCAACTGATCACTCACTTTAGCCAAGTTGTGCCACAAATATCTTTTCTCCTCTATTCAACTAAGTACCTTCCCTATCTTTTCATCCAGTCTTCAGCTACCCTCTTTTCCTTTGAACTGTAAAGTGTAAACTGTAAACAGACGGGTGCCGGTGTGGAGTAGGTTATGTGAGCATGGTTTTTGTTTGCCTCCTGACTCACATCGATACATAAGACGATAGATGACATAACTGTCAAGATATTTATGTTTTTACGTTTCCTGTCAATATCACCGAAACTGTACGTCGGTAATAATCGAACAATGAGTGTATTTACCAAAAAGGTTAACCCAGTTACAGGAAAGGGCGAGTGGATATTTCACGACGAAAATTATGATTTTCACCAGGAAATAGCGCGTTCAGCATTTGCAGATATGCTCCACGATACTGAAAGGGTAAGATTTTATCTATTGCCACTGAAATGAGTGTCACGTATTTGTACATATATAGAAGTCTAAGAGTAAGTCATGTAAGAGTTACTTAAAAATAGAAACTTAAAGAGATTTGCCTCAATCCTTTGAAGTTCTTATATAACTACACACATCTAGTTACTTATTATCTGAACACAAGAAAAACAGCTCAATAAGTAATCGATTTAATAAGCATTATTTTTATGAAGGGAATGATGCTTTACTATGTGGCTTAATTATGAAGGCATCCTCCTGAATAAAATATTCCGAGAGTAAGATAGCCCCTGCTCGGACCTTCAGGTGGGCATAGCTCAGGAGTATGTCACCAAGAGAAACAAAACTGGCCTTCTGTTGGTTAATGTGTTTAATGTTGGATCCTTTCATCAGATGAATAGTAAAGTGAAATTAAACAAGGAAATGGATGAGTTAGATATAGTGGGATTTGGCGAAGTGAGGTGACAGCAAGAACAAGACATGTGATCAGAGAAATACAGGATTAAAATACAAAATCAGGTAATGCTGGAGAAGCCTAGGCCTAAAACTGGATAATAAAATAGGAATATGGCTAAGCTACTGTTAACAGCATAGTGACCACAATGTAGTTGCCAAATAGGCACGAAGGGAGAACCGATAGAGGTACTCGGGGTACCCTCCGCCACACACCGTCAGGGGGCTTGCGGAGTATGGATGTAGATGTAGATGTAGATGTAGATGTAGATTTTCGCTCATGGTTCACTTCCGTACAATTCTGCACTCCAGAAAAATATCGTAAGACGGCCTCCTAAGACTTAAGTTAATTTTAAATGTTATAATTTTTCATTTCCTCACAAACGTCTTTCTTACATATTGCTAGTCTTCATGTGATATCGTCTCTGCTTATCATCATCATTCATTCTGCTACCTAAATAGCAAAAACTCATATACTAGTTTTAGTGTCTGGTTTCCTAACCTGACACCCTCATCTACATCTACATCTACATCTACATGACTACTCCGCAATTCACATTTAACTGCTTGGCAGAGGGTTCATCGAACCACAATCATACTATCTCTCTACTATTCCACTCCCGAACAGCGAGCGGGAAAAACGAACACCTAAACCTTTCTGTTCGAGCTCTGATTTCTCTTATTTTATTTTGATGATCATTCCTACCTATGTAGGTTGGGCTCAACAAAATATTTTCGCATTCGGAACAGAAAGTTGGTGACTGAAATTTCGTAAAAAGGTCTCGCCGCGACGAAAAACGTCTATGCTGTAATGACTTCCATCCCAACTCGTGTATCATATCTGCCACACTCTCTCCCCTATAACGTGATAATACAAAACGAGCTGCCCTTTTTTGCACCCTTTCGATGTCCTCCGTCAATCTCACCTGGTAAGGATCCCACACCGCGCAGCAGTATTCTAACAGAGGACGAACGAGTGTAGTGTAAGCTGTCTCTTTAGTGGACTTGTTGCATTTTCTAAGTGTCCTGCCAATGAAACGCAACCTTTGGCTCGCCTTCCCGACAATATTATCTATGTGGTCCTTCCAACTGAAGTTGTTCGTAATTTTAACACCCAGGTACTTAGTTGAATTGACAGCCTTGAGAATTGTACTATTTATCGAGTAATCGAATTCCAACGGATTTCTTTTGGAACTCATCTGGATCATCTCACACTTTTCGTTATTTAGCGTCAACTGCCACCTGACACACCATACAGCAATCTTTTCTAAATCGCTTTGCAGCTGATACTGGTCCTCGGATGACCTTACTAGACGGTATATTACAGCATCATCTGCGAACAGTCTAAGAGAACTGCTCAGATTGTCACCCAGGTCATTTATATAGATCAGGAACAGTAGAGGTCCCAGGACGCTTCCCTGGGGAACACCTGATATCACTTCAGTTTTACTCGATGATTTGCCGTCTATTACTACGAACTGCGACCTTCCTGACAGGAAATCAAGAATCCAGTCGGACAACTGAGACGATACCCCATAGCTCCGCAGCTTCATTAGAAGTCGTTTGTAAGGAACGGTGTCAAAAGCTTTCTGGAAATCTAGAAATACGGAATCAACTTGAGATCCCCTGTCGATAGCGGCCATTACTTCGTGCGAATAAAGAGCTAGCTGCGTTGCACAAGAGCGATGTTTTCTGAAGCCATGCTGATTACGTGTCAATAGATCGTTCCCTTCGAGGTGATTCATAATGTTTGAATACAGTATATGATCCAAAACCCTACTGCAAATCGACGTCAATGATATAGGTCTGTAGTTAAATGGATTACTCCTACTACCCTTCTTGAACACTGGTGCGACCTGCGCAATTTTCCAATCTGTAGGTACAGATCTATCGGTGAGCGAGCGGTTGTATATGAGTGCTAAGTAGGGAGCTATAGTATCAGCGTAATCTGTATAATCGGTATACAATCTGGACCTGAAGACTTGCCCGTATCAAGCGATTTGAGTTGCTTCGCAACCCCTAAGGTATCTACTTCTAAGAAACTCATGCTAGCAGATGTTCGTGTTTCAAATTCTGGAATATTCCATTCGTCTTCCCTGGTGAAGGAATTTCGGAAAACTGCGTTCAATAACTCCGCTTTAGCGGCACAGTCGTCGATAACGGTACCATCGGCACTGCGCAGCGAAGGTATTGACTGCGTCTTGCCGCTTGTGTACTTTACATACGACCAGAATTTCTTCGGATTTTCTACCAAATTTCGAGACAATGTTTCGTTGTGGAACCTATTAAAGGCATCTCCCATCGAAGTACGTGCCAAATTTCGCGCGTCTGTAAATTTTAGCCCATCTTCGGGATTTCGCGTTCTTCTGAACTTCGCATGCTTTTTCCGTTGCCTTTGCAACAGCGTTCGGACCTTTTTTGTGTACCACGGGGGATCCGTTCCATCTCTTACCAATTTATGAGGTATGAATATCTCAATTGCTGTTGCTACTATATCTTTGAATTTGAGCCACATCTCGTCTACATTCGCATAGTCAGTTCGGAAGGAATGGAAATTGTCTTTTAGGAAGGCTTCTAGTGGCACTTTATCCGCTTTTTTAAATAAAATTATTTTGCGTTTGTTTCTGATGGATTTGGAAGAAATGGTATTGAGCCTAGCTACAATGACCTTGTGATCACTAATCCCTGTATCAGTCATGATGCTCTCTATCAGCTCTGGATTGTTTGTGGCCAAGAGGTCAAGTGTGTTTTCGCAACCATTTACAATTCGCGTGGGTTCGTGGACTAACTGCTCGAAATAATTTTCGGAGAATGCATTTAGGACAATCTCGGAAGACGTTTTATGCCTACCACCGGTTTTGAACAAGTATTTTTGCCAACATACCGAGGGTAGGTTGAAGTCCCCACCAACTATAACCGTATGAGTGGGGTATTTATTTGTTACGAGACTCAAACTTTCTCTGAACTGTTCCGCAACTGTATCATCGGAGTCTGGGGGTCGGTAGAAGGAGCCAATTATTAACTTAATTCGGCTGTTAAGTATAACCTCCACCCACACCAATTCGCACAGAGTATCTACTTCGACTTCACTACAAGATAAACCACTACTAACAGACACAAACACTCCACCACCAATTCTGCCTAATCTATCTTTCCTGAACACCGTCTGAGACTTCGTAAAAATTTCTGCAGAACTTATTTCAGGCTTTAGCCAGCTTTCTGTACCTATAACGATATCAGCTTCAGCAGTGCCTGATTTAATATTAGTGCATTCCGTTACCACTGTTATACTTTTATTAACATTCATGTTATACCGTCTTTTCAGGACTCTATGGATCCCATTTCACTGCTCTTCTAATCCTTTGCCCTCTCTGACAGAATTACAGTGCCAACGGTACAACTCAAAACTTCTAGCTGAACTTCAATTGCCTTTTCAAACTTATATACAGTTTCGCTTACCACTTACTCAGTGTACATCTTGAATAACTTGTCGGATAGGTTTCAACTCTGAGTCCCCTCTCAACTATTGGCACCCCTTCATGTCTTCCACTCTTATAACTGCTATATGCAGGCTGTCCCAGGAGGACTGGCCAATATTCAGGCATGTGACAGGAACGATCATTCAAAGCAAAAAAGCCAACGAAAACATGGGCTCTAAAATGCATACCTTGAAAGCTATGAGCATTCCTTAATTTTCAACACAGTGAAACACGTCTCTTCTACTACAAGCTCTTCGCTTTCCTTGTTTTGGGAGGAAGTAGTGTGGACTAAAGCAAGAAAAAATTGTCTAGTAAATATGGGCTCTAAACTGTGTACTTTAAGAGTTGTGAGCACTTGTTCAGTTCAAAAAATGGTTCAAATGGCTCTGAGCACTATGGGACTCAACATCTTAGGTCATAAGTCCCCTAGAACTTAGAACTACTTAAACCTAACTAACCTAAGGACATCACAAACATCCATGCCCGAGGCAGGATTCGAACCTGCGACCGTAGCAGTCCCGCGGTTCCGGACTGCAGCGCCAGAACCGCACGGCCACCGCGGCCGGCTACTTGTTCAGTAAAGGAGATGTGTTTCACATTGGCGAAGATGAACAAGTGTTGTTAGCTTATAAGGAAAGCATTTTAGAATCCATGTTTACTAGGCTTTCTGCTTCGAATGATCCTTCCTGTTATATTCTTGGATATTGACCATTCATCCAGGGGTCCGCCCCCGGTAGCTGAGAGGTCAGCGTGACAGACTATCAATTCTAAGGGCCCGGGTTCGATTCCCGGCTGCGTCGGAGATATTCTCTGCTCAGGGACTGAGTGTTGTGTTGTTCTAATCATTATCATTTCATCCCCATCGACGCGCAAGTCGCCGAAGTGGCGTCAAATCGAAAGACTTGCACCAGGCGAACGGTCTACCCGACGGGAGGCCCTCGTCACACGACATTTCATTATTATTATTATCCAGGGGACACCCCAAATAGTTGAATAATCAACTCTACTCCCTGTTTATTAACTAATATTAACGCTTCGGTATGAGAAAATGTTTCGTCTATCCAATTATAATAAAGGGTCCAATTATAAGAATTCATGTAACAATAATAGCAGGCAGCTGAAAACACAAATTAGTTTCATCCAAAAAGTAAAAGATATAAAAACCAGAATATCAAATACCAAAAGTTGATATTGAAAGATTTCCCCCCCCCCCCCCCTTTCTCCAGTGCCGTTTCATCCATGCAGTACCAGCTAGGCATAATGGAAAATTATAAGAAATGTGAAGCAGATAAATTAATAATGAGAGCTATAACAATGGAAACAATAACTCATTGACTCCACAGATACACACATGGTTCATTAATGGAAAAAGAAGGGAACGTTGGCATAGGAATACACAGCAAAAACATTTTTTTCTGTCAGAGTTTAGGACCGCACCACTCAAATTTTGAAGGTGCAGTCGAAACCTTCAAAGTTGCAACAAGTCAGCTAAACAACCATTTACACGCATTCGACAAAACAATTATATTTTGTGATTCCAGAGCAGCAATATCGGAAGATATCAACTTACAAGACCCAAAAACGTCGTTCAAGTTATAGAACTCCAAGCAATAATTAAATGTCTAACACAGAAGAACCAGACAACTGCAATTCAGTGCATACCATCTCACTGTGGCTGAGATGGTAATGAAAATGCAGATTTCCTAGCCAAAAAGTGTGGAAAAACGAAACAGATTGCTAAAACATATCTCTCGTATTTTGCAGTGAAACGCGGTATTAACAACACATTTCAAGAAGAGTGAAAACGATCCAATAAAATTTCACGTGAGGGGAAGATCTGGAAAAATGTCATCGACGACTGAGTAGTACCTGGTGACTGCCCACCGTCTACGAGACATCACCGTCCTGTCGTCTCCGGAATGTGTTCTGTGTCAAACATAATTTTAAAGTGTGTAGAAAAGTATGGGCGTGTAACTCATACTTAACAACATTGTGCTGGGAAGCAGAAGGTGAATGACAGTAAGTCAAATGCCAAATAATAATAATAATAATAAGTGAAAACAGACGCAACAATGACTGTTAGATTTAGGAATAAAGGAAGAGGGATTCTTTCAGTGTAAATACGATTTGAGATTTTTTAACTAAGATGAAATATGTGACATATTAACTAACGATTTATACAACAGTTGCTCATAGAAGAAAATAAGTTGAACAAGAATCTTTGGTGACACATTCCAAATATGTGGTTGAACAAGATAATATTGTCTTTAATAGGTCCTAAACTACAAACGGAGAAGATATACGAGGCGAAAGGTGTTGTAAATTACCCTTCTTACTCAAATGCTCCATTTTTATTTATTTTTGCATTAAGAAATTTTAGTTTGTATGCTCACAGCTACTTCACTCACCTGTTTAATATCACTGTTATATCTTATCTGTTTGCAATTTAGGACCTGTTAAAGACAATATTCGTTGGTTCAGTTACAACTTTGGAATATGTTACCAAAAATTTATTGTTTAACTTATTTTCTTCTATCAACAATTGTTGTAATTCGTGTATAGTTCATTAGTAAGTGTGTCACATATTTTATCTTAGTTAAATCATATCACATCGTATTTACACTGAAATAATTACTCACGTTTTCCGTCTCTGTAAATGGAGATACATTATAGATGCATTAGCTTAAAATCTTTGGTCCAACAAAATTTCACTGCACCACAAACTTATCTTTCTAACTGATGATGACGTAGCAAGCGAAAACAGGTTTGTGAAATAAATAACAAATACTGTAGAATATTAGACCAGTGCTATGTGTGTTTTTATTCATAATGTATATAATATTCTACCTAGAACCGATGGAACAGTCAATCAACGCAATAATAATAATGTCTCGGGTTACAGGCAAGATGAGTTCGTCGAAGAAACGCGACGGTTCGATGAATGTCGTCCCAACTGCAGTCTGGTGAAGTGTCAAAATTGCATGTCCGTGTAACCGTCATACATGTACCGGAGAACGGAGGACAATCTGCCCCTTCCCAAGGCCCCTGGGCGGACGAGAACGGCGAGGTGGGTGGCGAGGGATGGTGGGAGGGGCGAGGGGGTCGTGGGAGGAGGTGAGCTTTCGAGTCCCGGCGTGGTCAGTGAGGATTCGCCTTGCGTGCCTCCTGGATGTCTCTAGTCTGGGGGGGGGGGGGGGGCTCTCGGAGCACACTGTAGCCGATACAGGCTTCCAAATGCAGATCAGTTAGTAGCTTACGTGTGTCTGTAGGAGGTGCCACGATAGTCCCTCATTTCATTAGTGAAGTACTTTGCTATCTAGGGTTTTTTTAAAATATTTATTTGGCATGTGTTTTGTTCAGATGCGTAAACAGAGTACCATGCTGTCATTAAAGTCCATGTTTTGGCCAGCTTAATGCCAACAGAAGTATGATGCTGTAATTTACCATCTAGTAAGGTCATCCGAAGACCAGTATCAGTTGCAAAGCGATTTAGAAAAGATTGTTGTATGGTGTGGCAGGTGGCAGTTGACGCTAAATAACGAAAAGTGTGAGGTGATCCACATGAGTTTCAAAAGAAATCCGTTGGAATTCGATTACTCGATAAATAGTACAATTCTCAAGGCTGTCAATTCAGCTAAGTACCTGTGTGTTAAAATTACGAACAACTTCAGTTGGAAAGACCACATAGATAATATTGTGGGGAAGGCGAGCCAAAGGTTGCGTTTCATTGGCAGGACACTTAGAAAATGCAACAAGTCCACTAAAGAGACAGCTTACACTACACTCGTTCGTCCTCTGTTAGAATATTGCTGCGCGGTGTGGGATCCTTACCAGGTGGGATTGACGGAGGACATCGAAAGGGTGCAAAACAGGGCAGCTCATTTTGTATTATTACGTAATAGGGGAGAGAGTGTGGCAGATATGATACACGAGTTGGGATGGAAGTCATTACAGCATAGACGTTTTTCGTCGCGGCGAGATCTTTTTACGAAATTTCAGTCACCAACTTTCTCTTCCGAATGTGAAAATATTTTGTTGAGCCCAACCTACATAGGTAGGAATGATCATCAAAGTAAGAGAAATCAGAGCTCGAACAGAAAGGTTTAGGTATTCGTTTTTCTCGCGCGCTGTTAGGGAGTGGAATAGTAGAGAGATAGTATGATTGTGGCTCGATGAACCCTCTGCCAAGCACTTAAATGTGAATTGCAGAGTAGTCATGTAGATGTTATCGAAAGATCCAAAAAGTTTTCTCATTCATTCTCAACAGTTACGAAGCCGCAATCAATCAACGACATCCCCAAAACTGCAACCACGGAGGAAAACCTCAAAAAGCGCTCAACTTGTTATAGCAAGATCACCTGTTAAAGGTTTACGAAGTAACCGACACCATAACCGTATCGGAAGAAAGAGTGCTGTTCGTTTTACGTGAAGAATTAACTATGGGAAATCTTTATGCGAGATTCCCGTTGTATTTAATGACCACTGATAAAAAATGAGTGCGAGATGAGCTTTTTCATCATTTTAGAACAACCCATATTAATTTGCGTAGTGGAGCGGATTGAAATCGCGACTGGACACAAAATTTCAGCGCGAAACAAAGAAGGAAGAAAGATTAGAGTTTAATGTCCCGTCGACATCGAGGGCTTTAGGGACGGAGCACGCTCTCGAAATGTTTCAAGGATGAGGAAAGAAATCGGCAGTGTCCTTTCAAAGGAGCCATCAACGTGAAAGAAACGTTCAGCGTAGTTTGTAATCCGCTTATGAACAAACTCACGCTGTTTCATTTTAACGTGAATTTGGGACCTCACTTTGTATATGCATACGAAATTTGTTTATAATATCATCATTTACAGTCTGAGACGAGAATTGTTCCCCTATGACACGCATTAACTGTCATGTAAATATTACCTCTTTTGTCATTATGTAAGTTTCTCAGGAGAAATTTGTTTAGACCAATGATTCACCATACACAAAGGCAATACAAAAGAAGAGGCAGTGCAGTTAGAGCAGATGCTAGAACGCAGTTATATTTTACTGCATGCTCTCGTGATTTTACAACGTTATGCTTAATACTCGTACCTGCATGTTCTAACTGAAGGGAAAACAGCACTAATTTCAATCTGAATCGACATATCCAACGTTTATAGATAGATACCTTTTATCCTTACAAGATTTATACAAAACTACATAAATTTTTGGTACGTTATTCTAACGGGTTTGAATAGTTCTGCTTAGTTTCATTGTGTGATAAATGAAATAGAAATTTCAGGGGCAGTCAACTGGAAAAGATACAGATGGAACAAACAGTATTAGTTTCAAAAGTAATCAATGTACCTGTTAATACATTTATCCCCCTGTGAGACAAGATGGTCAAAGCCTTCACGGAAAAATGTTTGTGATTGTCTACGGAACCATGACAGTATCCACACATGCACCTGTTTCTCCGGCCACAGCGGCCAAATACAGTGGTCATGTGTGTGTGTGAGTTGTGCTTAACAGTATGTGTGTGTCTTCCACTTCAGAAGAAGGCCTACTGGCCGGAAAATAAAACGAATAGCAATCTTATTGTTGTGACTGTCTCCGACTCAGCGACTCGTCTATGTGATGAATAGCTATCTATGCTTTTCATAATATAGTTATTACTCCAACTAATTTTTTCCATTCCATTCGTCCGTATGTATGGGAGAACAGTCTATATATAGAGAAGTTGCACGACGCGTTTCGAGGGCTTACACCCTCATTTTCCGGACAGTTTTTTGTTCGCTGGACATAGTCATCTGCCTGTTTCGAGTTTCATTTCGCTGCAGATTAGATATAGTGTATTAAATCCGGGACATTGAAACGACAGAGAGACTTCGTCTCGCGGTAGCCCTCAGTGGTTCACAACCCCACAGCAGGCTACAGCGGTCCTCCACCCCAACGCCGCCCCACACCGAACCCAGGGTTATTGTGTGGTTCGGCCTTCAGTGGACCCCCCGGGAACGTCTCATACCAGACGAGTGTAACCCCAAATGTTTGCGTAGTAGGGTAATTATGGTGCACTCGTACGTGGAGACAGTGTTTGCGCAGCAATCGCTGACATAGTGTAACTGAGGCAGAATAAGGGGAAGCAGCCAGCATTCGAAGACGTAGACTTAAAACCTTCTTAGAAACCATCCACAGGCTGGCCGGCACATCTGACCTTGACACTAATCCTCCGGGCGGTTTCGTGCCGCGGCCGGCACTCCTTCCAGGTCGGGAAGCAGCACATTAGACCGCGCGGCCATCCGGCCGGGAGATAAGGTATAATCAGTACTTGCTACCGTAATACGGCACTAGGCCTACAGATTGTAAATAATTAAAAAACTACTTACAATACATTAAAAAGACAAAAGTCATGCGATATCTGCTAATATCGTATCGGACACACTTTTTTCCCGATGTGGCGTAGGCTTCGGAAGTCCTCTGCTGAAATATTGAACCATGATGCTTCTAAAGCCGACCATAATTACGAGAGCGTTGCCTGTGTAGGATTTTGTGCACCAACTGACATGTAGATTATGTTCCACAAATGCTCGGTGCGATTCATGCTGGGCGATCTGGGTGGCTAAATCATTCGCTGGAATTGACCAGAATGTTTTTCAAACCCATCGCGAACAGTTGTGGCTCGGGGGCATGGCGCATTGTCATCCATAAAAATTCCATTAATGTTTGGGAACAGGAAGTCCTTGAATTGCTGCAAATGGTCTCGAAGTAGGCGAACATCTAGAAGACGAGTACATTCCATGTAAATATAGCCCGCACATTAGGAGCCACTACGAGCTTGCACAGTGTCTTGTTGACAACCTGGGTCCGTGACTTCGTGAAGTTTGCGCCATACGTGAACCCTACCATTAGCTCTTACTGCTTTAAATCGGGACTCATCTGACAAGGCGACGGTTTTCCTGTCGTTTATTGGCCAATTAATATGTCCACGAGCCCAGGAGAGGTGCTGCAAGGCAATCGCGTCGGTCGCCTGCTGCCATAGCCCATTAACGCCAAATTTCGCAGCACTATGCTGAAATGCGGTCATCTCACGGCCTACATTCATTTCTGCGGTTGTTTCAAACAGAGTTGCTTGTCTGTTAGCATTGACAACCCTATGCAGACGCAGCTGCTCTCAGTCGTTAAGTCAAGGGCGTCAGCCACTGCGATGTCCGTGGTGAGAGGTAATGTCTGAAATTTCGTATTCTCGCTACACTGTGGATCTCGGAAAACTGAAGTCCCTAACGATTTAGGAAATGAAATGTCGAATGCGTCTGGCTCCAACTACGATTCAGAGTGCAGATCCTGTTAATTACCGTTGTGCGGCCATAATTACGTCGAAAACCATTTCGTATCAATCGCCTGAGAACAAAGGACAGCTCCGCCAATGCACTGCACGTTTTTACGTTGTGTACGGGATACTGTCGCCATCTTAATATGGGCATATCGCCATCGGATAACATTTCTCACCTCACTGTATGTTACAGCAGAAAAAACCTAAGGCTTGTGATAAATACGCATTTTCATATCCAGATGTCACAAAAACTCGTACCAGTAACATAAACAATCCAGATATTGTACAGATGTAGAGGTACAGTGTTTTCTAGGTCAAAGAGCGTTCGTTACTAGCTTACATTGTGAATTAATGATATATATTACAAATATAAATTTGCTTAATTCTTAGAATGTTCTTTGTAGACATTCAGTGTCGTTTAGTCTGTGAAGTATTATTAGATTACTCTGTATGTTGTCTAAAGCTGCTCGAACATATTGTACGTAGGTTTCTTACTGTTAAAAATTCGTAATCGCAGTGGCATATTACGTTAGCAGGCGCTGATTGTACCTTAACTGTAGCGAAATGAAGTTCAAAACAAACAGGCCACATCTAGCAAACAAAAAATTTAATGTAATCCACTGATGCACCTGAAGATGAGGATGTAAACATTCGAAACGCGTCCTGAGACAGAATAATAAGTGACTGACACAGGTAAATGTTTCAATGTATCTTTTCTTGTCGTACAATTATGTGTGAACACTCTACTGTATTGGGTGTATCCGCTGTTGCAGAAACTCTGGCTTCCGTTTGGCATACACGCCTCCACAGCGGCGAGACGGCGAACGCTGACTCTTTTCGGCGGGCGGCCGCACTCTCGTTCCGGTGCAATCGGAAACCGGTGCGGCGGCCGGCGCGCTGAGAGGATCTGACGAGACAAAGGGCGGCGGGCCACGCCCTTTCTGTGCGTGCGGCCGGAAATGGGCCGATAGGCGCTGGCTGGCTGGCTGGCTGGCGGTCGCAGCCGACCAAAGAGCCAGCGCGCGCGCGCTCTGCTTTCTGTTTCGCTGTTTGCCCGTTTTCTGCCGTTCACTCGCTCTGGAGTACCGCCTGCACTTTGCCTGTTCTCTCTATGCTTACACGTCCGTGTGTGACTGTACAGTCTGGAGTCGATTCTACAATTCTCCTACCATAACTGGTTGTGTCGACGCCTCTTCTTGGCAAAGAGGTGTGATCGAAAACTAACGGGAAGTTTTCTTTTTCTTAAAGAGTCTTTATTTACTCATCAAAATCAACTGTGTCCCCTTCAAAGTACTCCCCCTTAGATAAAATGTGCCTGCGCATTTTCCAGTTTTGGAAGCACTCCAGGAAATCACATTTCCTTATGGTGTCCAGCTCCTGCAGCGGTTCTACACTACTGACCATCAAAATTGCTACACTACGAAGATGATGCGCTACAGACGCGAAATTTAACCGACAGGAAGAAGATGCTGTGATATGCAAATGATTAGCTTTTCAGAGCATTCACACAAGGTTGGCGCCGGTGCCGACACCTACAACGTGCTGACATGAGGAAAGTTTCCAACCGATTTCTCATACACAAACACCAGTTGACCGGCGTTGCCTGGTGAAAAGTTGTTGTGATGCCTCGTGTAAGGAGCAGAAATGCGTACCATCACGTTTCCTACTGTCATAAAGGTCGGATTGTAGGCAATCGCTATTGCGGTTTATCGTGTCGCGACATTGCTGCTCGTGTTGGTCGAGATCCAATGACTGTCAGCAGAATATGGAATCGGAGGGTTCGCGAGGGTAATACGGAACGCCGTGCTGGATCCCGACGGCCTCGTATCACTAGCAGTCGAGATGACAGGCATCTTATCCGCATGGCTGTAACGGACCCTGCAGCCACTTCTCGATCCCTGAGTCAACAGATGGGGACGTTTGCAAGACAACAATCATCTGCACCAGCAATTCGACGACGAGCATGGACTATCAGCTCGGAGACCATGGCTGTGGTTACCCTTGACGCTGCATCACTGACAGGAGCGCCGGCGATGGTGTACTCAACGACGAACCTGAGTGCACGAATGGCAAAATGTCATTTTTTCGGATGAATCCCGGTTCTGTTTACAGCATCGTGATGGTCGCATCCGTGTTTGGCGACATCGCGGTGAACGCCATACTGGCGTATCACCTGACGTGATGCTATGGGGTGCCATTGGTTACACGTCTCGGTCAACTCTTGTTCGTTTTCATGGCACTTTGAACAGTGGACGTTACATTTCAGATCTGTTACGATCCGTGGCTCCACCGTTCATTCGATCCCTGCGAAACCCTATATTTCAGCACGATAATGCACGACCGCATGTTGCAGGTCCTGTACGGGCCTTTCTGGATACAGAAAATGTTCGACTGCTGCCCTGGCCAGCACATTCTCAAGATCTCTCACCAATTGAAAACGTCTGGTCAATGGTGGCCGAACAACTGGCTCGTCACAATACGCCAGTCACTATTCTTGATGAACTGTGGTATCGTGTTGAAGCTGCATCGGCAGCTGTATCTGTACACGCCATCCAAGCTCTGTTTGACTCAATGCCCAGGAGTGTCTAGGCGTTAATACGGCCAGAGGTGGCTGTTCTGGGGACCGATTTCTCAGAATCTATGCACCCAAACTGCGTGAAAATGTAATCACATGTCAGTTCTAGTATAATATATTTGTCCAATGAATACCCGTTTATCATCTGCATTTCTTCTTGGTGAAGCGATTTTATTGGCCAGTTGTGTATTTTGTCTCGTCAGTGTTGGCAAAACGACGTTCTCAGGCTCGAGAATAGAAAGAACTCGCAGGGGTCTACATTCGGCGACTACGGTGGCTCAGGCAGCATGATGGTTTCGTTTTCTGCCAAAAATATCACTAACACGCATTGAGGTGTAGTGCGAGCATTACCGTGATGCGATTTCCACGAATGGTTCTGCTACAGTTCTGGTCGTTTTCTTTGGATAGCTTCACGCAAACTGCGCATAACTTCTAGGTAGTATTCCTTATGAACTTATTGAGGTAGGCACTCAAGATGTACTATCCAAATGTAATCGAAGAAAATAGCGAGAACCTACACATGTTGTCGAACTTCTAATTTTTTTTTCGGTCTTGGCTCTTCAGGTAGTTTCCGTTGGGACGATAGGTTCTTTCTTTCTACGACATGCCTCTACATCGACGTTCCGTCACATATTATAACCTTCATTAGAAGTTATGGATAGTTGTCGACTGCATTCAGCAATTCCTGGGTGATGGCTACGAGACGTCGTTTTTGGTCCATATTCATCAGTTTCGGAAAAAAGCTTTGCTGCTGAACGTTTGATACCCAAAACCTCCGAAAAAATTGCTTGACACAAGCCGACATCATCAACAACCTCTCTGATGGTGATTCAGCGATTTTCCAGAACCATTTTCTTTACTTTCCCCACACTGTAGTCAGTAGCGTATCCATGATGACCGTCGTCTTCAACGTCTTCTCGGCTGGCTACCATTCCTAAATCCTTCTCTTACTCATAGTAGATTCGCTAAAAGCCACAGTCAGCTTTTGAAAGCGGTGTTGCACTTTGTTCCATTTTTCAGTCAAAATTTAATGCAAATTCTTTGATCTATCTTTTTCGAAAGTAAAAATTCGCCGAGCGCTCGAAAACACGTACAACCTTTTCAACTGTCAATAATAAACTAAATACTCAAAACATTTGAAAATGTAAACATACATCAGGAACATGTGTACCAACAAGACGAAAAAAATTGAAAATCGGATGCATAAAGCCAGCGTTACCTTTGGATCGTACTTCGTAGTTCTAGTTCTACATGACTATTTTGAAATTCACGCTTAAAGCCGTATTCACATGCGACGCGTTTCTCATCACGAAGCGCGCCGTGCGTGGTGTCCGCCGTGGTTGCTGCATGCTCTGAAACGTACTGCTACGTCTCACTGAACGTGCTTCTCAACGTGATTTAGACAGCAGCGCTCTCCAGCGTCAGTTCTTGGCTGCATCTGGCGCGTTGAGCACGCAGTTACTTTATGAAAATCGATGCGTTAGTGATTGTCCAAGAAGAGCGGATGAAATGGCGACCACGATCCCGACTCGTCGGTGGCTGGAGCAGCCGGATTTCTGATAGAGGAACGCTTCATAAGGCTGCTCAAGGATCTGGGATATGTACCAGTAGCAGATATTCCAACCCAATCGGATATCCATCTCATTTTCGGTTTTAAATTGAATATAGATTAAGTATACTGTTGATTGTCAGTTTGCGCACCCGTAATACACAGGGTGAAGCGAAATTCGTGCGCTCGGGCATCGCAGCGCGGCTCCTCATGTCAGTGATAAAAAAAATGTCCGTCACAAAATTTGGTGCGGCGAGTACATCTGGCAGGAAAAGGACGTAAAATGAGTGGCAATCTGGCAACACTGTAACCACATCAAGGGTAACTATCTTTGACAGCACATTTTACTTGTGCTGTGCAGTTGGTGCAGTGGACAGAGTTTTGGGTTAGCATGCAGGAGGCTTAGCCAACCTTGGCCACGGAGCAGCCAAGAGAATATACTAGGCCGTCAGGGAGAAACAGGTGAAAAACAAGTTTGAAAACAAACTTCCGCTGTACAACTGTAAACAAATATGGGAAAATGTCTCGAAAAATCTGTTGCCTAAAGATGCAAAGGAGACATGGTACAAAATAGTAAACAGAACAGTACCAACGAACCCAAGACTGGAGGAGATAAAACTCGTCGCAAGTGACAAGTGAGACGTATGTGCCGTGGCCGACACCGTCGAGCATCGTTTCACCTGCGGGAATGCCACCAACATTTGGGAAGCGTGCCAGCAGATGGTGGCCCACATCGACAGAACGGCGCCGGGAAGCGTCACAGTGGAAGCAGTCACCGCCCCAGACTCCGACCCACTTCGACGGCCCAAGCGACTGGCGACTCTCTGGGTCCTCGCCGTGACGGCACACGCCATCGTAGCGCGGAGGCAGGCCGACCAGCTGGCCTTCCTGGTGGACCTCTGGGAGGAGAACAAGGCGGCCCAGCTGCACAGGCGCTACCGCGAGAACTTCAGAAGCTTCCTGCAGATCCGACTGCAGACAGCCATCGCCAGAGTCCTCCAGCGCGGAGGCAGGCCGACCAGCTGGCCTTCCTGATGGACCTCTGGGAGGAGAACAAGGCGGCCCAGCTGCACAGGCGCTACCGCGAGAACTTCAGAAGCTTCCTGCAGATCCGACTGCAGACAGCCATCGCCAGAGTCCTCCAGCGCGGAGGCAGGCCGACCAGCTGGCCTTCCTGATGGACCTCTGGGAGGAGAACAAGGCGGCCCAGCTGCACAGGCGCTACCGCGAGAACTTCAGAAGCTTCCTGCACATCCGACTGCAGACAGCCATCGCCAGAGTCCTCCCCAGCCTGTGACCCTCAGCACCGCCACCAGCCACCTCACCACAAGAAGAACGTCTGCAGTGACAGTGAACGAGGGCAACACAAAAGAGAAAGTGCTTTCTCCTCTCGCCTCAAATAGTCAAGTACAGTCTCTAAAGTGTTACTTCTCGGTTTTTCTTCTCAGTGAAATCAGTGTTATAAAGTGCATCCCAGTAAACCTTTGTCATGCTCACATCCAAATCAGAGTCAACAGAACGTTCAACAGTAGCACCAGTTCTTCTAAACGTGTGTTTGTGACAAAAAAAAGACAACAGTTATTTCGCTTATGCGGTGTTGTTTGGTATCCAGGCATACTTCATTATTTCCACTATATTGTTTAGGATACTAACATTACTTAGTGAAAAGCACCAACTACTCATAAAAATAATGAAGGTTTCCTTTACTATGTGCTTTATAAAATTTATACTCTCCTCTCTCCTTCTCTTATATAATTTGACATTACTTTTGCTTTCTTCTTCAATTTACCTTTAGTTTGTAGTGTATGCAAAAATTTCTTCCACTTCTGCTACATCTGCCATGCTGATGTTTCCTCCCATACTGTCCCACCTAGAGGAGGATATCAAACCCGCACGCACCACAAAGTGCGTCACGTACACAAATGTGAACTCGTAATTTTTTGGCGATAGATATAAAGTATTATGCCTTTTGTGCAGTGGTTTACCCACAAAAAAAAACGACAATAGGCCATGGAACAACAATAAGAGAAAAATGCAAAAGAAAAGAATATACAAACGAAAACCAATAAAAAACGACAGCAATGTTGACCAACTGTAGGAATACAATACCTTAATAGAAAGAATGTTTTAAAAAAGTGTCGTTGTTAAAAATTTAAATAAAAATATACGGTTACAAAAAAACGCTGGTTTGGGCCGCATTTTTTTATTTGCTTATTTCATTCTGACATTTCATACTGTAATATATACCGTTTCTTATGTCAAATGTATCCTAAATTTACAACATTTTGTAATGCTGAAAACTACAGATACGTGGTTAGACAAATAGGAAATAGACAATTGAAACAATTAATGGGACCATGGTGATAGCACATAGAAATAGTAACCGAGTTTGGACATTATTTGCAAAGCACGTTGCCAGTCCTACTGATAAAGTAAGGCCCTAACGAAATGTAATGGACCGGAACGAGGAAAGAATAATAGTTGGTACTAATCTACGTGAACATTAGAGGAAGGGAGAAAGAAGACAGGTTTCGAACCTAGCAGACGAAGCGGTGCGAATAAACGACGCGGAAAGAGCTTCTTTCAAAGCTGACCAATCTTCCATTTCTACGATTGTAGTATGTTTTCCACAGGACCCGCTGCAATCGCTGTTAACGATTAAGGTGCCAGATACCGTACCACGGATATTTTTTTTGTAACAATATATATTTATTTAAGTATATTAACAACGATACACTTAAAAAAAACTTTTCATTCTTTTAACCTATTAAATTCCTGTAGTTGGTTAACACTATCCACTGCACCAACTGTACAACGCAAGTGATAGCAGTGACAGAGGTAGTTACTGTACATGTGGTTACAGTGTTGCCACATTGCCACTCTTTAATGTCCTTTATCCGCCGGATGTACTCGCCGGACGAAATTTTGTGAGAGATTTTATTATCGCTGGCATGTGAGGAGTCATGCTGCGAAGCCCGAGTGCGCGAATATATATATATATATATATATATATATATATATATATATATATATATATATATATATATATATATATATATATCATTCTCGGTGTTGTATCGCCTACCATCACTCTGAAGCAACGAACTTCATATAGCTTTCAAGGTCGTGATTCGTTTCGTAATTTCATACGAATGGAGGAAAATATTTTTCGAAGTCGCTGATCACCACTGAAGAAGTTATTTACCGACAAGACACAAATAATAGGCAGCCCGTGCAACCAAGAAATAGGTATTTATATTTTACGCAAAGTTTCACAATAGCAAAAATTTCTAGTGTGAGACCTGTGTCAACCTTCTGACAGACCAACAGCCACGTTAAAATTTCTGACCAATGGCGAAACATTCCGGTCATTGGCTCATGCAACAATACTTCGATTTCATTAATAAGAAGGCGCACAGTCTTTTAGAAAAAAAAATGTGAAAAGAATTTGTAAGTGATCAGAAGGAAACCTGCTACCGTTCCCTTTGACGTTCACGATGGTATCAACTAGGCTACATCTTAAACATGGCCAGAGCTTATCGGTATATTTGGCGCTGTACAGGACCTCAGAGTCTCCAGTGGTCATACTGAAGAAATTGTGTAAGTGGAGGATAATAATAAAATTAACATTACGCCTTCTCACTTGTTTGACCAGTTCTGCCTATGTCCCATTCCTAAGCCATTGTATATGGAAACATTCCTAAGCATCTGTCTTGTATTCACAGCAACAGATTCGCATTTGGTGGCCAAAATTGGAGCCAATTTTTTTCCAACGTAAATTGGTTGCGCATTAACGCACTCGAATATCTACCAAGCTTTGCTGGCATCATATAATTATTGCCTACACTGGATCTCCCTCTCATGTTAAACACTGTGCCAGAGTCAACGCTAGAAATGCGTTATCTGTATTTGTAGCCATTTCCACGTGTGTCAGTACACAGCAAACGCGAACAGCGTCAGCTTCAAAAGTGAGATAAAATGGGAAATCTTGGATCGTGTAAGGCTTTTTGCATGAATCTGTGGACAGATAAGAGAGAATTTGACAACACGTCTAATCGTGTGTGGGGCCTTCATAATACATATGTCCATCCCACAATCCTAGGAAGTTTTGTTGCAGATTCGCCCTTTTCCAGGCTTTCTGTGACTGTTTGGTGGTTCGAACAACACAACTGATGTTTTGTTACCTTCGTAAGACAAGTACGCCGCTCGTAAATATCATCAAATAAATGTGACACAGCTTAATGCTCGTCGTGCGGATATTTCTCTTCTTGTACGTCGGCCATGTAGGCTCCGGCAACAACCCATTTAGAAGGATTAAGAAAGATAGGCACATCAGCTGCAGACTGAAGAAAAGTACCCTTCCCCTGAGTCCCTGGCGCAGGCGACTACAGTAGCTGTTCTGACGAGGCGAAACTACTTTCATCCAGCCACAACTGTGGGTTCTTCTATTGCTCTGGGAGAAAGCTCATCACAAGTGAACACATGAAATCATAGTCCATTATACACTCCTGGAAACTGAAATAAGAACACCGTGAATTCATTGTCCCAGCAAGGGGAAACTTTATTGACACATTCCTGGGGTCAGATACATCACATGATCACACTGACAGAACCACAGGCACATAGGCACAGGCAACAGAGCATGCACACTGTCGGCACTAGTACAGTGTATATCCACCTTTTGCAGCAATGCAGGCTGCTATTCTCCCATGGAGACGATCGTAGAGATGCTGCATGTAGTCCTATGGAACGGCTTGCCATGCCATTTCCACCTGGCGCCTCAGTTGGACCATCGTTCGTGCTGGACGTGCACACCGCGTGAGACGACGCTTCATCCAGTCCCAAACATGCTCAATGGGGGACAGATCCGGAGATCTTGCTGGCCAGGGTAGTTGACTTACACCTTCTAGAGCACGTTGGGTGGCACGGGATACATGCGGACGTGCATTGTCCTGTTGGAACAGCAAGTTCCCTTGCCGGTCTAGGAATGGTAGAACGATGGGTTCGATGATGGTTTGGATGTACCGTGCACTATTCAGTGTCCCCTCGACGATCACCAGAGGTGTACGGCCAGTGTAGGAGATCGCTCCCCACACCATGATGCCGGGTGTTGGCCCTGTGTGCCTCGGTCGTATGCAGTCCTGATTGTGACGCTCACCTGCACGGCGCCAAAAACGCATACGACCATCATTGGCACCAAGGCAGAAGCGACTCTCATCGCTGAAGACGACACGTCTCCATTCGTCCCTCCATTCACGCCTGTCGCGACACCACTGGAGGCGGGCTGCACGATGTTGGGGCGTGAGCGGAAGACGGCCTAACGGTGTGCGGGACCGTAGCCCAGCTTCATGGAGACGGTTGCGAATGGTCCTCGCCGATACCCCAGGAGCAACAGTGTCCCTAATTTGCTGGGAAGTGGCGGTGCGGTCCCCTACGGCACTGCGTAGGATCCTACGGTCTTGGCGTGCATCCGTGCGTCGCCGCTGTCCGGTCCCAGGTCGACGGGCACGTGCACCTTCCGCCGACCACTGGCGACAACATCGATGTACTGTGGAGACCTCACGCCCCACGTGTTGAGCAATTCGGCGGTACGTCCACCCGGCCTCCCGCATGCCCACTATACGCCCTCGCTCAAAGTCCGTCAACTGCACATACGGTTCACGTCCACGCTGTCGCGGCATGCTACCAGTGTTAAAGACTGCGATGGAGCTCCGTATGGTACGGCGAACTGGCTGACACTGACGGCGGCGGTGCACAAATGCTGCGCAGCTAGCGCCATTCGACGGCCAACACCGCGGTTCCTGGTGTGTCCGCTGTGTCGTGCGTGTGATCATTGCTTGTACAGCCCTCTCGCAGTGTCCGGAGCAAGTATGGTGGGTCTGACACACCGGTGTCAATGTGTTCCTTTTTCCATTTCCAGGAATGTATTTCATAAATGAATAAAATAATATAATGAGAAGGATACTGTTCACTGAGAAGCAACTATCCTTTTCATTACATTGTTACATTCCATCCTGGACTATTGATTGTTTTATAAATGAATAAAAGATTTACTTAACTTTGCCACGCCTCTTTGCCACATCAGTGTTGGATAACATATGACATATTGCACTAATTAAGAAACTGTTCTCTTGAAGTACAATGTCCAACATGTAAAACGCTATGTCGTTGCGGATTGCAGCGAGACCTCACAAACATACACTACTGGCTATTAAAATTGCTACGCCACGAAGATGACGTGCTACACACGCGAATTTTAAGCGACATAAAGACGATGCTGTGATATCCAAATGATTACCTTTTCAGAGCATTCACACAAGGTTGGCGCCGGTGGCGACACCTAGAACGTGCTGACACGAGGAAACTTTCCAACCGATTTCTCATACACAAACAGCAGTTGACCGGCTCTGCCTGGTGAAACGCTGTTGTGATGCCTCGTGTAAGGAGGAGAAATGCGTACCATCACATTTCCGACTTTGATAAAGGTCAGATAGTAGCCTATCGCGATTGCGGTTTATCGTATCGCGACATTGCTGCTCGCTATGGTTGAGATCCAATGACTCTTAGCAGAATATGGAATCGGAGACCGTGGCTGGGGTTATCCTTGACGCTGCATCACAGACAGGAGCGCCTGCGATGGTGTACTCGACGACGAACCTGGGTGCACGGATGGCAAAACGTCATTTTTTCGAATGAATCCAGGTTCTGTTTACAGCATCATGATGGTCGCATCCGTATCTGGCGACATCGTGGTGAACGCACATTGGAAGCGTGTATTCGTCGTCGCCATACTGGCGTATCGCTCGCCGTGATGGTATGGGGTGCCATTGGTTACACGTCTCGGTCACCTCTTGTTTCCATTGACGGCACTTTGAACAGTGGAGGTCACATTTCAGATGTGTTACGACCTGTAGCTCTACCCGTCATTCGACCACTGCGAAACCCCACATTTCTGCCGGATAATGCACGACCGCATGTTGCAGGTCCTGTACAGGCCTTTCTGGATACAGAAAATGTTCGACTGCTGCCCTGGCCAGCACATTCTCCAGATCTCTCACTAACTGAAATCGTCTGGTCATTGGTGGCCGAGCAACTGGCACGTCACAATACGCTAGTCACTAGTCTCGATGAACTGTGGTATCGTGTTGAAGCTGCGTGGGCTGCTGTACCTGTACACGCCATCCAAGCTCTGTTTGACTCAATGCCCAGGCGTATCAAGGCCGTTATTACGGCCAGAGTGGTTTTCAGGGTGCTGATTTCTCAGGATCTATGCACCCAAATTGCGTGAAAATGTAATGACATGTCAGTTCTAGTATAATATATTTGTCCAATGAATACCCGTTTATCACCTGCATTTTTTCTTGGTGTAGCAGTTTTAATGGCCAGTAGTGTATGTAATGTCCATCTGCGTTGCTATCTTAGGTGTGGGGACACGACCTCCGTACGATAACACCGCAGCGGACAGGCCTAGCACGCACGGGCTGCCAGGAAAATATACGTAAGTCTCTCTGCTGCCCCTCATTGAGGCCATTATCAAGGCTAGAGGCGATGTCGCTGTGGAGGTGACTGGTTTCTCGTCCCTCGTGCTGACGCACCGAGACGGGAAGCGAACCAGCGGGCGCTGTGCCCGGCTGCCCGGTGGGAGGCGGGCGCGAGGCGCGGGCTGCACCTGTCCGCGCAGCGCCCTGCCTGGCCCCGCTATTCAGGCCGCCAGCGGCACCTGCCCAGCGCCGCGGGTCAGGGGTCAATTGGGGAGCGTGCCGCGCCGGCCAGCCGGCTATTACGGCGGAGCCGCCGCCCGCCAATTACAAGACGACGGCGGCGCGCGCCGCTACCGGAACCCCGGCACCGCCTGCTCGACGCTCCGCAGCAAGTCTGCGTCACTCGCCACCGCTTCTGCCCTGCGCGGGACTCAACCACTCGTCCCTACTGCTGTGGATTCACCCCTTAAGTAACACTGGTAAAATAGATACCACTGACCTTACAGTGCAAGGAACCGATTCTATTGGTATTAATATAGTCGCTATAGTTGTTAGGTGGCTGTAATTTCACACCTTACAAGCACCCATCCACATATGTATAAATGCATGGTTTCGCGGCGATATGAATTAATAAAATGTTCTCCGGGTTCCAGCTGCGTCAGGTGGTTAAATCCCAGGAGCTTTCGACCGAGCTCTCCCCAGTCACTGACAAGTAGTAAGATTGACTTACCCCTTGGCAATGACCGGGGAGAGCTCGGTCGAAAGCTCCTGGGATTTTAACCACCTGACGCGGCTCCAAGACCGAGAACATTTTATTAACCCATCCACAGACTTTGCCGTGATCTGTGAACACAGTTGGGTACAGTTTGATAGGTTGTACATCGTATATGCGAATACATAAAGGAGACTGCTATTGTCAAGTACGCCTTGTAAATAATTGCTAACGCTTATTGCTTGAAAGGTGACGGGATGTCTTCATTATGAGAATGGCATAATGAATGGTTGCCTGTACTAGCAGAGGTGGGAATGCCAGAGGAGATGAAACGGCAGGCGGAACTCAAGTCCTGCATGGAAGGCCCACACAGGTGTGTTGATCCTGCTTAAACACAGGAAGTAGCTAGACGGACGTCGTGACACCTGAGTGCGAAGACACAATAGACGGGCGATCGGCCGCTATTGGCCGCTATTGTAGTAGGGCCCGAAAGATAACCGGATAATACTTCCGAACTCTGCAAATTTTGGACGCAGCTGCAAGGAACGCAGAAGCGGCACCTCAGAAACCACTCAGGCTGGGTCATTTCCAAGGATTTTTATTCGGAAGTATACCATTGTACGAGTATACGTTTCTCCTCTCTTTCCGCGCTGGACGACAAAAGACTAAAATGTGGTTGGTCGGCGTTCGGAAGAATCTCTAGAGAGGAGAGTATTCCGTGGTTTCAGGAATATGATTCGTTTTTGGAATTACGGTGCTGGACAGCTGATACTTGCTTGGAGGCCAACTGTGGAAAGACGAGGTCTTCCGTTGTGAGCGCCCGTGTGTGAAGGTCGCTCGATGTCACCTTGTTGGTACATATGGACTCGCTGTCTTTGCTCTCAGGAGAGTTTACAGTTAGAGCAGTTAGGCCCTGTACTGTTGCGAACCTGTACGATTCTGGACTTCACCTCGTCGTCGAGTACGCAGCGTTCAGTAATTGAGAGAACTTCCTCTGTCTATACTTGCGTTGACACATTATCTGAACTCCGTCCTTGTGGCTGGAAGTTCGCGTTTTTTGTCTGTAGAACACAGAGAGGAGAACATAGTATTATAGTATGTTAGTCAGAGGACCACCTTCTGCCGTCCTAGTGTTTGAAAGAGTTTTATTTTTGTGGCTGCAGTTGTTCCATCGTCGCAGACGTGTACGAGAAGCATCACTTCGATGCACTGGACGCAGTACACAAGGTGACATCGCAAATTGCTTCGGCTTATTAGGGCTACAAAAGCTAAGCAGCTGTGATCACGTCAGTTTATTTCCACCGAGGTTCCACACCACCGTAGATCATCTTTGAAACTAGTGTCTTCTAGTGTTTGGTACGTGGATGATGTCAGTCATTTCGCGTTACTGATATTAGATTGCGCAGTCATAATAAGGGGCAGAGTTGGGCAACTGATTAGCAATTTTACTTAGGAAATGTAAACTTTGCAATATAAAGGTTTTTTTTATTCTACAATAAAAATGTAAGCAGGAGCAAAATTTATCATTTGGTAGGATTGGTTGCCTTCATCAATCATTTATGTTTAGATTGTAATTTATAGAACTAAGAAATCCTAAGACCTGCTTCAGGGGTTAGTCAGACAGGGCCAAATCTTCATTTTAGATTTTACTATTTTCCGTTGCGCACATTCAATTTACACCCGCCTGGAGTAGCATCTCGGAAGGCTTTTTCTCGAAATGCTGTGGAGTTGGATGTTATTGCTATGTGGGGCCTTGTTGTAATCTTATCACACATATAGTATGTTACAAACATGGAGCGATTGTAGGAGATGTCCTGGGGAACAGACTGAGGATAGGAATGCGTGTCCGGAAGCTTGGTGCATCGGTGCTACAGTTAGAGGCGACAGAGCCGGCCACTATGCCACCCTTCGGCACAAAAGGTGACTTTGTACGCTGACGGGCCTTAGACGAACGTAGTTTGTTACTCGCTGGTGGCGACTGATTGCCGCGATCGGCAGTGGAGAAGATGGAGCTAGCTGCTGTTTAGAAATACCTTATCTTCTACGAATGCGACACTGTTGACTTTTTGTGTGACGGTTTCGGACGCTGGTTTCCATCTGCAGTTTATTTTTCTCCTGTACACCGAAAGAACTGGAAATCTAGAGGGTTCCAGCAGGAAAATAAATTGCAGATGGAAATCCATGTCTGAAAACGCTAACTGAAGAAACAACAGATCATCACACTCACAGGAGACAAAACCTTTCTACGCAGCATCCAGTTCCATCTTCTCCACTGGTGATCGTGGCGATCAGTCGCGAACAATTAAGAACAAACATTAAGAGACGTTCCTTTAGCGTACAAAGTCAGGTTTGCTGCGGAAGGCCTGGCCCAGTCTCAGGCGGCGGCAGCTATAATTTCGACGCTCTGTAGGACAGTGAGATGACGTTTCCGCACACAACTTCCTATCCTCGATTTGTCCCTCAAGACATCCTCTACAACCCATCGAAGTTTGTCGCAGCATTTCTATGACACATTGTATGCATTTAAGGAGAGATCAAATGAAAAGGTACGGAACGTCAAAAGAACCAAACCGGTTGACATTGGTAGAGCCGCTTTGGGATATAGTAAGGAGACATTTAGGGACTCTAAGCATGCGCTCTTACTCCCACCCAAAAAATTCAACGCTGTGCGCTCAGCAAGCATGGTGTTGCTCGCCGTCTTTTTCGACGTTCGTGATGCGATACTCATCGACTTCCTCGAGCACGGGAAAATCATTAAAAGCGACGTGTACGGTCAGACCCTCCGTAGCCTACGCAAGTCCTTCAAAAGCAAACGACCTGGGCTGCTCACGGAGAGACTGGTTTAGTCCCACGATAAAACGCGCCCACATGTCCCCAATTTCACACATAGTATAATGGTCAGGCTCAGATGGGAGTAGCTTGAGCATCCGCCCTACGCACCGGACATGTCGCCCGACTTCCATGTGTTCGGTCCGCCAAAAAACATTTTGAAGGGAAACGCTTCAACCGGACCACGAAATGGACGGGGTGGAGGACTGGCTCCTATCACAGCCACAGGAATTCTGGGAACAGGAACTCCTTCGGTGCGTGGAACAGTGAGGTGGTTGTGGTGAGGCGTTTGGTGATTGCTTTTGAATACAGACTTCAATTATAATAACTGTGTTATTGCGTGCATTTTCTTTTGAACACCGCTGGTAGGTGTGTGTGTGTGTGTGTGTGTGTGTGGTCCTCTTACATGGAACTTAATGATGAAAACATTCCTTTTTTATTCGTTTGTTTGGGTAGCTGCACTTATAATAAGTTTTTCACCATATATGTTATGCCTTATCTATGGAGTATCCTTCTGTGAACATTCTGAACGCATAATCCACTTCGATATTTCGGTTAACCCTTGGTATTTGAAACCAGTTTTGCTTCCGAACACGATGTTTTCAGTTATGGAATTTATTGTTCTCTTTCACATCTTTCGAAAAAACATTTCTCATGGTAGAATACTTTGCCATTAAAGCAAAAGGTGAAAAAATTTTCCTAATTTTCTAGACGACTTCCTCGCTTTTGCTTTTGTTGATGTTCTGTTCAGCTGTATACTGTTGTACAGACTGCTGAAATAATGCAGAATGTTTTTTAAGTCTATGGTATGTCCTTTAAATAAAAGTAATGTGTTAGTCATACAACATCGTAATAAACAGTTTTCACTAGGCAAAACTGTAGAACATCCTATGTTTCATGTGATTTACACAGACTTAAGCTATTCGGGAAGACACTGCAACGTCATCAGGCTGATTAGTTACCATTAAGTGTAGACTAATTGTAATTTAGGACGAGACGGAGAAGTTCAATGACTTTCTTGCTTAAGTGTTTGGAAGTTGCCTGTGCTCCGTACGATCATTCTGGGCGCCTTCCACAGCAGCCGGTGTAGCATCACACGACGAAAGGCTAGCGACCGACAGCCACGACGCACAAAACGGAATTTCCTGTTCTGTACGATTCACTTTCTTGAACATGGGCGGCATCACACGACGAAAGGCTAGCGACCGACAGCCACGACGCACAAAACGGAATTTCCTGTTCTGTACGATTCACTTTCTTGAACATGGGCGGCATCACACGACGAAAGGCTAGCGACCGACAGCCACGACGCACAAAACGGAATTTCCTGTTCTGTACGATTCACTTTCTTGAACATGGGCGGCATCACACGACGAAAGGCTAGCGACCGACAGCCACGACGCACAAAACGGAATTTCCTGTTCTGTACGATTCACTTTCTTGAACATGGGCGGCATCACACGACGAAAGGCTAGCGACCGACAGCCACGACGCACAAAACGGAATTTCCTGTTCTGTACGATTCACTTTCTTGAACATGGGCGGCATCACACGACGAAAGGCTAGCGACCGACAGCCACGACGCACAAAACGGAATTTCCTGTTCTGTACGATTCACTTTCTTGAACATGGGCGGCATCACACGACGAAAGGCTAGCGACCGACAGCCACGACGCACAAAACGGAATTTCCTGTTCTGTACGATTCACTTTCTTGAACATGGGCGGCGCGTCATAAGTGAACTGGCATTTGATTCCGGCCTTCTACCAAATGCCGACAGTCCTCCTCGTGTTACTCCATTTGAGCACTCTTTCGTCCTACTTCAAGCTGTTCTCCATTCTGTCCAAAATCCACACAGGTAGAAATACGCCCCTACGACGTTGAGGATCAAACGATTCAGCAGAAGCCATTACTTCACACCTTTCTTAAAATTGTTGTGAAACTTCTTTCCAGTACAGTTTATTTCGTGCGATAATGATGGACACATGGTATCGATCTGAAATCATTTTACGTAATGTGTTTACTACTCGAGATACAGCCCATTGAGTGAAAGCCATACCACCCCGTTCCAGTTAACCTTCACTTACTGGAAACATGAATGAGAACTAGTTATTAATTAAGCCTGCTCTGAGCTAACAGAACGAGTTGTTCAAGCAAAATTATGAAATTTCAGAGCGACCACACAGTTGGTCTTCCATAAACTTATATTAATAATAATTCAAAATATTCAGTTTATGGGCGCTTCATGCTTCATAAGCCGCATTATTGGTTACATTATTTATTTTCTCAGTCCATAATAAT
Organism: Schistocerca gregaria; assembly: GCF_023897955.1. Taxonomy (NCBI): domain Eukaryota; kingdom Metazoa; phylum Arthropoda; class Insecta; order Orthoptera; family Acrididae; genus Schistocerca; species Schistocerca gregaria. Next base: position 670,237,854 of record NC_064924.1, on the reverse strand, counting down.
AGATTTCACCCACTTCATATTATCAAAACAGTATCTAGTTGATAATTCTAAACCTACTGTTGCTACTTGGTCTATACTTGGAACCACTATCTTCATTTCCATCATAAACCGAAAATAGATACGTTTATCATTTAGATAAGAATAAATCCGCCTTTCGCAATGGAATGTTTGTTTTGCTTTTAGCAAAAAATGTTTCGGCTATTGATCACTGGCTAGACACATAGAAAGAACAGAAAAATGAAAGTTAGTGATAAATCACAACCATGTAACTGTAAATCGTTAGATAAACTAAATGTGCTGCCAGAAAACAGTAGACATCTCGTAACAAAATTTGTGTAACCAAAGAATTTTCTTTGTGTCGTAGGCCGCTGATGTTGTCTAGTATGAAAAGGCGGAAATTATCTGGTTTAAAAGAAACATTCGATTCTAAAAGATGGACTTGGTCGTATCTACATGATAAACATAATTTAATTAGCAGCTGAGGAAGGAGGGCTGCAAATATTAAAAATGCAACATAAACAGTAATTTCTGCAGTGGTTGTTATCAGGTTTCCTGACTGTCGTTCGGTAACGTGCAAAATTGTAAACTTAAGCTTTGATCTCGGTTTTAATTGGAATTATCAGTTGGTAACACAACTATTTCTTGCATAATTAGTGACTTTCTAAAAGATGGACTTGGTCGTATCTACATGATAAACATAATTTAATTAGCAGCTGAGGAAGGAGGGCTGCAAATATTAAAAATGCAACATAAACAGTAATTTCTGCAGTGGTTGTTATCAGGTTTCCTGACTGTCGTTCGGTAACGTGCAAAATTGTAAACTTAAGCTTTGATCTCGGTTTTAATTGGAATTATCAGTTGGTAACACAACTATTTCTTGCATAATTAGTGACTTTACACTGAAATCCTTTATATAATCCTCGAACTGTCAGTAGCACATCGTAGCAAGTGTTTATTTTAAATGGTTCAGAACAATTAATTTTTTTTTGTCACTGTATAGGTCCAGCTAAAATAAACTTCTTGTCTAAGTTTGACTACTTATTCAAAGCAGGAGGTATCTCGTAAGAAACTGGAATGAAACAAGACAAAAGTAAAAGCCAAACGTTTATTTGTTTGTACGTGGTTTTATTAATGATACAGAAGACGAAAGATTCAAAGATTTTCTGTGGCAGCACCATTTCACGTTAGGGATTCATTCCTCTAGGTTGGAAATTTATCTTAACGCGGTTGTGCTGGTAATGTCGGGAAACATTATTCAATATTTTGTTTAATATGTTTGTAAATGTTCTCAAGGAAATGCTTGTAACGAAACAAATATTCTGCTGTTCTTCTTCGATTCCCACAAAGACGATGTAGAATCGCGGCGTGTCAGGGTTCTCCCCTGGACGAGAAACAATTCGAACAAAGACTAACAAAAGCTGCCGTTCTACCCTTCGTAGCTGAAGCACGCTAGACTGGAAACCGTTCGATTAGCCCAGTTAAGTCCAGGAAGCCGAAGAAATTTTCAACGCCAGAATTTGGCTGGTAAAGTGAGGAAATATCGTGTGAAGAGCGCTTGATCACCACAAGGTGCTTCACTGGTCTGGTCTAAATCCCACACTCCTTCGCTGTGCATCATGATGTGAGTGCTTGTGAGAGCTTTGACGGTTATCCGGCCGTCAGCTGCAGATATCAGGCTCATTAGCCCTTAGAAACTGAAGGAAGGGGAAAAGGTATATGCTGACACATACATTCACCCTCATCCACTCTCCACAGTACACAACTCCACTACGACTGTGCTAAAAGAACGATGTACTTTGCATAAAGGCTTCATTGTTCTCATGATAGGTAACGACTACATGAATTCAATGAATTCAGTCAGGTAATGCTCTCCATATTAGCAGCTTAAGAGTGAAGACTGAGAAGAAGGCAATTGCTGCCTGCAAACACATGATTAAATTACGGTCCCCGGCAGTCATCGAATGATATTGACCAGTATTTAATTTTTCTCTTAAAATCAAGCATCGATTAAATTCATATACTATTGTAGTTGCTAGAAGCATCAGAAGACGCAAGCCTTGCCCCCTTTGTTCTGTGTTGTCCATTTCCTCATGCTGATTAGGACCAGGCTGAATTTGATTAGATAAAGTGGATCGTTCACTCAACTCAAAGACGAGTGGCTGTAGAGCGTTGGTACAAAGGAGGAACACTTTTCTACAAGAATTCAAAGAACTGAGTTTCCAGTGCCAGGGTGGGTCGCAAAATTAGCAAACGTTTCAAGTAGCTACAGCGAAGGGGAGGGTAAGAACAATGTGTGCATGTGCGTGTGTGTGTGTGTGTGTGTGTGTGTGTGTGCGTGCGTGCGTGTGTGTTTGAGTGTACGTGTGTGTGTGTGTTTGTGTGTACGTATGTGTGTGTGTGTTTGTGTGTGCGTGCGTGCGTGTGTGTTTGTGTGTGCGTGTGTGTGTGTGTGTTTGTGTGTACGTGTGTGTGTGTGTTTGTGTGTACGTGTGTGTGTGTGTTTGTGTGTACGTGTGTGTGTGTGTTTGTGTGTGCGTGCGTACGTGTGTGTGTGTGTGTTTGTGTGTACGTGTGTGTGTGTGTTTGTGTGTATGTGTGTGTGTGTGTTTGTGTGTACGTGTGTGTGTGTGTTTGTGTGTGCGTGCGTACGTGTGTGTGTGTGTGTGTGTTTGTGTGTGCGTGTGTGTGTGTGTGTGTGTGTGTGTGTTTGAGTGTACGTGTGTGTGTGTGTGTTTGTGTGTGCGTGCGTGCGTGTGCATGTAACATAGGGCACTGTGACCAGGGAGAACCATCGTTCCGTTCTTACGAAAGAAATCGTTTATTGATATACAGTGCCATATAGTTGACTCGCAAATCTATACCTTAAAAGTGTTTCCGTTTTCCTGTCACAGTCAAGCAACTTCTGACATCCAGTTTCGAGCTTCCATACGTCATTTGAAAATAAGGCTGTAAAGCTCTAAAACTAGTCGATAGAAATAAAAAAATAGTTCTTGAGTGATGTTCGCTATTAAAAGTGTGTATATATCCATAGCGGGTGGACTTCATTACAAACTGGATCTAACTGGTTCTTACTGCTTTTCACTAGCATCTGTAAAGAGGAAGAGATTTACAAATTTGATTTAGACACCTCCTCAGAGAGTAACGCTGTTGATTAGATATACTGTGAAAGATCTGCCAACATTCTCTGAGATTCGGAACATTTAAACTACAGATACCGCGAGGGACAGCTGGAACAAGAAATCGGCTTGATGGGAGTAAGCATGGGTGTGTTTCTCACTTCGTCCAGCCTCTGCCTTTTCTGGCACAGTAGAGTGGTGCGCCATTTCTTGCGCTCACCGCTGATGTGACAACTGCAGAGACACTGGAGTATTCTGCGGAGCTGGCAGATCCTGCTGTGCCCACAACAGTCAGGGTCATTCACGCCACGCCGATCAATGCGAGTCTTACACACTGGCATCAGGAGAAGCAAACTGCAAACGTCAGTCTGAGTTAGCCATAATAACTTGTCTTTCACTGACATTCATCGCTGTATCTAAGAGACACCAGAGAAAGTTGAAGTGAAAGTAAAATACATAATACTATTGTTGTTCTCCTGATAAGTCAGAACTAATACATTTTTGTCGCTATAGAGTTTTGCAGCTTTATTAATTTGAATGTTAATCTAACGTAACTGTTTCAAAAATATGGAAAGATTTTTCAAAGACCGCCACAACTATTAGTTCCTTATTCAAATTATTTGGCAAAACAACATGTTTCAGGGACAAACCACACATTCTGGCCACGGTGGCAATACAAAAGTCATTTAACAAAGGTAGATACAGATATTTAAGTTATTCATTACAGTCGTGGCAGGTTTCTAAATAATGGTTAAAAAGATCAAGGAGCCATCTTAATGGATGTAACCGAACACACCACAAGGAGACAGCTATTTTATACAAACAAAGTGAGCGATTATTTGAAAAAAATTATGTGAACTGCAGGTCGACAAATCATCACATTAAGATATCCTTCTCTTTCTAGGCAGGAAGACCCCAGCACATGCCAATACTCTCTATCTCTCTCTGTTTCTCTCTTTACGTTATTTGCCAGCGACATTAATAGATTTCTGCTGCCCTCATATTTACGGTCTAGATTTTGTTCGGCAACGTTCGAACTGTTGTTGTTGTTGTGGACTTCAGTCCTGAGACTGGTTTGATGCAGCTCTCCATGCAAGCTCTTTCATCTCCCAGTACTTACTCCATCCTACATCCTTCTAAATCTGCTTACTGTATTCATCTCTTGGTCTCCCTCTACGATTTTTACCCTCCACGCTGCCCTCCAATGCTAAACATATGATCCCTTGATGCCTCAGGACATGTCCTACCAGGCGATCCCTTCTTCTAGTTAAGTTGTGCCACAAACTTCTCTTCTCCCCAATCCTTTTCAATACCTCCTCATTAGTTACGTGATCTACCCATCTAATCTTCAACATTCTTCTGTAGCACCACATTTCGAAAGCTTCTATTCTCTTCTTGTCCAAACTATTTATTGTCCATGTTTCACTTCCATACATGGCGACACTCCATACAAATACTTTCAGAAACGACTTTCTGACATTTAAATCTATACTCGATGTTAACAAATTTCTCTTCTTCAGAAAAGCTTTCCTTGCCATTGCCAGTCTACATTTTATATCCTCTCTACTTCGACCATCAACAGTTATTTTGCTCCCCAAATAGCAAAACTCCTTTACTACTTTAAGTGTCTCATTTCCTAATCTAATTCCCTCAGCAATACCCGTCTTAATTCGACTACATTTCATTATCCTTGTTTTGCTTTTGCTTTTGTTAATGTTCATCAACCTTTCAAAACACTGTCCATTCAATTCAACTGCTCTTCCAAGTCCTTTGCTGTCTCATCGGCGAACCTAAAAAAAAAAAAAAAAGGCTCTGAGCACTATGGGACTCAACTGCTGTGGTCATCAGTCCTTTAGAACTTAGAACTACTTAAACCTAACTAACCTAAGGACACCACACACACCCATGCCCGAGGCAGGATTCGAACCTGCGACCGTAGCAGTCGCACAGTTCCGGACTGCGCGCATAGAACCGCGAGACCACCGCGGCCGGCGGCAAACCTCAAAGTTTTTATTTCTTCTCCCTGGACTTTAATACCTATTCCGAATTTTTCTTTTGTTTCCTTTACTGCTTGCTCAATATACAGATTGAATAACATCTGGGAGAGGCTACAACCCTGTCTTACTCTCTTCCCAACCACTGTTTCCCTTCCATGCCCCTCGACTCTTGTAACTGCCATCTGGTTTCTGTACAAATTGTAAATAGCCTTTCGCTCCCTGTATTTTGCCCCTGCCACCTTTAGAATTTGAAAAAGAGTATTCCAGTCAACATTGTCAAAAGCTTTCTCTAAGTCTACAAATGCTAGAAATGTAGGTTTGCCTTTCCTTAATCTTTCTCTTAAGATAAGTCGTAAGGTCAGTATTGCCTCACGTGTTCCAACATTTCTACGGAATCCAAATTGATTTTCCCCGAGATCGGCTTCTATCAGTTTTTCCATTCGTCTGTAAATAATTCGTGTTAGTATTTTGCAGCCGTGACTTATTAAACTGATAGTTCGGTTATTTTCACATCTGTCAACACCTGCTTTCTTTGGGACTGGAATTATCATATTCTTCTTGAAGTCTGAGGGTATTTCGCCTGTTTCGTACATCTTGCTCACCAGATGGAAGAGTTTTGTCAGGACTGGTTCTCCCAAGGCCGTCAGTAGTTCTAATGGAATGTTGTCTACTCCCGGGAAACTATAAAACAATAAAGTCTGACACACGTTGAATCTTCTGTCTTCAACCTTGGCGATAATTACGCAGCTTTCATAAATTTTCTGACGCTTAGAATGCATCGAGAGTATCTTATACGATATGCAACGACACGCATCAGAATTATGACTTTCTGTATGTCTGTATTTGGTTTCTACCACATATATTTAATATAAAGGAAGTTTCTTTCGATACCTGGCTAAAACGGCTAGACCAGTCGCCTACACATCGTCCATAATTATGAATTCATTAACCAGTTGAATATCCGAAAATATGTGATGTTTCAATGATGCTCATAATAATTATCATACAGATCCTCAAAAAGTATCATCAAATGTCTAGCAGCTGGATGAATCTGGTGAATGTGTATATAATTCCGCCTTCAGTCAGAGCATAACAGTTACACAACATACACCACCATATTTTGTATCGTTTGCGTCATTTTCAGATTTTTTGTTCTTTTTATAGAATCTACAGTGTCCCTTTCAATGACTTCTTGTACGAGTATGATAACATAAACTAGGTCTGGAAACAAAGGTCACTTCGTAGTTGGATAACTTCTTAGTTAGAAATAACAGCACTTAAACTATGGAGCTAACAGTATAAAATTTGTATAATACAAAGTAACCTTATGCTGAAGTTGAAAGTAAATGTGGACTGTATCACGAACCATATGGAAAAAAAGGACTTATGACTTTAAAGAGTAAGGAGGGATCCCACCACCAAATTAGGAAGGTATAGTTTAGTTCTAAGATAAATCAGAAAGGGTTGACAAAGGACCAATAGAGGAGCTACCCCAAAATTTCAGCAAAGTCATGAGAAACTTAAATGAAGAAGAGGAACAGCAATGTTTAGCTCATGGATCCAACTATTTGTTGTGGCACCTGATTTTTCGCTAAGGGAAGAGTATTTAAGTTTTGTTCTGCGCCAGGGAAAATAAGCAGTCAGAGACTCAGCCGCTGTATCTATGATTCTGCAAATCGAATTTGTCAAACATGGTAAAGAGTTCTCACATGATAAATATCACTCGTGTCTCAGGCGATTAGTTGTTCAGTAACAATAACAAAATCATGCAATATCACGAGAATACTTAGCACAAACCCAAATTCGAACGACAATAATATTTTAGGAAATACAAAATTAATAAATATGACTTCTGAAAAAGAATTTATGAATACCTCATCAGCACACTGGTCGGCAAAGATGAAGCGAATATCGGTTAGTAGGCGCTGAATCAAGCGCACCTATCACGAGAGAGGTCAAAGACACACCAACAAGCAACACTCCACCAACGCCTTCTCGACAACAAGTGAGGAACTCCGCCACTGGTCAGAGGGCCTCACTGATCCACTCACTCCAGTCTGGTGTCTGTCAGTATATTGCAGAACGGGTGTAGTTCACTGCCAGTTACTACAGTTCTAAGCGGCCAGATTACTGACGATAGTGGAACCAGCAGTGTGACTAAAGTTTGTAATAGCAAGATTACCAATATTGTCTGCAAGAGGACTATTACTGATGAGCTTGTACCACAACACATGGACTCTATTCAAGTTAAGTATCCAGACCAAGTAAATGAAGAACCACTTGTGGATTTGTGTTGTAGAAAGAGGATACCGCCCACCCATAATTACATCCTCTCCTTTGCTACCTTGCTGTACAAGACTCTAAAGTCTGCCATCGTGCACAAGTTCAGCGTTAGAGCAAACAGGTTGCGCAACAAGTGTTGCAAAGAAATGTAACACCACTTCAAATACTTTTTCCTGCTGCGTACAGGGAAGAATGTTACAGCATAAACAATAAGAACGTTGAGATTTGCTCCCAGTTTTATGCAACATAAGTTCGTTTGAGATGGAAACTATCGAACCAAAACGATAATTAACTCTGAGACAGCGAATGCAATGCTTCGATAAGTGAAGGTGGGCGTAGCCAGTTATGTCGTGCGGCGAACACGAGCGGTGTACAGTAATTATACTAACACAGTCGTTTGATTACTACTTGTCGAATCCCGTGCAATCTAAGACCGCTGGCCGTCTAACGAATGCGGTTTACCACACGAACCGGATGGCCGAGGCGAGGACGCAGCATCCATTTTCCGCACGACCCTAACGTATCCTTTTTATTTGGCACGTATTGCAGTTTAGAGCCAGCCTCTTACTCAAGTGCCCTCGTAACATGGCCCATCCATAAGAGTCTCCGATAGCGGGAGCAGATTGTTAAAGGCTTACAATGTTGCCGAAACCTGGTCTCCCGAGGTCGGGCAGCGTACTGCTGCAAGTCCCCTTAAAAGCTCTTCCCAAACTGCGCTCGTTTAGTTCACTTCAACCGTCGGCACGTACGCACTGCCGTGGTCATAAACAATCGAGGGTAAACTGGAGTCATTAACCAACAGCATCCGATATGACTAAATGGAGATTGTGGCTGCGTCATTTGCAAAGAGTTGTTACTGATAGCTGTAATGCGTCTCTGGCTTTTAGCATGTAAGGCTAGAGTTGTAGCTCTGTCACTTAGGATTATTTATGAAGGTCGCTACATTCGTAACGTGACGACACTTCTCAAAAGTGACCTTTCTAAAACTGCATTTCATGAAGGTTAGTCATCGAAAAAAGTGCACATAAACGAAATGATGCTCACGTCAACGAAACCTAAAATGGAGGTGGTAATGGTGGGTGGGGAAGCTTGGAGAGAAGATACATAAGCTTCCTGTTCAAAATTTCCACGATGAGTTTCTCCAGGCGCAGTGTAAGTGCACTGCAAGTATAAAAACAGCTTAAAAATTACCAACACGTATAGCAGTAGCAACAGGACGAACATCCACTGTTATAAGTGATACAAACGTCATCTTCATATGACTTTTCCTTATAACAAATGAAAAGCACCAGTTTGCTTTTGTTCTACAATATTACTTTTATTGCTAGCTGGTTTTCGGCTTACAAGGCCATTTTTCAGACATTTACTGAGTATTACCACCAAAGAAGTTAAATGTTAGCAGACAACATTGGAAGGGAAGTAACACATCTAGACTGAAGTAGAAACATAAAGTAAGTAATATATCTGCAATGAAATAGTAAAAACTAAACAATACATAAATAACAATGGAGTTGACAGGGAAACCTTTAGCACAAAATAGGAATAGCATGCCTCCATAACAGTTTCTATTAATAAACAAAACTAATAAAATAAGTTAAAATTAGTACCAGGCAAGGCTGCATCAAGAGGTATGAAACATGGAGAGTTATACACAACCAATTAAAAAAGAAGAGACAGTTGTCAATGTAAATACAGAATACATAAGGAACTTAAGCAATATCAATGAGATAAACAGAAATTAATAAATGCAGGAAAATGGAGGTGTTTGAAGGAACCTACACTTTGAGAGTGTGATGGTACTACATTTTAACATTAACATTATAATCAAAGCAGTGGCTGTGTACCAGTTTTCATTAAATAAATGAGCAAAGTAAAATATGAACAGTATTTGATGAGACAACTAGAAGGGGAGTTAAACATGGACAGTAATACAAATTAAAGAGAACCCTTAACTACTGAAACTACAGCCTATGTGGAATACAAACACAACTGAAACAAATAAAACAAATTAATGAATACAGGAATGGGAATATGTAGGAAGAGAGAGTGTGGGAAGTAATGAACAACAAAGATGATTATATGAAGTTCAGGAGAGGGGAAGTGTTAAGCTGTGTCTGGTCATTTAGGGTGAGATCTGGACTGTGAGCAAGATGTTTGTTAATTTCCAGGGCTTCCAGCAGCTTCAGTTTATGGCCTTTGTCAGCTAAGTGAAGGGCATATGACTCTGGCTGGTAGTTGTGATCCTCACTCAGTACATGCTCAGCAAATGCAGAGTCTGATTTTGCAACCTGCAGCGGCGTTCATGTTCAGCCAGCCTAGTTGATATGTCTCTGCCTGACTGACCAATGTAAAATTTGTCACTATCAGAACAGGAGATTTTGTATACGCCACTGTTGGCTAATAACTGGATTTTGTCTTTGCTATTAAAAACACACTGGGCTGTCGTGTTCCTGACATAGTAGGAAAGCCTATACTTGCAGGATTTCAGTGCTTTGGCTACAATGTGTGATACCTCACCAAGATATGGAAATGTACACCATTTCTTGCAGACAGTGGATGGGGAAGCAGGTGGGGCATAGACTAGGGGTATAATTTTCCGTTTTTGTTTTCTGTGCAAGATGTGATCAATAAGAACTGGATTATAGCCATAGGTTGCGGCAATAAATTTTATTGTATCTAACACTGCTTTAAAATCATCTATGGACATGGGGATAGATATGAGACGGTGTACCATTGAGTTGAAAGCTGCATGTTTGTGAGCCATGGGGTGTTGTGAGCAAGAAGGTATTACTGTGTCTGTAGTCCTTGTTTTTCTGTAAATTTTGAAACAATGCGTGTGTGTACTGATATCAATGGTGAGATCTAAGAAGTTTATGAATTTGTTGCCAATTTTCATAGTGAATTGGATATTTTTATGTTGACTGTTTAGGTTTTTCAAGAACGTGTTGAGTTGTCTTGTAGTACCAGTCCACATACATAGGACATAATCTACTTATCGAAACCAGTGTTTGATGTTTGCACTCAAAGGTTCTGTTTTTAGAATATTTTTTTTTCAAAATGGTCCATAAATATTTCAGCCAACAGTGGACTAAGAGGGGAACCCATAGCTAAGCCATCTAATTGTTTATAAACAGTCCCTTGGAACTGGAAATAGTTCCGTGCGAGGCGTGTCTGTGTGGCCAGTCTCAGGTCATTCAGTTCCACACGATTGACATTAGACTTGTCCATCAGCTCTGTCAGAATATATTTATATTTACATTTCTGATTAATGTTTAGTCTCATAGAAGAGGAAATCGATTTTCGACGAACTAGGTTTGAAAAACGGAACAATTTTGACTGGAATGCTCAAAAGTGAGCAATACTGTCTATATTTCAAAAACCTCATAACAAAATCATGTACAATGCAAATATTCGTAATTGCTATGACTTCATAGCAGCAACGACAGACGCAGGCAGTTTTACAATAGCGTCGTACATCACTGATGCCTTAAATGTCCGTGTTTACACATTATCTGTATCTTTATATTACAGTCTACTGCCAGTCGGAGTGGCCGTGCGGTTCTGGGCGCTACATTCTGGAGCCGAGCGACCGCTACGGTCGTAGGTTCGAATCCTGCCTCGGGCATGAATGTGTGTGATGTCCTTAGCTCAGTTAGGTTTCATTAGTTCTACGTTCTAGGCGACTGATGACCTCAGAAGTTAAGTCGCATAGTGCTATGAGCCCTTTTTTTTTACGGTGTACTCGATGGGATAAAATGATACAATGTTTGTATGTTTCTGCGGGGAACACGGATTGTGCGAGCGGAAGGATTGTGACTGCGTGTCATATGGGGGTCTGGATCAGTCCTGGGGGCATGCTCGGTTATCCAAAGTGATTAAGGCGACCGCTCGCGGTAGGCGGAAAATACGAGTTAAGGACCAGGTTCGTTACAAATTTCCATGCGACACCAACAGCTAACGTCAATCCGGAGTCTCAAAATGCGAATCCACTTCGTAATAACAGCGTTGTATTGTCAGCTACATTGCAAAAATCAAATTTAACGAATGAACGATTAGCGACGCATGTTAGTTATACGAAGACAGTAAATGGTGGTCTAGTGGCGACTCATTCAAATCCTGACAGCTAACAAGATTTCCATGTTCTGAATTAGTCCTGAAAGAGGAGGGAAATAGTCGTATGTATTTCATTTTTTTCATGTAGTGAGCAGTCGTTGCTGTTGTTTGTCAGTGTCTGTAAAGAAATTAATGCCGCGGTCAGATTATTGTTTATTTTATTGTTGCATTCGCACTGCGCTACGTCTTTAGAGCTCTCATCATCACATTATGCCTCATTATACTTAGATTTTTTATTGAAAACATTTTATATACTAAAATAAATACTATCAAAACCCTTTTACAGCAATCCTCTTAGTACTTTGTTGCTAGGTACTTCCACATGACGCTATATACTCGGCATTGTGTCATCGTAGCCATATTATAATCGGAAATCTGTATTATCATTACCGGTGGAGATGTAGCTGACCACTTTTTGTTAAAATGTTGCTTGAAAGCATTGAGTTTTTGGTTGTACAGCATTATGTACTTGCGTTTTTTGCCATCGTACCATTTTTCCAGATGCGTAGGTAATAAGAACCACATGTTATAGAAGTTTCTGTTTTCTTTACTGCACATCAATTCTCCAGAAGTAACTGTTGTTGTTTCAGCCTGAAGAACATGCGAGTTTCTTGTCGACCCCCTTTATCGATCTTCCGTATTCGGTATAATGGCACAAATATCAGTTTCAGGGGCCTAGCAAGCTATTCTTTTCACACGGACTGTGCTACTTTAAGACATTGCTGGATGAACACTTTTACTGAAAATAAAATAAAAAACTCTTTTTACAGAAGAAAATTGAACAATTTCCATTTAACAGATTACTGAAACACCATTTTCCTTTGACGAAGCACTTCAGTCACAGAACTTTACGGAAAGTTTCCTACACTCTTAGCTCCGAAATGTAGAATGTTAGCGGTGTAAGTGCAGACAACGTGATCATTGGTTCCTTGAAATGTACCTATTTCAGTATGTTAGTTGCTTTTCTGTGTATAGCAGACGTCCCTCAAACAAGTCACTTAATTTACTACTTGATTTTTTTTTCTGTGAAGTCATAACTTCGCCGCAAAGCGGACTTCGGCTATTAGTATAGACTTAATATTTTGAGTCCACTCTTCGACACATGACCTGCTGCCAGCGGAAAATAAGCATTAATGGCTTGCTCCTGCCACGTGTACTTGGAGGTACTAACCAATCTAAAAACATGTTACTCGTAATAGCTATAATTATTAGTCTGCAAATGAAGTAAATACTGATGTAATGTTTTTCAATACACTGTCCTCAGTCAACAATAAAAATATATGCACATATACCCTTAACGCCCTGTATGTTGCCTGTTACTGTAATGACAGCACATACAGCCGTAAAAGAGCATAAGAAATAACCGAACATCAGCTACAATTATTTTATGTAGTTTTCTAAGCAGGAATTACAAAGGATATTTTACTGTTCAGATGTCTATTCCTATTTAGGGCTGACGCTGATTCCTAACAAAGGTATAGCCGCCCCATCTGCTCAAATGCTATCCGTAAAAAAATACTGTCAAATTCTAGCCTCTTTCTCATCTCATGAATGAGTTTCTCCGCTACAAACGACGCAGCTACAGTTTACAGTTTCGTGATGTACCGAGAGGTGCTCGTGTGGTTAGGACGCTGAACTTAGGATGGAGCAGGATGAAACGCTCCGTTCAGGCACGTGTGTGTCTCCAGGTCAGGTGAAAGACTGCAAATAGATACAGCCATCCTCCTTCTCTCTCTTTGTTCAAATGAGACAATGCCCTGTCTCTGCTAATCCTTCGAGTCTCAACAAAATGAAAAAAAAATCAAAAACTTTTTCATAAAACCCTAACCTTAATTATAATAGTTCGTAACGAACAGAAAAAGAAATTGGCAAAAAGTAAAGAATTAGTTGTTTTAAGCAGGTGGTTTCACTTTACAACTTCTGGGACACACAGTTTTCAACAACCCGTCAATTCGCACTTTTCACAGACAAAATCCCAGTATCTCCAAACTTTCATGAACTCATAACGCATAAAGTAAATTGCACTCCTAAATAACAAGCGAAACTGGGCTCAAAATTTAATAAACTAGGATCATAAGCACATATTGCTCTGTATGTTCATAACCGCTTAATAAAAGCAAATGTACAACCTCTCATAAACCCCCTCATAAAAGCAACAGTACAAGCTCAAATTTACGTTACAATAACTTTAGATATAATTACTTTGACTGACAATGATCTCCTTAATTGGGCCAAAAAAAAAAGGTTCAAATGGCTCTGAGCACTATGGGACTTAGCATCTGAGGTCATCAGTCCCCTAGACTTAGAACTACTTAAATCTAACTAACCTAAGGACATCACACAGATCCATGCCCAATGCAGGATTCGAACCTGCGATCGTAGCAGCTGCCCAGACTGAAGCGCCTAGAACCGCTCGGCCACAGAGGCCTGCTCAACATGGCCACTATAAAAGAAACCGCACGGCACAACCTCTTACAATGACATAACACAATCTCTTTGTGCCGACTGTTGCTTTGAACGGCATAGGTGACTGTTCACCCGCGATCTGGGGGAAGCGTCTTTGACTAGCAATCAATACGTCCTCGCTCCCGGGTTCGATAGCCGCACTAGTTAAATTTTGATTAATAATCAAAATCGGCGGCGGACGACTTCCGGTATAAAACGTCACCCTCACTCTGCCAACGGCATTGTCAAAGAGGATGGAAAATCAGACAGAGGTTAAGGGCACTTTCTTGTCCTAATGGTGGTAAACTGCCCCTAAAGGCAGAGGATGTAGAAGGCAATGGAAACCACTGCTTTAAAGACACGTAACGTGTATCCACAGGACATGTGGCCTGTAACTGAAAAAGTGTCGAGATCATCTCTCCATCGGCATCCTGAATAGCCCCCCATTCGGATCTCCGGGAGGAGACTGCCAAGAGGGTGGTGATCATGAGAAAAAGATCGAATAGTCAAAGAAAGGATAACGTTCTACGAGTCAGGGCGTAGAATGTCAGAAGCTTGAACGCGTTGGGGAAATTAGAAAATCTGGAAAGGGAAATGTAAAGGCTCAGTCTAGATATAGTAGGGGTCACTGAAGTGAAATGGAAAGAAGACAAGGACTTCTGGTCAGATGAGTATCGGGTAATATCAACCCCAGCAGAAAATAGTATAAAGGGAGTAGGATTCGTTATGAATAGTAAGGTAGGGCAAAGAGAATGTTACTGTCAACAGTTTAGTGATAGAGTTGTTCTTAGCAGAATCAACAGCAAACCAACATCAACAACGATAGTTCAGGTATACATGCCGACGTCCCAGGCATGAAGATGAAGAGAGAGAGAGGAAGTATATGAGGATACTAAAAGATTAACACCGTATGTAAAGGGAGATGAAATCTAATAGTCAGGGCAGACTGGAATATAGTTGTAGGGGAAGAATTAGAAGAAAAGGTTACAGAGGAACACGAGCTTGGAACAAGAAATGAAAGAGAGGAAAGAGTAGCTGAGTTCTGTAATACATTTCAGCTAGCAATAGCGAATACTCTGTTCAAGAATCACAAGAGGAGGAGATCTACTTGGAAGAGGCCGGGTGGCACGGAAAGATTTCAGTTTGATTACGTCATGGTCAGACAGAGATTCCGAAATCAGATACTGGAATGTAAGACATACCCAGGAGCAGACATAGACTCAGATCACAATGAAATAGTGGTAAAGAGGAGGCTTGTGTTTAGTAGATCGGTCAGGAATAATCAGTACGCAAAGATGTGGGACGCGGAAGTACAAAGGAATGATGAAATACGCTTGAATTTCTTTAAGGTTATAGATACAGCACTAAGGAATAGCTCAGTAGGCAGTACAGTTGAAGAGGAATGGGCTGCTATAAAAGGGTCATAACGAAGTAGGAAAGAAAAACATAGATACAAAGAAGGTAACTGCGAAGAAACTCTTGGTAACAGAATAAATACTTCAGTTGATCGATGAAAGGAGGAAGTACAGAAATGTTCTGGGAAACATAGGAATACAGAAATACAGGTCGCTGAGGAATGAAATAAATAGGGAGTGCAGGAAAGCCAAGACGAAATAACTGCACGAAAAATGTGAAGAAATCGAAAAAGAAATGACTGTCGAAAAGACAGACTCAGCATACAGGAAAGTCAAAACAACCTTTGGTGATATTAAAAGCGAGTGTCGTAACATTAATTCTACATCTGCATCTACATTTATACTCCGCATGCCACCCAACGGTGTGTGGCGGAGGGCCCTTTACGTGCCACTGTCAGTACCTCCGTTTCCTGTTCCAGTCGCGTATGGTTCGCGGGAAGAACGACTGCCGGAAAGCCTCAGTACGCGCTCGAATCTCTCTAATTTTACATTCGTGATCTCTTCGGGAGGTATAAGTAGGGGAAAGCAATATATTCGATACTTCATCCAGAAACGCACCCTCTTGAAACCTGGACAGCAAGCTACACCGCGATGCAGAGCGCCTCTCTTGCAGAGTCTGCACACTTGAGTTTGCTAAACATCTCCGTAACGCTATCACGCTTACCAAATAACCCTGTGATGAAAGGCGCCGCTCTTCTTTGGATTTTCTCTATCTTCTCTATCTTCTCTGTCAACCAGACCTGGTACTAATCCCACACTGATGAGCAATACTCAAGAATAGGTCGAACGAGTGTTTTGTAACCCGCCTCCTTTGTTGATGGACTACATTTTTTAAGGACTCTCCCAATGAACCTCAACCTGGCAACCGCCTCACCAACAATTAATTTTACAGGGTGTTACAAAAAGGTACGGCCAAACTTTCAGGAAACATTCCTCACACAAAAAATAAAGAAAAGATGTTATGTGGACATATGTCCGGAAACGCTTAATTTCCATGTTAGAGCACATTTCCGTTTCGTCAGTATGCACTGAAATTCCTCGATTCACCACCACATGTGTGGGCTGACGAGAATCCGCACACAATTGTGCAATCACGTCATCGACACACATTTTGTGTGAACGTTTGCACAGGCATTATTGGTGATGTCTTGATTGGGCCCCATGTTCGTCCACCTACGCTCAATGGAGCACTTTATCATGATTTCATACGGGATACTCTACCTGTGCTGCTAAAACATGTGCATTTACAAGTACGACACAAGATGTTGTTCATGCACGATGGAGCTCCTGTACATTTCAGTCGAAGTGTTCGTACGCTTCTCAACAACAGATTCGGTGCCGATGGATTGGTAGAGGCGGACCAACTCCATGTCCTTCACGCTCTCCTGACCTCAACCCTCATTTATAGGGGCATTTGAAAGCTCTTGTCTACGCAACCCCTGTACCAAATGTAGAGACTCTTCGTGCCCGTATTGTGGACGGCTGTGATACAATACGCCATTCTCCAGGGCTGCATCAGCGCAAAAGGGATTCCACGCGACGGAGGGTGGATGCATGTATCCTCGCTAACGGAGGACATTTTGAACATTTCCTGTAACAAAGTGTTTGAAGTCACGCTAGTACGTTATGTTGCTGTGTGTTTCCATGCCATGATTAACGTGTTTGAAGAGAAGTACTAAAATGAGCTCTAACATGGAAAGTAAACGTTTCCGGACACGTGTCCACATAACATATTTTCTTTCTTTGTGTGTGAGGAATGTTTTCTGAAAGTTTGGCCGAACCTTTTTGTAACACCCTGTATATGATCATTCCACTTCAAATCGTTCCGCACGCATACTCTCAGATATTTTACAGAAGTAACTGCTACCAGAGTTTGTTCCACTATCATATAATCATACAATAAAGGATCCTTCTTCCTATGTATTCGCAATACATAACTTTTGTCTGTGTTAAGGGTCAGGTGCCACTCCCTGCACCAAGTGCCTATCCGCTGCAGATCTTCCTGCATTTCGCTGCAATTTTCTAATGCTGCAACTTCTTTGTATACTACAGCATCATTCGCGAAAAGCCACATGGAACCTCCGACACTATCTACTAGGTCATTTATGTATATTATGAAAAGCAATGGTCCCATAACACTCCCCTGCGGTACGCCATAGGTTACCTTAACGTCTGTATACCTCTCTCCATTGAGAATAACATGCTGTGTTCTGTTTGCTAAAAACTCTTCAATCCAGCCACGCAGCTGGTGTGGTATTCCGTAGGTTCTTACTTTGATTATGAGGCTACAGTGCGGAACTGTATCGAACGCCCTCCGGAAGTCAAGGAATATGGCATCTAATTGGGAGCCTGTATCTAATATCTTCTGGGTCTCATGAACAAATAAAGCGAGTTGGGTCTCACACGATCGCTGTATCCGGAATCCATGTTGATTCCTACAGAGTAGATTCTGGGTTTCCAGAAATGACATGATACCCGAGCAAAATACATGTTCTGAAATTCTACAACAGATCGACGTCAGAGATATAGGTCTATAGTTTTGCGCATCTGCTCGACGACCCTTTTTGAAGACTGGGACTACCTGTGCTCTTTTCCAATCATTTGGAACCTTCCGTACCTCTAGAGAGATGCGGTACACGGCTGTTAGAAGAGGGGCAAATTCTTTCGCGTACTTTGTGTAGAATCGAATTGATATCCCATCACGTCCAATGGACTTTCGTCTGTTGAGTGATTTCAGTTGTTTTTCTATTCCTTGGACACTTATTTCGATGAAACTTCCTGGCAGATTAAAACTGTGTGCCCGACCGAGACTCGAACTCGGGACCTTTGCCTTTCGCGGGCAAGTGCTCTACCAGCTGAGCTACCGAAGCACGACTCACGTCCGGTACTCACAGCTTTACTTCTGCCAGTATCCGTTTCCTACCTTCCAAACTTTACAGAAGCTCTTCTGCGAACCTTGCAGAACTAGCACTCCTGAAAGAAAGGATACTGCGGAGACATGGCTTAGCCACAGTCTGGGGGATGTTTCCAGAATGAGATTTTCACTCTGCAGCGGAGTGTGCTCACACAGTTTTAATCTGCCAGGAAGTTTCATATCAGCGCACACTCCACTGCAGAGTGAAAATCTCATTCTGGACTTATTTCGATGTCAGCCGTTTTTTCGTTTGTGCGAGGATTTAGAGAAGGAACTACAGTGCGGTCTTCCTCTGTGAAACAGCTTTGGAAAAAGGTGTTTAGTATTTCAGCTTTACGCGTATCACCCTCTGTTTCAATGCCATCATCGTCTCAGAGTGTCTGAATATGCTGTTATGAGCCACTTACTGATTTAACGTAAGACCAGAACTTCCTAGAATTTTCTGTCAAGTCGGTACATAGAATTTTACTTTCGAATTCACTGAACGCTTCACGCATAGCGCTCCTTACGCCAACTTTGACATTGTTTAGCTTCTGTTTGTCTGAGAGGATTTGGCTGCGTTCAAACTTGCAGAGAAGCTCTCTTTGCTTTCGCAGTGGTCTCCTAACTTTGTTGTTGAACCACGGTTGGTTTTTCCCGTCCCTCACAGTTTTACTCGGCACGTACCTGCCTAAAACGCATTTTACCGTTGCCTTGAACTTTTTCCATAAACACTCAACATTGTCAGTGACGGAATAGATATTTTCATTTTGATCTGTTAGGTAGTCTGAAATCTGGCTTCTATTACTCTCGCTAAACAGATATACCTCCTCCCTTTTTTTATATTTCTATTTCCTTCTACATTCAGGGATGCTGTAACGGCCTTATGATCACTGATTCCCTGTTCTGCGCTTACACTGTTAAATGCAGAGGAGAAAGCGGATAGGTGAAAAGATTACCCTGAAAGCCTATATGAGTGAGAAAATTTGATGTGTATGATACACGAAGAAACAGGAGTCGATTTAGAAGAGGTAGGGAATCCAGTTTTAAATCAGAATTTAAAAGAGCATTAGAGGACCTAATATCAAATAAGGCAAAAGGGATAGATAACATCCCATAAGAATTTTTAAAATCATAGGTGGAAATGGCAACAAAACGACTATTCACGTTGGTGCAAAATAACCACTGAGGGATGGAGCAAGGAGGACATCAAAAGCAGACTAGCACGGGCAAAAAGGGCATTCCTGGCCAAGATAAAGCTACCAGTATCAAACATAAGCCTTAATGTAAAGGAGAAATACCTGAGAAGGTACGTCTGGAGTAGAGCATTATACTATGTTAGTCAAACATGGACTGTGGGAAAACCGGAACAGAAGAGAATCGAAG
Source organism: Schistocerca gregaria (assembly GCF_023897955.1). Classification (NCBI taxonomy): domain Eukaryota; kingdom Metazoa; phylum Arthropoda; class Insecta; order Orthoptera; family Acrididae; genus Schistocerca; species Schistocerca gregaria. Next base: position 670,218,206 of record NC_064924.1, on the reverse strand, counting down.
CATTTGAGATGTGGTGCTACAGACGAATGTTGAAAATGAGGTGGACTAACAAGGTAAGGAATGAGAAGGTGCTGCGCAGAATCGGAGAGGAAAGGAATAAGTGCAAAACACTGACAAGTAGAAGGGACAGAATGATAGGGCATCTGTTAAGACATCAGGGAATGATTTCCGTGGTGATAGAGGGAGCTGTAGACGGCAAGAACTGTAGACGAAGAGAGAGATTGGAATACATCCAGCAAATAATTAAGGACGTGGGTTGCAATTGCTACTCTGAGATGAAGACGTTGGCACAGGAAAGGACAAAAAAAAAAAGAACCCTGACTGCTGCGATCACAGAAGTACCTCAGTGTGCCACTAAATGTTCCTGTCCTGCAACAGCATACGTCGTTTCACGTTTCATGCTGAAGCACTTGTAATTCAGAGTAAAATTAATGAAATGGTGCCGCGCGGGGTAGCGGCGCTGTCCCGGGCGCTTTGTCACGGTTCGCTCGGCCCGCCCCGTCGGAAGTTCGAGTCGTCCCTCGGTCGTTGGTGCGTGTGTTGTCCTTGGTGTAAGTTACGTTAACTTACATTAATTAGTGTGTAAGCCTAGGGACCGATGACATCAGCAGTTTGGTTCCATAGAACATTATACACATTTTTTTTTTTTTCAAAAAAAGGTATGGTGGTTTCAAGCAGAAAACACAGGTGCCTCAAGGGTTAATCTGAGGGTGAGAGAGGTGTCAAGCATTAACCTTCCTTTCTGTTCTCGTTATTTACAAGGTAATTGTTCTATATTCAAAGTCTAACGGAATTTCCTAGTTGCGGTGACTTCAGAAGCAGTTACATAATCGCATGAAGGATAATAGGTCGTGATTCAGTGGTTTTACAAATTCGAACATGAGATTAGCTCCATCAGATGCCCCGAAACGCGCCACAGAAGCTAGAGTGTATGAGCTTGTAGCTAAAATGTCTTTTTTCATAGAGAGACACACAAAACGCAAACTACAAGCGGAACCGTGAACCCACTAATAGCCATTGTGAGTTGATTAGAGTGGCGTGCTATCGACTCCAGCGGCGTCATAGTCGATACGGGCGACGCGGAGTGGTGACGTGTGTCTGGCACTGGGAGCAGCAGCCAGCATTAATCACCATCCGTCGGCCGGCGGGCGATCCCATTAGGGCGCGCCGCCCCCGCTTCCGGGGTAGGCAACCCAGCCTGGCACCGACCCGGCAGCGGCAGGCGGGGAGCGAGGAGCAGCTCAGCACAGGTGTTGGCAGCACTGGCTCCGCGATGCGGCTGACACTCTTCCCGAAGACTAAACGCCACTTGCGACGTACCGCGGAAGCTACAAGAAGCAGATCGGCCCAGGGAAAGGGGACATTTCTCGTCGAAGCAAGTCTACTAGTGTCAAGCCTAGGTCCTTAATTTGAGGAGGGGTTTTCTGGGCATGTTCGTTTGGGGTACTGCATTGTGTTGGCATGTTGAAAAATCAGGGAAGAAGCGTATGAGATGTGGTGCTACAGAGGAATGTTGAAAATTAGGTAAGCTTATAGAAAATGAAGCGGTTCTCAGCAGAATCGGTGAGGACAGGAATTTGTGGAAAACACTGACAAGAAGAAGGGACAGGATGATAGGACCTACGCTGAGGCATCAGTGAATTTCTTCCATAGTACTAGAGGGAGCTGTAGTGCAAAAAAACTATAGGGAATCACGGGGATTGGAATAAGTCCAATAAGTAAGTAATTATGTTTGATACAAGTACGATTCTGAGACGAAGAGACTGACACAGGACAGGAGAACGTCACGGGATGCATGAGTAGAGAGGGAAAACAAACTTGGGATTGGTCAAGAATGGAAAAGGACATCGTCTGTGTCGTTTGAAGGGAATCATTCTGGCATTCGTCTTGAAAGCATAAAACATGTCGGGAGACATGACAAAAAAAAAAAAAAGTTCTGTGACAATTTGCAAGCAGGCTGTACTGTGCTCACCGCGATATTAGAGAAGCATTGTGTGTGCGCCTGCATGTGTGTGTGTGTGTGTGTGTGTGTGTGTGTGTGTGTGTGTGTATGTGTGTGTTTGTGGTGCTGGATGAGTGGGTGCGCAGCAGCTACTCAGGACATTTGTTTCTTAACGCGGTTAGTGTCTACACCGATCGTATTTTCATGGAATCATTCACTATAAGGCGCACTAGAATTCACCAGAAAACACGGTTAATTTACAACGTATTGAAATCTGGGGCTGGTATTTTAGACAGGGGCGAAGGAAGGAAGATTAGGCTATATTGTCCGATTGACGACGAATTATTTAGACAGGAAGAATAAACTTGGATGGATTACTAAGAATGGAGAAGCATATTGTCTGTGTCGTTTGAAGGGAACAATTCTGGCATTCGTCTTAAACGATTTATGCAATTTTATAAGGGCAGTTTCTGTGTGTCCATAATGGGAATTTGTATTCTAAGTTGGAGCTGCATTCAGCAACGATAGTGGTTAAAATTTTGCAGTTGTTCAGCAGTGAAATTTTGTTGACAGTCATATTAGAGTTTTACATTATGAGCTCTCGTTCGTTCGAAAGTAACGAACTTCTCACACAGAATAGAAAACTTATTTTCATTTATTCTTCATTTATTTGATTCTGACGTCCATGACACATAGTTTACGAATGTGCCATTACGTAGCCAGCTCACTAAAAAGGGAAAGATAATAGAAATAAAAGTTTGGCAATACTGAATTATAGCTGCCGGAATGACTACAATAATACTAATAAAGAATAATTTATTTTATTTCACAAAGGATTAAGAAACGCGTGGACTGTGATAGAGACCTAGTCTCGAATGATTTCAGAAAGTCATCGAAAATACAAAAAAAGTTGATTCGATCAGACCACATGGTCGAATCTTCTCAATGAACGGTAAACAATATATTCCCAGGTTTTTGAGTCATTTCAGGAAGTTATAACAGTGTGCTGCAAATGCCTCTGCCCCAAATAGGAATTTGACAGCAGTAAACCCTTCGGCTTGGATTTAAAACTGTGCTATTTTCGTGAGCAGCTCGTCCTGCGAGAATTAATATTATACATATTACCTAGTGGACAGCTACAACTGTTATGAACTTTGACTTATTACAAGTCATTACTTCAGCTAATAGGTCCTATGCCACAGGTACTATCTAGTAAAATATTTTGAAACAATGGTGATGCATTACCTCCACTCATATCGACAAAACATACACTGTAGCCGCAAAACCTGGATTGTTTAGTTTTGGACAGAACAAAGTGCCACATTAGTAACAAAAATTCTCCTTCGTGTGATCAACAGAGATACAAGTAACACGCTATTATCACTAGACCCAGCGGAAAGTGACTATTTTCCGATTAAAACAAAGTAACTACGGCAATATCCCAAGAGGGTGTTACAGGACCACTACGTTTCAGACTATACACAGGTTGCTCTAAAATACCCGTTGCAGACTTCTCGCACTTGTAGAGGGGACTAGATAGACAATATTTTGAACTAGAAACCACGTCCGGAAAAGCACCATTTCAGTGCTACAGCCGTCTGAAAACATGTTTTCCAGGTGGGTCTGCAACAGGGTAGTTATGGTTGGGGAGGGTGCTTACGTCGGATCCATTGATGTCATTTGACGTCTGTTCTACTTCTCTGACCTGGTTCGAGCCTCATTCAAGTTACTGAGTGTTAGTACAACATGAATGAGTACACGTTTGCAGAATACATCGAGATGATTCTTCTGTATGGCGAAGCTCACGGTAGAGGAAGAGTTGCTCGTCGCCTTTTTCAAGATCGTTACTCACAACGTCCGACTCAATCGCATACACTTTTCGCCGCAATTACGCAACGGATTCGAGAAAGGGGTGCCTTCAGCGTCAGCAGTCTTGACTGTGGTGCCCCAAGCAGACGCCGCGCACCCGATCCGGAAGAGGCCGCACTCCATCGCTTTCAAGAGAACTCATCAACAAGTACAAGAACAATTGCGTGTCCAGTGGATGTTGCTTCCAGCATCCTCTGGTATGTTCTGCATGAAATCCATACCACCTCCGAAAGATACAGCCGATTCTGTAGCACCATTAAGTTTCCTTTTTGATTCTTTCGTTATTAATGAGTGGGATTACAAAACAACTTATTTACAGAGTCACGCCAAATGAATCACTTGTAAAAGTATTGACGTTGCCAACATGTTTTCAAATAGTTGTAGCACGGAAACGGTATATTTCCAGACATGAGTTCCAGTTCCAAATATTATCTTCTCAGTCCCCTCTACAAAAAATGGTTCAAATGGCTCTGAGCACTATTGGACATAACTTCTGAGGTCATCAGTCCCCTAGAACTTAGAACTACTTAAACCTAACTAACCTAAGGACATCACACACACCCATGCCCGAGGCAGGATTCAAACCTGCGACCGTTGCGGTCGCGCGGTTTCAGACTGTAGCGCCTAGAACCGCTCGGCCACTCCGGACGGCCCTCTCTAAAAGTCTTAGAAGTCTGTAAGCGGAATTTTGGAGCACCCTGTATAAATAATCGTTGTATAACGTCGGAGTTCCATGAGGCTTTTTGTGGATGATGCTGTTATACACAAAGAATCGACAAAGATTATCAGTTGAACCTCAACATAAACAAATGTGACATATTGTGTATAAAGAGGCCGAAAACGCAATATCGGCGTAGAACAATACGCGTGTCGCGCTCACGTCATAAAAAGGTACGAACCCCGGCAAAGGACTGCGCCTTGCCGGAAATCGAACTGCGGGCTGCTGAGTTCTCAGCCTCACGTGTTGATAGTAACTGATACGTCTTTTTCATCGACAGACGCTAAAAGTCTTCAGTAAGCTGGTTGAAGACACAACGATTTGTGGCGTTTATTTTCGTTCGCTCCAATATCATCATCCCACTCTGCACAGACGCGCCACAGCTGGCGTTTCGCCAACCGCCAGCCACCGCTCTCGAACAGATTGCGACTCAGCCTGGCGTATAATCAGACGTGCCGTCTCGGTCTCTAGAACAAGCTTCACTGGAGTTCTCACGTAACAAGGAAGCCAAACAAACTTTTCGGTTGCTAACCAGCCTGAGAGATGTTATGGTAAGGAAAGAAGTCTTTGCGACACTAGCTTATACGTCTGGCAGGCTCTTACGATACTTCTTTAATTTGACTGACCGCTGTTAGTTCGCGGGACATCTCTAAGTGTCTGTTATATTTCCCGATTGCTCTCATTGTGTATTCAGGGTAGTCGGATATTCTGGTTACAGACTTCTAGGACTTGTAGAGGGGAGTGGGTACATCGTATTTTGAATAGGAACCCATGTCCGGAAACGTCATCCAACTAGACTACAGAGCGCCAAAGTTATAGGTGCGGGAGTCTGTATATGTACGTATACACGCGGTGATTCCATGATGATGTTACAGACTTTCTAGGATGATGGCGAACGATAAATGTATTACATTGAAGTAAGGATCCCCGTACCGGAAACGAAAGAGTGGAAAGTTATAAACGAAAACCGTTCTGATACTTCTGTCAGTTGAATACATGTGCCGGTTCTTGTGTTGCGAAGAGTGTTGGTTTGGTAACTTTCAGTGGTGGTAGTGTGGACAAAAACGAGAAAAAATGTCCGATAAACGTGGGCTCTAAACTGCATACCTTAACAGCTATGAACACTTGCTCAGTAGAGGCGATGTGTTTCACATTAGCGAAGATGAACGAATGGTCTTAACTCCTCAGGTATGCAATTTAGAGTCCAAGTTTATTGGACATTTTTTCCTCTTTTTGTCCACTCTACCAATACTGAAAGTTACCAGCCCTACATTCTTCGCAACACAAGAACCGGTACATGCATTCACCTGTCAGAGGTAGCAGAACGGTTTTCGTTTATAACTTTCGACTCGTTGTTTCCGGGAGAGGGATCCTTACTTCAAATTAATACATTTATCGTTCTCCGTCATCCCAGAAAGTTTGTAACATCATTACGGAATCACCCCGTGTATACGTACGTTTACAGATGCCCGCGCCTAAAACTTTGACGCTCTGCAGTCTCGTTGGATGACGTTTCCAGGCATGGGTTCCTATTCAAAATACTTCCCTCTACAAGTCCTAGAAGGCTATAACGGAAATTTCCGACCACTCTGTATACATATGAGAGATATAAACAAGACGCTTATAAAAAAAGTGTCCCGTTTCATTGAGGCAGACATGAGGCAAAGATTTTTCCAATATAAAGGTGAGTTTAAACATCCCCGTGCTATACTAGGCGCGACCTTGTTTTAAATGGTATAGTCTTGCCTTTGAGTGATCACTAAACTTACATATCCAGCCAGTTATAAGAGGACTTGCAGCTTAACGTCTGTTTTTGTCTGTAGTTTACATTCAGAAAATTACCACTGCAGTTTGTAGCGAGATCTGCCATGCACAATACGAGAACGTATATGTTTATCAGTCTAGGAGTGTCCTTCTTGAACTGTCAGTAGACTATATGACGTAAACGTAAAATGTTAACTCTGTCCACAGGCACTGGTGGACCCAGCGGTACCGACCGGCCGCCGTGTCATCCTCAGTCCACAGGCGTCACCGGATGCGGATATGAATGGGCATGTGGTCAAAACACCGCAGTTCCAGCCTTATGGCAGTTTCCCAGACCGGAGCCGCTACTTCTCAGTCAAGTAGCTCCTCAGTTTGCCTCACAAGGGCTGAGTGCACCCCGCTTGCCAACAGCGCTCGGTTGATCGGATGGTCACCCATCCAAATGCTAGCCCACAGCGCTCAACTTCGGAATTCTGACGGAACCATTACGGCAAGGCTGTTGGCCCAGACTATAAGTCAGTAGTAACAAATCGTTATGTGTACTGGACTGTTATAGTCTGTTACGTAAGAGCGTAATCAGTATTACACACAGATGGTAAAAGATAGGGCCTTTGTTCTTTCACAACCCAACTGAATGAACCTTTACCTTCACGCAGTGTCCATAAAGCATTAGTGTACTTTGAACTCTTGGTTGAGACACTCAAGAAGAGACAGAAGCGCAGCTTTTGCGTTGCCTCTATCAAATATGTTTGTTGTGGACAACCGAACGTTGGTTCATTGACAAACATGAAGATTGGACACTGCAGGAAGACCATGATCCGAAGCACCGCAGCAGATTTTGCTGTGACTGGATCAAGAAGAAAGGTGTGCGGGCGGTGGATTGGCCCTCAGGTCGTCTAACGCTAACATTATTGAAAATGTATTATCTTACATCAAAAAGAAGTTGCAAGGAGAAAAGATCTTCAATTTGAAACCTCTGTCAACGCAAATTCGCTGCATTTGGAGGTATTTCCAAAGTGAATACTTTGTTTTAAGCATGCTTAGGAGATGCTAATCAATTGTCGACGCTTCGAGTGACTGGGAAATTAGTAATTGTAACCGCATTTCTCTTTTGTTCATATATGACTCGTACGTATGTTCCAGTTTGTAGTCAGATACATTTTCCACTGATTAAACCGACCAGGATCTTACTTAACAGACTGCATGTCTGGAATTTACCGATACTAACTGCAAACAGTTATGGCCTGGAATAATGGACCTGTCGCACACTGATTACGGGCAGTCTCATGGCAGTGCAGCTGTCTCCAAATACTTGTAAATGGATAAGATTAATAGAAGGCAATCGAAAATATATGTTTCAGTAACGAATGGAGCTTTACCCTTTATAAGGGTATTTTTCTGTAATAGAAGGAAAACAGACTGGAACAGCAATATAGAGTAGTAATGCAAAGAAATCATTTCAGTTTGTGGAGATTAGGATTTTATGACAAGGATTTTAAGAAGGAGCACAAGTTCGGGTTGGGGAGTGATGGGATTGATAGCAACTGTGTCGTTTTCAAAGTAACTACACAGAATTTTGCCAAGAGAGTTCTAGGAAAGGCATGGGAAACCTAAACCTCTATGACCAGACGGGGATCTGAGTTCCCGTCCATCTGAATGCACTGTCGTGGCTTGTGGAAACAATGTGGTACGGGTGATACAGAGACTCACATTGATCGACGAGAACAACACAACCAGCTCTCTACATGGAAGTAAGCACGCTTGTCCGAAAGGTTTCCGCTAGCGAGATCTTCTTCTCACTCAGCATTAAGGACTTGCTCTACGTCAAACTGAGACAAGAAATAGCTGTGTGTACAGATTGAAGCCGTGAGCGAAAAGAGCAACTGACGTAAACGTATCTTATCTTCCGCTGCCGTCCTGTAAGGTTGACGATCGGAGAACGTTGTTCATTGTTTCGCTAGCAGACACCTACTTCTGTACTTCGCCTTAACAATACTAGAAAGCAGCAGAGTTCGACTTCAGATATCGGAAAAGATTTAACTGGTAAAGAGAAAAAAAAATTACGTTCAACGAAGCGTTTGCGTGACTAAGGTCGTTAGAAGTTTCTCGCGCCGTTGATTACTTTCTGACAAGCATTTAATTTAACGTCCGAATGTCTGTGGAAAGTGTTTTAAATTGTTCGATTTCCCTTCACTGTTTAGCATGCCAGCAGTGTCGCAAGAAGTCATACACTTGTACATTCTGATTCAGCCGTGGCAAATTCGCCACACCTGTGGTCATCGGTAAATTTGTTTCATAAAAGTTTTCCTCCCGCAAACCATTCATTCGTGTGTTGCCGGGCGAACAGAAGTTCTGTAGATATACTGATACTTTAATAAAGGCGTACCAACTAACAGGTCATAGGGACAGCATTAATCAGCGTACGCAACTACCAATCCTTGAAAGGATGGTTAAATGACAAAGGGGTATCTTCGCTAGAATGGATAGCGAGTGGCAGTACATTCCAAAAGAGCTATACGGCATAGAGACCTATGACAACGAAGTATTGCTGCAGTATTCGTAGATGACAGGACGTGGTAAGCTTTCTAATAGCTAAGATAGGGTACTGTTGTCCCATCTTTGCTCGGTGTTCGAGATGTAGTGTAGCGCGCCAGCTATGACGACTCATGTAAAAGTACGTTATAGTAGTGCCCTGGCTCCAGAAACAACACGAAAGTACTTTCGTCAGGAATGACAATATCTACACGACAATGCACATTATTGAACGGGCTAACGGAATTATTGATAAACTTCAGTTATTTTAAGAAACTAACATGTGAATCAAATGTAGAAACGTGTTAAGTAACAGTTCGCCTCCAGTATTTGTAAACTGTATTTGGGAGCTAGGTCGAAAAATATTCAGAGTTTACGTGTTCAATAAGGAATGATGGATGCTATTGAAAACTGAGACAGAGAGATTATGGCTGTTTAAAAATATACGTTTACTGTGGCTGGTTGCTATTTCTACTTTTTTGCTGTACGAAATAACCTTAATGAATGGTGAAAAAGGTCACCTGCCCACACACGTGAGATTAACGGTTTGCTGAAACCGTAATGATTTTTGTACGTTTAGTGCAATTGTTTAATATCATTGAAGTGTTGTCACATCATATTGGAAAGTGTTTTCGAACTTGTTGAACGTTATTCGAATTTGTTTTTTTTGTTGTTCAAAAAATGGCTCTGAGCGCTTTGGGACTTAACATCTGAGGTCATCAGTCCCATAGAACTTAGAACTACTTAAACCTAACTAACCTAAGGAGATCACACACATCCATGCCCGAGGCAGGATTCGAACATGCGACCGTTGCCGTCGCTCGGTTCCGGACTGAAGCGCCTACAACCACTCGGTCACAACGGCCGGCTCTTTGTTGTTCTTTCATCCCGCCTCGTCCCTTGTAAGCGGGAAAGGTGGGGGGTGATGTAAATGTGGACTGGCAACACAGTTAAAAACACTGAAAAATACTTAAAGAATACAAAACATTTAAATAATACTTTAAAAAGACTGAACACGACAGACCATATACTGACCATTAAAAACAGAGAGCTGTACACTTTCACTAAAACAGGAAAACGATCTGCCCTGGGATGGCAGATTGGCCATGAAAAGAAAGTGGGTATGGAGGGAAACAAGAGAGTGGGCATAATACACGAAGCGAAGGCCCTATCCAGTACATCAGCGGCGTATTCTTTTCAAACAATCTGCCTACACTCAGTGGCATGTGGCATCTGCAGACAGACGCAGACACACATCTGTGATGGTACGCGCCTGCACTCCGTACTGGAACCTCTGAGAAAAAAATCGGAGCCGCAGATTTTGAGATGTTGGATGTGGTACAACAGAACTTTTGCTGCGGTTCCAGTGTCATCTAGCGAATGTGAATTATTGGCTTTATAACATCTCTGTTGTTAAAAGGTGTACCTTCATTACTTTTCTGAAATTGAAAGGACCACCACTGACTCGTTTTGACCCTTCGAAGCACACGGGATCTTGGCGGTTAGTGGACAGCAGTACGCTATGGACACGAACAGCAAGGAAAGAGAGAGAGGAGGGATGTACAACGGAAAATCTTTCAAAGACTTGCGCAGTTTTATAACTGCTAGTTTAAACATTCAAATTCTTTCTCCATTTTCAATATCTTATAGCTCAATTTTGCCTGTTTTCACCCCCTGTAATTTCCTTTACGTAACAAATCGCAAATTGAGGAGTTTTTTTTTACCCGTAAAAACGTTGCTTTCACACTTTTGTATTTTTAGAAAATCATTAAAATAATATTTTAGGGAGTTTAAATTTCAAAAAATCTTCCGGCAGCTCACGGTACCGGAACATCTTTTTACAAATCAAGATTATATATATATATATATATATATATATATATATATATATATATATATATATATATATAGTTGTGCGAGACTATTCACAACATCCTTTCCCACAATGGTTTTCCTTTAGGTTTCCCTTGGTTTTTTATTCCTACCTGGTGTCATTTTGCACGCCATTACCAGATCCCAGACAGCCAGGTATTGGACTGAAAAGAACTGTGGCTAGATAATGGATCGGATCTCCAACACGCCCAAGAGTACCCCTAGTTAAATAAAAAAGAGTTATGCTAACGACACTTCTTCCTTTCCAGTATTTCGCATCTTTCATTCGTCCCAACGATTCTTATTATTCCATCTCTATCATTTCACGTCCTGGTGTGGGAAGCGACATTTCTCAATGAATCCTGTAAATACCGATGAAACAGTTGTAGGAAAAATCACTAGAGCTTCCCTTCCTCGAAATGTCTGCCTCACAGTCCATTGAAGCCCAATTAATCTGAGTAAAACATCAAAACACCTCGACAGGAAGTCTTTTTACAGGTCTGCGATCACGCACTTACAAATTTTTTGGCCTAGGTCGCACTTTTTTTTTTAAATTACGTATTCAGTAGACTGTCACATCAGATCAATAACTTAAAGAATCGATACTACGTTTTATGCCACTACTAAGTATAAGCTTACACTCCGTACGATCATGTACTATTTAATGAAATTAATTGTACTGATTAATTAAGTTATTGATGCGATGATGGCAGTCTACTGAAACACCTAATTAGAACAAAGTGCGACCTAGACAAAAAAATCGTCTTAAAGTACCTTGAAAAATCATTCGATTAAAAATTAACCTAGAATCATGACCTACTACTCATCTCATCGTAATTCCACAACAGATTAAAACTACTGGGGACTGTCAAAGACACCTACATCCCGAGTCAACACAGATACAATGCATATATCGAGCAGGTTACCAGCTATACTCTGCTAGGCATTAAATAAATACACTTAGGCCTACACATATAGCAATCTTTTATATTTTTGTCTGAGGGTTACTGCCCCAGAATTAAAAGTAAAAAAAAACTGATTCCCGAGTACTGATCAGGGTTTTAGGGAGATTTTTCTTCTTTCTAAGACAGACAACGAACTGGCAGTCCCCTCCCATATATTACTCTCTGGGACTCCTTATGCTTCACGACCAGCTAGCCTGATATTTAGCCGAAAACAAACAGACTGTAAAATGAGAGAGGTCAAACCGTCGGCGTTTTAAGAAAATATGCACCCACATCGGTCCAGTATCACCCATGCAAATGTTGTATAGATGTCCACCAGTCGAAAGTTTCACCACCTCCTTCAAATCGTCGTGTGTCGTATACCCTGCATCACTTTCCTTATTCGTTTATCCACACCCATCTGTATTCTGGACCAGTTCGTAAAGTAATCACCATTCCTAGAACACCTGGAATTTCTTCGCCAGTTCTACGTCTCCCTCAAAAAAGGTGGAAGTAGTAGCAGTAATCAACGGCGTTTCGAAATCATATGAGAGTGCAGGGCATACTCAGGAGCAGATAGAGACTCAGATCAGATTTAGTGATCATGAAGAGTGTGCTGGTGATCAAGAAAATCGTCAAACAGCATCATTGTGTAAGAAAGTGGAATACTGTAGTATCGAGGAATAATCACGTGAGTCTAAAATTATCTGACGTTGTAGATACTGCGAATCTGAGTGCAACAGTGGGCAATTCACACGAGGAGGAATGGACCGATCACAAAATGTTGAACATATAAATATTGATACAAGGAAGTTAAATGCTGAAGAAACCTTGGAAAAGAAAATTGAGGCTGTGGTAGTCGATGATCAGTTTGACATTAGGAAGGGTACAGGCACCTGAGAAGCAATTCTGACGTGCACTTGATAATGGCGGCAGGATTAATGAAAAAACAAGCAACTTGCATAAACGCGCAGCAATTTCTCGTCAATCGCGTTTATCTTGCGAATTCACTGAATAAAACAGGTACAACAGTTTATATCGACAGAATCTGAACATTTTAACTTCGTGATTATACGCATTGCTATGTGTACTACAAGGACTACATAAAAAGCATGCCGTTGGCAATTACCTATTTTCATAAACGAAGTAAGTGGAGCGGCATTATTCCGAGAAAGTAATTCTCCTCGTCAGATCAGCGCCACATGCTCAACTATTAAGTTCTCCATTGCCCAGGGCACATCAGTCAGCCTCGAGCAAGCGTACATACCGTTTCGGAGAAATTCAAATGCCGGGCGAACGTGCAACACGCAGATACCCAGCGCAGACGGGGCGCTTTTAAATACTCCCGTCCATATAAAATGTATATAAAACAACGTCGCAGCGCATTCCACGTCAGTAGATGTAGTACCTGGCAGGCGGAAGATTGGTCTATTAAATGGTAAGTTAACGAGACGCAGTCACGAAGATCAGCTTGTGTTGCCGCCCGTGGGGCTCGCCAGGGGCTACATCGCCGTCGACTACACTTCGCGCTACACACACGCAAATACCGTCTTTGTTTTATGGTGTGTGTGCTCATACAATCATTTTGTTTGCAACGCATAAATACAGAGTTCGTTTTTTGGCGTCACGCTGCGACCTTCAGTATCCCGCTAATGCTCCACTTTGAATTACCACCTACGATGAAAACGGAAAACTCCTTGAGTGTTTGAGTAACCAGCTGAGCAGAATTTTAATCTGTCTCCCACAGTTCCAAGTTTACATAGGCTCTCACTGTATGTTCCGAACTGTGCGAGAGGAACACTAAGACTGCGTGGTTCCCAGAGAACTGTTTGTGAGAGGCACAGACTTGGATTCGGTCAGAATCTAAATGTGTTACAGTTTCGTATTACTGGCCTCCACGCTCTAAAGTTACAGATTCCCCTCAAAAACGATCTATTCAACACTCAAACAAGTCACCAATTCGGTCACAACTTCTTAACGGAAAAAATCTCCCAGCGTATTGATTGTTTTCTGCATAATATTTGAAAATATTTGCATGTAGTGAAAGGAAGAGAAGGTAAGATAGTAAGTGAATATCGATTGGGAGAAAGATTTGAAAGGGGAAGCCGCCTGGTAGAATTTTGCACAGCGTAATTTAATTATGTTTGTGAAACATAAAAGAAGGCTGTGTACGTGGAAGAGACCTGGAGAGACCATAAGGTTTCAGATTGAGCATAGAAATATTTGACAGAGACTTGGAAATCAGATATTAAATTTTAAGACATTTCCAGGGGCAGATGTGGAATCTGACCATAATATATTGGTTATGAGCTGTAGATTACAACAGAAGAAATTGCAGAAAAATAGGAAATTAAGGATATGGGACGTTGATACGTTGAAAGAACGAGAGGGTGTTGAGAGTTTCAGAGGAAGCGTTAGGCAACAAATAAATAGAACAGGGGAAAGGGATTTAGTAGAAGACGAATGGGTAGCCTTCAGAGATGAAATAGTGAAGTGAACAGAGGATCAAATAGGTAAAACGACAAGGCCTGATAGAAACTCTTGGATAACACAAGAGATATTGAATTTATCTGAAGAGAGGAAAAAATTTAGAAATGTGGTAAATGAAGCAGGCGTAAGGAAATACAGACGTTTTAAAAATGAGATTAACAGATAGTGCAAAATGGTTACACAGCAACGAGTGGCGGACAAATGTAAGAATTTAGAAACATATTTCACTAGGAGAAAGACAGATACCACCTTCAGGAAAATTAGAGAGAAGCAACTGTATCGATATCTACAGTTCAGTAAGAAATCCAGTCTTAAGCAAAAAAGGAAATGCAGAAAAGTGGGAGGAGTATATGGAGGGTCTGTACAAGGCAGATGAACATGGAGCCAATAATTTGGAAATGGAAGTGGACGTGTATGAAGATGATACGGCAGCTGTGACAGTGAGAAGATTTTGATAGAGCTCTGAAAGATCTAAGTTGAAACAAGGCCCGGCGAGCGGATGATATTCCGTCAGAATTGCTGACAGCCTTGGTAGAGCGCGCCACGACAAAAAAAACTTACATCTGGAGTGCAAGATGTGTGACAGGCGAAATATCCTCAGACCTCAAGAAAAATGTAGTAATTCCAATTCCAATTAAAGCAGTTGAATAATTTTCGCACCTGCGAGTAGCTATCAGTTTAATAAGTCATGGATGCAAAATACTAACACGAATTCTTTACTGAAGAAAGGAAGAACTGACAGAAGCCGATCACGGGGAAGAACAGGTTGGATTCCGGAGAAATGTAGGAACATGCGGAGGAAACTGACCCTGCGACTTATCTTAGAATATAGGTTCAGGAAAGAAACCTATGCGTGTGGTATTTAAAAACGTAGAGAAAGCTATTGGCAATGTTGACTGGAATACTCTGTTTCAAATTCTGGAAGTAGCAGAGTTAAAGTACAGGGAGCGAAGGACTACTTGTAGCTTGTACGGAAAGCATACGGTAGTTCTAAGATTCGAGGGGCATAGAAGGGAAGCAGTGGTTGGGAAGGAAGTGAGACAGTGTTGTAGCCTGTCTTCGACGTTATTCAATTTCTGTACTGAACAAGCAGTAAAGGAAACAAAAAAAATTAGAGTAGTAATTAAAGTTCAGGGAGAAGAAATAAAAACTTTGATGTTCGACAAGAACATTTTAATTCTGTGAGAGACAGCAAAGGACTTGGAAGAGCAGTTAATTGAAATGGACGGTAGCTTGGAAGGAGGATATAAGGTAAATATCAACAAAACTAAAACAAGGATAATGGAATGTAGTCAAATTAAATCAGGTGATGCTAAGGTAATCAGATTAGGAAATGAGACACTTAAAGTTGTAAATCAGTTTTGCTATTTGAGCCGCAAAGTAACTGATGATAGGCGAAGTAGGGAGAATATAAAATGTAGACTGCTAATGGCAAGAGTAGCATTCCTGAATAAATGAGATTTGTTAACGACGAATATACACACATTAAAAAAAGTTTTGCATCGTCTCGGTTCCGATAGATCAACATAAACATCATTTCCACCCTTTTTGTTGCTCATGAAAACCATACATTGCATGTTGTACCATCATACAGCGAGACCTTCAGAGGTGGTGGTCCAGATTGCTGTAGACACCGGTACCTCTAATACCCAGCAGCACGTCCTCTTGCATTGATGCTTGCCTGTATTGGTTGTGGTATATTATCGACAAGTTCACCAAGGCAATGTTGGCCCAGATTGTCCCACTCCTCAACGACGGTTCGGCGTAGATCCCTCAGAGTGGTTGGTGGCTCACGTCGTCCAGAAACAGCCCTTTTCAATCTAAGAAAATGGTTCAAATAGCTCTGAGCACTATGGGACATACCATCTTAGGTCATCAGTCCCCTAGAGCTTAGAACTACTTAAACCTAACTAAGGACACCTCACACATCCATGTCCGAGGCAGGATTCGAACTTGCAACCGTAGCAGTCCCGCGGTTCCGGACTGTAGAGCCTAGAACCGCACGGCCACCGCGGCCGGCTTTTCAATCTATCCCAGGCATGTTCGATAGGGTTCATGTCTGGAGAACATGCTAGCCACTCTAGTCGAGCGATGTCGTTATCCTGAAGGACATTCAAATGGTTCAAATTGAAAGGTCTCTGTTGGATTCCTTTCATGTTAATTTCTTGAAACTGTTGTCATTTACGGCATACATTCCACTTCTAAATTTACTGTGGTGTTTCTGACTCCACCTGGGAGGAGACTGAGCAGTGCAACGTGTTACTTTTACACATAAACAAGAACGATCTGTCACACTACTACACTTTAAAGCACAGTTTATATGTAATTCATGTCACACAGTCTCATATGGAACCTAGGTTCAATACAGTTTCTTCCAAATCCATCAGAAACAAAAGCAAAATAATTTTATTTAAAAAAGCGGATAAGTGTCACTGGAAGCCTTCCTAAAAGACAATTTCCATTCCTACCGCACTGAATATGCAAATGTAGACGAGATGTGGCTCAAATTCAAAGATATAGTAGCAACAGCAATTGAGAGATTCATACCTCATAAATTGGTAAGAGACGGAACGGATCCCCCGTGGTACACAAAAAAGTCCGAACGCTGTCTCAGAGGCAACGGAAAAAGCATGCGAAGTTGAGAAGAACGCGAAATCCCTAAGATGGGCTAAAATCTACAGACGTGCGAAATTTGGCACGGACTTCGATTCGAGATGCCTTTAATAGGTTCCACAACGAAACATTGTCTCGAAATTTGGTAGAAAATCCGAAGAAATTCTGGTCGTATGTAAAGTACACAAGCGGCAAGACGCAGTCAATACCTTCGCTGCGCAGTGCCGATGGTACTGTTACCGACGACTGTGCCGCTAAAGCGGAGTTATTGAACGCAGTTTTCCGAAATTCCTTCACCAGGGAAGACGAATGGAGTATTCCAGAATTTGAAACACGAACATCTGCTAGCATGAGTTTCTTAGAAGCAGATACCTTAGGGGTTGTGAAGCAACTCAAATCGCTTGATACGGGCAAGTCTTCAGGTCCAGATTGCATACCGATTAGGTTCCTTTCAGATTACGCTGATACTATAGCTCCCTACTTAGCACTCATATACAACCGCTCGCTCACCGATAGATCTGTACCTACAGATTGGAAAATTGCGCAGGTCGCACCAGTGTTTAAGAAGGGTAGTAGGAGTAATCCATTTAACTACAGACCTATATCATTGACGTCGGTTTGCAGTAGGGTTTTGCAGCATATACTGTATTCAAACATTATGAATCACATCGAAGGGAACGATCTACTGACACGTAATCAGCATGGCTTCAGAAAACATCGCTCTTGTGCAACGCAGCTAGCTCTTTATTCGCTCGAAGTAATGGCTGCTATCGAAAGGGGATCTGAAGTTGATTCCGTATTTCTAGATTTCCGGAAAGCTTTTGACACCGTTCCTCACAAGGGACTTCTAATCAAGCTGCGGGCCTATGGGGTATCGTCTCAGTTGTGCGACTGGATTCGTGATTTCCTGTCAGGAAGGTCGCAGTTCGTAGTAATAGACGGCAAATCATCGAGTAAAACTGAAGTGATATCAGGTGTTCCCTAGGGAAGCGTCCTGGGACCTCTGCTGTTCCTGATCTATATAAATGACCTGAGTGACAATCTGAGCAGTTCTCTTAGATTGTTCGCAGATGATGCTGTAATTTACCGTCTAGTAAGGTCATCCGAAGACCAGTATCAGTTGCAAAGCGATTTAGAAAAGATTGCTGTATGATGTGTCAGGTGGCAGTTGACGCTAAATAACGAAAAGTGTGAGGTGATCCACATGAGTTCCAAAAGACATTCGTTGGAACTCGATTACTCGATTAATAGTACAGTTCTCAAGGCTGTCAATTCAAGTAAGTTCCTGGGTGTTAAAATCACGAAGAACTTCAGTTGGAAGGACCACATAGATAATATTGTGGGGAAGGTGAGCCAAAGGTTGCGTTTCATTGGCAGGACACTTAGAAGATGCAACAAGTCCACTAAAGAGACAGCTTACACTACACTCGTTCGTCCTCTGTTAGAATATTGCTGCGCGGTGTGGGATCCTTACCAGGTGGGATTGACGGAGGACATCAAAAGGGTGCAAAAAAGGGCAGCTCGTTTTGTATTATCACATAATAGGGGAGAGAGTGTGGCAGATATGATACACGAGTTGGGATGGAAGTCATTACAGCAAAGACGTTTTTCGTCGCGGCGAGACCTTTTTACGAAATTTCAGTCACCAACTTTCTCTTCCGAATGCCAAAATATTTTGTTGAGCCCAACCTACATAGGTAGGAATGATCATCAAAATAAAATAAGAGAAATCAGAGCTCGAACAGAAAGTTTTAGGTGTTCGTTTTTCCCGCGCGCTGTTCGGGAGTGGAATAGTAGAGAGATAGTATGATTGTGGTGCGATGAACCCTCTGCCAGGCACTTAAATGTGAACTGCAGAGTAGTCATGTAGATGTAGATGTACATGTGCTTTCTTTTCTATACTGTATATGATAAGATACTGTCATCCCCCTTACCTTCTGTGTGAAAGAATGAATGAGCAAATGTATCTCTAGTTGCATGCTTGGTGGTAGCAGACAAGCCTGTTTGCTAGAAAACTGTTGGACCAACGTCAGAACTGGTAGCTACGCTTTCTAAAAGCAAAGACGTTTCTATTCTTGGTATGGTCCTGTCCGTCCCTTGTCGTGTTGGTATGGGAAGCTGCCTCTCTGGTCACTTCCGTTTGTATCTGTGAGGCCCCCTCGACAGGGGCCCACGGCTGTCTGTCTGCGGTCAGCGTCTGAAGTGGTAATATCTCTGGCTAAGCGCGTCTCTGCTAAGTCCGTAGGACAATGGATTTCTTAAGTCCAGCCTAACTGAAAATTAATCACCTTTATTTCAGGTTTAGCTCTAAAATAACTAATATTATCTTAAATTGCAACGCAGTGTAATTCGAGTCACAGTTCAGAATATCTTCCGGTAGTTGCTTTGTCACTACTTTGTGAGTAAAGTGGAACCACGTGTTGATCAGTAACTCTAAGATCATCAATCTTAAATGCGAATGTGCGTGAGATTATAACGTCTCGTCTTGACAATATTTTTCAATATAACAACTTTTCTTTATGTTTAACCCACGTGGGGTGTACTTTGTGAGACCAGTACCATGTGCTTATACAATTCTTTGACCCATCAGGTTAATAGTAAGACGAGAGTAACGAGGTTTTTCTTTTGTAAATTGCGTTTCGACGTAATTCATTTTAACTATCAAAATTATTGTGGAGTTACACTCTTTGTGTAAACCAATTTGACCACATGAAGCATGTGGTGTAATCATCAAAGTAGCCCTCCGCTATTCTTTTCGGGAAGATTTCACAGAGAGTTAGTATGAATTTAGTATACCAGTGTATGGTAATTTCATGATGGACAGGATTGCGCTACGACCGTAAGTTCTTTGGGTGAAAATTGAATCGGTTGGTTGTGGTTAATTTCATCTTGCATATGTTTCAACGTTTTTCGTGTGTTATTTTATGAATGCAGTGTTGTATGTAGTCTCCCAATCACGGCACCATATTTGATGTGTTCCGTAAGATTACAAACTCACATTTTCACAATCTTGAATAAGGCACCAGTTTGGTTATGAATCAAGTTTAATATGCTGAATTTTAACGGAACAATGATCAATTTTAAAATAAATGTCTAAATATAAACTGATTTATTTCTTTTTATTTAAAATATATAACCGGTGATATGTATCATCGGTTGTCGTAAGCTGACTATTGAAATATCATAATTAATGTTAGTCTGGTTGGGAATTTGGTAAGCTAGACTGGATACCTGGTGAAACAGTTGCTCAGTAATGCAAGGTTAACTTCCCCAGGTAGCTCACAGCTTGTAACCCGCTTTTATTGTCTTGAATATCAGCATCGCTTTCAGAACAAATTAATACATCAACATTACAAAATGTCTCTGAGTACTATGGGACTTAACATCTGAGGTCATCAGTCCCCTAGAACTTAGAACTGATTATACCTAACTAACCTAAGGACATCACACATACCCATGCCCGAGGCAGAATTCGAGCCTGCGACCGTAGCAGCAGCGTGGTGCCGGACTGAAGCGCCTAGAACCGCTCGGCCACAGCGGCCGGCTCGGAAGGAAGTTGCGCATCATGCAGCCTACTGCGCACAGTTTGAGTCGTAAACGACGTCCTGTGGCTGCACGAAAAGCATTATTTAAGATGGCGGCGTTGCTGTCAGTGTTCCTCCGAGTCATAATCGGCGGCTATGTGACGTCCACCGCAGTAGTAGCCCTTGGTCGGCCTGAGCGAGACATGTCATTGACAGCCCGTGTCTCTCTATATCTCTTCCATGTCCGAACAGCATCGCTTTGGTTCACTCCGAGACGCCTGGACACTTCCCTTGTTGAGAGCCCTTACTAGCACAACGTAACAATGCGGACGCGATCGAACCGGCGTAGTTATCTCCTAGGCACGGTTGAACTACAGACAACACGAGCCGTGTACCTCCTTCGCATTGGAATGACTGGAACTGATCTGCTGTCGGACCCCCTCCGTCTAACAAGCGCTGCTCATACATTGTTGTTTACATATTTGGGAGGGTTTAGTTACATCTCTGAATAGTTAAAGGGACTGTGTCTGCGATACAATATCCAGTCAACGTCTGTCTTCAAGAGTTCTGGGAACCAGGGTGAGGCAAAACGTTTTTCGTATCTGCAGATTGAAGTGTTAAGAAGCCTCTCTGAAGATATTTGTCTCGTGTGTAGTCATACATGGAAGTGAAATATGGACTATAAACAGTTTAAACACAAAGAGAATAGAAGTTTTCGAAAGGAGGTGGCACAGAAGAATGTTGGAGATGAGATGGGTCGATCACGTAACTAATGAGCACATAAGAAATTTGTGGCACAAATTCGCCAAAAGAAGGGATCGGTTGATAGGACACGTTTTGAAACAACAAGGGATCACCAATGTAGTGTTGGAGGGACGTGTGAGGGGTAAAAGTCGTAGACGGAGGCCAAGAGATGAATACATTAAGCAGATTCAGAAGGATGTAGGCTGCAGTAGGTACTGGGAGATGAAGAAGCTTGCACAGGATAGAGTAGCATGGAGAGCAGCATCAAACCAGTCTCAGGACTGAAGACCTCAACAACAACAATTTGTAAATATGTATTCTGAATATCCCGCGAAAAAAAATAAATCCGTGAAGTCAACAAAGAAAGACATCATTAAGTGTTATTAGGCAGAAGGTACCGGGTTTGAGTTCCAGACATTCACATATTTTTACTCGACTTCAATTTACAAAATATTTCCATGTATGCCAAATGGCTCTGAGTTCTATGGGACTTGACATCTATGGTCATCAGTCCCCTAGAACTTAGAACTATTTAAACCTAACTAACCTAAGGACATCACACAACACCCAGTCATCACGAGGCATAGAAAATCCCTGACCCCACCGGGAATTGAACCCGGGAACCCGGGCGTGGGAAGCAAGAACGCTACCGCACGACCACGAGCTACGGACTCCATGTATGCCCATGAGGTATATGAGACGCAATAGAAGTATGAAAATAAAGGAGGAATGAGGTACGTATGGTGATGAAATATAACACTGAAGTAGTTTTGTGCGTTTCTGTGTTCATACATTAAGGAGGACTACTAATTACAAACGAATTCATGACAAGAGAGCCACATTCAGGTATCAGAAATGTGACTTTTTAGAACAATGAAACGATATTAATGATCAGATATATGTGAAAGATGATAAACTGTAAAAGCACTGAACAACTATAAACTAATAACAAAACTGAAGCCGAATGGAAAGAATTAGGAAGAGCAAATTACAATAATGAGTGGTTTGACACTAACGACCAAAGTTTAAATCTATCGATCAGAAGCATTTGATGTCGAGACTGCTTATGAAAGCAGTCGGTTCCGCAGGAGGCATATGTAGGCTATATAAGATCAAATGATGCTCATGATCCTTTCTCAATTCAGAACTGAGTAAGGAGTTAGGCAAGATGACTCCATTCCACGAAAAATATTTTCTGCTGCCCTCGAAGATGTGCTAAAAACATTAAATTACGATGAAGAAGGATTTTACATTGAAGGATCTCAGATTTGCAGATGTCATCGTTTAATTCCATTCAGTTCCAGAACAACTTCGACAAAGAATGAATAAACTGTACCGAGCAAACAGCACGCTTTAAGACTAATTATAAAATAATGTAAAAGTATGTCGATAACAGAGACGTAGACATTAATGATAAAATTATCTGAACAGTTGACGAATTTGTATATTTAGGACAACTGAAAACAACATGCAGATGGGAGCTTAAAGAAATAAAGAGATGTGGAAAATTGACTTGGGTTTCATTTAGGGCCGAATGCCGATTTCCTATCTGATTTAATGAAATGTCTGTAACCACTGTACACTGCTAGTGGAATTTACGGGTTGTGAAACATGGACATTAAGCAAATAACTGTTCAAAAATTGACGAATTCCTTAAGAGCAATGCAAAGATACACGTTGGGCACAAAAATAAATGACAGAAGAAGAAACAAATTGTTAAAAGAGGTTGAGCATATGACAGTGATTACTATGGGGGGCGTTTGAAAAGTCCGTGCATAGTCCGAAAAAATTGCACCACCGGTGTGAATCGAGTAATTTTTAGTTAGTAGCATGTTTGGAAAGAACTCACACCAAATTTCAGCAATATTGGTCTATTTCTTTGTGTTTGACATTCGTGTAAATGAAGGAAGTCAAGTGATTGTCAAAAAATGGACGAAAAATAATTTCCTGTGGTGATTAAACATTACTAGGCAAAACGCCTCAGGAGACTAAAGAGAAGCTTGATAAACATTACGGTGACTCTGAACCTTCGATTAGAACAGTTTACAAGTGGTTTCAAAATTTTCGTATTAGTCATATGGGCACAAGTGATGCTGAACGTTCTGGGCGCCCTGTCGAGGTTACGACTCCAAGAATCATTGATAAAATAGATGACAGAAGAGTTAAGGTGCCTGAGACTGCTAGTGCTGTTGGTATTTCGAATGAACTGGTACATAATATTTTGCATAATCATATGGACATGAGAAAGCTATCCGCAATATGGGTTCCGCGATTGCTTAAGCTTGAACAAAAACAGAATCGTGTGAAGTGTTGCAAGGATGGTTTGCACCTGTTCAGGAATAATCCGCAGAAATTTAAGTGTGGTTTCGCTGTGGATGAAACATGGATACATTACTATACTCCTGAGACCAAACAGCAATCTAAACAATGGGTTACCAAGGGATAATCTGCACCAAAAAGGGGGAAGACCATTCCTTCGCCGGAAAGGTTATGGCGACTGCCTTTTGGGATTCGCAAGGGATAGTCCTCATCGACTACCTGGAAAAGGGTAAAACTATTACGGGTGCATATCATTCATTCATCGTTATTGTACCGTCTGAAAACCGAGCTACAAGAAAAAACCCGCTATTGGACAGCAAAAAAGCCCTTTTCCATCACGACAATGCACCAGCACACACCTCAGCAGTTGTGGTCGCAAAATTATTTGAAATAGGATTCCAACTCGTTTCACATCACCCCTGTTCTCCAGACTTGGCTTCTTCGGACTACTATTTGTTCCCCAATTTGAAGAAATAGTTGGCGGGAGAAAGATTTCGTTCAAACGAGGAGGCGATTGCAGCAACTAATAGCTATTTTGCAGACTTGGGGATAATTCCTATTATTCGGGAGGGATCAACAAATTAGAACAGCGTTTGACGAAGTGTGTAAGTCTCAAAGGAGATTATGGCGAAGAATAAAGAAGGTTTACCCCAAACATGTAAGTAGTTTTTAATTTTGCACTGAATTTTCAAACGCCCCTCGTACAAAACTGGACTGGGTATGAACTGGGCATACACCGAGACAAAATGTCGGCAGATGGACTAAGATGTTCTGTTGACTTCTTCGTGATAAAAAAAGACGTTGATGACGACCTAATGCAAGGTGAATTGATGACATAAAGAAACATGGATGCGAAAACCTGAAGATCGTAATGTATGGAGGAGTCTCCAACAGGATTGTATGTAGCAGTGGACGATAAATGGGTGATTATTATTATTATTATTATTATTATTATTATTATTACAAATTAAGACAAAAGGAAAGATTCACCACTGAAGAATGGAGGAATGTTGCCGATGGAACAGAAATCGGAAGATGTGACGTACAAAAACAAACAAATGGCAACAATTTCGCAAAAACTGTTTAGTTTCTTTAAGAGAAACAAAACTGAATAAGTACGTAACATGTTGGTCCGCTGGTGGCCATTATGGAGGCAATTATGCGGTTTGATATTAGCAGTGTTGTTGGATATATTCCTGAAGGATATCGTGCCAAATTTTGTCCAGTTGTGGCGTTAGATGGTCAAAATCCCGAGCTGATTGGAGGACCCTGTCCAGAATTCGGAAAACTTTCTCAGTTGGTGAGAGCTCAGTCGACCTTCGGGCCGATGTAGGCCTCCACAAGCGCGAAGACAAGCAGTAGGAACTCTCGCGGGCATTGTCCTAATGAAATGTAAGCCCGGGATGGCTTGCCGAGTGCGTAGAATATTGCTGATGTATCGTTGTGCTGTAAGGTGCGGCGGTGACAGCGGATGACAACTGAAGTGGTCCTGCTATGAAAAGAAATGGCACCCTAGACCATCACTCTTGGCCGCTGGGCCTTATGGTGGACGTCAGTCTGGTTGGGGCGTCTGCAGACAAGTCTTCCCTGGTCAAAAGGCTTGGAATCTGGAGTATAAATGTCTTCAGTGACGAATCCCTCTTCGAACTGGGTCCGTACAACCGGCGAGGACCTGCCTGTAGATGGCCCGGTCACCAGTGGGATGCCAACCTGATTTTTTCTAAAATTGTAATCATTTTTTGAGTGTGCTATTTCTTTTATTGTGACGATAACGATGACTTCGTCTATCGTTAATTTTGTATGTTTTTCCTAGTCGCCTGAGGAGGCAGAATGACAGTCAGCATATAATGGACTATGTTTGTCGTAAATACCTTTGGCCGAGTATCGCATCACACAGACCCTCGAGTTTGGCAGAGGAAGACAGCGGACACTCCATCTGGCCCGCGACATCAATCCCGCCCAGGAACAGGTGCAGCACGCGTAGCGCAGTGTTTCCTAGCGACACTTGCTGGGGTAAACAACGACGGAAAAGCGAGTACGCTGTAATTTGTGGTGGGCGCGCGACAGATGCAACAACTGTGCAAAACCGCTTCCCTAGTGAGGACGTATAATGCTATTATTTTCATATTACCTCACCGGTCAATTATATTTCTTACTTTAAAATTAATGACGTGATGATGATGGGTTTCTTGGGAGTCCGATATCTTAGTAAAAACGTATTTTTACGCTTAATTAAAGAGTACGGTTCCAGACTATGGTGTACAAGTTCTTTTGTATATTATTTGGTTAATATGCAGCGTATCACGAAGCGATATTGAAGAAGAATCTAGCTTGTCTTTAGAACATCGGAGGCATCAGAGTTGGACAATATTTGAGAGAACAATCCCCATCTTTCTTTAGGAAAACCACCGAACACGATTATATTACAATAACAAAGTAATTACTGTTTTACGATATTAGACTGAAGACAACCTACCGGGAGGGACACACAGACAGTTGGTAATTGATACATCACTCTGACTCGTGCTGTACTATTCTTTGCGTATTAGGTTCTTTCGCGAAACTGTGTAACAGGCGGAAAGGACTGGAAAAAATCTGTAACTATCTCCAGTGGAGTTGTCTTTTGCGGATGAATTACGTTCCATCTACATCCGCATGACTACTCTGCAGTTCACACTAAAGTACCTGGTAGAGGGTCATCGCACAACCTTCAGACTATTTCTCTACCGTTCCTCTCTCAAACAGCACATGCGGAATACGAATACTTAAATCCTTCCATACGAGATCTGATTTGTTTTACTTCGTTATGATGACCGTCTCTTCCTCTGTAGGTTTTCTTTTTTGCCGTACATGTCATAAAAGAATACAAACTGTTTTTCTATGCTGTTACAGCAATTTCTATGTGTCGAATTCAGTATTAGATGTAATTTATGACGTGCTTGTCATGAAGAATGTAATGTAAACCATACAAGACGCCTGATTATCTGTAAGACAGCTCCTGACTGACCATACCTTCTCAAAGTAAATAAATAAATTTTGTTGTTGTGGTCATCAGTCTCAAGAGTGTTATAATGCAACTCTCCACGCTACTATATTCTGTGCAAGCCTCTTCTTATCCGAGCAATTACTGCACTCTACCTTAATTTCCGAATAACTACTGCACTCCACTACATTCATTTGAGCTTGCTTACTGTATTCATCCCCTACTGCCCCTCTACAGTTTTTACCCCATATACTTACTTCCGTTACGAAACTGACGAATCATTGATACCTTACGATATGTCCCATCGATCGATCTCTTCTTGTAGTTAGTTTCCGCCAAAAATTTTGTTTCTCCCTGGCCTATTCATTATTTCCTGATTTGTTACTCGATGTACCCATCTGATACTTAGCATTCTTCTGTACATCCACATTTCAAAAGCTTCTATTCTCCTGTTGTCTAAACACCTTGTCGTCCACGTTTCTATTCCTTACAACGCTATAATCCAGACAAATAACTTCAAAAAAGGACTTACTAACACTTATATTTACATTGTGTCAACTAATTCCACTTTTTCAACAGTAAATTTCGTACTGTAGGCAATCTGCGTTTTATAACGTCTCTACATCGGACATCATCAGTTACCTGTATTTTGCTGCCCAAATAGCAAAACTCATCTACTATTTCTAGCGTCTCAGCTGCTAACCTAAAAGAACACCACCTGATTTAATTCGATTACATTCCATTATCCTTGATTTATTTCTGTTGATTTTTATTTTGTAACTACGTTTGAAGACGGTATCCATTCTATTCAACTGCTCTTGTGAGCGCGAGCTGGGCTTGATGCGACCAGTGCTGAGGACTGAATTGCGGAGGATAAACATATGTGTACATATGTGTACATAGGAGTCTTAGGTGTACAGGGCTAGCTGGTTGAGACTGTACGTAAAGCGAGTGAACAAAAATTTGCAAACACATAACACATTATTGTGCCTAATACGGTGTGGGAAACAAGTTGACATTCAACACTGGCTCGAGTCGTCTCGTAGTGGATGTATGCAGGAACTGTGTGACTTTCAAGGGAATCTTACACCATTCTTCCTTCAAAACAGTGGCAAGTTCAGATAACGATTGCGAAATTGAATGGCGATGAAGCACCCTTCTCTCCAAAGTACACTACGGAGGTTCAATCATATAGAGATGTGGAGTCTGTTGTCCCAGGAGAGACGTAACAGTTCATCCCCATGGTTACAAACCAGTCCTGTGTGATCAGCGGCCACGTCTTCTGGGAACAGAGCATCACTATTGGTTAACAAACGTTGTATCAAGGGTTGGTCCTGATCAGCCAAAATAGCCATATAATTCTTGGCAGACATGTGATCACGTATAGTAACTACGCGACCCAAGTATATATCACGACGGCCTGCCTTATCATCACCGCCATGTTTCACTCTTGTCATCTCAACTTGGGCAATAGTTGGAAAGAGTGTGAAATAGGCCTGATCTTCTGTTAAAGAAGATTAGGGCGTTAAGACAGTCTTTCACGGTCATTCTACACAAACTTTCGTCTGCGCTGTCACTTAGCGGATGACGTTTTCCTCGATTCTCTGTGTGAGATATAGATCTTCGAAACATTGCCTCTTGAAACACCAAACACTTACGCTACCTCGGTTACGAAATCACCAAACGTACGAGCACCATCAATTTGCTCACGTTCGATTTCACTTAGTTCCGACATGATGTACTCGCAAATACACTGTACACTGTCCTTAGCATTATTGACAATTGGAAATCATTGAGGATATTCCAAATTACTTTCAGTACTTTGTAATCTGCATTTGTGAAACAGGGAATTTACGAAGTTTGTCCACAAAGTAAGTTCCGTTTGGTTATATAAAACAAACGTGTACAGATACAGAAAAAATATTTACTACAACTCTTAAACTACTTCCGAAATTTTGTAGGCTCTTCTCATAGCGTGCCACAAATTTTTGTATGCCTTCTTAATAGAAGGTTGCCGCCTGTGTATTCAACCATGTGGTAACATGTTCTTTCAGCTCGTCATCATCGTTGAAGTATTGACCACCAAAGACAGATTTTAGGTGCAAGAAGAGACGAAAGTCGCTAGTAGCGAGGTCCGGGCTGCACGGAGGATGATCAAACGCGTCCCAGTGAAATTGCCGTAAGAACTGTTTGGTCACATTCGCCGTGTGAGGTCGGGCATTACCGTGAAGAACAACACCTTTTGACAGTAGTCCTCGGCGCTTGTTCTGTATTGCGGGGCGCAATTTCTTATTGGTCTCGCAGTAACCATGTGCATTGATTGTTTGGGCTCGTGGTGAGAGCTCAATCAGAAAAATGGCTTTTCTGTGCCAAAAAACAGTGCACATGACTTTCCGAGGTGTCAAGATTTGCTTAGGCTTAACCTTCGTTGGGGATGAAGTGTGCCTCCAGTCCACTGATTGCCGTTTGGTTTCAGAGGTGTCGTACGATACCCAAGTTTCATCCCCGTAACTATCCGAGAAAGAAAACCATCGCCTTCTTCATTGTAGTGTGCCAAAAACTAAAGTGAACTGCACATCCGTTGTTTTTTTGTGTTGTTCAGTAAGAAATTTTGGTACCCAATGTGACCAAAGCTTTCGAAATTTCAGTTTTTCAGTAACAATTTCAAGAATCAGTGATCGTGTGATTTGCGGAACTTCCATGGCAAGGGCACTGAGTGGAAATATACAGTTGTGCTTAATCTTCTCGTTAATGGTGTGAACCAGATCATCAGTAACCACAGACGGGCGTCCACTACGTTCTTCATCGTGCACTTTATCATGTCCTTCATTCAACAGTCTGACCCATCTTCTAACCATTGAATCACTCATACCATTTTATCGGAAAACCTCGGTGATTTGCCGAAGGATTTCCTTTGGTTTAACTTTCTTTGCATTTAGAAAACGAATCACAGATCTGACTTCACACGTGGTGGCATTTTCAATTACGGCTGACATTATAAAGAAGCACTACGAAGCACACGTCGGCAGCAGCGACCTAAAAATGGCGTACACGTCTTCTTGAGTAACTGCTGCGCATGCTCGGAAATACGATCATAGCGCTGTCGCGGATAGAAACAGAAACGGAAATTACTTTATGGACGACCCTTGTGTATTATCACTAAGGTTTTATTAACTACATTTTCAAGCAATTTGGGTGCATAGATCCTGAGAAATGAGCACCCCAAACAACCACCTCTGGCCGTAATAACGGCTTTGATACGCCTGGGCATTGAGTCAAACAGAGCTTGGGTGGCGTGTACACGTAAAGCTCCCGATGTAGCTCCAACACGATACCAGAGTTCATCAATAGCAGTGACTGGCGTATTGTGACGAGCCAGTTGCTCGGACACCATTGGCCAGACGTTTTCAGTTGGTGAGACATCTGGAGAATATGCTCGGCAGGGCAGCAGTCAAACACTTTCTGTACACAAAAAGGCCCGTACAGGTCTGCAACATGCGGTCGTGCATTACCTTGCTGAAATGTAGGGTTTCGCAGGGATCAACGAAGGGTAGAGCCACGGGTCCTAACACATCTGAAATGTAACGTCCACCGTTCAAAGTGCCATCAGTGCGAACAAGAGGTGACCGAGACGTGTAACCAATGGCACCCCATACCATCACGCCGAGTGATAGGCCAGTATGGCGATGACGAATACGCGCTTCCAATGTGCGTTCACCGCGATGTCGCCAAACACGGATGCGACCATCATGATGCTGTAAACAGAACCTGGATTCACCCGAGAAAATGAAGTTTTGCCATTCGTGCACCCAGGTTCGTCGTTGAGTACACCATCACAGGCGCTCCTGTCTGTGATGCAGCGTCATCGGTAACCGCAGCCATGGTCTCCGAGCTGATAGTGCATGCTGCTGCAAACGTTGTCGAACTGTTCGTGCAGATGGTTGTTGTCTTGTAAATGTCCGCATCTGTTGACTCAGGGATCGAGACGTGGCTGCACGATCCTTTACAGCCATGCGGATAAGATGCCTGTCATCTCGACTGCTAGTGATATGAGGGCGTTGGGATCCAGCACGGTGTTCCGTATTACCCTCCTGAACCCAGCGATTCCATATTCTGCTAACAGTCATTGGATCTCGGGGATCCAGCACGGTGTTCCGTATTACCCTCCTGAACCCAGCGATTCCATATTCTGCTAACAGTCATTGGATCTCGACGAACGCGAGCAGCAGTGTCGCGATAGTCTACAATCCGACCTTTATGAAAGTCGGAAACGTGATGGTACGCATTTCTCCTCCTTACACGAGGCATCACAACAACGTTTCACCTGGCAACGCCGGTCAACTGCTGTTTGTGTATGAGAAGTCGGTTGGAAAGTTTCCTCATGTCAGCACGTTGTAGGTGTCGCCACCGGCGCCAACCTTGTGTGAATGCTCTGAAAAGTTAATCATTTGCGTATCACAGCATCTTCTTCCTGTTGGTTAAATTTCGCGTATGTAGCACGTGATCTTCGTGGTGTAGCAATTTTAATGGCCAGTAGTGTATATTTTTAAGTAGTTTAGCAGATATACAGCCGCTACAACCCCCCCCCCCCCTCTCCCCCTTAATTAGATTTTGAGATATGCCCTTGCTGCCGTGAGTGGAATGTGAATTATGACGATACGTTTAAGGACAACACAAGAACCAGTACTCGAGTGGAGAAAACCTCCGACCGGGCCGGGAATCGAACCGCTTAGCAAACCGATGCGTTGAACGCGCAGCTACCGAGGCGTACGCGCCTTCCATAGCTACGGTTCTGTCCCGCCCCCTCTGACGCCTCCCGTAAACACCTTTCTCATCGCCCCCATCGGAGAGAGGACGCCACTGCCTTGTCTACTAACGCTCACCCAGCTACCTGGTCGTGGCACTTCTCGTTTACTGACTACTTGCCTTACTAGTCTATTGCTTTGTTTGGCTGTGTTAGTTTTTATCTGACTTTCATTTTTACAGGTTCTGCTATCCCCTTCATTTTAGCACGCTATTTCTTTATAACTTGACGTGAATGGTTGAGAATTGCTCTAAGGCAATTACCTTTCCGCTATTACTTGTTAAAAACAAATTTCTCAGTACTCTTCCAGTATTGCTCTGTAAGACTACTTTTCAGAATCCCTTTATTCTTCAGACCATTGCTAAGGATTGTTTGTAAAAGATTTTTTCGTTATTATATGTACAGATTTGTAGAGCCAGTGAGAATGACTTGGGTCAGATGGCTCTGAGCACTATGGGACTTAACCTGTGAGGTCATCAGTCCCCTAGAACTTGTTGTTGTTGTGGTCTTCAGTCCTGAGACTGGTTTGATGGAGCTCTCCATGCTACTCTATCCTGTGCAAGCTTCTTCATCTCCCAGTACCTACTGCAACCTACATCCTTCTGAATCTATTTAGTGTATTCATCTCTTGGACTCCCTCTACGATTTTTACCCTCCACGCTGCCCGCCAATACTAAATTGGTGATCCCTTGATGCCCCAGAACATGCCCTACCAACCGATCCCTTCCTCTAGTCAAGCTGTGCCAGAAACTTCTTTTCTCCACAATCCTATTCAGTACCTCCTCATTAGTTATATAATCTGCCCATCTAATTTCCAGCATTCTTCGGTAGCACCACATTTCAAAAGCTTCTATTCTCTTCTTGTTCAAACTAGTTATCGTCCATGTTTCACTTCCATACATGGCTACACTCCATATAAATACTTTCAGAAACGTCTTCCTGACACATCTATACTCGATGTTAACATATTTCTCTTCTTCAGAAACGCTTTCCTTGCCATCTCCAGCCTACATTTTATATCCTCTGTACTTCGACAATCATCAGTTATTTTGCTCCCCAAATAGCGGTACTCTTTTACTACTTTAAGTGTCTCAATTCCTAATCTAATTCCCTCAGCATCACCCGACTTAATTCGACTACATTGCATTATCCTCGTTTTGCTTTTGATGATGTTCATCTTATATCTTCCTTTCAAGACACTATCCATTCCGTTCAACTGCTCTTCTAAGTCCTTTGCTGTCTCTGACAGAATTACAATGTCATCGGCGAACCTCAAAGTTTTTATTTCTTCTCCATGGATTTTAATACCTACTGCGAAGTTTTCTTTTGTTTCCTTTACTGCTTGCTCAATATACATTAGTACAAGTTTATATGCCCTAGAACGTAGAACTACTTAAAACTAACTAACCTAAGGACATCACACACATCCATCCCCGAGGCAGGATTCGACCCTGCGAACGTACCGATCATGCCGTTCCAAACTAAAGCACCTAGAACCGCTCGGCCACACCGACCGGTGAGGATGATTTCACTCAGAAAGTTCCACAGGTACGGTTCGTGTCCCAATACAACAGCGCCGTCTGCAGGCTTCGCCAGCATCTGAATTTGTGTTCGAGCACACTGTTCTCTCGGTGTTTTCATACGTTTCTACAAGGCCCGCATTCGGGCCTCCAGTGGCTGCCGTTGCCGCAGTGAGGACGCAGCCGTCTCTCCGGACCGGAGGGTGGACGGGCGCGCCTCGCCGCGAGGAGGTGAGAGCGGCGGAAAGTGCCGGCGCCGAGAGGAAGTAAAAATAACCAACCCTGTGGCCGAGCGGCTGCGCGCAGGCCGGCCCGCACGGCAATCAATACAATGGCAGCGGCAGCGGAGAGCCGCACCGACTGTCCAATCACCGGCCGACGCCGACGCCGACGCCGACGCCGCCGATGGACGAGGAAACCGAGCCTGGCCGCGGCGGGTAGCATTCACTTCACGCTAGGTGAGGAGAGCCCTACGTCATAGTGACGTAGGTTCGCGTCATCGTGACGTAAATAACCTAAATCGACTACATGAGTACGTATATCGATCTTTGCAGTTGTACCGATAACGTCAAAGGTAAATGTAAATGCATGTGTACAATCCAAGTGACGGGAGTTGTGTGATATGCTTATCCGAGTTGAATGAATGTCTGAACGAAGGAACCATAACGTAAGTATAAAAATCGTGTGTACAGAAATGTGTGTGTTTCATGAACATAACGAATGTCTGAAGGAAGGAACCGTAACGTAAAGAAACTTTTTTTTTAATCCGATTAATCGTGCATAAATCTTGTGGACAGAAACGTGAAATAATTAATTATTAAGCTGTAATCCAAAGAAACTTTATTGTGTTTCACGAACACAACGAATATCTGAATGAAGGAATCATAACCATAACGAAAGTTAAGATAAGCGTCTATGCGGATGAGAACGTGCAATAGGGAGAAATGAAAATGTTTCGTATTTTTATAAAAGCCAATGAATTGCATACAATGAAACGCACAAACAAACAGCAATGCAGGTCAAAGGGGCATACAACAGTCGATGTATACAGCATACACACAACAGTCGATCGGACAACTCGTGAAACATGATGACGCGTGCCTACGTCACTATGACGTAGGGCTCTCCTCACTCAGCGTGAAGTGAATGCTGCGCCGCGCAGACCGCCAGCGGCCGCCAGGGGTTGCCCGCTGCTGTCATGAACCCACCAGAGTAGCCCTGCCACAGCAGGAAAACCGTCGGGAATGTCATTCGTATATTGTACGGACACCAGACTGCAGCTATGAGATTTGGAAGACATGAAAAAGTACCAGTAACCGAGGAGGATGGGAGACTTGACTGTACCTTATCCCCCGATTTGAATTTGTGCAGTGAACGAGCTTGAAGGAATGCTATCCCCCAAGCGCACACCTCTCCCCCTATCCGTCTAACCCCCCCCCCTCCTCCTTTAACTACCACCCCTCCACCGCCCAATAGGGCATTTCTAGCAACAAAAGAAAAGTAACTGACAAATACACTCATGCATATTTTAGAGTTACGTGGTAACCCCTTACTTTGTTATTTTATATACGTTTTAACAAATTTTGTTAACGTTTTAATACTGCTATACATTTCTATTTTAAACGATTTTAACTTTCACGTATGGCTGTACATATTCTATCTACGATATCGTAATAAGCCCTGTATTATACAGGGTATTCGGAAATTCCCGTTACAAACTTCTAGGACGTCGAACAGATGTGCAGAACTATAGACCTATATCTCTAACGTCGATCAATTGTAGAATTTTGGAACACGTATTATGTGCGAGGTGAATGACTTTTCTGGAGATTAGAAATCTGCCGTGCGGTTCTGGGCGCTACAGTCTCGAACCGAGCGGCCGCTACGGTCGCAGGTTCGACTCCTACCTCGGCCATGGATGTGTGTGATGTCCTTAGGTTAGTTACGTTTAATTAGTTCTAAGTTCTAGGCGACTGATGAAGTCAGAAGTTAAGTCGCATAGTGCTCGGAGCCACTAGAAATCTACTCTGTTGGAATCAGCATGGGTTTCGAAAAAGACGATCGTGTGAAACCCAGCTTGCGGTACTCGTCCATGAGACTCAGACGGCCATAGACACGGGTTCACAGGTAGATTCCGTGTTTCTTGACTTCCGCACGGCGTTCGATACAGTTCCACACAGTCGATTACTGAACAAAGTAAGAGCATATGGACTATCAGACCAATTGTGTAATTGGATTGAAGAGTTCCTAGATAACAAAACGCAGCATGTCATTCTCAATGGAGAGAAGTCTTCCGAAGTAAGAGTGATTTCAGGTGTGCCGCAGGGGAGTGCCGTAGGACCGTTGCTATTCACAATATACATAAATGACCTTGTGGATGACATCGGAAGTTCACTGAGGCTTTTTGCGGATGATGTTGTGGTCTATCGACAGGTTGTAACAGTGGAAAATTGTACTGAAATTCAGGAGGATCTGCAACGAAATGACTCATGGTGCAGGGAATGGCAATTGAAATTCAATGTAGACAAGTGTAATGTGCTGCTAATACACAGAGAGAAAGATCCTTTATCATTTAGCTAAAATATAGCAAGTCAGCAACTGGAAGCAGTTAATTCCATAAATTATCTGGGAGTAGGCATTAGGAGTGATTTAAAATCGAATGACCATATAAAATTAATCGTCGGTAAAGCAGATGCCAGACTGAGATTCATTGGAAGAATCCTAAGGAAATGTAGTCCGAAAACAAAGGATGTAGTTTACAGTTCACTTGTTCGCCCACTACATGGATACTGCTCACCGGTGTGGGATCCGTGCCAGATAGGGTTGATAGAAGAGGTACAGAAGATCCAACGGAGAGCAGCACGCTTCGTTACAGGATCATTTAGCAACCGCAAAAGCGTTACGGAGATGATAGATAAACTCCAGTAGAAGACTCTGCAAGAGAGACGCTCAGTAGCTCGGTACTGGCTTTTGTTGAAGTTTCGAGAACATACCTTCACCGAGGATTCAAGCAGTATATTTGCTCCCTCCTACGTATATCTCGCGAAGAGACCACGAGGATAAAATCAGAGAGATTAGAGCCGACACAGAGGTATACCGACAATCTTTCTTTCCACGAGCAATACGAGACTGGAACAGAAGGGAGAACCGATAGAGGTACCCCCTGCCACACACCGTCAGGTGGCTTGCGGAGTATGGATGTCTTCAACGAAATAAAGATTACGATTTTTAACAAAGGCATTGTACTTCTGTCAGAGATGGCAAAAGACCAGAGGATAAGATGAACGGAAAAGACCCTGTCTCGAAAGGAAGTTGCAAGATGGAATGTAGCTGAAATCAGGCGGTACTGAGAGAACTAGTTTGGCAAACGAGACGCCAAATGTAGTACATGAGTTTTGGTGTTTGAGGACCAAGATAACTGTTGATGGTCGAAGTATAGAGGATATAAAATATAGAATGGTAGTAGCAAGAAAAGAGGTTTCCGAAAAGAGAATTCTTTTAGCATCTAATGTAAATTTAAGTGTTCCGATGTATTTTCTCGAAGTATTTGAACTTTATACAGACGCGTAAAGTGGACCATGAACAGTTCACACGAGAAGAGAATAGAAACTTTTGAAATGTTGTGCTACAGAAGCATGTAGAACATCAGATGTATAGATCGGATAACCAACATAGTAGTGCTAAATCGTATGGGGGGGGGGGGGGGAGAAATTTATAGCGCAACTTAACTAACGGGAGGAATCGGTTCACAGGACTTTTTCTGAGGCATCCAGAAAATCTTCAGTTTGGCAATGGTTGTGGTGGTGGTGTGTATATGTGTAAGTGTGAGAGTGGGGGAGGGCATAAACTGTGGAGGAGTCCAACGGTTCAGCACTGTAGGCAGGTTCAAATGGATGTAGGTTGCTTGCTGTAGTTACACAGAGGTGAAGAGGCTTGCACAGGATAGACTAGCGTGGAGTGTTGCTTGAAACCAGTCTGCTGACTAAAGGCCACAACAACAACATCCCGTCTTCAAGGACCTAAGGATCGATGGGACTGGAAAGAGATGTTTGTCGGAAATGAAAAAAAGATGTCACTCTTCAGACCATTTTGCCTTTTTAAGGGTATTCCTTCTGCACGGCCATGTATCGCTGCCGTACTTGTGGTAATTTCTTGTTGTCTTTCCGAGTACTTACAAGGACATCATTTTCCAGTGCTACCCTTCTACTTTTCTAGTTGTCCTTAAGTAGTCAATTCTGGACTGTAAAGTGAT
Organism: Schistocerca gregaria; assembly: GCF_023897955.1. Taxonomy (NCBI): domain Eukaryota; kingdom Metazoa; phylum Arthropoda; class Insecta; order Orthoptera; family Acrididae; genus Schistocerca; species Schistocerca gregaria. Next base: position 670,181,316 of record NC_064924.1, on the reverse strand, counting down.
TGGAATAAGGGCTCCCATTGCACTGTTTACAGTTGAGAGAATCGATTGAGGATCGTCACTACTGTGGAGAACAGCTACGTGCCCGCACAAGACCGCTACTCTTGCCCTTCCGTAGGGCGTTTAACATCGCGCCCTTAAGCTATTTGAGAGTTTTTCGGTGTACGAAGACGTCCGTATTATCTCTTATGTGATGCCGTCTGAAGCTCTTCTTCTATTAATCTTTAAAATGTACATTTCTGGCTTGTCTTCTGCTATTTTCTTCTCCGCTGTTGTAGTTCAACTGTAACTATCATGCCACTTCCTCAAGCAACGTTTTCCAATAGTTTTCTTGCTCATCTATACATTTTCTCGTTTAATCTCTGCCGGATTTCCCACAATCTGAAAATCGTTTTCATACACTGTCGTGCTACGCACGTAGAGTTTCAGAATACTTTTTCTCAGTTCCATGTCAGTTTTTGAAACCACTGTAGATCTGTTCTCGAAGGAAGCTTTATTTTCTTGTTACTTTTCACATCTCCCTCGCTTTGATATATTGTGTGATACCGAGTTCTGGATAAAGAATTACATTTATTTTGCAATATGTTCCTCAAATTGCTGTTTATCAAGTCACAATTTAGATATCTGCACTTCATCATCATTCCTTCTTAGCTTTGTCATCAGCTCACTTGTGGTGGTAAGTGGGCTAGTCATTCCATTTCACTAGGTGTCCCTTACTTTTAACCATAAGGGTATATTACAACATGTGTTTCTTTCTGGTCCCTTCCTCTGAAGACTTTACATGTAGGAAGCACCTTTCATAAAACAAAAGCATGTTTACCGGTACCCACTACGCAGACAATGCAATTTTCTTTCCTTATTTCGTGGAGAACCTCAGTGGGATCATTCATGGTTCTTCTCTCAGTGTTAGGACGTTCCAGCACACGCAAGTTGAATGCAGCAAAACATCACAGTCTACACAAGATCGAGTAAGAGCCATTCCACAAATAATACTGTTCAGATTGAAAATTCCAATCCTTGGCGCTGTAAGGGATAATATTTTGGGGCATGCTATTCCAGTACAAAGAACCTCTACAGCCAAAAATCGAATTATCAAATTCACACGTAGTGTTCCTTCAGTAAGCTCGTGTAATTTTTCTGTTTAATATCTCAATAGTTCTTATATTCATATCGCGGTGCATCGATGTGCGTACGAGGTTTATGGTTCACAGCAATAACTTGAGTAGAAGGAACCACTGCGTCCATTCTATGTACACAAGACACAGGAATGTATTCTTTGTTGTAAGCACTTACTCAAGTACTGAAGAAGTGTGCATGGCTCTACAGCATATATTTTCTTTGGAACATGCAGACTAAGTGAATGAGTAATTATATTATTTTACTTTTTATTTTTACTACACAATCACATGAGCATTTTAGCCCGAAGATGACCATCAACTGGTCGAAACCGTTTACGGTAATGTGAAAATCTTCTTGTGACAGATTCTTTCTATCCATGGAAACACTACTTAAGGTACATTCTGTTGCTGTATGGGAATGAATTCACCGATGTGAAGCATTAAGTACAAGACGCTCCTTATATACAGTTCCCTAGTCCCGCTTGATTGTGTTATAGTAACTGTAACTTTAAAAAATGGCTCTGAGCACTATGGGACTCAACTGCTGTGGTTATCAGTCCCCTAGAACTTAGAACTACTTAAACCTCACTAACCTAAGGACATCACACACATCCATGCCCGAGGCAGGATTCGAACCTGCGACCGTAGCAGTCGCACGTTTCCGGACTGGGCGCCGAGAACCGCGATACCACCGCGGCCGGCAACTGTAAATAAAATCAGTTGGAAAGCAGAAGGATGCAGGCTTTTCTACCTAATCCACCCATTTTGATCCGGATTCTCATGATTGGCACGAATAATTCAAAGCCCATCTGGATTGATGTCTACCGATAGGCGACTGTCCACTTCATACGCTATCTCTAGTTTTGTATAATTAAGAATATTTTTATTTTTCATATCATTTATTATTATTATGTTTATTTTTCACAGCAGGGACTACTTTGTTGGGTGTAGTCAAGTCTACTTCAGGTTACTTCAAGCTTCCTGGAGCGTAGGCGTGGTGACTTAAGTTGTTTAACAATGTTATTTTTGTTTTTATTATTATTATTATTATTAATATATTTACATTCATTTTTCACAGTTCGATATTTATTATTAAGGCTTGTTAAAATATTCTGGATATCTTACAAGTGTTCTTTGATTTTACGTACTTGGCAAAAGGGTCAAAAGAAATAAAAATGAACTATATGTAGCCGGCCGGTATGGCCATGCGGTTCTAGGCGCTTCAGTCTGGAGTCGCGTGACCGCTACGGTCGTAGGTTCGAATCCTGCCTCGGGCATGGATGTGTGTGATGTCCTTAGGTTAGTTAGGTTTAAGTAGTTCTAAGTTCTAGGGGAGTGATGACCTCAGAAGTTAAGTCCCATAGTGCTCAGAGCCATTTGAACCATTTTGAACCAACTATATATAAATAAACATTGTAGGTTTGCAGAAAACAAAGCTACTTTAATTTGTTTACTCACTTCAAAATGAATATGCAGTGTGAGTCTCGGCTAACAGAGCATCACAATAACATGTCTAAGTTTTATGATTGATAAAGAAGCTCTAGACAGAAATTTCTGGAGTTATGACTAATGAGGTACTAAAAGGCTGTGTGTGCAAACTGATAGAAGAGTTGCGCACTCAACTATACAATGTGCTGGTTACCAAATATCAGTACATTATGTAACATATTCAGTGACAGGACAAATTTCCAATCGTGTCGTTACCCCACTGTTGTTGAATGAGAAGGAGAGATGAAAGCAGGAGCAGGACGGTATAGAATCGAGGAAAAGTGAGATTTTCGTCGACGACATCGAAGACGTCAGATGTAGATGATGTGGATGCAGTAGTGCCTCACCTGAATCAGATTCAGAAAGAGAATGGGTCCTGGGATTTCTGAGGAAAGAGAGAAGTTAAGAGTAACAGCAAAGTTAATGTGAAATCCAGTCAACAGTGCAGTGGAGCGTCTTGTCCCTCCTATATGCAGAGTAACCATCCCTGTAAAACATAGGGTTTTCTTTCTCTGCAGCACTAATTATGTAGCGGTATGACTATAAACACCGAAAAGGGGTAGATTGGGGATGGCGGTAGTGGCTAGTGGTGGATGCGAAGGGGGATATCATATGCTACAACCTTTACGATGAGTTACAAAGGAGGCTCGAACTTTCAAACGCATCAAGTATTTATACGTTTAATGCAAATGCAAATGATTTGTTTGCCTTGGGTAGTTCATATATCTCGACGGAAGTGAAGCTCCGTCTAGCTAGCAACATTCGATGACAGAAGTGCACAGTCCTAAGAATGTATAATGGTCGATTTTGCTTCCTGTTGAACCATCTACGGGCTGTAAAATTTCGCTTTTAAAAGCACTTCGCGTCGGAAACTGTATTCGCTTCGTTTTGTTACAGCTAAGCGTCAATATGTTCTCCAGAAGAGAAGAGATCTATCAGCTACTTCATTTATGTTATGTTCCACGTCATTCACAATAACATTTGCACCATCTGCAAAGGGAACAGTTCTTGAGTCTTCTGTCATGTTTGGTGGCAGATCATTGATATTCATAAAGAAAAACAATCGCTTCCAGCCAGATTCAGACCTCTTCGCTGTCTGTGGACACTGGAGGACAATCTTCTGCTTTGTACTTGCCAGGTACGAAGTACACCATTTTCCCCTAATCCCCTAACGTTCAGACTAATACAAAAGTATTGCATGGCACCACAGTCAAATGGTTTCGTTAAATCAAACAAAATGCGCGCTGCCCTCAGCCTGTTGTCTAGCCCTGCTAGCGCCTCGTACACAAAAGAATAAATAGACAAACTGAGAGGCTAAAGGAAATGAGCCACTATGCTCCTATATACTGCTTTCACAAATTTTTTTGAAAACGCTCGTGGCAGAGAAATTATCAGGTAATAGTCTACACTATCTGTTTCACCCTTTTTATAAAGTGGCTTCACTTACGAGCATTTCAGTCTGTCTGGAAACTGACCACACCTGAAGGGCTCGTTGCACTGGTGGCTAAGTAAAAAACTAATGTACGTAACTGGTCTTCATAATCCTCTTTGTAATTTCATCTTAGCCGTGGGTGTCTTTCAAGATGTAACAATTAATTCAGTTTCGCTTTTGGTTGCTACCTGCAACTTCAGGTGATGTTGTTGGCTCGGACTATCAACATTAAAAAAAGAAGTGTGTAAAATCTTATGGGACTTAACTGCTAAGGGCAGCAGTCCCTAAGCTTACACACTACTTAACCTAAATTATCCTAAGGACAAACACACACACACACCCATGCCCGAGAGAGGACTCGAACCTCCGCCGGGATCAGCCGCTCAGTCCATGACTGCAGCGCCTAAGACCGCTCAGCTATTCCCGCGCGGCCATCAACATTTAGTAATTTTACATATTTACCTCTCCGAATAAAATTTTGATTTAATTTGCTGAGTACTGCCAAAAACTGACTATTAAATATTTTGCACAATTCTGGCGATTCACAAAGAATTTCATTCTAACACAAGAGAGATGTAATTGTATATGTTGAGCACCCACATTCCGACCTAATTAATACTTCTTTCACAACTGATCGTACATTTTTAATTTTATTCTGAGCGCACAAGGTAATGCACACAATGAAGAGTAATACTACACCAGTTTGTTGAAGATATATGTACACTCCTGGAAATTGAAATAAGAACACCTTGAATTCATTTTCCCAGGAAGGGGAAACTTTATTGACACATTCCTGGGGTCAGATACATCACATGATCACACTGACAGAACCACAGGCATATAGACACAGGCAACAGAGCATGCACAATGTCGGCACTAGTACAGTGTATATCCACCTTTCGCAGCAATGCAGGCTGCTATTCTCCCATGGAGACGATCTAGAGATGCTGGATGTAGTCCTGTGGAACGGCTTGCCATGCCATTTCCACCTGCCGCCTCAGTTGGACCAGCGTTCGTGCTGGACGTGCAGACCGCGTGAGACGACGCTTCATCCAGTCCCAAACATGCTCAATGGGGGACAGATCCGGAGATCTTGCTGGCCAGGGTAGTTGACTTACAGCTTCTAGAGCACGTTGGGTGGCACGGGATACATGCGGACGTGCATTGTCCCGTTGGAACAGCAAGTTCCCTTGCCGGTCTAGGAATGGTAGAACGATGGGTTCGATGACGGTTTGGATGTACCGTGCACTATTCAGTGTCCCCTCGACGATCACCAGAGGTGTACGGCAGTGTAGGAGATCGCTCCCCTCACCATGATGCCGGGTGTTGGCCCTGTGTGCCTCGGTCGTATGCAGTGCTGATTGTGGCGCTCACCTGCACGGCGCCAAACACGCATACGACCATCATTGGTACCAAGGCAGAAGCGACTCTCATCGCTGAAGACGATACGTCTCCATTCGTCCCTCCATTCACGCCTGTCGTGACACCACTGGAGGCGGGCTGCACGATGTTGGGGCGTGAGCGGAAGACGGCCTAACGGTGTGCGGGACCGTAGCCCAGCTTCATGGAGACGGTTGCGAATGGTCCTCGCCGATACCCCAGGAGCAACAGTGTCCCTAATTTGCTGGGAAGTGGCGGTGCGGTCCCCTACGGCACTGCGTAGGATCCTACGGTCTTGGCGTGCATCCGTGCGTCGCTGCGGTCCGGTCCCAGGTCGACGGGCACGTGCACCTTCCGCCGACCACTGGCGACAACATCGATGTACTGTGGAGACCTCACGCCCCACGTGTTGAGCAATTCGGCGGTACGTCTACCCGGCCTCCCGCATACCCACTATACGCCCTCGCTCAAAGTCCGTTAACTGCACCTACGGTTCACGTCCACGCTGTCGCGGCATGCTACCAGTCTTAAAGACTGCGATGGAGCTCCATATGCCACGGCAAACTGGCTGACACTGACGGCGGCGGTGCACAAATGCTGCGCAGCTAGCGCCATTCGACGGCCAACACCGCGGTTCCTCGTGTGTCCGCTGTGCCGTGCGTGTGATCATTGCTTGTACAGCCCTCTCGCAGTGTCCGGAGCAAGTATGGTGGGTCTGACACACCGGTGTCAATGTGTTCTTTTTTCCATTTCCAGGAGTGTATAATGAGAAATAAATACGTAAATTTTACCAGAGACTACCAGCGAAGCAAATTAACAGTAGATGCTCATGGTACTGCCTCACCAGGCCATGGAAACCTTTAAGTGAAACTTTAAAGCAATGCTAACAGAACATTTGTTCCGAAGTACGAAATAGACATAAAATTATACACAGTCAACGAACTTTTATTCAAGAAACAGATTCAGTGTTTTATGTCCAAAACATTTTTACCAGATGAGGTGATAGGTTAAAGGGATTAGATGAGTTGCACTGGAAATAGCAGCAAAAGGTAGGAAGCTGTGGAGGGAGGGCCCAGAATATGTTAGAGAGTATGACAGGTGTAGCTGTTACGTAGGAAGGACAGGAGTAGCAAAAGACAGTAGTTGGAATACTTCTGACTGAAGAAACAGTCAGTGGAATATAAATGTATGCTGCTGTCACCTGTATCGAGTCTGTGATGTTATTCCTAGCCCCAGGCAGATATCGAACCGTAAAGTTTTCTGACTGCGCTGGAGAGGTGCCTCTTCTTCAGATTAATACGAGTTACGTACAGGAAGTATGAAGCAAAAAAACGCCGCTGCACAATTTATTACTTGTTACCGCAGCAGCTCTGCCTGCCAGTCTGCGCTGTACAAATAAACGGCTTCTCGCAACAAATTCATTCGGGGGAGTTTTGTAATCTAGCGCGTGTTGTTTCGATGTGGTTGAGAGTATCCGCGCACCAGACAGCTACAGTGGTTTATTTTATTTTATTTTTGGAGGAGAGACTACCGAAAAAGCGTTTCCGTGCATGTCCAGATGCGAGAGACAAAAACAAATGCCGGCGTGACAGCGGCAGCGCGCCAGGAACACGGCCGCTGTTGCTCCCTGCTGGCTTGGGGGCGGTGGCCACGGGTGGGGGTGGAGGTGGGCGGGGGTTTTCGGCAAACGGCCGCTATTTATAGACAATGCCACCGGAAATGAAAGTGTGTGGTGTGCGTCGGGCTGCGGCCACGGGCCGGCTCTCGCTGCGCCATCAAGACAATGGGGCCCTCAGCGCACTCTTTCTGCCATCGCAGGGCAGGTTCTCCCCCGCTGCTGAGACTCCTGGCGTCTCTCGTTCCGCACAATTCACCAGTTCGGCAGTGTAAGGTGGGACAAGAAGCTCTAAATTCCGGGAAGAACGAGGGTAAAGTGCAGAGAGGGGCGAGCTACCTTCCAACAGCAAGAAGGATTAATTAGGGATGGATGGCCAAGCAAAAGCAGTTCACATTAAGAAGGGTCTAACTAAAGAGTTCTACTTCATCGCGTATGCTGTTCGCCTTGTATGCCGAATGAAGACACAAAAGAATTAAAGAAATTATCTGCCTGTCGTTAGTGGTCAGTGATTTATATCTGTGGCGAAAGTTGAAAATTTGTGCTGGACCGGAATTGACCGTTGTGTCCGGATGGCGCAGTGGTCAGTGCATCTTCCTGATAACTGTAGTGTCGCGGAATAGTAAAGAGTTGGAAACGTGGAATGCTGTCAAAATTTCGTTGCCTATGCCGAGAACCAGAGGCAGTAGGTTAGCCAAAAAGTAAGAGCAAATGTATCGGAATGTGTCGCACGCAGGGGCAATGGCCCGGTTACACACAGCAGGCGAGAGAGAATTGCTTAGCATGTGGGTTTGTGTTAGACGGAGACTTTCGTAGAGTGTAAGACAGAGGTATAGCGTCAGCTCTACTGCATTTCACAACTTCGCGTAAGTCTGCCGTAACAACACATAACTCTGTCGCAAGAACACCTAAGGGGCGAGTACGACAGATGAATCAGCAGTGTAAGTGGAACGAATGCGTTGATTACGAACGAGCATGACGTCAGGACGTCGCCCGTGCTTCCTTTAAATACGCCAGCTTTGATAGCAACAAAGCACTCGCAGTTGGACTTGCAGTGAGATGTGTACTGGATCGCTGCGTAGCGCTCAGCTCGGTGATCGACATGTTAATCTTTATTAAGGAGATGTTGCAGTAAGGAGGGCCCATCCAGCAGCAGACGTGAGGGGACAGTGCCAGCTCTGGCCCTCTCTGCTGCCGCTGTCAGTCATCGACCCAGGATTAGCAGACATCGCGGGAGATTCGCTTGCCGCCAATCAGCGAGCTGTCGTCGAGATCGTGCGGGGCCTAGGCCCTGTGCATCCGCCGTCACAACCGGGTGAGCCGATGATGCTTGGGGATTGCAGCCCGTTCTGCCCGGCCACCGCGGACGAGCCACCAGGAGGAGCAGGGAAGAAGACGGGGTGGGATAGAGTACACTCCGCACTACGAGAACGCCTCTCGTGCCGACAGCGCCGGGACTCCAACCCGGAGCCTCCTGCGCGCAGCGGCCTGCTGCCCGCCGCCGAGCCGGCCGGCCAGCCGGGCGCCGCCAGCCACGCGCGGCCGAAGTGCGAAGTAAGGGCGTTCCTCCGCTACGTCACAGCACGCGGCGCTGCGGCCCGGATCTGGTGTCATCTCTACGAGTCAGCGAGGACTCGGGGAAGGTCGTTGACATCACCAAGCTCAGCCAGCCTGTGTTACGTGGGCCACATTTTACTCGGCAGGAATAAAGGTGTTGTGAATTAACAATGTTTCTTTGGCGTTTATGACGCATCCACAGCCATTTCCTAGCATCCTGACAACTGGAGAGGTCACCTCTCGGCTATCCAGCCCACCGTAGGTGACCGGGACCACCGGGGCGCTTACGTAACTCCTTGTTCCCTGCGCTTTCCTTGGTCGCTGGGGGACGGGACGTGACATCGTGGCCAGGCCTCGGGTTGCGACTCCTGCCCAATTTGCCCTCACTTTAAGCACAGGAAGATACCACTAAAGTAAAATTTTAAAAAATATCCGCGTTTGGCAATGCAGATTTTGCTCTTCCGTTATTTCCTTAAATCACTCCCTTTCAAACGACACGGCCGACTTCCTTCCCCATTCTTGATACATTCCGAGCGTATGCTGCATGTCTAATGATCTCGATGGCGAGAGGACTTAAAATGTGGTAACAAAGAAAATATATATATATATATATATATATATATATATATATATATATATATATATATATATATATATATATATATGAAAAGACGCACTGGAGAAATGGAGAAAGTGAGAGAAAAGATCAGAAGAGAAATAACGATACAACGAGATTTCATAGTAGGGGAAATATTGACACCTCGCTTTAAATGAATGTAAAGCTGAAATAACGTAGTATCCTACGAGTAAAATAGCAGTGAGGCGCAAATGGAAGCAGCCAGCTATGATAGACACCCCCTAGTAAAAATTTGTGGGGATATGAAATGGACCTATAAAATAGGCTCACCCATAGGTAAATCAGGTGACAGATTTCATTTCATTAGCGGGACGCTGCAAAATTGCAATCAGCCTACACTGCAGCTTACTTACAAAACACTTGTGCTACCCGTGCTACAATATTATTGTGGTGTGTGAAATCCACACCAGAGGGGAGTGAGAGAGAATGCCGACTGGAAAGGAGTCTTTGGATAAAAAAAAATAAATTTAAAAAAAGTGAAACAGAATCGTTGGAAGGTAGTGAAACACGTCCAAGAAGAATTCGGCGAACGCTAAGTTTGCCAACTGATTCGGATGAATCAGACGAAGAAGACAGACTATGATTTACTGAGGCTTGCTGTCCTTATGGGAATTTAAAAAAAGGAAGTATCGATGATTACTGACTGGTCAACGAATCCGTTGATAGACATACCGATACTTCTCAAAACGATGTACTGCAACCGATTCAGACGAATATTATCATTTTTACATTTTTCCGACAACAACAATAAACCAGATAATGCCGAGTGGCGTTTCAAAGTGCGATTCGTAACTGATTATTTTTCCAAAAAGTTTAAAGAAACGTTTAATCCAAGTCAAAACATCTCACTTGATGAAGGAATGATACCGTAGCGTGGACAGTTAATTCATTCGGATGCTGTGTGATTCGAGTACGGGATACATTTCCTCATTCAATATATATTCAGACGCTGGACAACATTTGGCAAAAACAGTTATGGAACTATTGACAACTTCTTATTGAAAGTGGCATCACCTCTACATGGATAATTACTATAACAGTGTAGAACTTGTAGAAAAGTTACTTGAAAAGAAAATTCGAGTTTGTGGAATGATGCGGCAAAATAGAGGATTTCCGGAAAATTTAAAGCGCACGAGAGTCAATGTGTTTGAAACTTGTCATGAACGGAAAGGTGACAAGCGGCCGGCAACAAGCCAAGTAATCAGAATTAGCGCCGCCGGCACCAAGCGAATAAATTTGTACGAGACGTGCGAACGACAAAGTGTTAAGTATAAAAAGAATGGCACGACGTATAGCCACAGGTTTGTTTGACCCTCGAGAGAGCGCCATGGGAGCGCTGTAAAACCTGAATCTGCTGACGTTTGACGACAGTTGGCGACTATTCCGGAAAACCCTACTTACGGCGATTCAAGTACCAGCATGAAGTCAGAAATTTAGGAGTGTCCTACAAGTCACTAAGCATCGCTCCTGTACGGACCGTTATGAAGTAGTAGACTAATTCCAGCACGCGCAGAGTCATTTAACCAATCGTTCTTCTCACACTGCACGCACGAATGTAATGAGGACACATTCCAATTAGTGGCACTATGGTAGGTACCACCTTCCACGCAGTTCGCAATGGTTTGCCGAGTACGGATGTAGATGTGGATGACACTGCTGAACCGTACACGACACAACCCTACCGACAGGAAGTAATGGAAAGTTTGAACGGAATCAACAGCGTACATAGTACGGGTGAAGGACGGACAAAAGTAAGACAAATTTGATGAAGGGTAATAGAAAAGAAAATGTCAACAACAAATATAAACAGTGGAGAAGTGTTTACGAAGCAAAATTCGGTAGGGTTCTATTAAGTGTCCTTTGTTGTTCCTGACATACATAAACGATCTTCCATTTAAATTGTCCGTAACTGGCAATTTTGCACTTTTTTCAGACGACAAAAGGATAGGAGTGAAAAAGAAATCCAGTCCCTCGAATGCAAAGGCAGCTACAATGTATTTGTAAACACAAACAGATGGTTCAGGGCATATGGATTATCATAAAATTTTGAAAGGCTCAGTATACACAATTCAGTGCTTCTCACAGAAAATAGCATCCTAAAACTATAAAATACAGGAAACGGAAGTAATTATTTTTCTGAGACTTCAGACAGATCACACAATTATGAAACCCACTGCATAAAATCATTTTAGCGGCTTATGCTACCAACCAGATGAACTTCGGTCCTGTGCGTTATTCAGGCACTCTGAATGTTCGGAGAATTTGTCTCAAGTTTCGTATTTCTCGTAGTACTACAAAAGTACACTGAAATGCCAAAGTCACACCACTCTGAATGTTTTTTGGATGGCAACGCTATTTTCTTACTGCTGCTGTACGTTAATGTAGAGATGTGGCTGGAATTGTTTGCTGGCACAGGCTGCAAAGGTGCACTCCAACTGTTTTAATTACATTCGTTTCATTACCAACTTCTCCACCACTCTTAAGACCTTTGCTGTTTATAATGAACGTTAAGGATAATTGTTTTTTCCTCACTTGACCGTGTCCGGTCTTAGAAACACTTGTCTTCATCGGAAAAGGTTTCGTTGTAGCTACAGATCTAGTAAACTGAAATTCATGGATATTACTCTCGATAAAAAAGAATCGCTTGCTGGTTTCACCAAATCTGTTAGTTTTTGTAGCTCGGACGGTTACAGTTTTGTTCTCACTTCTCATTTTAACCCTAGAACACTAAAAGGAGAAACATGTTACATTGCTACTCAACTATCATAAATTTTACTACTCCATATTTTATGAAAGGAAGTCATAATTTATGCACTAGCTAATTACAATCATAAGGTCCCTAATACTGTGTCACAAACGAAATAAAAAAGAAATGTCCCTTTTTTACACCCTAACTGCAATACCAGACTGGAACCGCGAACTGATACTAACTGCAATCGTAAATTTTACGAGGGTTTACAAATCTACGGTTAATGATTCGGCACGGACGATCCCGACTGCAAAACCAAACATTCAGGGAATGGATCGAAGCTTGGCTATACATCGTTTTTTTCCTAACGCCTCCTCCTTGGGCTGACAAAGCGACTTAATCAAACGGCAGAAGAACAAAATCACACCTGTTACGCGTTTAGAATACCGATAGTTCGAATTCGTTGTGAAAGCCAAAAGGGGTCAACGATGGCCAGCCTCTGTTAGCTAAAGCGTTTAATTTACGCTGAAGAAATCACTCACTATCTCGTTACTCAGAGTTAAAACTGTTCTATTATTTCGGCAAGATACTGAAGTTCGGCTTGGACAAACATCGTAAACGACAGCTAATGTGTTACTTGTCACTTGATGCTTCAATCACCGTAACTTTTTGTAGACACAAAATTTTAATTTTATTTATCTGAAGTTTACACTGCGAAAACTGCTGTAGAATTCGTCACTTTTTTGATGGAGAAGCAACTGTAAAGTATGCGTCTTGAAAACTAAATATTATTGCATCAAAATAGCTGAGTTTTTCAGATATGTGGTTAAAACTTCGATATTGAAATAAGAAAAATAAACGAATGTTGAACATGTGAGGAAAATGAAGGCTGTATTCCCATTTCGAAAAAATATTTATGAGATCGAATCCCTCAAATACAGGCGTAATCGATTCTACAGTAGGGCTCAAAAAATAAAGTTTATATGTACGCACACATATTGCTATTAGAAAATAATTTCTGAAAATAATAACACGAAACGCGATATCTAGAGAAGATTTGACGACCGAGAAAGTGGTAGGAAACGATCTAACGTCCACCTCAGACCAAACAAAGATAAGTGTAAGAAGTCTGAAATCATTGCCACGTCTATAAAGAAAGTAACTAATTTTGAGGACACATTCAGATTTTCAAAAGGCAGAAAACCGAAATTCTCAGTTTCCAAGAAAGGAGAAAACCACTAATCCCGTGAATGAGAGCAGAATACAAGATTTTTCAGGAACTCCGGATAGGCAGAACTAGGCGGCACAGATATTATTAGAGCCAAAAAATAGACGTGCGGGCCAGCCGTTGTGACCGAGCGGTTCTAGGTGCTTCAGTCCGGAAACGGGCTGCTGCTGCGGTCGCAGGTTCGAATCCTGCCTCGGGCATGGACGTGTGTGATGTCCTTAGGTTAGTTAGGTTTAAGTAATTCTAAGTCTATGGGCCTGATGACCTCAGATGTTAAGTCACATAGTGCTTAGAGCCATTTGAACAATTTTGAATAGACGTGCGGGATTTGCCGAAACATATGAACGTAGATTGTCTGATGTTAGCACAGAAGTGGCTCACAACCTAAATAATAAGTTTTTGTATTTCCATCTGGTGTAAGTGGAATGGGAATATGGCTGGTCGAAGACCTGAAGAAAATAGATAACAACGGTCGTAATTTATTTAATAACTTTAAATGTGAACTTGTTGTTTCATTTAATTATTTAATAACTTTATTTAGATTCATTTGGATGAAGCAATCCGGAAATGGAAGGAGATTTTTAACGGGGGAATTAAGATTAACAGTAATTCGCGCTTGAATTGTGTTTTATGTAAACGTTGACGCCACACTGCTGACAGATAATGAAGACGACCTACAAAGGGGTATTCATTTGCAGGTAAGACCTGTGAAGAGTGTCATTTGACGATTTAGTGGCATTTGATGACTTCAGAAAAAATGACAAAATCAATAGCTTTCAACGGGAAACATCCTGTACGGACAAATATTGTGATCAACAACAGAACAGGTCAAACATTGTAAGTACTCAGGCTGTGAAGTCACGTACGAGTACGACGAAGACAAGGAGAATAAATTAGAAAAGATCGAGAATGTGCGAAAAACAAGTGTCTTCAAAATAAAACGAGGAAAGAAACAGTATTGAAATTTTGTTAGGCAACACTTGTTTACGGGAGAGAATCGTGGGTTATAAGTAGTGTTCAAGAAAGTCACGTACAAGCACACAGGCGATGAGGTTTGTAAGAGAAGTAAAGGGCTGCACAAGAGCCTTCAGACCTTGAAATTTGGAAATTAGGGAAGGGCTGATTATATTCAACATCATGAAGAAAGTACAAGAAAATAGAAGAAACTGGAATGAACATCTCGAAAGAATCAGTGGAGAAAGACTACTTCTCCAGATAAGAAGATTCAAAAGAATTGAGAGAAGTCGAGGAAGACAGAAGAGGCGATGGGAACCATAACAGGCAAAACAAGTGAAGATGATAATGATGATGATGATGATGATGATGATGATGATAATGATTCAGGTACCAGTTTTGGTGCATTATTGACAAAACTTTCAGTCCACTATATACGGGACTAGGAAAGTCATCCAGTCGTTTCTGCCATTACAGGGACTACTATATCCAACCAGTTTCCGTAGATTTCTAAAAACTGCTCGGTCAGCGTGACCGTTCACACGCCCAACGACGACACAATTTTCTTGGAAGAGACAAACGAATATTACTTTTTTCCTGATTGTTTGTAGAATTTTCCATACGTTATACAAAGACTGCAGAAAAGTGAAATTAAAGGTCTTAAGCAACGAGGTTCCGTTTCGGTTCAGAATTAACTGAAGGAGAAGGGAGCATTAGGCATGTAGTGCGTTCGCTTGCTCAAACGTATCCACTTACGGGCTTAGCAGAAGCCCCGCGACGCCTGGCCGAGCATTCGGCAGGTGATTCTCGGGGCGCGCGTGTCGACCCTCGGTGAGGCCAGCCCGCAGGTATCCTCGCCAGCGGTTCGTACCGGTCTGCCGGCCCGTCAATCTCAAGCTAATGCCAATGATAGAGAGTGTCACTCACAGTGCTGAAACCCCAACTGTCGGCCTCCCATGTGCTTTGTACTTGTCTCTTCAGAGATATCACTCAGGCTGAAGTTTAATTTGCTCTGAAACTTCCTGGCAGATTAAAACTGTGTGAGGACCGAGACTCGAACTCGGGACCATTGCCTTTCGGGGGAAAGTGCTCTACCTATTTCTGACGAATTTTCACATTACACTAAGGACTTCGACACTGTCGGCACACTACTCGCTCTGCAGCTCCAGATTTTAGAGATGTCACTCGGTATCGACCTTAATTTGGTATGTTACTGAAGGATTTTCCCAGTGAAGTTTCACATTTAACTGCTGTAGTTCAAAACATCCAGTTTTTTTGGTTGATCTCATTTTGTTCAATATTGTTTGTTGTGTTTCTTTGGGGCGGACGTCCCACGACGTTTGTTGAACTCGATCGTTGATCCATTAACTCAGTTTTTATTGCAGAGGACAGCTAACCCTCTGACCGAACACGCTGAGCTACCGTGCCGGCTACAGTAGACAGTGTACATATAATTTCCGTCTCACGTACACTGAGAATTTAGTGTAGAATACGGCTGTCAATATTCCAATAATTTTTGAACAGTTTTAACCATCTTGTTATTTGTCTGACTGCTTCGTCTCTCGGACCTCGACTGGTTCAGTAGTGTTACTGCCTGTCTTCTCCGTCTTTCGTTGCGCGCGCCGAACAGATCACACGACTCATCAGTTGCTCATCAGACACCCCGCAAATTCATGGAGATAGTTACGAAATTACGATAATCGACACAATTCCGAACTGTCGTTTGATGAATAAAACACGAGATTCTTGGATGTCGGACCAGTTTTGTTACTGGATTCAGAGCTCACTAGCAGGTGAAACAAAAAAAGTCTTTCTTACAATGCGATACAACGTGATAGTAATTTTGCGAAAAGCTCAAGGAAGGCTTGCAGATCTGTTACTGTTTACAGTACATATGTAAATGATCTAAACTGAAGGAAAAGTATCGCAACATCAAGATGGAGGTATGTGACGTAAATGAAAGTTGGTAGGCATTTTTCTACATCTGAAAGATGGCATCCGATCAGATTTCGCTCCAATCGCGTAAGAGCGACGCTAGTAGCGTCACTATAAGGTTGCAAATCAGGTCCGCCTTGGATACGCGCTGTGGCGGTCACGTGACGGCTTGACGTTGCCCGAGAAAGCCTTAATGCGGCAACGATGCCACTGTCAGCACCCCACTGAGTTCGAACGATGTCTTGTAATAGGGCTACGAGGAATCTGATGTCCCTTCTGCGACAATGCAGAAACACTTGGCAGGAATGCAGCCACTGTACTTGATTGCTGGCAACGGTGGTCACAGCTCCGAGCTAGAAGCCCTGTAGCGTGCGTTCTACTGACCCCTAACCACCACCATTTGCAACTTCAGTGGCGTCAAGCGAGAGATTATTGGAGGGCACCGTCTGTTGTGTTGTCTTATGAAAACTGGTTCTCCTCGGCTCTGAGCACTATTGGACTTAACATCTGAGGTCATCAGTCCCCTAGAACTTAGAACTACTTAAACCTAACTAACCTAAGGACATCGCACACGCCCATGCCCGAGGCAGGATTCGAACCTGCGACCGTAGCAGTCACGCGGTTCCGGACTTAGCGCCTTAACCGCGAGACCACCGCGGCCGGCAAAACTGGTTCTGCTTCGCTTCCAGTGCTGACCGTGTGTTGGTCAGAAGGAGACCACTCGGTGACCTGCAGTCAATCTGTCTGGAGTTATGGTGTGACGTCCGATTTCGTATGACAACAGGAGCGCTCTCTTGGTTACTCCACGCACCCTGACTAAAAATTTGTACGTCAGTTATGATTCAATCAGTTAGGCTCCCATTGATAAACAGCATTCCAGGGTGGATTTGATTCAAATGGGTCTGAGCATTATGGGACTTAACATCTGAGGTCATCAGTCCCCTAGAACTTAGAACTACTTAAACCTAACTAACCTAAGGACATCGCACACGCCCATGCCCGAGACAGGATTCGAACCCGCGACCGTAGCGGTTACGCTGTTCCGGACTGAAGCGCCTAGAACCGCCCGGCCACCTCGGGCGGCCCAGGGTGGGTTTTCCGACAGGATAACGCTCGTCCACATACCGCTGTCTACAATCGAGCACATATGGGACATCAACTGATGACAACTCCAGCGTCATCCAGAAACAGCACTGCAGCGTCCCTGTATTGGCCGACCAAGTGCAACAGGCATGGAACTTCATCACTCAAACTGATATCCAGCACCTGTAAAACACAATGCTTGCACGTTTTCACTTGCATTCAACATTCTGGCCGTTACACCAGCTAACGATATACCAACATTTCACATCTGGAATGGCTTATCTCGCGCTTGCATTAACTTGTGATCTCCCTATGTTAATCACTTAAATATGTTACCTAGATAAATGTATTAACGAAATTTCATTTATCTACTTAAAAAAATTTTTCGTGTTGCTATTTTTTTCTCGTCAGTGTAGAAAGTTGGAAAGCCAGAAGACATTAGAGAAATGCAAGGGTAAGTACAGAAGATCGAGGAATGTTGCATACATTGGCAGTTGACCCTGAACGTAAGTACATGCAACATATTGCACATAAATAAGCAAAGACATACCTTACTCTATGATTTAGCTATTGGAACTAACAAATTACCTAGGAGTAATGTTCTGAAACGGTCTTAAGTCAAACGATCAGTCAGTCGTACAGAAAATACCAGATAAAGTATAATTTATCCACGAAAGAAGTGCTTTACAAACCATTCGTTCCTCCGATTCTTGATTACCGTTAGTCAGTCTCGGACTCGTACCATGTTGCATTACTAGACGAAGTAGAGAGCATCCAATCAACAACGCCGCGTCTTGTCGCGGGAGTGTTTAGTAGGTGCCGAGAGGCACCCCAACAAACTCGTGTCAGACGCTATAGGAGTGGCGTTCTACATCACCGAGAGAATTACTACTGAAACGCTGAAATTGCGAGACGCGAAAGGAAATTACTGCCTGCTAAATACGCCTCCTGAAATGACAATGGCGAGCAAATCACAGAAATAAGAGTTCATACAGTAGTTCCATGGCAGTTATTTTTCCTATGGTCATCAACAATAAGACAGAATCATCTTCTCAAAATAATCTGCAAGCACTGGTTAGGAAGTTTTAAAAGAGACGTAACTAATGAAGTTTGAGAGGCATTCGAATATCATCTCACCATTATGGAAGTCTATCTTATAATTCTGAGTCATAACCACCTATACTGTCATATAATACTATCGTAAGGAAGCACATTTTACTCGTCGCATGACAATAAACCAAATTTTACCTTGTCCAACAAGACAGACGTTGCAAAATGTTCAACAAACAGGAGAGAGTTAAAGAAGCCAATCACAAAAGGGATGAAGTACGCGGGCTGCGACAAGTGCAAGACGATTTCGTCATATAGCTGAAGATGTCTATGAGAAT
Organism: Schistocerca gregaria; assembly: GCF_023897955.1. Classification (NCBI taxonomy): domain Eukaryota; kingdom Metazoa; phylum Arthropoda; class Insecta; order Orthoptera; family Acrididae; genus Schistocerca; species Schistocerca gregaria. Next base: position 670,162,815 of record NC_064924.1, on the reverse strand, counting down.
TTATCGAGATGTATTTCAAGACATACGAAAAGCAGTGCAGTGCTAGCTGGCCACTTCTCATTGACCCCTGAAGAAAATAAGTGTTAATTGACTGTAACTTGTTTAGTGTCACATATTGTGTGACATAGCGATCAAGTGTTCCAGACCATAGTTGTGCGAAAGGCACCCACGTCATGCAGCCGAACGGGAACCATGCCCTACACAATGCGTGCGTATTACTTCTAGGGATATATACGATGGATCTGTCCTCGAAAAAATGCAAGTCTACAACATCTGCAGTGTCCTCTAAGAATTCGTCACTTTTCATGCTCCTCTTTCTCGAGCAGGTTTTAGCTTTGACTAATGTTAAAGTGAAACGTTTCTATTTAGTACTACAGTTTAACACTGGGAATAACAAGTATAAAAATTCAAAACAACTAATTAAATCTTCTCGAATTAACATCCCATTAACAACTTTCTCTTTATCGAACGTTTCCATAGGTCGAACTTCACCTGAAGCTGTCAATGCGGAAACATATCAAAACATTGCTTCAAAACAACACTGTTATTCCACAGTTAATCCGATATGATGACGTAGTGAAATTTGATGGAGGAACCTTTATTCTAATTTAGTACAAAAAAAGAAAAAAACCAGACAGCCGTCGTTTCTTAAGTCAGCACAAAAATATTTCGTTGAGAAGAGCGGCGGCGCACTTTCCATAAGGGCGTGTGCGATGCTACTGCGTGTTGGGGCCCACATCAAGGCTAATTAGACGCAGCCGTCCACGGCGAGGTCGTTAGAGACAAAGCGATGGCTCAGCTGGACAAGGACGTGGGGGGAACCGGTCGTGACCTTGTTCGAGAAACCATCCCGACAATGACCAACAGTTATTCAGGAGAAACTACGGGAAATCTAAATTAGGACAGCGGGGACGGAATTTTGTAATTTACTGGGCGTCCATTGCATTAAAACATCCAGCATTGCTTTGTTACACATACGTCAAAGTTTGCAAGGACAGTTACTAATCAGAAGAAAGGACTGTGTGGTTGGAATCTAGTTCTAAAAATAAATTCAGCCGCTCGCTGTGGCCGAACGGTTCTAGACGCTTCCGTCTGGAACCGCGCTGCTGCTACGGTCGCATGTTCGAATCTTGCCTCGGGCCTGGATGTGTGTGCCGTCCTTAGGTTAGTTAAGTTGAAGTAGTTCTAAGTTATAGGGGACTGATGACGTCAAATGTTAATTCCCATAGAGCTTGGAGCCACTTAAAGCATTTGAAAGAAATTCAGCAGTAATATTCAAGCAACAACATAGTGACAGGAATGAAGTGCAGACTCGGAATACGGTAAATCCATTTGAATATACAGGAAGCAAAAACATTCTACGGAGTTTATAGTATCTATGATGCACTTTTAATGGGCAAATGACTTGGATGCCTGCGTGCCTGCTCAAAATTCTCAGACTGATAGCGCAGTCTTCATAGAAAACTGTTAAGCATTTTGGGAAGTATTGCATCAGACCATTATATCTAAGAAGCTAGATAACAAATGCTCCTCTGTACGATCTGTGAGACACACAGGATCCACCACCATGTGACACGAGAGTCGTGCAATATTTTTCATTTCACAGTTCTGTCCTTAATAAGGATGGTTTTGGTTGTTCTTTCCTGTATCCAACTTCCGGAGTGAGGAAAGACTGTTTAGCCAGGGGGCAGAAAAGGAGGGAAGGGCAATTGCAGTTAAACGTTCAGTTGATGTCGAGGTCAACAGACATGATGAGAAAGCGCGGTTAGGATAAGAAATGTGAATCAATCGGCCGTATCTTTTATTAAGGAACCATCCTTTCATTCGCCTAAATCGATATATCGAAACGACGGGAATAATAATTGGACAGGATGTGAACCCCGCTCTTGAATACGAGTTCATTGTCTTGGCCACTACACCACTTCGCTCCATCATAAGAGAGTAGGGAGTTATCAGTCTGCCTGCTCGAATGAAAACATACGACATGAAATATGAGTAAATTCCTGTCATTTCGGTGACGACTTGTTCCACAAACGGTTACTATCGTAAATAGTTCCAAGCGGAGGGCTCGGTAGGAGGGTAGTAAAGGCGAGGCGCATGTAACTCCACTAGCAAGCAATCTGAATGACTTCCAGTTAAACAGCCAGTAATCAGGATGTTTGTAAGCCAAATTTTTTACACTGTGTGACCAGCACTTCGGTATTTTCCATCCGTCTGGAATGTCTCAAAGAAGAAAACAATCGATGTCGGTGATCACCGTCGCCTTGACGTCGCACGGGGCGTGCCTAGACGGAGCCCGCAACAGGCAGACGGTGAGAACGAAGGTATCTCAACTGGAAGAAACGGGATCACAGCGACTAACACACTTCGCTTCCTTATGTTCTGAGTGAAAATTCTATGAGAGTAGTAATAGCATTTCATCAGTTATTTTTAATAATTTAAAACATCTACGAAGTACAAATGAGATCAAGAATAACAGCAGAAAGGCTGTGAAATTCGAAATTACGGAGTCGCTTAGTGGGTCTGTGACAGATACATGTAATGTGATACGACTGTCCAATTCATTACATCTAGTTTCACTGTGTAGTACTGAATAAATTAGCATTGAGCACTTTATTGAGTCGCATTTAATTTTCAAAGTTTTAGATCCACAATGATAGTAATCAGTGTGCCTCATCCAGCCATGTGAACCACCTGAACGGTTACCTGTGCACGCAAATTATGCAAGGCGTTTTGCGAAGTTGTTGAAGTCTTTTTTCACCAAAGAAGAGTGAGTTTCCCTTTCAGACGAATTTCGACGAATTAGTGAACAATAATATGATATAACAAGTTACTCTAATGGCCATTAAAAATGCTACTCCAAGAAAAAATGCGATAATAAACGGGTATTCATTGGACAAATATAGACATGTAATTAGATTTTCACGCAATTTGGGTGCATAGATCCTGAGAATCAGTACCCAGAACAACCACCTCTGGCCGTAATAACAGCCTTGATACGCCTGGGCATTGAGTCAAACAGAGCTTGGATGGCGTGTACATGTACAGCTGCCCATGCAGCTTCAACTCGATACCACAGTTCATCAAGAGTAGTGACTAGCGTATTGTGACGAGCCAGTTGCTCGGCCACCATTGACCAGACGTTTTCAATTGGTGAGAGATCTGGAGAATGTGCTATTCAGCGCAGCAAACGAACATTTTCTGTATCCAGAAAGGCCCGTACAGTACCTGTAAAATGTGGTTGTGCAATATCCTGCTGAAATGTAGGGTTTCGCAGGGATCGAATGAAGGGTAGAGCCACGAGTCGTAACACATCTGAAATGTAACGTTCACTGTTCAAAGGGCCGTCGGTGCCAAGAAGAGGTAACCGTGACGTGTAACCAATGGTACCGCATAGCACCACGCCGGGTGATATGCCAGAATGGCGAAGACGAATACATGCTTCCAATATGCGTTCACCGCGATGTCGTCAAACATGGATGCCACCACCATGATGCTGTAAACAGAACCTGGATTCATTCGAAAAAATGACGTTTTGCCATTCGTGCACCCAGGTTCGTCATTGAGTACACCATCGCATGCTCTCCTGTCTGTGATGCAGTGTCAAGGGTAACCGCAGCCTTGGTCTCCGAGCTGATAGTCCATGCTGCTGCAAACGTCGTCGAACTGTTCGTGCAGATGGTTGTTGTCTTACAAACGTCCCCATCTGTTGACTCAGGGGTCGAGACGTGGCTGCACGATCCTTTACAGCCATGCGGATACGATGCCTGTCATCTCGACTGCTAGTGATACGAGGCCGTTGGGATCCAGCACGACGTTCCGTATTACCCTCCTGAACCCACCGATTCCATATTCTTCTAACAGTCACTGGATTTCGACTAACGCGAGCGGCAATGTCGCGATACGACAAACCGCAATCGCGATAGGCTACAATGCGACCTTTATCAAAGTCGCGTCTGTAGCACGTCGTCTTCGTGGTGTAGCAATTTTAATGGCCAGTAGTGTATTTTATAAGACATTACAACCACTGTGCGAATTTTTTGTTTATTTTCATGAGACTGGACATGTCGAGGGATGGCGCGTGTCTTCATGATGGGACAGGGATCCCAGTAACGTAGTCAGAGAAAATACCTGCATGTGTATAGTGCGCCGGTCCAGGAATAAGTCAACGCTGAACAATGACGGGGTCGAATATGGAAAGCATATGAATGTTATAATGTACATTCACTATCAGTTATAAATTTCGAAGATGAAATTATTTGCAGTGGGAAGATTCCTCTACTGAATTGGAAGAATATAGTATCACACTTACCGGGTGCCTCAAGTCTTGGCATCAAACGTTTAGGGGCGAGACATCACGTCACAGAGAACAACTTTAGTTGACACTTCCAGGCTACGCTAGACGTCCTTATGTGCCCGCTGGTGGGATTTCACGCAACTAGCAGATTGTTGCGTACCACCTACCCCTGTAAATTGATAGAATGATTTTAAACGAGGAAATCAAAAGGATGATCGTCTCTGAGTGGAGGAAGGTATTTTAGAAGCGAATCAGGACATTTAGTTTCGATTGGCACATCCACTTTCAAGCAGAACAGACGGCTGGATTGTAAGCAACACACATTGCGTACACCCTGCCGCGTGTTACGGGCGTAGCCAGTACAAAAGGCCGTCTAGTGTGTCCGGGAAGCGTCAGCGCACATTTTGTCTCTAACCAAAGTTATTCCTAAAGTCGTCTTTTATTAGCCCCGAACGTTGGATGCAAATATTTTGAAACATCGCGTGTTTTACAGAAGAGTCGTCATACTTATTTCAAAAATGTATATTGTGCTAAATGCTCTGTGGTCTAGCACATACTGCGTAATTCACTGAAGAAGTTCACGGTCGACTAAAGGTGAGAAAAGTAATATTTAGCACTCACTATTCGAGACAAAATGTAAACTTCGAGGATAACCAACTGGAACAATACACCAAGCATAAGTTCATATCAGTGCTGGTGTTTGGACCCACCTTGGCGCGACATTTCCTCGACTTTTCTCTGACCGGCCACCTCACCTGGTTTCAGTACTACAAGTACAGATGATGCCCGGTAGGAAAGCCTAGTCACACGTTTATCCGACCCTTTCACCGATCCCATTTGCTGTATGGGCTAATTGCCAGGATGGTAGCTATCTAAGACGAGATTTGAAACACACCAGATAATCCGAAAGGTTGCAACAGGACGTATGCCAGTGTCCTGAACTTCTGTAGATTGACGACCGACATTTAGAGTACGGAAAAATACGTAGGCTCATCTTTTTTGTGCAATACGTTTCAAGCCGGCCGCGGTGGTCTCGCGGTTCTAGGCGCTCAGTCCGGAACCGCGCGACTGCTACGGTCGCGGGTTCGAATCCTGCCTCGGGCATGGATGTGTGTGATGTCCTTAGGTTAGTTAGGTTTAATTAGTTCTAAGTTCTAGGCGACTGATGACCACAGATGTTAAGTCGCATAGTGCTCAGAGCCATTTGAACCATTTTTGAATACGTTTCAACTACAACGTGTACATCCATATCCCAAGTAAGAAAAGTAAATGCTTGAACTGAATTGGTAGGTTTTCCCTGGTTTCTTTAAATTCCTTCGGGTGAATTCGAAAATAATCCCTTCATGTTGTTGCTCTTGTTGTTTTTGCTGTGGTTTTCAGTCCAAAGAGTAGTTTGATGCAGCTCTCCATGACATTCTATTCTGTGCAAGCCTCTCCATCTCGGAATCTATTTGAACCCAATTACTGTACAGAAGCCATGGTCTGTCTCTGTAATGTTTACCCCACTCACTTTCCTCCATTACCAAACGCACCAGGACGTGTCATATCACCCCTCCTTTGTTTAATCACTTTTTACGTAAATTCTTTTTTCTCCAATTCCATTTCGTATCTCCTCGTTAGTTATTCGACCTACCTCGTCGAATTTTCAGTATTCTTCCGCAGCAGCGCATTTCAAAAGCGTCTATTCTCCTCTTTTCCGAAATGTTTATCGTCCACGCTTCAATTCCGTCGAAGGGTACAGTCTAAAATAATGGCTTCAGACAAGACCTCTTAATATTTAAATTTATATTCATTGTTAACAAAAAACGGTTCAAATTGCTCTAAGCACTATGGGACATAACGTCTGAGATCATCAGTCCCCTAGAACTTAGAACTACTTAAACCTAACTAACCTAAGGACATCACACACATCCATGCCCGAGTCAGAATTCGAAACCGCGACCATAGCAGCAGCGCGGTTCCGCAAATAACCGCTCGGTCACACCGGTCGGCTCAGTCTGAACAAATTCGTATTTCTCAGATATGCTGTTGTTATTGTTGCCAGTCTGCTTTTTAGACCCTCTCTGTTTTGGCCATCATCAGTTATTTTCTGCCAAAATAATAATGTTGCTGTTATTGTGGTCTTCAGTCCTGAGACTGATTTGATGCAGCTCTCCATGCTACTCTATCCTGTGCAAGCTTCTTCATCTCCCAGTACTTAATGCAACCTACATCTCTCAGAATCTGCTTAGTGTATTCATCTCTTGGTCTCCCTCTACGATTTTTACCCTCCACGCTGCCCTCTAATGCTAAATTTGTGATCCCTTGATGCCTCAAAACATGTCCTACCAATCGGTCCCTCCTTTTTGTCAAGTTGTGCCACAAACTCCTCTTCTCCCCAATTCTATTCAATACCTCCTCATTAGTTATGTGATCTACCCATCAAATCTTCAGCATTCTTCTGTAGCATCACATTTCGAAAGCTTCTATTCTCTTCTTGTCCAAACTATTTATCGTCCATGTTTCACTTCCATACATGGCTACACTCCATACAAATACTTTCAGAAATGACTTCCTGACACTTAAATCTATACTCGATGTTAACAAATTTCTCTTTTTCAGAAACGATTTCCTTGCCATTGCCAGTCTACATTTTATATCCTCTCTACTACGACCATCATCAGTTATTTTACTTCCTAAATAGCAAAACTCCTTTACTACTTTAAGTGTATCATTTCCTAATCTAATTCCCTCAGCATCACCCGATTTAATTTGACTACATTCCATTATCCTCGTTTTGCTTTTGTTGATGTTCATCTTATATCCTCCTTTCAAGACACTGTCCATTCCGTTCAACTGCTCTTCCAAGTCCTTTGCTGTCTCTGACACAATTACAATGTCATCGGAGAACCTCAAAGTTTTTATTTCTTCTCCATGAATTTTAATACCTACTCCGAATTATCTTTTGTTTCCTTTACTGCTTGCTCAATATACAGATTGAATAACATCGGTGAGAGGCTGCAACCCTGTCTCACTCCCTTCCCAACCACTGCTTCCCTTTCATGCCCCTCGACTCTTATAACTGCCATCTGGTTTCTGTACAAATTGTAAATAGCCTTACACTCCCTGTATTTCATCCCTGCCTCCTTCAGAATTTGAAAGAGAGTATTCCACTTAACATTGTCAAAAGCTTTCTCTAAGTCTACAAATGCTACAAACGAAGGTTTGCCTTTCCTTAATCTTTTTTCTAAGATAAGTCGTAAGATTATTGCCTCACGTGTTCCAACATTTCTGCGGAATCCAAACTGATCTTCCCCAAGGTCCGCTTCTACCAGTTTTTCCATTCGTCTGTAAATAATTCGCGTTAGTATTTTGCAGCTGTGACTTATTAAACTGATAGTTCGGTAATTTTCACATCTGTCAACACCTGCTTTCTTTGGGATTGGAATTATTATATTCTTCTTGAAGTCTGAGGGTATTTCGCCTGTCTTATACATCTTGCTCACCAGATGGTAGAGTTTTGTCATGACTGGCTCTCCCAAGGCCTTTAGTAGTTCTAATGGAATGTTGTCTACTCCTGGGGCCTTGTTTCGACTCAGGTCTTTCATTGCACTGTCAAACTCTTCACGCAATATCTTATCTCCCATTTCGTCTTCGTCTACATCCTCTTCCATTTCCATAATATTGTCCTCAAGTACATCGCCCTTGTATATAGTCCTTCCACCTTTCCTCCTTCCCTTCTTTGCTTAGAACTGGGTTTCCATCTGAGCTCTTGACATTCATACAAGTGGCTCTCTTTTCTCCAAAGGTCTCTTTAATTTTCCTCTAGCCATCCCTGCTTAGCCATTTTGCATTTCCTGTCGATCTCATTTTTGAGACGTTTGTATTCCTTTTTGCCTGTTTCATTTACTGCATTTTTATATTTTCTCCTTTCATCAATTAAATTCAATATCTCTTCTGTTACCCAAGGATTTCTATTAGCCCTCGTCTTTTTACCTACTTGATCTTCTGATGCCTTCACTACTTCATCCCTCAGAGCTACCCATTCTTCTTCTGCTGTATTTCTTTCCCCCATTCCTGTCAATTGTTCCCTTATGCTCTCCCTGAAACTCTCTACAACCTCTGGTTCTCTCAGTTTTTCCCGGTCCCATCTCCTTAAATTAGCACCTTTTTGTAGTTTCTTCAGTTTTAATCTACAGGTCATAACCAATAGATTGTGGTTAGATTCCACATCTGCCCCTGGAAATGTCTTACAATTTAAAACCTGATTCCTAAATCTCTGTCTTACCATTATATAATCTATCTGATACCTTTTAGTATCTCCAGGATTCTTCCATGTATACAACCTTCTTTTATGATTCTTGAACCAAGTGTTAGCTATGATTAGGTTATGCTCTGTGCAAAATTCTACCAGGCGGCTTCCTCTTTCATTTCTTCCCCCCAATCCATATTCACCCACAATGTTTCCTTCTCTCCCTTTTGCTACTGACGAAATCCAGTCATCCATGACTGTTAAATTTTCGTCTCCCTTCACTACCTGAATAATTTCTTTTATCTCATCATACATTTGCTCAATTTCTTCATCATCTGCAGAGCTAGTTGGCATATAAACTTGTACTACTGTACTAGGCGTGGGCTTTGTGTCTATCTTGACCACAATAATGCGTTCGGTATGCTGTTTGTAGTAGCTTAACCGCATTCCTAGTTTCCTATTCATTACTAAACCTACTCCCGCATTACCCCTATTTGATTTTGTGTTTATAACCCTGTAGTCATCTGACCAGAAGTCTTGTTCCTCCTGCCACCGAACTTCACTAATTCGCACTATATCTAACTTTAACCTATCCATTTCCCTTTTTAAATTTTCTTACCTACCTGCCCGATTAAGGGATCTGACATTCCACGATCCGATCCGTAGAAATAATAATACCCATAGAATATAATTTCCTAGTAAAATTCCCTTAGCATTGTGTCATTTAATTGCACTGCCGTCAGTTCCCTTGTCTTATTTTCATCGACGTTCATCTTACAGCCTCTTTTCAAAACACTGCCCATTTAGTTCAAATAATCTTCTATGTTCTTTAACGTCTCTGCTATAACTAGACTATCATCGACAAACTTCAGAGTTTTAATTTCTCTCGATAATTTCTCTCACAAATAAAGTTGTGACCTAGGGGGGAAATAAAGCTACACATTGATCTTGTCAAAAGCCAAGAAACGATTCTTGGTGTTGTGCCTCTCAGGGGTACATTGGTATGCATCCCTGTGGATCGCCGGCCGCGGTGACGGAGCGGTTCTAGGCGCTTCAGTCTGGAACCGCGCGACCGCTACGGTTGCAGGTTCGAATCCTGCATCGGGCATGGATGTGTGTGAGGTCCTTGGGTTAGCTAGTTTTAATTAATTGTAAGTCTAGGGGACTGATTACCTCAGATGTTAAGTCCCACAGTGCTTAGAGTCATTTGAACCATTTGAACCCTGTGGATCTCTGTGACTTGCGGCCCATGATTAGCGCTTGCGCAGCACTGGGCCGTTAGTAGTGGAGTTTGTGTACTTGTGGTCTTCACCCGCCGCGAGCGTTCCTAGTTTTATTAGAACGCTCGAGCAGTTTTCGCAACATCCGGTTTTCGGTGCTGACAAGGGATGAGATAAGGTCACGCTCGCCTCTATGAACGCCGCCTGTCTGGATCGGGCTGCTGTACGAGGTGCGTCGTTATAGGAGGAGCAGGCACTCACCTGCTGCAGTTTATAAAGGAGTGGTGAACACTAAAATAGCTATTAAAGCATACGGGTCGCAGAATGTTTTGTATGGTCGCGTAGTTTTCACAAATGGAGCACTGAACTTTACCTTTACGAAGAATGACCCTGCTTCATGTAGCTGTGGCTGAATATTATCTAACTGATACTCTGCTCCATTTCTAATCACTTTGACGTCGAGCTCTAGCTGTGTTTATTTCAAGCTAGTGACCTAATACTCTAGTCTTCTATTCCTTTTCAGCGAAATTACCGGCCAAGAGACTCCCCGCCTTTCTCACTGGCGCATTTTCTTAAAACAGGTGGATTCTGGCTGACGGATAAACGCAGTCGTGGCGAGTGGATTTGTTGGTACAGCAGCAGCAGCAGCAGGAGGAGGAGGCTCCTATGTCTGCGCGACAAGGCTGCGACACTATATATACGTGGCGCACTGAAATAGACACACCGCGGGGGACCCGCTCCCGTTGTTACCGGCTTTACAGGCTCGCTGTAAAAACGAGATCGCCGGCTTTACGAGCCAGGCCTGCATAGCTGGATGGCCGCCGCGGCAGCTGCAGTCCCCTGCCCTTAAATATTTTCCGCTCCATTCGGAAGGAAATCAGGCAAGGAGGGTGAGCGTTCGCACAGGGCTAAGGCTACCGTCGAGTGCTCTTCTAATGTGCTTTCAACTGAGCAGTTTGTTGTATTTGTAGGAGGGATCAATTGCATTTTTCATAGTTGCGGAGAGACGAATATAAGCACATCGGACAAAAAATTCCACCGTCCGCCCATAAAATATGACGTCAGTTACCCCAGTCTTCATAATGGCCGCAGCTCGGCGCAGAAGAGATACCTAGGAGTCACATTGGAGAGGACACTCTCTTACAAGGAACACCTGACAAAGACTGCAGATAAAATGAGGACAAGAAACAACATCGTCTACAAACTGTGCGGCACCACTTGGCGCTCCACAGCGAGCACACTCCGCACATGAGCAGTTGGGCTTGTCTGCTCGGCGGCAGAATGCTGCGCTACTGACTAACAGCCCGCACACAAGTAGGATTGATGTGGTACTAAATGACACCACGCGCATTATCAGTGGCACAATAAAATCTGGCTGCCAACCCTGAGCCACATAACACCTCCAGAAATGCGGCGAAAAAACGCTCCTTCTCAGTGTGTTCAACAAGACAACTAATAACCCACAGCTGGCCACACACACATAACTGACTTGTAGCGCAGAAGACTTAAATCGAGAAGACCAGCATTACTCTCTGCTATACAGATGACGAACTCCAGCTTTGATTGCGACAACACTGGCGAGAGCACTGCTCACCAAAATGTCAAAGTTTCATGACAGCTGAGAAATTGCCTGGCTTCAACCAGTCACACAAACTCTAAATCGCACACGTGCTGGGCGCGGAAGATGTGCTGACGCCCTCTACAAACGGGGAACGATACCAACACCAAATTGCGACTGCGACGCTGAAGAATTCCAACACGTAGTTCGAGCCTACAAGGGAGCCTTCAACAATTTCCTCGCTGCAACAGAGGAAACAATTGATTATATTAAATGTCTTGATGTCAGTCTGTAATTAACTTATGTTTAAAATGTATCAGGATTGTGATGTATGCCATACGATAAATAAATCTGCCTCTACCGCGACCGAGGCGGATGTGTGACCATTGGTCCTGCTCTGCAGTATCCACATCCATAACTAAATGTCGTACGAAGGAGCCGGCTTCAATTCCCGGTACTGTCAGGGTTTTTTTTCTTTTTTTCTGCTGAAGAACTGGAAAGGGATTGTGCTCTGCCTCGCGGAACCAATACAGGGGCTGTTTCAGTGTCAATAAACGGCTGTACAGTCGGTCAGTCGGTTGGCTCACAATAGTAGGGAGTGCGTACTTCTGAGCGTACACCCCCCCCCCCCCCCCCCGCCACACACACACACACACACACACACACACACACAGGCCTATCAGCATCGTATGATCTTCAGATATTGATTGCAAAGGCAGTTAATTGTGTTGTTCTTGTTGTGATCTTCAGTCCTAAGACTGGTTGGATGCAGCTCTCCATGCTACTCTATCCTGTGCAAGTTTCTTCATCTTCCAGTAGCTACTGCAGCCTACATCCTTCTGAATCTGCTTGGTGTATTCATCTCTTGGTGTCCCTCTACGATTTTCATCCTCCCCGCTGCCCTCCAATACTAAATTGGTGATCCCTTGATGCCTCAGAACATGTCCTACCAACCGGTCCCTTCTTCTGGTCAAGTTGTGCCACAAACTCCTCTTCTCCTCAATTCTATTCAATACCTCCTCATTACTTATGTGTGTACCACCACATTTCGAAAGCTTCTATTCTCTTCTTGTCCAAACTATTTATCATCCATGTTTCACTTCCATACATGGCGACACTCCATACAAATACTTTCAGAAACGACTTCCTGACATTTAAATCTATACTCGATGTTAACAAATTTCTCTTCTTCAGAAACGCTTTCCTTGCCATTGCTAGTCTATATTTTATATCTCCTCTATTTCGACCATCATCAGTTATTTTGCTCCCCAAATAGGAAAACTCGTTTACTACTTTAAGTGTCTCATTTCCTACTCTAATTCCTTCAGCATCACCCGACTTAATTCGACTACATTCCATTATCCTCGTTTTGATTTTGTTGATGTTCATCTTATATCCTTCTTTCAAGGCACTGTACATTCCGTTCAACTGCTCTTCCAAGTCTTTCGCTGTCTCTGACAGAATTACAACGTTATCAGCGAACCTCAAAGTTTTTGTTTCTTCTCCACGGATTTTAATACCTACTCCGCATTTTTCTTTTGTTTTTCTTTACTGCTTGTTAATTGTATAAAATACAAACACTAAGTGAACGTTTTCTATTTACGCCACCGGTTGTTCCAATATTTCAGTTTCAGTCTATATCTACGTCCTCATACGTACTCTGCAAGCCATCCCATCGTCCATGGTGGAGGGTACCTTGTAACACTACTAGCCATTTATTTCACGGTTCCACTCGCGTACAGAGCGCGGGAAAAGTGGTTACTTACACTGATCAGCCAGAATATTATGACCGTCTACCTAACAGCCAGTATCTGCACCTCTGTCACGCATAATAGCAGTGACGCGTTGTGGTGAAGTAATGCGGCACTGGTAGGTCGCTGGTACCAACTCTGTACATACAAGTCACCGAACTCCCGCAAATTCCGTGAAGGGAGGCGATGAGTTCTGACGCCATATTCAATCACATCGATCGCGCGGGATTAGCCAAGCCGTCTGAGGCGCTGCAGTCATATAGTGTGCGGCTGGATCAGGGAAGAGTACGATCGGGTTCTGATCTGGCGAGTCGGGGGGCTAGCAAACCAATTGGAACTCCTCACTGTGTTTCTCGGAACGGTCCATTACGCTCCTGGCCTTGTGACATGGCGCATTATCTTGTTGAAAAATGCCACTGCCATCAGGAAACATGAGTATCTCGAAGGGGTGTACATGGTCTGCAGCCAGTGTAAGATACTCCTTGGTCGTCTTGTTGCCTCAAAGGAGCTCCACTGGATCCATGGGTGCCCATGTGAATGTTTCCCAGGGCATAAGAGAGCCACCGCCAGCTTGTCACTGTCCTGCAGTACGGGTGTCAAGAAACTGTTCCCATGGAAGACGATGGATTCGCGCCCTCCAATCCGCGTGATGAAGAAGGTATCGGGATTCATCAGACCATGCAACCGTCTATCACTGCGCCAACGTCCCTTGCCGATGTTCACTTGCCCATTTCTGTCATACTTGCCGATGTCGTGGCATCAAAGTGGACACATGCGTGGGTCGTCGGCTGCAGAGGCCCATCGTCGGGAGTGTTTGGTGCACTGTGTGTTTTGTCACACTTGTACTCAGGTCAGCATTGAAGTCAGACGTTAGTCCCACCACAGTTGGCCGCCCATCCTGTTGTACCAGTCTGCCCAGCCTATGAAGTATGGTATCTATAATGTGGGGTGGCCGCCCAAACCCACGACGTCTGGACGTGGTTTCAGCTTGGTTTCGCCACGCGTTGAAGACGTGCATCAGATCGCTCCTCGAATACCAGACAAGTAGTGCAGTTTTCGAAATGTCCGTGCCGAGCTCAGGGTCATCACAATCTGCCCTCGTTCAGACTGAGGTCGCGCGCCTTCGCCATTCTACACACGGACAGAACACGCCCGTGCGTGTGTCTGACCGGCGGTCATGCCGCGACACGTGACGCTGCTATCGTCTGGACAGCTTCAACAAATAGTGCGTCGGTGGTCGTCATGTTCTGGCTGATCAATGCACTCGTTTCCGTACGAGCTCTAATTTATCTTCGTGGACCTTACGCGAAACGTACCCTAGTGACAGTGGCATCGTTCTGCAGTCAACGTCAAATGCCGGTACTCTAAATACACTGAAGAGGCAAGCAAACTGGTACAGTTGCGTAATATCGTGTAGGGCCCCGCGAGCACACAGAAGTGCCGTAACACGACGTAATACGGGTGTCTGAAGCAGTGCTGGAGGGAAATGACACCATGAATCCTGCAGGGCTGTCCGTAAATCCATAAGAGTACAACGGGGTGGAGATCTCTTCGGAACAGCACGTTGCCCGGTATCCCGGACATGCTCAACAATGTTCATGCTTGGAGAGTTTGGTAGCCAGCGGAAGTGTTTCAACTCAGAAGAGGGTGCCTGGAGCCACTCTGTAGCTATTCTGGAAGTGTGGCGTGTCGCGTTATCCTGCTGGAATCGCAAAAACTCCGTCAGAATACAAAATTGACCTCAATGGATGGAAGCGATCAGACAGGATGCTTACGTTAGTGTTAACTGGTAGAGTCGTATCTAGACGTATAAGGGGCCCAATATCACTCCAACTGCACACGTCCCTGCCGACGTGCAGGGTCCATGGAGTCTTGAGGTTGTATCCATACCCGTACACATCCATCAGCTCAATACAATCTGCAAAGAGACTCGTCCGACCAGGCAACATGTTTCCAGTCATCAATAGTCCATTGTCAGTGTTGACTGGCCCCGGCGAGGCGTAAAGCTTAGTGTCGTGCAGTTATCAGGGGTATACGAGTGGGCCTTCGGCTCCGAAAGCCCATACTGATCATGTTTCGGGGAACGGTTCGCATGCTGACACTTGATGGCCCTGCCCTTCTCCATCTCCTACTTTTGCTATTGCACATGGATTAAAAAGAAACGCGAACTGACTGTAATCGACCCTGCAAGTGGAGTAGAAAAGAGTTTGGGACCTGCAACAATTTAATTTGGTAGAAATTAATTAGATAAAGAAAAGTTTCATTAACGTAGTGAGAAATGAAAGGGTTGCTCTACCGATTAACAGAATGAAAGTTCTCTCCAAAATAACAATTTGATTTATTATGACTAAACTCAAAATAATAAACAAAACACATGAAACATTTACAATACATCAAATTGGATAAACAAATAAATGCTGTGAAGGTGAAGTTGTCCATAAAGTAAATTGTGACATTTATCACCAAGTGGTATGTGGAGCAAATTCCTTGCAACTCAAATCTTAAGAGTAACAACCAGACAACCCAACATTAATTGCTGCTACAGTAATGAGAACTCAGACAATGAACACCCAAGACAGAACAAAGTTAGAAAAGATAAACAGGCGCGCTCTGCTGAACTTTGATTATCACCTAGCAAAATTCCCTAATCTGCCGGTGCTGTGGACATACATTACCAAGCTGTCTTCTTAACTGCAAGGACACGATCTGGCGTACCGGAGGCGATGGCTGGTTGCTTCGACGTCCCGTCGTGGTGATGATAATGTCGCGAGTATAGCCCAAAACAAATTATCCTGGCCTGGTTGTTCCAGACTAAAGACTTACTAGCAGTAAGAGGGCCTGCCGCAAGCGAAGTCACACAGTATCTCCGATACAGTCAACTTTAGCCAAAGCTGCTCAAGACAGACAACATAGGCCGCTTGTACGCAGAACGCTCAATTGCCAACTACTCAGAAAGTTACGTTGAAGTCGAAACTTTAGCAACTTTGTCAAACAGTTACAATTAAATAAAAGTATATTAGACAGCCAATGGAAGGAAGGCTGCCCAGAGCAGCGAGAGCTCAGTCTTGTAACCTACTCCGACCGAAAGGCGAGAGCCGACTCCTTCAAGAGCACCCGTACAAGCCGAACACAGAAATTTCCCACCCCCACAACAGTGGCCGTGATTAAACGTTCCAATCAGCAACTCTAAAACCGGCGGAAAATTCCACTCTATTGCTGAAGCAGTGCCATTCCATCACTGGAGATACTTGGCGCCAATTTCGGCGCCGATTTTGCTACGTCACGGAGCTATGCCCTGAGCAGACCAATCACAGTTACGATTTTGCAGAAAACGCGGGAACTTGCCCGCCAAGACTGCCTGGAAACGCAAGTCATTCCCACGCCTCGCTGGTAGCCCGTCAGAAAGTGTTTTCACTAATTTTCTGCGAAGTAACGGAATCTCTAGCCCAGCCGCTCCGTCAGGCCCCTGTGGGCGTGTCATCCCCGCTCTTACGACAATGTCGGCATCTGGAAAGCATCCACTCGACTCCCTCACACCCGTCGGCATAACCCTTTCAAGATCAGCAGAACCCGCCTGTCACCGGACCACCCGGGTGACGGGAGACGCTGCGTGGCAAGATCGCTAAGAAGGAATAGCAATTTTTCAAGCATGCAATTAGAAGGGAAAATCGAATTACTCAGAGTAAGATATAAATATGAGAGGGGGCTCATGCCACCTCTCAGCCCAGCATTGAAATCTGCAGCAATTCCTTGGCGTAACTAGGTTGTGTTTCCAGAGGTGTCCCTTAGCTGTTCGCATCCAAGCACATCCGCTGACGATAGCGACGCAGAAATCCGGGCGCGGAGTAATGCGGCAGAGACCGGCCCCGGATCAGCCGTAAATCTCGATCCTCGTTAGCGGGCGGCTCGCCGCAGCTCGGCGACGAGTGCTGCTGAGCGAGCTGGCTGCGGGCGCAAATAAACGAAAACCGCCACGGCGCCGGGCGTAGACAAGTTTAAGTGGACGGGGACTTTTACGCACGGGCTGAAGATGGGACCAGGGGTACTGAGGGGCGTGTCAGTACCCACAGCACGGCCTCGCATTCCGCGCCAAAGCTCGCAGCGATGCCGGCGCATTAACCGCTGACAAAGCGCTAAAGTACGTGGCCTTATGGCGGCGCCGGCCGCTCCCACAGCCTCATCCCAACGCGCTTGCTGTATTCACTACGGAAATGGCGTACGTGTCCTTTAATCTCAGAAAAAAGACGAGAAGAGTCCTCAGTTTCGGTTGACGGCGCCGTTCTCTTACACGGATATTTCGACCGCGAAGCCTTACTTCGGATAACGGCTTGGAACCACGACATGTTCTCCTCAAGGACTTCCATGTCGGGACTTTCCCGTCTGACTTATTTGAATACATGTACCAAACTAACTCTCCGATAAGCAAATTAGAAAGAAGAGACAAGTTAATGTGAGAGTGGCAGGAAGCGTGGGCTAGCTGCGACACTGGGTACAGTGTTTCCGAAGTATTTTCCAACACAGATCAAAGACAGCTGATGTTATCTGTACATTTCGGGAATAAACTGACTTATCACGGGCCATACTCAACGTACACCAGGCTCAGTATAGCCGACATAATCGTTTTGAGAAATTCGGCAACTATTAATTAATTAAGAGAATTCTCATTTATTGCTCCGTCTCAGTTGCACATTTTTAATTAGATTACGCGTTTCGACGACTCTGGATCATCTTCAGATCTAAGTAGTCTTCACTACTACTGATATGTGGTTCTGAGCAGATAACACTAGTTAGATCTGAAGACGATCCAGTGTGATCGAAACATATAATGTAATTAAAAATGTGAAACTAAAGCAGAAAAAATGAAAATTATGTTAAGTACATGAAACTGATTAAAAGAGAAACACTATTACATTTCATTGTGGTCATTTTGAATGCCACAGAATACTGTCATCGACTCTCAATTGCAAAGGTAATTCTCACTGGTGTGACTGGTAAATCAAGATGTCTCAGGAGGTGTCGTCGAACGAGTTAGAACTATATCTGAGAAATGAAACCCACAGGACTTGGCAGAGAGAAACTGAGAGGAACGAAGACAGGAAGAAGATGTAGAATTACGGCTTAAGATCGAGGATTGGTCTGTTGGTTCGTTTGTGGGACCAAACAGTGAGGTCATCGATCACATCGCATTAGGCAAGGATGGGGAAGGAAATGTGCCGTGCCCTTTCAAAGGAATCAACTCGGTATTTGCCTGAAGCGATTGACAGAAATCACGGAAACCCTAAATCAGGATGGCCGGACGTAGGTATGAACATTCGTTCTCCCGAATGCGAGTCCAGTATGCTAACCACTGCTCATCTCGTTCGGTAAGATCTGGGAAACGAGGAGGAATCACACAAGATGAGACAACACGAAGTTAATAACAGCAATAAGAACTGAACGATTCTGTGACTATATATACGTTTTCACAGAAACAGAACAGCTGAAACGCTATAGTAATGATCTGTAAATTAGTGATCGACAAGTAAATTGAACATGAAAAAACGACCAATAACTTTAGAAAACTAATTTCCTAGCCAGTTTCCAGGGGCGATAGGTGATTTTGAGGCTTGCAAAAGACGTGTGTAAACAGGGAATACACCTCAGACCTGACACTCCTTGGATGACTCAAGAAAGGCATTAGATGGCTTTCGGAGTGTGATGTCGATGTAGAAACTCACTGATGTAAAGATATTATATGCAGAAAACTGTTACAGTGGCCAGAAAATAGATGCAGCGAGTAGAAATTTGCAGCACGGAGTGACCTCGCAGTGCTACCCTAGGTTTAGACGTCTTTTACGCTGATGCCAAGAAGTGGCGCTCAGACGTGTAACACGAAGTAATAACATGTTTGCTTTTGTCATCAGGATACAAAATTTATATGTTAATGCAATACTAAGTTTATAAATAGGAGGCAACAAAATGACCGACGTGATTATGAGAAAAATTTTATGATCATTAGTTTGTTACATTGTGCAGTCTGAGACTGTTTTCCCATCAGGGAACAAGTGAAGACAATGAGGTAAAGTGGAAAAACTGAGTGCTCTAGACGTATTCATCTGAGTCTGTCGATACCAAGTCGTGTTAGAAATAAGAATTTATAAAGCAGTGGAATGTAGTTTTCATTTCATTCCATAAAATAGGATGGTTTATATCTTGATGCATATCACTGAAATACACTCCTGGAAATGGAAAAAAGAACACATTGACACCGGTGTGTCAGACCCACCATACTTGCTCCGGACACTGCGAGAGGGCTGTACAAGCAATGATCACACGCACGACACAGCGGACACACCAGGAACCGCGGTGTTGGCCGTCGAATGGCGCTAGCTGCGCAGCATTTGTGCACCGAGGCCGTCAGTGTCAGCCAGTTTGCCGTGGCATACGGAGCTCCATCGCAGTCTTTAACACTGGTAGCATGCCGCGACAGTGTGGACGTGAACCGTATGTGCAGTTGACGGACTTTGAGCGAGGGCGTATAGTGGGCATGCGGGAGACCGGGTGGACGTACCGCCGAATTGCTCAACACGTGGGGCGTGAGGTCTCCACAGTACATCGATGTTGTCGCCAGTGGTCGGCGGAAGGTGCACGTGCCCGTCGACTTGGGACCGGACCGCAGCGACGCACGGATGCACGCCAAGACCGTAGGATCCTACGCAGTGCCGTAGGGGACCGCACCACCACTCCCCAGCAAATTAGGGACACTGTTGCTCCTGGGGTATCGGCGAGGACCATTCGCAACCGTCTCCATGAAGCTGGGCTACGGTCCCGCACACCGTTAGGCCGTCTTCCGCTCACGCCCCAACATCGTGCAGCCCGCCTCCAGTGGTGTCGCGACAGGCGTGAATGGAGGGACGAATGGAGACGTGTCGTCTTCAGCGATGAGAGTCGCTTTTGCCTTGGTGCCAATGATAGTCGTATGCGTGTTTGGCGCCGTGCAGGTGAGCGCCACAATCAGGACTGCATACGACCGAGGCACACAGGGCCAACAGCCGGCATCATGGTGTGGGGAGCGATCTCCTACACTGGCCGTACACCTCTGGTGATCGTCGAGGGGACATTGAATAGTGCACGGTACATCCAAACCGTCATCGAACCCATCGTTCTACCATTCCCAGACCGGCAAGGGAACTTGCTGTTCCAACAGGACAATGCACGTCCGCATGTATCCCGTGCCACCCAACGTGCTCTAGAAGGTGTAAGTCAACTACCCTGGCCAGCAAGATCTCCGGATCTGTCCCCCATTGAGCATGTTTGGGACTGGATGAAGCGTCGTCTCACGCGGTCTGCACGTCCAGCACGAACGCTGGTCCAACTGAGGCGGCAGGTGGAAATGGCATGGCAAGCCGTTCCACAGGACTACATCCAGCATCTCTACGATCGTCTCCATGGGAGAATAGCAGCCTGCATTGCTGCGAAAGGTGGATATACACTGTACTAGTGCTGACATTGTCCATGCTCTGTTGCCTGTGTCTATGTGCCTGTGGTTCTGTCAGTGTGATCATGTGATGTATCTGACCCCAGGAATGTGTCAATAAAGTTTCCCCTTCCTGGGACAATGAATTCACTGTGTTCTTATTTCAATTTGCAGGAGTGTATTATACTGCAATTTACGTAACAGCAGAGAATCTACACTAAAATTGTAGTATACATACTGCAGCGAGCTGTGGTGCGTGCCGTGTGCCTTAGTGATCAGCTTCGCTGGCTGGCGTATTCCGACTCACCAGTTCAAACCCGACCACCAGCAGTTATTTTTTATTTACTATTTTTCACTTCTGGAAGGTTGTCGAAATATCTTACTCTAATTTTCGTATTTTCTGGAGTATTTTCTATGTTTGTATTGACAGTGTGATTACGATATCAGATTTTTTGGTAGAGACGCAGGGTACTTCAAAATATATACCTAAGTTGCGTCGATTCCGAGTTAATTATCATTGAAGTTAGCCAATCAGGCCGTTGCGCACAAATTCAAGGGGCCCGCCAGCGCCGGTATCGCCGAACATGTGCTTCGTTCCGTTTTGTAAAATCTAACAAAAGGGCTATACAATTGGACATGGGACACTAATAAGGATCAGACACGATCCAAGGCATATACAGTCTCGGGCCGCTTGAATCTGCGAGTGCAACAGCCTAACTTCAATGACAACTCGGAAACAGTGAACATACCGAATTCTTTTCTTTAACAGTTATGAGGGACTTCAAGCAGAATGTAACATAGGCCTGTCAGAAAACAAAAGCATGGTAAGTCGTTGGGCGAGGCGTCCGTCACAATCGCAGCAAGGCCGCGCAAACCTTCCCAATACCCTGCGTGCCGGCCGGCCCCACACACACACACACAGCTGTGATTCCTGCAATGCTGGAAAGTGCGGACACTCTCCTTTGAGGATCACGGTCCCATGCCTCTCTTGTGGTAGAGATGATGCACTCTTCCATCTGTTGCGGAACTCAAAGCTTTGTGTTGTTGGGTTCCTCGCCGCCTTACAGAAGACCATAAAGAGGAACGAAGGACCATCTGTGCTGAATTAATTACGCATCACGAGGCTGACAATTTTTGTCGATCATCGGAAAAGGCTCTTAAGCATGAGTTCATCACTTAGAAACGAAAACGAATTGACAGACCATGGAGTGGCGCCACACCATTTCTCCTCCGAAGGAAAAGTTGAAATCGGCATTCTCAGACTGTAAATTCATGGTGACGGGCTTCTGGGACTCTGAAGGAGTTTTTCTGTTTGATGTCCTCCGCCATGGTGCATAGATCAACTCTGAAGTGTACTGTGCTATCCTTAGGCAACTGGAGAAACGACCTCAGTGTATTCGTCGCTAAAAAATTGTAAATGAACTTCTCGTTCTCCATGACAATGCAAAGCCTCACACAAGTTTTGCATCCGAGAGTAGCGCACGTATCTTCATTGGACTGTTCATACTCATTCACCACACAGCCCGGGTTTCGTATCTTCCGATTTCCATCTGATTGGCCCAATGAAGGCTGCACTGGGCAGGAAGCAATACGTGGATGCTGCGGAGGTCATTGATGCAGCAAGACGTGCCCTGTAGCGTGCTACCATGTTGGCACACAAGTCCTCAGAGTAAGGTGGCGTAAGGCCGTCAAATTCAATGGAGATTATGTTGAAAAATAGGGTTTTGTATCCAAAAGAGTGGAGTATACTATGGTGTACTGGAATCTCAAATAAAATCAACCTGCTTTCAGAAAAAGCCTCGTATTTCTCAAAACAACTTACCCTACAACACCCTTACAAGCTCTTCGGACTGTTTCTGACCACCCTGTACATCATCGTGGCTCCAACTATGTGACTTAAAAGCCTTCGCCTTCACAGACAGGAACCGGAATACAAGAAGCACATTATTCCCACCGTAACAATACTCAGGAGACCAATGGATTCCAAGACAGCTGCAAGTCAGCTACACGCATCTATCAGTATTGTTGTCGGTCAGGACCAAACGAATGGCTGAAATGATTCGACTGACTCATCAAATAATACAGGTGGGTCACATGATGTGTTTACTTGATCGGCACAGCCCAGTAGAGGTTGGAGAACAACGAAGAGGAGCTCAATTACTGGAATAAATACCAGACCGAATTGAAGAAACCGTTAGGCGACAACCGACAGGAAGTTCCCTAAGAGAAAGAAGATTTGAAGAAAAGACTCACCGTCATGGAGAACACAGTCCCACATACAGAGTGTTTTGGCACTATGCCGCACTGTGACTCCAAATACGACAGAGAGAAGAGGTACAACATTCTGTGGGACCCAGAACTGCGGAACCCTGTAAGCAGGAGGTAGCAGCCATGAGTGTTTATCCGATGCATCAGATCGTAGTAGAGGATGTTGAAAAAGAGATGTATCAGCCTTAAGCTCCAATCTTCACCACTAGTCGAAAGCTCCAGGAAGAAAGGACTCGCCCTACTCGAACTTATGCATGCCACTGCCATCAAATGACAACCTACACCCGATCGACGCAGGTACAAAAAATCTCCTACGCCAAGTATAACTTATATAAAGGTTAGTAATAACAATAATGATAATACACTAGATGATGTAAAATCTCGATTACATTCATATCCGCGTATGAGATAAACACGTATGCGTCGTGTGCTCATAAGCCGCAATGCAGTGTCGTGTGGCGAAAATGTTCACGGTGACGTCGCAGCTCACAGCCCGCCTGCGCGTGACCCCTACCTTATACTCTAGGAGCTGTGGTTATACTTTTATTAGTAGTTCAGTTGTTAAACAAAGAAGCCAGCTTACAAATTTCAGGTTGGGCGTCGCATGACCAATGCTTTCGGAATCCACGCTGATTGATATGCAGGAGGTCACAGCTATTCCTAACAAACAGAGAGGAAAACCGCCGAGGTAAACACAGGTGGATGTGGGGACGGCGGCACTCCGCGTGTGCTGGGAGCGCGGCCTGCCGCCGAGGACCTGTTGTGACGTGAAGGCCGGCGTGTCTGCCAGGGCCGCCCTGGGGCTCTGTCGCCGTGTCAACCGCCGCAGGCCGGCGCCCCGCTGCTGCGCTCGCACCTGTCACCGCGGCAGGCGCTCACCCGGCACCAGGTGACAGCCGTCCCTCAACCCACGACCCTCACTTTTGCGGCAGCTAGAGCTGCCATCTCATGCCAAGAGTTTCCTAGAGGACTATAATAGGGCCGTTGCCTCACTGATGTGCAAAACTTAAGGACAAAGTGTCTTTCGCATCTTGAGTCACTGGCAAGTAACACATCTCTGCGAAACTTGGTCCATACATGGAATTGCTACAGTGTGGTACAGAAGATATGTGAAAGAAATACGCAATGAGACGAACACAAATGACATTTATACTGAAAGACAATCTCTCTCTCTCTCTCTCTCCAAGCATTAATCACGACTTGCGGGGTCTGCTGGTATGGTTAACCGCATGTGGCGTGTTAATTTTGAGGGGTGGCCGGGTGTCCTTCATGTCGCTACCCCGTAATCCACTCTCCCCCCCCCCCCCCCCAACTATCTGCATCGATTGTAATCCATGCAATAGTGCGGATGTGTTGCAAATGTCTGCGACTCGTGTAACTGACGCAGAACGTGGGGACCAGCCCGGTATTCACCTATTGGGCACATCCAGGCTGGCTGACACATCGGCCCTTCGTCGTTAGTCCGCAGGGCGGATTCGACCCGGGGCTTGAATAATGTTCGAGTGTTTGGGATCCGCACCAGGTCGGATTAAAGGAAGCCGCTGAAGCAATTCAGAAGAGGGCTGCTAGATTTGTTATCGCTAGGTTAGGACAATACTCAGGTATTAAGGAGATGCTTAAGTGACTCAAACGGGAATTCCTGGAGGGAAGGTGACGTTCTTTTCGAGGAACATTACTGAAAAAATTTAGAGAACCGTATTTGAAGCTGACTGCAGAACAATCCTACCGCCACCTTACAGGACCACAAGGATAAGGGTCGAGAAATTAGAGCTCATACGGAGGCATAAATATACGGTCGTTTTTTCCTCGCTCTATTTGCGAGGCGAGTGGAACAGGAAAGAAAATGATTGGTCGTGGTACAGGGTACCCTCCGCCATGCGTCCTGCGGTGGCTTTCGGAGTATTTATGTAGATTTAGAATGAATTTTGATAGCAATGCTTCCTTATTTATGCTATTGTAATTCTGTAGAGTGAAGCTTTTGTGAATGTATGTACAGACGGAAACCTTTATAAATTTTTATAGCTTAGCACATAAGCTGTGCTTTTAACTATATTAAAAGCGTCAGAGGCATGGAGCTCGACTAAAACAGTGGAAGAGCTACGTCACGTGGAAACGTGGGCGCGCTCTGGAAGCGCCTGACTCTGAGCCGCCGGCTGCCTGGCGGGCAGGCGCTCGCTCTGCCGCCGTGCTGCGTGCTGCGTGCTGCGTGCTGCGTGCTGCGTGCGGCCCCTCCACGGCCTTCCAGCGCCGGTACCGAGCCGCTGCTTCGGTTGCGCTCAGTCATCACCGACATTAGCTGTGCGCTCTGCACTCTACTCCACCCGCGGACGGGTGGTGGCACCTCTCTTCTCGTCCCCTGAGTCGGCTACATCTTTGAAAACACTACCTCAACTGAACAGAGTCTACAAACTTCGAACTCTGCTTATTAGACTTTCCAAACATGACAACTTTTATCTAAATATGGAATCAATGCTGAAAGAGTGTCTACTTGTTCAGTCATTGCCAGAGGCGACCACACTGCGGTGCCAACCTTGTGCTCGCACGTAGGTCCTGCTCGAAATAAGGTGACAGAGGAGTAGCAAAAAACATGAGCTATGTCTACTTTCCAAATCATCCTGCACTAATTTTTTTCATTGAATCTATGTCTTACTCCTCTAGTTTCCGGGTTGATATGTGTAGTAGACTCGTAGACGCTTACGTTAGTGACAGTGTCAACCGTTTCACATCACTTTTCTTGGCGAGAAATGACCTGAAACAAGTGAGGATTAGTGTCGCCTAAGGCAATCAAATTTGCATTTTTACGAGAAGATTAAGCACCCCGTTGACTCATAGACCTTTCGTATGTGGAGTGGTTTGCACGTCTCGATCCGAAGAGCTGCACTCCAAAAGCATGTTCGCACCATACTCTTTTAAATGCATTGCGTCTAAAAGGCAAGCTATTAACATTTTATTTCGTAACGATACATGTAGCCGTATCGTATGTGCAGACACAACGGAGGGGTATCTGCAGAGAGGTCAAACTAACCCGTGGTTCCTGAAGAGGGACAACAGCCCTTCCAGTAATTGCAAGAACAGCAGTCTGGAAGATTGACTGATCTGGCGCTGTAACATTAGGTATTGCTGTGCTGGTACTGTGAACAACTGAATGTTAGGGAAAACTACAGCTGGTTGTTCCTTCCGAGGGCGTGCAGGTCTTCTGTATGGCTTAACTATGAATACTGCAGAAGTGATATGGTGCCTCGTTCGGGTCTCTGAACGGGGAGCAACTGTGGACGGTGACTACTGAGGAGGATCTCGTCATGAAGAAAAACGAAACTGGAAAGCCACGGATAGGAGCGTGGAATGCTGGACCCCTTAATCGGGCAGGTAGGTATGGGAATTTGCAAATGAACATGGATGCATTGTACAAATAATGAAATAATAAGCAACCGGTTGCATAAAAGAATTTCAATTTCTTGACCCGTTTCGGGCACTTGTTCCCTTCTTGAGAAGGTTATACCTATCGCATTGTTTGCGAGTTTCAGTAGCAAAGTGCATACAGCAGAATGGTTCAAAGTGTCTGCATACAACTAATATAAAGAAGCGAACCAAACAGTGCAGACATCACGCCAGAACGTGAGCCAATTAATTGCACTTAGATATAGTGGGAATTAGTGAAATGCTGCGGCAGGAGAAACAGAACTCCTGGTGAAGTGAATACAGGGTTAACACAATATCAAATAGGGGTACTGCAGGAGCAGGCCTAATAATGAATTAGAAAAAGGAATGTGGGTGAGCTACTGATAGCAGGAGAATGAACGCATTGTAATAGGCAAGATAGGCGCAACGCAATAGTAAAGCTGATACGTCACTACCTATGCACATGAACACAAAAATGAAACCATGTGTAACGAGATAAAGGAAATTTTTCAGGTAGGTAAGAGCGACAGAAGTTGAATTGTAATGGGTGACTTGAAATTAGGAAAAGGAAGAGAAGGAGAAAGAGGAGGGCTAGGAAAGGAAACAGGAAGCAGCCTGGTGGAATTCTGCACTCGGCACAATATTTAACCACTGCGAACACTAGATTTAAGAATCATAGAAGATACCGGAGGACACTGAATGCTTTCACAGAGATTATGTAATGGTAAGGCACAGATTTACAAACCAGAAAGATATTTACATTTTATTTACCATATTAATATCGAGTCGCCGTCTAGGACAACATAGTGGATATCATTACTTAAGAAGTCTTGGAGGCACTCACACGTCTGGGAACCTGCTCCGTTTTCTCGTACCTTCGTTAGCAGTGCGCAGTGCGGCACCGTGTCAAACACTTTTCGGGAATGTAGAAATATGGAAGATTCCTGTTGCACTTCATCCATACTTCGTAGTATATCGTGTGAGTAAACGGTAAACTGAGTTTCGCACGATCTATGCCTTCTAAAATCGTGCTGATTCATGAACTTAGGGTTTTTGTTCTCTAGGAAGTTTATTATATTCAGACTCAGAATATGTTCTAAAATTCTGCAGCAAACCGACGTTACGGATATTGTAATTTCGTGGGTCTGTTCTCTTACTCTTCTATAAGAAGGTCACCTGAGCTTTCTTCCAGTTAGTTGGGCCTTTGTGCTCTGCGAGGGATCGAGGTGGAACTGAATGGAGTTGAGGAGAAAAGAGATTTACGGCACATCTTGATAACAGAGGGGATCGATTGAAAAGACACACACGGAGGCACCAGTAAATAGTCAGTTTGTTAATGGAGGGAAGTGGGGAGGGTGGGGTGGGGGGTGGGGGGTGGGGGGATAAGACCTGTAGAGGAAGACCAGGAGACGAATACAGTAACCAGGTTACCATGGATGTAAGTTGCAGTAGCTATGCAAAAATGAAGTGGCTTGCACAGCCTAGACTAGCGGTGTGTGAAATCAGTCTTCAGACTAAAGACCATAAAAGCAAAATAAGGACTATTAAAAAGGAAGAGTACCACAGAGAGCCATTGCCGTGTGCCGGTTGGTTTTCGCTCGGGCACTTCTGAATTCGTGCTGCAGTCACCTCTGGAAGTAGTCCCTCTGCTGCTTCGTCGTTCGTTTGTCAGCCGTATTTTGCACGCTGGTATCGGGTGGCGCTGTGGGCGGCCGGAGTGCTCACAAGGCGAGGAGAACTGCTTGGCGAGCACTCAGTGTGTGACCGGCGGCAAGAGCAAGAACAACATGGTCTAGGGGCTCTGCAGAGGTGATGTCGAGCTCTGTCGAGGGCGTTGTACAGTAATTGTCTTGTTTCGGTTGGAAGTGGTCGTAATCCGGTGGCCCGGAGTCTGTAATAGATTTACACGCCGGTACTTGTGATAGCTACGTTGTCAGCCACAGAGTAGGTACAGGCCCCAGAAATTCGTCGAGAGATGATGTCTGTTCTGAAAGTTCACTGGGGTGTTGGCAGACCATGACACCATTGTTGGCAGAGTGGTTAGGAATGTTTAAACTGCCGAGTTAAGAATTTAAAGCCAGCGGACAGTATAGTCTGGAATGATTGTTGTGCTTCTCTAACAGGCTGTGGATGCTCTAAAGTTTTCAGAAGTGGAAATGTGCTTTGCAGATGAGGTTAAAAAATGGTTCATATGTCTCTGAGAACTATGGGACTTAACATCTGAGGTCATCAGTCCCCTAGACTTAGAACTACTTAAACCTAACTAACCTAAGGACATGACACACATCCATGCCCGAGGCAGGATTCGAACCTGCGACCGTAGCGGTCGCACGGCTACAGACTGTAGCGCCTAGAACCGGGCGGCCAGTCCTGGCGGCCCGATGTCATTCATTCTGTATATTGAGCAAACAGTAAAGGAAACAAAAGAAAATTCGGAGTATGTATTAAAATCCATGGAGAAGAAACTTTGAAGTTCGCCGTTGACATTATAATTATGTCAGAGACAGTAAAGGATCTGGAAGAGCAGCTAAACGGAATGGACAGTGTCTTGAAAGGAGGATATAAGATGAATATGAACAAAAGCAAAACGAGGATAATGAAATGCAGTCGAATTAAATCAGGTGAGGGAATTAGGTTAAGAAATGAGACACTTAAAGTACTAAAGGAGTTTTGCTATTTGGGGAGCAAAATAACTGATGATGGTCCAAGTAGAGAGTGTATAAAATGTAGACTGGCAATGGCAAGGAAAGCGCTTCTGAAAATGAGAAATTTGCTAACATCGAGTATTGATTTAAGTGTCAGGACGTCGTTTCTCAAAGTATTTGTGTGGAGTGTAGCGATGTATGGAAGTGAAACATGGACGCATGCACTGGAACTTTGAGGCACAAACACTAACTCTTGTTTCATTTGGATCATTTCCAGGAAAAGCCGTCGACAGTGTGTATACGAGAGCTTAACTCGTTAAAAGTCAGCCGGCCCTTGTGGCCGAGCGGTTCTAGGCGCTTCAGTCAGGAACTGCGCGACCGCTACGGTCGCAGGTTCGAATCCTGCCTCGGGCATGGATGTGTGTGATGTCCTTGGGTTAGTTAGGCTTAAGTAGTTGTAAGTTGTAGGGGAGTGATGACCTCAGATGTTAAGTCCCCTAGTGCTGAGAGCCATTTGAACCACTTTTGTAAAACGTCTGTGCTAAATCATCGTGGCGCGGCTGGCGGCCGCCGCCGGCGCACGCGTGCGGCCCTCAGAGACGCAGATGCGGCAGGTGCGCCGCTGACGTGAGTCCAGATCTGCGGAGGCGGCCCAAAAAACGCGCCGCCCTCATGACTCGGACCTCGCGGCGTTCCTCCTGCCAGCAGTCCTCGTGTGCGGCGGAGGCGGCAGCCGTCAGTTGTCGCAGCGCCAGCAAATATCAGACACGAAGGCACTAGGGATGTTACGTACGACACGTGTGTTAGACATCGAAACTTTTTCTACTGACGCCTGACGTACAGTGGTTTCCTTTCTGTTCCTTAACTTTTGTACTGCACCTTGGCTAACGTAATATGTAACGAGGAGACGTCCAGGGTCTGGTCCGCACTTTCACTTGTTCAATAGCGCTCTACCAAATAGGAATGGGGAAGATACCTTGAAACGACCCCTTAGAAAAATTAATCAATTACTGTGCTGGTAATCCCATTACGTTATATGATTTTGAAACAGCAGAGCAAACCTGAACATACTCAGACATTTGGATCTTTTCCTATTGTGATCAACACTAAACTGATACACAATATTTTTAGCGCAACGTAATCTGACTTTCGAAAAACCCTACAAAAGAATAGCCCTGACTAACAATAACCTATACCTTTCATGAATCACTTACCTCACAAAAATCTTCGTTACTCGAACTACTGCAATACAGCGAGCGCCACTACTGCCAGCTAAATAAAAGATTCAAACTACTGAAGGCACTAACTACTGATAGGCATAGTCAGCAAATGAAAGATTTTGATAGAGAACAAACAATGTATTTACCTTAATAATGTTCCAAAGTCATAATATATATATATATATATATATATATATATATATATATATGACTACTCTGCAATTCACATTTAAGTGCTTGGCAGAGGGTTCATCGAACCACAATCATACTATCTCTCTACTATTCCACTCCCGAACAGCGAGCGGGAAAAACGAACACCTAAACCTTTCTGTTCGAGCTCTGATTTCTCTTATTTTATTTTGATGATCATTCCTACCTATGTAGGTTGGGCTCAACAAAATATTTTCGCTTTCGGAAGAGAAAGTTGGTGACTGAAATTTCGTAAAAAGGTATATATATTAATTATGATATATATATATATATATATATATATATATATATATATATTAATTATGATATCCAGTATTACAATTTTACTGTCTCTGATGGACACACGTCCAGATCGTCCGCTCTCAAAACTTCGCCATCTCTCTCCCCACATCCACCACTGTTGGCGGCTCACAGCCAAGTGCCCAACGCTATGCGCTGTTCACATCCAACTGCCCAACATTACAATAGCGAATATTGCAACATGCCAACCAGCCACAGACTCCACACATCACAGCCACTGATTTTCATACAGAGCGCTACGAGGCGTTTCCAACATAAAAACCTACACAGCCTACTTACAACCTACACTCAGGTTGTAATCTCTCCCTTCCTAATCGACCTACTGGATTGCGATATAAGTGACCGTGATCGCATATGCCAAACGAAATTTTACAGTTAGTAAGGCTATCGTTACCGGAGGAAAGTGGATAACAGACTCTTCTGAAGGAAGAAACTGCTCTAAACTTAAGTTAAATACTGATGGTAATTTTGAAATGGATGGAATTCAGTGCAATCACTCACGAAACGCATAGGGTGGAAAAAGGGTACCACGTAATATTTACTACAAAAATAACTGACAACACAAAGAAAACACTGGTAAGCTAAAAAAGGGATAATTAAACGGTCGTCAGCCCGCTAGGGCAATGAATCTCCAGAATAATGAGAAAGGTAATGGCAAAGAAATTTAAGCAAATAACCACTGGTGTGGCAACAGTAGATTATCACGCAATTCCACAGCACAAAAGTTCACCAGAAAATAAATGAATCAGAAGGCACTGAGTTTGCGGTTACTCGTTCAGAAATACTAAATTTTGAAAGTAACGTTAAATAAAATTACTTTTTAAATAAATACACTCCTGGAAATGGAAAAAAGAACACATTGACACCGGTGTGTCAGACCCACCATACTTGCTCCGGACACTGCGAGAGGGCTGTACAAGCAATGATCACACGCACGGCACAGCGGACAAACCAGGAACCGCGGTGTTGGCCGTCGAATGGCGCTAGCTGCGCAGCATTTGTGCACCGCCGCCGTCACTGTCAGCCAGTTTGCCGTGCCATACGCAGCTCCATCGCAGTCTTTAACACTGGTAGCATGCCGCGACAGCGTGGACGTGAACCGTATGTGCAATTGACGGACTTTGAGCGAGGGCGTATAGTGGGCATGCGGGAGACCGGGTGGACGTACCGCCGAATTGCTCAACACCTGGAGCGTGAGGTCTCCACAGTACATCGATGTTGTCGCCAGTGGTCGGCGGAAGGTGCACGTGCCCGTCGACCTGGGACCGGACCGCAGCGACGCACGGATGCACGCCAAGACCGTAGGATCCTACGCAGTGCCGTAGGGGACCGCACCGCCACTTCCCAGCAAATTAGGGACACTGTTGCTCCTGGGGTATCGGCGAGGACCATTCGCAACCGTCTCCATGAAGCTGGGCTATGGTCCCGCACACCGTTAGGCCGTCTTCCGCTCACGCCCCAACATCGTGCAGCCCGCTTCCAGTAGTGTCGCGACAGACGTGAATGGAGGGACGAATGGAGACGTGTCGTCTTCAGCGATGAGATTCGCTTCTGCCTTGGTGCCAATGATGGTCGTATGCGTGTTTGGCGCCGTGCAGGTGAGCGCCACAATCAGGACTGCATACGACCGAGGCACACAGGCCCAACAGCCGGCATCATGGTGTGGGGAGCGATCTCCTACACTGGCCGTACACCTCTGGTGATCGTCGAGGGGACATTGAATAGTGCACGGTACATCCAAACCGTCATCGAACCCATCGTTCTACCATTCCCAGACCGGCAAGGGAACTTGCTGTTCCAACAGGACAATGCACGTCCGCATGTATCCCGTACCACCCAACGTGCTCTAGAAGGTGTAAGTCAACTACCCTGGCCAGCAAGATGTCCGGATCTGTCCCCCATTGAGCATGTTTGGGACTGGATGAAGCGTCGTCTCACGCGGTCTGCACGTCCAGCACGAACGCTGGTCCAACTGAGGCGCCAGGTGGAGATGGCATGGCAAGCCGTTCCACAGGACTACATCCAGCATCTCTACGATCGTCTCCATGGGAGAATAGCAGCCTGCATTGCTGCGAAAGGTGGATATACACTGTACTAGTGCCGACATTGTGCATGCTCTGTTGCCTGTGTCTATGTGCCTGTGGTTCTGTCAGTGTGATCATGTGATGTATCTGACCCCAGGAATGTGTCAATAAAGTTTCCCCTTCCTGGGACAATGAATTCACGGTGTTCTTATTTCAATTTCCAGGAGTGTAACTGGCTTACTTAAACTTTGTTACGTAAAAAACTTAATTTCAGCAATCATATTGTAACGTAATGCAAATTTTAGAAACAGGCAAGCAATTTACTTTTGATAATTCAAAGATTGAACTGAATTTACTTTAAGCAAATGAACAATTGGTTTTACTTGTAAAACAACAACAATAAAATAGATACCAAGCCAGCAGATGTCATTCGCTAAGCTAACTAGAGAAAAAAAATGAAATTGCGCACTCTTAATCTGTGCTGTTTCCTTAGCTATTACGTTTGTCAGTGAAATTATACTTTTACTTTAAGTTGCCTCTGTTATGCAATACAAGAATGAACAATTACTGTGGCAGCTAATTTAGACTGAAACTGGATTTCAGCAAAAGCACTAATTGGCAGTAAATAGTTAATGACTTTTTCATATTCTTACAATAATCGGTGATTGCATGGAAATAATATCTGGTAATAATATCTGAGGAAAATGACAAGACAGGTGCCCTACGAGTCTTAAGAACTACGAGTTATTATTCAAGTTGTTCATAATTTGTGAAAGAAATTTTGCTGGGCAAAGAATCTACATTACTAACTTTGTCAGTTAACAGTCT
Source organism: Schistocerca gregaria (assembly GCF_023897955.1). Taxonomy (NCBI): domain Eukaryota; kingdom Metazoa; phylum Arthropoda; class Insecta; order Orthoptera; family Acrididae; genus Schistocerca; species Schistocerca gregaria. The sequence continues at coordinate 670,129,408 of NC_064924.1, read as the reverse complement.
TACGATGTTGCTGTGCGGCCGACGAAGAGCGTATCGGACGACAGTGCCGAGCTGCCGCTGCTGCCGCTGCCGCTGCTGCTGCTGCTGCTGTTCGATGGGAAGAACGCCGAGTCGTCTCCAGAAAACTTTGTACGGTGCAGGAGGTATTTTGTATGTATTCTCGGTGTTACAAGGTGACAAAACACACGGGATAGAGATATGCACATCTAGAGATGGCCGTAGTATCTCTTACACAAAGTATAAAAGAGCAGTGCATTGGCGGAGCTGTGATTTGCACTCAGGTGATCCACGTCAAAAGGTTCCCGACGTCATTATGGACGCACGATGGGAATTAACAGCGTTTGAATGCGAAATGGTAGTTGAAGCTATACGCATGGGACATTCCATTGCGGAAATTGTTAGGGAAGTCAATATTCCGAGACCCACAGTGCCAAGAGTGCGTCGAGAATGCCAGATTTCAAGCGTTACCTCTCACCAGGGACAAGGCAGAGGCCGACGACCTTCACTTAACGTTGCGCAGACAATCTCAGAAATCCATGTGGGACGTGTGGAGGACGTATCCGTTAGAACAGCGCCACGAAATTTGGCGTTAATTGGCTATGACAGCAGACGACGGCGCGAGTGCCTTTGCCAACCGCCCGACATCGGCTGCTGCGCCTCTCCTGGGCGCGTGACCGTACCGAACCGTGGCCTGGCCAGAGTGAGTCCCGATTCCCGTTGGTATCTGCCGGCGGCAGGGTTCCAGTGCTGGGCACACTCCACGAGGCCACGGACGCAGATTGTGAACAGGGCAGTGTGCGAGCTGGTGGTGCCTCAGCAATGGTCTGGTCTATGTCTACGTGGAATGGACTGGGTCCTCGCTTACTTCGGCTACATTGAGGTTATTTGCAGCCATTCACGGGCTTCATTTTCCCAAGCAACAGTGCCTCATGTCACCGGGCAACAGCTGTTTACGAGTGGCTTGAAGAACGTTCTGGATAATTCAAGTGAATGATCTGTCCACTCAGATCGCTTGATGTAAATCCCATCGAAGCTGTACGGGACATAATCGAAATATCATTTCGTACACTAAGACTTACACCAGATGCACCTTCGCAGTTATGGGCGGCTATAGAGCCAATATGGCTCAATTTTTCTGCAGAGGACGACAAGTTGAGCCCATGCCACATCGAATTTCCGTTCTGCGCCGGGCAAAAGTAGGATCGACGCGATAGTGGGAGTATCCCACCTCAGTGAACATGGATACGGCCTTATTTTTACTAAGGACACTAACTCTGAAATCAAAGAGGCACTCGAACTGACAGATACCTTATTTTTATTAAGGAAGTTGCAAATTCATATTCAATAAGCACAGAGCTAAAGTGTTCCATATTGTTAGACGACGTAGCGCTGGTCATAACTAGAAAAACGGTTCTGTAAAATATATTTATTATTATTATTTTGAGCTTTTCCTCACTACAGAGGCTTATCTCCAACATAATAATTTACTTGGAAATTACAATACAAACAAAAACCGTTCTTAAACTATATTTTCAAAATATTCCTCCAGGTGTTTCGATCTTGTGTGTATTCTTCCTCTGCACCCATTCTCCTCATTGTGTGCTGTACATTTTGGATCCAGGTGGTCATGGGGCGTCCTCTTCTTCTTCTCCCCTCAGGTTCCCACTCCAGTGTCAATTTTGGTATTCAGGCTTCCTCCATTTGTCGTACATGCCCGTACCACTGTAATTTCTTCCTATCCATTACGTCATATAGTCTTTCTTTTATTTCCATTCTCCTTATTACTTCGGTGTTCCTTATCTTTTCTATCCTGGAGATTGTTGCCGATCTCCACCAAAGGTCCATCTCTAGAGCTTGTAATTTTTTAATGTGCTTTATGTTAATTGTCCAGGTCTCCGTTCCATACAGAACCACACTCTCTAATAGGGTTTTGTATATTAATTTTTTAGTTCTGCTCATTACATTCCTGCTCCATAAGACTGAGTTAAGCATTCCAATGACCGTCCGCCCGCTACTAATTCTTTTATTGATTTCTGATTCTGATTTTTCCCTCGATTCCTAAAATGGATCCCAAATAACAGAAAGTGTTTTGTATTCTGTTCTTTGGTAATTAATCTTCAAACCCCAAGTTTTGTATGCTACTGCTAGTTCATTGCACATATAGTTAGCATCCTCCCCATCTTGTGCTACGACTACTTGATCATCAGCAAACAATAAATGATGTAGGTAAACTCCATCTCTTATTTCTAATCCCATACTATTACATTTACGAGACCATGTTCTAAGGCTAATGTCTATATAGATTTTAAATAATGATGGTGTCATGGAACAGCCCTGTAAAAGGCCTTTGCTTGTTCTAAACTTCTGTGAAAGTTTATTACCAACTTTCACTTGGCAAATGTTATCTTTATACATATGTTGTATTATTTTAATCAAGGAAGGGTTTATGTTTGCCATATGTAGTGCTCTCCAAAGTAATTTTCTTGGAACAGTATCATACGCTTTTTCTAGATCTATGAAAATTAATCCTATATTTTTTGATTTTTCCCTATGTTTCTCCAAAATCTGTCGTAATGTGAAAATATGGTCTACACATGATCTCCCAGCCGTGAATCCACATTGCTCTCCTTGAGTTCTACAATTTTTTTCCAGTTTGTTTTTAATTACTTTCGCAAAAATTCTCATTTATTTGTTTGAAACACAAATTCCTCGATAGTTTGAACAAATTTTGCGATCCCCTTTCTTAAATATTGTATTAATGCAACCTAGCTTCATCTCGTTGGGTACTAACTCTCCACATATCATTTTGTTGAAGAGCTGTGTTATGTTTCACAATTTTGTCACCACCATATTTCAGACACTCCAGATTGATATTGCCTGGTCCCGGTGATTTACCATTCTTTCCTGTTCTCAACGCCTGAAGTATTTCACTTTCTAAAATCTGGATCTCATCATCTTCATGTCTTTTGTCTGCCCCTGTTCTTTCTTCTAGATATTCTTCTCTGTCCTCATTTAATAATTTTCGGAAATACTGTTCCCATTCCTTTTGTGTTATCAGTTGGAGATTAGTTTTGCTTTTTGTATCCTGTCGAAGCCCTTTCAATACTGACCATGCTTCTTTTGCTCTCCCAAATCCTAATTTGCTATTCACCTTGGCACATGTTCTTTCCCATGCTTCATTTTTTGCCATCCTTATTTTTTTCATCACTTAATTCTTCTTTTTCTTGTATATTGATCTTGTTTCTTCTGATTTATCATTCAACCACTGAAGGAATGCATTTCGTTTTTCTCTAACGAGGACCTCAGTTCCTCTGACCACCACTCTGCTCCACGGTCGTGGTTGCTATCTTTTTTACCCAACACCTCCGTTGCTATGATTTTCACATTAGCTTTTATATAGTCATATATTTCCTCTGTACTTCCTGCAAATGATTCAACCAATTTCCTTTCCATTCTGGCCGCAAAGAGTGTTCTGATACTTTCGTCTTGTAGGCTGTCAATATTAAAAGGCAAATTTTCATCTTTCTCAGTCTGGTTCGTTTTATTTATGTTACTTGTAGCTCTCCTTGCATTCTTCCATGGCCAGAAAGACTTCATTTTAACTAGATAGTGGTCTGACCCACACTGGGCCCCTCTATAAGATCTGACGTCTACTGCTTTGAAACTACTTGTTTGCCTAGTGATAATATAATCTATTATAGAACGAAGTTCTTTGGTGTTCTTTTGCCAAGTATATTTATGAATGTCCTTATGTTTGAAAAATGTGTTGGTAATTTTTAGATCAAATTGTTCACAAATTGCAATCAATCGTTCCCCATTGTCATTATATTCGTCTTCTCCATGTTTTCCTACTATTGTAGAAGATTCTCTAATTGCTGCCCTTCCATTCAGATGTCCCATGATAATCAGTTCCTTTCTTCTTGGGATTTTTTCAATAGTCTCCCTGAGGGTGTCCAAAAATGTATCCTTCTCCTTATCTTTTGTGTCGTTCGTGGGTGCATATACGCCAATAATCACAACTTCCCTAGCAAATAATGTCATTTCAACAGTTATGTAAAATATGATGAAACAAATACTTGTTGAGAAACAGGGTACAGCTACAGGACTCCCATACTCTGCAGACAATTCTTGTATGCACCATCTGATGATAAATCACTAGTTGGTTCGAAACCGGTAACGGAATAATTAAAAAAATTGAATAACAAAACAAAAGGCGACTGGTTGCCGTAATTTCGAGAAACCCGCATTCATGAGAGTCGCAGTGTTCCTCATCCATGAAGGATAAAAGCTTTACAGGCGACTTTATTGTATCGGCAAGTCACAGGCTACTGCGTGGTGTAGTTAGCGTTCGTTGTGTGCCGTCAATTCATAATTTGCTGCAAGTCTTGGTTCCTAACCCTCCCAATCGGCCACGTTGGCGGCGGTCTGTCGCTGCCACGAGACTCAATGGGGCAGTGCCAGGGGGGAGCACGACTCCTTGGCTCGCCAGCAAGTCGGAGTTTCGGACTAACAAGCTGGCGAGGCAGAGAGAGGAGTCAGTCCGTTGACTGCGCGAGTAGCGGTGCACAGAGAAGTTGTTTCCGGTGACGCCAAGGGGCGGCCGGCCGGAGTTGACCTGTGGACAGTGGGGGCTGTTCTTGACGGCCTGCGCGCCATGAGCAGGGACTTCCGTGCTGGCCGGAGGTCGGTTGGAGTGCAGGCGGTTGCTGGAGAGTCGGGAACGGCAGTGGTTCTTCAAGTTGGTTCCCCTCGAGGCTGTCCACGGGACGTACTTGCTCAGCGTACGGCGTGGCTGCTGCGTGGACACAAACAACCCAGTGGGGCGACTGGTGTCTTTCTGCGGGCGAGAGGTTGATGATTGTAGTGCAGATGCAGACAGGAGCTTCCACATTAAAAGAGGAGCACTAACAGTATGCTTCAGTGGCCGACGGTTAAGCGTACTGGATGAATAGTAATATTACACACAGAAGGTCCTTACGTACAGTGTAATATGTTATGGTTGTCATGTAGTTGCATGCTGTGCATGTGGATCTTTCTCTAAGAGTGAAAGCTACAACGCTTTTGCTATTTGTACACTGCAGGCGTTATTGATTTTGTGTGTGTCATTGAACAGAAGATGATCTTGTTATCATTAGGCTGTGAACATGACTGTTATATTTAAGCCATTTTACCAAATATATCTTATTGTTTTTCCATGTGAGAGTGATCAGTTTTGTATGCCATATGTTACAGGAATTTGTATTAAGAAATTTGCGTAGGTGGTCCAGTAGCGACTGTGGATGTAAGAAGAGGAAGTGGAGAAAAAAAGAGGATGTGATCGAAGAAGGGGACGACAAGAACTGAAAAATGAGAAACACAATGGTGCAGCATCGTGAGTGTTGCCCGTGAAGGACATTCTTCGAGAAATACCACGGATGAACGTGATTTAGATTCTAGTGACACTGACTGTGAAGGGTTTATAAAAAATGAGCAGGAATAATCCCTGACATATGTTGGCACTACGCCGATATATTTTAGCTTGGGTATTTTAATTTTATTTACTATTTACGCACTATTTTTCAGTTTGTTATATTAATTTCACGGTCATTACACATAACCTTGTTTTATGATGAACATGTACTGTACTGCGTATATCGTGTGTGTTATACCAAAAAATTTTGACAATATAGAACACTATATGAAACTACAACTATACAAACAGACTGGCCATTAGAGGGAAAATATCTGATATTTCGATCGTAGCTGGCATATTTTAAGGCCAATTAACTTTCGCTGTTATTTAGTCAGACTGCTTCAAGAAGCGCTTGTAATCTCAGCCCCTCAGTTGGTTTCAAACCTCTCAGGAATTACTGAAGGCTGTGAATGCAGGCACAACCAGTTCACGACCGGACATTACTTGGGGAAGTGCATGCAGTGGTCGTTTGGAGTCCGTTACCTCGGAAAAGGCCACTGACCACAGTGATACATAAAGCCGCACGTCTCCAGTGGGCCAAACAACACAGAAAATTAACAATAATTCACTGGAGGCTTCTAATGTGGACCGACGACTCGTAATGTTCCCTCTTCTCTAATGACACGAGACATCGAGCACGCTGGAAGCCTGTAACCAGGCGCAGTGTGTCGCGGTTGTAGGTGAGGCGAGGCGCCGTCTTGTGTGAGGCAGAAATTACGTGTCGGTCAGTCAGGGAGGGCTAGGACTACTTGACTGAGCATGAAGCGAGGTGGAGGCTAAAAAAGAATACTGCCATCTTTGTTGAGCGTGCTCTCAATGAATGCCATTCTTATGATATTAAAAGTGACGTTGTGCATAGATCAAATAAAAGCAGAAAACAACATTACTGTAAATTCCGGCTATCAGTAAACACCATTCACAGAATACTCACTAAATCCGCAACGATCAAACACAGTTCCACTATCTGCTGTGCTGTTGCTGCAGTAGCGGCAGCCGGTAGGCTGTCATGAGTGAGCACTGACTACGGCAGTTCTCCTGGTAGCTGTTGTCAGTTACGATCTTAATCGCGTTACCTGTATTTCAGGTGTCTCGCTTACCAATGCCCCATTCCGAACGTTTTGTTTCCCGCATGCGATCAATGTCTTACTATATTCCACTAGAAACCAGAAGCGGTGAACTGTCTAAAAACTGAATGAGAATACATAAACTGCTGTGTAATCTACGGAACACTTTTGCTGTATGTTCTTACCCTCCTGCCTGTTACTTACAAATAAATGGTGGTTTCAGCAAAATTGAAACTGGCAGTATTTAATCGAGATTATATTCGAAAACTGCTCATTTGTAAACTGAAACAAGGAATGCTGTAGCAAAAATTTAAAAAAAAAAAGCAATACAGATTTATCGCGTAACGCAATTTCACTAAAAACTTTAAAATTAGAAAAAAAAGCAAAACAGAAACATATCAAACATCGCTTTAATACTATCTTAAGGTTATATAAAACATGTTTCTGTTATTCATAAACGACGTTCACACTTATTAATAATAACAGAAAAGTCTTGGTTTCATCATGATGAAGATCGTTTCATGGAGTAAACAATCATAATAATTACGCAGTTTTTTATGTTTGTGCATGTAAAGTGTACTTGCATCATGAGTAATTCCTTTGGTTACAGGAAAGTGCAGAAGTTACGCGATCAACTAATTTTTCTTACTTTTAAAATGTAATTTGTTTTGTAAGGATATAGAATACACAATGAACTATCACTGAACTATGCACGCTTCTAATTACGTGCAAAATAAACGAAGAGAGATAAAAGAGTGAGAAGCAGTCGCTTCCTAGCCTGATACAGTAATTTGTTTCTTTCTCTACCGGTGCCTCCAATGCTGCCTGTAAGCCTAGCATTCACTGCGTCATTTATGTAGAGTACCAAAACTACATGACCGTAGTTTTGGTAGAGCGCAACTGGGCCAGTAAAAGTATGGTGTAATGTTCTGGGCTTTATAATCACATAGGTTTAATCATTGAGTTGAGTGTAATGTACAGTTTGGTGTAATGTTTTGGGCTTTATAATCACATAGGTTTAATCTTTGAGCTGAGTGTAATGTACAGTTTATTTGTGGATATTTTCTTTCTGTGTATTTTGCTGTACCGGACGAAGATACACTAGCCGGTACAATGGCGGATTATTTACTTCGTTCCAGCAGTGGATACAATAATATTAGTTGACTTTATTATAAAATAGATAAGAATTACATGACTTTGTACAATGCATTTCCACAGGTATGCCATGACTATTTACAACTGTCTCTGAGCATTAACTTATCACTTAATATAGACAAAATACAAGCCTCTCAGTCAGAGTACATTTAACAATTTCGTGTATTCTGCCTAATGCATTAGACGACTGCCAGAAGACGCTGCTGTCGTCTTCCTCGACGATCGCGGACTGAGCTGAGCTTTACTGCACTCGGCCGTAAGCAGCAGAGAGGTTGTGGCGAAATTCCCACTGCTGTGACTAAGCTGGTGGCTCTCCCTTTCAGCGACTATCTTCTCTTGTGGTTCCACTGCGAGTTACCATCACTGCTTTTGCACCTCACTGTTCGGACGACATTACACAATTAAATGTGCTTATAGCAGATTATCACTTTGTGTAGACTGTAACTGACATCCATATAACATGTATAGTACAATATGGTTGGGTCAGGGACATCGTTACAGTCTAAAACATACAGTTCAAGCATTACATAATGTTTCTTGATCTGTACTCGTGTCAAACTGCAGCACTGCAATCCGCGTTATCCATACAGTTGTACAAGCTTCAAACCACCACACATATTTGTAAACCAGTCTTTGTACAGCTACGAACCGTCACTGATGTTAATGTGGACTGTCTGTCCAGTCTTAAGTTGTCTGATAATGAACGAGAAACACGAAAGCATGTCCACAATAAAATATAAAATAAATATTATTATGGAACATCAATACTGTGTTTCAGTTTTTAATACGTCTGTGTTCTCCTAGTACCGACGGAATATTTCAGAAATTTAATACATAATCTTCCTTATACCTCCCACAACTAATAAGTCGTTGTCGTAATGGCCATTCGGTAGGGTGCAGTAAAATTGGATGTGATAACGTGAAAACTGTGGACATATTTACCGTTTCTGTTGAAAAACGTATCCACTGTATTTGTTTCACGTACTCAGTGTTTTATATTCAAATTCAGTACAAATATCTCTCTGCAATAGTAAAAGAAGAAGACACGCAGCAGCATCACTGCTAGCGACCATTTTCAGAATACTTGCAGCGAAGTGTTGTCCTTGTGACGCTGTCGTTGTAGGCTAGTCTAAGTCTTAGCAGGAGTATGCACAGACCGACAGAAAACAAAATCGAAACAACAAAAAGGAGTTGTGCAATAGAAACGAAAGTTGGTATGCGTGTTTGTGCACCTGAGAGGTCATCTCCATTCGCACTTGACGCCACTCGCGTAAGAGCAGAGCTAGTAGCGTAGCGCCACTATGAGGTTTGCTTCACATACAGGCTGTGCTGTAACGCTCGTGAGCGTTTGTTCCCTTTGAGACTGGACGTGGTGAGTTGACGTTAGTCAAGGATGACTTAATGTCACAAAGACACCATTATCAACATGTCACTGAGTTTGAACGATGTCGTATAATATATCTACGAGAAGCTGAATGTTTCTTCTGTGATACTGCAGGAAGACCTGATAGGAGTTATGATTGCTGGCAGCGGTGGTCCCGGCAATGTACGGTCTCAAGCAGACCGGGCTCCGGACGGCCACGTGAGGGAAGGCCTCTGTATTCGGCGCATCTTACTGCATCTGCAGCACCAATTTAAGCAGCAGTTGGGCCCACAGTGGCACAGAAAACTGTTACAAATTAGTTATTTCAAGGACAGCTCCGAGCCAGACTCCATGTAGCTTGCATTCCTCCGACCCCAGCGCACTGCCATTTCGGACTTCAGTTGTGTGAAGCGAGAGCTCATTGGAGGGCAGGGTGGAGGTCTGTTGTGCTTTTCTGATAACAGCTGGTGCTGCCTCGAAGCCAGTGACGGTTGTGTGTTGGATTGCAGGAGGCAGTTGAGGGCCTGCAACCAATCTGTCTGCACTCTAGGCTCACTGGACCTACACCTGGCGTTGTGGTCTGGGGTGCGAATTCGTACGACAGCACGAGCACTCATGTGACTATCCCATGCAGCCTGACTTCAAATTTGTGATCTGGTGATTCGATCTGTTGTGCCGCCATTCATGAACAAAATTCCATGGGGTATCTTCCAACAGGATATTGCTCTCCCACATACCGCCGTTGTAACCCAACATGCTCTAAACAGTAAAACACGTCGCCTAGTCCCGCTAGATAACCGGATCCATCTCAAACCGACGACGTATGGGACATCATCGGACGACGACTCCTGTGCCATCCTCAAACAGCTTTAAGCGTCCCTATTTTGACCGACCATGTGCAACAGGCATGGAACTGAATCCTACGATCTGACATCTGGCACCTGTACAATACAATGCATGCACGTGTGAATGTGTTTCATTCAACAGTCTGGCGTTTACACCGGTTATTAACGTACCAGCATTTCACATTTGCAATGGCTTACGTTGTGCTTTCATTAACCTGTGATCTTGCAATGTTAATCACTTAGATACGAGTATGTTACCTAGACCAAACTGTTCCTGAAGTTTCATTACTCTACATTAATCTTCTTCTTCGCGGATGGATCACTTAGGACCACGCATAATCAACATTTGTTGGCCTTCTTTTTCGCCCAGTATTCCTTCATACGCAACGAATGGGCTAGTTTTCGCTGCGCAGACCACGTATGTCAGTTAGTTTTTCTCTCTTCTTCGTCAAAACCTCTTGTGTTTGTGATTTTTCTGATTCTTCATTTCTGTCATGTAGATTTGGAAAACCTAATCGTCTCAGGTCTTTTTCGGTCTGTTTGAACCAGTTCGGTCTTGTAGTTTCGTTTTTTAAAAATGTATCTATTTTGTGCGTTAACCTGTTTGAGTCCATTCTTTCCAAATTCCCCATGAATTGAATTCTTCTCATGCGCATTGTGTCTGTTATTTTGGAGAAATTTTTATATATTTCTGCAGTGGATGTTGGATAATGGACACCATCTTTAATTCTTGGATATCTTCTTCAACGACATCAAAAAAACAAGGTGGTCTCGAGAACAAATCATTTTTTGGTTTTGCAACTTTTTTCTGTCTTTGTATTCACATGTCCAGTTACTATGTTTAATTTTCTGAACGTCCAGTCTCAGATTTAGATTTAAGAACTCGTGGAACAGTTTCATTTCGTCCAAAGACGATTTTCACTGGCGCTCAACAGTTAAGTGAACCGATTATGACATTATAAATATTTAGCTTCCTTCACCTGCTTTTCCCTTATCGGGAATTTTTTTCCAATTTCACGCTTTAATTCTCGTAGCTACGGTTTCGAAAATAGAATATGAATAGCCTTTTTTATTTTTTATTTTTAACTAGAACTCCTGTAAAATTTATTCTGTTTCCTCTGACATATTCATAATATTTTACTGGTCTCCATATTTCCAGCTTTTTAAACAGATCATTTGGTAATGATCTTACATCAGATCGCAACCTCATTTACAGTTTTCGCGATCTTAGGCAAAAAATAAAATAAAATAAAATAAAATAATTTTGTTCAAAAGATTACCTGGCCTAGACGGTATGCCTAGTCTATGGGTGTCACGTTCGTTGTCGTAAATTAGTTATGTCGGGAAGTGCGTCGACATTTGGCCAAATGCGTGTGAAATTCGTGCTGCTAACAACTGTTTCTGCTCCCAGTGTTTAGTTTCTGATTTGCTTCGTTATCTGTGGGAGACTTCTTTTAACTACCGGCCACATTGTTTACTTGGCTCGATTGCGAGCATGTGACAGAAAAGTCTTCGGCACGGAGAGTCCTGTTAGCAGAGAGAGGCAGACGAGAACAGGAACAGGCGGAGGTAAGCCGGCAGTAATTGAGTAATGGGCTCATACGGCTTCACTGCGCGACCACGCAAGCGCGCTCAGGGCTAATTTGTGGTAATGAGTTCGGCGAACTCCTGGCTTCGCGTGGAGGTCCGCTCATTCCACTAAGAGAGCGCACTTCACTCCTACACCCAAGGTAGCAACAATGGTAATTGGGAAAAACTAACAGACAGTCTCGCAGTCTTCTGAGAAAGATATTTCTGTGTACTGTGAGGAAGCACGTACCCTTACGTACGCAGTAAATAGATTGATCATTCGAATAAAACAGGAGGTGGATGTGATAGAAACCATATCAATAATGGAACGGCTGTCAGTACTTTCTTGCTGGTTATGTGTCAACAGATCGTTTTCTTAGCAGTATTTCACAACGTGTGACGTACAAATCCATGTCGAAGATATGGGTTTGCAATTCAACCTCCTTCCGTTTTCTTCTGGTATATTGGTGAGACCTGTGCAACCTTCCATTCTTTAGGTACGGATCTTTCGCACAGCTAGTGGTTGTATATGATTCCTAAAAATTGAGCTATTTCATCAGTACATTCCCACAGATATCTAACTGGTATACAGTCCGGACCAAAACACTTACCTGATCAAATAATTTCAGTTGCTTTGCTATACCGAGGGTATCTTCTTCCGATTTACTCATGTAGCCAGTTGTTATTGATTCGGATTCTATTGCATTTTATTGCATCGTTTTTGGTGAAGGTATGGCACAAAAACATTTTTAGCAACTACGTTTTAATGGCGCTGTCAACAGCAACATTACCAGTGCTATCTGGCACGTAAGGTAATGCGCCTTGCCACTGGTATACCTCACATACGACCAGATTCTGTTGGGGTCTGCTATCAGATCCTGAGACAGAGTTTGGTTGCGGATGTGATTTTCTGCCAGATTCGGAGACAGAGATTCGTTGTGGAAACTATTAGACGCATTTAACATAGTAGTCGGCACTAAGTTCCCAGCATCTAGTAAGCCGTTAGCAGTCTTGGAGATTTTGCATTCTTTTAAGTCTGCCATGTACTTTTCTAGTTTACATGCTATAAAAGTCTCAATGCCGTTAACACGACTTTTTTAAATTTGAGCCATATTTATTCGATGTTTACGTAATTAGTATGGCAAAAGGGGAATATTAAATTTTTATTTGCTTTTTAAAAAATACATTTTGCGTTTATTTTTGTGGATTTGGATGCTACAGTAATCAGTCTCGCTACAAGTGCCTTGTGTCCACCAAGGCGCTCTTTATTTGTTCAGATCTGTCTGTCACTATGAGGTTTAGCAAATATGTTAGCTCAAGTATTTACGCTCCGTTTCGATTCGTTATCAATAATTTTCGGAGAAAATAATTTAGTACTATGTTAGACTATTTTTTGTGTCCATTTTCGGAGAAAATAATTTAGTACTATGTTGGACTACTTTTTGTGTCCACAGCACCAAATTTAAATAAGTATTTACACCAATACGTAGTTGAAATCTCCATCAGTTATAATTCCATGTGTCACACATCTACTTCATGTGTGTAACAAGATCTTTTACACTTTTTGGCACTGCCACGAACCTTTTTCTTTAGGGGAGAAGGGGGGAGGGGAGACAGCTATTCTTTTCTCTCCTATTGTAGAGACCAAAATTTCTGTCCATGAGATAATGGTTACACAAAGATCGTAATCACCTGCGAACGTAAAGCATCAACAGGAAACTATTTACACATAATGGAAGTATGAATTAAAAAACACCTTCAGTCACAGTTTTTTCTGTTTCATTAAATACAAGATGCATTTGGTGCAATTTGTCTTAATACATGCTTTATATTTTTCTCTTGAACGAGGTCAAATGCATATTCCTGTCATGAAAAGGTTTCATGTTAAGTTATGAATTTCGGAAATCAAAAGCGGAAAAAATGTGCAAAATAGTGGAAAAGATGAACAATGTAAACTTACCACATAATCCAAGAAAAGTGTTTTTAACATTTTACCGCCATCATACATTCTTTTCTCCATCCTGTTCGTGCATATCACTTCACTCAAGAGGCACGTTTGCATACACATGTCTGTAAACACTTGTTTAACAATTTTTGTACATAGTGTGATCAAAGATAAATTTACTCGTAGTGCCAAAGATATAATTATTAAACAAGTGAATATGCTGGGAATAACTTTAGAATAGGTCTTTAAAATTAATGTAATAACTGTGGCTTGCGAAATCTGTTTGTTTATTTAACATAGATTCTGCTTTTTTATTTTGTGCAGGTATATTTCCAGTCAACAGTAACATAATAGTAAGCGTCTATGATGAAATCATTGACTGTCTTCGAGGCATCAATCAAGCTTTCGAAGCAGGGTAAAATGAAGGAAGATTAGGATTTAACGTCCCGTCGTAGACGACGTCATTGGTCCGAGCACAGTCTTGGATGGGGGAAAGGTAAGGAAGGGAACCGGATGCTTCCTTCAGAAAGGATCATTGCCCACTTTTGCGTATGGTTCACTGAAGCCACAGGGAATCTGAAACTGAATGGTTGGACGGGGAGCCGCCTCCTAGCTCGGCCTCGAATTTCGGCAAGTATTTATTGCAACTATATTTCACGTTATTTACAGATTTTGTTTCACTTAATTACAATTTTTTCTACGGTAATCCTCCAAAGTACAGCCGCTCAGACGTCCTCTGAACACGAATCTGCCGGCCGCTGTGGCCGAGCGGTTCTAGGAGCTTCAGTCCGGAGCCGCGCTGCTGCTACGGTCGCAGGTTCGAATCCTGCCTCGGGCATGAATGTGTGTGATGTCCTTAGGTTAGTTAGGTTTAAATATTTCTAAGTCTAGGGGACTGATGTCCTCAGATGTTAAGTCCCATAGTGCTTAGAGTCATTTGAACTATCTGAACACGAATCTGCACGGCAGAATCAATAGAGAATTACTGGAAAATAGTGAAAAAGTTGGCTCATTCCGAGATACTCAAAATACTGCTGACGTAACGCGAACAGCATAGCACATCAGCCATCATACACGAGGTCCAGATGAGCGTAATGTGTCTTAGTGGCATGTTTCATTTAGATAGCGGTAACAAGAAATATCTAACACCAGTTTCTTCTTTGGTTAAATGATTAAGCACAAAGCTAGATTTTGTCTCATTTATTTTGCCATAAAACAAGTCACGCCTTTAAATATATTCAAACCATTATTTGAATATTCGCGACCGAATTTTGAATATTGGTTCTGTACTCATGCTGTATGACATTCTGACTTCCTTAGTCACAAGATTAGAACAACAGAACACATTTATGAGCAGACATGCAGCAGTTGAAAAGTATTTTACTTCGTTACATGGATTTATCGTGGCGAGGAGTGTATTTTCTTTTGGGTTCCAGGAGTGGCAAAAGACTTTCTGAACGATATGGCTCTTACAGGAAAATATATCAGCTACAAAGACTGCCTCAATGTGAGCCCGTATTTCTTAAACAAATCTCATCGTTTTTCGGTTATGTTGTACTTGCAGGCTGGTCATTGGAAAGTATCTCTGGGTTCCTCCCGTCACAGCCGATTTTGGTTGTAAATAGCCAGCGTTGCGGCTGAAATTATCCAAAATCAGAAAACTGAAAAACCTGCGGTTAGACAATAACATCGGATTAAACTGGAACACACCTTTTACGCTTGAGCGAAATACACGCTTTTATCACCCATTAAAGTTGCGGGCTACCCAAGTAATCGAGAACATTTTATTTATCTGTTGAATCATCCGAGTGACTACCCAACTTCCCACCGTTAATTCTCAAACATCCGGAGATAACAGACGAAGTCTACGTCATGCAATAAAATCGTATGTCTCATAGGTTTAGACTTCGTGATGACAACTCTAGGTCCAAAGCGGACGACGTTCCACAGTCAGCCTCTCACAGGTACCACAAAGTCTCTCTGAGCGAGGCGACGCAATGCAACAGCACGCTTTATTTTGCTCACTGACTCGTCCTAATCATCAGTGCTATAGAAATTAGGAGCAGGTCCGACGGCGTAACTGTCCAGCTACCCCTAACAATAAATACGCTCGTTTAGGCAATATTGAAGGAACAGTTATTGGTGTTAAAGTGTTGATAACGCGCATTTCCTTAGCGATGTTTCCTCGGATCTTTTATCCCTGACTACCAGATACCTCATCTGTTAGACGCGCCTCCTGGAGTCCAACACCACACCGTTGCGGAAGTTGGATGATTGCGGTCACGGAAGACGTCTCCGAACCAGTCGCGACGAGAATTCAACGTCATGAGATGTAGTACACTTCAGAGCACTTTCGTGTAGACAACTTGATGCTGAGAAAAGTAAGAATGTGATAAACCAGCGTCAAGTTAAAAACAATTTCAGCATGACTTGAATATACTGTAAAATATCCCAAATTTCCTCTTGGAGGAGGAAATTTTTCCACAATTCGTTGATGGAGGAGGTCAGCTATTTTTCAGTCACCTAGAGAGAGGAATGAGTGTAGTGAAAAAATAATAAACCAATTTTAGTCTTCAGAAACATCTCCTCAGTGCAACCAATTGTAATCGTACGGGGACATGGTGCGTTCCAAAATTCTGTAAACAAACCGTTGTCTGTACGTCTGTGAGTGATGACATGTTTAACTAATGTAATCTTATATCGTCACTCTGATCTAGTCTCTTCTCAGTTTATTTTACTTGGCACTATTAAGGCTCTCTTAAGCCTAACAATACAAACAATATTACACGAAACTCAGAAACTCAAGTACTATTCAGTAATATTATCGACTCTGATAACAACAATAATAATAATAATACGCAACGAAACCACATAATAATGGAAATTCTAATAACACAAAAAATACGTATCTCCGGATTTCCAGCCATAAGCTTGTGTAATATCATCACTTACAGTATCTGCAATTTATTGCTTCGCCAAAAGAAGGCCCCGATCTGCATCCTGGGAAACACTGGCGGTAGTCTGTTCTGCAGATGAAACAGATATTGGGTTTTCTAGTACAGGGCTCCTATCCACTAGTTTTTGGTATAATGTGAAATACAAACAGGTAGACGAAAAAAATCATTCGGATCTCTTTTACAAGAGTCGAAAACATTGCATTCCGTCAGTATTTACTTTAGATGAGCACACACCAGATATGGCATACATCTTCCTCACGGTTAATTCGTCGCGTATAGCATACCCCACAATTTCTCCAGAATTCCTTACTGAGTCAACTGTTCCATACAACTTTCATGTCGCTCGTCAAGTTCAGTACCGCGCGCTTTCTCGATGGTTTCATCAATCGTTGCAGTTATGAGGCGTCCATCACGCACGCTGATAAACCTACACCATCTCCGCACGCAAAGAAGTCTACGACAGCATAATATACCTCTTTATTCCCACACGCACACAAGGTTTTAAAAGTGCTCATAAATAAAACTGTTCTAAACATCACATTGGAACTTCACTTACATTTTGAGTAAAATATGGCGTTTGAAGAAAATAATTTCACCAGTATCAATCACTTCTTTATATCTGCCACTTTATATCAATGCCATAACTGTACCCACTCTTCGTTAGCCCTTGTAGTTGTACGTTATGACGAAGAAGGGTTATAAACTCGCTGCTCCAATGTCTCGGCGGGAGACACTAACACTCCTAACAGCAATCTGATAAATTGCCGTACTTAACAGTCTGGCATCCCACCCCTAAAACTAGACTTTAGTTCCCAGAGAGTCCTATATATATTTTGAAGTTTTCTCTATGCAATTACATACCTTTCTTCTTTTACTTTCGTATTCAAGAGCTGTTTTAGTTTGCGCCAGTTAAAGGTTCCCCAACGCTGCGTCATAATGTAAACAGTTAACAGATCGTTGTTATTACTAACTACGGCAGTACAATTGTTGACCAAGATATTTCATTCTTGTGTGCCTTAAGATCTCTGGGCCGGTTCAAGAACATTTTCCCTCATAAGAGACTTATCATCATTACGATCCAGCCAGGGAAGGACCCCACGTTGTAGTCATGCAGTCACAGCCCTGCTAGACCTTTGACTGCCGTGTCCGGACACTTGCGAACACGAAATCTTGCGATTCTGGACATTTCCGGTTTCACCTGTACCGAAGGGTTTGCTACCCTTACCGTATTCTCCTCTCCCACCAGCCGGCTTCTGGAATTCCCCTGGACGGTGTCCAGATATTTTCTCCGAAGTGTTAACGCCTCTCTGGTACCCATCAGGATGGAAGTTATTACAACGAACAAGGCCAGCTCTTATCCTCAATAAAGTGATTACGCGTATCGTCAAGTGAAGAAATAAAAAGAAGGTGGTGTGACGCGGGTTACTTATAAAAAAAAGAAAAAAGAAAACCGAAATATTGCACGACAAGGATGCATCAGAAGAACAGAGAAATGTTGAACATGGGAAACATCTCTGTGCACCGCCTGGTGATGCAGCTCTGGATGTGAAGAAGCAAATGGAGAGGGCTTAGAGGAGAACAAAGGATTAGGTATTTTAAAAAGTCTTTCCTTTTTTATGTATGGCACATTCAAGAGCTGCAGCAAGTCGTTTACACAAATCTATACCATACACGCAGACTTAGAAGGCACGAGTGACGAAATAACCATTCTTTCTGTTGCATTTGCACTACTCCCTAACAAGAAGAAAGACACAATGTTATCCTGTTTCGTCTGATTAAACAAGCAGTTCTCAGTGGTGTCCTAGGGAAGTGAACGTTGATTTTGTGGCAGCTGTGATATCGACCCTTCATCAAGTTTTCTGTTCAAGTGAAACAAATGGATGTTATTCCCATATGAAGAAGAGCTTATGGAGAAGACTTCAATATCTTGGTCTAACTGATGATTACGGCACGGAACGGAGGTTTCAGATTTCACGTCAGCGTGTGTGCAGCCCGGCATTTATACGATCGGAGGACTTACGTGGTTGAGATTCATGCACAAGCTCCTGATAACGGAAGGTTCTCTCAATTTGTTGACTATTATGCGAGCAACTGGCTACAGAACGAGGCAATGTGGAATTACTACAGAAAAAGACACCGAACGACGAATACTGTTGAAAGCATAATAAATGATACGATTGGCTACCCCTGCCCTAAAATCTTCTATTTGGGGGAGTGTTGAAGAAAAGAGTGGAGGTCACAAACTGCATGTACATGAAGCTGGAGATGAATCTTGAAGGGAAGAAGAAGAAGATTAAATTCTTGAAGCTGGGCTACGGTACATATGGAGAACCGTAATAGAATTACAAAGAGACTGCCAACTTTAAGGCCTGCTTGGAAGCCTTTGCCCTTATTCGGAAACTGGACTAATATATGTTAAAACGTAATGTATTAAAAATCTACGAGCACTGAGTACTCGCAGATTATTTAATTAAAAATATTAAGTGTACTGAAACAGCATTATCGGTTCTAATATTAAGTTACAGTTATAAATAAAGTCTACTGTACTTATTTTATAAAAATGACGAAGCCTATTTAGGCTAATTTTAAACACGACAAAATGGTAAATGATTATTTATCATTTTCACAGTCCAAAGCCTGTGAAAAGCGTGATGGAAATTAACCTTTATTACTTGCAAAAATGGAACAGTCTTTTAGGTCTCACAATAGTATCTCTAAATAGCTTAATGATGAAACTAGCTGGACGTAGGTCAGTTCAATAGCATTTATTCAATATGCAGTGGGATTTGGATTAAGCGAACACATTTAACATCACTCAACTGACCCTCCTGTCACCAGAAATTACAGTTACGTCTAATGTTTCAAGTGTAATTTCCTATTTTGTGACAACATTTCCTTTTCCGTTTCGAACGTTTTCCCCGCAACACGGTACTAGTAAATTTTTGGCCGCAAAGGGCATCGGATTCTAGTGAATAAATTAACATGGAGTTTGTCATTCTTCTTTTCAACGGTTTACAGACCCATTTATTCTTTTCATATATTTTACTGTAAGTCATAGTAATGAAAATAGTCACAAACGTTGTGTTAAAACTTATAACATTCGCTTCTTTTTAGATCGATGTTACTCCCACGCGATGGACTATTCCTATCGCTTACGATAAGTGTGAAAAGAAGCTAAAGGAGGATGGGTTATATTTATGCTTGGAGAAACTAGTTACATATTGACAAAGTCGATTATACTTGTTTCGTTTCCCACCAGTTTTAAGTATTTTGAATTCCGGATACTGAAAAGCGGTTCTGTCTTTCGGTGCAATGGAAAGGTAATTACAAACATCTAAAATCCACCTATGTAGTTAGTTATTTGTCCCATAGATAATCTGAACGATTCTTTTATGGAAATTATTTATAACGACTTAGTTTACAGAATTTGTATATATTCCTACTCATGCAGTTACACTTAAAAACTAGGTTTTTCTAACTCGATATCAGATTTTAAGCAGAAATTCGTCACTGGAATGGACGGAGTATCTCATGAAAAAAGATTTTAAATTGGAAAATAAAACTTGCCTCGCTACCTGTCTCATATTTTATGTTGGTGGGCAAATGATCAAATATTTTAACTGCCTCATATTGGACTCCTCTCTGAGTCGTTGACAGCTTCAACGAAGGGCAGTTGTGTTGTAGGCACGTACATCGCCATTCTTCTCAAATTGTGATCTATTATTTATGACGAAATTGACAAGCGAAAATACGTGCTACGACGACTTAGTTTGCCTGTCTCCTTGAAGAAGTATTGACATGACGTCCGTGGGTGAATGCCACACATTATTCTCACTGCTCGCCTTTCTGTAATCAATACTTTCTTTCTAAGTGATGATCTACCCCAGAAAACTATGCCGTACCGCATTACTGAGTGAAAGTATGCAAAATGTGTCAGAAGGTTGCTAGGTTTGCTTCCAAGAGTAGCAATCAAACGAAGAGCAAATGTAGCTGAGCTTAGCTGTTTGGGAAGCTCAGTAATTTATTTCTTCCAGTTCAAGTTTTCGTCCTTACGTACACCCAAACAATAGGAGCATTGTACACTATTTACTGACTCTTGCTCATGTGCTACACCAACTATTGGTATGACCCTGTTTGTTGCACAGAACTTGAGCCGTGGTAAAAAAAAAACCTGCGGTTCGGATTGTTCGATAATTTCCCTATCATTCTACCGTACGTTAGTAGCTGCCTCTGTCATATTTGTCGGATTTGGTAAGTTAACGAATTTATTGCTTGGAGTGTAACGGCGTAATACCTGAAATATGTTTTGATCTTTGGGAACTTTGATATTATTGCCTTTGATCTTGAGAGGCGGTATCTGTGTACTGTAGAGCACCTTAACTATTGTTTGGCCAACCTTGTAGAATTTTATATAAGCTTGCATTTCATGGGCTTTTATTTAAATGATCATTTTAGTATATAAAGTTGCCACCCTTTCACCGTAAGACTTTTCTTAGCAGTTAAAATCAAGTTGCACCTTCGGTGGCAAGGTTAACATTATAATTGTTAGTGTTTTGTACCATTTCCATCCCTCCTACGGGGATGTGCATAGTTTGTGTGCTTGTGTAAATTGTTAAAACTCTTAGTTTAAACTAATCCGCTGTGCTGCAGATTTGCTCCAGGGTAGTCTTTCAGAGGCTGTTGTGAGCGGTCTTAACTACTGCCGTGTCAAAAGGGAGCGGCAAGGTTCTCTGCCCGAAAGCTCATACCATGAAAACTTGTTTCTTTCTGCTTCTGAATAAATTGTAACTTTGATATTCAGGGGGCGCTTTCTGATTAAAATTTTAAATCTGTTTCTTTAAAAAAATGCCTTTAGGCACTATTAAAGTGAATAAAATTCCCATTTGTTAAAAGGAATTTGGTTATCATTTCATCAGTTACTCCCTGGCAACTACTTCCATGCTTACATAGTTTGATTAAATGTGTAATGTTCTTGATGAATCGCTAGTAAATAAAATAAATTCTTAAGAATATTCTTTGAAAATAAATCACGGTTCAGAACTGAATGTAGTCTTTTTCTTCAAAATGTAGCGAGAGTCCATTTTTAGAGAAAATAATTATTTGGAAAATATGATTTGCTAACTCTGATCTTGCTTTATCTCTAATGGGATTTATTATAACACTAGTATCATCTGCAAAAAGTACCAATTTTGCTTGTCGAATGTTAAGTGTAAGGTCATTCAGATATACGTATAAGGAATAAGGGTGGAGTGAAAATTGAACCCTGGGGGACTCCTATTCCGAGTTTTATCCCAGTCACTAAAATTTTGTAATTTTCCAACATAGTCCGAATTATTCAGCACAATCTTTTACATTGTGTTTCTCAAGTATGTAAAGCACCATCAATAATTATATATTTTAATTTAGCAATGCGATTTCAAGCCACAATGTCCAAGATTGAGGCCTTCGATGCATTGGCTGTGTCGGGTAAGATGCGGAGACGATGGCTTGTCAGTGGGCGGAAAGGCCTCCCTTGTCCGAGGGGTCGCTGCTCAAAGTACGTGACGAAGGGGGTGAGGCTGATGTCCGGTAAACCCTGGCGACCGCCAATGCCCGCGGCCACAGTACTGCGACCCTTGCGGGCAGCCCGCTGTGGGCCGCGCTGAGCAGAGTGGCGACGCCGCAGAGGCTGTGCGGGGGCCGCCGGCGCCCCCCGCCCCCCGCATAAGCGCGCCGCCCGCCGCCGGATTCGGGAGCCTCGCACTCGCAGCTCCCGGCGCGCCGGCCATTCATCTTCCGACCCAGCCGCTCTCGGGACTCTGCCCGCCGCCAGCGCTCGAGATCCCATCTGGCCGCGCTGCGGGCCCCCGCTGCGAGCCGACGCCGCTCGCCGAAAACGTGTTTACCGACGACTTAGCTCCGTAATGTTTCCCGCCTACACGGCGTGCCGTACTCCCTGGGGCTGCCGGCAGAGGCAGCCACCGCAGCCTGGCCGTCCACCAGAATCACCTCCTCCCTTCTTTTCCGCACACATTTCTGCATTCGTATTCATTGGCGATGAAAAGGTAACACGAATTCATATGGTTCCGTGGTTCACCATTCATCATCATCATCATCATCATCATCGTCACCATCAACATATACAGCGTGCTGTGGGTCATCTTTGAGGTAAACTTTCATCTCATATCGTAATGCAGTCGCTGCGCACACTGACGTCCTATTGGCTCTTCTTCCAGCAAAACGATTGAAATTCTGTTATTATGCGTTCATTCAACATATTCTTTGCATTTTAATTTACAATTTTCTATTTCTGTAGGTCATAACCAACTGAGCCACACGAAATTATTATATTATTATTTCATTGATACTGAATATTTCTAGTTCCTTCCAGATATCTATGATATTACCATTTTTTGATCCAGGAAAATAGGTGTATACTATACAGAAAGGCGAATAATACACGACATGTACAAGGCCCATTAGGAAAAAGTAAGAATGGAAGAAACAAGAATAAAGTGCTCGGATTAAAAGGGGTGTAAGACCGGGATACAGTCTTTCGCCCCTACTGTTTAGGGGGGTAGGACGTCGAACGGGTAGACTTGGAGCAGGAGAGGCACCACAGGACATTTTAATTTCCACTGTCTATACTTTTACAAATAAATCCATAAAACTTTGTCAGCATGACCAGGAAGGATTCAGAATTCACACTCATAGGAGTGGAAGTTCGAAAACATAACGAAGTAATTTTTTTTTACATGTGAAATTTCACCATTTTTTTCACTTACTAATGGCACCATTTGTTGCTATAGGTACTCTTTTCTTCATAAGTAAGAGAGATGGTTCGATGAATTTTGCACAGCATACAAACCATACTTAACGGTGTATGAAACTCTAGAATTTTTCAAATCTATTAAAAACTTTGGTAAAAATTGAGGTAATTAACTACAAAATTTATGTTTTTTCTAAACATGAAGTTTAAAATACAACATATCATTAATTTTTCCACAAATTAAATAAATTCTAGAGTTTCATACACCTGTAAGTATGGTATGTATGCGGTGCAAAATTCATCGAAGAATCTCCCTAACTTATGAAGAAAAGTGTACCTATAGCAACAAATGCAGCCATTAGTAAGTGAAAAAATGATGAAATTTCACACGTAAAAAAGTTACTATATTATGTTTTCGAATTTCCACAACAATGAGTGTGAATCCTGAATCCTTCCTGATGATGGTGACAAAGTTGTCTGAATTTATTTGTAAAAGTATAGACACTGGAAATTGAAATGTCCTGTGATGCCTCTCCTGCTCCAAGTTGGCCCGTTTGACGTCCTACCCCCCCTTAAGCAATACTTTGAAGAAGAAATGACGCATGGAAAACAAAGGCTCAACAGTGGGATAAAAATCCACGGCGAACGGATACCCACGATCAGGTTCACTGATAACATTGCTTTGCACAGTCAAAGTGAAGAAGAATTCCGGGCCCTGTTGAATAGAATGAACAGTCTAATAAGCTAACACGAGAATAAATGTAACGTTCTGGGCAGAAATAGGAAGAAATACCCATCATCATTTTCTTACCCAAACGACGATTAAACACTGGGAAACGCCACCACCATTAAATATCTACGAGTATGTGTCCACAACTGTCAAAAATGAAACGAGCATATAGAGCTAGTTCTAGGAATCGCACATTACGTACAGAGATTCGCTAGGACAATCCTAAAGAAACGTAATTCGTCCGGAAAAGAAGTACCGTAGCTTATAATAAACTCCTTCGACCGATTCTCAAATATTACTCTTGTAAGTCTGGAAACTTTACTAGGTACAATTCATAGAGAAGTCAGAGCTTACCCAAAAAAGAGTAGCGTGTTTTCTCGCGGTTTCGTTTCGTAAGCGCGAGGGCGCCAAGGAGATGCTCACCAAACCAGTACCAGACACAAAAAAATGGCGTTGTGCGTCATGGAGAGTTTTATTCTTAAAATTTAAACATCGTGCTTTACAAGAAGCGTCAGTCAACGTATTACTTCCTGCGTCACACTTTTCGCGAAATGAGATGACGACAAAAGTAGAGAATTTTGAGTACTCCCGCTACCATTTAGGGATCGCTGCAAAATGTGGAAATCTAAGTGGTAGCCGAAGCATTCCCCGCCACACACCGTTATTCGGTTTACTGAATATAGGTGCAGCGGCATCCGTTTAGTATCTGCAGCAAATTTGTTGTTTTCCCAATTCCCAACCGGATACGAACTGAAGAAATATATGGTCGTATGCAACTGTCAATAATTTTTTTCGCTGATGCTGTGGACATCATATGACTTTCATTTTCATGTCAAACTTTATGTAAAGCAGCAGGAAATAAAGAAGATTAAGTTTAACGTCATCTCGGCGATGTGGTCTTTGAGATAAGTCACAAGCACGACATTGTCAAGAATTGTGACGAAGTCAGCTGTATCCTTTTCATGCAAGTCATTACACCGACCGTCGAAAATGATTTGGGAAAATCAGTCACCTGATGGAGGATTTAAGCCCTGGTTCTCCTGAAAGTCCATTGTGCTAGTCATTGACTAACCTTGTAAGTAGGATGTCTAGGTTTTTATTTTGGTAACGCCTCGTAGCGCTCTGTATGAAGATCACTGGCTTTGCTGTGTGAAGTCTGTGGCTGGTTGGCATTGTTGCAACAGTCGCTATTGTAGCGTTGGGCAGCTGGATGTGAACAGCGCGTAGCGTTGCGCAATTGGTGGTGAGCCGCCAGCAGTGGTGGATGTGGGGCGGGAGATGGCAGAATTTTAAGAGCGGGCGATCTGGACGTGTGTCCGCCAGAAAGAGTAAATTTGTAATATTGGATATCATGAACTGGTATATATATATATATATATATATATATATATATATATATATATATATATATATATATATATATATAAAGACTTTTGAACATTATTAAGGTAAATACATTGTTTGTTCTCTATCAAAATCTTTCATTTGCTGATTATGCCTATCAGTAGATAGTGCCTTCAGTAGTTAGAATCTTTTATTTAGCTGGCAGTGTTGGCGCTCGCTGTACTGCAGTAGTTCGAATAATGAAGATTTTTGTGAGGTAAGTGAGTCATGAAAGGTATAGGTTATTGTTAGTCATGGCCATTGTTTTGAAGGGATTTTTGAAAGGCAGATTGCGTTGCGGTAAAAATATTGTGTGTCAGTTTAGTGTTGATCAGAATAAGTAATGTCTAAGTACGTCCAGCTTTGATCAGCTGTTTGAAAATCAAATAACGTAGAGGTTTATCAGCACAGTATTTCATTAATTTTTCAAGGGGGATGTTTGAACCTTGCTTGGTATGAAAAAGCTGCATTATCGTTACGTACAGGTAGTAAACGTAATGAAATTTATGAACGTGTTTTACAGAAGTACGAGGTGACAGTATTGTGTAGATGTTTCTGTCTTTTGTTTCATCAACTTCACTTCGTCTCTTTTCCGCAGAACATCGTACGCGGAAAGGGATCAATGAAATTTGTGCAAAAATCGTTTGGTAGTCACGTCATCTTGAGATTCTGTGTCATTCCTCGGACTGGTACATCATCAACGAATTAGTATACTTTCTTCGGTGCTAGCGTAAGTGGCTGATTTACTAACGTTGTCCACGTACAATGTTGGGACTAAAATAACAAATTATCGACTTTCAGCTGCAGATTGTTCCAATGCACAAATAAAGGAAATGCCATCTACATTCATAATTTCTCTTGAATGGAAGGCCCGAATTGAAATTGCTACAAACGCTTGTAATGGATTTCTTCCAATTTTGGTCCTGTTTATTTTGTATGTTCTCCCTGCAATTGCGTAATCATACGAAGAAATGAAAAATACCGGTATGTCTGAAAATCTCTTCAGTTCTCCATTTGGCAAAATATCAAAAATAATCATAATTTTTTACCAAAGATCATGAAGACATTTCATATCTCTAATTTCAGAGAGTAAAATAGTTTCCGATGAACATGCAAGGAAAGACGTTAGTAGAAAGCAGATAAATGAATCACGAATGTCTCTCGACTGTCGAGTGTGTATACAAAAGACCATTTGCTTTGATGACCAGAAAGCAAACCTCGAATTTGCTAGTAATATAATCTAGTTGCAGCATTTCGTACAGCCACATTATCGTGCACTGGACGAACAAGATCCTCCAAACAATCTAGAATTTTATGCGCTACAGACAGAGCGTAGTTGGCCTCACAGATAGAGTAAGCAATGTGGGTTTCCCAAACAGGCGAGGCATAACCCTCAACGCCTCTGTTGCGACTCACCCTCCAACAGGCGTGCCACATACTGGGAGGTGACCAATGGGGCCGCCGCAGCTGCGAGTTGCGAGCCAACTGCGTGAACCGCCGCCGCCCGACGCCCGCCTCAATTGGGACGTCCTTCGGCGCCGCTCTGGTCCTGTTGAGTCAGAGCGTGCCCCCGGCTCTGTGGGGCTGCCGCGTGATACACCAGAGGCCAGCTCTACGTTCCTGACACTCGCAGACCGTCTGCTTTCCATTGTTCTGTATTCGTAATCTCACTCAGCATTTAAAAGCAGATTCCGACCTGACGTCCTGCGTGGTCCCGGTGGAGGTTCGAGTCCTCCCTCGGGCATGGGTGTGTGTGTGTGTTTGTTCTTAGGATAATTTAGGTTAAGTAGTGCGTAAGCTTAGGGACTGATGACCTTAGCAGTTAAGTCCCATAAGAATTCACACACATTTCACGTCCTGCGTATTTTTCCTATGGTCGAAACAGTCCCTGCTGACAAGCATGTCCCTTAGACATTATGCTGTGCGTGGTGTTAATAATTTTGGAATGAAATGGTGCCCTTTATGTCACTCATGCAAATTTCGTGTTACGTAAATTAACCTTTCTCCAACGCCAAAGTCTATAGAGCATGCTTGTATCGTGTCACTCGATCAGGAAGTAATTACGAATCCTTCTCTTGGTATTAATTTTCAACGTTAGTATTTAGCCTACAAAGCAGGTTAAAGCACCTGATTGCAAGACCATTATGAATACCCACAGTCGGAACAAATATGCAAGGACTGTGTTCAGCGACAGCCGGCTGTAATATGTGGATACTGAGGGGGTGTAGCGTCAGTGATTCATTTGTATGATCATCGGCGATCAGATGCTGCTCAGAACGCTTGTCTGTCCGCCCTCTGTTTTGATTCTGCAGTCTGCAACTGTGCTGAGTTTAGAGCTGAACGTATTTGAAACATATGTTCTAGGGTATAATTACGTGCCACTCTCGAGTACGTACTCTTGTTGAACTACTTCATCCATTTCAATGGGGTCACATTGCGGGCCTGCGGGAGGGTGGATAGACGAATCGACGGATTGCTACACGTACTATGTACTGTACGTCGGCGCTCTGTGGCTGCTTTCGGCAGTGCTCTCCGGTACACTCCCACACCCCTGCACCAGGGTATGGACGTCCATGTAGTGCAGAGTATAGAGGCAGGTCAGATGGACGATTGCGGGTAGAGTCGTAGTTGGCAGAATATCACCCAGGAACGAAATCTGGACACACATTGCTCCTGCTGCGTCACCAAGGAACAGTGTATACCGCCTGCTTATCGCAGGATTAAGATCATTTGTTCTTCCGGTCAGAAGGCCACTGACATCACAACACCGCCAAGCATAGCTATTCTGGCGCCAAGAGAGAGAGTGGAATGACTCTCTTTTGTCTTCGCTGATGAGAGAAACCGCGTAGACCTGCTGACAGGACTATTACGGAGGGCATCCGCCCAGACACAAAGGTCCCACTCTAGGCTTCAGTTACAACACGCGGTCAAATTCGGTGATAGTGAAGGATAAAGTACCCAGTGCCTGTTACAACGTGCAGGTTGTTATCCCTGCGCTAGTGTCCTTATTCGACAGGAAGATTATGAGCTTTTCTAGTATAACAATGTACGTCCTCATACGCCTGCTCTGAAGTAAAGTGGTCTTCGTGATGTGCAATAACTGGCCTGACCGCGGAGATCACTATATCTCTCGCCAACTGAACACGTGTGGGGCGTGGTGATGTGGGAACATACTCGTTCAGTGGAACTTGCAAGAACCATGGCCGAATTGTAACAAAAGGAACAAGACGCTCGAGACAGTCCATCGCAAGATGCCATTCGGCACCTTTTTGATCGTTTGCGTGCGAGAATACACGCCTGCTTCGCCGCCAGAGTGGGTTACGCTGTGTATTCATGCGACTGTTTGGGCATCCTTTACTGTGACATGTTTGTTTCATGTGTTCTGGATATGTCGTCATATACTCTTACAACGATTAACTTCCTGTCATCTCATTTGTCAGCAAAATGAACTTGTGTTTGAGAGTACTGCATTTTTGTTTTTCGGCACTGCATATCCCAAACTTCACAATGGATGCTGTTGATTCTTCAGTCTATGAGTTTGTACCTTTAAGCTCGGTGGTCCGACTGGTGTTAATCGAGGGAAGTAGGCTATGTAAGAAATGCATCCTTTTCTTTCTTTCAATTAGTCCCATCAGTAACACAGGCACATCGCTGCGTTCTAAGCACATCAGCATTGCGCGAAGCACAATGTATATTTTATTTTCGTCAGGAAGGGTGTCGTCTTACATTAGATTATATATATATATATATATATATATATATATATATATATATATATATATATATATCAACAGGGACAAGAGCAGAGCCGAAGGACCTCCCGTGTGTGTGTGTGTGTTTTAGAGCTGCTTCTACTACAGCTTGTGAAACAACAATGTCCGTACGCAAAGGACAACACCAATACAACAAAGCACAACCTGGCAGCATACCGGGCTATCTTTGCACTACCTAAGCAGGAAAGCTATAGAACAAGTTAAGGGTCTCGTAATGGAAGTGAAGTCTGCTTTTCACAAAACTTTTATTTACTCTAAAGTTGAACAAGATGATTCAAAAGTTGTTTGTCTAACAGAACTACATTCTTTTTACTCTTAAGCGAAGCAAATATTAACCGAAGGCTAGCAGGAAAATAAAATTAACACTGTGGAAGGGAAGTTGTGGAAGCAAGGCTGCATGGAGGCTACAGAACTATGATATGATGGCATGCGGTAGTCCCTGATGCAAGAAACTAGAACCCGATTTCAAATTTGAATGAAGTCAGCAGTTTAAGCTGAACATCAAAAATATGTGAGAAGTGAACGGCTCAGACTACAGATCACTCTACCACGGATTTAGGAAACTTAGCTCTGCTCCAAATCAGCAGAGTGCGAAAAAACAGTCACACACTGACGTCCACTCCCGTCTCTCTCGATCACCGCCCGCGTACCTCGAAACTCTGTCCCCCGACTCCCCGACTAATTCCTTCATCCCGCCCAAATTCCAGACTCTCAAAACCCCATATGGAGAGGCTGACTCTAAATTATTGCCAAAATTTTCAAAAAATCGGAGAAAACTTCCCCCCCTCTGCGTACAAGATACTCAATTTACCTTCACGAGATTGGTACTGGACTGATATTTGGATTGGTCGGTTGACCTGCACTCTGCACTAGGTGCACCGACGTAATCTACATCTGGCTACATCTATATATATCATAAGCAAGCTAACTTAAGATTTGTGACGGAAGGTACACTGTACAGCTAGAAAACTATGACTATGTGCCTCTGTATGATTTCTAATGTCTCGTATATTATCTTCGCGGTCCTCACACGTAATGTAGGTTGGTGGCAGAAGAACCGTTCTAAAGTCAGCATCAAATTCCGGTTCTCTAACTTGTTCGATAGTGTTCCACGAAAATAATGTCGTCTTTCCTCCAGAGATTCGTATTTGAGTTCCTGAACCATCTCCGTAATACTTGCGTGTTGTTCGAACCTACTGGTAACAAATCTAGCAGCCAGTCTGAATTGCTTCGATTTCTTCCTTTAATGCGACGTGGTGCGGATCCCAAACACGCCAGCAGTATCACAAGCTGAGATATTGTTGCGAATAAAACAGTGACCCGTATATACAATAAGTTTCCTTTAATTTTCGTCTATGGTCCCAAACGTTTTGCTAACAGATTACCGGTTTCGGTCTATAATGACAATCGTCAGATCTGTTTTACAAAAGCAAAGTCCTAATGTGCTGCAGCCATAGTGGCATCGTCAAATATTAAATGCTGGCGCTGATTTTGCATTTAACATTTGACGATGCCACTATGGCTGCAGTACATTAGGACTTCGTTTCTATAAAACAGATCTGATGATGGTCATTATAGGCAGAAACTGGTAATCTGTTAGCAAAACGTTTGGGACCACAGACGTAATTTAAAGGAAACTTACTCGAGCAGTACTCAAGAATAGTCACACTAGCGCCCTATATACAGTCTCCTTTACAAATGAACGACAGTTTCCCAACTTTGTCAC
The DNA here is from genome assembly GCF_023897955.1 of Schistocerca gregaria. Lineage (NCBI taxonomy): Eukaryota > Metazoa > Arthropoda > Insecta > Orthoptera > Acrididae > Schistocerca > Schistocerca gregaria. The sequence goes on along the minus strand of NC_064924.1, from coordinate 670,098,698 downwards.
AATAAACCGAAGTTGACCATTCACATTTCCTACTACAGTCCCGACACGCTCGTTCCATTTCATATCGCCTTGTAGCGATACGACCAGATACGTATTAAAACAACGTGACTGTTGTAAGGGTTACGCGCTATAGAGAAAATTCAAATTTTGGTATTATTTTGGATGTCACGCGGAAAAATACAGTTTCAATGGCGTCTGAGTAATAGCGGACAACATCTCTGCCAAAGATGTTGCGCTGCGAGAGACTGTCAGTAGAACCTATGCTTGTCAGTGGGGTGCAGTCTTGGAGACAAAGAGAGGAGGAGTCGAGGGATGGAGTAACATGTGTTTAGGCCGTGTTGTGTACCGGCAGTAATTTTCTTATACTACTTTTCATTTATGGGGAGGTATTTTCTAAATTCATTCAGAAGACTTCAAAAGGATCTGTAACAGTGCATTTGCCAAGACATTCAAGAGCAGTAATTAATTTGGTCAGGGATTTAGAATTGGAGACTTTTATGATAACGTAACAACGTGTGATTTACTAATTTTTTTTGAAAGGTGGATGTCTACGTGGTTGTAAGAAAGTGAAGACAATTTTTTCAGGTTTTTCCACTGATAATGTAATACGAATTTTTAATATTTCAAATGTTAAAATATTTTGTATTAGTGATGTAAAGCTTTTTTTTAACACAGTTACTTTATTGTCTTTCCATCAATCAACGTTTGTCTGTTTACTTCAAGTTTCACATATATAATTTTGGTTTCCCAAATTTGTCAGTAATAGAACTTAAATTGGCAATGATTATTGTAGTAACGAGATGTATTAGCACAGAAGTCTTGTGGATGTCTCAGTAGCTTAAAGCACGCATTGCACATCGCGTTGCTAGTAGTTTGCATTCTTATTTTTTTAACTAGTATAACAACAGCAGGCGCAATAGTTTGGAGGAAGCTGCAGCACAGCATTTATTCATTGTGCAAACAGGTAGGCCGTTTCTAATTTACGTGTGGTACAATTAACATTTCAACAGTGACGTACTTTTCAGACAGGGCAGTTTTGCTGGTTATTTATACTTCATATTTTTCTCGCAGTCAGATTGTTTGTGTTATTGCTAACAGGACAGGTGTGTTATATCTAACACAGCAGACCTACTCCCGCTACGAGCGCTTTCAGTACATAGTTCAATGTTACATTTGTGATTAACTTTGGCATTGCTGATCCCTCTTCGACTATTACGAGATTACTTATGCACTTGCCGTACACCACAGCAAACAGTCTCAGACCGCTCCCCGCTCCTTGTCCCTGATGAGCACTCCCATCGAGAACAACGTACTAGGCTCTATTACATAATGTGCCTTCGAGCCACTCAAAAGTCTGGGAACCTATTCCATATGCTCGTGCCTCAGTTAAGTCTGCAGTGTGGCACTCTGTCAAACGATTTTCGGAAAACCAGAAATATGGAATCTGCCTGGTGCCCATTATCCTTAGTTCGCAGTGTATCATGCGAGAAAAGGGCAAGCTGAGCTTCGCTAGAGCGATGTTTTCTGAAACCGTACGTAGGTTTGTCGGTCTCTACGAAATTTATTATATTCGAACCACTGGCTGACTGTACCCGCCACCGACAACAAGTACGACACTGTTCAAGGGTGCGCAAGCAGATCCGATAAACCACAGGAAGTGGAGTAACCGCGAGAGAGAGGGAAGACCTCGCACCCATACCTCCCCAATAAGAACAATATGTCAGGAAGGCTGATTTGCCGAACGTAGGCGGAAATTATGTACAGAAACATCATTCCCCTATTTACACACTAAACAGCCATAGTCCACACACCAGAGTTCACAGTCCTACTGCTAAGCGGAATACAGATATTAGCGAATGCACACTTCGATTTCATATTGTGTAAATTTTGTTGTTGTCAAGGTTGTGCGAGTTTGTTGCTACTACGGTTCTTAACTCTACTGCATGACTCAAGCACTTTCGGATTTCTAGGTCAATGCATTTCAAATGTACTGATGTAAACAAATTACTATTGTTATTGGGTTGGTGCACAGCTTTGTAACGTTCTTCCATAAGTTAATAGATACACATAACAGAGACTTTGGTCATCAGTAATATATATTTATCTTCACTGATTACAGTCATCTGTCAACGCTGGGGTACCGGTAACTTGTTGATCCCTCAACTGAAGGAATCACGTGGTTTTGAGGCGAAGTACATGTCGAGCCATCTGAGAATCACATTCTTATCCGGAAAGGAACTTCCCTGAAGGTTGTTCGATAGAGAGCGAAAAAAGTGAATAAGATGGGTGAAGAATAACCTCCCAACCTAACTCCTGTATAGCGTTCGTGGCAGTCTAGCAGAATGCAGGCGAGCGTTGTCGTGAAGAAGCGCCGCCTCACGCTGTCTTCCTGGTCTCTTTTCAAGGATTACGTATGCACAACGTCTCAGTTGTTGACATTAAGTGCCAATAGTGACGGTTACACCTCGGCGTAGTACACCACACCGTCACTGTTCCACCATATGCGTAACACAGATCTCTGTACTGGGACTTGCTATTTTGTTTGCGCCCAACAATTCCTTTCTTTTCCACACGTTATTATAAAGACACCACTTTACGCCACCAGTAAAGATTCAGGTTGGGAATTGTCTGTGTTGTTAGAAAGCCAATGGATGACGTGAAAACAGAGGTGCACGGAAGGCCACCAATTCATTTTTGTGATTTTGGCTTCGACCATTCCGTCCCCATACACCCGAATTTCTAACTTTTCTCACTTTGTGCAAATGTCACACAATCGTGGAATGATCACACTTCATCACATTTGCAGTTCTCGAGTACACTAACATGGAACATTATAGAATGGTGCGTTGAAAAGATCTTCATCAAACGCAGATGATCTTCCTGAACGTGGAGGGTCACTAATGTCAATGCGATACTCCTTAAAACGAGAAAACGATTTTGTTGCCGTGCTCTATTCTATGGTGTTATGCCCATAAATGGCGTAAATGTTTCTGCCTACCTCCGCTGCCTTCAGCTCTCCGTTCAACGCAAACAGAAGCTTATGTTGGAAATGTTCCGATTTCTCCAATTGGCACTCAAGTTTCTAGCTTCCGCAGCCCCACTGACGACCTCCGAATGACAAAACGACAGAACGTAAACTCAAATTGCAATAGTGAACTACGCTCTGGAATACCTGGTCTGATATTCTTCAAATATTTGTAACTAGGCGGCCGATATCAAGAATCGCAGCCCCAACTTGTGTTCCGCTGGCTACAGAGCTCGGTATGTCGTCAACGTAGACGGTGATATGGATCCGTGTTTATTGTATTCATGAGTAAATTACAAGTATATGTCCTCAGAATAGTGAAGCAGCTTAAATCACCTAATAAAAGCAAGTTTCCCGGTCAAGATTACATACCAATTAGGCTGACGCAATAGTTCCATATTTAACCATCATATACAACGGCTAGCTCGACGAAAAAAATATTGCTCTGAGCACTAGGGAGCTTATCATCGGAGGTCATCAGTCCCCTAGAACTTAGAACAACTTAAACCTAACTAACCTAAGGACATCACACACATACATGCCCGAGGCAGGATTCGAACCTGCGACCGTAGGAGTCACGCGGTTCCGGACTGAAGCTCCTAGAACCGCTCGGCCACGCTCGACGAAAGATCCGTACCCGTGCCCAGATCACACCAACATTCAAGAAACGCAATAGGAACAACGCACTAAAATAACATTATGAATTACTTCGAAGGGAACGGTATATTGACATACAGTCAACATGGATTTAGATGGTTCAAATGGCTCTGAGCACTATGGGACTTAACATCTATGGTCATCAGTCCCCTAGAACTTAGAACTACTTAAACCTAACTAACCTAACGACAGCACACAACACCCAGCCATCACGAGGCAGAGAAAATCCCTGACCCCGCCGGGAATCGAACCCGGGAACCCGGGCGTGGGAAGCGAGAACGCTACCGCACGACCACGAGATGCGGCCATGGATTAAGAAAACATCGTTTTGTGAAACACTATTAGCTCTTTCCTCATGTGAATATTGAGAGCCATTGACAAGGAATTTCGAATTGATTCCATATTTCTGAATTTACAGAATGCTTTCGGCACTATAGCACACAAGCGGCTTGTATTGAAACTGTTTGCTTATGGTTCTCAGTAACTGACGGAAAGTCACCGAGTAGAACAGAGGTGATTTCTGGCGTTTGCTATCTATATTCGCTTGACAATATGAGCAGCCGTATGTCGTTTGCAGAAGATGCTGTCGTTTATGGTGTGGTAACGTCAACAGAAGATCAAAATAAATTTCAAAACGATTTAGAAAAGATATCTGTATGGTGCGAAAATTAAAAATTGATCCTAAATAATGAAAAGTGTGAGGTCATCCACTTGAATGCTAAAAGGAATCTGTTAAACTTTGGTCACACCATAAATCAGTCAAATCTAAAGGTCTTAAGTACAGCTAAACACCTAGGAATTACAGTTACGAACAACATAAACTGGAAAAGACAATAAAGAGTGTTGTGGGGTGGCGAAACGAAGACTGCGATTTATTGGCAGAAGACATAAAAGATGCAACAGCTCTACCAAAGAGACTGTCTGTGCTATGCTCGTCCTCCCTCGTTTCGACTACTGTTGAGCGGTGGGGGACCCTTACCAGATAGGATTAACGGAGTTCAAAGAAGAGCACACTTTTGTATTATAGAGAAATAGGGGAGAGAGTGTCACGGACATGATTCAGGATTTGGTGTGTACATCATTAAAACAAAAGCATTTCGATCGCCAACTTTCTCCTCCGAATGAGAAAATATATTGTTGACGCGGACCTACGCAGGGAGAAGCGACCATCACAATCAAAAGATGGAAATCGGAGCTCGCACGGAAAGAAACAGGTGCTGGTTTTCTCCGCGTGCTACTCGAGATTGGAATAATATAAAATTATTGTGAAGGTGGTTCGATGAACCCTCTGCGAGACTCGTAAGTGTGAGTTGCAGAGTATCGATGTAGATGTAGACATACACTACTGGCAATTAAAACTGCTATACCAAGAACAAATGCAGATGATAAACGGGTATCCTTTGGACAAATATATTATACTAGAACTGACATGTGATTACTTTTTCACTCAATTTCGGTGCATAGATCCTAAGAAGTCAGTACCCAGAACAACCACCTCTGGCCGTAATAACGGCCTTGATACGCCTGGGCATTGAACAAAACAGAGCTTGGATGGCGAGTACAGGTACAGCTGCCTATGCAGCTTCAACACGATACCATAGTTCATCAAGAGTAGTGATTGGCGTATTGTGACGAGCAAGTTGCTCGGCCACCATGGACCAGATGGTTTCAGTTGGTGAGAGATCTGGAGAATGTGCTCGCCAGGGCAGCAGTCGAACATTTTCTGTATCCAGAAAGGCCCGTACAGGACCTGCAACATACGGTCGTGCATTATCCTGCTGAAATGTATGGTTTCGCAGGGATCGAATGAATGGTACAGCCACGGGTCGTAACACATCTGAAATGTAACGTCCACAGTTCAAAGTGCCGTCAATGCGAACAAGAGGTGTCCGAGACGTGTAACCAATGGCACACCACACCATCACGTCGGGTGTTACGCCAGTATGGCGATGACGAATACACGCTTCGAATGTGCTTTCATCACGATGTCGCCACACACGGAGGCGACCTTCATGATGCTGTAAACAGAACCTGGATTCATCCGAAAAAATGACGTTTTGCCATTGGTGCACCCAGACAGGCGCTCCTGTCTGTGATGCAGCGTCAAGGGTAACCGCAGTGACGGTCTCCGAGCTGATAGTAAATGCTGCTGCAAACTTCGTCGAACTGTTCGTGCAGATGGTTGTTGTCTTGCAAACGTCTCCATCTGTTGACTCAGGGATCGAGACGTGGGTGCACGATCCGTTACAGCCATGCGGGTAAGATGCCTGTCATCTCGAGTGCTAGTGATACGAGGCCGTTGAGATCCAGCACGGCGTTCCGTATTACCCTCTGGAACCCACCGATTCCATATTCTGCAAACAGTCATTGGATCTCGACCAACGCGAGCAGCAAAGTCCCGATAAGATAAACCACAATCGGGATAGTCTGCAATCCGACCATTATCATAGTTGGAAACGTGATGGTACGCGTTTCTCCTCCTTACACGAGGCCTCACAATAACGTTTCACCTGGCAACACCGTTCAACTAGTGTTTGTGTTTGAGAAATCGATTGGAAACTTTCCTCATGTCAGCACGTTGTAGGTGTCGGCACCGGCGCCAACCTTGTGTGATTGCTCAGAAAAGATAATCGTTTGCACATCACAGCATCTTCTTCCTGTAGGTTAAATTTCGCGTCTGTAGCACGTTATCTTCGTGGTGTAGCAATTTTAATAGCCAGTAGTGTGGATGCAGATGTCGATTTTCCCAAACAGCCGTTCAGTGAGTTCGCCGCATTTGAATGTGACAACCGCTCCATTCCCGTCGACGCCTTGAAAGATTCTGCTCCGGCGACACGGTGACCGAGTCACACGGGACGGGTCTGGAGGCTTCCAGACGACGAGCTGGACACTCGGCGGTTCCCTGGAGGCGCGTGTGTGGGTGCACGTGCCTGCTGCGGCGGGGTCGCACGCAGTAAAATTAGCACACAGGCGCCCAGTGCGGCGCGCAGGCACACAGGACGCGGCTGTTTGTCGAGCAGGTCGCCGGTTCACACGGGAAGGCGGCCCTGCGGCCTTGATAACGGCTCGCTGGCGGTCAGCTGCGCCACGCGCCCCCTCTGCCGGCTCTGCACCTGCGGGCGCCGCGCCGCTGCACTCGGCGCTCCGGGTCGGGTCGCCTGCTCTCCTGTCATTCAGAACACTGACGGGCCAGCTCAAGGGACGGAGCAGAAGCCAAGCCAACGTCATTCTACAGGCAGGGGGAACGACAGGGTGGTGGCCCGATAAAGTCGACTCTTTTATTACGGAATTCGAATCTAAATACGAGAGTTAGAATCCTCTGGGATATTAGGCCGCGTCATGTTCCTTCTAAAATGATCGACGTTTCGACTCCTCCGCTGGGAATTTCCTCAGGATCTTGTGGTGTCCACTACTGCTAGAACACTGTCACAGACGAGTATCGCGTCCTCTTATAAAGGGGGCGTTTTCACGCGTTCGTGTTGGAGAACTGATAGTATTGGTTAAAATTCATATGGCTACCATTGGTGGGCCATAGTCATTGGCTAATACTCCCGCTCATCTCCTGTAGATATCATTGGCGGTCCATCATTAAAAAATGGTTCAAATGGCTCTGTACACTATGGGACTTAACATCTGAGGTCATCAGTCTCCTAGAACTACTTAAACCTAACTAACATAACGACATCACACACATCCATGCCCGAGGCAGGATTCGAACCTGCGACCGTAGCGGTCGCCCGTGGCTCACCGTCATTGGATAGAAAGGCACTATTCCACACTTACGCTGGAGAAGGGTTATTGGTTGAAATGACTGTTACCGCTATTGGTTGGTCGTCATCAGTGGCTCGATTCGAAACGGACAGAGCTAGAGAGGGGGAATGTTTACCCAAAATATTATTGTCCGCCGAGGTGATTTGCAACGTGTTGTTTATGCTGCTCACACACCGCGGCCGCGTATTTACTGCCTCGATGGCAGGGAGCCACGATGCCGGAAGCCTATAGCCGTCCTCTCTATTGAAATTAGATGCATTCCTAGGAATTTCAACCGCTTCTCGGACCTTCCTTCTATAAATGTTTGTTTCTTTAGCCAGTACACGTACGTTTTTGAAGTCGATGTCACGATGTTCCGCTACTGCCGATTTTGTACTTTGTTTTAGCATCAGAGCGGGAATATTAGCCAATGACTATGGGCCACGTTACGGTCGCAGGTTCGAATCCTGCCTGATCCTTAGGTTAGTTAGGTTTAAGTAGTTCTAAGTGCTAGGGGACTGATGACCACAGAAGTTGGGTCCCATAGTGCTCAGAGCCATTTGAATCGTTTGACTATGGCCCACCAATGGTAGCCATATGAATTTTGCAATAGTATCACTTCTCCAACATGAACGCGTGGAATCTCCCCCTTTATAAGAGGACGCGACACTCATCTGTGACGGTGTTCTAGGAGCAGTGGACACCACAAGATCCTGAGGAAGATCCCAGCAGAGGGATCGAATCGTCGATCGAAGAAACATGACGCGGCCTAATAACCCAGAAGATTTTAACTTCAGTGACAACGGCCACGAAAGCAGACTTTCATAAATGCACACTTTTTTGTAAAAATACAGTTCTCATTCTGCATGTGTGAAAGTTTTACTGTGTGTAGATACATCTTTCCCGCTTGTTTTCAAACTTAGTTTAACCTGTTCTAGTGAGTGGAACCGTCACAGCATGTCTTCAAGATGGCTGATACACTTGACGTTCGTCAGAAGCAACGTGCTGTAATAGAATTCCTGTGCTGTGAAAACGAGACAGTGGGAAACATCCATAAGAAGTTGAAAAAGGTGTATGGAAATGCTGCTGTCAATCGCAGTACAGTTAGTCGGTGGGCAAGCAGGTTACGTGATGAAAGCGGGTACGGCGATATTGAGGATTGTCCTCGCAGCGGCAGGCCTCGTACTGCACACACTCCAGACAATGTGCAGAGAGTTAACGAATTGGTGACTGCTGGCAGACGCATCACAGTGAACGAATTGTCAGGCTACGTTTGGATAGAGGAAGCAAGTGTTTGCAGAATACTGAAAGTGTTGGCGTTAAAAAAGGTTTGTGCCAGGTGGGTTCCCAGGATGTTGACAGTGGCTCACAAAGAAACAAGGAAAACGGTATGCAGCGAACTGTTGGAACAGTACGAGGACGGTGGAGAAGAAATTCTTCAAATAATTGTGACAGGTGATGAAACATGGCTCCATCATTTTTCACCAGAAACGAAGAGGTAGCCAATGGAGTGGCATCATGCAAATTCACCCAAGGAAAAAAAAATCAAAACCACACCTTCTGCTGGAAAAGTTATGGCTACGGCGTTTTTCGATTCCGAAGGACTCTTGCTTGTTGACATCATGCCAAGTAAAGCCACCATAAATTCTGATGCAAATGTGACGACACTGAAGAAACTTCAAGCTCGACTGAATCATCTTTGACCACATCGGCAAAAGCAGGATGTTTTGCTGTTGCACGACAATGCACGGCCACATGTCAGTCAAAATTTTAATGTGTGGGTATACAGGCGCTGGTTCCAAGATGGCGTAAGGCAGTTGAGAGAGGTGAAAATTATGTAGAGAAATGAATGTATTGTTCCTAAAGGACATATCTACACACTGTAAAACTTTCAAACTTGTAGAATAAAAGATGGATTTAAAAAAATAGTGTGCATTTCTTTTGGAGTGACCCTCGTACATCGAAGAATTATTCCCCAGAACACAGGGCGGATCAAAAGGAATCATCCGATTTTTAAAAAAATCGTAACTATTATGTTATTTGAGATACAGGATGTGCGTGAACAACGTACTGATGGAAAGCGCAAACTCTCGAGGATTACTTGGTTCCCGTTATGTAGCAGGAGTGTGCGCCCACTTCAGTTTTAGTAAAAATGGTTTCGGGACAACAGGAGGCGTTTTGTGTTCTACGTTTTGCGCAGTGTGGGAAGTGATAAATGTTCAGCCTGACTTTCGTACTAGGTATGGTGTGGATGCTCCTATAGCATAGAGCATTAGACGATGGCATGAACAATTCCGAGAAACAGGTTGTTTGTGTAAAGGCAAATCGACGGGTCATACCGAGCGTCTGACACAGACGTCGAACGCATCCGCCGTGGTTCCACAAGGAGTCCGCAGAAATGCTTTCGCCGTGCATCTCGACACCTCAACATGCCCCCGATGTCCGTCTGGAGTGTGTGGCGTCGACGTTTACACAGGAAACTGTACGAAATTCAGCTACTGCAACCTCTTGGTGAAGGAGACAAACAACAACGTGTGGAGTTCCGTAATTTCGTTCTTGGCAAGATGGAGGCTGACATTTTCCTCTACACGTAATGGGAGAATATGAGGTACGGAACAACCACATGAAGTTGTACAACATGAGAGGGACTCTCCAAAATTTAATGTGTTTTGTGCAGTATCACGGAAAAAGGAGTATGGTCCAATTTTCTTTGCTGAGAACACTGCTACAGGAAGCACATATCTCGATATGCTTGACAACTTTATTTTCCCAGTGCTGGAGACTGATTCGAACGACTTCATTTTCGAACAAGATGGAGCACCATTACACTGGCATGTGGAAGTGCGGGAATTTTAAATCAAAGGATTATTAAACGCTGGGTTGGTCGCACTGGATCAAATGATTTACCTTCACATTACTGGCCTCCAAGGTCACCGGACCTGACTGTATGTGATTATTCTTGTAGATTTTTGTAAAAGATTCTCTTTTTCCACAGCAGCTGTGGAACCTGTAACCCAAGACATGCTCGCTGCAGTGTGGGAACAGTCTGAATATCGTACTGACACATGCCGTGCATCTCAATGGGGGATATTGAACACTTATGAAAAGGTATGAAAGAAATTGAGTTTCCCGTTCATCAAAAAAACAAAATTCATTGTATATGTTTCTTACTTTCATAAATATAGACGTGCCAAATCGGATGATTCTTTTCGATACACCCTGTATTATACGCGAAATCCAAAGTGTAAGATTGCGAAGCCGAGCTTGCACGGCGCTCCTCGGAGCTAGAGAACCTGCTGCCACTGATCGGTATCCATGCCATCACCCCTATTTACACCGATCCGAGGGAACTTTATTTGCTAGAGCGTTGTGAGGGCGGTTTTACTCAAAATGTTCACAGGAGAGCTTGTGTAAAGTTTGGAAGGTAGGAGACGAGATACTGGCAGAAGTAAAGCTGTGAGTACCGTGCGTGAGTCGTGCTTCGATAGCTCAGATGGTGCAGCCGGCACGGTAGCTCAGCGTGTTCGGTCAGAGAGCTAGTTCGCCTCTGTAATAAAAAAAAAAACTGAGTGGAAGGATCAATCACCGAACTTGACCAGGATGTCTTGGGACGTCCGCAACGACCAAACACAACGATCTATAACGAACAAAATGGAAAAAAAAGACGGTAGAGCCCTTTCCCGCAAAAGGCAAAGGTCCCGAGTTCGAGTCTCGGTCGGGCACATAGTTTTAATCTGCCAGGAAGTTTCATATGAGCGAACACTCCGCTGCAGAGTGAAAAGTCTCATTCTGGACAATGAAGCTATTGTATCTTTAATTGTATTGTAATTTTTATCATCTAAAATGCTACATCTGAAATATCATGTACTTTTGTTTTGTCATACTTCTGCATGGTTGTTACATTATCGCTTTTTGTTTCAGAGATGTCGTTCCCCGTTAAATTTATGTATTTGATGAAAACTGATTTGTATAGTATGCAAAATTTAAGATTTCATTTTATTCTAAATTATCTGTCATCGATAAATAATTTTGTCAAAGTTATAGGTTCTGTTTGTTCATTTGATATGTTATTCGAATTTTTTGACAAATGTGAGCGGACTTGTATTCCTTCCAGGATGCTTATGTGGCTTCCTTGTAAAGCTCTACGAATAATGGGAAGACTAGTATTTACTTCCGCTGTGGAGTTTTGACTTTCTCGAAGACGCATACTACATGGTGAGAGATTATTTTCGCTTTTACATATGGCGTTAATTATATATGTACATATATACTAGCTGAGTACCTGACATTGCCAGAGCATGTATCTATTCCATTCTTCTACTGCACCATCTCCTCTTTCGCCTCCTGTCTATACCCCCCCTCTGTCTGTCCACCTCCTCTACCCGATACTCTTTGTCCGTCTCCTATCTGCTCCTCCACCTCTCTCTGCCTACCTGCTCCTTCCCCACTGTCCATCTGCTGCTTTCCCCTCCGTCAGTTCGTCCTTCCCCCTCTCTCCATCTGCTCCTCCCCCTACAATTCCATCTCCCGCTCCCCTTCTATTTTTCCATCTCCTCCTCTTTCCTTTCTATGTTGTTCTACTCCTCGCCCTCTCCTAGTCCATATCGTACTCACTGTACGGTTTCCATCTCCTTCTATCCCTTCTTTCTCCAAGAATCAGCCCTACCCCTACAGAAGGATGGCGCTTCTTACCGCCACAGTATATCTTTCCAGATCATAACCAGTACGTGTACCACATTTGATTCAAGTCGTTCCCGGGGTTTAGGATGAGCTGTTTGTACCCTTGACTTTGTCCACTTGAACGTATGCAAACATATTTCACATATATTTTACATGGTACGCCGCCCGCAGTGGCCTAGCGGTTCTAGGCGCTCAGTCCGGAACCGCGCGACTGCTACGGTCGCAGGTTCGAGTCCTGCCTCGGGCATGGCTGTGTGTGATGTAATTAGGGTAGTTAAGTTTGAGTAGTTCTAAGTCCTAGGGGACTGATGAGCACAGATGTTAAGTCCCATAGTGCACAGAGGCATTTGAACCATTTATTTTACATGGTACAGGGGCGTGTGTTCTAGGTGCCGTTCCTGAGGGCGCTGTTTTCCGAAAGGCGAAAAAATGAAGAAGAGGTAATGAGAAGACGAAGTGTGAAGGATAAGTATGAGGGCGAAGAACAGAAAATAATAGGAGAAGAGAAAGAAGAAAGTAAGGGATTGGAGAGAACTAAAATGAGAAGACGGGAAAAGGAGAGGACATTCGGAAGAGCGTGAATTGGGTAGAGTTCCCTACCCCTCGCTGGTACAGAGATAGGTGTTTCTTCTTTCACCTACTGGATAGAGCCACTCTTGCCATGGCAAGTAAGCCAACCAAACAGAGGTGTCAAGAGTACTATTTTGCGTTTACCGTTTTGTCAGATACGGCTTTACGTCGAGCGCCATTGAAACAATGTGTTATATTGGATTCTGTGTTCAAATGGCTCTGAGCACTATGGGACTTTACCGAGCGAGGTGGCGCAGTGGTTGGCACACTGGACTCGCATTCGGAAGGACGTCGGTTCAATCCCGTGTCCGGCCATCCTGATTTAGGTTTTCCGTGATTTCCCTAAACCGCTCCAGGCAAATGCCGGGATGGTTCCTTTGAAAGCGCACGGCCGACTTCCTTCCCATCCTTCCCTAATCCTATGAGACCGATGACCTCGCTGTTTGGTCTCTTCTCCCAAACAACCAACCAACTATGGGACTTAACTTCTGAGGTCATCGGTCCCCTAAAACTTAGAACTACTTAAACGTAACTAACCTAAGGTCATCAGACACACCCATGCCCGAGGCAGGATTCGAACCTGCGACCGTAGCGGTCGCGCGGTTCCAGAGTGTAGCTCCTGGATTCTGTGTTGATGCACGGTTTTGAATTGAATCGTACCAAAAAATATAACTGGAGAAATGTAGTTCACTGTAAAGTCGTGTTGCTTTCAAGAAACGAATAAACATGTTGAGGAGAGATGAGGATTAAAGAGGACAGATGGAGCGTATCCGAAGTTCGCTCTGCACGCCACTGCCTCTGGGTCTCGTGAATAAGTTGGCGCCCCGGATTTCACACTTTTAATTCGTCCAACAGCTCGCATTTGATGTCTGTTTCTCTGGGTGCTTGCAGATTAGTTGGCGCAGCAGCGCAGGTTGACGAGCTGCCGACGCACAGTGCCTGTTTCCGGCCTGTTGGCGGCCGCCCGCCGCCGGGCTGAGTCGCCGGCCGGTGCGCTACTACAGGCCGGCGCTATCTCGCGCCGCATCGCCTTCAATTACCGGCCACCTCGCGACGGCTCGCTCACATTGTTGCCCCGCTGGCTGCCGCCCTCTCGCGATACGACGCTGGAGGCGCGTCATTATTTCTAAACGCGCTGCGTTGCGCCTCGCGGTCGCCACCGTTTGATCTGCGGCGTTAACGATGACGTACAACGGGCTGGGGGCGGAGCAAGCGCCGGGCTGCTGCGAACCGTGGTCAGCGCCTCCTGTGTTACCGGAGACTGGTTCTAAAAGGCACAGCAGCCCAATTGTAACTAGTCCGGTGGCCGTTAAAAATGCAACACCGTGAAGGCAACAAGCGACACACGCACAAAGTGTTACACGCTTATACATAAATATCCAGCGCTCATAGGCCCTGCAAACCACGCGTTGCTTCACAAACTGCCTCCATTCGTACTTACTTTGTTCTCGCTTCCTCCAGAAGTCTTAAACCCCGAGGGCGGCTGCCAGAGCCTTCGCTTTCATCCAGCGCCACCTCGGCCGTCCTATGGGAGGGTCTGGTGTTTGGTTTCCCCACAAGTGCTTTCTTCACCTGTCTTCCCTGTGGTACCATGGCTTTGTTCCATCAAGAGGTATATTTTTTCTTGTTCCTCCTTCTCTGTTCTCCTTTATCTAAGATTGGTTCCCATATTCCTCACTACTCTTCTTTCAAATATTAACAGCATTTTTCCTTTCTCCTTTAGTCGTGAGCCATGTTTCTGAACCACGAATAACTGCTGAGCGTATCACTGTGTTACATATTCTCATTCTAGTGCTCGCCGATACTGTTTATGAGCTGAGTGTCTCCATAAGGGAAATCGTGCATTTCACTCCCACTGCTATTCTTTCATTGATAACCATTTCTATACTGTTGTTGCTGGGCAAACCAAGATCCCAAGTATTTAAAGTGATGACATTTCTTGAACCTGATGCAATCCACTCAAGAAATTCTTGCTGTTCTTGTCTCCATCCTGATTGCATGAACTCCTTTTTGTGTTTGTTCACCTTTAGCCTAAGCTTTACTGCGTAGTTGTCCATTTTCTGCAACATTTCTTTCAACTCATGGTTTGATCCACTTAGCAAAACTTCTTACTTTCTCCAAAATGACACTGCACAGAGCACATGAGACAGCATCCCTTGTCTGAGACCTGTCTCATTCTCGAACGTTTTTAACATGACCCATCGGAAGCTCACTGCTGTCATTGACCCCTGTGTACAAGTTTTCACCATTGTTACTAGCTTCTCTCGGATTCTGAAGTACGCACTGCATTGCATTAGTTATCCCTGTGAACGCTGTCATAACCTCGTTGAAAATCGAGGAACAGATTATAGATATCTTTAACCCATTTCCATTGTTTTTCAAACAGCTGTCTCAGGGCGAGAACGTGATATATCGTCGATCGGTCTCGTCGATAGTCAGCGTGGTATTGCTGTATGTTGCTTTCCATGATTGGTTATGATTTTCTGAGGATAATGATAGACGGTGACCTCTGGTGACATTCAGCAAGCTAATGCCTCTGTAGTTACTCCATTCCATTACGCTTCCCTTCTTGTACATCGGGCGTATTATGGCTAATTTCCATTATTTTGGCAACATCTCATTGTTCCATATTAACAGAATCTCTTCGCTCTGACCTCCGGCCTGAATTGATTCTCCTGTTATTCTATCCTCCCTCGGGTCTAGTTGTTTCTGAGTCTTTTTATAGCATTCTTCGCGTCTTCTTCACTCACTTCCCACTCTTCTTCGTCTTCCTGTGACTCTGGAGTGCTGGGAAGTAATCTCTCCAACTCTCTGCAATTCTTTCATTCTTGTTTATCAAGTTGCCGTCCTTATTTTTAATGAAAACGGATGAGATCTCAAATCCACGTTTCCGATTTTTGATGCCTTGGAAACATTGTCTTGAATTCTTGTTATGGCTGCTTCAACTTGTTCTAATAAAATGTTCAGATATATTCTCTTCTCTGTTCTCAGGATTCACTGCGTCTCCCTTTTGTTATTGAGAGAATGTTACCCTTCCTGCGATATGAAATTGTCAGAATTTGTATGCAACATTCTAAGGTGCGTTGGTGTAACCCCATCTACACTCTGTATATAATAGAACATTACGCACCGGGTTTCTCATTCACAAACTGCATATGAACGTTGGTTGCTTGTCAGGACATCATGTTATGCCTCGTGTAAGGAGGAGGAGCGAGTACCAACAAGTATTAGCCGTAGGATCGAAGCGTACTGAATCTGTGGTTTATCGTTCTGCAATACTACTGCTCACGTTACAAGATCTCGGTGTCTCCACGCAACTAGCGCCCGAGAGGACATACATATCATTCGTTCGGCCACGCTGGATTGTAGAGCCACGTCACATATCCTGTGACGCGAAATGAGTTTATTTGTAGCAAGACACACATGCACACAAACAGTGCGACTGAATCAGGAACAACATTGATTGTCTGCACGGCGACGTTTCGGCTCCATTTGACACAACAGCAGAGAGAGCCACGCAGACAGCAGTGGCCCCAATATTGGACACAGGAGCGGCATCACGTCTTGTAGTCCTACTGTACGTGTGTGTGTGTGTGTGTGTGTGTGTGTGTGTGTGGACTGGACGAAAATTATCCTTACCGGAAAAACATTCATGATCATGGTGCAGGTGTTCCATTGGATACCCAACACTATCACTTACAGTTTGCATAGCCGGTAATGTGGGCAGCAGGCATTATCTTCCTGGCGTGTTAATAACTGTGCCTCTGCTCTAACGCCGGCCGGGGTGGCCGAGCGGTTCTAGGCGCTGCACTCTGGAACCGCGCGACCGCTACGGTCGCAGGTTCGAATCCTGCCTCGGGCATGGATGTGTGTGCTGTCCTTAGGTTAGTTATGTTTAAATATTTCTAAGTCTAGGGGACTGATTACCTCAGATGTTAAGTCCCATAGTGCTTAGAGACATATGAACCATTCGATACAATTTTCCAATACACCATACAGAATTCCAATGAAATTATTTCCTTAAGGCAACCAACACTACAAAATGACACGTTAAGCCACACCATTACTGACAGTAAGATTTACAATTTAACACCTTAGAAACTGAGCCTTTTACGCAAATCATTCAATTATTGTTATCCTTTAGAAATTTCAATTACCTTCATTTTACTTAAACCAGTAATAAGCTGCCACCTTTCACATTTACTCAAGAGGTAGAATTAACATACCGTATCGACTAACAAATCTTTAAACTTACGAGAATATACAAGTGAATAAATATATTTCATTTAGGAATCATAGAATATCAATGGTAACCAAAGGATTTCAGTATTTACTGGTTTTTCTCAATACGATTAGAAATGGAACATTGCTTTCCTTTTAAAAACGGCTGCTATTATCTCGGCCCCTGGACCATCTTGCACCTTGTCCAACAATATGCTCCATCCGTGTCTTCCTCAGTCCACATATATACAAGGCAATGTGAAGTCTTACATCTGAAACAGCTTTGTACCAGAGACCAGAAGTTACAACTATTTTTAGGAGACAAATAGTTTCGATAGTGGCCACTTGACCTGACAGCCCACGCAGACGGCCTTTACCAGCGTGGTTAATAAACAACCAGACACAAACGAGCATTAACTAATTCCGCAATTAGCGACAACTCCCGCTTCATAAATGTCTTTAACACAACACACTGAAACAACCATTAGTCTCTAAGTCAAAGGCTGCAGAACTCACAGAATACAAGGCTTTAACCATAAAGATGAGTAATGTGATACCGACGCACCATAAGCTAATATCTGACCTAGATGAGGAGCCCATAATTTTGACGAATAACAGTGCCTTTTGCAAACTTTTCATTAGCGCAGTGTCTGCACTAACACTTCACGTACGTGGCCACTTGAGACACGTTAAATGCACCGCTGTCTATTTTGAGTCACCGTGCCTCTTACTTCCTCCATAGCTTCCATCACGCAAACACCGGCGCACTCGCTTGGCGACGCGCCTTCCACACAAGGCCAGGCTCCTTCCGTCCGTCCTCCCTCGTCACAACTACCTATATGGCTCCTTTCCAGCCTTCCCACTCCACAGATAAACCCCCTTTCCTCGTCAAAGAAGTTGCGCGGAATTGGGCAGGGTAGTCCGCCCAACACAGATCAGCTAGTGGCAATGTAAAACATCATCCGTCACGGTACATCGGATACAAACTGAACAGAATGGTCAGTACACAGTCTCAGATCAAAACAGCACCACCCTATTCAAAACGAACGGAGCTCCGCCCTCAATCACAACCACTGCTGATTTTTCGACATACACTAAGCAGTACCCGACGGACTACTCGTCAAAGTCTGCCACATACAGACAAGCTGGCAGGCTGGAGAACTCCCGAGTGTATGGGGTACGACAACAATTCCTCGACATTTGCTAACAACAGCTGGGCTATTTGTAGATATTATTTGTTCACAACACTATAAATAGTTCTTTTCTTACATTGTGGCAGAGAGAAGCAAACTGGTAACTCAGGTACTTGCACCAAAAAGTTAGGAAGAGGTTTCTGAGTTATCTTCCCGTCGACGATCCGGTCATTAGTGACGGAACTCTAGCTGAGATAGGACAGGACTGGAGAAGGAAACCGGATACGTCCTTATCAAATGAACAATTGCGGTATCTGCGTTAATCGATTACGGAAGACAGAGGAAACCCCAAATCTGGATGGTCGGGTGGGTGTTTGAAGAGCTCAGTCTTATTGCGCCACTTCACTGGGTGGCTTCTTCCAAGTAAAGTACACACAGCAGTGTTACACCAGACTCATGCAACCCAGTTAAAGTCACTTGCTTGGCTGAACAGATCACCAATAAACAGAAAAGACAGTTGATCAACTCAGTTCCTCCTACCACGTCATTAAAAACGCTACATTTGGGCAAACTGAACAGCGTAACAAAATTACAAGAAAGGAAAATGTCTGTTCGACGATGAGGTCATTGTCCACAGCAGAATTACATATTGCTTGCGAGAATGTAAGGAGTTTGCAGAAAGAGAAAAGTGTTAACGGTGTACATACTGTGTTCCCCTAGCTCGTTCCTTCAAAAGCAGAAGATAAGCTAAGAATTTCTTTGTCTCCAGATAAAGAGCAACCAGAAAAGTGTTCACAAGCCTATATGATGAGCAGGGGATCAGAATCAGAAAGCTCTATCTTTATTGTCATCGTCGTTTTTATCACGTCAGAATTTATCATCGCCACCATCACCGTCGCTATAATTTATCATCCACTGCTGGATATTGGCCTCTTCTAAACTTCTTCACACATCACGACGTCATATTTTCGCATCCAATTTTGTCGTGCCTACTTCTTTATGTCATGGTTCAAATGGCACTGAGCACTATGGGACTCAACTGCTGTGGTCATCAGTCCCCTAGAACTTAGAACTACTTAAACCTAACTAACCTAAGGACATCACACACATCCATGCCCGAGGCAGGATTTGAACCTGCGACCGTAGCAGTCGCACGGCTCCGGACTGCGCGCCTGGAACCGCGAGACCACCGCGGCCGGCTTCTTTATGTCATCAGTCCGTATTCTGTCGGGTCGTCCTCTAGGTCTGTTTTCGTGAGGAATCCAACACAGAATCTGCACGGCAATCTCCCATCATTTAGGCTGCTAGTATGGAAATTGGTACTGTTGCCACTGTGGCTCGCGATCCTTGTGTTAGGTCGCGTCAGATCACAAGGGAATTTGGCATGAGCCAGAGTAGTGTTTTTCGTCTTCTGCATCGCCATAAATATCATCCTTACCATATCACTCTCCACCAAGAATTAACTGGTACAGATTGTATGCGTCGCACTGAATTATGCCCATGGGCTCAACTTCAGATTCAGAGGGATGACACATTTATTAATGTGATTTTATTTACTGACGAGGCTACATTCACGAACCATGGAAATGTTAATTTGCATAACATTCATTATTGAGCAGCCGAAAATCCATGTTGGCTGCAACAAATTACACACCAAAAACCGTGATAAGTGAATTTTGGTGCGGGTTCTGTAGGACAGAATAGTAGGCCCCTATTTCATCGAAGGAGATCTTAATGGTAGGAAGTACAACATATTCCTGCAAGAAACATTAGGTATTTTATTGAAAGAAATACTTTTAGAAACAAGGAAAAGAATGTGGTATCAGTACAATGGGTGTCCGGCACATTTATCGTCGATGACTAGAAACGAGTTGCAGAGACAATTCCCAAATCGTTGGATTGGAGGTGGAGGAGATGTGTCGTGGCCGGCTCGTTCGCCAGACTTAACGCCACTGGATTTTTTCTTGTGGGGATTCGTAAAAGACATTGTTTATAAAGACGTTCCAACTACACCTGACGATACATGAGAGAGAATTGTCATAGCATGTGCTTCGATAATTGCCGATGTGATAAGGAATGCCACTCAATCCATGATAACAAGATTGAGCACTGCATTGATATCAATGCAATGCAATGATACTTCAAACACCTTCTGCAAATGGACTTCCATGCCACCTTTGTGACCTTCGTCGTCCTTCAAAGACCTTACTGTTACACATCATTGGATTCGTTTCGATAGCCGCTGTCAGAAAATAAGTACCAAACTATATCATCCAATTTATAAAAACAAAGTTGACCTTCATTTCTCTGAAGCGACTCCACCTAGCAACAGAAAACCGGTGTCACATTATGGCCTCCGTTGTCCCATGCTACTTTCGGAATTATTCTTGCTGGCAATAGTTAGTGACTCACCCTGTATATTAACTCGACTCTGTAGGTCAGGAAAAAGTCATACACTAATATGAAACATGTAAATGTTACCAGTATTAGCAAATTTCATTGAAAGCATTTCAAATGTGAAGTAGAAATCCATCAGCTCCCCCCCCCCCCCCCCCCTTATTTGACTCTGATTGTCAGTTAAAAATGATGCATTCCTCTTTTCATTAGCCATAATTAACACCGAGAGACATTTATCGTGCTATAAAAATAGCACGCTTCTTTCAATATTTTGGTAGGCAGAGGTGTTACAGATAATAACAGGAAAAGAAATGCTCTTCTCTTTGTGTGGTGTCACTCACTTAAAGTTTGTTTCGGCGTCTTGAATCGTTTATGAAATATTAGGAGTGACAACAGAGACCTGTGTCACTTTATACTTTAGTATCAGTTTAATTGAACCCCAAATACTGCGCTAATATGTTCACATTTGTTTGTAATTCGTTTAATATTTTTATTTTAATTAGTATTGAGTATTATTATCAAATACGTATCTTCCGTTTAATTGTTTAACATTTTGGCTGTATTTTATTTTTCTTCCATCTCTAGCAAATGTCTGCGGTACTTTTCAGCTTTCTATTTTGAATTACGTTGTTACCTAAGTCTTAAATGTGTAGAAAATTGCCACAGACTCATCTAACTGCTGGAACAGTTCGTGTTTGACACACACTGCCGTAAATCTGTCCACATTTTCATTATCAAGAACCAGAGCATGTCACAGTTGAAGACCGCTATTATGAAATGAGTTCGTTGTAATGAACTGTGACAGCGTGGTAGTGTTCTTATTGTGTGCAGTCAATGAATTTCGAAGGACGTGCGGCGCCCGCTGCTCCCTTTAGCAGAATTTACTGAAAGGACGCCGAGTGCATCGAGTAGCGAGTGGCTTGGCCAAGGTGAGCGAGCTCTGCTTAAATGCATATACGTGTAAAATTCCGAACTAGCATTAAACTTGCTGCGGCGCCCTTTGGTTGCAACCGTTTTATGGACCACCATCATTCCGAAATTAACGTTATTACTTTTGAACTACTCGTGCTATGTCGATCAACTGAGAAAGCAACAGAGACTAAAGAACGCAGTAAAATGAGGTACATATGCCCAAAAAATTTAAAATCATACACTAATGGAAAAAAGAGCTCCGCGGAAACAATAAAAGGCAAATTTAATAACACGGCACTTGTTCATTTAAAGAAAAAATGCAACATTTAGCGCTAAGCAAGTCAGAAAACGAAGCGTTAAACACTTCTGTCTTGACTAAAGCTACTGATCGTTGTTGCACAGCGCATTCTCTTCTATTTGAGAACTATCGACAATCTCGATAGAAATCAGACAATCTTAGTGCTGCAGGTTATGGCATAAACGGATCATTCTGAGACGTAACCATTGTTAAAGTGTTAATGACATTTACATACAGGTATATTGCAGTTCTTTTTAGGAGTCCAAAATTAAATAAGGATTTGTTGTGTACACATCGTACAGCACATTTGTCCCTCATACTTGTTAAATAATGAGAAACTTGCAGCAAAGTTTAACTACTTGTGAGGTGCAATATCTTGTTAGTTATTTTATAGTAAACGTAACCGTGTAACTTGACAAAACATTAGTAGTACAATGTCAAAACGTTGTTTCGTTTTTCCTACAGATTTATCTACGTCTACATGATTACACTGCAGTTCCAAATTAAGTACCTGGCAGAAGGTTTATCGAGCCATCTTTAAGCTAATTCTCTACCGTTCCACTCCAGAACACGGGGCGGCAAAAATGAAATTTAAAATTTTTCCATCCGCGCTCTGGTTTCTCTTATTTCTTTATGACGATGATTTCTCCCTGTGTAGGTGGGCGTCGACAAAATATTTTCACACTTTGAGGAGAAAGTTGGTGATTGAACTTTCATGAGAAGTTCCCGTCGCAGCGAAAAACGCCAAAATGACTGTCACCATATCCTCAGCACTTTCTTCCCTATTTCGGGGTAATGCAGGAACGAGCTGTCCTCGTCTGAACTTCTTCGACGTCCTCCGTCAGCTCTATCTGCAGCAGATCCCACACTGCACAGCAGCACCCCGGAAGAGGGCGGACAAGCGAAGTGTAAGCTTAAGTCTCTTTAGTACCCCTGTTTGTTACATTCTCGAAGTGTTCCACCAACAAAT
Source organism: Schistocerca gregaria (assembly GCF_023897955.1). Taxonomy (NCBI): domain Eukaryota; kingdom Metazoa; phylum Arthropoda; class Insecta; order Orthoptera; family Acrididae; genus Schistocerca; species Schistocerca gregaria. Next base: position 670,076,085 of record NC_064924.1, on the reverse strand, counting down.
TGCAATTTTAGTTTGCTTTCCCCACAACATTACCTATGTGAGCATTCCCATTTATTGGTAATTGTAATCCATACATATTTATTTGGATTCACAGCCCTTAGATTTGTATGATTCATAGTGTAACGGAAATTTAACTGATTCCTTTTAGTACTCACGTGGACGACATCACACTTTTCATTATTTGGAGTGACTTGCTACATCTCGCACCTTATAGATATCTTGTCTAATTCATTTTGAAATCATTTTGCTCATCTGATAACTTTTGTTGATTCTAAATGAAAGCATCACCTGCAAACAATCTACGAGGACTGTTCAGATTGTCTCCTGAATCGTTAATGTAAATTAGTTGCAACAGAGGGCGTATGACACATCCTTACTACTTACGTTTTACTCGATGATTTTCCGTCAGTTATTACGAACTGTGACCTTTCAGGTCAAGTTCATATCAGGAAATAACGAGTCCACTGACACAACTGAGACGATTTTGCATTGGTACGCAGTTTAATTAAGTGTCGCTTTTGAGAAATGGTGTCAAAAGGCTCTTGACAATCTCAACATATGGAACCAGTTTGACGTCCATTGTCGATAGCACTCATTAATTTGTGAAAATGAAGAGTGAGTTGTGTTTCACAAGAACGATATTTTCTAAATCCGTGTTGACTGTTTGCCAATAAATCATTTTCTTCGAGATAATTCATAATGTGCGAACACAGTACATGTTCCTAAATCTTCGTTAGCAATGTAGGCCTGCAATTCAGCTAATTACTCCTATTTTCCCATCTTGAGTACGCATGTGACTTGTGCAAGTCTCCAGCCTTTAAGTGCGGATCTTTCTTCGAGAGAGTGGTTGTATATGATTGCTAAGTATGAAGCTACTGTATCAGCATACTCTCAAAAAGGAATGTGACTGGCACACAATCTGTAACGCAAGCCTTGGCTCAATTGTGTGTTTTAAGCTGCTTTACTACACCGAGAATATCCTATCTCTAAGTTACTCATGTTGGCAGTTGTTCTTGATCCGAATCCTGGAGTATTTACTTCGTCTTCTTTTATGAAGGAATTGCGGAAAACCATGTTTAGTAACTCTACTTTCGTGGCACTATCATCAATTAAATCACCATTGTTAAGGCGCAGTGAAGGTATTGATTGCGTCCTGCCAATGGTGTACTTTACATACTACCAGCATCCCATTGCGCTTTCTGCCAGATTCGAGATAGAGTTTCGTTATGGAAACTGTTAAAAGTAACCCGCATTGAAGTTTTTCTGACCTGTTTTGTGTAGTATGGGGGATAGTACCATCTGTTATTAATTTATCTGTTATGTACCTCTTAATTGGCGTCGTTACTATTTCTTTGAATTTAAACCACATCTGCTCTACGCTTACGTAGTCATGTTAGAAGGAGTGGAGACAGTCCCTTAGGAAGGTATCAAGCGAATTTTCATCTGCTTCTTTAAATAGGTGTATTTTGCATTTATTTTTGGTGTGTCTAGATGCGACGGTATTCAGTGTAGCTGCAACCACCTTGTGGCCACTAATCCTCGTATCTGTCGTGATGTTCCTTATTTGATCAGAACTATTTCTTGTTCAAAGGTCAAGTATGTTTTTTGGAACCATTTACACTTCGTGTGGGATCCTGGACTAAATTGTTCAAAATAATTTTCTGAGAAGGCATTCGGTGCGACTTGGGACCATGTTTTATGCCTGCCACCGACTTTAAACACGTAGTTTCACCACCAACTATAACTGTATGAATTTTACCTATCTATACGACACTCAATTCTGTGGTGCTTTCTTTTGCACGAGACAAAAGCGACAACCGTCTTAGTGAATGGAGTAAATGCCATGTCTATCGTAAGTGTAAGAGCTGCTACTCAGCGTGGACATCAAGGAGAAACGAAACAGAGAGTATAATCGAATCTACTGACCAAGGATAAGTGGCGAATTTCACATTACGCTCGACATCCTTTTACGCCACACCAAGTCCACACTGGTCTACTCTTCTGCAGCCTCTTCAAGTTCATATCGTTACCGTAGCGCGCATGGGCCACTGAAAGATCACTTTAGTAAAGTTCCGCGTTCTGGATCTAGATGCACCAATCTGGTCTGACCGACCGCCATGTCATCCTCCGACAACGGTGTCATTGCATGCGGTATGTAAGGCCAAGTGGCCAGCACACCGCTCTCCCAGCCGTTTAACCTTGGAACCGCTACTTCTCGGTCATGTAGCTTCTCATTTGGCCTGACGAGGCTGAAGGCACTTTGTTCTAGTCCTTCTACAAAGGGCAAACCCCTGACAAAACCGGGAATGGAATCCGGGCCCCTTCGTGGCAGTCAGCTGCGCTGAACACTCAGCTACGGAGAGATTTCAGTTTGGTTCCGTGCTATTCGGACTACTGATATTTGCCACCCGAAGTATGGGAATGGATAGCCGATACTACATCACCTCAGCCATATGACAGAGTCTGCCCATCTGTTGGGAACGGAACTCTCAACTGGAGCATCGATAATGAAATTGTTGTCGATGACGATTTAGATTATCCATCACTCTCCTAAATTCATCCTGGTGGATGCTCAGATGCCACATTTCTGTGCCTCACTGTTAATTCGTTCAACCTTCTTCGGCTTAGACAGCTACTTGCAAAAACAATTTTTTTCTCAGCTGTATCACGCGGAAGTTTTCTTCTTATGTAGACCAAAAGGGAACTGGAGGAAATAGCTGCAAATAATTTTGATTGATAATCAGAACAATAAGCCTCGCCATTAGCACTAAACTATTTTAACCACCCTGGCTCCTGATTTGGTAGGTGAGAGAGTGTAATTCAAGATGCCGGTTATCTACGAGAGCAATACTTGTCTATCATTGCTTTCCCCCATTCTCTTTTGCTCTTAATTTTTCTGATGAGTACGCATACCTTTCCCCAGAATTTGAGAGGTGTTACCTGCCTTCAGTGTACTAGAGAAAATATTGTTGTGGCCGTGATCTATGGACGAAGAGGCTTCTCTGTAGATTTAGATAATGAATCACTAGTGCTGATTTCATACGGAGTAGGAGGAAATGAACAGGTTTTGACTTCAGACAGACGATACAGCGAAGCTGCCCAGGAGAACGACAATCACATCATATTTCTACCCTACTTAAATGATGTCTCCAACTTAAATTGTGCCCCATCTCAAATGATTTGTGTATCGATAGGACTGTCCGATCGCCTCAACAAGAGTGGTATCTACTGGACGATGTAACTGTTAAATAATTCTGAAAACTGACGGCATTACTAACTTCGAGCTTCACTTTATTGCTGTTTCATTCACATTTCTTACTCTCCAGGACGCGGGTGGTCGACACAGAAGTGTTGAAAGTAATTCATGCCAGTCCTTTGACTTGTTGCTTCAAATTGTGCTACAGTGTGCACTCAGAGTCTACCCTTTTTTTTGACACTCTTCTTTTGCATGGTTATTGGCACTTCAACAGACATCTTCGATTTCACTCTCTTGGCGTTTCATATCGTTGAGACTGAAAAGGACAGACAACCAAGTTCTCTTCGTGTTTCTAATATTCTCCAACTACTTTACTCATAGGTGTGGGGTCACTAAAAACCACTTTTTCTGGCAAGATTCAATTAGAATCGACAAAGCGGCAGTGAAGTGTTAAGACATGGATATTGCATATGGGAGAGCTAAGATCGTATTCCCAGCTCCTTCCTGTACAGCACTTGAAGTAGAACCCGTAATGAATGCGATGATGGATCCACGGGTGAATGCACCTTGCCCAGCAGCACTACCGTCTCTTTTCAGACGACTTCGGTGTCACAAAGTTATTGTAACCTTACTATTCTAGCAACAAACCGGAGGATTTCTCTAGGCTGTAACTGTAGAACAGTTCTTACGATTGAGGTTTTTACCACTGGAAGCTCGACATGAGCTGTACAGTTTTGTAACTGTATTGGGTTTAAACACATTAGACAGTAAGATCAGATAATAAGACAATTGTAGAAACAGATGAAAGGACATTCTGCCCTGTACTGCTGAGGCAAAGACAGGGCCTAACCTAGATGCAGGACGGCGGTATCAGAGAGCCAGTGGCTCAAACAATGGCTGAGATCCTTACTCTCGTATGGCGAGTGGTATTACACTGACGTGACAATAGTTACGGGATAGAGCTATACAGATGGCGCTAGTATCATGTACACCAGGTATCAAGGGGGCAGTGCGTTGGCGAAACTGTCGTTTGTACTCAGGTGATTCATGTGAAAAGGTTTCCGACGTGGCTGTGTCAGTGTCCGCCGTTCTCCGCTTCCCTTCTGCCCTTCTAGTCCTTTTTTGGGCCGTTGTTTTTGTAGAAATGCAGAATCGTGGAGATGATTCAAGTATTGGCAACCACAAGTGGACACCATTAAAGGCTATACAGAGAAGTCATATAGATTGAAAAACACCCCAGGAATTTCAGCAGAATGGAGGAGGGCGTGAAATTGAATGACATCTGGATTGCGGTGCTTAAGAAGATGTGTGGCACTCTTGCACCATGGTGTGATAGCAAGAGTGGACGATGGCTGCCGACAACGGGCACTTGAGCTCAGGGACTCAAAACATTTAAAGTCACGCCACTTCGCGGAAGCATGCTTTGACGGAATTTTTATTCAGTCAGTAGCAAGCCAGGGTGTGACTCACCTTGTCAGACACTAAACAAAAATTCGATTCCCCTTGAAAATGTCCTCCGCAGATCGGGACGAAACGTTGGATTTCAATATGAAATCCAGCCGACCATGGCGTAATAGCCCGGAACGTTATCTTAATTGTGACATTTTCGGCCGTGAGGGTTCACATTTTGTCCAGAGGGAGTAAGCCTACTAAGCTATGAGTGTAATTAGATGCCAAGTTACTTCCCAAAAGATTAAACCCTTTAATGGGGACTTTTTCTACAGAAGAGTAAAATGGATTTAGACCGGGAATTTCAATTATCTTTTGTATTCTCTCTATAAACCAGGTAACAGAAATCAAAGAAAACTTGACCCGGTGGTGAGAGCTAAGTAATGGGAAATTTTAGGAGAGTATGGCATTCCTTCGCATTCAACACGCTGCGGACGGATCCCAAGTTTAGTGATGTTCCGCGCACCATCCGTTGCGGACTTTTCCCAACTTGTGTTTGCTGCACGCTGTCTGTGGATGCTGTGCTACATTTCAGTTGTCTGTTAAGGTGCTTACACCAGTAGTCAGTGTACGAAACTTGATTGCCTTCATGTAAGTTTTGCTTATTTCCATTTTGATTGTATTCTGATATTTACAATAGTAACTATTTTCGTCTTGAATTTCCTCCTGCTTTTAGAGATAGCCCTATTGACAAAAGGAATCTGAAATGCTTTCAGAGGTTGTTGACGATGATTACTCAGATGTTACTAGTGAGAATGAAGATCCGCATGACTTTGTGAACCAATATTTTTATGGTTCTGAAGGCGGGAGTAAGCCCGTCAAAAGGACTGAAGTGGCAGCGTTTTCAAGTGAGTCTGACAATAACGAGGAAGGTGATTCTATACTTGTGAATGATCCGTTTTGTAATAATGTTAACCCTTTGAGACGGTGCCCGAGTCTCGTTCGCACACACTTACAGTGGCTTTTTTCCGGGGCTGTTGGGCTTTTCTACTGTCCAGAATAACATATTTTGTCGTCAGTGCACTCCGAGCTTGACATTAAATCATAATTTTAAAAAGTTCCCACCGCGGTAACGTATTACAATAAAGTTCCCACTTGTTCTCTGAGCAATTATATCAAGGTTTTTAAAAAAATTATAACGTAACGTCATGCTCAGTGAGAAGGTATGACAAAATATAAGCGACTCTGGACAGTAAAATCACAACAGTTGGCCCATAAGTCCACTGTGACCGTGGCCGCAACGTTGGATTCGACAACAATAATTTTTTTGAAATAGGACGCGGTACTATACCCAGAAACCTTTATTTCAATTGTACTTACACGTGTTAGGTACGATTAAGAACGCTCCTCGACGAGACCAGGAAAGAGACACTACTTCTGTATTACTATGACTGTGCCTTTCGTGCTCTGTGGTTCCGATGTGTGGACTTTAACGAACTCACAACTATAGAGATCTAAAGGGGCAGAAACTAGACTGCTAAGAACAGGAGACAAATTAGAAGGCCAAAAGGTGAACAATGAGGTAAGAGCGGAGCTTCATGTTCTACGAAAAGTAGGAAAGATACAACAGTACAGAAAGGATGATAATTTTACCATGCTTTGGGGCCACATTAATGTAATACTTTTTAAATAATACTTTTGAAACGAACGTTCCGCCATTTGACTATGTAGATTATTTATTCTACTTTTTAATCAGGATTTCGACCTTCGGCCATTTACAAGTACGACAGTGTTGGGCACGATCAGACCTGTACATAAACGGAGGCTTCGTAGCAGTAACCAAGTTTAATATATTTCGACGATTCTTCGTTTATACAAGCCTGATCAAACCCAGCACGGAGGCACTTGAAAAACGCCAAAGGGCGACTCATTGTGGTACAGTAGAATAAACGATCTATAGAGTTAAATGGAGGCGGGACTTTCATTTGAAAATTATAGAAAAGAAACGGCGTGATCACGTACTACATATGGGTCAAATCTGTATACCGAGGAATGCCTATAAGTGCAGATCCAAACGTGGAACAAGTGAACGACGGCCACGAAGAAAATGGGGCTCTAAGGTTTAACTTCCAGAATGAGATTTTCACTATGCAGTGGAGTGTGCGCTGACATGAAACTTCCTGCCAGATAAAAACTGTGTGCCGGACCGAGACTCGAACTCGGGACCTTTGCCTTTCGCTCGCAAGAGCTCTACCCGTCCTCACAGTCTGGAAGGTAGGAGGCGAGGTACTGGCAGAAGTAAAGCTGTGAGGACGGGGCGTGAGTCGTGCTAGATTTTTAGATTAGATTTGTTTTTCGTTCCATAGATCCGTGTTGAGGAGATCCTCGTGGATGTGGAACATGTCACCTTTTTTTAATTTTATTTTTTTATTTTTTTAAGCTAAAATAACAATACTAATAGTATAAATATATAAAATGGTTCAAATGGCTCTGAGCACTATGTGACTGAACTGCTGTGGTCATCAGTCCCCTAGAACTTAGAACTACCTAAACCTAACTAACCTAAGGATATCACACACATCCATGCCCGAGGCAGGATTCAAACCTGCGACCGTAGCAGTCGCATGGTTCCGGACTGCGCGCCTAGAACCGCAAGACCACCGCGGCCGCCTATAAATATATACAACACATCATTTGTTTCTATTAAAAAATTCGTCAATGGAGTAGAAGGAGTTGGCCACTAGTAACTCTTTCAGGCGCCTTTTAAACTGATCTTTATTTGTAACTAAATTTTTTATGTTTGCTGGCAAATTATTGAAGATAAGTGTTCCTGAGTAGTGGACCCATTTTTGAACTGAAGTAAGTGCTTTTAAGTCCTTGTGCAGATAATTTTTGTTCCTGGTATTGTATGTATGAACTGAGCTATTTGTTGGAAAAAGAGATATATTATTTAGGACAAATTTCATTAAGGAGTAAATATACTGAGAGGCAGTAGTTAGTATACCCAGTTCTTTGAAGAGGTTTCTACAAGACGTCCGTAAGTTTACTCCACGAATAATACGTAATACACGCTTTTGGACTCTGAAAACTTTTGTTTGACTTGAAGAGTTACCCCAAAATATTATACCATATGATATTATGGAACGAAAGTAGGCAAAGTATGCAAGCTTTATCACTTTTATGTCGCCTATGTCTGCTAACACTCGAATTGCAAATACAGATTTGTTAAGGCGTTTCTGCAGTTCTGTGGTGTGCTCCTCCCAACTTAATTTATTATCAAGTTGTAATCCCAGGAATTTAAGAGTGTCAACCTCATCTATCTGCTCTTCTTCGTACTTTATGCATACGCCGGGTGGAAACCTCTTACAGGTTCTGAATTTCATACTGTGAGTCTTTTCGAAGCTTAATGTCAGTGAGTTGGCTTTAAACCATTTATTAATATCCATGAAAATATCATTAGCAGATCTTTCTAGAACTACACTCGACATACTATTTATTGGAATACTTGTGTCATCTGCAAACAAAACGAACTCTGCTTCTGGCAGTGTAACTGATGAGAGATCATTATGTACACAAGAAAAAGCAATGGCCCTAAGATGGATCCTTGTGGGACACCACATGTAATTTCTTCCCATTCTGATGACGACTGATGACTTAATTCACTAGTCCCTTGCACTGACACCCTTTGTTTCCTGTTAGCGACGTATGACTTGAACATTTTTGCAGCACTGTCCGTGACACCATAGAATTCTAATTTATTTAAAAGGATGTTGTGGTTTACACAATCGAATGCCTTTGACAAATCACAGAAAATACCTGCTGCTTGTAACTTGTTATTTAATGAATTAAGTACAGTTTCACTGTAGGTGTAAATAGCCTTTTCGATATCAGAACCCTTCAGAAATCCAAACTGTGTTCTTGATAATATGTTATTTGTGGTCAGATGGTTGAGAAGCTGCCTGTAGACTACTTTTTCTAAATCTTTTGAGAATGCTGGCAAAAGTGAAATCGGTCTGTAGTTTCTTGAATAGAGGCTCGGGTAGCTCGGGTAGCTCAGTTGGTAGAGCACTTGCCCGCGAAAGGCAAAGGTGTCGAGTTCGAGTCTCGGTCCGGCACACAGTTTTAATCTGGCAGGAAGTTTCAAGTTTTAAGTTGCTTGGTTTCGGATCAGGCAAGCATTTCTAACACGAAAATGCACACGATGATGATGGTAATCATGAAGCGGATTTCTGGGGAGTCGTCGAGCGTGTTGCCCTGCTCTGGTCTTCACGGAAACGCTGAATCTGTTGCCGACGTGGGTCAGTCGCGAGCAGTCGACCAGCCCCTTCCCCAGAGGAGAGGGCACGGCTGGGTCTGCAGCGCGGGGCGCTCGCGGGAGTCCGGCGCACGCGACCGCACGCAGCAGCCGGAGGCGCGCACACGTGTCGCGAGCGTCGCTGCACTTGGCGTCTAAGCGCGTAATACGGGAAAAGTTCAAGGCCTCTGCGGCAGCGGCCGATCACCGCGCCACTTTATGGTCCGGTCCTCAAAACCGGAGGGAGCGGCGGAGGGGGCGCGGTGAGGAGGGGGGCAGCTCGTACCAAGCAAACGCATTAGAGATACATACACCGTAAATATCTCGTGCAGTTCACCTTGAGGGTCCACATACATACAAGAACCAGTTACAACTACACACTCAAATGATTATTGTAATTTGTTTTTGTCGCAGTGTCCGGTGCTTTGGAATTGGAGGGGCGGGCGGGCCAGTGTAATGGCTGGAGGGGGGGGGGAGGGGGGAGGAGGCCCGTGAGGGGAAGGTGCGGACTCGTCGCCGGCAGGAGGAGTAATCACCGAGGAGCGTCTGCCGCGGTCCGCAGGACCCGCCGGGATCAGAAGTGGACGGCTGCGTCATCGCCAGGAAGTCCGGCAGCAGCCAACTGTTGCCAGCACCTCACAAGCAAGCTGCGACTTTCATCTTCTTGTGATGGAAGATGGACGTCCAGATCTAGTTTACGTACCGAAATCATCACTTCAGAGGTGTTTTTGTTTCACTTTCACTAACTGGTGGCCATTACAAATGCAACACCGGTAGGAATACGCAATAAGAAAACTTCACATATTGCGTATACGCAGTATAGTAGGAAGAATGAATTATACACGGTGTTACAAAAAGGTACGGCCAAACTTTCAGGAGGAATTCACACGCAAAGAAAGAAAATATGTTATGTGGACATGTGTCCGGTAACGCTTACTTTTCATGTTAGAGCTCATTTTATTACTTCTCTTCAAATCACATGAATCATGGAATGGAAACACACAGCAACAGAACGTACCAGCGTGACTTCAAACACTTTGTTACAGGAAATGTTCAAAATATCCTCTGTTAGCGAGGATACATGCATCCATCCTCCATCGCATGGAATCCCTCATGCGCTGATGCAGGCCTTGAGAATGGCGTGTTGTATCACAGCCGTCCACAATACGAGCACGAAGAGTCTCTACATTTGGTACCGGGGTTGCGTAGACAAGAGCTTTAAAATGCCCCCATAAATGAAAGTCAAGAGAGTTGAGGTCAGGAGAGCGTGGAGGCCATGGAATTGGTCCGCCTCTACCAATCCATCGCTCACCGAATCTGTTCTTGAGAAGCGTACGAACACTTCGACTGAAATGTGCAGAAACTCCATCGTGCATCAACCACATGTTGTGTCGTACTTGTGAAGGCCCATGTACTAGCTGCACAGGTAGAGTATCCCGTATGAAACCATGATAACGTGCTCTATTGAACGTAGGTGGTAGAACATGGGACCCAATCGAGACATCACCAACAATGCCTGCCCAAACGTTCACAGAAAATCTGTGTTGATGATGTGATTGCACAATGGCCTGCTGATTCTCGTCAGCCCACACACGTTGATTGTGAAAATTTACAATTTGATCACGTTGGAATGAAGCCTCATCCGTAAAGGGAACATTTGCACTGAAATGAGGATTGACACATTGTTGGATGAACCATTCGCAGAAATGTACCCTACGAGGCCAATTAGCTGCTGATAGTGCCTGCACACGCTGTACATGGAACGTAAACAACTGGTTCTCCCGTAGCACTCTCCATACAGTGACGTGGTCAACGTTACCTTGTGCAGCAGCAACATCTCTGACGCTGACATTAGGGTTATCGTCTACTGCACGAAGAATTTCCTCGTCCATTGCAGGTGTTCTCGCCGTTCTAGGTCTTTCCCAGTCGCGAGTCATAGGCCGGAATGTTCTGTGCTCCGTAAGACGCCGATCAATTGCTTCGAACGTCTTCCTGACGGGACACCTTCGTTCTGGAAATCTGTCTCGATACAAACGTACCCCGCCACGGCTATTGCCCCGTGCTAATCCGTACATCAAATGGTCATCTGCCAACTCCGCATTTGTAAACATTGCACTGACTGCAAAACCACGTTCGTGATGAACACTAACCTGTTGATGCTACGTACTGATGTGCTCGATGCTAGTACTGTAGAGATGTCAACACAAGCACCAAAGTCAACATTACCTTCCTTCAATTGGGCCAACTGGCGGTGATCGAGGAAGTACCGTACATACTGACGAAACTAAAATGAGCTCTAACATTGAAATTAAGCGTTTCCGGACACATGTCCACATAACATCTTTTCTTTATTTGTGTGTGAGGAATGTTTCTTGAAAATTTGGCCGTACCTTTTTGTAATACCCTGTATACACAAAAAAGCGACGCTTCACGAACGAATTATGCGAATGGTACGGAAATCGGTATCTGTGATGTACTCGTAGACACAAACAAGAGGTTACTACTATAAAAAATTGATAATTTATTCGAGAGAAAGAGTTTCACAATTTCAGTAAGTCATCAACTCACAGGTCGACTTCTGGTCCTAATGTAAGCAGTTGTTCGGCTTGGTATTGATTGATGGAGTTCTTGGATATATTCCTAAGGGATATCGTGCCAAATTCTGTCCAACTGGCGCGATAGGTAATCAAAACCCCGAGTAGGTTGGAGGACTTCGCCCGTAATAGTCCAAATGTTCTGAACTGGGAGAGATCCGGTTACCTTTCTGGCCAAGTTAGGGATTCACAAGCAGTAGAAACTCTCGCTTTCTGGGGACGGGCATTATCCTGCAGAAATGTAAGATCAGTAAGGTCTGTCATGAGGGGAAACGAAACGCGGCGTAGAACATCGTCGACTTACCGCTGTACTGTGAGGGTGCTGTCGATGACAACAAAAGGTGTCCTGCTATGAAATGCCACCTCAGATCATCACTCTTGGTTGTCGAGACGTACGGCGGGCTGCAGTCGCGTTGTTACCCCACCACTGCACTGGGCGCCCCCAGACACGTCTTCGCTGCTCATCGGGGCTCAGTTAGAAGCAGGATTCTTCATTGAAGAAATGTCTACTCGAGTCACTGAGAGTCGAGGCCGAACAAGTGTCTGGAGATACCTTGGACAGCGCAGGAATACCAACCTGATTGTCGCTCGCCATATCGCTCAACAACCGGGAGTTGTGGTCTGGGGAGTGGGTGCCATTTGTTTTCATAGCAGGAATCCTTTGGTTGTCATCTGCGGCAGTCTTACAGCACAGCTATACGTCGACTATATTCTATGCCCCGTTTTGTTCTCCTTCGTGGCAAACCAAAAATGTTCAAATGTGTGTGAAATCTTATGGGACTTAACTGCTAAGGTCATCAGTCCCTAAGCTTACACACTACTTAACCTAAATTATCCTAAGGACAAACACACACCGCCATGCCCGAGGGTGGACTCGAACCTCCGCCGGGACCAGCGGCACAGTCCATGACTGCAGCGCCCAAGACCGCTCGGCTAATCCCGCGCGGCATGGCAAACCATCTGAACTTACATTTGAACAAGACACTGCCCGCCCACACTCAGCGAGAGTTTCTTCTGTTTCTCTTTGTGCTTGCCTAACCGTGCCTTGGCCAACAATTATGGGCAGGGTCCTCCAAGCAGCTAGGGTTTTTAAGGGTCTAATGCGCCAATTGGACAGAATCTGGCACGATATTTCTTAGGAGGACATCCAATAACACTGTCAATCAATGCCTAGCGGCTTAACTGCTTCTGTAATGGTCAGACGTAGACGAGCAAGTTACTGACTTGCTCAATTTGGGATCTTTTTTTTTTTTTAAAGCTATGTGATGCGTAGTTTAATACGCAGACTTGCCACGTTTGGCCGCAACAATGACTCTAGCAGGTTGGACATCAAATTGAAATTTCTTTGGATGACAGAAGCGGGTACGCCATTCCATGAAGCTTTAATTCTATAAGAGAATTCATCATCCATAATGGCGCTGTGCACAGAGACAGTCGAACACACTGTTTGGCAGCACAGGCAACGTACACTCTTTTGTTACTTGTTGAATGACAATGTTGCGGAGACATCAAAGGAAGGGCACAGTCACCGACCTAAATACAGCAGAAAAGTGACGCCTGATGTCCAAATTATTGGTTATGGGAATCAGATGTGCTCTTGGTGTGTATCCATGAGATCTCATATCATCGAACCAGGAGCTAAGAGCGTATGACTACGAAGAGCGCAATCTGCCAACATTCGCTCTCTTCGGAACTACCAAAACCGGTAGTGGGTTGAAAAAATGACGTTAGGGCACGTCTGTGTCCAGTGTTTGGGGCTCCAATGCTTCTACCCCACGAGAAGTCGCTAGCCTGTGGTGCCTCAAACACTTTTGCACTGTTAGTTTGAATACTGCTACGAACAGGCCCGTCTGCTGATTAAAGGCATGTGACGAGGCTGTACAGTGCTTCACAGCTTATCAAACAATGTCTGTGTCGTCTCAGGCGCTAGTCGTGTGGAGACGTTAAGAACCTACATGACACATGCAACGCTTCAGCAGCCGTGAATTCTTCAGACAATAAGAAATTCAGCATTCACTTGCAAGGTTTCTTTTCTTTAGTTTACCTAGATTTCGATGCCAATAATGGTATCTTCTTCAGAACAAAAATTAAATTATTTTGCGAGCCAAACGTTGGCCATGTCACAGAATAAAACTAATAGAGAATAAAGACGCATAATCATACGATTATGTCTGTCAATACTAAAAATAATAAGAAGAATATACCATTATTGGCATCGAAAACTAGGTAAACAAAAAAAAAATTACCTTGCAACTGAAGGCTGGATTTCTTACTGTCTGAAATGTGACTCTTCTGAACTCATCCATTCGTATGGCTTCCGTTTGGATCCGGACCAATGAGAACACGAATACCGTGGAACTGTAATCCGTAGTCTTGATAGGCCACGATTCTGCCGCTGTTGAAGTTCTGGTAAATTTTTTTTCGTCTTATATGAGGCATAACATGATGTTCTCAGAAATAACCAACATACGGTTATGATTTACGAACTAGAAATCCGCTGCTTAATCGTTCCTTGCATTCACGATGTAGGTGGTCTTACCAATCCCTGCTTTATGTGGCTGCGCAGAAAAGTCTATCATTTGCGTATCCGAGCATATAGCACAATGCCCATGTGACGTCTGTTGCACGTCACCTTCGTGGTGTTGCTATTTCAAATGGCAGCAGCGTACTATGATCGTGACACTCGGAAGGCAGAGTTCTCCTAACGCACAACTGTAGTATTTTACTCTTCCACAAATACATTAGAAATACAATTGTGAGCGAAACCTAAGGACCAAATTAACTTTCGTCTTATGAATCATTGCCACGTAAAAAAAAAAGATGAAACTTGGACCATACATAGGAATAACTGCTACAAAATACTACAGAAGGTAACTAAAAGAAACACGGAGTGAGACGAACAGAAATGACACTTTTATTTAAAGACAGTAATCAGAGTGAAGTCACCGTGATTCAAGATGGTTCCCTGAACATTAAAAACGGCACGACGTGATCAATAACAGTGTGTGGGATCACCACGGACAACTAGGCACGATCTGCAACGTGTTCTCATGCTGGCCACGATAATGGTAAGGAGTTCTCGTGGTCGGGCGTTCCATTCCCCCACCATGGAGGTTGTTGACAAGTGCTGGATGGTCGTTGGTGCACGTGGACGTCTCCACAACGCATGCCGTACGTGGTCGGCGATATTTAAGTCGGGGGAATGGGCGGGCCAGTCCAGTCAGCGAATACCTTCCAGTTCTCAGAGCTGATCCAAGTGTGCGCGCGTGCTCATCCGTTAAAAAGAAGGCAGGGCCAAATGCACGCATGAAAAGACGAACGTGGGGTAAGTGTTACAATAAGGTTGACCACCGACTCTACCTTTTTCAAAGATTTGTTCATTCTCGAACATGATCTTTTCGGTGGTCCAGGTGTCATGGTGTGGGGAGGCGTAATGTTGCATGATCATTCTGAGCTCCACTTGTGTGGACAGGCACAATGTTGCAAGTGCTTGTGAGCTCCTAACCCTTCAGCACTGTAGACTCTTGGAACGAGGGGATATTCGGAGACTGGACTGGCCTGCGCGCTCCCCAGGCTTAAACCCCGTGGAGCACTGCGGGATGTGTCGGAGACATGTACTGCATGCAGCATCGCAACGTGACTAACGACCATCCAGTAGCTGTTAGCCGTGCTGGTGGATGAATGGAAAGCCCTACGACAAGAACTACCTTGAACCCAGCGTGGGAGCACGTTGCAGAGCACGCATAGCAGTTTGTGGTGATCTCAGGACCTATTTAGAACCATGTCCCGCCTTTTGCAACGTCCAGGGGCTACCATGAATCGTGGAGACCTCAGTGTAATCGGTGTCTTTGAATAAAGGTCTCATTTCTGTTCGCCTCACTGCGTATTTCTGTCAGTTACCTTCTGTATCATACCGTCGCAGTTCTTTGTATCATATAGGCCAAGTTTCACCAAGTCACTTTACTTCATAGTGAGACATTATGCGAAAGTTACTTTCGTCCTTAATTTTTGCATCCCATACATTCGGAGCTGAGGTTATTAAAAGGTATTTAAAGAGGGAAAAGAGCTGTGGTTGGAAATGAAGGAGAAGCGAGGTTCGAAAAAACCCATGCCCAGCTTCTGCAGTCGGGATTTCCACGACTGCTTCCATCACTCAAAGGTATAAAGCTGAGATAGTTCTTTCACTTGAGCCATCGTCAGTTCTTTGTCCACCCAGAGCTAGTGCCATCTAATGAATTATCCCCAAGTCGATGGCTATTCAACGGGGGCAAGGCGACAGACCGCGCGGCTACACCACGAGACAGAAAGATTAGAGGTTCACTTCTCGTCGACAACGCTGTCATAGGCTTTATCTTTCCCTATCACACGTTGTAAGTCTCTGCAGAATGAAATGTTCGTATATGATGAAATTTACAGTTAAATAACTACAGATATTTTAGATTAAATTTCGAATAGAGCTTGCATTATGAAATATACGAGAAGACGTCAAAACAAAAGTTACACATTACTATGGCTGACCATGTAACTTTTATTGACTGCTGCACTAAAATTCAAAGTGATACATATACATGACACTATTTTTCAACATAGTCGTCAATTCACTGTATACAATGGGCGGAGCGTTCTGCCAATCGTTCAGTACCTCGACGGCAGAAAAATTCACTCGTTGGTCAAAGAGCCGTTCGAGAACTGCTATTTGAACGTCCTCGTCATTGGAAACTTTGTTTCCTCACCATTTCTTCCTTCAACTTGCCGAAAAACGTGGAAGGCGCAAGGTGCAAGATGTGGACGTCGCGTCAAGCGTCACCCACGTCCGTGCGGACTTGATCAAATTTCTGTTACCATTTCACTACGGCTGAGGCGACATTGCATTTGGTCCATATAACGCTAGAGCTTAGCGGTGATTCCGTGTGCAGTTTAGACGTTTTTCCCATAAAAATCGTACTGCAGGCGTACTTTAAACTGTGGCGTACATTTTCACTTGCCGCGACAATTCTCACTGCGATGCACCTGTCATCCATACCTTATCGGAACTGTGTGTGCAGAAATTCCGGAACATTTACTCTCTTCTGACAATGCGCTACTTGTGTTGTGCATTGGGCTTAGCATAGGACGACATACGTAACTTACTTTCTGAAGACCCTATGTAAACTACGTGATCAAAAGTATCCGGAAACCCCCCAAAACATGTGTGTTTGATATTTGGTGCATTCTGCCGCCACCCACTGCCAGGTACTCCATAACATCGACCTCAGAAGTCATTGGTCATAGTGAGATAGCACAATGGGGCGCTCCGCGGAACTGACTTCGAACGTGGTCAGGTAATTGGGTGTCACTTCTGTCATACGTCTGCACGCGAGATTTCGACACTCCTGAACATCCCTAGGTCCACTGTTTCAGACGTGATAATGAAGTGGAAACGTGAAGGGACACGCACAGCACAAAAGCGTACAGGCTGACCTCGTCTGTTGACTGACAGAGACCGCCGACCGTTGAAGAAGTTAGTAATGTGTAACAGGCAGACATCTATCCAGACAATCACACAGGAATTCCAAACTGCATAAGGATCCACTGCAGGTATTATGACAGCTAGGCGGGAGGTGAGAAAACTTGGATTTCATGGTCGAGTGGCTGCTCATAAGCCACAAATCACTCCGGTAAATGCAAAACGACGCCTCGCTTGGTATAAGGAGCGTAAACATTAGACGATTGAACAGTGGAAAAACGTTGTGTGACGTGGCGAATCACCGTACAGAATGTGAGGATCCGATGGCAAGGTGTGGGTATGGCGAACGCCCGGTGAACGTCATCTGCCAGCGTGTTTAGTGCGAACAGTAACATCCGGAGGCGGTGGTGTTATGGTGTGGTCGTGTTTTTCATGGAGGTGGCTTGCCCCTCTTGTTTTGTTTTGCATGGCACTATCACAGCACAATACTACACTGATGTTTTAAGCATCTACTTGCTTCCCACTGTTGAAGAGCAATTCAGAGATGGCGACTGCTTCTTTCAACACGATCGAGCACCTGTTCATAATGCACGGCCTGTGGCGGAGTGGTTACACGACAATAACATTCATGTAATGGAAAGGCCTGCACAGAGTCCTGACGTGAATACTATAAAACACCTCTGGGATGACTTGGAACTTCGTGCCAGGCCTCACCGATCGACTTCGATGCCTCTCCTCAGTGCCGCACTACGTAAAGAATGGGCTGCCGTTCCCCAAGAAACCTCCCAGCACATGACTGAATGTATCCCTGCGAGAGTGGAAGCTGTCATCACGGCTAAGGGTGGGCCAACACCATATTGAACTCCAGCAATACCGATGGAGGGCGCCACGAACTTGTAAATCATTTTCAGCCAGGTGTTCGGATAGTTTTGATCACGTAGTGTATGAAGATATCTTTGGAGACTGTAGACTCCACTCATACTGCGAGTACCTCTTCTTTACGTTTTTATGCTCAAAAGTGGCTTCGCAGTTTTCTTCCATTCCCTCTATCTTACAAGCGGAACTGTACAATAATGTCTACGTCATTGCAAATTGCTTAGCTACTAACTGCAGTCCCTTTAAGCGATTCAAAAGAAGTGGGTGAGTATACAATTTTGTTGCGTAGAATTAGCGACAGCGTCAGCACACTTACAAAAGGAAATATGTTTAGTGAGTATTGAGGCTTTAAAGGTCAGCATAACACATGAGTCGTAACTAAAATGAAACTGACTGATTTTTCACACGTGTCACCCTCACTTTGTGCTGTAATGCAGCCGATCACTTGAACATCGCTCCTGCAACTCTCTCCCGGCAGTGTCCTCTTAGCGACACTCCTTTCTCTCACTATCAAAAAGTAAACAGGGTTGTTCTACGCATCCCGCAGTCCTCATAAACCACGAGCGAGGTTTTCATATTCTCTCGCTCGCTACTCGCTAACTATTAGTCCCACCAAAAAAAAAGAAAAGGGCCTAGGGCCTTTTAGTAGGAAATTTGACGTAGTTAAACTTTGCACTGGGATACATTTACGTTAGAGGCCTTAGACGGCGAGTTATTCAAGAAATCTGGAGCTCTAGTGTGTTGCTCATGGCACTCTGTCCTACTACTGTACTAAAATTTGCGACTTCACGAATTATTTTCCATATTCGACATTTTTGGTCTTCATTCAATGACCTTACTACGCCACCGATTTCGTCGTGCAGTTACAAACTGTAAAATTGACATTTGTGTAAATTTTACCCAATAATTTTGTGAATTTTAATAGGATAAAATAAGCCATTAGATCGTTGTATTCGTGAGGCCTTCTGACTGCGAAACTATTGAGCTTGTAAGAGTTAAGTTTAGATCGAATTTTCAACGTAATTAATATTAGCATAACGTTTGCAAAAGTCGTTTTTATTCCTCTTTCGTCCCATACACGTTTAAATTAATAATGTTAACGAAATAGCTGACGACGCTGGTGGCGTTATAGCTCAATCAGCAGAGATCAAAAAACGTTAAATATTGGGAACAGTTTGTGTAGTCGGAACTTTTTGCACGGTGGTAGGAGGGAGTGCCATACTAGATGGTTCAAATGGCTCTGAGCACTATGGGACTTAACAGCTATGGTCGTCAGTCCCCTAGAACTTAGAACTACTTAAACCTAACTAACCTAAGGACATCACACAACACTCAGCCATCACGAGGCAGACAAAATCCCTGACCCCGCCAGGAATCGAACCCGGGAACCCGGGCGCGGGAAGCGAGAACGCTACCGCACGACCACGAGATGCGGGCAGTGCCATACTAGAAATCCTGACGGCTGAGGAATGAGTGTGTGGGTGCAGTTGCATTTGAAGGGTACTTATGTATGTTTCTCTTGAATGACTCGAAAACCACGATCTCTAACGGAAACATATCCCAGTACAAAATTTAACTACATTAAATTTCATATAAAAAGGTCCTGTTCATAGTTTCCGCATAGCAAGTGGGAATATATGGAAATTTCGTGGGACGTTTTTGGAGGCCACATATAATACTACAGGGTGCATAAAACACCATCGTTGGGTACAGCTGAATCACTCTATGACAAAGTGAGGTCGCTCATTAGTAAGCTATCGGACTCTCATTTGGGAGGCGGCGGTCAAACTTCTCGTTTTGGAAAGCAGGTATATTACTCTCGCGAATTCACTAACTCGTTTAATGCAAATGCTGGATTGGTTCCACTGAAAGCGAATATGCCAGTATCCTACTTTATCGTTCCCAAGTGGGAGTGTTTGCTCTAACGTCCCTGCAGCCGACGGGACTTTAAATCCAAATCTTCCTTCTTTTCTTCATTCCTTCCGAAAAACAATGAACCTAAGCGTCGACCTCTTGTTTCACTTGTGATGAAGCCGATAGCATTTCTGGGTATTTCCGCGCAGTTCACACAACAGCAAAAGAACTATACGAAGCTGTTCTATTGACTTTCGTTTCCAATGCGGTTAGCGTCATCTGCTATATAGTTTGTTTGTAGTTACGTTAGCGTGTCAGTTGACTGTCGTTCTGAGGTTCATAGACATGACAGACTAAAAGTGAAGTAATGTAGATGGTTGCAATCGTGGTGGAAATGTTTCGTATACCAACTGTAGTCCGTAGAAAGTCTGTGGAACCAAACGATATCGCCTGAAGGCTTACCGCACCTATTGAAACCTCGCTGCGATTTATTCATCGACTGACAACAGTTGCGGAAGCGAAGGTCGATCAAGACCATTAGTCGACCATAATATTATTCCACCTGCGAGTGGGATGCTTCGGTCGTCTTTTCGTGAGTCAGCACGTAATCGGGGTTGGAAGTATACGTTCCACTGACCTGAAAGCATTGACAGTGTGATGTGTTTTCCTTGGTCACCACTGTACTTGTTTACTGTAACGCCGCTGCACGTTTCTGATAAAGCCAAGTGCAATAACATCGTGGCTGAGTATTAGGTGTAAACGAAGTCAATTTTATTGTGGTGCAGCACCCTCTGTTGGTATAGACGAGCAGACAGCGCTCTTGAAAGCAGTTATTCCACACAAAACAGTGTGGCGAAGTTTGACACATAGCCTCCGAACACGATCAAAGAACACCTATAGCAGCCAAGCATTAACTGTATTGCCAAATACACACGCGTGCAACGCTACCAGGTTTCAGTATAAATTAGGGGTATTTAGGATGACATTCTAAATCTGGTGGCTTTTAGCGATGGAGCGATGGTGCACACGAATCGACTCGTCAGTCAACCAAGCATCGTCTTGTACAGCGCGGAAGAATTGAAAGTGTTCCCAGACTTTAGGTATTCTTCCACTATTTACAACGGTCTGCCAACGCTGCGGTAACTTTTCGATGCCGCGACTGTAGAAACGACTAGGTTTTCAGGTGAAAAACCCGTCGAGCCATGTCCGGAGCGCATTTTCATCCGCAAACGAAGTTCCTTGAAGGTTGTTCGATGAAGAGCGGGAAATGTGAAAATCTGAAGACGCAAGATCAGGTGAATAAGCTGCGTGCGGAATGACTTTGTAACGCCGAAAATGCATATCCTCCTATTTCCATCTATTGTACTATAATTTTTTTCCTTATTTTGTTACCTGAAGATATGACGTTTCGGTGTCTTTATATATTGTAACTGTTCTACAATTTGTATATTTATATATAAGCATTTATGTCGATGTATAATTGGTTTGTTTTGTAAATATTATTTGTATTTTTACGCTGGATCTTGCCTAGAGAAAACTATGCTATCGAACGCTTACATCGATAGGTCGTGTGGAGAACCAAAGTTTTCAGGATCTTGGGTAGTGTTAACTGTGCCGCGTGGAGCGTCGGCGTAGCAGAGTGTGACTGGAGTAGGGCGGTGGAACAGGTGTGTTGAGTGACGCTCCCGCGAGTTGCCGCGCTTTCGGAGTTTGGCAGCATGTAATTGCGCTCGATTTGCTATGATAGTTTCTGGCTCGGTGTCGCGGACGGAAAACATTAGCTGGCACACAACAAGAGCCCGTTTCGCCAGGAGACCGTGTCGAGAAGAAGGTGCGCCAACATCCAGCTTCTGCAACGGCGACGGCCGACAATGAGTGACTGTCGCCACCTCCTCGATCGATGACTTCAAACCTTCGATCAACCAACAAGGAAGACTGAAAGCACGTAAAGTTTTAGAACTGTATGGCGGACTTCAGCTTTTCAAATTGTTCGATTTGTATCACTAAAATACAGCAACTTAGCATGAACCTTTGTTGCTCATTGTCCCAATTGCATTACCAAGCAGGGTCCCTTCCTTTTCCGAAATGAACCCGAGTGTCGTTGAAATTCAAACGCCAGCATTAAAGTACTATAATTCCATTTCACTGCTTTAATTTCAAAGCTGGCTACAATAAACAAACAGAAATATATTTAGTTTACACAAGCAGAAATTAAGAGTGCGAGTTTTGTTACCATATTTTAGCTTACCTGTGACTGCATCTCAGATTGGTACATACTAAATTTTACTATTGTTAATTGTTCAGAATCATTTAATTCAAGTTCAAATTTAAGTCTCTCATTTCTAAATTGCGTAGATTCAAGTTGCTTTTGAGATGATTGTTCAGGTAGCCCAAGACTAACCTTATTTTATTTTATTTCGTAGTGTTTCAGAAACAAAGTTCACTATTAATTCAGTCACTAAATTAACTTTCAGTTTTCCGGTTTTATTTATTCTTTTGCTAAATTATGTAAGAGTGTAGTGAAATTGATTACTTCTGACAAACATTCAGTTTTCACACAACACGTGTCAACCTTCAGTTGCCGCGCTTTTAGTGCTAATTATATGTGCATTAACCTTTCTTTCTCAGTTATTATAGTAGTTGTCCATAGGACTAGCGACCGTAATTTTCCTCAAGTCTCAAATATCTAATTAACGCCAGTTAATTGTTAACGTAACGACTGCACATTTACTTTCTTTATTAACTTTACCCTTTTTCAAAATTAATTTCCACCAATTTCATGTGCATTTTTCATTTCATTTAGATGTAACCCTTCCTCCCTCTTTACCGACAGATTAACTTCGGTGACGATTGATTTTCCCAAATTTCCATTAGGTACACGCGGTTTATTTTTTGACTGTCATTAAGGGCGATAAGTGAGGGGGAGGTTACAACTTTCCAACCGATCTTCCTGTATAGTGTTTTTTGTCAGTCTAGCAGAATTCGGGAGGCCGTTATAGTGGAACAGCATCACTTCACACTGTCATCCTGGTCGTTGGGTCAGCAAGACGTCTCACTTGTTGAAAAGAAAATGTCAGCAATGATGATTATACCTCGGGGAAGCAATTCGCAGCACGACACACGGTCATTCTTCCACCAGATGCATAACATTATCTTTCGTGCAGGTATTTGTACGGAGAGCTGCTGCTTCGTTTAGGCTCAACCATTCCTCTTTTTTCCTTTTTTTTTTTTTTTTAGTACAATGTAAGTCATTCCCCGACGTCTTAACAGATGTCCTATCATCCTATCCCTTCTCCTTATCAGTGTTTTCCATTCATTCCTTTCCAATTCTGCACAAAACCTCCTCATTCCTTACCATATCAGTCCACCTAATTTTCAGAATTCGTCTATAGCACCACATCTCAAATGCTTCGATTCTAGGCGCTGCAGTCTGGAGCTGGGCGACCGCTACGGTCGCAGGTTCGAATCCTGCCTCGGGCATGGATGTGTGTGATGTCTTTAGGTTAGTTACGTTTAATTAGTTCTAAGTTCTAGGGGACTGATGACCTCAGAAGTTAAGTCGCGTAGTGTTCAGAGCCATTTGAACCATTTGAACCTTGTACCATTTTACATTGTCGAATGCTTTTTCCAGGTCGACAGATCCTATGAACGTGTCTTGATTTTTCTTTAGTCTTGTTTCCATTATCAACCGCAAGGTCAGAATTGCCGCTCGTGCCCCTACCTTTCCTAAAGGCAGACTGATCGTCACCTAGCGCTTGCTCACTTTTCTTCTCCATTCTTCTCTATATTATCTTGTAAGCAACTTGGAAGCACGAGCTGTTAAGCTGATTGTGCGATAATTCTCCCACTTGTCAGCTCTTGCCGTCTTAGGAATTGTTTGGATGATGCTTTTCCGGAAGTCAGATGGTATGTCGCCAGACTCATATATTCTACACACCAACGTGATAGTCGTTTTGTTGCCACTTCCCCCAACGATTTTAGAAATTATGATGGAATGTTATTTATGGCTTCTGCCTTATTTGATCTTAAGTCCTCGAAGGCTCTTTTAAATTCTGATTCTAATACTGGATCCGCTATCTCTTCTAAATAGACTCCGGATTCTTCTTGAGGGTATGAATACACAATTTTATGTTTTGCAGTGAACGCATAGTGCGTTGTGGGGCGATCATTCTGTTGTAGACGATATTCAAAAGCCAAGATCGCTTAAGTGCTGTTTACTGGATAACCGCTTTAAACACACTAAAGGTGCCATCATCGGATCTGAATGTAGATTAACACTTATATGCAAATGGTTTATAAATGTTAATCTACATCCAGATCCGATGATGGCATCTTCAGTGTGTTGAAACTGGTTAACCGGCAAACAGTATTTAAGCAATCTTGGCTTTTGAATTAGTTCTATAGTTTTGTCTGTTCTTCAAACATTTTTAATTACCATTTAAAAGGTAATATTTACATGTGTACAAACATAAAAACATTAAGAATATTGTTTATGTTTAAGAGTCACAAAATAAAAGCTCATTGATGATACTGCAACTGCAGTGAAACTTGTTTGGGATATAAAACAAAGTTATGTTTTGCTAAAGGCGGACTACATCCAAATATGTACGTATTGTGAAGTCTCTGATAACGAATCGGATGTCGAAATTGCCGTACAGAAATGTTTTATTCGTTATTTTACATTTTTGAATCCAAATTAGAAAATTTGGAAATTTGCGGTAGGTTCCTATAAGACCAAACTGTTGAGGTCATCGATCCCTAGGATTACACTACTTAATCTAACTGAAACTACCTCACGCTACGGACGAAACACACACACACCCATGCCTGAGGGAGGACTCGAACTTCCGACGGGGTGGAGCCGCGCGAACCGTAACAAGGCACCCAAGACCACGCGGCTACACCGCGCGGCAATCCAAATCATTGTCACATTCGTCGGTTGTGTTATTATTGATATCAGAATGGGAGATCATTCGGGAAGCATATCTTTTGCCTATAGTGGCATCTTTTTATCTTCTTGAGTTATCATTTCCTGATCTCCCGAGATGACTGGATCCGAAGATGCCAGAAGCCGATGGAATACGACATGCATCGTTATCCCACGGGAATCTTCTCGGTAACACCGGGTATCCTTATCGCGATCTATCTGCTCATCTTCAGACAACCAAACAATCAGCAACGGATCAGCTTCGACTGTGGCAAACCCGCGCGTCAACACTGCAGACCAATGCCGCCGTCAGGCGTCATTGCAGAATGATGTGGGTCCAGCGATGTCGGCACCCGACTTTCGATAAATATACATTTTTTAAGAGTTTGTGATAGATATGTTTTAGTTCTAAGCTTATCTGTACTAAATTTGAATAGTTCTGCAGCAAGAGAGGGGAAGAAAACCAATGTGCACTCCGTGTGCATACCGGGGGGAGTCATTCCAGATGTGGAAAGGGTACAGGGTGCACCCATCTGCATGTGGTCGCTCATGTCGGCACCAATGATGTGTGTCGCTATGGATCGGAGGAAATCCTCTCTGGCTTCCGGTGGCTATCTGATTTGGTGAAGACTGCCAGTCTCGCTAGCAGGATGAAAGCAGAGCTCACCATCTGCAGCATCGTCGACAGGACTGACTGCGGACCTTTGGTACAGAGCCGAGTGGAGGGTGCGAATCAGAGGCTGAGACGGTTCTGCGACCGTGTGGGCTGCAGATTCCTCGACTTGCGCTAT
This sequence comes from Schistocerca gregaria, assembly GCF_023897955.1. NCBI lineage: Eukaryota > Metazoa > Arthropoda > Insecta > Orthoptera > Acrididae > Schistocerca > Schistocerca gregaria. The sequence goes on along the minus strand of NC_064924.1, from coordinate 670,050,718 downwards.
AGGGTGGTGGGGTTTCGGGTTCCGCTGGATAGGTCAGGAGTCCACTACACGCAGCAAGCGGCTACACGAGTAGCAGGGGTTGTGTGGCGTGGGCTGGGCGTTTTTTTAGGTTAGATGGCCTCGGGCAAATACAGAAAGGGCAACAGCCTCAACGGGTGCGGGGCAAAGTCAGGACATGCGGGGACCAAGCAGCAATCGGTATTGTAATTGTCAACTGTCGAAGCTGCGTTGGTAAAGTACCGGAACTTCAAGCGCTGATAGAAAGCACCGAAGCTGAAATCGTTATAGGTACAGAAAGCTGGCTGAAGCAAGAGATAAATTCCACCGAAATTTTTACAAAGGTACAGACGGTGTTTAGAGAGGATAGATTGCATGCAACCGGTGGTGGCGTGTTTGTCGCTGTTAGTAGTAGATTATCCTGTAGTGAAGTAGAAGTGGATAGTTCTTGTGAATTGTTATGGGTGGAGGTTACACTCAACAACCGAGCTAGGTTAGTAATTGGCTCGTTTTACCGACCTCCCGACTCAGCAGCATTAGTGGCAGAACAACTGAGATAAAATTTGGAATACATTTCACATAACTTTTCTCAGCATGTTATAATCTTAGGTGGAGATTTCACTTTACCAGATATAGACTGGAAAACTCAGATGTTTAGGACGGGTGGTAGGGACAGAGCATCGAGTGACATTATACTGAGTGCACTATCCAAAAATTACCTCGAGCAATTAAACAGAGAACCGACTCGTGCAGATAACATCTTGGACCTGCTGATAACAAACAGACCCGAAATTTTCGACTCTGTATGTTCAGAACAGGGAATCAGTAATCATAAGACCGTTGGGGCATCCCTGAATATGGAAGTTAATAGGAACATAAAAAATGGGAAGAAGGTTTATCTGCTTAGCAAGAGTAATAGAAGGCAGATTTCAGACTACCTAACAGATCAAAACAAAAATTTATGTTCCGACACTGACAATGTTGAGTGTTCATGGAAAAAGTTCAAGGCAATCGTAAAATGCGTTTTAGACAGGTACGTGGCGAGTAAAACTGTGAGGGACGGGAAAAACCCACCGTGGTACAACAACAAAGTTAGGAAACTACTCCGAAAGCAAAGAGACCTTCACTCCAAGTTTAAACGCAGCCAAAACCTCTCAGACAAACAGAAGCTAAACGATGTCAAAGTCAGCGTAAGGAGGGCTATGCGTGAAGCGTTCAGTGAATTCGAAAGTAAAATTCTATGTACCGACTTGACAGAAAATTTTAGGAAGTTCTGGTCTTACGTTAAATCAGTAAGTGGCTCGAAACAGCATATCCAGACACTCCGGGATGATGATGGCATTGAAACAGAGGATGACACGCGTAAAGCTGAAATACTAAACACCTTTTTCCAAAGCTGTTTCACAGAGGAAGACCCCACTGCAGTTCCTTTTCTAAATCCTCGCACAAACGAAAAAGTGGCTGACATCGAAATAAGTGTCCAAGGAATAGAAAAGCAACTCGAATCACTCAACAGAGGAAAGTCCACTGGACCTGACGGGATACCAATTCTATTCTACACAGAGTACGCGAAAGAACTTGACCCCCTTCTAACAGCCGTGTACCGCAAGTCTCTAGAGGAACGGAAGGTTCCAAATTATTGGAAAAGACCACAGGTAGTTCCAGTTTTCAAGAAGGGTAGTCGAGCAGATGCGCAAAACTATAGACCTATATCTCTGACGTCGATCTATTGTAGAATTTTAGAACATGTTTTTTGCTCGCGTATCATGTCGTTTTTGGAAACCCAGAATCTACTCTGTAGGAATCAACATGGATTCCGGAAACAGCGATCGTGTGAGACCCAACTCGCTTTATTTGTTCATGAGAGCCAGAAAATATTAGATACAGGCTCCCAGGTAGATGCCATATTCCTTGACTTCCGGAAGGCGTTCGATACAGTTCCGCACTGTCGCCTGATAAACAAAGTTAGAGCCTACGGAATATCAGACCAGCTGTGTGGCTGGATTGAAGAGTTTTTAGCAAACAAAACACAACATGTTGTTATCAATGGAGAGACGTCTACAGACGTTAAAGTAACCTCTGGCGTGCCACAGGGGAGTGTTATGGGACCATTGCTTTTCACAATATATATAAATGACCTAGTAGACAGTGTCGGAAGTTCCATGCGGCTTTTCGCGGATGATGCTGTAGTATACAGAGAAGTTGCAGCATTAGAAAATTGTAGCGAAATGCAAGAAGATCTGCATCGGATAGGCGCTTGGTGCAGGGAGTGGCAACTGACCCTTAACATAGACAAATGTAATGTATTGCGAATACATAGACAGAACGATCCTTTATTGTATGATTATATGATAGCGGAACAAACACTGGTAGCAGTTACTTCTGTTAAATATCTGGGAGGATGCGTGCGGAACGATTGGAAATGGAATGATCATATAAAATTAATTGTTGGTAATGCGGGTACCAGGTTGAGATTCATTGGGAGAGTCCTTAGAAAATGTAGTCCATCAACAAAGTTGGTGACTTACAAAACACTCGTTCGACCTATACTTGAGTATTGCTCATCAGTGTGGGATCCGTACCAGATCGAGTTCGGAGGAGATAGAGAAGATCCAAAGAAGAGCGGCGCGTTTCGTCACAGGGTTATTTGGTAACCGTGATAGCGTTACGGAGATGTTTAGCCAACTCAAGTGGCAGACTCTGCAAGAGAGGCGCTCTGTATCGCGGTGTAGCTTGCTCGCCAGGTTTCGAGAGGGTGCGTTTCTGGATGAGGTATCGAATATAATGCTTCCCCCTACTTATACCTCCGAGGAGATCACGAATGTAAAATTAGAGAGATAAGAGCGTGCACGGAGGCTTTCAGACAGTCGTTATTCCCGCGAACCATACGCAACTGGAACAGGAAAGGGAGGTAATGACAGTGGCACGTAAAGTGCCCTCCGACACACACCGTTGGGTGGCTTGCGGAGTATAAATGTAGATGTAGATTGCGTGGGAAAAAAATTAATGTTACTCTGATAAATTTTGATACTGCAAAAAAATTATTTTCCATTTTGCGAAAAAAGAATTATGATAGTAATTCAGAATACCTCTTCAGGAATTCTGCAGAAAACCCTATCCACATTTTTTTATTCAGAGAATAGTTTACGAAATAGTTGCAATGATGAGGGATCCATTCGTTGTGGCCGAGGAGTTCTAAGCTCTTCAGTCCGGAACTGTGCTGCTGCTACGGTCGCAGGTTCGAATCCTGCCTCGGGCATGGATGTGTGTGATGTCCTTAGGTTAGTTAGGTTTAAGTAGTTCTTCCGGAACTGTGCTGCTGCTACGGTCGCAGGTTCGAATCCTGCCTCGGGCGTGGATGTGTGTGATGTCCTTAGGTTAGTTAGGTTTAAGTAGTTCTAATTTCTAGACGACTGATGATCTCAGATGTTAAGTCCCATCATAGTGCTCAGAGCCATTTGAACCAAGGGACCCATTTTTTGCCATGTGGCGTTGCAGCACGGTACAAAAGACCGTTCACTAAAAGCTTGAAAATATGTGCTCGAAAATACATTTGAATTCGTTAACTGCACTATTAAGGTAATAAGAGAGCTATTTACAAAATTGGAGCAACGCAGAGAAAATTTTACAGCCAACGATTTCGGATGATATTGGTAGTAATTTAGTTTTAAAGCGATATAAGTCATTACACCGGTTAAAAATGGCATAAACTATATTCTGGAATGCTGCCCATCTTATTTTATCGTGAAAACTAGGCAATATCGTTGGCATATATCAAATAGGCCACAAGAACAGTATCTGGAGAAAGGTGTCGTTGGCCGAATGACTGTTCAGCGTCAGCTGTGACGTCACGTATCACATTGACTTGAGACCACAATGACACTGCAGCATTGGGCTCGTATTTATCAGTGACTGCTATCTACACAAGATTTCCCGTGGCTAAGGTCGGAACGTGCACCTTTCTTTACCCTATTCTTTCCAGATTTTGAAGCGAGTAGCGTAATATTTCTGGCTTATTCAGCCATCATATTAGGCTCCAGGAAGCTCTAGGCGGTGCGGCCATGGACTGTGCTGCTCGTCCTGGCGGAGGTTCGAGTCCTCCCTGGGGCATGGGTGCGTGTGTTTGTCCTTAGGATAATTTAGGTTAACTAGTGTGTAAGCTTAGGGACTGATGACCTTAGCAGTTAAGTCCCATAAGATTTCACACACATCCTTTTTTTTTTTAGCTATTCCCAGGGCAGTGGAGATGCGAGAAGCATATAGATGACGCAATGTGGGATGAGGTACCGGTGACAGATGTTACATTCGGTACCATTCCCGTGAGAAAGACCGCCTGCGTAATGCTGCTGCTCTGTGATTGGCTGCTGTGTTCGGCGGTAGAGCGCCAAAACCTTAAACTTTAGTTGCTATTATTGATTAAACCTGTCATCCAAATTACTTCATTTTTTAAAATAAACATCTCTCAACAGCCAGCTATCAATCAGTCATTTCAAAATTATTAAAATCAAAGTATTACTAAAACAAAAGACTGACGATATTACTGCCGATGCACTTCGGTGGCGTTCGGGTCACGCCTGGCTGGCTTGGCGCGCGATGTGTCTCGGGCAGTCCGGCTCTCCAGTTCTGGCCGTTCCAGAAGACAGACATGTTATCTGTTATAGCAGTATTTGTGTCATGCAATTTTATTTACTACTGTTCCGACCATCGCTAGTTACAGACATGTTGTCTGTAATAGTAGTATTTCATTCATGTAATTTTATTCTGCAGTTCTAACGGTTCCAGTACACAGACATGTTGTGTGTGGCAGGACGTATTTCATGTTATTTTAGCCAGATGTAATGACTGTCGAAAGATACGTTCAATACGTTGTGATAAAGTATAGTTTCTCGTGTCTATATCAATAAAAACGCTAGTGGCATCCCAAATCAGTTGTAGTTTATTCGTAGCAGCAGTTCCTTGCGAAGTTAATTTCAGCCTCAAGGAAAAGAATCCACGACCTGCGTGCTGTTTTCTGCGCTAGGGACATCATCATCATGAAGACAACAGGTTAGTGAAGTGTACAAGAACTTATGTATTCCACAGAGGGCAGTGCAAACAACTAAGCACCTCACGTGTACTGAATTCACACTACAAATGTGCTCAGTGACACGTCATCTGCAGTAATACTGAGGAGGTAAAGAAAGATGAAAGTATTAACACTATCTCAGTTTTATTCCTTTTTCTTGCCGTAGCAGTTCCACTGTGCGTCGTGAGCAATGGCCTTTTGGAAGGTACCACATTCCAAATGTACATTGCATGCAGTACCCTTCGCAGTGTTCTCTCAGAAACTGCTTGAGATGAATCGGCATTTACTGACAGCAGCAATTCCTGTCAGTGATGAAACCAGTTGTCACTAACAAAGCGTGACACTCGTCGTCGATCGATGTCTGCCGGAACCTTCGTACGACCGTTTCTCACGGCTGCGAGTGCTACAGCATTCCTTGCAGACACGTTGGACAGCCCGCGTTGATACGAATACGACAGTAAATCGGGTAACCTTACTGACAGTGTACTCAAGAGCACGTCCAGACACGACAGTTCATTTCTGTTATTCTGTCACGTCTCCACTTCGACCCATGTGGCTGCTCTGACATTACGCAAGCGTCTGGGCCTTACACCACTTTATTGGCATGGCTTACAGGAGTAGGACAAGATAGAAATGTGTGCTTGAACATAAATGCAGATGCTAGTCAACCCTGCAAGTTGCGGTATTGTGTATTTGACCTCGAACGGCACCTGTGCAATGTCCTCAGTGCGTTGCAAGTACCAGACGTGGTCAGAAATGTGTTCTGTGCAGTTATGAGTGCATTATGTCGGAGCTTAATGAATTCGAACGTCGGCAGATTGTTCGTGGTCGTGTGATGGGTGCTTCAGTAACCAGGGGAACTGAAGTCTTTGATGTTTCGAGAGGCACCGTACCGAAGATTTACGCCACATACACGGAAAGGGGAAAAAACATCATTCGCTAAGTCACAACGTGGACGAAAGGGTGCGTTGAGTGATCGTGACGGATGGTCACTGAGGAGAAAATCACTGCAGAACCGACTACTGCACGCGCGAACGCTGTCAGCATCAAAACAACACGAAGGGAGCCCCGCAAGCAGGGAATTTGAGGGCGAGATGGGGTTCGAAAAACACTCATCAGTGACGCAGATGCGCACAATAGGGAAACGTGGTGCCAAAAGCTGGACTATGGAGGAATGGAAGGGAGTCCTTAGGTCGGATGAGAGTATTCCCAACTTCTGGTTGGGTTTGCGTGCAAGGAGTAACATCTGGTTGGGTTTACGTGTCAAGAGTGAAACACGGAGGGTATTCGGCGACGATTTGATAAGCCGTGTCACTGCATTCGGTGGAACACACGGTTACCATTCAACATTGCATTACTGCCGAGGATTGCGTGACCATTCTGGCTCATCAAGTTGATCCCATGGTACAATCTTTGTTCGCTAGAGGCGATGATTTGTTCCAAGACAACAGAGCCCCTGTTCACACGCGTGGCCTCGTCCAGAGCTGGTTTTGTGAGCATCAGGATGAATTGTAGCATCTCCCCTGGCCGCCAGAATCACCACATCTCAGTGTTCCATCGTGGTCTACTTTGGAGAGAGGAGTGTGTGATCCTTATCCGCTTCCATCATCGTCACCTCAACTTCCCACTGCTCACCAGGAGTGTGGTATAAGAAGTCACAGAAAAACATAGAGGACCTGTATTTATCCATTCAGAGATGAATGGATGCTGTTTTTGGATCACCAACTGCTTTCCTATATCGTGTTAGACATGGAAAAGAGTTGTGTTTTTTTTATTTTTGCGTATTTTTTATGGCAGCGATGGGGGTAGGATGACCGCTTGGGACCATTTCCACATTATAATCAGTGCTAGCAAGTGAACTATACTTTACACTGACAAGGAGACGGCACAACCGTGGGGTCGGGGATTTGTCCGCAGTTTTGTGTGGTGAAGGAGAACCCCTAACACCTCACGTGGTTAAAATATTAGGACGCGCTACCCAGAAAATCCCGGGAAAAATCGATCCAAAGTTTTTTAGGTGCCTTATGAGTATAAAATGTTAGTACACTGCCGAGCCACCGTCTGGCCTAGGAATAAAAAACTGAGTGGAACTTGAACAGGATATCTTGCGACGTCCGCAACGACCAAACACAACGATCAATAACGAAAAAAAGGTGTTTGTGGCTCGGATTCTTACGCCAGAGGTCTCGTGTTCGATACCTCCTCTGGCACTTTTTTTTCTTCTGTTTCATTTTCTTTGGTTGTTCGACCAATTATTCAAAAAGTTTTCCAAACCTACATTATCTTTAACAAATTAGTTTCATTATGGAATAAAAATTATTTTCCTTTTTGTCCAACAACACAGTTCATGGCGATGGGTTTTCCATTTGTCATTGTAAAGTATATGAGGAGAAACATTGGCTTTTTAATGAGAATAACAAAGTCTATTGGAAAACATTCAGTTTTTATACATATAATAATTATAAACAAGAACCGCAGTGTTAATTATCGTAAAAACAAACAAAGCAATAATTTTTGCGACATCTTGCGCAACATATAAAACCGGATTTTTTACAATCACAGGGCGTTTACAATAAATCTGCACAAAAACATGCCCCATTAACGTTTACGATAATGTTTCGAGTTTCTGACAATTTTGAGGCGAACCTGGTATATTGAATCATATCTCGGAATATTGGTGACGATAACTGATGGTGAATTATAGAACCAATTGTTGTACAATCTTCCCGGGAATTAATTTCACTATTCTCCTGTAACAATGCGCTGCAATTTTGCAAGCAACAGAAGAAAAAATAAAGTGCCGGAAAAGGAATCGAACCGGAGACCTTTGGCGTAAGGGTCCGAGCGCTGACCGTGTGTGCCAGACGGCGGCTCCGTAGTAGGCTAACATTTTATACTCATATGGCACCTAAGAAATTTTGGATCGATTTTTCTCCGGATTTTCCGAGTAGTGCGTCCTAATACTTTAACCACGTGAGGTGTCAGGGGTCCTCTTCTAGCACACAAAATCCCCGACCTCACGGTCGTGCCGTCTCGTTGTGAGTCCGCTCCCTCTGCAGAATCGTCAAAATAAAGACTACTCGTTTCACACCTCAAGCCCGTGGCACAAACTTTCAGTCACATGCCGAGGGCGCTGCAGCAGCCAGTAGGAACCGAACTGAGTGCTCTCTTCTTGGAAGTCGCCCCCTGGGACGAGGGGACTGCTGCGGCAGGCGAATCCCCACGGCTGCGCGGTCGGACAGGCGGACGGCCAGGTAGAGCGGGCCGTATTGATTTGCTGATAAGTTTATCCGGCGGGCGGCTCGCAGGGGGCCGTATCGCCACGGTAAACAACGCCGTCACGTCCGGCGAGACCGCTCGCCCGAGGGCAACGGGCTCGGCGCGGTTTCCACCGAGGCTGAAGGGGCACGTCGACGGCGAGAATCTGTCACAGTTTTCATTCTCAGCCCAACAGAGTCTCAAAATTTAAGTGACAAAAGGCGTTACCATCCAGCACTTCAGGCCTACTCAGGAACTTGAAATGGCTCAAATGGCTCTAAGCATTATGAGACTCAACATCTGACGTCATCAGTCCCCTAGACTTGGAACCACTTAAACCTAACTGACCTAAGGACATCACACACCATGCCCGAGGCAGGATTCGAACCTGCGGCCGTAGCAGCAGCGCGGTTCCAGACTGAAGCGCCTAGAGCCGCTCCGCCACAGCGGCCTGCAGCCCTACTCAGGAACTGTCACACACCTCGATGCAACCTGGGACTATCCTCCAGAGGAGCCAGGGGCGGTGTAGACGTTCCACCTCCATTGGTTCTTTTGGAACGGAGACACGGCTAGCGCGCACGATAGGCATCGATTGAGTTATCAGTGTGGAGTCTGTCGAGACTGGAGATGGAGTATGAGAGTGACATGCGAGGTCGTGTTAAAGTTATTTCAAAAGTCATAGTAGCCCCATACTCGGGAAAGAAGCTTGTGGTAGCAGATTCAGGAGTCCTGGCTAGGTTCAAAAAAAGGTTCCCATGTGTTTGAAATCTTACGGGACTTAACTGCTAAGGTCATCAGTCCCTAAGCTTACACACTAGTTAACCTAAATTATCCTAAGGACAAACACACACACCCATGCCCGAGGGAGGACTCGAACCTCCGCCGGGACCAGCCACACAGTCCGTGCCGTGACTGCAGCGCCTCAGACCGCTCGGCTAATCCCGCGCTCGTGGCTAGCTCATTGTGGAGGTGGCTGGCCACTGCATTCCTCTGGCGTGTTATGAATAGTCGAGTGTGTATCCGTATCGTGTGGACGACTGTGGCGAGAGCTTTTACAGCGTAGTGCTGGGGTTGTCTTTTTCCTCCAAGAAGGAAAGAGATGGTGAAACCTGGTACCAGCACATGACCAACTCCTCTCCAATAGCAGCAAGGGAGCCCCGAGCTTACCGTCCACATCCGACGGACAGATCACCATCAACACCATCACATGTATTCACTTCGTGAGACTGCAGCGATGTTCGGAACGTAACCTAAGACATTTGTGTAAAGAATGGTAATCAGGAAGTTTAGGCCACCACCCCTCTTCCCCTTAGCCATAAGTCCAAAGGGAAAGTTTCCAGCAGCGCGTGGCGGACCCGGCCACACCCCATGTTCCTTGACTTCGGTGATGGCAAAGGTCCCGAGTTCGAGTCTCGGTCTGACGAACAATCTGCCAGAAGTTTCATATCAGCTCACACTCCACTGCAGAGTGAAAATCGCATTCTCTACAAGTTGATCACTAAAACTGAAAGACTTGTCGCTGGTACTGTATTAAATGGTGAAATCATAGTAACTGATATTTGACAATAAACTCCAAAAATGTTGTAAAACTTGTACTGTTATTATTCAGTATTTTCCCAGTCAGTAATAGTACTTACTTAAAATAATGACTTTAACTTTGGTGACATTGCTGAGGACACACAGTCATTGTTAGAAGCGAATACGACCAACGGATGCGAGCTCTGTTGCTAATGAAACAGTCCGTTCACTGAAAATTAGTCAAATTGTGATAACAAATTACTAATAGAAAGCCTACATGTACTGTAAGTTAGTGCAATGGGCAACGTTGTCCTTTCGCTTCAAAATGATTTACCAATACGGCGAGCGAGGTGCGGTAATGTACAGACACTGGACTCCATTCTACATGACGGCCGTACTCATCTCCAGCCGCAGTCAAGAGTGTCCGCTGTTTTCCTAAATCACTTAATGAAATACTGGAATGGTTCCTTTGAAAAGGCAACGGCCAGTTTCCTTCCCCATACTTCCCTTAGCCGAGATTGGGCTCCTCTCTCAATGACGTCATTGTCGACGGGACGTTAAATCCTCATCTTCATTCCTTCTTTTTGTTGCCGGCGCAATGACTGCAAGTCCACCACAGAGGAGTTCGAATTTTTCGTGCAATGTCCGCTATTCTCATGGATTTCATCTCTCTTGCCTACATTTTAATTCCGACTTTCTTTTATTTATACAACATCTGTTTCCAAACAATTCAACAGGTACTTCCATAATTTATAAAATTTAATTTTCGTATCTTTCTGATTTTCTAGCCAAATTTTCTGGTTATTGTTCCACATATTGCCTGAAATTTGTACAGTTTTTCCATCTATGTCATTATAATCAAAACTCGTGCTCCACATCCAAAATGTAACACATGTTCAGTTACCTCTTTGTTAATTATTACTTTCTAAATATTGTGTACCTTTGATCTTACACACTGAAATATTAAGAATGCAAGTATTCTGTACTTACTTAGTTCAATTGATGTGCTGCTAACTGGATGTTATATTATTAATTAAACATCTGCAGATATTAATGTGTTTAGATTGACACATTACTGCATTAATTCAATTCCTGGATGATTGTCTGATTTCCAGTTATTAAGGACACTATTAATATAAATGTTAAAAGAGCGGGTGAAAGAGAACACCCGTGTCTCACTCCCTAATTGATTTTTATCTCGTCTATTCTTTTCTCACACGTATTTATTTTGTTTCACAGTATAAGCTGCCTATTGCCTTTATGAGGAGAGAGGTGTTGGGTAGCCACTGTCACTTGTTATTGCCAGTAATTTTCGAGTATTTCGATGAAATCGATCGAAAGTTCTTTTCAAAATCTATGAAAGCTATGAGAATTTCAACACAAAAAGTCTTCCTTTTGCAAAGAGTCGTTTTATTACAAAAGTATTGTACTACACGAACGTCCTTTTCTTAATCCACTCTAATCTTCTTGAAGAAGAGTCTCGGCTGGGGCTGTTATTCTGTTGTCTACTATATTTTAACAGATCTCGTACGCAGCGCGTGAAGAGGTTAACTACTATCTAATTTCCTCATTCGTTTCTGTTGCCCTTTGTGAACAGAAAGATTAATTCAGCCTTATTATAAGAGCTTGGGATTTCGTACAGTGCCAGTACATGTTAATAGCATGTAGGTATCTGATATGAAATGAAGTTCCTATGCCTTTGATTAACTAAATTTGTTTCGTGTATTTCTGAAGGTTTCTCATTTTTTAATCATGCTTTGTAGTTCATCCGAGGCTATATAATCAATATTAACAAATTACTTTTCGTCATAAAAACACACATGTTCCCCAGCATCATCCTGTTCGCGGAATAACTCTTGATTGTGTCTAATCCACTGATCTTTCTTAGCTGTATGCAGTTTTTCTGTATTATTTTATAATTGGTTTATGCGCTTCATTTATTTATATGCTAATGTTTGTCGATTCTATAAAGCTAGTATCAGAGTTTGGCTGTCATAACGTCTTCACTGAAATTAGAAACGTTCTGCAGCGAGGAACTTCTCTAGAAGAGGGAATAGTTGAAAGTTGGACAACACTAAATATGAATAACAGTCTCCATATTCTAATAAATTTAATTTCGTATCCCTCATTTTTCCCTTTGCTATAACACCTCTGTTGACAGACGAGTTGCCATAACAAAAGATGAGGTTTCATTCTGTTTCACTCCTCCATTTTTTTCATCTGGTCCAAACGACCTGTGAATTATTGTATAATCCTTCGAAAGATCATCAACAATAGAAAGCACTTTTGCATCACAGGAAACACTAATCAGAACCTTTGCAGCACTTGAAATAAACTTCGAGTTTCCTAGGTGCAGTTCCACTTGTATCTACCAATTGCCATGACTGTTCTTTCGTTGATGAAGTTGAACTAATTAATCAAAATGTCATTCCCATCAATGAATCAACACGGAAGATCAGCTTCACGGTTTTGAAAGTGTTTCAAACATTGCTGACTAATTTTTATTCCCCTTTTATTTTGATGACCTTACAACAAATGCAGCACCTATTTCGCGTGTAGTTTCCACACTGTTAATTATTTATTCCTAAAATAGATTTTACTCTTTCTTCTGATCAAAACTGATGTTTGTGGCAGGAGTTTCGGGATGTTCTTCACATGGATCAGCTTCAGTTAATTTCGAATACGACCGACACAGCCAGACATTTTTAAACTGCGGGAAACGAAAGACCAGACTCTTGATAAACATTGACCAACTTTTGATTAGTTTCCGTTATAGATACACAGTACAAAATAAATAAGGATACAGTTTTCCGTTTAATCGTTATTATCCATTTCTACAGTTGCGGCAGAATGGCTATAATGTTCAGTCGTTAATGGTGTATCATTCCAACATACTTTACAGCGATGCTCACATAACACAGCAACACATTTTGAGATCAAAGGTCATCACTGGGCTGTCAAAGTACAAATAATTTCAGCAAAACCATTGAAACTACCATAGCAACTGGATGTGCACACTGAAACTGTGATCAATGATGATGATGCAACTGTAGCAATAACGATTAACCAAAGTGTGGACAGTAACTAAACCCATTGGAGACGTACACATTCAGGACTTTATTAAAGGGAGTAGTTGTGATTTATCTCAAGGTGGAAATATCAGTAAGTGCCATTCAAGTAAGAAAATATTAAAACAATATTTTCACAAAATCATTGCACGCAGAAGAATACACTTCATAGTAAAATTGGCACCACAGTGCTATACTAATCATGTTCTTATCGGAGGTATTACGTCCTTGCTGAATATTTTTTACATTAAAAATCATCGTTACAGCTAAACGAAGTAGCTAGGGATGAATAAAACTCCTAGGACTTACCAGTACCGATCCCTAGACTTTTGAATATGTTGTGTAACATTTTACTACTGATCCACTTATAAATTTTCACCAACTTAAGTAATCAGTTCTGACAGCCCCCATCTAACTCCTCAGCACTAAAAATCGCTATTATGTTATGTTACTTTGAAATGGTGTGCAATTAAATATGGGAATTATCACCTAGTATTCCTGGAGCAAAGGATTCCTTGGCAAGTTTTCATGGTTCAACAGTGGTGGTCTTACACCCATAGTAGTTCTTGGAACCGTCCAACATCATGCTATCATGTGCCTCATCAGGAACTATTTCTCCTGCATTGTCCCAGAAAAGCATGACTCCAGACACGTGACCCCTCCCCCTCAAAACACCAGTCTCGTCAGCGGCATTGCCCCTGTATTGTCCCATTAATGATGAAGCACTTGATAACCGATCCCACCCCCTTAGACCAGCAGTCTCATCAACAGCCCTTCCTCCTGTATTGTCCTGGGAAAACACATGATGCTGGGCACCCGCCCCCCTCCCCCCCCCCCCCCCCCCCCCCCCAAATCTGCCCATCAGTCTCACCAGTAGCCGTTTCCCCTATGTCGTTCGAGCACAACACGATGTTTGACATGTGAACCCCCCATGTCAGACCACCAGTATCATCAGCAGCTAATTCTCCTGTACTGTCCCAGGGAAACACGACACCGGTCACCAGGTCTCTCCCTCTCAGACCACCACTCTCGTCAGCAGTCACCTCTCAAGTACTAAGCTAGGAAAACATGACCATGAACACCCAGTCCCTCCTTCTAAGATACCAGGCTCATCAGAAGCCATTTCTCATGTACCTTCAAAGGAAATCCCAGTACTGGACACTCGATCCTTCCCTCTCAGACCTCCGGACTCATCAGAAGCCGCTTCTCCTGTATTTTCCCAGGAAAACGCGACACTGGACACGTGATTCTATCTCCTCAAATCATCAGTATCAGAAAGAATCATTTAACCTGTATTGGCCTGGGAGAACACGAGATCGGACACCTGATCTGCCCCATCAGACCACAGTCTCATCAGAAGCCGTTTCTCTGCTATAGTACTGACAAAAACATTTGACTGCTTATAGCTCCCCTTCATACAAGTAATATCCTACTACCAGTTCGTTTGCAATTGATCTTCTGTAAACTCTTGACTACTCACATCACTGGAGAGGCCACATATTGATTTTGAGCTTGTCGTAACTCTTAGTGATATTTCTTCATTTTAAGCGGTCATTAAGATTTCTTAGTAAACTATTTTGACTGCCACCAGTAATGACGTTATTTCTTGCTAGAGACTTGTGTTATGACGTTTATCTAATTTAACTAGAATATCAAGCAGTTGCCACTTCTCGTTACCACGCCATTACACTCTGAGATCGTATGTCATGTCTTCGGCTGCTTTCAGCGACTAACATACAAGCTCGCAGTTCGTGGTCTAGTGTCAGTCGGCTTTCACCCGTGATAGCGTACGGGCGGGCTCGGCGCACAGAGCCACGACTCTGCAGGCGTTGTTTGTTTACCCACTAGCGCGAGGTTGCGTCGTTGTATTGTCTTATAGTACCGGTACCGATCCGCCATGGCGTTCTCATATCCACAAGCTACAATCAAGCTAACGTTCAACGCATCCTACACGAGACCGAAGGCCCATGAAAGTTAAAGGTTTCTGAGAGACATCATAGAACTGATAGGCATTCATTTGCCTATTGTATCTATCACAGTGTACCTCAATCTGATTGACGATGCAGCCTGCGACAGACTCCTCCAACAAACGGATTTCGCTTCTGCCAAGCAGACGGTAACGTGAGCGTGGTAGCAGTTGACCATGCTGGTCTGGAAGTACGTACTACCGTTGGAAGTTCAGGCCAAACTTGTCGCTGATGCGCTGTGGCCATATGGCACTGTTTCTGAGCCACACAGAGGGGAAATGGAATACATTCGAAACGTACCCTGTCCTTAACGGGGTACGACAAGTGAGCATCGAACTTAAGAAGTACTTTGCATCATACGTTTTCGTTGGCGGCTGCCGCGCAACTGCTATATATGATGGCCAACCGAGGCAGCCATATGAAGCTCGCGGCTGTCCCCGCACGGCCTGAGACACAGGTACGTGCGCTGTGGCCGCTCAGCCTTGGGGCCCTTGTTCGATGGCACAGGAACTGCCAGGCCGATGTGTGCCTGGGCTGCAGGTGCCAGAGGGGCACCAGTTTCACGTGGCCGATGTGCAGGAGTGAGCTGTTTCTGTGCCGGGTGCTGTTACAGTCGTAATGTACCTACTACTAAAACTCATTTCGAGAAGTATTTGAAGCAGTTAAGTCAGTTCGAATACTACGATGATATACACACGTCAAAAAAGGTTTTGCATCACGCCAGTTCCCAGAATCCCTGAACACAGACGTTGACTGTGGATATTGTATCACACACAGTGTCTTTGACTGTTCAGAGATGTCACTAAACCCTCCCAAAGATGTAAACAACGATGCATGAGCAGCGCCTATTGGATGGAGTCCGACAGCCAATCGGTTCCGGTCAGTCCACCAGGAAGGAGGTACACGGCTCGTGTTGTCTGTAATTCGACCATGCCTAGACGGTTCGATCGCGTCCGCACAGTTACTTTGTGCCAGGAAGGCCTCTCAACAAGAGAAGTGTCCAGGCGTCTCGGAGTGAACCAAAGAGATGTTACAAAATTGTTAAGGCTTTCGTGGCCACTTGTTAACAAACTGCCTATTGGCTTCAGTATCGGGTTCTTCGGCCGGCGTTCATCTAATGATTTTAGTGACGATTCGCCAGCACGAGTGGCTGTCATTGTCAAAGCTTCACCCTACATTGCCCGTGATGAACTGGAGCCGAGCTCACGGCCGCAGACTACATGTACCTGACGCGCCGATGTCCGAGGGCTTCTCCTCCGTCATTTCCGGTGCGGTTCTCCTCTTGCTACCTGCCATTTCTAGATGAACTGGTAACTAGGGATGGCGAAAACCTGGGACACAGCATGTATAGAAAACCGACACACACTGGCCGGTACCTCCACAAACTATCAAACCACCACCAGAGCCAGAAAAGTGGCATGATTAATACGCTCGTAACGCGAGCAGAACGAATATGTGAGCCGCAGCACCTCATACGCGAAATGCAACGCCTGGAAAGTGTTCTGAGGGGCAATGGGTACTCCACAAGTTATATTAGAAGTGTAACAGAGCCAAACACTCGGCGAAGTAATGAATCAGAAAAAGAAATGTCGGGTACGGCCTTTCTGCCATACATTCCCAGAGTGACGGACAGAATCGGCGTATATTGCGCAAACACGGCGTAAAGACCATTTTCAAACCGACAAGGAAGATTAAAGAGTGTCTTAGATCGGCGAAGGAGAAAAGAGACCCACTTGCAATGTCGGGAATACACCGTATACCATGCACATGCGGAAAAGTTTATGTCGGAATGACTGGACGATCAATCAACACCAGGATCAAAGAACATACCCGACATTACAGGTTGGGGCATGTGGAAAAATCGTCCGTGGCAGAGTACGCACTGAGTGAGACCGACCACGTAATAAAATTCGACGACACGAAGTTCTGGCTGTAGAGAAGCACCATCACACGCGCTTGTTCAGAGAAGCTGTACAAATACAAAATCCCGAGAACAGCTCCAACAAGAAAGAGGAAAGCCTTAAGGTAAACGGATCCTGGCTTCCCGTACTGCAGCGAACGACCGTCGCAGGTAGCAAGAGGAGAACCGCACCAGAAATGACCACGGAGAAGCCCTCGGACGTTGGCGCGCCAGCTACATACAGTCTGCGGCCGCGAGCTCGGCTCCAGTTCACCACCGGCAATGGAGGGTGAAGCTTTGACAATGCCAGCCACTAGTGCTGGCGAAACGGCAGTAAAATCATTAGATGAACGTCGGCCGAAGAACCCGATACAGAAGCCAATAGGCAGCTTGTCAAAGACATGTTGTTCGGACATGGAGGAGATACAGAGAGACACGAACTGTCGATGACATGCCTCGTTCAGGCCGCCCAGGGGCTAATACTGCAGTGGATGACCGCTACCTACGGATTATGGCTCAGACGAACCCTGACAGCAACACCACCATGTTGAATAATGCTTTTCGTGTAGCCACAGGACTTCGTGTTACGACTCAAAGTGTGTGCAATATGCTACATGATGCGCAACTTCACTCCCGACCTCCATGGTGAGGTCCATCTTTGCAACCACGACACCATGCAGCGCGGTACAGATGTGCCCAACAACATTCCGAATGGACCGCCCAGGACTGGCATCACGTGCTCTTCACCAATTTCGCAAATGCCTTCAACCTGACAATCGTCGGAGACGTGTTCGGAGGCAACCCGGTCATGCTGAACGCCTTAGACACACCTACCAGCGAGTGCAGCAAGGTGGAGGTTCCCTGCTGTTTTGGGATGGCATTATGTGGCGCCGACGTACGCCGCTGGTGGTCATGGAAGGCGCCGTAACGGCTGTACGATACCTGACTGCCATCCTTCAACCGATAGTGAAACCATATCGGCAGCATATTGGCGACGCATTCGTCTTCATGGACGACAATTCGTGCCCCCATCGTGAACATCCTGTGACTGACTTCCTTCAGGATAACGACGTCGCTCGACTAGAGTGGCCACCATGTTCTCCAGACATGAACCCTTTCAGATTCTTCTGGACACGGAGGGGGTGCCATATTGAGCCCCTTTTGTAGCAATAATGGTACGGGTATGTAATGGTAATATATATCGCAGTAGCATTTAAAAAGTGTTTCAACTGAATTGATTCTGCATTATTTCTCTTCCCCATGTCTCTGGCCGGCCGGTGAGGCCGAGCGGTTCTAGGCGCCTCAGTCCGCAACCGCGCGACCGCTACGGTCGCAGGTTCGAATCCTGCCTCGGGTTGTCCTTAGGTTAGTTAGGTTTAAGAAGTTCTAAGTTCTAGGCTACTGATGACCCCAGATGTTAAGTCCAATACTGCTCAGAGCCATTTGAACCCCATGTCATTGACATTAATGCTACCACGTTTGATCCTCTTAGGATAATCAGTTTCCGTTTTATAACGATTGAATAGGGAAAGTTTAATCACAATCAGTACGTAATACTAACAAGTTTTATACTTTAAACTTATTAGACAAATTGAGAGCTTTGTATTTAATATTCTGCTGTATCTTTCGAATCATAGCGCACATATTCAACACAGTCCTACCACTCCCCTATCACTTCGTAACACTTAGCTATTACGATTCAAATTGATAAGTATGATGGAGGAAGGCTACTTTAATAAGAAAAAAATGGAAAAGAGCACAGTAACGTGTTGCGTGAAATGTTGTTGTTGTTGTTGTGGTCTTCAGTCCTCAGACAGGTTTGATGCCGCTCTCCATGCTACTCTATCCTGTGCAGGCTTCTTCATCTCCCAGTACTTACTGCAGCTAACATCCTCCCGAATCTGCTTAGTGTATTCATCTCTTGGTCTCCCTCTACGATTTTTACCCTCCACGCTGCCCTCCATTGCTAAATTTGTGATCCCTTGATGCCTCAAAACATGTCCTACCAACCGGTCCCTTCTTCTGGTCAAGTTGTGCCACAAACTCCTCTCATTAGTTATGTGATCTACCCATCTAATCTTCAGCATTCTTCTGTAGCACCACATTTCGAAAGATTCTATTCTCTTCTTGTCCAAACTATTTATCGTCCATGTTTCACTTCCATACATGGCTACACTCCATACAAATACTTTCAGAAATGACTTCCTGATACATAAATCTATACTCGATGTTAATAAATTTCTCTCCTTCAGAAACGCTTTCCTTGCCATTGCCAGTCTACATTTTATATCCTCTCTACTTCGACCATTATCAGTTATTTTACTCCCCAAATTGCAAAACTCCTTTACTACTTTAAGTGTCTCATTTCCTAAACTAATTCCCTCAGTATCACCCGATTTAATTCGACTACATTCCACTATCCTCGTTTTGCTTTTGTTGATGTTCAACTTATATCCTCCTTTCAAGACACTGTCCATTCCATTCAACTACTCTTCCAAGTCCTTTGCTGTCTCTGACAGAATTACAATGTCATCGTCGAACCTCAAAGTTTTTATTTCTTCTCCATGAATTTTAATACCTACTCCAATTTTTGCTTTTGTTTCCTTTACTGCTTGCTCAATATACAGATTGAATAACATCGGGGAGAGGCTACAACCCTGTCTCACTCCTTTCCCAACAACTGCTTCCCTTTCATGCCCCTCGACTCTTATGACTGCCATCTGGTTTCTGTACAAATTGTAAATAGCCTTACGCTCCCTGTATTTTACCCCTGCCACCTTTAGAATTTGAAAGAGAGTATTCCAATTAACATTGTCAAAAGCTTTCTCTAAGTCTACAAATGCTAGAAACGTAGGTTTGCCTTTTCTTAATCTTTCTTCTAAGATAAGTCGTAAGGTTAGTATTGCGTCACGTGTTCCAACATTTCTGCGGAATCCAAATTCATTTTCCCCAAGGTCCGCTTCTACCAGTTTTTCCATTCGTCTGTAAAGAATTCGCGTTAGTATTTTGCAGCTGTGACTTATTAAACTAATAGTTCGGTAATTTTCACGTCTGTCAACACTTGCTTTCTTTGGGATTGGAATTATTATATTCTTCTTGAAGTCTGAGGGTATTTCGCCTGTCTCATACATCTTGCTCACCAGCTGGTAGAGTTTTGTCATGACTGGCTCTCCCAAGGCCGTCAGTAGTTCTAATGGAATGTTGTCTACTCCGGGGGCCTTGTTCCGACTCAGGTCTTTCAGTGCTCTGTCAAACTCTTCACGCAATATCGTATCACCCATTTCGTCTTCATCTACATCCTCTTCCATTTCCATAATATTGTCCTCAAGTACATCACCCTTGTATAAACCTTCTATATACTCCTTCCACCTTTCTGCCTTCCCTTCTTTGCTTAGAACTGGGTTACCATCTGAGCTCTTGATATTCATACAAGTGGCTCTCTTTTCTCCAAAGGTGTCTTTAATTTTCCTGTAGGCAGTATCTATCTTACCCCTAGTGAGATAAGCCTCTACATCCTTAAATTTGTCGTCTAGCCATCCCTGCTTAGCCACTTTGCACTTCCTGTCGATCTCATTTTTGAGACGTTTGTATTCCTTTTTGCCTGCTTCATTTACTGCATTTTTATATTTTCTCCTTTCATCAATTACATTCAATATTTCTTCTGTTACCCACTGATTTCTATTAGCCTTCGTCTTTTTACCTATTTTAGCTTCTGCTACCTTCACTTTTTCATCCCTCAGAGCTACCCATTCTTCTTCTACTGTATTTCTTTCCTCCATTCCTGTCAATTGTTCCCTTATGCTCTCCCTGAAACTCTCTACAACCTCTGGTTCTTTCAGTTTATCCAGGTCCCATCTCCTAAAAAAAGCACCTTTTTGCAGTTTCTTCAATTTTAATCTACAGTTCATAACCAATAGATTGTGGTCACAGTCCACATCTGCCCCTGGAAATGTCTTACAATTTAAAACCTGATTCCTAAATCTCTGTCTTACCATTATATAATCTATCTGATGCCTTTTAGTATCTCCAGGATTCTTCCATGTATACAACCTTCTTTTATGATTCTTGAACCAAGTATTAGCTATGATTAAGTTATGCTCTGTGCAAAATTCTACCAGACGGCTTCCTCTTCCATTTCTTAGCCCCAATCCATATTTATCTACTACGTTTGCTTCTCTCCCTTTTCCTACTGACGAATTCCAGTCACCCATGACGATTAAATTTTCGTCTCCCTTCACTACCTGAATAATGTTTTTTATCTCATCATACATTTCTTCAATTTCTTCATCATCTGCAGAGATAGTTGGCATATAAACTTGTACTACTGTAGTAGGCGTGGGCTTTGTGTCTATCTTGGCCACAATAATGCGTTGACTATGCTGTTTGTAGTAGCTTACCCGGACTCCTATTTTTTTATTCATTTTTTAATCTACTCCTGCATTACCCCTATTTGATTTTGTATTTATAACCCTGTATTCACCTGACCAAAAGTCTTGTTCCTCCTGCCACCGAACTTCACTAATTCGCACGATATCTAACTTTAACCTATCCATTTCCCTTTTTAAATTTTCTAACCGACCTGACCGATTGAGGGATCTGACATTCCACGCTCCGATCTATAGAACGCCAGTTTTCTTTCTCCTGATAACGACATCCTCTTGAGTAGTCCCCGCCCGGAGATCCGAATGGGGCACTATTTTACCTCCGGAATATTTTACCCAAGAGGAGGACATCATCATTTAATGAAATGAACTGTCCAAAAGTAAGAAATAAAACAGATTAGAGAATCATTTTAATGATGCTCGAAATGCTATATAGCAAATACGTTTTCACGATCTACATAATCCAGCAGAAAAAAGAGATACTAAATTAAAAATTAAACTTCAAATTTTCAATTGGCACCTCATTTGTAGTACATGATACCGAACATCAAGCCATGTCAAATGTTTCTTTAATGAATTTTATTTCTTACGTCTACACAAATAATTTGACAAAATATCTGAAAGTTTCTTTTCTCAACATTTCTTATTGCAAAAATTGTTCTTATTGGTAGTAAACAGACGAATGTTTTGACCTTGTTAATGAAATATTGCAGTTTTCCATCTAATCACTAATTAAGTTTTTCCTAATTGCCATGATTTCTTTCAAGTAATTAAATGTTTGAAACTTCCTGGAAGATTGAAACTGTGTGCCGGAACGGAGTTCTGGCTTAAGTCCTTTGTCTTTCGCAGGCCAGTGCTCTCACGACTTTTTTTCTTTTTCATTCTGTCCGTTTCTTCGTAATTTTTCGTTATCACTTATAAGTGGATGTCGCAAGTCATCTTTCAGAATCTGTCGATGAGAAATCGACTCAGTTTTATTTATTTTTTATTATCTTTAATTTTTTAGCTTTTTTATTACAGAGGATGGCCAGTGCCTGTGCAGTAGAGTGTGCCCTGGTATGAAACATCCTTGCAGATGAAAAGTGTTTTAAATGTTTATTTATAAAACTAGACCTCACGCTGCTTAATTTGATGACCTGTTCGTACGTTCATCTAGTTACGAAGATTCTTTGTGTAATTTCTATGACCGGCAGCTGTGTCCGAGCGTTTCTAGGCGCTCCAGTCCGGAACCGCGCAGCTGCTACGGTCGCAGTGTAATATCTCTTTATATTCTACTAACTGTCCCTGGAGAATTCTATGAGTGAATCAGGTTTCCTGCTTGACCATCTACATAGTCGCAGAATCGATGCGCGAAGTAGTACAGTACTATTACTATTCCATGGGCGCATAATTACTCTTTGTAGTATTTTCTTTGGTGTGTGTTGAGAGGATTTCTAGGATTTTCTCAGTACCGAATAGCCGCATTGAATAATTGCAATTTTGCTATCGAGTTTACTGGAAGAAAGAGATTGGAAATATATTGTATGCTAATCAAGAGAATATATACGGAGCATTTACATCAAAGGTGTGTAAGGAATTTCATTATATATGTACTCTCTAATTGGAAATTTGCACGGAGGTGTCGTTTCGTTGGTAATCAGAAGGGAACTTCCGATGAATTGGAAACCAACCTGCAGTTATCGGATCCAAGAGCTCCATTATTTCATCGGATAATTAAACTCGATCAAAGCAAACTTTCCGCCTATTACCCGACTGACTACGCAACACAAGAAAACCAAGACCTTTTATTTACACAGGACTGCAGATCGCTTCGAGTCATCGAGACTGCGGGCAAGGAGAGTCATCATCCGATTCTGATTAAACAAGTAAAGCTTAATTATAATAATGTGGCTGCTTATGAACGAGATCATAAATAAAATACTAATAACTTAATTTCCTCCTCACCGCGTAACCAATATAAACACAAAATATTAATTAAAATTATAGCAGGTTCGAATCCTGCCTCGGGCATGGATGTGTGTGATGTCCTTAGGTTAGTTAGGTTTAAGTAGTTCTAAGTTCTAGGGGACTGATGACCTCAGATGTTAAGTCCCACAGCGCTTGAGCCATTTTGTAATTTCTATGGAATCTTGTTTCGATTCGTCTGAAGTACTTAACGAAAACGTTGTGTAACGCAGTTTAATCTACAGATCGAGACGACCTTTGCGCGCCACAGGCCACAAAAATAAAATGATCTCCATGTCAGCGCCACGTGTTTTGCCCTTTGCCCTTGGAGCGACCAGGCCTCGCTGGCGTCTAGGTTGTCCGTTTGTCAGCTGTTTTCAGAGGCGTCAGTACTGGAGTAGATGGGGCGTCGCACGGCGGCTCGGCTCTCGCCCGCTGGCCGCTGGCAGGGCGTCACCCACCTCTGCGCGCGTCCTGCTCGTAAAGCAGGGCCGGCCGGCCGCCAGGACACAGCCGCGGAGAGCGCCGGCCAAAGCGACGCAGCCGCCCCCGCCCCCGCCCCCGCCCCCGCCCGCGCCGGCGCCGGCCCGTAAATCTGGCCGCCTCTCGCGGGGTCCGCTCCGCTCGGCTCCGCTCCACACCTCTGCGACACTCCTCCGCGCCGCCCACGCTCGCCAGGTGGGACTCAGTCCGGCCGGCCTTGCTCTCACTTCTGCCTCCCCTCCCACCTGCACTCTGTTTCCCAAGCCGACCGACAGAACAAAGGTCCTCCCCTCTGCACGAAAGACACAATCGTGACAAGTTACACTTTATACAGTGAACGTCAACTCTGTCCACAGGCCGTGGCATGACCATCGGCACCGACCGACCGCCGTGTCATCGATCGTCAGGATGCGGTACCGAGAAGTGTGGGATAAGCACACTGCTTTCCTGCCCACTGTTAGTTTTCGAGACCTGCAGCCGCTACTGTTCGCTCAAATAGCTCCTCAACTGCCAGCACGACATTGGGTTCACCCAATTCCAGTCCTCCCATCAAGTAAAATTTCAAGCAATACCAGGAAGCTAACCCAGATCCTCTGCGTGGCAGCCAGCTGCACTGATCACTCAGTTATGGAGGTGGACACATTTTCTGTTGGGTCTATCATTATTAACAGAGAGAACTGACACGGGTGAATGTATATGGTAGTACACTACCTTGCAAAAACCTCAAACACCCTGAAGGGCAAAAGGGTTGAGAGGGTGTGTGAAGTTATTTCTATTAGTACAAAATAAAGTCAGATTTACAAAAAACTTGGCAAGATGAGCGTACTTACCAGTTTGACGTTACAACCCCTCTGGCCCAGATGCATCCACTCATTCCGATGGGAAAGCTGTCGAAAGCCATTATATCCTCTCCTGTGCCAAAATGGCTCACAACTGCTTTAATCCTCGGTACTGGCGCTGAGATGCAGTTGACACTCGAGCTGGCTGCACACATCTGGGATCTTACTGGCCACAGGAATACCTCAGCATCATGTAGACCGGTTACAGAGACCCATGCCCTCTGCGCAACATAATTCTCCTGCTGGTAAAAGGCGCCAAAATACTGTCGCTTGAGAAGTAACACATGAGAACACAGGATGTCTGTGACGTACCATCGTGCAGTAAGAGTTCACTCACCCACTACTGGTCATTGCCTGACGTCACACGCAGTGGATTTCCGCATTGTGACACCAGCAATAGCACTACATTGTCTCTCTCTCCAAAACACTTTAAAGAATGAAACCTTTCTCCTCGTCACAGTCGTATTTGCCAAAGCTGATCACCTGGGATCATGAAGAAACACGATTTGTCGCTGTACACAATGTGACGCCATTCATTAGGACTCCATACTTCCAGGTCAAGACACCACTCCAGATGTAGTTGTTTGTCTTGTGGCCTTAATGGCAGCCTACGCATGGGATGATATCTGCCTGGTCCAGCCACAGATAGTCAATGACCAATAGTGTAGTTGTTCTCGGATGGCAGGCACACATATGAAGGGGCTAAGAAGTGCTTGGTGCAAAATATGGCGGTCAGATGTGGTCGACCAGTGGGATGCCTCCAGCATGTGTTGGGAGCCAACAAAACTGCCCGCAGCAGCGAGCCGTTGAGTGGCCCGCCGTTGGCTGGCTACAGACCCGGCGTTGGCCTCAGAGGGTCGAACCAGCGACACACCGTGGACTGGAAAACCGGCGCCCCGTCTACTGCTGCGTGTATCCACTGGTGTGACACACCCCGCCGTCCAGGAGAGCTGCCACATTTCAATCCCCTCGTTAGAACACAGGCACCTATTTGCACACGGCTGTGCGCCTCAGTTTTGATAACGTGCCGCTCCGAGTCATGTACTCACAAAACCTAGGTTGGGCCAGTGGGCCCCTTTTGCCTGTAACTTGCGCCATGCAAACCGATGCGTTTACTCTTTTCAGCGGATGTACAGCCCTGTGACGTCCGTTCCACTTCGCAACCGCTCCTAAGCGTAAGTTACTGTCAACAGGCCCGCGGCTGGCTGTAATGTGAGCGCTCAGAAAATATTGCACCGAATCTTTTTCGTATATTAAACGGTGGTGCCGCTACAATGGCTACTAACTGTGGCCACGTCTCATTGGGAGCAGTCTCTGCCAGATACTAAGAAAGCAAACATTGCTGCAGTAAGTATTATGAAAGCATTCCATTCCTAATCTTACTGTGCCCAATGATACAGACGCACGTTCTCCAGCCTCGAAATAATTTTGTGCAGGTGAAGAACTTCGAGCATTGTTAGAGCGTTCCCTGCCTATCGTTTACGACTGGAAAGGGGCACCAGAGCAACTGGTGACTGGGAGGCGCTAGCCTGCCTGCCCTACGGAAGCTCAGAGAATGAGATCAACTGCTGTCTGACGGTTCGTTACAGGATGGTGTTGCGGACGACTTCAGTAGGCTAGTAATGCCAAACCAGTGGCGGACAGAGGCCAGTGAGCTACTGAGGTGTGTGTCAGTCGTGGAACCAGGTAGTCGTCGTCAGTAAAGGGATCAGCTCACAGAACCTCTAATACAACACAGTCTGCATACACGCACAAACGACTCAGGATTGAAAGTTATTTGTCAGTAATAGATCTAAGTATTTCGCTGCTACATATATAACAAGGAAACAAACCTTTATTACCATATACTGAAGAGCGGGTTGCTCCACTTTTCGAATGCGATCCTGCATCGTATGGACTCGACATGTCCTTGGGACTTCTCTGCAGGTATATGGCACCAGATGTCTTCGCACGGGTCACGCAGTTCCAGTAAATTACGAGCCCGTCGCCTGTGGGCGCGAAGATGGCCCCCAATAGCGTCACAGGTTAGTTCCACCAGATTTAGTTGCCAAGAAGGTACGTGATTTCAGGGTCATGCCTCTAAAACCATGTAGCAAGAAATTGGACTCGTCACATGGACAGTTATCCTGCTGGAAGATGTCATTACCGTCGGGGAGAACATCAGTCACGGAAGGATTCTCACAGTCAGCAATAAGGTTCACGTAGCCCGCACCTGTCAATGTGCATTCGATCACTATCACATGTCAGATGGAAGTTCAAGGGAATGTCCCTCATAGCATAACATTGCCCCATCGGTCCGTTTCCACAGCGCGATATGTGTTTCGAAGAAGTCATACAATGTGATTACCCGTTTCAACGTCTCGTTAGCGTGACCCACAAACAGCGAAGCGGATGTGATAGGTGTCTGTTCTCATTGGCACGCTTGTTGTCGGTGAGCCCCCTTGCATCTCACCGTTGCAGTGCTTGATTTCTGTGAGTACCTTGGACTCTTAACGCTGGGATGCTTGATTTTGGCGAGTCTTTCTGCTTATCACCCTAACTGTAATTCACAATAAATGCTCAAACTGATGCAAAATGTTCGCGCAATCATTTCTGATACGTTCATTCATGTTCGGTCGAGTATTTGGTACAACAAAACATCCGGCGGCGAAAGATCGGGTGATCTGACAGACCACGTTACTGGACCACCCCTACCGATCCAGCGACCATTGAAATCGACATTCGGTGCTTAATCCTCTCTTTTGCAGTGTCAGGCACAAATGTAGAATCAAATGCATTGGTTCTTAACTGAAAAAAAGTACTCTTGGTATTCGTCGATTACAGCGTCATATACCACGAACAGGAAACAATAGTTTGAATAAAACGTATGTATTTTTTGGCACAGAATCCGAACATGCAATAAAAATGGGGTCCCGTTTGAAAATACAAAGTTGACATCCACCCACATGGAGGTGGCCAGTTGTAGCACAGAAAGATGTCCCCTTTACTGATATTAACTTTTCACCTAGATCATTAGCCGGCCGGAGTGGCTGCGCGGTTCTAGACGCTACAGCCTGGCAACGCGCGACCGCTACGGTCACAGGTTCGAATCCTGCCTCGGGCATGGAAGTGTGTGTTGTCCTTAGGTCATTTAGGTTTAAGTAGTTCTAAGTTCTAGGGGACTGATGACCTCAGAAGTTAAGTCCCATAGTACTCAGAGTCATTTTAATCATATGAACCTAGATCATTTTTATACGACACGATATTGCAGCGACAGTGCCGTTAAGGGGCACGACGAAATGTTCCTTCCGGCATGTACGCCTGCAGGCTCTGCGGTGACTCTAGCCGCTATGAAATACGCGGAATGCATTCGCAGTCGCGAATATCGACAACCGTGATCTGTACAACTGGCAATGAAAATGTCTCCTCCCCCCCCCCCCCCCCCCCGAACGGGAATGTACATAATGAATGTATGAGTGCATGTTGTTGACACGGTTGTATAGGAGTTCGGGCCTGGCCGTGAATCGTGCTTGGATATCCTGGTGCTAGCCGGCGCGGTAGCTCAGTTGTTGGTTCAGAGTGCTGGCTGCTCTCTGTAATAAAAACACTGAGTAAGTATTCAACGATCAGCTTGAGGGTATAACTGGACAGAGTAGCCGCGAGCGCTAACGCGCTGCTTCCTGGACTCGGGTAGGCCCGCCGGCCCCAGTGGATTAACGACGAGGACCGATGTGCCGGCCAGCCTGGATGTGGTTTTTAGGCGGTTTTCCACATCCCACTAGGTGAATACCGGGTTGGTCCCCTTGTTCCGCCTCAGTTACACGGTTCGCAGAAATCTGCACCCATTCGCACTATTCCACGGATTACACTCGACGCAGACAGTTGGGGTGCACTAATTCCTTCCCAGGAGGTAGGGGGTGGCGGCAGGAAGGGCATGTGGCCAGCCCTTAACCATTAACGTACCAAATCCGATTAACGATGGCT
Source organism: Schistocerca gregaria (assembly GCF_023897955.1). NCBI lineage: Eukaryota > Metazoa > Arthropoda > Insecta > Orthoptera > Acrididae > Schistocerca > Schistocerca gregaria. The sequence continues at coordinate 670,022,334 of NC_064924.1, read as the reverse complement.
GACCCTGCGTAACTGTGGGACAAGGCTCAAGCGATAGAATAGATAGACGAACTTGAGCATATGTCCTGTGGCGTCCGCACACACCAAATGCAAAGAACAATAAAGGTTAAAAAGGAAATGAAAAGGAAAGTCCCAGTCCGGTACGAATTATCATTGTCTTCCTTCTCTGCATTATACAACTGATGGTTGTCCACGTTCACAACTGTGAACACATTTCATGTAGAACTTTTTATGGTAAGATGCGTCGTTTTCGAGAGATTTAGTTGTCTCAAAAGAAACACCCTGTATAATATAAGCCAACAGGCCACACGCCTCCAATGGTCAAAGACAGATCTCGATGATTCCATGCCCACAGCAGTCGTGACTAACGACGTTCCTGGTTCGATATGGGAACACTTAGAGGACATGGGCAGTGGATCTAGTGTTCAAAAGTGCGCATTGAATGGTGTAATCAAAAACACTTATGGCTGGTGCAGCACTGCTCCCTCTGTCGTCAAATCCACCTCATACCGCCGCCGATCATGCTTTCTAGAGCACCTAGCCACCTGTCTCTCCATTCTTTGATGCGTTGTCTAAGCTTGGTTTCACCGTCTTTCAACCACTTTTTATAGAAGCTCACTACAGTAGCACATGAACAGCCAGCCATCTTCGTCGTTTTGATATGCTGGTTCACAGGCGCCGTAGCATACAATCTGCCATTTGTCAAAATCGCTTACGTCAGTGTATTTTCCACTTGTGGCCCGTATCGTCGAAAGATCGCCGCCGCTTTCTTACTTTCTCCGCCTATGCTCTTTTCTTATCGCACCACGTGACCACATTGCCACCAGGCGCCATTCAGGCTCGCGCTGGGGAAAGATCGAAACGTTTTGCCTCATCGGCGTGTAGGTACAGTTAACCCGAAAACTATAAAAGGGAAACTATGTCTATTCTCTGATAATATGTCCTGTCACTGAGGACAAGCCGTGCTCACCTAGGAGAAACATAACGACGTCCCGTTCACTGCCACTGTATAATTAGCTATGAAAGTTTTGAAAACGTACCAGAATAAAAAAAAGTGATTCTGCCAGATTATTTTCTTTGATATCAACTACCACCATATTCGGTTGTTCTTCGGTGGCCAGTAGGGTCAGTGCCAGGTACAAAACGAAGTGTCTGTAGTTTAAATCGCAGTAGGTCATAAGATTTTTTTTTTTTTTTGACATGTCGCTCTTTTCGCTATCGGCAATGAGTTGTTAACGCGAAAAATGCCAGTATGCATCGTAGTACGGAGCTCACATTATACTGTGCAGAATGGTGCAACTAGAGGGGGATTTCAATTCGAAGCTCAGAGGACAGCAAGGCATATAGTTTTAACTCATTGTTAGAAATACGGTACAATGTTACATTGACCTGCTTTGAGTCAGTCGGTCTCTATCGTACAAAATGGTTTGCTTACGACTCTCCTCTCCACGCCTAGACTTCAGAGTTTACGAAAAAATTATATTTTTTCCGTTTATTTCCTTGAATGATTATTATTGTTGTTGTTGTTGTTGTTGTGGACTTCAGCCCTGAAACTGGTTTGATGCAGCTCTGCATGCTACTCAATCCTATGCAAGATTCTTCATCTCCCAGAACTTAGTGCAACCTTCTGAATCTGCTTAGTGTATTCATCTCTTGCTCTCCCTCTACGATTTGTACCCTTCACGCTACCCTGGTCATACAAAAAGAAAAATCATAGTTTCTTTGTGTATCCGAGCTAATTGATGTTGTCAGTTAATACACAGGACCACTATATATGTATTAAAATTGACTAATTCAAGTCTAATGACCTCGATTCCTTCCTTGGTTTCCGTTCATGACCACAAGATTATACGGGAATGTTTACTTCAACATAGCAGATACAGTCTTAGGTCTTTTTAAAACTTGTAATGTGATCAGTCTCTTCCGATCTAATTACTGACTCTATGTTAAACCTAAAAAAAGAAAAAAAAGCAGAAGGAAAAACTGCATAATATGAATTTATGTAAGTCGAAAATCCGCATGGATTAAGTTTTTTTCAGACAGTGGAGCTCCAAAGAAACTAGTATAGTCGCACGTATTCCAATACAGATTATCTCAACAGGCAGAATACGCCGCTGCAGTCGGCAACGCCTATATAAGACATTTATCTGGCGCAGTTGTTAGATCGGCTACTACTGCTACAATAGCAGGTTATTAAGTGAGTTTGAACGTGGTGTTATAGTCGGCGCACGAGCGATGGGACACAGCATCTCCGAGGTAGTGGTATTTTCCCGTACGACCATTTCACGAGTGTACCGTGAATATTAGGAAACCGGTAAAACATCAAATCTCCGACATCGCTGCGGCCGGAAAAAGATCCTGCAAGAACGGGACCAACGGCGACTGAACAGAATCGTTCAACTTGACAGAAGTGGAATCCTGCAAATTGCTGCAGATTTCAATGCTGTGAAATCAGCAAGTGTCAGCGTGCAAACCATTCAACGAAACGTCATATCGATATGGGCTTTCGGATCCGAAGGACCACTCGTGTGCCCTTGATGACTGCCCGACACAAAGCTTTACGCCTCGCCTGGGCCCGTCAACACCGACATTGGACTGTCGATGACTGGAAACGCGTTGTTTGGTCGGAGGAGACTCGTTTCAAATTATACTGAGCGGATGGAGGTGTACGGTTGTGGAGACAAATTCATGATTCCACGGACCCTAAATAACAGCAGGAGATGGTTGAAGCTGGCGGAGGCCGGTAATGGTATGGGGTGTGTGCAGTTGGAGTGACATGGGACCCCTGATACGTCTGGATAGGACTCTAACAGGTGACACGTTCGTAAGCATCCTGTCTCATCACCTGCTCCATTCATGTCCATTGTGAATTCCGACGGGCAATTCCAGCAAGACAATGCGACACCCCACATGTCCAGAGTTGCCACAGAGTGGCTCCAGGAACACTCTTCCGAGTTTAAACACTTCCGATGGCCATGAAACTCCCCAGACATGAGCATTATTGAGCATATCTGGGATGCCTTGCGACGTGCTGTTCGGAAGAGATCTCCACCTTCTCGTGCTCTTACGGATGTGTGGACATCTCCGCAGGATTCATGGTGTCAGTTACCTCCAGCACTACACCAGACATTAGACGAGTCCACGCGTCGTCGTGCTGCGGCAGTTCTGCGTGCTCGCGTGGGCCCTACACTATATTAGGCACGTTTACCAGTTTCTTTGGCTCTTCAGGTTATGTTAATTGCTGTTACCATTCTATTCTGTGTTGTAATTATTGCCAGCTTATGGTCTATGGTCTGAATAAATCAACTTACAAATATCAGTCATTCCTTTCCATTCCATTACATTACATTACTACCTCCAACGCTACGTTAACTATTGCTGCGCACAAGTGTACAATTAATTTGTATGTTCTTCGAACTCTTCGGCGAAGAATTCTCCCTCCATTTCCTCACCTGTACCATCTGGTACTTACCACTCTGTTTGAAATATAACATCCTTATATGCACAGAGGGTTCCTTTTGTCACATTTTCCGTACTTTTCAAGCTTCGCTTTCGTGTACCGCTTGTGCTCTAGACTTATAGATAATGAAGCTTCCTCATTGATTCCAGATCATTATTCGTTTATACTTAATTTTTTGTCGTTGAACTTCTGGTTGACTTGTACTTTTTATGTCTTTTTTTGTTTAACTACGTACTGTAATCTTCCATAACTGACACGAGTATTGTCTGAATTTTACAACGACCTTTCCAATTCTGTCTAGGTGTCTCTAACACAATTCATCACGTTTGTTTACCTTTGACGCAAATGTTATCCTCTTTATCTCGTTTAATAGTAATTCTAAGCTTTTCATACCAGTCTCTGAAGCCGAGTTCATTAAAACTAACGTTGGTGGAACAGATCCCTTACATGAGAAGTCAGCAATTTCGTATACAGTTTGCGAAAGAAATTATCATCACTAAAATTATCAAGCAAGAGGAATGGAGTTTATGAACTACAGTTCCGGACGACCATTCCTTGCGCGAATATCCTGAGCGAAGTTTCAAATCTCTAAGGCCGTCTCTTGGTGCACGGACAGGTGAAGGAGCTGTAGAGTTGAGCGTTAAACTCCGCAACCCCGTTGATGCTACTTGATAGTACGCTGTATATCAGCGCTGGACTTAACTCTTTCAGCCCCAATATTGACAAAATTGTTATTACTAACCGAATTTGAGTTAAAATAGAAACTGCAGTGACTTTTGTTTAATCGGACTCAAAATTAGCGCCTATGTCTGCCATAAACATATTTAAACAACCTCTGACTCACGAAAACAAAGAACATTACATTTCATTAGACAGTTATTCATTACAGTCATTCGCATGAGAATCGTAGACTCCTGACGCTAAATCAACCGGACAGCTGTCATAAAATCTTATTGTCCTCTAGGCTAATTGAAGAATTTAGGACTGACTTTATTTTCGGTCTCCACACTATAGTTTGAAGCGAAAAGTAGCTTCTCTCACGCTGGAATCAGTTCCGCTTGAGTCACGTGCTTGATGTTTCTTACACTTCCATAGCTGCCCTCTGGCGATTCCAATTGCCCGGGAGTGCTGTTAAATTCCGATATTGTCCTACATACTTTTTAACGCGAATCTTCGACAGCTACCATTCCCGTTTCGTTCTGTCAGACGTGGCGATGACGTCACGCCACCTCGGCAGGTGGTTTCCGCGAGTGCTGCTGCAGCCGTGATCAGAAGACAAACACACACTGAGGCCAGAGCAGCCGAGGCAGCACGAAACAGCGCGGGCCATCTCGGCTCCGTAATGCCCGGCGTTACACAACGTCGGCCGCGCCGCTTGTTGTCTTGCTCGTAAGTGACCTCTGATTGCCTATTGTGTTCCGAGTTATCAACTCTGATTTCAAATTAGGACAATTATTTTTGACGCACTATTCATAACATTGTTTTCAACGTTCAGCCTCCACGGCGGACTCCGCAGCGGAGCATGTCTTCTTAACACACTTACCTTTGGACTTGTTGCCGCATGTTTTGCTCCTCGAATACAGCTGTAGGAATATTTTACCAGAAGTCACGGTTCGTCACCTTTCTGACCCGGCGCTTCGTCAAAGGAACTCATCAACTGTGGTCGGACGAACTAGAAGAGCTTCTAAATTTTTAAGAACGATTCAAGCAACTTCCTAGTAAACGGAGACAGCAAGTAGTTATTTTATTCACTCTATTTATTTTTATAACACAAGTGCATTACTGACCAAATATCCTTATCAGATGGTGGCACAAGTTTAAAGAAAATCTCTTCTTACCCGCTTCTGTGGTCAACATGTTCTTGCAGAGCCGAGGTGCTCGTCCTCTTCGCTACTCTGAACACTAGAGCCAGTTTCCAGTGGCGTGGTGAAGCAGGTTACAAAAAATGGTTCAAATGGCTCTGAGCACTATGGGACTTAACATCTGAGGTCATCAGTCCCCTACAACTTAGAACTACTTACACCTAACTAATCTAAGGACATCACCGAGCGAGGTGGCACAGTGGCTAGCACACTGGACTCGCTTTCGGGAGGACGACGGTTTAGTCCCGCGTCTGGCAATCTTTTCTTGCCCATGAGATCCACACTGACAACTGATACATGCGCTCCAGTATACACTAAAACTCTTCGCCACTTATCTTTTATCCAAATTATCAAACTACAATCCGCCTCTTCGTGCACTTTTTGAGTACCTCTTTTTATTGGGAATGCCTCCTGACGGCAGGAACACTCCCTTTTCCGTTTAACAGTTTTTTACTAGCTGTATCATTAACCTGTTTCTTGGCTTTACACTGCCGTGCCTTATGCCCTATTTTCTGATAATTGAAACACTGTGGTTCCCGACACTGTCCCTTAAAGTGGCCTTGCTTCCCACAACGGTAACACTCTTTTGAAGACGAAAATTTTTTTATTGTCATTGCGCCTTCTAGTGGCGCTAGCCACTTCCTGCTACGCGCAGTGCTGCTGCTAAGTCACCTGCATTTTCCACCCACATCCGGAGTGAAAAATCCGGCGAGACCCCTCGCAAAAATGCGTCTAAATCTCTATTTTCTGCTTCTTTCAATAGAACTTCATTTGCACTCGCATATTGCGTTAACTCATGTGTGTGCGCATTCGTTCTCCTAATTCTGTCTGAAAATTCTTCTACTGTTTCACCCGTTTTTTGCATCATCCTCCCCAATTTTTTTCTAAGAAACCTGGTACTGTTTTGTTTCCTAAACCTTTGCAGTAATCCCTCAGCCAACTCTGTGAACGTAGTAGCAGTCTTTAACCCTTCGTGGTATGCCACATAAGTCTTTACGTCACCTAGTAACCGTAACCTCGCCATTTGCAAACACATTTCATCCGACCAGCCACACAGTATAGCTCTACTACGTACATCACCAATGAAAACATTCACATCTTCTGAGGTTTTACCCGAGAAGGAAGGTATCAAATTAGCCGCTGAACAATCTGCCACACCAGAAAAGATAGTACCCTTGGATTCCACACTATCGCTTTCCAAGCCTGATTCAGCATTTTGCAACAATTGTTGCTCCATCCTCTGCATGTGCTGCTTTCGCAACTTATTTTCTTCAATCAGTTTCTTAACTTGCTCTGTCAATGCGACTACGGCGTCACTTGTACCGGTTGCACATGTCTGTGGCATTTTCCGTGTGGTATACCTCATCTCACAAAAATAAAATTGTATTACCCAGAAGCAAGTTAATTCCTAGTACGTCTAATGGCAAGCCATCTAGACTTACCACATTGCCCCGTTACATGACCATAGAAGTCACACACATCACAAGTGCTTGGTACAAATTTATCGCAAGGAGCGGCGTGACCTTTTAATCCACACACTACACATGTAGATGGTACTAAGGTACCGTGACTATCATTCCCAAGAAACTGCGATAAGTCTACAGGGCTGCTAGACCTTTCAAATTACACTATCACATCCCTTAACGTTACCCTCTACATGTCTAGCTACACAGAAAACATAGACAGAAGGCAGTCGATGGACTCACCCTATTCGGTTCTCACATCCCTTAACGTTACCCTCTACATGTCTAGCTACACAGAAAACATAGGCAGAAGGCAGTCGATGGACTCACCCTATTCGGTTCTCACATCCCTTAACGTTACCGTCTACATGTCTAGCTACACAGAAAACATAGGCAGAAGGCAGTCGATGGACTCACCCTATTCGGTTCTCACATCCCTTAACGTTACCCTCTACATGTCTAGCTACACAGAAAACATAGACAGAAGGCAGTCGATGGACTCACCCTATTCGGTTCTCACATCTCTTAACGTTACCCTCTACATGTCTAGCTACACAGAAAACATAGGCAGAAGGCAGTCGATGGACTCACCCTGTTCGGTGTTTGTCGGGTGCTCCGCACGGTGCTAGCCAAAGTCGTGGCGTGGGTGCACCTGACACTGCTTGTTACGACATCTGCACCACTTGTTAGCAGCAGATACAGTGGCTGCGCCAAAGACTGAGACGCCGTGGAGCTTTACAATTATTTATTGAACTTTCTTTGCAATTTCTTCCTCTTTGTCGCTGCCCAGCCCTGCGGATTTTCCGTGATTTCCCTAAATCGCTTCAGGAAAATGCCGGGATGGTTCCTTTGAAATGGCACGGCCGAATTCCTTTCGAGTCCTTCCCTAATCCGATGACCTCGCTGTCTGGTCTCCTCCCCCAAACAACCCAACCAACCGCTAAGGACATCACACACATCCATGTCCGAGGCAGGATTCGAACCTGCGACCGTAGAAATCGCGCGATTCCGGAATGAAGCGCATAAAACCGCTCGGTCACAGCGGCCGGCAAGGAGGTTACAGTTCAGTCAGATGACAATGGGATGGTCCTTCCCCAGTCCTCCTAAAACGGCTGTGATTGGAGCCAACGGAAATGATTTAGAGGCTTGCGATTTCGCGAAATGACTGGTGTATTCGAATACCGATTGGAAAGGAGCCAACGGCTTTGGCGCAATAGTAACACTGGTTCCCGTAAGATCACCGAAGTGAAGCGCAGTTGGGCGTGGTTAGCGCTTGGGAAGGTGACAGTCCGAGTCTGCGGGACGCTGATGGATGCACTCAGCCCTTGCGAGACCAGCTGATGAGCTACTTGACTGAGAAGTAGCGGCTCCGGTCACGGAACCTCACAACAGCCGGGAGTACGGTGCGTTCAACTACATGTCCCTTCATACCCGCATCCAGTGAAGCCTGTTGGCTGAGGATGACAAGGTGTTCGGTTGGTACCGTTCGGCCTTTCCAGCTCTGTTCGGACGTAGTTTAGTTTTTATTGAAAAGGAACTTCTCAAAGTTCTGGCAGTAAGAAATGCTTCATCGAAACGCTTTTAGCAAAATGCCCATATTTTACTCCTGTTGCTTAGTGGCCGAAAGGCTGAAAGGGCATAACGTTAAATGATTTGGTGAAGCGGTTAAGAGCTCTCAAAAACGGGTTGTCAGTCCTCAGCTGTCACAGTGTAGGGGTAGTTGAGGGAGCTGATTCTGTAAAATTTTAAACTAAATTGGGAAATTAATGACATTAGCGAGCAACAAAGTTACTTTTCAAGTGTAGAAGGATAAGAAGAATCAGAAGTGCGCTCCTGTCCACGCGAGCGAAATACCGTGTAGGCCCTTCCTGGTATTCTGCGCGATTGGTGCCTTTTAGTGACCGTGCACGTGCCCGATAGGAAAAAGCATCTTATATGAGATCGTTCAGTCATTATCTAGCTGGATGTTTTGGTGGATGAAAGTGGCGGGCTAGGATAGGTGTCACTGAAACAAAGAAACACACCATTTGTGACCTTGCAGATTTGAGTGTGGTGTTTGTGACTCCTTGACTGTCGAATTCTTTTTTAATTTAACTGCTTTTTGGCCGTACCTATTCAGCCATTTCAACAGTAATGTCAATTACGACAACACGGAAGTAATAACAACACAACACTGAGTGCCCGAGCGGAGAAAATGTCCGACCTAGGAATCGAAAGCGGGCCACCACACTCGGCCGCACTGACCCCGCAGCTACCGAGGCGCACGCCCACCGACTTTGGTATGTATCCCTGTTTCGCTGCTGTGGAAATTGTCGGCAAAGTTGCTTGGTGCTATATGAGGGTGGTGAATGAGCTGTTAACATCATGGTATATCTGTGAAACCAATTAGCGGGCCTTCGATGCTTTAATTATTGACTGTAGAGTGGAAATAATTTTAATTCTATCTGATGACTCAAAGCGAAGACGGCGACTGTTGTTGAGAGAGGTTTTAGTAGTGTCGGAGAGCGGAAACTTAATCTGCATCTGCCCAGAAACGCTTCCGAGTAATTGGTAGGAGCAGTACGCGCCGTAAAGTGGTCCCCAAGTCGTCGGCTGCCGTCGTCGCATCGACTGACACGTCATGCTGACGTCAGATGCGAGTAAGCAGAGCGTGTCACGAACACGACTCGCACCGGGCGTGTGGAATTTTCTGCGGCCGCGAGGGGAATCCAAGCGATTCTACATACTCTATGAAGCACAGACACCTACATCTTCATGGATACTCTGCAAATCACATTTAAATGCCTGGAAAAGGGTTCATCGAACCACCTCCACAATTCTCTTTTATTCCAATCTCGTACAGTATGCGGAAATAACGACCACCTGTATCTTTCCGCACGAGCTCTTATTTCTCTTATTTTATCATGGTGATTGTTTCTACCTATGCAGGTCGGCGTCAACAAAATATGTTCGCATTCATAGGAGAAAGGTGGTGATGGAATTTTATGAGAAGAGTGTTCCGCGACGAAAAACGTCTTTGTTTCAATGATGTCCATCCCAAATCCTGTATCATTTCAGTGACACTCTCTCCCATATTTCCCGATAATACAAAATGTGCTGCGCTTCTTTGAACTTCTTCGATGTACTCCGTCAATCCTGTCTGGTAAAGATCCCACACCACGCAGCAGTATTCTAAAAGAGAACGGACAAGCGTAGTGTCTCCTTAGTAGATCTCTTACCTTTTTTAAGTGTCCTGCCAATAAAACGCAGACTTTGGTTAGCCTTCCCCACAACATTTTCTATGTGTTCCCCCCAAACCAAGTTGTTCGTAATTGTAATTCCTAGGTATTTAGTGACATTTATGGCCTTTAGATTTGGTGTAACTGAAGCTTAACGGTTTCCTTTTAGCACTCATGTGGATGACCTCCCACTTTTCGTTATTCAGTGCCAATTGCCGAAAGAACGTTTCGTTGTGCAGATGTGTAATGCCTTACAGCGAAGGAAGACAACTGCGAACTTCACCAACTCATAAGACTTTAAGCAGCATGTAAATTGTTGCATTCCACTACACACACACACACACACACACACACACACACACACACACACATAAATATACAGATGTAGGTCATCATTTTTGCCTGATTCGTTATAAATGCCCTACTGGAAATCATACCCCAAATGTTCCCCATAGGAAGTGTTTTATGTGCCGCCTGGTGTCTGGCTGAAAGGATCCGAGCGCTACTAAGGGCAAGATCTCAGTCTGCGTACACCCAAGACCCAATGACGGTTATCGTCCGGCTTATTTTAGGGTGCTGGTGGCGCGAGACTGATCTTCTACATCTACATCTACAAACATACACCGCAATCCAGCATACGATGCGTGGGGCAGGGTTCCTCGTACCACAACAAGAATCTTCTCTCCCTGTTCCACTCCCAAACTGAACGAGGGAAAAATGACTGCCTAATGCCGCTGTACGAGCCCTAATCTCTCTTATCTTATCTTTGTGGTCTTTCCGTGAAATGTAAGTTGGCGGCAGTAAAATTGTACTGCAGTCAGCCTCAAAAGCTGGTTCTCTAAATTTCCTCAGAATCGATTCACGAAAAGAACACATCCTTTCCTCTTACTACGCATACAAGTAGATGTATTTACACTCACTAATCTTCATTATTTTATCTGGGGCGTGTTGTGACAGACAGATTCAGTCCTTGTTTCCGACGAAGATGTCCGTCGTTCGTAATGCTGGAACTGGTAATACACTTTCAAATTAATATTTCTAATTGGGAACCCCTCTGTTCTGTTCCTAGCTCGGTGAGCGTCGGTTGTAAAAATTAATCAGATTCTTCTATACGCTGCCGCGTCTGGAGTAAGGAACGAAATGTTTAAAAAAATCACTATTGCATTATCAGTCTTGTACTTCCATAATGTCATTGAACTTACTCCTCTGAGAGAAAGTGTTTTGCGCAAAATGGGTTAGTCACAGCCTAAACATTGTTTTCAGAATGAAACATTCATTCTGCCGCGAAGTGTACGCTGTCATTGTCAACAACACAACATAGTACAACTTGCATAACTGCTGTCTGAGGAAGAATCTTTTCCATTTAAATCGATAATGGTGTTTTCTTTCTCTTCTATATCAGTCTCCTGCGACCACCTCCAATACTACGGAAGTTATTCCATAATGCCTCAAAACACGTCGTATCATATTGTCTCTTCTATCTGTCAGTTTTTTCATGTATTCCTTTCCTTGGCTATTCTGCAAAGAAACTCCTCATTTTTTATCTTATCGCCGGCCGGAGTGGCCGTGCGGTTCTAGGCGCTACAGTCTGGAGCCGAGCGACCGCTACGGTCGCAGGTTCGAATCCTGCCTCGGGCATGGATGTGTGTGATGTCCTTAGGTTAGTTAGGTTTAATTAGTTCTAAGCGACTGATGACCTCAGAAGTTAAGTCGCATAGTGCTCAGAGCCATTTGAACCATTTTTATCTTATCGGTCCACCTAATTTTTAACATCCTTCTATAGCACTACGTCTGAAACGTTATATTCTCCTCATTTCCGGTTTTCCCACAGTACATTCATTTCCAAACGTAAATTCTCAGAATTTTCTTCCTCCATTTAAGCCCTGCTAGACTTCTTTGCTTGTGCTAGTCTGCTTTTTACGATCCGCTTCTTTGGTCTGTCTTATGTAACTTTGCTTCCAAGGAAGCGGAATTCCTTCACCTCGTCTACTTTCTACTCTCAAGTTCGTTGGTAGTCTCATTTCTGGTACTTCTCATTACTTTCGATTTTCTTCGGTTTACTACCAGTCTATATTCTGTGCTCGACATACTGTTCGTTCTGTTCGAAAGATCCTGTAACTAACCGTCACCTTCACTGAGGATATCATCTACGAAAAGAAACTTAAGCTTGGACAGTTAGTTTTATACAAGGTCACTTTGGCCAGTGTCAAGTATGGTACATTGGCCTAATAACAAGAAAACTGAAACCCATGTTCGAAGAACAACTGGACTGTTTGACATTTAAAAAAACCTGTTAAATGTGCTATAACTACTCTCATCCTAAAAACAGGCTATAGCTTAATAAATGACAACCATATAAATGTTACTCTCATTACCTATAAGCTAGACATTGACATGTATGCAAATACGTACTATGGCGGTGGAAAATACTGAATGCTGTTACAAAATTTAAGAGTAAAATTTGTACTAACCTCATCACATAATAAATACCTAGTACATCAAAATTTTGCTGTATGTGGTCGCATTTTAAAAAAATTAGCACACGTACTTGTATGATCCACCTAATGTAAACTATTAATTTATATGGAACTGAAAACAATGCCACATACTTACGTATCTTTTGTATGCAAAGTAATCCTACCTAACACATTTGTTTTCATGTGTTGATTATTTTATTAGAAAATATACCAACTCGTCATAATATCTCTTAGTTTAAGCACACCATTTTTATATTATCACGTAAGTAAGTACAACAGCCAAACTACACAGTATGCGGGTGCCATACGTCATTGCTCACTGCGTGGTATGTCACGGAAGCGCAAAGTAAGTCAAGCAACTCTGCAAAACTGCAGCTCTTTTGACTGCCCAAACAGTTTCAGAGCAACTAGTGTTTATGTGGCGGTGTCTTGCCTTCATATTGTGATTGCACAAATACACTGACGGAAAAAAAACCTCGGCACCAAGAAGAAGTTGTGCGGCATAAATGGAAACGAGCTTTTGGCGTCACTGGCCGGGAGGCCCCTTGCGAGGCAGGTCCGGCCGCCTTGGTGCAGGTCTCATTACATTCAACGCCACAATGGGCGACCTGCGCGCCGGGTGGGGATGAAATGATGATGAAGACGACGCAACACTCAGTCAGTGAGCGGAGAAAGATCTTCGACCCAGCCGGGAATCGAACCGAGGCCCATAGGACGGTAATCCGTCACGCTGACCATTCAGCTATTTTTTTTTTTTAAATCCCATTTTGTTCTATATTGTTCGTTGAATTTGTTCGTGGCGGACGTCCGATGACACCCGTTCAGGTTGTTCGTTCATCTGTTCACTCAGTTTTTTTTATTACAGAGGGCAACTAAACCCTCTGACCGAACACTCTGAGCTACCGTGGCGGCTTTCATGGGAAAATGATTATTCAGCATACCGATTATTATACAATAAGTACTTTAGCCTCTGCCGAGTACCGAGCCCGGCGAAGTTACCCAAGGACTATCGGGGCGGACTGCGACATACACGAAAATTGGTAGGCGCGTTTCTACCTTTGAAAGGAGACGTCTGTTCAGATTTCGGCCCAGTCGCATAACAGTGGCGCTCGTAGCGCCATTATGAGGACGCAAATGAGCTTTGCTTTTAATACACGCTGTAACGGTCGTGAGGCGATGTCAGTCAGGAATGACTTTAAGGTGAAAAGACGCCATTATCAGTGCCTCACTGAGTTTGAACGAAGTCGTGTAAAGGGGCTACGAGAAAGACCTTCCAGGAAATGTAGCCACTGTACATGTTGGCTGTCAGACGGGGTGACGAGAATGTACCGTCGCACGAAGAGCAGGCTGTGGTCCGCCACGTGCCGCTACCGAGGGGGAAGGCCATCGTGTCCGGTGTGTAGCTCCGTCGCATCGTACTGCATCTGCAGCAGCAATCTGAGCAGACGTTGGCACCGCAGTGGCGCAGAGAACTGTTACAAGACGATTTCTTCAAGTACAGCGCAGGGCCGGATCCCGTGTAGCGTGCAGCCCACGGGCACCAAAGCACCACCATCTGTGACATCAGTGGTGTCAAGCTAGAGCTCATTGGACGCCAGAGCGGAGGTCTGTTGTGTTCCGTGTTGAAAGCTGGTGCTGCCTCGGTGCGGGTGATGGCCGCGTGTTGGTTAGGAGGAGGCCAGTTACAATCTGTATCCGACCTGTCGGCGTGCTAGAGACGCTGCACCTACACCTGGAGTTATGTTGTGGGCCGCGATTTCTTATAACAGCAGCAGCGCTGTTGTGGTTCTTCCACGCAACCTGGGGACGTCAGTCTGGTGATTCCTCCGGTTGTACCGCCATTCATAAACAGCACGCCAGGGTGTGTTTCCCAACAGGATAACCACGTCACATGGCAGTGTTGGAACTCAACGTGCTCTACAGAGGTGTCGACACGTTACCTTGGCCCGCTCGTTCACCAGATCTGTCTCCAATCGAGCACAAATGGAACATAATTGGAAACCTCCAGCGTCGTCTGCAAACAGGCTTAACCGTCACTGCATTCATTTACCAAATGCAACGGACATGGAACCCCATCCAAGGAACCGACATCCGGCACCTGCACAACAGAATGCGTGCATATTCGTGTGCTCGCATTCAACTATCTGCTGGTTACACCGGTTACTAACGTACCAGCATTTCAAATTTGCAATGGCTTATCTCGAGCTTACATCAACCTGTGAGCTGCGAGGTTTGTCACTTAAATATGTCACCTAGCCAAATGTATTCCTGAAATTTCATTACTCTACATTAACCAATTTTTTGGTGTCGTGATTTTTTCTCCGTCGGTGTATAACGTATTAATCGTGCATAAAAAATGTATACATCGAGTTATTTGTATTAGTACTATGTGTTGTATAGTCAAATATCGAAAACATTGTGGAATACAACAAGTGACTGAAAGCAGTGCAAAATAGTGCCACAGAAACGAGGATAGACGCTGGACCAAGGCAACAGCTAACTGACGTGCGAGTAGTTAGCATAGTATTACGTAAACATTTAAATGACAACACGACTTTTCTATGTCTGTGGAGGGAGGCTTGTGCTTTGGACCTAATGAAGACTCCAGCAACAAAAGAAGTTATTAATAGTCTAGTTAACAGCATTAGTAACCTAAATAATGTTTAAATGATTTCAATACCTCGACGTGTGGCCATAAGTAGTAATAACTAGAAACGCCCCACTAAAAAAAATTGATATCATACGGTTAATAATCCAAACATTGTGACTTGGTACAGTACATACATGAAACATTTATCATCATCAAATCTTATCAGACATATCGTTTCACATTAAATTTTTCGTTCCACTCCCGAAGCTTAATTTCATTTCCATCATTTCTTCTTTCTTGTACATGTTGAGTAGTGAAGAAAGACTATGTCGCTGTCGTACGCTCTCGGGCTAGGGACCATTCCTATGCCCAACAGAAGGATCACCTTAGAATCACTATCCTTCGGTACACAGTACAGGCTCCAGACGTGACTGCTACACAGTTCCTCCAGCTTAGGCGGATAGGGGAAATCTTTTATTGTTATTATTCACTTAATGTGGCGTACGGTGGGTCTTAAGGAGTTTATGGAGGCACCGTTAGGTCAAGGGCATTTCGTCAGAAAAACCCAAAAGAAGATTTCACCTTTTTTTTGTACGAAAACCGAGCCGTGGATACCAAGACTGCTATGAACAGCAAATGACTGATCTCGAATAACTTTGAAAATTTTATTAATATCTTTATTTGTTTTCCGAGATACAGTGATTCAAAGTTAATTTACATGTGTATGTAAAATTCGCACATAAAATCCGGTGTGCGGCGAAATATAAATAATAAATAATCGCAGCAGATTGCTCACATTTTAACGTTCTATTCTTTAGGCATTTATCTAGAAGTGCCATCTTCCCGTTTTCAAAAATCTTTACCCGTGATGGAGAAACATCCCGAAAACTGTTGTTGGGTATGAAAATCGAGGCGCAGAGTCCATGACGGCAATGCGCAACAAACGGGTGCAATTTTTACGACATATTCCTAAGATACCGATCTGGAACAGTTTCGGAGATTTTACTGATATCCTTCTCCATTTTCGAGGCATAGTTGTACAAAGTTAACCTACCTGTACCCGTAAAATACGCGTGTGTAGAATCCGATGAGAGACGAAAAGGTTATAATTGACGTAGCACGGAGAAATATGCCGTAAAGTGTCTCTGTTATCATCAGAAAAGTTCTGGGAAACAAAGTGTAGTGCTGAAGCACATACAAAACTGTATGCACGAAAAATCCAGTCTAAGGTGTAAATATAGTTTTGCGTTATTTCTACTTCACAAAATTTTATCTACGGAAAAATTCTTTTCATATGAGTGACGTACCCCACTGCGGCAGGCAAAAGAAGGGACCAGCGGAAAAGTACTCTTATCGGAGTACATAAAAGGCGAATATGCTCCTGTTTAAAAGACTTTGACTGAAAAGTGGGATAGCAGCTGCCTCATTCTACTATCTTCAGCACCTTTAAATATGTTTCCAAAATTTTTGGCATCAAATATACTCGCACTCTTTTATGTTCAGAGAGAAGGAGACATTGGCAGTACGAAAGAGACAGAAAAGCTGCAAATATCGGAAGATAGTAGACAGTGAATGTGCTATGGAAAGAGCTAAGGAGATAATGAGAGTATGATAGAAAGAAAGGGACATAGTGGTAATGGAACATAGTTGACAGTGGCAGAATATTGTTACGAAAAAAGTGAAGGAGACAGTGTCAGTAGGAGATGAATAAACAGACAGAGAAAGTGGAAGTGGGTGAGAGTCAGTGATAATGAGAGACAGAATCTCTGACAATGACAACGAGGAAGAGGGAGACAGTGCCAGCGAGAAAAGGTAGCACAAGTGGGAAGGTACAAATGGCTCTGAGCACTATGGGACTTAACTTGTGAGGTCATTAGAGTGGGAAGGAAGGAATGAGATAGTAGCAGTAAGGAAGTCAGAGAAAATGGGAATCTCTAGCAGCAGTAGTGGGAGGAGACAGTAGTAGTAGCAGTAGGACAGAACGAAGGAATCTGTGGCCGTAAGACAGGAGACAGTGGCAGTTAGAGAAACAAGTGCAGAACATGAACATGAGTTGGGCTGAATGAGTGAGTGAGTATCGGCAAGTGTGAGTGGACTTGCAGCGATGGACTAGTTGGCGTGAGCGAATTACATTTAGGAACTCTTGTGGCAATGAGAGGTGAATTTCATGTTAAAAAGAAAAAAAGCCTGAATATGTTCGCATGCCGAAATTTTTGGGAATATTTTTCAGGGCGCCGAGCAAGGTAGAATTCTGCAGCTGGTACCCCACTTTCCATCAGTCAGAGTCTTTTAAACAGGAGCATATTCTCCTTTTTTGTGCTCTGACAGGAGCATTTTTTCGCTGGTTACATGTTTCTCGCCTTTTCTTGTAACTAATACCTTGTACTACAGGTATCCCAGAGAAGTTTGAACATCTTGCACCCACTTACGTTATCAAAAGTTTTTTCAAAGTCAGTCCTGTTTTTTCTTAAGCTCTCCCTCCATTATTAAGAGTAAGGTCTGAACTGCGAGCTGATACCCTTATCTTCCCTAAAACCAAACTGATGATCATCTAACGGTTGTAATTTATCTTTTACATTCTTCTGTATATTATTCATGTCAGTAACTTGGATGGATGCATTAGCTGTTAAGCTGATTGTGCGGTTATTCTCACACTTAACTACCCTTCTTATTTTCGGGATGCATAGTTGATATTTTCCAAAATTCTAATGATATGCTTCCAGTTTCATAGGTTCTACGTCCCATTTGATTATACGCATGGTTAGTACTTCCCACAATACTTTTAGAAATTCTGATGAATGTGATCTATTCTTTCTGCCTTGTTTGAGTGCAAATCTTCCGAAGCTCTGACAAACCCTGATTATAATACTCAACGCCTATATCTTCTAAATCGACGCCCATTTACTTCTTGTATCACGTCAGCAGACAGTTTCTCTACCTCATAGAGCATTTCAATGTACTCTATCTACGTACGCACTCTCTCTCTGCACTTGCATCCTTAATTTTACCACGTTTTCCTCTACTTTCGCCGAAGATTGTTTTGCTTTCTCAATACGTGAATCTGTTCTTAAGACGAACATCCATTTTTCCGATTTCTCCATGTTTTTCCTGCAGTCATTTCGAACGGTTTCTCTGCACGTGGCGTTTATTTTATTCCTAAGTGACTTATATTGCTGTATTCCCGTCTGTTCCTGGACAATTTTGTACTTCCTTCTTTAATCGATAAATCTGAAGTATTTCTTTTGTTACCCACTGCTTCCTCGCGATTACCTTCCTTGTGCCTATGTTTGCCTGTCCCACTCCTGTGACTGCCCTTCTTAGAGATGTCCACTCCTCTGCAGCTGAACTGCCTGCTGTGGTATTCATTATCGCAGTACTTACAACCTTAGAGAACCCCCATGAACCATGGACCTGGCCGCTGGTGGGGAGGCTTGCGTGCCTCAGCGATACAGATAGCCGTACCGTAGGTACAACCTTAACGGAGGGGTATCTGTTGAGAGGCCAGACAAACGTGTGGTTCCTGAAGAAGGGCAGCAGCTTTTTCAGTAGTTGCACGGGCAACAGTCTGGATGATTGACTGATCTGGCCTTGTAACAATAACCAAAACAGCCTTTGCTGTGCTGGTACTGCGAACGGCTGAAAGCAAGGGGAAACTACAGCCGTAATTTTTCCCGAGGGCATGCAGCTTTACTGTATGATTAAATGATGATGTCATCCTCTTGGGTAAAATATTCCGGAGGTAAAATAGTCCCCCATTCGGATCTCCGGGCGGGGACTCCTCAGGAGGATGTCGTTATCAGGAGAAAGAAAACTGGCGTTCTACGGGTCGGAGCGTGGAATGTCAGATCCCTTAATCGGGCAGGTAGGTTAGAAAATTTAAAAAGGGAAATGGATAGGTTAAAGTTAGATATAGTGGGAATTAGTGAAGTTCGGTGGCAGGTGGAACAAGACTTCTGGTCAGGTGACTACAGGGTTATCAACACAAAATCAAATAGGGGTAATGCAGGAGTAGGTTTAATAATGAATAGGAAAATAGGAATGCGGGTAAGCTACTACAAACAACATAGTGAACGCATTATTGTGGCCAAGATAGATACGAAGCCCACACCTACTACAGTAGTACAAGTTTATATGCCAACTAGCTCTCCAGATGACGAAGAAATTGAAGAAATGTATGATCAAATAAAATAAATTATTCAGATAGTGAAGGGTGACGAAAATTTAATAGTCATGGGTGACTGGAATTCGGTAGTAGAAAAAGGGAGAGAAGGAAACGTAGTAGGTGAATATGGACTGGGGCAAAGAAATGAAAGAGGAAGCCGCCTGGTAGAATTTTGCACAGAGCACAACTTAATCATAAGTAACACTTGGTTCAGGAATCATAAAAGAAGGCTGTATACATGGAAGAACCCTGGAGATACTAAAAGGTAACAGATAGATTATATAATGGTAAGACAGAGATTTAGGAACCAGGTTTTAAATTGTAAGACATTTCCAGGGGCAGCTGTGGACTCTGACCACAATCTGTTGGTTATGACCTGTAGATTAAAACTGAAGAAACTGCAAAAAGGTGGGAATATAAGGAGATGGGACCTGGATAAATTAAAAGAACCAGAGGTTCTACGGAGTTTCAAGGAGAGCATAAGGGAGCAATTGACAAGAATGGGGGAAAGAAATACAATAGAAGAGGAATGGGTAGCTTTGAGGGATGAAATAGTGAAGGCAGCAGAGGATCAAGTAGGTAAAAAGACGAGGGCTAGTAGAAATCCTTGGGTAACAGAAGAAATATTGAATTTAATTGATGAAAGGAGAAAATATAAAAATGCAGTAAATGAAGCAGGCAAAAAGGAATACAAACGTCTCAAAAATGACATCGACAGGAAGTGCAAAATGGCTAAGCAGGGGTGGCTAGAGGACAAATGTAAGGATGTAGAGGCTTATCTCACTAGGGGTAAGATAGATACTGCCTACAGGAAACTTAAAGAGACCTTTGGAGAAAAGAGGACCACTTGTATGAATATTAAGAGCTCAGAGGGAAACCCAGTTCTAACCAAAGAAGGGAAAGCAGAAAGGTGGAAGGAGTATATAGAGGGTCTATACAAGGGCGATATACTTGAGGACAATATTATGGAAATGGAAGAGGATGTAGATGAAGATGAAATGGGAGATACGATACTGCGTGAAGAGACTGACAGAGCACTGAAAGACCTGAGTCGAAACAAGGCCCCCGGAGTAGACAACATTCCATTGGAACTACTGACGGCCTTGGGAGAGCCAGTCCTGACAAAACTCTACCATCTGGTGAGCAAGATGTATGAGACAGGCGAAATACCCGCAGACTTCAAGAAGAATATAATAATTCCAATCCCAAAAAAAGCAGGTGTTGACAGATGTGAAAATTACCGAACTATCAGTTTAATAAGTCACAGCTGCAAAATACTAACGCGAATTCTTTACAGACGAAGGGAAAAACTAGTAGAAGCCGACCTCGGGGAAGATCAGTTTGGATTCCGTAGAAATGTTGGAACATGTGAGGCAATACTGACCCTACGACGTATCTTAGAAGCTTGATTAAGGCAGGGCAAACCTACGTTTCTAGCATTTGTAGACTTAGAGAAAGCTTTTGACAATGTTGACTGGAATACTCTCTTCCAAATTCTAAAGGTGGCAGGGGTAAAATACAGGGAGCGAAAGGCTATTTAAATTTGTACAGAAACCAGATGGCAGTTATAAGAGTCGAGGGACATGAAAGGGAAGCATTTGTTGGGAAGGGAGTAAGACAGGGTTGTAGCCTCTCCCCAAAGTAATTCAATCTGTATATTGAGCAAGCAGTGAAGGAAACAAAAGAAAAATTCGGTGTAGGTATTAAAATCCATGGAGAAGAAATAAAAACTTTGAGGTTCGCCGATGACATTGTAATTCTGTCAGAGACAGCAACGGACTTGAAAGAGCCGTTGAATGGAATGGACAGTGTCTTGAAAGGAGGATATAAGGTGATCATCAACAAAAGCAAAACGATGATAATGGAATGTAGTCGAATTAAGTCGGGTGATGCTGAGGTAATTAGATTAGGAAATGAGACACTTAAAGTAGTAAAGGAGTTTTGCTATTTGGGGAGCAAAATAACTGATGATGGTCGAAGTAGAGAGGATATAAAATGTAGACTGGCAATAGCAAGGAAAGCGTTTCTGAAAAAGAGAAATTTGTTAACATCGAATATAGATTTAAGTGTCAGGAAGTCATTTCTGAAAGTATTTGTATGGAGTGTAGCCATGTATGGAAGCGAATCATGGACGATAAATAGTCTGGACAAGAAGAGAATAGAAGCTTTCGAAATGTGGTGCTACAGAAGAATGCTGAAGATTAGATGGGTAGATCACATAACTAATGTGGAAGTATTGAATCGGATTGGGGAGAAGAGAAGTTTGTGGCACAACTTGACCAGAAGAAGGGATCGGTTGGTAGGACATGTTATGAGGCATCAAGGGATCACCAATTTAGCATTGGAGGGCAGCGTGGAGGGTAAAAATCGTAGAGGGAGACCAAGAGATGAATACACTAAGCAGATTCAGAAGGATGTAGGTTGCAGTAGGCACTGGGAGATGAAGAAGCTTGCACAGGATAGTGTAGCATGGAGAGCTGCATCAAACCAGTTTCAGGACTGAAGACCACAACGACAACAACAGAGAACCTCAAGGTTCTTCCTACACTAATTCTTCCTGACAATTGTCTTGAATGTAAACCTACTCTTCATTATTACTAAATGGTGGTCTGAATCTCTATTTGTTCCTGAATACGCTTTACAGTTCAATATCTGATTTCGGAATCTCGTCTCTTCATAATCCATCTGGTATCTTCAAGTGTCTCCAGGTCTTTCTACAAATGTATCTCCTTCTCTTGCGATTTTGGAAAAAATGTATTCGCTGTTACTAACTGAAATTTATGGCAGAACTCAATTATTCTTCTTCCTCTCTCAGTCCTACCATAGAGCTTATTTTTCTCCGGCGACTCTATGCTGTATGCCTTTACCTACCACAGCGGTCCAATAGCCTGTGGTTATTAGATTTTCACTTCCCCTTACATACTTGAGTTACTCGTTCAGCGCTCACATATACTGTGTCGGTCTGCTCGTCTTCTGCTTGTGACACAAGTATATCCGGACTATTGCTCTTGTCGTTGGTTTAATGTCGATTCTTATGAGAATAATCTTATCACAGAATAGGTCAAAGTAACTCACTGGAAAACCTTCGTATTCATAACGAATCCTACAGCCGTCATACATTTTCTGCTGCTATTGATACTGTCCTTTTCACTTCACCGAACCCAACTATATCTAGACAGAGTCTTTACGTTAACCTTTTCAGATTTTCCAGTTTAATTATCACGTTCACAACTTTGGATATTCCACGCTCCAACTCGTAGAATGTTACCTTTTCGTTGGTTAGTTACCGTCTTGAAGGAATCTACACTGCCGTTCATCGTTTGTTACAAGCTAAAATTGTGTCCGGACCAGGACCTATACACTTAAATCCCGCAAACAGTTTTATTCCAAGTGAAGTCGCATAAGTGTTGCTTCCACATTCGAGCCCCGATACGATACACACGCTTAATTGTAAGAAATGATCATGCCATACAAGTAATTCGAGAGCGCTGCTCTGTCAGTGCCACAGAACGTAACGCATGCACCAGTATTGGAAACGGCAGATCCTCTCACAATTTTATGGGACGTTTTGGTTAACAACACGCCATTAAACCATAGTTTTATAGAGTACATTACTCTTGCACGGCAAAGAAGTGGCAGCATCCGGTGACTGACAGAATTCCTGAAATGGAAATGAATTGTTGTGCACTTCATGAGCCGCTCATTCCACCAGTTGATTTTCACACTAGTTTCGTCCTTTACTAAATATCGATGGAAAGTATGTACAACGTCACACGCACACCGAAAGAAAGTGAACTCTCAGCACTTAGAATGATTAGTGCTAGATAAACAAAATTTGGCAGGCGTGTTTATACATCTGAAAGATGACACCTTTTCAGGTTTCCCGCTTTTACAATAAGAGCAAAGCTAGTAGAGCCAATATGACGCAGCATAGCATTCTGCTATAAACATGCAATGTACGCTGCTTATGTCGTCCAGATTTGACGTTATGAGGACAGTTTGAATCAAACAAGACATCAACCAGATGAAGATTGTGGTATCTAGCACCTTACCTAATGCGAAGAACGAGACCATGTAATAGAGCTGCGGGAAGGTGGATCCGCTTTCTTCGATATCGCAGAACGAGATGACAGGGGCTTGTCCACATTGCATCACTGTCGGCAACGATGATCCCGGGAAGCCACTACTTCGTGAAGACCGGCGTCCGGTTGCACACGGTCCACTACTGGTGCGAAAGACCACCGTAATCGCTGCATGGTTGTGGTTCATCATACTGCACCTGCAGCAGCTATTTCGAGATCCTGTTGACACCAGAGTGTCACCGTGAATTGTAACCAGTCGACTTCTTGACTGGCAGGTCCAAGCCAAACGCCCAGTGGCGTTCATGCCACTAATTCGAATCACTGCTATTTGCTGCTTCAGTGGTGTCAATATAGAGCTCACTGGAAAACTGTATGGAGATCTGTTGTGTTCTCAGGGGAGAGGTGTACATGTGTTTGTGATAGCAACGGTCGAGAGTTGGTAATAAAGAGGCCGGGTGAGCGACTGGAAGCGAGATATCTGTGACGTAGTTACACTCGACCTACATCCGCACAGTGGTGTGGGAAACGGTTTTCTGTAACTGCAGGAACGTTCTCAATGTTGCCCCCAAAAACTTTGACAGCACATTTGTTCGTCAGACCAGAGAGTGAACCGGCTGTGCTCCCATTCATTCCCACTATCCAAGGGAGTGATTTCCAACAGGATGATGCGTGTTCTCACACTGCTGCTGTCTCCCACTGAGCTCCACAAAGTGCCGACTAGTTTCCCTGGACTGTGAGACCGACCAGACTTTTCTCCTATTCAACACGTATGGCCGTGGGGCATTATGGGGCGACAAACCCAGTCATCGATTACCAGCATTAATTGTTACGGAGCTAACTGCAAAGAGCATTACGCCTATTAAGGTACTACCGTTTCACATTTCTTCTCGTTCATAATGTAAATTGTTACCAGAGAGGTTGAATCAAATAAATATGTTACCTAGATAATGGTTTCGCGTAAACTTTATTTCTATACCTTACTGTCTTTCTGGTGGTGTGATTCCATTTCCCACCAGTGTATTAAAGTAATGATTGTCAATGCTCTGCAGAACTTTTGCCTGAATTCGGAAATGCGTGAAGTAGTCTGCCGTCCTATCAAGAAAGACAAAAGCATTGTATAACATGTTTGCAGTTGTATCAAGACACCTCAAAACAGTTTATACTATCTATTATTCGACTTTTTCTTTTCTTTCACTTAAATGTCATCCGTACATGTTCCAAGTACGAACTCGTGTGTGCTTTTAACGACGCAAAACGAGAAGGACCAGGAACTGTTCTATGTCTGGAACGCTTTAAATTTCGCTGTCTAGAACCGCTGTTCCAAGAACAAGTGTAATAACGTGTAATGCCCTTCTCCCGTAGACAAGGCCATAATCAGCACGAATACCGTAAAACACTCTGGCATGAAGTGTGGAGAGGTTCTACGCGGGTACGAAAAGCCGCTGTGTGCAGGTGCGTTTAGTTGCTGCGAGATGTAGGGAGGTCGTGACCCCGCCGACGCGTTGCCTGTACGCCGGAGGACTTGTGCGTGTAGCCCTAAAGGCCAACGGTTCTTCGGTCAAGGGACGAGCTGGCTCCGACTCAAGACTTGGATCGGAACCAAAACGTGCGCATCAGAATCAACCGGTGGAGAAAGTAAATACGTTGAACGATTATGGTGTAAACATAATTTGTGTTTATTCTACATACCACTGCATACAATTTAAGCACACATGCGCAGTAGTGTTCAGATTCACGCAAACTAGTATACTTCCCGCTATTCCCTCAACTACGACATCCCTTTACACTTTCTTACATCATTCTCTATGAATTACCGTTCCTGATCTCCGAACAATTAATTTAGCACTTCTTGCACTTCAGAATCTCCGAAAAAAAGTGCAGATGTTAATTTATGTTTATACGGTTATGACAATGTTCGCTATTACGTACGGGCGTCACGTCATTTCTGCAACCATGCAAAATTGCAGTATTCATTTCGAAGCGTTTTTTCGTACTTGTCTCTCTTCTCGTACAGTTCGAGGTAACATACTGTAGGTGGAGTGGCGAGTAAGCGTCATGTATAATGACTATAGTAGTCTGCACTTCATTCATTACTGTGACAACAAAGGAAACTAATTTATTGTGTAACACATAATACATGTAACACATGGAACTTTACCCTAACATGTTAGATTTACTTAAATGCTTTAAATGTAGTAAGGAAGATCTTCAGAGACTCACTAAAGCTCTGTATACGACCACCAGTTTCACTCACACTTTGTCAGCACCGTCGGTAAAGGCAAACGAATGAACACTTACTTTATCTTACACTCACTTAGATATTACAACGCATTCTCGTCTCCCATACATTTTTAGATTATTTCACAGTTCGTTAACATTTTTAGCAGTTGCGAGCGGAGAAGTAAGTCACTTATCATTTGGATTATTGTACAGTGTCTGATTTAGAAATCATACAGCACTGTATTTATAACAAGTTGGTAAGTCCATCACTGACGTACCAAATGTTGTAAAGTACAAATTTTGCAAACCACGGATGGTTGTGACAATCTCTAGCTACAGTATTTGATAATGCTCAAAGTGAGAGGTGTGTTAACGAACTGAAAAACGTGAATCAATATGGGAACCCAAGGAACTGCGAAAGCCATAATGACGTACAGTACAAACACCAACAAAAGTTTTGCATCGCCCCGATATGTCGTGCAGGTGTGTTGCTATTCTCACTATTACTTTACCGATCGGAGGGGAATCCCTCAAGTTGTTTGTAAACATGCACACTGTTGCCATGAGCGCTACCTGTGGGTAGAGCGCCACGCTGTAATGGATTGCAGCGTTTCAGTTCAAAGTAGCGCTTTATTATGGCCACACTGGAGACGTCTATGGAGAGTAAGCATCCATCATGCCGTGAAGGACAGTCGCTACCAGTTATCGGATCCCCATCGTCACGTTACGAGCAGAAGGTTTCTCAGCTGAAGAAGTTGCTGCAGCGCGGAGTGGCAGCGAGGTTTGAGGCGTCATGTCACGGACTGCGCGGTCCCTCCCACCGTAGGTTCGAGTCCTCCCTCGGGCATGACTGTGTGTGTTGTTCTTAGGTTAAGTTAGCTTAAGGAATGTGTAAGTCTAGGGACCGATGACCTAAGCAGTTTGGTCCCTTAGGAATTCACACACATTTGAACACTTTGATGAAGCTGCTCGACGTGTGCACCAGGGTCTAGGTGGTGTGGTGCGGACATGAAGTGGGTGCCA
Source organism: Schistocerca gregaria (assembly GCF_023897955.1). Taxonomy (NCBI): domain Eukaryota; kingdom Metazoa; phylum Arthropoda; class Insecta; order Orthoptera; family Acrididae; genus Schistocerca; species Schistocerca gregaria. The sequence continues at coordinate 669,995,777 of NC_064924.1, read as the reverse complement.
ATTGACAAGTGGTGTTGCGGACTTAACCCGCACAGGCAGTCCATGTTCGACAGGTGCACAGCATGATCGATATCTACTATTCCTGAGTCTAAGGCACCGTAGTACGACTGCTCCTGAATTGAATACGGCGTTCGAAGAGGCTGCGGGACATCATGCATCGCGGAAAACCGTTAACAGACGACTGCATAATGAGAATCCGCATTTCAGACGACCGTGGTGGGCACCACATCGTACACCACAACACTTTGGACGCCGCTGTAGATGGACAATGGACGCCTCAGGGTTGGCGAAACCGTTGTGCCCTCATAATAACAGACAGTATGTTTGGAGACAACTCAAGAGCATCAAACGCCTCCAACACGGCGTCGCATGTGCAACAAGATGGTGGTGAAGTGATGTTCTGGGATGTCAGTAGATGCCGCTATCGTAAAACTCTCGTGGTTGTTGAGGCAGTCTCACTGCGCTCCGTTACACGGGCGAGATTCTGCAACCGACAGCGGGACAGTAGTCTCAACATTTTTCTGACACTTTAATCTTCACGGGTGACAACTTGCGTGCTCGTCGTTTTGTTTTCACGTACACATTCCGTCAGCACACGAGTATCGCCAGAATGGAGTGGTCTGCCTGTTCCCCGGACATGCATCCAGTCGAACATGCGTGGGGCCGATTTTAGGGTGTCGGCAACGGCTAAGTGCTCTGCGCACCTTACTCAGAATCGCCATTGAAGGGTGTGACAGTTTGAGCAGTGCTGGCTTGATGACGTTATCTACGGAATGCCACGTCGGATTCAAGCCAGCATCCAAAGCAAGGGGTCGTTCCACCACATACTGCTCAGCAGTACTGTGAAAAACTCCCATGAGAAACAGACGATTCTGTCGTTACACGAATGTTTGTTTCTTTGATTTGGTGATCTGGACACATTGCAAATGAATTTTTACGCATGCCTCAGAGCCAATTTCTGTTTTCTGTGGCATGAATTAAGATGAGAAGGGATGATGAAAAACTTTTGTTGATGTGTACACATGGAAAAGACAAACAGAGCATGTTAAAAGCTTCTCGTGCATTCTATATCTTCCATATAAAGCTGTTCGATCAATCGAATTTCCGTACATTCTTATAATATGTATGTTAATTTGTTTGTGAAAGTTACATTCATAGTTAGTAAAAATAAAGATAGATTAAAAATAACCTCAAGCTGTAAATTCATGTGATCAAACTAATGCACGCGTTTTGACATCCCCGTCTATAGTAATTTTTCAACAAATCGATTCCTCCGAGTATTTTTCAGGCAGGAGATCTGGGAGTGACTTGAGCATGCTTGCGTGACATCGTCGTACTAGTGGCAAGGAAAGTCACACAGTATACACATTACAACTTCTCTCAAGGCCAGAGCAAGCGTGGCCGAGTGGTTGAGTGCAGGGAATGACATTCTTGCGGAAGTACATTCACGCATTACACGCACGCGAAAAGTGAGACAGAAAGAGCAAGAACGTTCATTTAAAGAGTTCCAAAGAAGAAAGGCCAATCTGTCAAGGAACTTACCTTTGACGAGATGAGCGTCAAAGTAGGCGAAGACTCCTGAAACATAATAAAGAATTAATTGCTACCACAAATATACATAGACAGAAATAAATAACAGGAGTTACAAAACAAGGAAATGTGGGCTTTATGGCTCGAAACTCTAGAATGTAATCACGTCTTGCTTCGATGTGAGGAGTGCAGGAGACGTTTAATATCACCCCCTCCAGGTACCTAGCAACGCATTGACCGATGGAAAAATTTACGGCTGTAAGTAATTTTTGAGTGGTCAAACACTTATCTGGTATTCGAGAGAAGTTAAGTTCAATTCCCCGTCTTCTATACTGCTATCAGATTGTTTTCCAGAACCCTTCCAATGAGAAAAGGATGAAGTATGTGTTTAGTATTGTCGCACTTATGATTTGTACATAGATGATGTTCGTACGCAAGCAGTTATTTCTGTTTCTCCACGGCTCAACACTCAGCACCTGTCGGTAAGAATTTCACCCAAACCAGCTAAAAAGCTTAAAGCGAGATGAAGTGTATCTTGAACAGATGCCATCAGTACGATTCACACCTGTCCATCTGACGATCCGGGTGGCTATAAGTGTAGCTGCCTCTATCGTTAGATGGGCAGCAGCGTAAGCCGAGAATTAGAAGCAGAAAAATAGCACCAAACATCCCCTGGTTTGCTATGGATGCCTGAACCCTACGCTCATATCAAGAAATCTACTCTGAACGAGAACCTGTAACATGAGGACACCGTGCGAACTTTTTCTCCAGAATTAAACGCGATTCGTCACGAGCGGAATTCTCTCTAAGTAGAATGACTTTCGCCACCCGATCATTGCTGAAGATCGTCGAGCTCTCGTCTACGAACTGGGGACATAATGTACGAGATGATAAACAGTATGGGCACCAGCTGAGCATTGCTTATTACCTTGCGAAGACATTACATCCTGCAGTGACGTTCTGAATGACACCGATGGATAAACAGCACACGCTATGGGCACCACATACGGTTTCTGCAGTGCCTATAGTTTCTGCACCAGTTAAATTACGAAACGAGTATATACGGCAGTGAAAATTATACTGCTAAGGGTATAATCGTATAAAACTAAACCAAACTCAGAAAATCATGAGCAACGTTTACTCGTGTAATAGACCTCATTCGATTTATTTCTATTTACAGTAACACATCTCGTTGTTCGCGAAAAATGTAAGACAAAAATCAGACCGTCATCCATTATTTCTTAACTCTCTTGCTTCAACGCTAGCAATGAAATAGTGACACGTCGTGCTCGATTTCTCTCCCTCATACGTAAAGTGGCTCCTGAAAGTTGTTTTCGGTGTAGTTTCCTACAGTTCTTCTAATTTATTTAACTATGAAACAGAGAGCAGCTTTTTTACGCCGTATTGTAAGAACAAGAACGGTCGTAGAAACTTGCGTCACATGTCCCAAAGAGAGTTATTCATACAAAATAAAAATAAAGCCATGTAAATACATAAAACTGCAATAAGTCACCTTTTTTAAATAGTTATTTTTTATTCCATTAACCGATTTTCGAACCTTTTCAGGTTCATCTTCAGATGTTTTCTGGAAGTTACATGACTGTCTCTAGCATAATGCTGGCTGCTGGCTCTGTGACAAGAAGATGGAACACGCTTTAATACATCGTCGTGACCGTTGTTCATCTGTCGACATGGATCCAACATTTAGCTTTTTACTTACTGCTACTGTATGGGCGGCTTTTTTCGTTGGTGTCCATGTGTCTGCTTCCATTTTGATGGCCGGTTGGTACATAAATTCAAACTTTTTTACACAAGCTGTATTTATTTACACTGTGAAAGCGAAACTTTGGCAACGTCCAGCATGTGCTGTACAACTGTTGCTTGTAACAAAGATCTTGGCAAAACGATATGTCATAGGCTTATTTTGCTCAGTGATGACTGGTTGCAGGGTTCTAAAATATTCGTAATTGATGAGTTTAAAAATAAACCCTTTGCAAGTAGCGTAACTGCAACAAAGTGTGGGTAATAGATGATAGAGATCACGTGTGTTAATCTACTGATTATTACTGAAAGAAGCCATCACAACCAATTCACCAGCACACTATGGTTTACTTACTTACTGTCTCACATTTACACGCTCCATAGATGACATACGTGTGGCATCATACCTAAAGTTAGCGTCGAAAAAAACAAGATGTATAATATTTACATTCCACTAGTGACTGTAAGGTCACATACACCACAAACGTTCAACCAAACCAGAGGGTTTGGTTACCTACTAATGCACAGTAGACAGGCACCATCTTTTACGTTTGAGACCAAACAGATCACTTGAATGAGAGATTGTTTTGTGCTATGATAATGATTTGTTTGCAGCCCTATTTTCATCTACAGCGAGTGCGAAGGAGTCACATTCTCATATTCGCGTGGATCAATTGTTTACATTTCCTTTACTGTATTTAGCCCGTTGTCTGCCTTATACTTCATTTCGCTTTAGTTACATATGTCACTTGTTATCTGCCACTGAAAAAGTACGCTATAAACGATAACAAAGATACTTGCGTAAGTTACAGCAAAAGAACACTGCTGCCCGTTTACGAGGGCTCTTTTAAAAATAAGGTCAATTCGGTCGCGAAATGAAAACCAAAGCGAATATATAAAAAAAAAATTTATTCGCAACAGTTAGCCACATCTTCCAGTTACCTCTCTAAACAGTCGCCTCTGCGACTTAGGCAGTTGGCCTGGCGGTGTACAAACTTTCCAATACCCTCGTCACAGAAAGCAGATGCCTATGCTTTCCGCCAGTTCTCTACGCCTGTCTTGTTGTTTGTGCCAAAATGTTGTCTTCGTAGCCAGCAGTTCACGCGAGCAGAGAAAAACAACGGAAGGAGCCAATTAAGGGTTGTATTGTAGGTGATCAAACACTTCCCATCGAAAACGCTGCAGGAGCATCTTCATTGCCCCTGCACAATGTGGCTGAAAATTGTCCTGAAGAAAGAAACGCATGACATTTTATGTGGGCCGCATAGCTTCAGGCGAAATCTCTCACCAGATCCACATACTTGGCGGGAGACACTGTTGTTATAGGCATTTCTACGTGGTCACTTGGCGCTCTAAACTGAAAAGAGTGACGTGAAGCCATCGACAGGTACACTCAAGACACTGCCCGACACATCTGTGCAAAGTTCCATCGGATTTTCACAGTGGCCTCCATTTCGCTCCGAATTGGACTTTACTTTCCGAATAAGCCTCGTATTTACTGACGAGCCAGAACATTATAACCATCTGATTAACAGGATGTTGTTCTACCATTGGAACGCAACAGAGCAACGAATGTGTTTGGAATAGGTTCGACAAGTAGTTAGTGAATCCCGAACGTATACGATATTTACGCACAGGTCACTCGGTTCCAGTAAATTACGGCGCGGTAATTTGTGGGTTCGAATCTGACCCCAGACATTGTCCCAAGTGTCCCAGATAGCGTTCATTTTAGAGGAATCTCGTCTTACTGTTTACTCATGTTTGAAAAGTTCGCTAGTTTCGTCTCTCCATTTCTTTACTACTCAGATATACTGTCATGTAACTGCTAACATCGTATCTTTCCAAACTATTTATTAAATCTCCTACGACGTCTTCTAAAAACCGCTGCAGCGCTTTTACTGCCACATCTGTTTTCTCCGCCATCGTACTTACAGCTGTTTCTGCCTGTCCTCTGTCCCTGCGAAACATCACTCTCTCACACACACGCACGCCAAAGTTACACAACACAGTGTGTCAGTGTGTCTTAGCTAAGCCGCCTCTCCACGGAAGCCATAAATTAAAACATTGTCTGCGTTCCCGAACCCTGTCACGGTCCCGGTCTTGGATAAACATACCGCGCTATATGCTAGTTACGAAACTGAGCTGGCCCGGCGCCAAATGGCGTTATTAGGCAAAACGTGCTGGTTTTCAGGAAATTGAGATTTCGTTTCCTAACCATCTTAGGTTTTTTTGTGTGTTTTGCGAAGACGGTACTTATGATGTGGATGTATTTTGCTACTGCTGTGAAGGGAAAACAAGGAAGACTGGATATTTAACGTCCTGTCGACGATGATATTTTTCAGACGGGAGCACAAGCTCGGAGAGAAGACAGAGGAAAGGCAAATCGACACGATGTCTTTCTCAAGACAGCTTTCGCGGCATCTACTTTAATTGATCTACAAAAATCAGGTGAAATCTACATATGAATACATGTACGAGGATTAGAACCGTATCTATTCTGAATGCCACTTCTCTTAACGCTAACTGAGGAAATTCTAAGTTTGTATTATTAAGTATAAGAGCACGTAACAGATAAAATTACTCGTTAGTACCATGCGATCGCTTGTGCAGAACATGCTCAGCAATTCTAAAAGACAGCGTAGGATACTTAGTGAAGAAGCTTTGTGTTAAAATGTGATCACAGTTCATGTAATAACATGGGTGTAACAACTTGCTCAGTCTTACCACGATGCGGTAACAAATAAAGAATATACCTAAAGAAAGGTGGCATTTCATTTACAGCTTTCAAAAAGCAGATAGACAGTAAATGTAATTGCGTAGCCTCATGACTAACCAGGTACATTTAGCGTTCCGCTTCACAATGAATTAGTGAGCCAACTGTTTGTGAAAGATGGAACTAACAACCTAACCTGGAAGCAACGCCACACGAAGAGTCTGCAACCTGCGTCTCTTCTTCTGCATTTTACCCTGATTGCGTTGCTAAACGACACCAACAATACTACACGTCAGAACACACACTACTATTTGATACCGTTTTGTCAGCGTCCAAGTGTCTAAGGCACAAGAGAAGATGCCGTGAAACTAGATAAATTTACTAAAACAACAAAAACGTTATTCCATGGAACCTGTTGAAAGACGTACAGGGTGAACCAGAAATTCGCCAACAAACTTTCAAAGATTGCTCTGGGATACTTTCTGGATATTTTGGTATAAGGGCCCCACTGCCTCCGCCGGCCGGAGTGGCCGAGCGGCTCCAGGCGCTACAGTCTGGAACCAAGCGACCGCTACGGTCGCAGGTTCGAATCCTGCCTCGGGCATAGATGTGTGGGATGTATTTATGTTAGTTAGGTTTCAGTAGTTCTAAGTTCTAGGGGACTGATGACCTCAGAAGTTAAGTCCCATAGTAATCAGAGCCATTTGAACGCCTTCGGCGTTTCGCGGCAGGCTAATATCATGATTTATTGGGTTTTTTACTCCAACGAGCCAACGGCCTAGCCGCAGTGGTAACACAGGTTCCCGTCAGATCACCGAAGTTAAGCGCTGACGACCATGGCTAACACCTGAATGGGTGACCGCCAGGGCCTGCTTAGCCCTGTTGGCAAGCAGGGTGCCGTCGGCCCTCGTGAGCATGACTGAGAAGGAGCGGCTCCGGTCACGAAAGCTGACAACGGCCGGGAGAGCGCTCAGGTGACCACTTTCCCCTCCACACACGCATCCAATGACGCCTACCGGTTGAGGATGGGACGGTGGTCTGTCGGTAGCGTTGGGCCTTCCGCGGCCTGTTCTGACGGAGAGTTTACCACAATCACCTTTGTTTCTGGGAAAACACCATCGTATCAGTGATCGTTGTTCTGCCGCGCTTCCATTGCATTCGGTGAATGCATGAATGAGGCCTGCTCTTTATTACTAAATCTGTCCCTAATGCTGTGTATCGCTGTTATCGTACAACCAACATTGCCGGAAAAACCAACCTGAGACATAACCGAGCAGTGCTGAACGCAAGCTTGAGGGCGTACACTGAAGTGCGCGTTACCGTCTTTAGCATCAAGTACCGAGAGAGGGTGGAACAAAGGAGACAGACAGTACATACCGTCGACAGTTTCACTGGTCAGCACTATTGCAACACAGATACGAAGTTATCTGGGGCAAGAAACCAAAAGAAGTGCAATAGCTGTGTAACAGACCGCTGGAGACTGTTGTCCCGTCCCAGATGGCATCCCTGGACACAGTGTTAAAATTTGTCAGCGGAGTTCTGGATCACCCTACACAAAATTAAGCGACATATGGAAACTTTGCAAGGTTGCGTTCATTTTGCCCTGAAATAGTACAAACAGATGATAGTAAAGTAGAAACAGCGTAAAGAATATAGAACGTAAACAACTGCAACACGCATAACAGTAGAAAAAAATGATCTTCGTTTTTTGCCAAATTTACTGATTTGCACCTACAATCCCACAACTGGTTCATGTGCTCAGTACGGAGTTGTGACTACCTCTGGCAGCAATACAGGCTTGACAGCAACGGTTCATGCTGTGAATGAGGTCATCAATCTCATTTTGAGCCAGTACAACCCATTGTTCCCGCAGAGCTGCTCGCAAGTCTTGGAGAGTGGTTGGTGGATGCTGACGTGTGCAGTCCCTCCCCCTAGTGCACCGCAGACAAGCTCTATAGGATTGAAACCGGGAGAGTGAGGCGGCTGCGCCATGTGTATAATATCCTCCGTTTACAAGAAAACATCGACCACCCATGCGCTCTATAGTCGAGCGTTATCGTCCATCAATACGAAATCTGGGGCCGGAGCAGGTCACGACAGCCGCGCAGGAGGTCCCCACATCTCGTTACGATACGTGACAGCAGTTAAATCTTGTCTATTCACCCGTACAATTTCATGAACAGGTGTTCGAAAAAAAAAAAATGTTTCACATGGCTCTGGGCACTATGGGAGTTAACATCTGTGGCCATCAGTCCCCTAGAACTTAGAACTACTGAAACCTAACTAACCTACGGACATCACACATACCCATGCCCGAGGCGGGATTCGAACCTGCGACCGTAGCGGTCACGCAGTTCCAGACTGAAGCGCACAGAACCGCACGGCCACAGCGGCCGGTGAACAGGTGCCCCATTTCGACAATTTCTGGCTCCCGAAATCACGTTGCACAGTCCCTCCAGATGCGAATGCGTCGAGAATCACGCTCCCGACCAAATCGGGACTCATTCGTGAAAGGAACATTGGCCGTCCAGGTGGCATGCTGACGACTCCACTCTAGACGTTCCAGTCTGTGATGAGGCGTTAGAGGTATACATACACCAGGTCTCCGACATTGAAGGTCATTCTGCTGAAACCTTCTGTATACCGTTTACCTGGATACAACACAGCCAGTGGATGCTGAGAGGTCAAATGCCAGTTGCCGTGCAGTACTAAGGTGGTACCGCAGTGCCCTTACAAACAAATACCGATCCTCTCTTTCTGGTGTAACACGCGGTCCGCCCTGCCCTTGTCATTGGTATACAGTTACGGTCTCTATAAACTGTCGCCACACCCGAGAAGCAACAGAACGATTCACATTAAGCCATAGAGGCACATCAGTTTGCGACTGTCCAACTTCCATGCTTTGCACTGCGCTCCACCAAAAAGAATCCTGTAGACGTCTTCTCTGTGCCATACTGAGCCATCTGTGAGTGTATACACAGTGACTGTTGATGTGGGGATAACTGGCAAACACTACCCTGTCGGACAGGTGCCCTGACTCATCGTTGTCATGGTTGTCCGTTGACCGGAGTGCCATCTTTCGTACAGAACACCATCGTACGAACACATGATTATATCGTGAATTAGACAAAAAGCCTTTAATTTTGCACACCAGAGTAAAGTACGTCGATGGTGAGCATTGCACTCACAAATGTACGATACCGCCTTTTACATAAAATTAGGTGATATTAGACAATAGATGGCTATGTATACAGGCCGTAACGAGTACAAGTGTGGATATTTGTATTAGTGACTGAGGACGATGTACTGAACAACTTTACGTAAGTATTTATTTCATTTGCAGACTCATAATTATAATTATTAGGAGTATTATGCTTTTAGGTTGGTTAGTACCTCCAAGTGCATGTGGCAAGAGCCAGCCATTGGTAATTATTTTCCCCTGGGCAGTAGGTTAGTTTTTGAAGTGTGAAAGTATTGGCGCAAAAGAGTTAGCCTATATGACAGGCATATCCACTTAGAAGTGCAGCATTTGCCTAAAGGAGTGAGGGAAAGGACCTAAAAACCAGACTCAGGCTAGTCGGTGTAATGGAACAACTGTCAGGCAGCAAGTCTTATACAGGGTGGTCCACAGATAGTGACCGGGCCAAATATCTCACGTAATAAGCGAAGGGGGAAACCAGATGGCGCTATGGTTGGCCCGCTAGATGGTGCGCTTTCTTAAATAGGAACTTCCTATTTTTTATTACATATTCGTGTAGTACGTAAAGAAATACGAATGTTTTAGTTGGACCACTTTTTTCGATTTCTCATAGAAGGCGCTGTAATAGTTCCAAACGTGTAAGTACGTGGTACCACGTAACATTCCGCCAGTGCGGATGGTATTTTCTTCGTGATACGTTACCCGTGTTAAAATGGACCGTTTACCAATTGTGGCAAAGGCCGATATCGTGTAGATGTATAGCTATTGTGATCAAAATGCCCAACGGGCGTGTACTGTGTATGCTGCTCGGTATCCTGGACGACATCATCCAAGTGTCCGGACCGTTCGCCGGATAGCTACGTTATTTAAGGAAACAGGAAGTGTTCAGCAACGTGTAAAATGTCAACCACGACCTGCAACAAATGGTTATGCCCAAGTAGATGTTTTAGATGCTGTCGCGGCCAATCCGCACATCAGTAGCAGACAAATTGCGCGAGAATCAGGAATCCCAAAAACGTCAGTGTTGAGAATGCTACATCAACATCGGTTGCAACCGTACCATATTTCTATGCGCCAGATATGCATGGCGACGACTTTGAATGTCGTGTACAGTTGTGCCACTGGGCACAAGAGAATTTGCGGGACGACGATAGATTTTTTGCACGCGTTCTATTTAGCAACGAATCGTCATTCACGAACAGCGGTAACGTAACCCAGCATAATATGCACGATGGCTGCGACAAATGCAACATCATCGACCTTGGCGGGTTAATGTATGGTGCGGCATTATGGGAGGAAGGATAATTGGCCCCCATGGTATTGATGGTAATCTAAATGGTGGAATGTATGCTGATTTCCTACATAAGTTCTACCGATGTTACTACAAGGTGTACAAGATGTTTCACTGCATGACAGAATGGCGGTGTACTTGCAGTATGACGGATGTCCGGCACATAGGTCGCGTGCGGTTGAAGCGGTACTGAGCAGCACACTTCATGACAGGTGGATCGGTCGTCGAAGCCACGTTCACCGGATCTGACGTCCCCGGATTTCTTTCTGTGGGGAACGTTGAAGGATATTTGCTATCGTGATCCACCGACAACGTCTGAGAACATGCGTCAGCGCACTGTCAATGCACGTGCGGACATTACGGAAGGCGAACTACTCGCTGTTGAGAGGAGTGTCGTTACACGTATTGCCAAATGCATTGAGGTTGACGGACATCATTTTGAGCATTTATTGCATTAATGTGGTATTTACAGGTATCCACGCTGTAACAGCATGCGTTCTCAGAAACGATAAGTTCACAAAGGTACTTGTATCACTATGGATCAACCGAAAAAATTGTTCAGACGAACCTATGTTATGTATTTTAATTTTAAAAAAACATACCTGTTACGAACTGTTCGTCTAAAATTGTGAACCATATGTTTGTGACTATTACAGCGCCATCTATGACAAAGCGAAAAAAGTTGTCAAACTAAAACATTCATTTTTTACGTACTACACGAATATGTAATAAAATATGGAGGTTCCTATTTTAAAAAACGCTGTTGATATCCGTTTGACCTACGGCAGCGCCATCTAGCGGGCCAACCATAGCGCCATCTGGTTTCCCCCTTCAAGCTAGACGAGTTTCGTTCTTTGCAGTTTTTTCGTTTGACGCTTATTTCGTGAGATATTTGGCCCGGTCACAATCAATGGATCAGCCATTATATACACTGAGCGGCAGCAGTTAAGTTCACGTACCAAAAAGTGAAATCTGGTACTAACGGCAAACGTGTCAACACTACGAGAACCCCAAGCGAAACTCGGCCGCTGACCGCGCCAGTAACTGCAGAGCTTGATAGTAACTGCAAGGTGTTTTGTCTCCAGGTAGTGACTTGGCGCGCGCCCGGTGGAGCGGACGGCGGGAGCCTGACAGAGCGGAGGAGGGCGCCCTCGTGAGAGCGCCTTGCGCGCACGTGTACTGCTTTCTAATTGTGTATTCAAATAAGAAGCAAAGCGAGTGGCTGGCCTTGAACCGCCGGGACGATTTGAAACATTTCGTTTGGAATCTGAGTTTGTTTATCGAATTCGTCGCCGGCACGGAGCACTTCTTCAGCCGGCGGCGGCCGTGGGCGTCCCCGCGGCGATCTCTGCTGCGGCTGCGGCTGCGGCTGCGGCCTATTAAATAACGGTGACCGGCGACCGGCGGGATAAAGGAAGTGGCTCGCGTCCCCCGCAATAAACAAGGCGCGCTGCGCGCGTAAATCAGGGGCCGGATTCCGGGCGCGCGGGCCACGGCCCGCGTGTCAATCGCGGCCGCCTCGCCGGTGCCGCACCGAGCGGCTCTGCTGCTACAGGCCAGCGCACCAGCACAACCTCTGATCTGGGAGATCGAGCCGCCAGTGGACAATGAACCACAGGGGGAGCGGCTCCGGAAGCTCTGCCGGTAACGCTTCGCAAGCAACCACTCTACCTACATTCTTTTTTACACGAACGACATTTCTTAATTATCAGGAATGTTCGATACTGGCGACATACACTCACGTGATAAAAGTGGCGGCTTACATCCTAATATCGTGCTGGACTCCCTTTTGCTCGGCGGAGTGCAACAACTTGGCGTGACACGGACACAACAAATTGTGGAAGCCCCCTGTAGGGATGTTGATCCGCGCTGCCTCTACAGCCGTCCATAATTGCGAAAGAGGTGCCAGTGCAGGACTTTGCGCACCAACTGGTTCCTCGATTATGTCCGATAAATCTTCAGTTTGCGATCTGGATGTCCAGATCATTAGCTCGAATTGTCCACAATGTTCTTTAGACCAATCGCGAACAGTAGTGGCTTGATTACATGGCGCACAGTTATCCATTAAAATTCTATTGTTGTTTGACAACCTGAAGTCCATGAATGACTGTAAATGGTCTCACAGTAGCTCAACGTAAACATTTTCAGTCAGTGATCAGTTCAGTTGGAACAGAATTCTATTTAAACAAAGCCCACACCACCAGCTTGCACAATGCCTTGTAGACGACCTGGGTACTTGGCATCGTGGGGTCTGCGCCACACTCGAACTCTACCATCTGCTCTTACCAACTGAAATCGGCAATCATGTGACCAGGTCAAGTTGTCTAGGATCCAAACGATATGGTCACGAGCCCAGGAGATGCGCTACAAGTGATGTTCTGCTGTTATCAAAGGCACTCGCGTCGGTCGTGTGCTGCCATAGCCCACTATCCTCAGATTTCGCCGCGCTGTCCTAACGGATTCGTCCGTCGTACGTCCCACGTTGATTTCTGCTGTCATTTCACGTAGTATTGCTTCCCTGTTAGCACTGACAACTCTATGCAAAGCCCACTGATCTCGGTCATTAAGTGGAGGCCGCCGGCCACTGTGTTGTCCATGGTGAGAGGTGATGCCTGACATTTGGTATTCTCGGCACACTCTTCACACTGTAAATCTCACAATATGGAATTTCCTAACGATTGTTGATATAAAATGTGTCTACTATTTCGCGTTCAGCGTTTTCCGTCATACTGCCATAATGTCGTCGGACACCATCTCACTTGAGTACAAATGACAGCATTCTCAATGCAACTGTCCCTTTACAACTTGTGTACGCGATGCTACCACCATATGTATATGTACATATCTTCCCATGACTTTTGTCACCTCAGGTTGTACGCCGCGACGGAATTGACAATCTGTGTCAATACTTAAAATATTTTAGTCGTTTGTTTTGCCATCTAAGTTGCACATTTCTCTTAGTGTACGACTAGTTTCGATCAAGGTCAGCAACTGAGAATGCAAAATAAACAGACCCTTTTCTATAAAAAAAAGACTAGTAAGTGTTATCAAATTTTCATATGTGAAAATGAAGACTGGATCACTGGAAAGATTCCCGTGAGAAGAGCCGTCTGACAAAGAGAGTCAGTCTCACCTGATTTATTCACCGTGGCTCTGCAAGATGTGTTCAACTGTCTATCCTGTGGACAGAAAGGTATCAACATGGAGAACATCTTAACCACCATCAATACGCAGATGATACCGTCTTCTTTAGCACCGATACAAACTGTCAATAACGATTCCATGATTTAAATATGCTTCCCAAGCTGCTGGCCTAAGAATCGACCTCCAGAAGATCAAAGTCATGAGACCTGTCATTATTAGGGTATCCATCGAAAACATTGCTCTACAAGTAGTAAATGAATACATTTATCTGGAACACAAAATCCAACCTCGAAAAGATAACCAGCTAGCAGAGATCACCCGGTAAATTGGTTTCACCGGATGGCATTCAGGAAACTTGGTTACATTCTCTGCAAACCGACTGTGCCTAAAATATTTAAGAGGAAAATTTAGGACACATACATCCTGCCAGTCACAGCACACAGCCTCGAAACAATGATACTACAAGCATTGCAAAACGTCTCCGTGTCTCCTTGGGCAGTATACAGTGCAATGCTTGGAGTGAGTCTGAGAGACAAGATCGATAACGAAGAGATAAGAACAACTAGAGTCTACGATGGTGCCCATACTAGATTGGCGAGGGGAGCGCGCCTCGTTATCAGCAATGTAGTCCAGATTTTTAGTATCTGCAGGTCTCGCGAAGAAATGAAAGTGAATACAAATGTGTGCTGCAGGTGGCAACGCGTTCAGAAAAGATAGTGTTTCCCGCTTAGGTCAGGTGTGACATAAGCCATTTATCTTACCGATGTTTCCAAGCAATCTTTGGTGCAGGGGAAAGAGTACAGGACTATAATTAGAAGATCGAGACCTTTTGGGAAAACTTTTATTTTCATATTATATATTACCTACATAGCAAATAAAGCAATATATTGTATTCCTCAATATTTTCATAAACGGCGTGAAAAGGGAAGACAAAGGAAAATTTGGGATTGCAAAAAAATATCCGGGAAGACATTGGAAGGCTACACGAGAACTACTTGTATAAAATTAAATACTTTTATTACTTTTCAATTGCTAATTTACACGTGCTGTGGTGAGGTGACATTCATAGTAAAATAGGGGCAGCAGCATTTTCTCGGCATCTTACACATGCTATAAACGCCGCTTACTTACAAATACGTCGTTTTAAGCTTGCTACAGATATACAAACTTGGTTTACATTCATAAAAGGTTCTTTTCATCGCACTGTTTGGGGTAACGCAAATACTGGCGTGGATTGCCAAAGATGTGCATTGAAATTGATTTTGATGCAATCTTCTCCCTCTTGAGGAGATAAGAGTAGTTTTGAAACGATTTGATCAAATTATGAGATTCAGTACCTCCTCATTAGTTATGTGATCTACCTATCTAATCTTCAGAATTCTTCTGTAGCACCACATTTCGAAAGCTTCTGTTCTCTTCTTGTCCAAACTATTTACCGTCCATGTTTCACTTCCGTACATGGCTACACTCCATACAAATACTCGTAATTTCAGAAACGACTTCCTGACACTTAAATCTATACTAGATGTTAACACATTTCTTTTCTTCAGAAACTCTTTCCTTGGCATTGACAGTGTACATTTCATATCCTCTCGGCAAAAAATGGTTCAAATGGCTCTAAGCACTATGGGACATAACATCTGAAGTCATCAGTCCCCAAGACTCAGAACTACTTAAACCTAAGGACATCACACACACACACACACACACACACACACACACACACACACACACACACACACACACACACACAGGCAGACACACACACACACACACACACACACACACACACACACATCCATGCGCGAGGCAGGATTCGAACCTGCGATCGTAGCAGCAGCGTGGTTCCGGACTGAAGCGCCTAGAACCGCTCGGCCACAGCAACCGTCTTATCCTCTCTACTTCGACCATCATCAGTTATTTTGCTCCCAAATAGCAAAACTCGTCTACTGCTGTGTCTCATTTCCTAATCTAATCCCCTAAAGATCACCCCATTTAATTCGACTACATTCTATTATCCTATCTTATCACAATCGTGCGGACACCACTATGTAATGCAGAATCGACCACTATATGTCACGAGAGGAGAACCCGCCGACATTAAAGGAGACTGGGAATACTGTGTTGTCAGTAGAGAAACAGTAACAGTAGAACGGATCTGTCAGGAGAGCTCAGTGATTTCGAACGTGGACTAGTCATTAGATTTCACGGAGTAACAAATTCACCAGCGATATTTCAACCCTTCTGGAGATGCTCAGGTCGAGTGTTGGTGACGTCATTGTGAGGTGGAAACGCGAAGGAACAACGAAGATCAGAAAGAATATCATGTGTTGACGGACAGGGTCCGTCGAGCAATGAGGAGTGTAGTTGTAAAAGATCACACGAAATTAACGGAATAATTCGCTCGTAAGTTCGACAACGCTAACAACCTTCCTGCTAGATCAATGATTGTGTGAAGGAAGTTACAAGGACGGGGTACAATGATCGAGTAGTTCCTCACACCCCACACATTCCTGTACTCACTGCCAAGAGACATTTGACGTGCTGTAAAGAGCGAAGGAACCGGGCCGTGGGTGTCTGGAAACAAGGAGTCTGGAGTGAGGAATCGCCCTGTGGCAATCCCGTTGTATGATTTGGGTTTGGTGGATGCGTTACTTGTCGCCATGTCTAGAGGGGTTGTACTTCGAGTTACCGTCCTCTTTTTGCACTTAAGATAACGCTAAATGCGGAAGGATACGAACATATTTTCAACATTGTATACTGAATACAGCAGAGGAACAGTTCAGTGGTAATGGTTGTATGGACCCTGTCATGAAGCAGCGCCTCTGAGGCAATGGTCTGTGGACAATGACATTCCTGAAGTGGTCTGCCCTGCCCAGGATTCCGACTTGTGAACAGCGGAACACTTTGGGGTGAGTTAGAACATCGACTTCACCCACACCCCAGCATCCAGTATCACTGTTTCTCGACCAACAAATGCTGTTTGTAATGCTTGGGCGATTAGTATCTTATTCTTGAATTGAGTTCTGAAACAGCGCGCTGTACCCACGTGGACTGTGAACGAAAACTACCACAGGCTATAACAGTTCTTTTGAGAAACAGAATTATTTAATGGGTTTTCCGGCACATTCAAATGTAATTCAACCAAAAAGTAGTGCTTTCAGTAGTCACTAAGAAGGAAGCAAAAATTCACTCCCGAGCACTCTGAGAAAACCACAGTGTCAGTGCACAATAAATCCTTTATAAAAAAACTCAATGATTTTTCCAACACAGCAATTTATCTTTCTCTCCAAAACTGGAATATCATTATAAATGAATATCGAGGTCAATTCTTTTCCAAGGAATTTGAAAACTGTGAGCTCTTGAATGATCCGAACCTCCACGACGATGTATCTACCTTTGCGCTAGGACTTGTTCTCAGCATTGGCTGCTAAGTGTTGCACATTGTAACAAGATTTCTGCTGGTGGTAGTGGTAAGTTCCTATGCGACCAAACTGCTGGGGTCATCGGTCCCTAGGCTTACACACTACTCAATCTAACTTTAACTTACGCTACGGACAGCACACACACTCGTTCCCGTGGGAGCACTAGAACCTCTGAAGAGGGGGGGGGGGGGGGGGGGGGGAGTCGCACGGCCAAGATTCCTGGATGCTGACTCAATCGGATAAGAGTATAGTCGCATTCGACCTGTGTCCGTAGCCGTTTTCCTAGAGAATGAGAACGCTGTCTGGATAATGAAAATTTTCCTCTTGGATATGCAATTTGTTCACTGTCACTTTTATGGCAAAATCCTGTAAGTTTCTCGCTCAGTGCCAGTGTAATGTATGGAGCAACCGTTGTGTAGCTAATAATCTCGTGTGACCGGAATGGAGCGAAGGCCACTCCAGTTTGCAAATAGGGTAAAAGATCGGGTACATAAAGTCAATATAGCTGACGTCCTCCTGTTGAACAATCTTAGAGTCTCTTCTAAACTCAAACATTATCACTTTCTCGGAGGATTAGGAACTTCTTTCAAGGCATCAGCACAGATTTATAAAAACTCGAATGAAAAAGAACTCTCTTTTTGAAACTTCCTAGTGGGTTACAACCGTGTGCCGGACCGAGACTCGAACTGGAGACCTTGCCTTTAGGGGGCACTTGCCCGCGAAAGGCAAAGGCCCCGAGTTCGAGCCTCGGTCGGGCACACAGTTTTAATCTGCCGGGAAGTTTCATATCAGCGCACACTCCGCTGCAAAGTGAAAATCTCAATCTGGATTGCTAGAGTTGTTAGAAGTGATAAATGACAGACAAGAACCGTAAAATTGACCGGGAATAGACGCGAAAAGTTTGAATTCGTAGCCCGACGCTTTACTACCGACCTACCAACCCGTACAGATGGTCATTTTTCCCTCGCCCAATACACAAAATAACGGAACAGGAAAGGAAACAGCTAACTTTTGTACGATTTACCCTCCGCCATCGACTGTAATTTGCCAAATATATACGTGGATGTTGAACACTGTCGATTTTCATGACAATTTCGTTACAAAGCTGCCCTTGCACTCATTACGAATCGGTAATAGCAGTTGACATATAAGGAGGCGAAAGAGCTCGTCGATTTAATCGCATTAGCTTGAAATCAGATTACAACCGTCCGTTTCAGCTTCGTACCGACTTACATAAACGTAACATTAGCGGTGTAACAGTTACCACATTCCTCTAAACTAGTGTAAATGATATTTGTCGTTAATACTTTTACTTAGAAGTAGAGATCCCTTTTACCAAAGCAAGGAGATTTAGTACGCTTCTTCCCCAGCGGGTTTTCCATTCCTCTAGATTAGAGTCCTCTCTAAGGATCTGTGGCTGCGGCGTTCTTGTTCTCGATATTAATGAAGCAATTTGTAGAGACATGAGATACTGATTAAGCCCGGTAATGAGCTGTCAAGGTCCCTTTTCCAATTCAAACAACATTTTTTGTGGTAACTGAGCTAGCTACTTTAAATTCGTGCGTAAAATTTCTCGGGCGTCGTGCGATTCTAAATGTTTGATTAAATAAAATTCATTGCTTTCGGAGCACGCTGTGACTGCGTCGGACGCAAATAGCGTCTGCGAGTCATTACCTTCTGCCCAGTGGAGCACAGAGTTTGTTTATTGGACGCAAGGGCTGTGTCTTTTCCCGGCACCGATTGAAGAAAATAATGAGGCGTATTAATGCGAGCACGATAAGGATTTCAGAACCAAACAGTGAGAAACGACAACTAATTTTCTTTCATTCCTTTCGGTTCTTCTGTCCCTTGCTTCTTATAGCGCAGGAAATAGCTGTGTGGACCCTACTGGACTTAATGTGCTGTCGACAGTAGTCGCGATCATGAAAGACGTATGAAATTTTTATATAAACACGTATGTTCCCCTGAAATCAAATTTCGCATCACTTTGTTGTTGTTGTTGTGGCCTTCCGTCCTGAGACTGGTTTGATGCAGCTCTCCATGCTACTCTATCCTGTGCAAGCTTCTTCATCTCCCAGTACCTAGTGCAACCTACATCCTTCTCAATCTGCTTAGTGTATTCATCTCTTGGTCTCCCTCTACGATTTTTACCCTCCACACTGCCCTTCCAATACTAAATTGGTAATCCCTTCATGCCTCATAACATGTCCTACCAACCGACCCCTTCTTCTGGTCAAGTTGTGCCACAAACTTCTCTTCTCCCCAATCCTATTCAATACTTCCACATTAGTTATGTGATCTACCCATCTAATCTTCAGCATTCTTCTGTAGCACCACATTTCGAAAGCTTCTATTCTCTTATTTATCGTCCATGATTCGCTTCCATACATGGCTACACTCCATACAAATACTTTCAGAAATGACTTCCTGACACTTAAATCTATATTCGATGTTAACAAATTTCTCTTTTTCAGAAACGCTTTCCTTGCTATTGCCAGTCTAAATTTTATATCCTCTCTACTTCGACCATCATCAGTTATTTTGCTCCCCAAATATCAAAACTCCTTTACTACTTTAAGTGTCTCATTTCCTAATCTAATTCCGTCAGCATCACCCGACTTAATTCGACTACATTCCATTATCATCGTTTTGCTTTTGTTGATGATCACATTATATCCTCCTTTCAAGACACTGTCCATTCCATTCAACTGCTCTTCCAAGTCCGTTGCTGTCTCTGACAGAATTACAATGTCATCGGCGAACCTCAAAGTTTTTATTTCTTCTCCATGGATTTTAATACCTACACCGAATTTTTCTTTTGGTTCCTTCACTGCTTGCTCAATATACAGATTGAATAACTTTGGGGAGAGGCTACAACCCTGTCTTACTCCCTTCCCAACAACTGCTTCCCTTTCATGTCCCTCGACTCTTATAACTGCCATCTGGTTTCTGTACAAATTTAAATAGCCTTTCGCTCCCTGTATTTTACCCCTGCCACCTTTAGAATTTGGAAGATAGTATTCCAGTCAACATTGTCAAAAGCTTTCTCTAAGTCTACGAATGCTAGAAACGTATGTTTGCCTTTCCTTAATCTTTCTTCTAAGATACGTCGTAGAGTCAGTATTGCTTCACATGTTCCAACTTTTCTACGGAATCCAAACTGATCTTCCCCGGGGTCGGCTTCTACTAGTTTTTCCATTCGTCTGTAAAGAATTAGTGTTAGTATTTTGCAGCTGTGGCTTATTAAACTGATTGTTCGGTAATTTTCACATCTGTCAACACCTGCTTGCTTTGGGATTGGAATTATTATATTCTTCTTGAAGTCTGAGGGTATTTCGCCTGTCTCATACATCTTGCTCACCAGCTGGTAGAGTTTTGTCATGACTGGCTCTCCCAAGCCAGTCAGTAGTTCTAATGGAATGTTGTCTACTCCGGGGGCCTTGTTTCGACTCAGATCTTTCAGTGCTCTGTCAAACTCTTCACGCAGTATCGTATCTCGCATTTCGTCTTCATCTACATCCTCTTCCATTTCCATAATATTGTCCTCAAGTACATCGCCCTTGTATAGACCCTCTATATACTCCTTCCAACTTTCCGCTTTCCCTTCTTTGCTTAGAACTGGGTTGCCATCTGAGCTCTTGATATTCATACACGTGGTTATTTTCTCTCTTTAATTTTCCTGTAGGCAGTATCTATCTTACCCCTAGTGAGATAAGCTTCTACATCCTTACATTTGTCCTCTAGCCATCCCTGTTTAGCTATTTTGCACTTCCTGTCGATCTCGTTTTTGAGACGTTTGTATTCCTTTTTGCCTGCTTCATTTACTGTATTTTTATATTTTCTCCTTTCATCAATTAAATTCAATATTTCTTCTGTTACCTAAGGATTTCTAACAGCCATCGTCTTTTTAACTATTTTATCCTCTGCTGCCTTAACTACTTCATCCCTCAGAGCTACCCATTCTTCTTCTACTGTATTTCTTTCCCCTATTCCTGTAAATTGTTCCCTTACGCTCTCCCTGAAACTCTGTACAACCTCTCGTTCTTTCAGTTTATCCAGGTCCCATCTCCTTAATTTCCCACATTTTTGCAGTTTCTTCAGTTTTAATCTACAGGTCATAACCAATAAATTGTGGTCAGATTCCACAGCTGCCCCTGGAAATGTCTTACAACTTAAAACCTGGTTCCTAAATCTCTGTCTTACCATTATTTAATTTATCTGATATCTTTTAGTATCTCCAGGGTTCTTCCATGTATACAACCTTCTTTCATGATTCTTAAACCAAGTACTAGCTATGATTAAGTTGTGCTCTGTGCAAAATTCTACCAGGCGGGTTCCTCTTTCATTTCCTAGCCCCAATCCATATTCACCTACTACGTTTCCTTCTCTCCCTTTTCCTACTGCCGAATTCCAGTTGCCCATGACTATTAAATTTTCATCACCCTTTACAATCTGAATAATTTCCCTTATTTCATCATACATTTCTTCAATTTCTTCGTCATCTGCAGAGCTAGTTGGTATATAAACTTGTACTACTGTAGTAGGTGTGGGCTTCGTATCTATCTTGGCCACAATAATGCGTTCACTATGATGTTTGTAGTAGCTTACTCGCATTCCTATTTTCCTATTCATTATTAAACCTACTCCTGCTTTACCCCTATTTGATTTTGTGTTTATAACCCTGTAGTCACCTGACCAGAAGTCTTGTTCCTCCTGCCACTGAACTTCACTAATTCCCACTATATCTAACTTCAACCTATCCATTTCCCTTTTTAAATTTTCTAACCTACCTGCCCGATTAAGGGATCTGACATTCCACGCTCCGATCCGTAGAACGCCAGTTTTCTTTCTGCTGATAACGCATCACATACAAGTGACATAACATCTCTACAAGTTATCGGCCCCATAGTTGCAGTGATTCATTAATCACTTTTTACGTAATTATCTTCCTCACACGCTATACCATGAAAAGGATAGGCATAAACCAAACGTTACAGAAAAGTTGTATGTAGAAGAGATTAGACAGTGCTGAAGACAACATTTAAAGACATTTGTGTAAATGCTCTTTCTTCTAGCAGCTGATCACAGCGATTGCATCCGATAATGTTTATTCCCTGAAAGCTGAAAGCGCTTTCTGGTGGTTACGAGAGATTGCGATGAAATATCTGTAACTTTCGTCCTTTTTATTATATTTAACGGTCTTACTCCCAACTTGCATGCTACGCGCAAACAAGTGCAGAGATTTCGGTAGGCGCTGTGTTTCTTTCCTGTCTGATCATCGTGTATATTCCTTTCTGTCGCTCTTTGGGCAGAATACTGTAATACGAAACACTCGTTCCGCCCAGGGCATCGCCGTTTGTGCTCCAGTCCGATCCATCACACAGCCTGCTTGCCTAGATCCTTTTCGGTATCAGGAAACGAAGTTTGTAATTATTTTACTCACAGTATGAAGCAACAGAATCACATCTCTAACTTCAAAATCCAGCTAATGACCTCTCTTCTAAAACGATAACAACATCTGTCCTTGTTGTTGTATGTCGGCTTCAGCCCGTTACGAGTAATTAGTCTCCTTTGGCAATAGACCTTTCCCGCTTCCTAAGGCCTCCTGCTGGGTACAGTCCACCTGAGTTCCACTCTCTTATACCTCCTTTCGTCATTAGTCTGTGGATTTCCCCCATTTTTAAGGCTAGTTATTTTTCCAAATTGTACCTTTACTGGAATCCGGCAGATAGCGCAAGTCAGTTCGCTCCATTAGCCAACACTGCAGAATAAGGCGGCAGCAAGAAGGACGCTGGTTTCTGCGGAGGCAGATGAGGCAGGCGGACCACGTGGCACGGTGGTGGATCGACACAGTCAAGAGAGGTACGCCAGCCTTGGAACAGGTCTTACTCGGCAGTGGGTGCCTAGGGCAACCACTAGAGTTCTGGCGCGAAACGTCGATTTGAATTTATTAAACATTAGTGATTAACATATGTAAGCCACCGACCACAAAAATACTTATTCAAAGGTTTTCAATAAAGTTAGCCGCATTTGGTCATTTAGACAAATCAGTCGTAACAGGTGAGACACTTTACCAGACCTGGACATGAACAGAGAGAGGTGGCGCAGTGGTAGGAGCGGCGGTTCAAACCCGCCTCCGGCCATCCTGATTTAGGTTTTCTGTGATTTCCCTAAATCGCTTCTGGCAAATCCCATGAAGGTTTCTTTGAAAGGGCATGGGAGACTACCTTCCGTATCCTTCCCTCACACGACGGGACCGATGACCTAGCACTTTGGCCCCCTACCCCATATCGACCAACCAACCAACCAAACAACCTGGACATGAACTCAGATCTTCTGTTTAAAGCAAGCGGCTGCTGCGACACCTCAGCCATCAGAGCACACTTCCCATCCGACCCAAATTCCCAGCCTGACACGGACACTAGCGTAGCGTCACGTACCCGTCAACCCCTTACTCGCCATTTCGAATTCTGGCAAGAGATCAGGCTTGTGTGCATCTGCACTGACATAATGGCTCTTTGGTCGTCGCACTGCGTTGATATAAACATTTATTTGGGTTCTGTTCTTTCGGATACTTCTATGTGCCCCATAAATTTGATGTTTTTGGTTTTCGTCCGGGAGACATATCAAGGAACTGAACTGCTTCCGCTTGAAATGTCTTATGTTCATTTTTCGATTGGGTGCATTAGTAATACCATTATATTAATGAGGGCAGACAGAACCAGGTATCGGCATACTTAAATTGAAAAACCAGCTCATGCAGTCCACAGGGCTAAGAAGGCCTTATATATTCATGATTGGAAGGGGAAAGTTGGAGCCCAAAGACATTCAATTCGTAGCTGTTCACCTGGATGGCGACGAGTCCAGACTCGATCCTCGACCAGGTGTAACAAGAACAATGATTCAGGCGACCAGGCTACACGTTTCCATTGATCCTGTAGTATACAGTGTAGTGTAGTATACAGAGAAGTTGCAGCATTAGAAAATTGTAGCGAAATGCAGGAAGATCTGCATCGGATAGGCGCTTGGTGCAGGGAGTGGCAACTGACCCTTAACATAGACAAATGTAATGTATTGAGAATACATAGACAGAAGGATCCTTTATTGTATGATTATATGATAGCGGAACAAACACTGGTAGCAGTTACTTCTGTAAAATATCTGGGAGTATGCGTGCGGAACGATTTTAAGTCGAATGATCATATAAAATTAACTTTTGGTAAGGCGGGTGCCAGGTTGAGATTCATTGGTAGAGTCCTTAGAAAACGTGGTCCATCAACAAAGGAGGTGGCTTTCAAAATACTCGTTCGACCTATACTTGAGTATTGCTCATCATTGTGGGATCGGTATCAGGTCGGGTTGACAGAGGAGATAGAGGAGATCCAAAGAAGAGCGCCACGTTTTGTCACAGGGTTATTTGGTGAGCGTGATAGCGTTACGGATATGTTTAACAAACTCAAGTGGCAGACTCTGCAAGAGAGACGCTCTACATCGCGGTGTAGTTTGCTGTCCAGGTTTCAAGAGGGTCCGTTTCTGGATGAGGTATCGAATATATTGCTTCCCCCTAGTTATACCTACCGAGGAGATCACGAAAGTAAAATTAGAGAGATTCGAGCGCGCACGGAGGCTTTCCGGCAGTCGTTCTTGCCGCGAACCATACGCGACTGGGAGCGTTTGGTGGCTTGCGGAGTATAAATGTAGATGTAGATGTAGATGTAGATGTAGATGTAGATCCACGATCCGTTCTCGATGATGCCCTGCCCACTGGAATCGTTATTGACGAACACTCAGCGGTCGTCTATTACGGAGCGCCATTGTTCAATAATGTGCGATCAATGGTGTGCTCCTAAATACACATACCAGCGTCAACATTCAACTCAGTCATCAGATACGCCACAGATCGCAGCCTATCCTGCTTTAGAGATGGGGCAAACTCTGACGTGCACGCTCTGTGAAAAGGCGTAGATGTCCAAGACCTTGTTGCTTATTCGTGGTTAGTTTCCACAAGTGATGAAGACAATAGCACAGCACAGCCTATCAGCTTAGTCGTTTCCGAGATGCCTCTTCTCATGCGCCGGGTCACAGCAATCTGCCTTTTGTTAAAGTCACTTATGTCAGTGCATTTTTCCATTTGCGGCACTTCACTTATCGTCGCCAGAATGATAAAATGATCCCCCAGTAGTCTCTGCTCCGCTCATACACTATCTTCGCCAAATCATGTGCCCTTAACGCTAACAGGCGGAATTCGATCGCTCTTTGGAAAGTGGTCATAATGTTTCGGCTCATTAGAGAAACTGAATTAAAATGTTCCACAGACATGTGGAATTACACGAGTAAGAAAGACAGCAAATGTTGTACGAAAAGCTTGTGGCAGTAAAAAGAGGTCCGACGAGCAGCAACTGTGTTCATACAATGAAGTCGTACGAGAGTGTACGATCAGCCGATACGCCTTCAGAGCGATAACTGGATTCACTAATGTACGTGGAGCCACGGTAGGACGTAGAAAAACACTGTACAACGCTCGCTATGCATGAATATAGCCATTTAGACATACATGTAAGTACAGTCTAAGACAAAAAAGCCGAAGCACCACGAAGTAATTATCCGAATGGGACGGAGGTCGGTAGATGTGACGTACGTGTACAGACGAACAAATTAATAGTTCAGAAAAAATTGATTTATTCAAGAGAAAAAGCTTCACACCTTGAACAAGTCAGTAATGCATTGATCCATCTGTGGCTCTTATGCAAGCAGTTATTCGGCTTGGCATTCATTTTTAGAGTTCTTCGATGTCCTCCTGAGGGTTATCGTGACAAATTCTGTCCAATTTGTGCATTATATTGTAAAATTCCAAGCTCCAAACGTCTTCAGTTGGGGAGAGGTCAGGCGACGTTTCTAGCCAAGATTGAGAGTGGTAGGCACGAAGACAAGCCTTAGGAACTTTCGTTGTGTGCGGGCGGGCATTGTCTTCCTCAACTGTAACTAACGAATGACTTGACACG
This sequence comes from Schistocerca gregaria, assembly GCF_023897955.1. Taxonomy (NCBI): domain Eukaryota; kingdom Metazoa; phylum Arthropoda; class Insecta; order Orthoptera; family Acrididae; genus Schistocerca; species Schistocerca gregaria. The sequence goes on along the minus strand of NC_064924.1, from coordinate 669,969,712 downwards.
AGGGCAACAAAACGGGGCGTGGAATATTTTCGACGAACTGTTGTGCAGCAAAGACGCCGCGAATCAGAACCAAACGGGCCGTGCTATGAAATGGAATGGCACCCCACACCATCAGTCCTGGCTGTGAGGTGCCAGTCTGGTTGGTAGCCCACCACCGTCTGGAGCGTCTCCAGACTCGTACTCGCTCGTAATCGGGACTCAGTTCGAAGCGGAACTCATCAATGAAGGCAATTCTACTCCGGAAAATGAGATTCCAGGCTGAAGACGTGTCGGGAGACGCTTCGGAGAACGGTGAGACACCAACCTAACTGGTTCCCTCCATATGGATCGACAACAGAGAGTGATCATCTGGATGTCATTTCGTTTCATAACAGGACCACTTTGGTTGCCACCAGCAGCACCCTTACAGTACAGCTGTACGTGGACGATATTCTGTGTCGTGTTTTGTTGTCCTTCATGGCAAGTTATCCAGACCGACTGCGTCCGACAACACTGCAAGTGGGCTTGTTGGTGTACAGTGGTCAATAGCAGTTGGCACAAGGGGCGCCATCTGCTCAGCACCATATCTGTGAACCGCCTGTTATTAGTCCTTGTGGTCACTGAAGCACCAGTTGGACGCTGTGTCCCGATAACGATGAATCTGGAGCTCTGAATGCCTCTCTGACGATTGTTCAGTCCTCACTTTCTGTCCTCTATCTAGGTCGTCCACTTCCTAATACTGTGCTTGGTCATGGTTGACCCACTATTACCAACGTCGTCGAATAGCGGCGTGGCTACTATTCACATGTCGAGTGATTCGTCGATTACTCCAGTCGGCTTCTTTGAGCTTAACTACACATCCTCCCTCACTACACACCCACTCTCAAATGGTGACACCTGTATATAAAGATCACGTCCCTGTCTGCGAGCCATAGTTATTGTCCACCTGAGTACAGAGAATGAAATTCGAAAAGACTTTATGCTATTGTATCGACATGTTCCCTGTTGATTATTCTTAACAGCTAGGCAATGAAACTGTGCTGCAACGTCACACATTCATCCATCGTCCGCCAAAGTTTACAGTTTTGCATTTGCCATCGCTACTTGTTTGAAGATGAATTTGTGAGCAATTTGGATAGAACCTTCATCTTCGTTGTTTTTTTTATATTAATCTTTTTCGCTTGAGTGATTGTTCTCAGCCGTTGTAATCCAACTTTTCCCATAGTCCTACATAAACGTGATCTCCATGATACATCATGAAAAGTACCTTATTCCAAAATTTCGTTGATCTGTGTAAATACTGAGAAATGTCCCACCGTGTTGGCCGAGCGGTTCTAGGCACTACAGTCTGGGACCGCCCGGCCGCTACGCTCGCAGGATCGAATCCTGCCTCGGGCATGGATGTGTGTGATGTCCTTAGGTTGGTTAGGTTTAAGTAGTTCTAAGTTCTCGGGAACTGATGACCTCAGATGTTAAGTTCCATAGTGGTTAGAGTCATTCGAACCATTTGAGCTCTAAAGGAAGCAGAAGCAGCAGAAAGACCATCAAAATATCTGTAGTAAGCGGGAAGTTTCTCACGAAAGTAAAGCTACGGTATGCCTGCTAGCCCGAAGAAATCTATACGAAGACTGTAAGGTGTTGTGTGCGCATTTTCAAAGACCTCAGCTTCTGCGCAGCTGTTCGCTGGAAGGAGACCACGTCAGACATGTGCGGTTACTATCGCAGGCATTACCCAAACCGCATTCCGCTGGGCTCTGCCGCCAGGTCTCCGGCAGGTGTTCGCAATTACCGCGTCGTCTACGTCACGATCGCTACAGCACAAAGAGGGTCTTACCCACTGGCTGCGCGCTTGCAGAAGGCACTGCAATTTCCGGAGCACGACAGCTCAAGGGTATTGCCGCAACAAGGCCCTACCTGCCGCCAAGTTTTCTGCTACGAAAATTACGGGACCACCGTCTGTAGAGCGGCCGGCAAAGGGGGGGGGGGGGAGGGGGAGAGATGGGGTATGGCTGAGAGGGTACAGGGCCCCCTCGGGCAGAACTACCGGCCCGACAAAAGCAGGATTAAAATAACGAGGCGACATCTGCCTCGAGTTGGCTGCTTAGCCCGAGAAAAGAGAATAACACGGCGTGCCAGTGGCCGGCCGCGATATTCTCGGAACCGTATGTATATGCGGAGAGTGGCGGACATACCGTCATGCAGGCAGGCATTTCCGGCGGCTTCATTACGGAAATACCCGCTGGCGGCGGCGGAAGGCGCGCCCGGCGCAGGGCGGCTGACTCACGAGCTACGCTTGCGCCCGCCCCCGCGCTCACGCTCACGTTCACGCACCGCAGCACACGTCGGCTTAGCTTCGCGGCCCACAAAGCTGCTCACACGGGGCGAGACCGGCGCCAAGTTCTGCGCTCGTCACCCGCCGCGTCCAGGCACTTTCACTCTCAGATCATAAACTTCTGCGGACCATACTGTCGCCTCGCTTGACGGGAGTATGGGAGCGGAAACATGCAGAAACGGTTGCACCGTTTTTCGGGTCACGTACCTCTGTCGGTAAAAACGGATCCCTGAAGCATTGGTTTAGGCATGCGCATTCCGATACAGAGATATGTAAACAGGAAGAAAACGGCGCTGCGATGGACAACGCCTATGTAAGACAACAAGGGTCTGGCGCAGCTCTTAGATCACTTACTGTTACTATAATGGTAGTATATCAAGATTTCAGTGGGTTTGGACGTGGTGTTATATTCGGCGCACAAGCGATGGGACACGGCATCTGCGAGCTAACGACGAAGCGGGGATTTTCCCCTACGACCATTTCGCGACTGTTCCGTGAATATAAGGAATCAGGTAAAACATCAAATCTCCGTCATCGCTGCGGCGGGAAAAAGATCCGGCAAGAACGGGACCAATGACGTCTGAAGAGAATCATTCGAAGTGAAGCCGGCCGGTGTGGCCGTGCGGTTCTAGGCGCTTCAGTTTGGAACCGCGTGACCGCTACGGTCGCAGGTTCGAATCCTGCCTCGCATGGATGTGTGTGATGTCCTTAAGTTCTAGAAGGCTGATGACCACTGATGTTAAGTCCCATAGTGCTCAGAGCCATTTCAACCATTTTTTTGACGTGAAGAATTGCTACCCTTCCGAAAATTGCTGCAGATTTCAGGGTTGGCCCATGAACAAGTGTCGGCGTGCTTATTATTCAACGAAACATCGTCGATATGGAATTTTTGAGCCAAAGGGCCACTCGTCTACCCCTGATGACTGCACGACACAAAACTTTACCATTCGCCTTGGTCCGTCAACACCGACATTGGACTGTTAATGACTTTAATGGCTCGAGACATGTTGCCTGGTCGGACGAGGCTCGTTTCAAATCTTATTGAGCGGCTGGACGTGTACGGGTATAACCTCATGAATCCATGCACCCCGCATACCAGCAGGGCACGTTTCAAGAGTGATATGGGACCCCTGATACGTATAGATACGACTCTGACAGGTGACACGTACGTAGGCATTCTGTCTGATCACCTGCATCAATTCATGTCCAGTTTGCATTCCGACGGACTTGGGCGATTCAGAAGGACAATGCGACATCCCACACTTCCAGAATAGCTACAGAGTGGCTCCAGGAACACTCTTCTGAGTTTAAACACTTCCGCTGGGCACCAAACTCCCCAGACATGAACATTATTGAACATACCTATGATACGTTGCTGTTCAGAAGAGATCTCCACCCCGTCGTACTCTTATGGTTTTATGGACAGCACTGCAGGATTCATGGTGTCAGTTCCCTCAAAATGTGTGTGTATGTATGTATGTATGTGTGTTTGTGTGTGGGGGGGATGGGGGGGGGGGGATGGGGGGAGGGTGTATTCCTAACGGACCAAACTGCTGAGGTCATCGATACCTAGACTTACACACTACTTATGTTAAGAACAATACACACACCCATGCCCGAGGGAGCACTCGAACCTCCGGCGGGAGTGGCCGCTCATTCCGTCACATGCGCCTCAAACCGCGTGGCCACTCCGCGCGGCTCAGTTCCCTCTAGCACTACTTCAGACTTCATAAGAGGTGTAGTTTAGGCTGGTTACAATCGAACCCAGATACTTTAAATCATCAACTGTTTCAAAGGTATAACTAGCTATCGTTATTTCGGCTGGCATGTTCTCACTGTGCGCTTTCCCAGCAGCTATGTATTTCGTATTCTGTTCAGTAATATTTAGTCCTACATTCTTGGCGGCCTTTTCAAGTGCAGTGATAGTCTCTTCCATTGCTGTTAGAGTTCTTGTTACTATGTCGATGTCGACACTATCCACTATCTGCACAGATTTATGAAAAATCGTTCTCCAATTCAAGATATTTGCTTCTCTCATCACCTTCTCCAAGGCGGCGTTGAACAGGAGGCACGCCAGCACATCACCAAACCGTACTCCATTTCTAATTTGCAAAGTACTGGACAACATTCCTCCAGTTTTTATGCAACGTCGCGTTTCTCTCATCGTCATTCTTGCTACTCTATCAGTTTTTTTGGAATACCTAATTCACCTAGAGCTCGATATAGTTGCTCTCTGTCTATACTATCGTACGCTACTTTAAAATCAATAAAAAGGTTTTTTTCCAGAATTTGTCTTAGGGTAAACATCGAGTCAATAGTTGCCTTATCGGGAATAAATACACAATGGTAAAGCCCCGTTTCTCTCACTATTTTTGGAAGGAGTCGGTCGTACAGAATGTTAGAGAGGATTTTATATCCCAGATTAAGCAGTGTGATCCATTTATAGTTACCGCATTCCATCTGGTCTCTTTTCTGATAGATAGGGCATATAATTCCCTCTTTCCAAGTTTGAGGTATTTCCTCTTCTTCCCGCATTAGTTTATTTATTTATTTATGCATTTATTTTACCTGGCAAGATTAGGGCCTTCAGGCCCTCTCTTACACCTAACCATTGAACGAGTTACAGTTTCTACATAACATTAAGGAAATGTAGCCTATTATGCAGTATTGATGTTAAAGAAAAAAATATATATATTACAGCAGTAGTACAATGATAATTATAACAATAAAAATAATTATAACAATCAAGAATAACAATAATAATAATAATGACTCTGTATATGAAAGTAAACATACTTTTCTTTTCTGAATGTCAGTCCCATTGTTAGTTGGGAATTTTCTCGTTATGTTCTTGCAGCTTGTGAGTTATTCTCATCGAGCAGAGACATAAGACGATAGAATGGGGTGAAAGAGATATATAAGAGGTAGATAGGTTAGAGGAAGATAAATAGAACGGTAAAATTCGAAGCTGTGATGGAGAGGAGATAGAAAGAGATGGGAGGGGCACAAGAATGGTGACTATACCGTCCCTAATAAGTAAGTCTTGAGTTCCCTCTTGAATGTTGAGTAGTTCTGGATAAGACGCAGATCACAGGGAAGCGCGTTCCATAGTCGTATGGCTGAGATGGAGAATGACACGGAGAAAGATTTTGAGTTATGTAAAGGTACAGCCAAGATGATAGACGTATCCGATCTGGTGTTGCGATTGTGGAATGATGATAGGTGTTTAACGTGAGAAGATAAGTATTGGGGGCACCAGTGGCTAAGAAATCGATGAAGTAAGCACATCGTGTGGAGATCGCGTGCCGTATGTGGGCGTATCAACCTAGCTGGGAGTATGACGGACTGATATGATCATACAACCGAATATTGCACACGTATCTAACACAAGCATTCATCACTAGCTCGAGGCATCTAGAATTTTCACTATTTATGCCGTGTTGAACTACATCGCAGTAGTAAAGATTAGGCAAGACTAGTGTTTGGACTAATTTTTGTTTAACATGGGTTGGAAATATTTTTCTAAATTTTTGAATTGCATGTAGGGAGGAGAGCGATTACCGGCAAGCTGTGACTGTTTGTTCTTCCCAGTTTAGGTGTTCATCCAAGATTATTCCAAAGTCTTTTACTGTTTTTTGGTATGGTAGTTGGGCACCATTTAGGAGTATTTTAGGGACTGTTTCGCGAAAGTACCGGCTGATTAACTTTGGATGAGATATAAGTATGACCTGGGATTTCTTGGGGTTTAGTTTCAGACCTAGGCTCTGTGCCCATCGGGAAACAGAGCAAATATCTGCGTTCATACTATTGCTTTTTCCACAGTGCAGCAGGTTTTGATATGCCGCATACGACAGAGCGGGCATGTCTGATTTTGGCATTCCTCACGCTTTGCTTGGTTCTGTTTCGGAGTTTCCTATAAGCTTCGTACGCCTCGGGAGTTGGGTTACGCTTGAAGGCCCTATGCGGAGCATCACGTTTATTCATTAACTGGCGTAATGCAGTGGTGAGCCACGGAGCGGGAGCTCTCTTTACCTTGACAGTGCGTTGAGGAGCATGTTTGTCATACAGTGCAATAATTTTGCGACATAATTGCCGAATTTTTCCGTCTAAAGTCGGTTCATTGCTTATATCATGCCAAGGGATGTCTGAGCAGTTTCAGGATGTTCATCTCGAACTCAGAGCCTCCTTGCTTGAAAACTTCTGCTGGAATGACGTCTGTTCCTGCCGTCTTGATATTCTTTAATTCCCTCATTGCAGTTCTCACCTCTTGTAAGTTAGGTGGGTCCACTCTGTTATCTGAGTCCTCTTCCTCATGTATTTCTGTTGAGTTCCTTGGTACAACTGGTCTCGAATTAAGGAGTTTATCAAAGTAGCGGCGCCTAATTTCGCCATTCTCATCTTTTATTATACTCGTTCTGCCCTTGAAAGGTTTATGTGCATTATTCACCTCGCTATAAAATTTCCTTGCCTCGTTTGCAAGTCTCAGAAGCTCCATTTCTTCAATATTTGCCTTCATCCACACGCTCTTTTTCCTTTGATGGGCCCTTTTTTCAATTCTGTTTTTCTTTATATTCTTCCATTATGGTCCTCGTGCACTGTCGTTGTAATGACCTTCTGTGTGCTTCATTTTTTTTTTCATTTGTTACTATTTCACAATCAGTCGTGAACCACGAGGTTCTTGTTTGCCTTATGCTGTTCTCTCCCAAGTATCTCGCTTGTTGCTGTCTCCACAGTCTTTTTTATCTTTTCCCATTGATCTTGAATGCTGTTACAGTTTCTAGCGTTTTAAAGGGCCTGAGTTATTCTCTCCTGATATCGTTTCCTTGGTTCCGCTGATTCTGAAACCATGATGCTCTATTTCCGTGTCATGGGTCAGATTCCTTTCACTGCTTTGAATATTCTTGACCTCGCGCGTGTCCAGACTGGGAAGTGACCTGTGTCTACATTTGATTCTCTTAAACTCATTACATCCAGTAAGTCTGACTTTTGCCTTGAATCAATTAGTACACGGTCGATCTGATTTATCACATTTCCATCTGCTGCTGTCCATGTTCCCTTATGTATTTCCTTGTATGGGAACAATGTTCCCACATGTTGAAAATAGTATCAACCTTGTCTCATCATCACGTAGAACATGTTTACTATAGATGCCGATTATTGGTCTATAGTTCTATTCTCTCCCACCTGCACATTTAGGTCTCCAGCTAATATTTTTATGTCGTGCCTTGGGCATTCATCATATGCTCCTTCCAGAGATTCGTAGAAAGCCTCTTTCTCCTCATCCTCTGATCTTCAGTTGGTACCTGGGCGTCAGCTGTGGAGTAATTGAAGAATTTCCTGTTTATGCCATGTCTTGTGTTTACGGGATTGAATCCATCTGCTAAGTGCTAACGGCAAGTGACAATCACTACAAATCCTGTCCCGAACCCATGTTTCCTTTCGCTACAGCTATAAAATATGTTTGTTTCTTTCTTTTCTAGAACTCCACTCCCGGCCCGTCTTACTTCTTGTAATACTATGATGCACACAGGTGTCACTGGAATGGCTAACTCACAACTAGCGTTTCGACCTGATTTCTTTGACGCTGCGCGTGGAAGACCGTCATTCGTTCTGCACGTTCTTCAGTCACTGCTGGCAGAGACCAATGCTAATTACGACGAGAAATAAAACTATGGTTTCAGATAAAGCTGTTATTTAGTAAAGATTGTATCAGTCCAAGCTTACCGCCATATATATATATAATTTTTAGTGTAATGCACATCTTCTGCAGTGTTTCCAAATGACTGCTTTACTAATCGCTCCAGTGACAGTCATTGGCGATTTTACACCACAGCCTAGACAGAGAGAGAGAGAGAGAGAGAGAGGAGGGAGCAGAGGGGGGGGGGGGGGAGACAGCCAGAGAGATAAAGAGAGAGAGAGTGAGAGGGAGAGCTACAGCGGTTCAGCAAACGCCGCGAAAACGAGCCGGAGTCCCGAGGCGGGACTACTTGGCTCCCCGCAATGAGTGAACGAGGACCAAATTTCCGTCCAGTGCGAAGGCGCAGAGGCAGGTAGCCAGTGACCAGCGGGCACCATATTGTGGGGCGGAACCGCCGGAAATTGCATAACTGTATCGGACGACCCGGGCGAGCCTCGCGCTCTTTACAAACTTTCAATCCCCAGCTGTTGTCGGTCTGCCCAGTGGCTTTCTTCACATTTCGTTACGGAGCGCTCTAATCAACCATTAGCTTTACTTAAGTTTATGATATTATAAAAGGAGATTCTTTGGAAAAGGTTTCAGGCTGCTTTCAGAAAACAGAAATTCTTCTTAATTTTCTTAAACAAATGGTTTCACTACCTTTTTACACGTCAAACCATACACATAATTCATTAATACATTTACTAGGGGCGTTCAGTGACTAATGCAACGCAATTTTCCTCAAAGCAGGTCCGTTTTATTCAGAATTCCAACACACCATATTGTTCCCCGCCCTTTTGGCTACAAAACCGTATTTTTCAACATAATTTCCGTTCAATGCAACTATCGTGCGCCAACTCTCTGCATGCGCCTGTGCGCCCGCATGGACCACGCGACTGGCCGACACCGGAGCCCACGTCGTGCTGTGATGAGACTCGACAAAAAATTGTCACGATCAGCCTCGTAAAGCGCAAGAAATTCACCACAGGTGGTACTTCGTCGCTCTTCAATTACGGGCTTCCGTCAGGCTCTCCTCTCCGGAAGTCTCTATTTTGGTAAAAGTAACCTCCATTCTCGGTACTGTTGAGAAAAGCATGTGTCTCCAATCGTCAACGGGACAGTGCTGCGTGCATGCATCGACATTCTTCTGCCATTGTGAAACGCAAAAACCTCAAGCTCTACATCATAGCGGTCGCCCGAGAAACAACACCGCTAATAATCGCTAACTACAAAAAATTATGGCTCGTAGCCAACCGAGGAGAATGTAACACAACTGCGCACTGACGGTTTGGAAAGCTACTGGGAGGGCTGTGTGAGCCAAGTCGGTAAGCAACCGTACATGTCCATCCATAAATAACAGAAGGGAAAATTTATGGTGCGCGAATTTCGTAGTCTGCAAAACACATTATGGAAATTAAAAAAAACTGCACTTATATGATGAACAATACAAAAATCTGAACATAACGGCGTCTTAAAATAATACTGAAATAAATATCTCGACGCCGTAAGTTAACAATCCGATTTCATAGTGCGAAAGAGCACTTTCACACATACATACACACACACACACACACACACACACACACACACACACACATTGTGTTTTGCAGAAGACGGAGTATTTTTTATTTTTTTAAGAAAACTTTCAATTGAATACACAAACACTGGAAATAAGTATCAACAGGAACTTCAATGCCAGCAAGATGACTACGGTTCGCGAAAGAGCTAGGCAAGGGAAAACATGGAATGGATTCTCTATTGACAAGTGTAAAATTTGTCTGAGGCATGACGATCGTCGTAGAAGAGTGTGGCCAGGCCGCAAAACCTCAGGAATATCGAAAATAGCTCAACCAGAGGGAAGAAAGGGTACACACTCGAAACTTTGCAGATAAGTACAACGAGGTCAGGTATACAAATGACACAAGTTTGGTGTCAATGGGCATGCCCACAGACCCTAGAGCGGAGCTGCAATCTGACCCAATTTAAACGCCGTATAATGAACGAGTCATACATGTGACAATCACAACCCGACTCGAGGAGGAAGTTAACGGGTGTTGCTTGCGAGGTACATGTGTTAGACGGCATTTCCCACAGTTAAACCAGTCTGAGAGGGGCTTAATCATCGGCATGAAAACTGCAGGCTGGTCCACACGTCGAGCGACTAGCCATGTCGATCGTTCGGTGTACTACGTCAGACGATGTTGGGAACAGTGGACAGGAAATGGCACTTACGTGCAACGTACAGGGTCTGGGGCGACCAGAAGATGACGAGGCAGGAGGATCGAAGGATCGTACAGATGGTTCAAATGGCTCTGAGCACTATGGGACTTAACTTCTGAGGTCATCACTCCCCTAGATCTTAGAACTACTTAAACCCAACTAACCTAAGGACATCACACACATCCATGCCCGAGGCAGGATTCGAACCTGCGACCGTAGCGGTCGCGCCGTTCCAGACTGTAGCGCCTAGAACCGTTCGGCCACTACGGCCGGCCTCCCAAGGATCGTGCGGTAAGCAGTCAGGGATCCTACAGTGACTCGCTCCACGATACAAGCAGACATACGGATGGCAGTAGTTAAAAAATAAATAAATAAATAAATAATGAAATGATAGTGTGGCACTGATGGCTGGTAGGACCCATCCGGGGAAGTTGGCCACCGGGTACAAGTCTTATTTAAAGTGACGCCACACTGAGCATCTTGCCCGTCGGTGATGGTGATTGATGACGAGGTCAGCACAACACCCAGTCCACGAGCGGAGAAAATCTCCAACCTGGCCGGGAATCGAACCCGAGCCCGCTGCGTGGTAGGCAAACACGGTACCACTCAGCAGAGCAACCAGAGGAGTTGTTCCACAAACCATTTCTAGACGCCTTGCGTAAGCGAGTTCCCAGGAGTCCTTGTCGTGTACTGCCGTTAACACCGAGACATCGGCGACTCCGTCCATAGTGGGGCCGAGGCAGGGACTGCCACTGACATTCAAAACGTCGTATTTAGTGGCGAATCCCGCTTCGTTTTGCGGTAACTGCATATGGGTGTGGAGGCGGCAGTGAACGGTACAGCTCCACCCGCGCTGTTACGCGCCACACGCCCGTAGAGTCGACATAATCGTTTAGGGAACTGTAGCGTGATATGGCCTGTCCTCTCTAATTGTGGTACGTGGAACCCTAACGGGCCAGCGTTATGATGAGCCCATGTGAGATCTTTTCTAGATGGTCCACCAGAGGCACTTTCCAATAGGATACTGCTTGCCCCCCTACAACTCGAGTTGCTCAAGACTTCCTGTGTCTTGTTCCGATTCTTGCACGGCCGTCCTGCTACCTGGACTTCCGCGTCTAGAGCGTGAGTGGGCCCAGCTGAAACACTCTGTACACGATGTCGAGATGGCTGTTCAAGATTTGTGGACGAGTCTGCCTCAGGACAACTCAGATGTCTAATCAACAAGACGCCAGATCGTATTGAGGTATGTATTGCAAAAAAGGCGGTCAAAGCATTGTTGATTTTGCACTGTGTTTGTCTACATGTACGCACTGTATTTGGTTACATATGTAAGTAGACTGTTTAGGTTTTTATGTCGGTAACGCCACGTAGCTCTCTGTATGAAAGTCACTGACTGTGCTGTGTGCAATCTGTGCCTGGTTGGCATTGTTGGAATATTCGCTATTGTAGTGTTGGGCAGTTGGATGTGAACAGCACGTAGCGTTGTGCAGTTGGAGGTGAGCCGCCAGCAGTGGTGGACGTGGAGAGAGAGATGCCAGAGTTTTGAGAACGGACGATCTGGTCGTGTGTCCGCCAGAAAACGGAAATTTATAAAGATGGATGTCATGAATTGATAGATATATGCAGGGTGTCCCAGCTATCTTGTCCACCCAAAATATCTCTGGAACAATAACAGCTATTGAAAAACGACTTTCCCCGGTATCATTGTAGGGCTGGGGTCCATGAATGTACATATTTGGAAACATTCTAAAACGAAAGCATATGTGTTTTTTAACACAAACTTATGTTTTTTTAAATGGACCTCGTATATTTTTTCTTCTGCAATCCATAGCATGACAAAGCACATACACAATGGCGTTGATTGCATCGCAATATTCCTATTACATTCTGAGATATTAAGACGCGAAGTTGACGCTTGAAACACCCGACATGCGCTGCTAGCGCACGTCCTGAGGCTCAGGCGTGAACCCCATGCTGCCCGTAATCGCGATGTGATTGACATGCGTAATCACACTTTCATACTTATCAAGAGGTCCGAAACGAATAATACAGTCTGCTGCCATCCTGCATTAACGTCGTACATTCCAGCAGGTATTTATCCCATAGGCTAGGGGTGATGCGGTTCTGTAACATATCTGTGTACCGCAACGTTAGTCACAAAGTCAACTTCGCTTATAGTTAATCCGTTACTAAAAAGGTAATGCCGTTCAAGGTTAAAACTTTACTTTACTGTAGATCTAGCGAAAGTGACAGTTAATCATTCACTCGTAATAGTAAAATTCATGTTGATGGTTTTAGTGAAACGAGCAAGTGGACTAAAAGTTTTACCGTTGTTTGGGTAAAAATGTTTTGATTTGGGAAGTTCAGGTAGGACATAGAAGATGAATGTTTAACCAATTAGTTTTATTATCACATAATTATCAATGTTATGTTTATCTAATGCGTTAAATTAGAAATTGTTGCAAACAGATGTTTAACATCACAGGGTAAAATGGCACTTGTAGAAACTTCCACTGTGATTCCAGCACTACATAATAAACATATCGTTCACATCTCATGCTCAAAGTGACGCCCATTGGCTTCCATACATAGGGTCACTCTGCGGATGAAGGATGCCCTACTTCGTGCTACTGTTTCCTCTTTGATGGCTGTACAAGCATTAATAATGCGTTGCTTCATGTCCTCTGGTGTTGTTGGTTCATGTTGGTAAACAGCATCCTTCACTGCTCCCCAAAGAAAATAATCCACCGGTGTAAGGTCCGGAGATCGGGCACGCCACCTAACTGAGACACCTCGTCCAGTCCACCTACCAGGGAACTTACGGTTCAGAAGTCGTCGTGCTCGTAAGGCGTTATGTGCAGGGCATCCGCCATGCTGATACCACATGACCATTCTCCGGTTCAGAGGTACGGTGTCCAAGAGAACAGGAAGATTGTATCGTATAAATCTGGAGTATTGTCTGCCATTTCGGATGCCATTTACAAAGAAAGGTCCGATAATGGTATCTCCAATAATCCCACACCAAACATTAACTTTCCACGGACGTTGATGCTCTACCTGACGGAGCCATTTTGGATTGTCTGCGGACCAATAATGCATATTCCTCATATTGACAATTCCTTTGTTGGAGAACGATGCCTCGTCGGTAAAGAGAACATCTGCAAAAAGTTGGATTAGTCAGAAGTTTTTGCTGACCCCACCGACAAAATGTTACTCTATTGCGGAAGTCATTTCCATGATTTGAGGATTCACAGGTAGGTAGCGAGCACAGCAACTTCAGCACGTCCATCTGTGCGTGTTCTAGGACGATGTCGAGGTCTCGGATTTAAGCTTCCCGTTTCACGTAGACGAGATGTGAGATAACCAAACATCCGGCGCGAAGGCGATGGCTTGTCAGGGAATCGTGTTCTGTACAGTCGTTCTGCCTGAACAGCATTTCGTCCACCTACAACAGGGTGCAGTACAGCTATGTAGAATAGGGTAGAAAACAGACATATTAACTTAATAATCATAATGTTCGCTAACAGTACTATCAACAAACAAGCAATCTCATAACGTATTTCCCGTCAACGTACATTCTCCATAGATCAGCAGCATTTCTACCATATCTTCATGTGTGTACATTATACTGTACAGTATAAGTTCCACAACACAACGTTTATTCACAATGCGTACTACCTCCGTGCCGTCACTAGATTACTCTGATGCGCGACTACACTGGCAAGCGGTGTACTGCACGCCAAAGCAACAACAAATGGGATACTCGGAGGGCGGTGGAGTACAGGAGTTTGCATGGGTCGCAAATCATAAACAAGGCGAAGTGGTAACTGTGGCAGTAGTGGGAACTACGTTGGACACTTGACTAGGTAGAGCCAGGCCCTGCGCGACAGGCACAGTGGGTCATATAACGCATTAGATAAACCTTATTTTGGGTGTGCAGGATAAATAAGACAACCTGACGGGTGTACACCGATCGGTACTTGTTCATATTGTGTACGTAGATACGTAAAACGTGCAAGAGGAAAACCATTATGAGAGGTGATGATAGCAGACCGTATAATTCGTTTCGGACCTCTTGATAAGTGTGGAGGTGTGATTACACATGTCAATCACATCGCGGTTACGGGCAGCATGGGGTTCACGCCTGAGCCTCAGGACGTGCCATAGCAACGCATGTCGGGTGTTTCAAGCGTCAACTTCGCGTCTCAATATCTCGGGATGTAATGGGAATATTGCGATGCAATCAACGCCATTGTGTATGTGCTTTGTCATGCTATGGATTGCTGAAGAAAAAATATACGAGGTCCATTTAAAAAAACATAAGTTTGTGTTAAAAAACACATATGCTTTCGTTTTAGAATGTTTCCAAATATGTACATTCATGGACCCCAGCCCTACACTGATACCGGTGAAAGTCGTTTTCCAATAGCTATTATTGTTCCAGAGATATTTTGGGTGGACAAGATAGCTGGGACACCCCGTGTATGAAGACTTTTTGAACATTATTAAGCTAAATACAATTTTTATTCTCTATCAAAATCTTTCATTTGATAACTATGCCTATCAGTAGTTAGTGCCTTCAGTAGTTTGAATCTTTTATTTAGCTGGAGGTATTGGCGTTAGCTGTATTGCAGTAGTTCGAGTAACGAAGATTTTTATGAGGTAAGTAATTCATGAGAGGTACAGGTTATTGTTAGTCATGGCCATTCTTTTATAGGGATTACTGAAACTCAGATTGCGTTGTGCTAAAAATATTGTGTGTCAGTTTAGTGATGATCAGCATAAATAAAAAACTGTCTGAGTACGTTGAGTTTTGCTCAGCTGTTTGAAAATCTAGTAACGTAAGAGTTTTTCCAGCACTGTCATTCTTTACATTCAAAGGGGAAGTTTCACAGATCTTGATTTTGGGAGCTAATAAATCTGTCATCCGTATCATTATGCGCAATAAATTTCATTTTGATCCGATGCGTCCCTCTTGGTGCGCTATTTTCCATGATATTGAGTGTACAAATGCACGTCTCAGGTTCGCGGTCACAGAGGCTAAGAACGAAGGTAGACAGTCATTTTATGGACTGGTATTACACTAGATGACAAAAAAATAGTGAAGAACCCAGAAAACAAGATCGAATTTCATTGTAGCTTTGTACATGCATACACCGTCAGGCTGCATATACGTGACTGAAATTGCAATTCTTTGTTACAGGATCAAGACAGTCAGGTAGATGCTGTATTCCTTGATTTCCGAAAAGCATTTAACTCAGTACCAGACCTACGCTTATTATCAAAATTACGATCATATGGGGTAGTAAGTGAAATTTGTAACTGGATTGAGGACTTTTTAGTAGGAAGGACGCAACATGTTACCTTGGATGGAGAGTCAGCGTCAGATGTAGAAGCCACTTCGAGTGTGGCCAGGGAAGTGTGTAGGGACCATTTCTGTTGATGCCGTATATTAATGTCATTGCAGACAATAGTAGTAGTAAAATCAGGCTTTTTGTAGATGATGCAAGTATCTGTAATGAAGTACTATCTGAAAGAACATGCATAAATATTCAGTCAGATCTTGATAAGGTTTCAAAGTGGAGCAGAGATTGGGAACTTGATCTAAATGTTGAGAAATATAAAAAAAAAACGTCGTATCCTATGACTATAATATCAATGAGTCACTGCTTGAATTGGCCAACTCACACAAATACCTGAGTGTAACACTTTGTAGGGATATGAAGTGGAATGATCACATAGGTTCAGTCGTGGCTAGACTTGAGTTTATTGCTAGAATACTGGGGAAGTACACTCAATATGCAAAGGAGATTGCTTACAAATCACTCATGCGATCGGTTCTAGAATACTGCTCAAGGGGATATCGAATGTATATAGAGAAGGGCAGTACGAATGGTCACAGGTTTGTTTAACCCATGGGAGAGTTTCACAGAGATACTGAAGGAACTGAAAGATTCTTAAAGATAGATTAAAAGTATCCCGAGGAAGTCTGTTGTCAAAGTTTCAAGAGCCAGCTTTAAATTATGACTGTAGGAGTGTACTACAACCCCCAGAATAATTACTGTACGAACGGAGGCATTCAAACAATCGTTCTTCCCGCGCTCCATATGTGGACTGGTACAGTGGGACGTGCCCTATGCCATGCACCTCGCCGTGGTTTGCAGAGATTTAGCTGTAGGCAGAACGCCCATGGCGATGCATTAGTGTCGCTCGTGTTTATTGTTGTTACCAGGATTGGTGGTATACGTAAGGAGCGTGGACAGCGTCTGATGCTGAGTGATAGTTGCGAAGGACGGAGGTGCTGCTTACGGGTGTGACACAGCACTATCGGTTCCTGGCAAGAGTTTGAAATGGGGCTCATTGAGGCTCTCCATTTGGCTGTCTCGTCAAATCATGTAATATCCAGAATGTGAGAGTAGCCATACTCGTCGTCAAGGTTTCAGTCGACCACTTCTGACCACACAAGGGAAGACAGCCATACTGTGCACAGCAAGCACATCTTAACCCCTTCAGATCTCTGCCTGACATCCGAGAATAAGTAATCCACTTCCTGCAATATTCTGTGGCATCCTGCAGCACTGGTCACACACTGACAGCAGCAGAACTAGGAAATTCCCGTCCTATACCTAGGCTGGTGTTAACACAACACAAACGGCAGCGTTTGGAGTGGCGCCGTGACCGGGAAGCACGGACTGCTATACCTAGGCTGGTGTTAACACAACACAAACGGCAGCGTTTGGAGTGGCGCCGTGACCGGGAAGCACGGACTGCTATACCTAGGCTGGTGTTAACACAACACAAACGGCAGCGTTTGGAGTGGCGCCGTGACCGGGAAGCACGGACTGCTATACCTAGGCTGGTGTTAACACAACACAAACGGCAGCGTTTGGAGTGGCGCCGTGACCGGGAAGCACGGACTGCTATACCTAGGCTGGTGTTAACACAACACAAACGGCAGCGTTTGGAGTGGCGCCGTGACCGGGAAGCACGGACTGCTATACCTAGGCTGGTGTTAACACAACACAAACGGCAGCGTTTGGAGTGGCGCCGTGACCGGGAAGCACGGACTGCTATACCTAGGCTGGTGTTAACACAACACAAACGGCAGCGTTTGGAGTGGCGCCGTGACCGGGAAGCACGGACTGCTCATGAACGCGCGCGGCTCTGCACTGCCCCGAATGCCCATCGTCAGCAAATATGGCGGCGACCTCGGAAGAAGTCCCAATGTTTCAGTGCTTTGGAGAGGCACAGCGGTGTCACCCCTGAAATCATGGGTAACGAGCCACTGGGCAGGACTTCAAGTGACGGCTAGTAGTGTTCGAAGCAACGCTGAGGGCACAAGCTCCGTCACCGATATCCAGCGTCCTCATGTGCTTACCTCTCACGCAACAGGATGGTGGTGCCACTTTACAAAAGCACGATGGTCGTCCACACACGCCACGAGTCTCAATGAAGAGTGTGCGTGATGTTGAAGTGATCCGTGGCCATCAAGATGCCTATCTCTAGCCCCGACAGGATCAGGTTGGACGTCAACTGCCCCAGTGCCAGCATTCAGGATATCAAGGACCAGTTACAACTGTCGTGCGGCAGATTGCCTCAACAGAGAAAGCAATGACATTATGACACCTTTTGTGGCCCATCAGTGTTCTTGGTAAATATGTCAGGTTTTTGTAGCCAACGTGAGCTTCCAGCGATGAGTTTATCTTCCACTATTACGATGCAAGTAAGCTCTACATCGCGACACGTTGCTCCAGGAGGTGCCAATCAATCCTATGGAATGGACTGCGGTAGCCGCTCGGTAAGCGTTCCTTGGCCCACCTGAAACAAACAGTGCACCTTCGCAGCAACTCACCACCTGCATTTGTAGACCTTAAGGTAAGTGCCACCCAAGGGCAGCACAGGCTTAAAAATGGTTCAAATGGCTCTGACCACTATGGGACTCAACTTCTGAGGTTATCAGTCACCTGGACTTAGATTAAACCTATCCTAAGGACATAACACACATCCATGCCCGAGGCAGGAGTCAAACCTGCGACTGTAGCGGTCGCGCGGTTCCAGATTGTAGAGCCTAGAACCGCTCGGCCACACCGGCCGACACAAGCTTAAAGAACAACGTCTCAGCACCTTGTGGAAAAATTCCAAAGAGGATCGTAACATATTACATTCACATGGTGTAACAACATATTATTAAATGTTAGCCAATAACATATTTATCTTTCAGAATTGATCAAATATGTGCACTTTCAAAGAAATAGCTTTCATTTTAATTACTGTTTTGTTTTTATTTTACAGCGAAGTTGTGTTTTAGCTTCATATGGCTCACTTTAATCATTTTTCGTCTTTTTTAAAAGCAGTTTATTTCCTTTTAAATGTACTATACATCTCTTCCCCTATTATTTGCCGGAAGATGGAACAGAAGGCTTCGAAACCACCTGCAATTTATATGGAAAGCCAGAAACTGAGTATGCTGGATATATTCGAGGATCATTCTACAAGTCGTAGCAACTATTGTGTATCTTGCAATAATGCGACATCATGAGAATTCCATCGGTGCAGTATTCGAATGTGTATTCGAATGCCAACATAAAGTAGCGTTCAAGTACAGGAAGTATTGGTAAAGGTTGAAATGAAACACACGCATTATAACTCTGTGTAAATTTATTGTGCTCGAGTACAAATGGAACAAAACTGAATAAAAATCAATTACTGTGCTTCAGAGTAGCCTCCCCTCCACCGCCCCACACCGCAGTGCAAACACACAACGCTACCAGCGATGCGGAAGCTGCTGAATGCTATTGATATTGCCATCAATGAGTGCTAGCCCTTCACCGAAATGCCGTCAGGACATTCGCCTTGTTTGCAAAGCGCCTCCCACGCAATGGTTTCCCCAATTCGGGAATGACGTAGAAGTTGCATGGACTGAGGTATGGTGAGTAAGGTGGATGGGGAAGGATCCATCTGGTAGGGCGGCCAACCTCACGCAGAATGTCTCAGGTGATGGTACCGAGCGATCCTCGTATGCGATCGCAATCTGTCGGTTGAGGGTGAGTCAAATGAAAACCTTAAACATTTTATAAAATATTATTTACTGTGCAAAAGTGGTACAAAGCTGTATCACTTTTCAACATAATCTCCCTCACACTCACTGCAAGTCCTCCAGCGCTTATAAAGTGCATAAATTCTTTTGCTAGTCCACGCAACCACTCGTGCACCGCGTGGCGTACCTCTTCATCAGAACGCAACTTCTTTCCTCCCATTGCATCTTTCAGTGGTCCAAACATATGGAAATCACTTGGTGATGAGGAATGGCGCCATTCGTTGCTCGGTCTCTTCGTTTCCGGTTAATGGAAGTGAACCCATGTTTCGTCCCCAGTAACGATTCTTGCAAGGAAGCCATCACCTTCTCCTTCAAAATGCCGAAGTAGTTCTTCACAAGCATCAACACGTCGTTCTCTCATTTCAGGTGTCAGCTGCCGTGGCACCCATCTTGCAGACACTTTGTGAAACTGGAACAATGTGGAGTGCTGACGCATGACTAATCTGTAAACATGCTGTAATGTCATTCAGTGTCACTCGGCTGTTTTCCTTCACTACGGCTTCACCTACTGCAATGTTCTGTGGAGTCGAAACTCGTTCTGCCTGACCTGGACGAGGGGTATATTCCACTGAAGCCACACTATTTCCGAACTTCCTACTGCATTTATAGACTTGCTGCTGTGACAAACATGCATCATCATACTGAATCTTCGTTCATCGATGAATTTCAATAGGTTTTACACCTTCACTACGCAAAAACCGAATAACAGAACGCTGTTCTTCCCTGGTGCAAGTCGCAAGTGGGGCGGTCACCTTTATACTGATACTGCGACAGTATGTGCGCATCTGCACTATGCTGCCACCTACAGGCCATTCTGCACGCTGTTTGTAGCACGCTTACCAACTTACGGGATAACGGCGCGAAATTTCGATGTGTTATTACAAATTTAAGGTTTTCATCTGACTCACCCTCGTATTTACTCCGATTACGGCGATGCTTAAGGTGATAGTTGTCATGACTTATGGAATGACCCTTGTAAATGAAAAGGAAATAAATAATATTTATGTTCCACCATGAAAATGTTAGCAGTGAACTCCAGACCTTTTCCATCACTATCGAAGACACAGTATTAGTGGGGAAAGTTTTGTTGGCTCCAGAGAAGGTGAAGGTATCAGAGAGGTAATTCCAGCCATGTTCTTTCCAATAGAAGGAGTA
Organism: Schistocerca gregaria; assembly: GCF_023897955.1. NCBI lineage: Eukaryota > Metazoa > Arthropoda > Insecta > Orthoptera > Acrididae > Schistocerca > Schistocerca gregaria. The sequence goes on along the minus strand of NC_064924.1, from coordinate 669,949,252 downwards.
ATTCAGAAAAAGCATTACATGTTCACAGTATAGTAATTGTGGACCTAACAAAATTCATCACTGTATAGGGTGGTTTGTGTTTAAAGATTTGAGAAGAATGAAGGTGAAGTATAGAGACAGGACATTAATCTATAATATCTATACATCACTTTCTGGTCATCCGCTCCCAGTAGCTGAGTGGTCAGCGCGACAGAATGTGAATCCTAAGGGCACGGGTTCGATTCCGGGCTGGGAAGTCGCCGAAGTCGCGTCAAATCGAAAGACTTGCACCGGGTGAACGGTCTACCGACGGGAGGTCCTAGTCACTCGACATTTACGTGTGTTTACTGTCTGACCAAAACTTAATGACTTCAGAGCTGGACAGGTCACTGGGTGTCACCTGAGCAACACTTCAACCCTTCAAAAGCTGCCCAAGTCGCCTGTTGGTGATGTGAGTGTCAAGTGGAAACGCGAAGCAACAACCACAGATAAACCAAGACGACGCAGGGCTCCTGTACTGATACACAGGGACCGTCAAGAATTGCAGGTGTTGTAAAACATGGTATGAAATCATCGGAATGAATCACTCATGATTGTTAGTGTGCTACCAACAGTCCAGCTAGCACAATGACTGTGTGCAGTGAGGGTTTTTTTTTTGTATACAGCTGCTCATAAGCCACACATTTTGGTAGTCCATGCTTGGCGTCACGTGAGGTGATGTAAAGAGCGAGACCACTGGACAGTGTGTGAGTGGAACCGAGTGATTTTGAGTGGTGGGTCACCCTGTAGCAATCCGACGGAAAGGTATGAGTTTGGCAGGTGGCCGGAGAATGTTACCTGCCTAAACCTGTAATGTCAACAGTGATTTAGAGGGGAAGTGGTGTTGTGTATGGGGATTTTTTCGTGGTTAGGGTATAGTCCACTTATTGTGCTTAAGAAAACGCGAAATACTGAAGGATTAGAACATATGTGGGTTGGAACTTAGCCGGCCGAGGTGGCCGAGAGGTTCTAGGCGCTACAGTCTGGTACCGCACGACCGCTACGGTATCAGGTACGAATCCTGCCTCGGGCATGGAGGTGTGTGATGTTCTTAGGTTAGTTAGGTTTAAGTAGTTCTAAGTTCCAGGGGACTGATGACCTCAGAAGTTACGTCCCATAGTGCTCAGAGCAATTTGAACCTTCTGTTGGAACTTAAATAGTGGCAATTATTTGTTCACAACCGATACAAAAGAGCTTCATGTTTGCACCTGTTACTGTCCTTCAAAGTAGTCACCAGCGTTGTGTAAAACCCGTTGCCAGCAATGGCAGTAGACCGCTCCATTTGCACCATCAACAGAACAGGCTCTGCTAACGGTATAGTACGCCTTCCACATCGCAGGCAACGGGTTCTACACAACGCTGGTGACTACTTTGAAGGACAGTAACAGGTGCAATCATGTAACTCGTTTGTATCGGTTGTGAATATATAGTTGCCACTATTTAAGGTCCAACTCTCGTATTTTACGGGTTTGTGTAGTGTGTACAGTAGAGGAGCAGTTAAGGGCCGATTACAGTTTGTATCACTTTGACAATCCATCCTGTCATAAAACAGTTTATGTCAGGCAAAGCTTTGTGGATAACAACATTCCTAAGATAGAGTGGCCTGCCCAGAGTCTCTAAGTGAACCAAATGGGATTCGTTTGGCACGAGTTACAACGCCGATTTGGAACCAGATGGCAGAAAGATCACCAACTTCCCTGGTTTCGGTTCTTGAGGAATAATGGGTTGACTTTTTTCAAACAGAGATTGACATATGTTGTTGATAATGTCCCAGATGATTTTGATCAGATAGTGTGTGTAGAGGCCACAGAGACATTAATAAAAACAAAAGTAGGATTGCAGCTTATTGCCAGGCTTATTTCATTTTTACCTTCCAAAATCAATGAACTAGGTGAAAACATTCGGAATAGGAGTAAAAGTGAAAAAGGATCTCTGTCAATGGCAAGTTTCGTTGTTGATATAGGGTATAGCGGAGCTATTCCGTTCACGGGGCTAATTCGCCCGAATTAAGATATATTGCAGTAGTGCCCTAACTCTTCACGAAGTCAAGGTCGTTTTGCATTCAGTGTGTACCAGTATCCGTGCATCGCCGCATGTGGTTGCAGTGAGGTTGTTTCCTGTCACATTATTGACAGGACGTAAGAACCGATTCTAGAAGTAAGCTAATTATAATAAATTATTGCCATAGTTAAGGAACACAACCTAACAGATTAAAGCGTACCATGCACAATAATATGAAAATTTTCTTTTATAGGAACATAGCTGATAAAGTGTCTGTATTAAGAAATACTGCTGGCTTTTTCCACAAAATCTGAGTTGCGGCGCTTTTAGAAATGTCTGCACGGGGGGCTATTTTGCACCATACACGTGGCTCTGTTTACTGCGAAATTTTAGGTTTCATGGTGGTGTCTGATTGTTCTATATCGTGTCTCCCTACCACTTTCGCGCAACGATGCTCTGAGCGTGTTTTTAGGGAATTAACTAGTTTGAACCTGGGACCTGTTGCTGGTAAGGAGACGCCAGACCACACATGACATGTAGAATTCAAAAGAGTTCAGTGAGACTAGCGATGTTATAACCAAATATTAAATGATCTCAGCGTCAGCTCCACTGCACTCCCTGTAAAAGAATCTTAATACTAACTAAATTTAGTGGAAAGGGTTCAAGGCTTTCCTATTTTTAGTTAGCTGGTAAAATAACGTCGAAAAAGCAGTTAAGTTTACCATTGGAAATTTTATTCTACTCACAAAACATCGTTTATAAATTGCACTATTGATAAAAGGAAATGTTTTAATACAGGATGGTAAAAACCAACTGCGTTCAACAAAAATGTGAACGAATATTCCCTAAATGGGTTTCCAAGTTCTACAATCGATCGAAGGATGACCTATGCCATATCACATCTATAATCTCGGTTTAATTTAAGTTTTAAAAAGGAGAAAACTATCAAAATGGTCTACAACTATCAAAATGGTCTACAGTGACCCTCAATTATCTTTAATTACTTATTTAACTTGTCGTAAATTACAGAGGCTGATGTGGCTTCTCAATAACTATATAAAAGAAAAATCATCACGTTTCAGATCTGTTCTTCAAGTGGCAAATGTGAACACCATGAGTTTTAATTAACGATCGACACTAGTATTACGCAAAAAAGGGGTGTAATAGATGAGACTTCTGCAGTTCTGAGTGGAGCTTTATGCGCTGCTATGCGGCATCGCGTGCGTTCATTACCTTGTCGGTGTTCGTCAGGGGGGCGGCGGCCGGCGCAGCAGCCATCCAGCTTGCCGTCTCGGAACTCACTCTCTCCTAACTTCTCCTTACTACAATTGACCGAAGTTGGTTTAAAAAATCTATCTGGCTGTGTTTTCATCTGACCAATCAGGGTCTCAATGTTAACCTTAAGCTCCGCCTACAAAGATTCTGTCTATCCAATGAGAAACGTTATACTTTTCGTGGTGGGGCAATGTTTTTAAAGTTTGCAACGTAACAGAGACGCTAAAAAGTCTCACGCTAAAACCTGCAGCTGGTGTGGTCCTTTTAGCGTTATCGTAAGATCTATATTGTTTTTCTGGAGGGCTCTAGCTTTTAACACGGGCTGGGGGGTGGTCTTTGACGTACCTGAGACGCGAAAAAGTCTCACGCTAAAACGTGCGGGTGGTAGTCGTACAGGTAGGCTGGCGGCGTGGGTGTCCAGACCGTCCCTTATCGTAGGGCCTTCTAGCTTAACACGGTTATGCCCTCGGCTTCTGTTCTCGTTTCTCCCCTCGGAACTGCGTTGGTCTCACGGTGGGAAGGTGTGACATGCATTTAGGCATTCTTGTGTTAGTCTGTGGTATTCCATTTGCTCACTCGCTACTCGTATTACTTTGGTTAATTTAATGTCACGATTTATTCGGAGCTACGTGACATACTAGTAGATTTGCTTATTATGTCAGGGTTTTCATGGAAGGTGTTGGATTTGCCTGACACCTTACAAAGTGCTGTGTGGTACAAGGAAGATATGAATCGGTCAATAACAATAGTTAGAGGCAGCTCTTCTGGATAAAGTGCCACCAATATGCTACATGGTTTCAAGAAGCGTGCGTGGGTGTCAAATTACGATAAATATTTACGTGTGGTAAACGCTTGTGATTTTGCCACTGAAATAAACTGGGCGGAATAGCATCGTCACTGAGTGGAATAGCTCCACTTTTTTTATACGAGGGTTGTCCGTAAATTAAGGTCTCCAGTGCTTTTTGACATCATTTGATTGCAAATCGAATTACAGACTATGAAAGCTTCGTTGCTATTTTCCAAAGTAGTCCTCGTGACTATCGGTGCATTTTTGGAGACTCTCCGGAAGCTTTTCCATACCTGCGTGATACCACTTTCCCGCTGACTCGTGCAGGAAGGAATGGAAAGCTGCCTTTAGCTCTTCGTCGATTGAGAAGTTGATTCTCCCCAAGAGTTGTTTCAAGTCTGGGAACAAATAGTAGTCACTGAGAGGAAAATCAGGTCTGTATGGGGGACTGTCAATGATTTCCCACCCGAAATTGGCGATGAGATCTGTCACGGTGCAAGCGTCTGTATAGCCCGCCGCTTGTTTCTTAGTGTCTCGCAGTACCTTACCGCGCTGATTATTGTATCCCTAACCAAGTAGTCAACCAGCAGAACGCCTTTCCCATCCCAGAATACGATGATTGCTTCAACTTATTGACATTTGCAAAACAGGAATGTCGCCATTGTTTTGATTGTTCCTTAGTCTCTGGCGTGAAGTAGTAGATCCTGGTCTCGTCCCCGGTTACAGCTGAATGCAGAAATTCCCCACCCTCTTCCCAGTAGCTGCGCAGATCATTGGGGCACTTTCGATGCGCTTCTTTTTGTGTTCACTAGTAATCATCCGCGGCACCGACCTGGCACACGCCTTGTGATACTTCAAAATGTCCGTTAAAGTCTTTTCAACGGTAGTCTTAGACACATCCCCTATCAGTTAGGCAATCTCCCGCACGGTCACACGCCGATCCGCAAAAAAAATTTCTTCGAATTTATACTTATATGAATACGGTGCCTATGCTTTCCGACGTGTCGGAAAGAACAGACACCATTGATGACCTGCAGCCGCCTAGAACTTTCGTCACTGTCACTGCTGGACGGCCGTGGCCAGCCTCGTCTAGAACTTTCGTCACTGTCTCTGATGGACGCCCGTGGCCAGCCTCGTCTAGAACTTTCGTCACTGTCACTGCTGGACGCCCGTGGCCAGCCTCGTCTAGAACTTTCGTCACTGTCACTGCTGGACGCCCGTGGCCAGCCTCGTCTAGAACTTTCGTCACTGTCACTGATGGACGCCCGTGGCCAGCCTCGTCTAGAACTTTCGTCACTGTCACTGCTGGACGCCCGTGGCCAGCCTCGTCTAGAACTTTCGTCACTGTCACTGCTGGACGCCCCTGGCCAGCCTCGTCTAGAACTTTCGTCACTGTCACTGCTGGACGGCCGTGGCCAGCCTAGTCTAGAACTTTCGTCACTGTCACTGCTGGACGCCCGTGGCCAGCCTCGTCTAGAACTTTCGTCACTGTCACTGCTGGACGACCGTGGCCAGCCTCGTCTAGAACTTTCGTCACTGTCTCTGATGGACGCCCGTGGCCAGCCTCGTCTAGAACTTTCGTCACTGTCACTGCTGGACGCCCGTGGCCAGCCTCGTCTAGAACATTCGTCACTGTCACTGCTGGACGCCCGTGGCCAGCCTCGTCTAGAACTTTCGTCACTGTCACTGCTGGACGCCCGTGGCCAGCCTCGTCTAGAACTTTCGTCACTGTCACTGCTGGACGCCCGTGGCCAGCCTCGTCTAGAACTTTCGTCACTGTCTCTGATGGACGCCCGTGGCCAGCCTCGTCTAGAACTTTCGTCACTGTCACTGCTGGACGCCCGTGGCCAGCCTCGTCTAGAACTTTCGTCACTGTCACTGCTGGACGCCCGTGGCCAGCCTCGTCTAGAACTTTCGTCACTGTCACTGCTGGACGCCCGTGGCCAGCCTCGTCTAGAACTTTCGTCGCTGTCACTGCTGGACGACCGTGGCCAGCCTCGTCTAGAACTTTCGTCACTGTCACTGCTGGACGCCCGTGGCCAGCCTCGTCTAGAACTTTCGTCACTGTCACTGCTGGACGCCCGTGGCCAGCCTCGTCTAGAACTTTCGTCACTGTCACTGCTGGACGCCCGTGGCCAGCCTCGTCTAGAACTTTCGTCACTGTCACTGCTGGACGCCCATGGCCAGCCTCGTCTAGAACTTTCGTCACTGTCACTGCTGGACGGCCGTGGCCAGCCTCGTCTAGAACTTCCGTCACTGTCACTGCTGGACGCCCGTGGCCAGCCTCGTCTAGAACTTTCGTCACTGTCACTGCTGGACGCCCGTGGCCAGCCTCGTCTAGAACTTTCGTCACTGTCTCTGATGGACGCCCGTGGCCAGCCTCGTCTAGAACTTTCGTCACTGTCTCTGATGGACGCCCGTGGCCAGCCTCGTCTAGAAATTTCGTCACTGTCACTGCTGGACGCCCGTGGCCAGCCTCGTCTAGAACTTTCGTCACTGTCACTGCTGGACGCCCGTGGCCAGCCTCGTCTAGAACTTTCGTCACTGTCACTGCTGGACGCCCGTGGCCAGCCTCGTCTAGAACTTTCGTCACTGTCACTGCTGGACGCCCGTGGCCAGCCTCGTCTAGAACTTTCGTCACTGTCACTGCTGGACGCCCGTGGCCAGCCTCGTCTAGAACTTTCGTCACTGTCACTGCTGGACGCCCGTGGCCAGCCTCGTCTAGAAATTTCGTCACTGTCACTGCTGGACGCCCGTGGCCAGCCTCGTCTAGAACTTTCGTCACTGTCACTGCTGGACGCCCGTGGCCAGCCTCGTCTAGAACTTTCGTCACTGTCACTTCTGGACGCCCGTGGCCAGCCTCGTCTAGAACTTTCGTCACTGTCACTGCTGGACGGCCGTGGCCAGCCTCGTCTAGAACTTTCGTCACTGTCACTGCTGGACGCCCGTGGCCAGCCTCGTCTAGAACTTTCGTCACTGTCACTGCTGGACGCCCGTGGCCAGCCTCGTCTAGAACTTTCGTCACTGTCTCTGATGGACGCCCGTGGCCAGCCTTGTCTAGAACTTTCGTCACTGTCACTGCTGGACGCCCGTGGCCAGCCTCGTCTAGAACTTTCGTCACTGTCACTGCTGGACGCCCGTGGCCAGCCTCGTCTAGAACTTTCGTCACTGTCACTGCTGGACGCCCGTGGCCAGCCTCGTCTAGAACTTTCGTCACTGTCACTGCTGGACGCCCGTGGCCAGCCTCGTCTAGAACTTTCGTCACTGTCACTGATGGACGCCCGTGGCCAGCCTCGTCTAGAACTTTCGTCACTGTCACTGCTGGACGCCCGTGGCCAGCCTCGTCTAGAACTTTCTTCACTGTCTCTGATGGACGCCCGTGGCCAGCCTCGTCTAGAACTTTCGTCACTGTCACTGCTGGACGCCCGTGGCCAGCCTCGTCTAGAACTTTCGTCACTGTCACTGCTGGACGCCCGTGGCCAGCCTCGTCTAGAACCTTCGTCACTGTCACTGCTGGACGGCCGTGGCCAGCCTCGTCTAGAACTTTCGTCACTGTCACTGCTGGACGCCCGTGGCCAGCCTCGTCTAGAACTTTCGTCACTGTCACTGCTGGACGCCCGTGGCCAGCCTCGTCTAGAACTTTCGTCACTGTCACTGCTGGACGCCCGTGGCCAGCCTCGTCTAGAACTTTCGTCACTGTCACTGCTGGACGCCCGTGGCCAGCCTCGTCTACAACTTTCGTCACTGTCACTGCTGGACGCCCGTGGCCAGCCTCGTCTAGAACTTTCGTCACTGTCACTGCTGGACGGCCGTGGCCAGCCTCGTCTAGAACTTTCGTCACTGTCACTGCTGGACGCCCGTGGCCAGCCTCGTCTAGAACTTTCGTCACTGTCACTGCTGGACGCCCGTGGCCAGCCTCGTCTAGAACTTTCGTCACTGTCACTGCTGGACGCCCGTGGCCAGCCTCGTCTAGAACTTTCGTCACTGTCACTGCTGGACGCCCGTGGCCAGCCTCGTCTAGAACTTTCGTCACTGTCACTGCTGGACGCCCGTGGCCAGCCTCGTCTAGAACTTTCGTCACTGTCACTGCTGGACGCCCGTGGCCAGCCTCGTCTAGAACTTTCGTCACTGTCACTGATGGACGCCCGTGGCCAGCCTCGTCTAGAACTTTCGTCACTGTCACTGCTGGACGCCCGTGGCCAGCCTCGTCTAGAACTTTCGTCACTGTCTCTGATGGACGCCCGTGGCCAGCCTCGTCTAGAACTTTCGTCACTGTCACTGCTGGACGCCCGTGGCCAGCCTCGTCTAGAACTTTCGTCACTGTCACTGCTGGACGCCCGTGGCCAGCCTCGTCTAGAACTTTCGTCACTGTCACTGCTGGACGGCCGTGGCCAGCCTCGTCTAGAACTTTCGTCACTGTCACTGCTGGACGCCCGTGGCCAGCCTCGTCTAGAACTTCCGTCACTGTCACTGCTGGACGCCCGTGGCCAGCCTCGTCTAGAACTTTCGTCACTGTCACTGCTGGACGCCCGTGGCCAGCCTCGTCTAGAACTTTCGTCACTGTCACTGCTGGACGCCCGTGGCCAGCCTCGTCTAGAACTTTCGTCACTGTCACTGCTGGACGCCCGTGGCCAGCCTCGTCTAGACCTTTCGTCACTGTCACTGCTGGACGGCCGTGGCCAGCCTCGTCTAGAACTTTCGTCACTGTCACTGCTGGACGCCCGTGGCCAGCCTCGTCTAGAACTTTCGTCACTGTCACTTCTGGACGCCCGTGGCCAGCCTCGTCTAGAACTTTCGTCACTGTCTCTGATGGACGCCCGTGGCCAGCCTCGTCTAGAACTTTCGTCACTGTCACTGCTGGACGCCCGTGGCCAGCCTCGTCTAGAACTTTCGTCACTGTCACTGCTGGACGCCCGTGGCCAGCCTCGTCTAGAACTTTCGTCACTGTCACTGCTGGACGCCCGTGGCCAGCCTCGTCTAGAACTTTCGTCACTGTCACTGCTGGACGGCCGTGGCCAGCCTTGTCTAGAACTTTCGTCACTGTCACTGCTGGACGCCCGTGGCCAGCCTCGTCTAGAACTTTCGTCACTGTCACTGCTGGACGCCCGTGGCCAGCCTCGTCTAGAACTTTCGTCACTGTCACTGCTGGACGCCCGTGGCCAGCCTCGTCTAGAACTTTCGTCACTGTCACTGCTGGACGCCCGTGGCCAGCCTCGTCTAGAACTTTCGTCACTGTCACTGCTGGACGCCCGTGGCCAGCCTTGTCTAGAACTTTCGTCACTGTCACTGCTGGACGCCCGTGGCCAGCCTCGTCTAGAACTTTCGTCACTGTCACTGCTGGATGCCCGTGGCCAGCCTCGTCTAGAACTTTCGTCACTGTCACTGCTGGACGCCCGTGGCCAGCCTCGTCTAGAACTTTCGTCACTGTCACTGCTGGACGCCCGTGGCCAGCCTCGTCTAGAACTTTCGTCACTGTCACTGCTGGACGCCCGTGGCCAGCCTCGTCTAGAACTTTCGTCACTGTCACTGCTGGACGCCCATGGCCAGCCTCGTCTAGAACTTTCGTCACTGTCTCTGATGGACGCCCGTGGCCAGCCTCGTCTAGAACTTTCGTCACTGTCACTGCTGGACGCCCGTGGCCAGCCTCGTCTAGAACTTTCGTCACTGTCACTGCTGGACGCCCGTGGCCAGCCTCGTCTAGAACTTTCGTCACTGTCACTGCTGGACGCCCGTGGCCAGCCTCGTCTAGAACTTTCGTCACTGTCACTGCTGGACGCCCGTGGCCAGCCTCGTCTAGAACTTTCGTCACTGTCACTGCTGGACGCCCGTGGAGAGCCTCGTCTAGAACTTTCGTCACTGTCACTGCTGGACGCCCGTGGCCAGCCTCGTCTAGAACTTTCGTCACTGTCACTGCTGGACGCCCGTGGCCAGCCTCGTCTAAAACTTTCGTCACTGTCTCTGATGGACGCCCGTGGCCAGCCTCGTCTAGAACTTTCGTCACTGTCACTGCTGGACGCCCGTGGCCAGCCTCGTCTAGAACTTTCGTCACTGTCACTGCTGGACGCCCGTGGCCAGCCTCGTCTAGAACTTTCGTCACTGTCACTGCTGGACGCCCGTGGCCAGCCTCGTCTAGAACTTTCGTCACTGTCACTGCTGGACGCCCGTGGCCAGCCTCGTCTAGAACTTTCGTCACTGTCACTGCTGGACGCCCGTGGCCAGCCTCGTCTAGAACTTTCGTCACTGTCACTGCTGGACGCCCGTGGCCAGCCTCGTCTAGAACTTTCGTCACTGTCACTGCTGGACGCCCGTGGCCAGCCTCGTCTAGAACTTTCGTCACTGTCTCTGATGGACGCCCGTGGCCAGCCTCGTCTAGAACTTTCGTCACTGTCTCTGATGGACGCCCGTGGCCAGCCTCGTCGAGCACGTCTGTACGGCAGTCTGCCAACTCCCTACACCACTTACGAGCATTTTTTTAAGTCCATACACTTTTCTCCATACACGTCGGTCAACTGGCGATGGATTTCAATAGAGTTCCTCCCTTAAATGACAGAAATCTAATCACAGAACGCAATTCACACTTGGTGGGAACGTCCACTTTCCCTTCCATCGTTAACGGTTGCTGTCCCAAGAATGAGTACCGAAGGTAGGTGGGGACTGGCAAGAACAGTGGCGTGTTAAACGAGGAACACGACGCTATTGTCAGACTTACGGTAGCTCGCTCCGTCCCGACGGGAGCTCGTCGGGGGACCTTGCTTTACGGACAGCCCTTGTATATTGTTCTGGTGTTTGTTTCATACTTTGTTCATATAAAGGAATTTCGACCTATTGTTCCTGGAATGTCTTCACAATTAAAATGCCATAGTTTTATCACATTCAGAGAGTTTCCCGTCCTACTACACTACTGGCCATTAAACTTGTTGCACCACGAAGATGACGTGCTACAGACGCGAAATTTAACCGGCAGGAAGAAGATGCTGTCATATGCAAATGATTACCTTTTCAGAGCATTCACACAAGGTCAACACCTACAACGTGTACACACGAGGAAAGTTTCCAACCGATTTCTCATACACAAACAGCAGTTGACCGGTGTTGCCTGGTGAAACGTTGTTATGATGCCTCTTGTAAGGAGGAGAAATGCGTACCATCACGTTTCCGACTTTGATAAAGGTCGGATGTAGCCTATAGCGATTGCGGTTTGTCGTATCGCGACATTGCTGCTCGCGTAGGTCGAGATCCAATGACTATTAGCAGAATATGGAATCGGTGGGTTCAGGAGGGTAATACGGAACGCCGTGCTGGATCGCAACGGCCTCTTATGACTACCAGTCGAGATGACGGGCACCTTATCCGCATGGCTGTAATGGATCGTGCAGCCACGTCTCAATCCCTGAGTCAACATATGGGGACGTTTGCAAGACAACAAAGATCTGCACGAACAGTTCCACGACGTTTGCAGCAGCATGGACTATCAGCTCGGAGACCACGGCTGCGGTTACCCTTGACGCTGCATCACAGGCAGGAGCAATGGTGTACTCGACGACGAACCTGGGTGCACGAATTGCAAAACGTCATCTTGTCGGATGAATCCAGGTTCTGTTTACAGCATCATGATGGTCGCATCCGTGTTTGGTGACATCGCGGTGAACGCACATAGGAAGCTTCCATCGTGACCGCTATACTGGCATATCACCTGGCGCGAAGATATGGGGTGCCACTGGTTACACGTCTTGGTCACCTCTTGTTCGCATTGACGGCACTTTAAACAGTGGACATTATATTTCAGATGTGTCACGATCCGTGTCTCTACCTTTCATTCGATCCCTGCGAAACCGTACATTTCAGCAGGATAGTGCACGGCCGCATGTTGCAGGTCCTGTACGGGCCTTTCTGGGTACAGAAAATGTTCGACTGCTGTCCTGGCCAGCACATTCCCCAAATCTCTCACCAATTGAGAGCGTCTGGTCAATAGTGGCCGAGCAACTGGCCCGTCACAATACGCCAGTCACTACTCTTGATGAACTGTGGTATCGTGTTGAAGGTGCGTGGGCAGCTGTACCTGTACACGCCATCCAAGCTCTGTTTGACTCAATGAGCAGGCGTATCAAGGCCGTTATTACGGCCAGACGTAGTTGTTGTGGGTACTGACTTCTCAGGATCTATGCACCCAAATTGTGTTAAAATGTAATCACATGTCAGTTCTACTATAATATATTTGTCCAATGAATACCCGTTTGTCATCTGCATTTCTTCTTGCTGTAGCGATTTTAATGGCCAGTAGTGTATATAGATCTTACAGGTGAAATCAGTGGACTAACCCCGCTGTGCCCTAGTCCTTCTTTGAGTCGCAACGTACATACAATTTTGTTTCCGACGCCAGTGGAACTACCGTAGAGTTATAACATTCGTGCCAACAAAGTCCACACAGAGACTGAAACAACTATCCGGATGGCAAGTCGCACCTCAACCCGGGACGCGTTCGCGCAGGTCGGAGCTGGGGAGGCGACCTTGCCGGCTGCTATTGGAGCGGCCGGATTTGCAACTCCTCTAGCGGCGGCGTGCGCGCCCCTCCAGCGCTGGAGAGCCTCGCCGCGTTAATGAGCGAGTAGCAGTGGCGGCGCGAGCCAGGCCCCCTGCCTCGGCCCGCCGCGGCGTGACGCGCTGCGCCGCCCTGCTGACGCCGGCAGATCGATGGCCGGCCGCGCGCGTGACGTCACAGCGCCGCGGCGCCTCTACTTGAGGCTCCGCCGCAGCCTCCCCCGGCGTCGACGCTCGGCTCCTGATCGGCTTCAGCAGCCAGTCTGTCTTCACTGGAGCCGCACCGTCAAGCGCCGGACTCCACCTCCCCAACCAGTAATCCAGACTCCACGTTACCCTACATTGCCAGTACGGTCCCTTTGAAAATGACACAGTCAGTTTCTTACCACATCTCTGGCATAATCTGATCTCCCGTTCCACCTCTAGTGACCTAGTCTTCGACGGAATTTTAAGAACAAATTGACGGCGGTGCGCCGCGCGGGTTTGTCCTTACGATAATTTAGGTTAAGTATTGTGTAAGCTTAGGGACTGATGACCTTAGCAGTTAAGTCCCGTAAGAGTTCACACACATTTGAACATTTTTTTGACGGCGCTGCCATGGCAAGTCCACTGTTTGCCTTGGTGACCGACTTCTTTATCGAAAATTTCGCGAAGTAGACTTTGGAATCTACAAGTCTTAAGCGTGTCATCTTTCTGAGGTACATGGGTGACAAGTTTGTGCAATGGTCCCGTGGCAAAGTGTAAGTTCCCCAATTCTTGATCAACAGAACTCCATTCTTGGTAATACCCAGTTTACCACAGAGATCGAAGGACGTGGATGCCTCCCTTTTTCTGATATCTTCCTTCATCGAAAAATCGATGGATACCTAGGACATGGTATCTTTTGCAAGCCACTGCGTACAGCTCAGTACCTGCAAGCGAACAGCTGTCATCATCCTGCACAAACGAATACTGTTAGTTCGTCGATTAGGGGGAGGAGACCAAACAGGGAGGGCATCGGTGCCGTAGGATTAGGGAAGGATGGGTAAGGAAATGGCTGTTTGCCTTGGAAGATCCTCAACTAAAACTAATGGTAGGTGCCTCGCCTTAAAAGGTTAAACAGGACAACTTCAAGTCAATGGCCATTTTACCGTACACAGGCAATTTTTCCTCTAAAAAGTAGGTCGTATCCTCTCTAAATACAACGTACAGGTTATCGACACATAACCACACTCATTGGCTCTGTCAAGGATGATTTGACTCAACAGAAGGCACGTGTCAACAAGATTTTCTGTCAGTTAGGTTTGTTGTATGTTACAGATGCTTTACGTGCAGTTCGATAATGTAGGGGAACATCGAGGATATAGTTGCCTACTGCAACCTGGTAAATCTGCCATGAGCGGAAACTTTATACTGGCAGGTTACACGATGGACTACAAGAACCTCTAGACTTTAATATCTGTTTCCCTCTTCGTGGACTCAGTGTTCAGGGAAGTTATTCAAACACGTTTGATGAATAATTTAATTAATCGTGATGATGGTCTTAACCTTGTCAAAATACAGAATCTGGCAGTATTAAAATTACTGCCTTCCTGTCGGCCAGAATACTTGAAACAGGGGGCTCACAGTACATCAAGTGTCTACCGTCTATTTGGTATTTGTTCCGCAACGACTTGCCTTGTACTCATACCCACTTGGCCAATCCTGTGGGTATATAAGCTGTGTGGGAGCAGTTTACCGGCTGTCTTTACAGTCCAAATATTAGCAGCAGACAAAGTTCGTCTATGGCTGAAACCGCGCATTTTTATGGACCACAGTGTAGGATATCCGAGTCTTACCACACCGATCAGCAAACACTGCTACAGTTTGGACTCTGCAGTAGACGACCCCTGCATGTTCCAACTACATCGTCAGCTTCGACTGCAGTGGACACGACATCATCGATACTAAGGCAGGGATCGATGGAAACGTATCGCCTGGTCGGATGAATCACGCCTCTGTTACACGTTGTGGATGGTAGTGTCCGCATATACTGTCATCCAGGCGAATGATGCTCGAAACATAAACAGCGCCACAAGCTCAACCTGTGGGGGACAGTATAAGAGAAGCTCAAACAATTTCCGTTCGAAGGTAGTACAGTCCAGAGTCGGTGTGCTAATCAGGCAAAATCGCCGTCCACATTGAGGCAATCATTCCACTGACGCACCTGGATGAAGATTTTGATAAAACACCGTGTCGTGATGCGTGAGGAAATTGTTAATTTCCTGCTGCACATCCTTGTCTGACAGGCATCGCCGACCATTCAAGGACTTTTCTACGGGACCAGTGACGTGATAATTGCATGTGGAGAGATCATGACCATACTGCGGGTGTTCGAATGACTCCCACGAGAGTTGGCGTTACTTCTGCGTTACGACATTTGCGGTGTGGGAATGAAGCAGTACCACCACCCTCCCACAACGGTGCTTTCCGACAGTCATGCTGCCCCATACACGTTTTACATTTTCCGATGCTCGATATGTCGTGTGGGTGTGTTGTTCTTGTGACTGTTCCTTCACCGATGGGAAGGTCGCCACTCAAGTGGTTTGCAAACAAATACATAGTTACCAAGAGCGCTACTTCCGGTCCCTAAGACGTCTCACTTATGTGTTCAGACATGCAAAGATGGTTATAGTGGCAAACATATGAAACAGACTGATGTCTCTCTGATACATATAACTATCAACTGTTTCAGAGCTGATCTATCACAGGTGCCAAGCCATAACAATCTTCTCTTATGTCAGTGGATTTCCCCATTTCCAGAATGAGTCTTTAAACGAAAAGGTAAAAACATCGTAACAACCAAACTAGTTAACATTCACATATGCCGTTTTAGGGTAACGTAATAAAAAAAACCTAGCCAACTGAAGCATGCGCCGTCACATCCAAAAAAAAGTATTCAAATCTATGCCGTCAACAGGTAAAGTGGTGCTCACCGACTTTATCGACGTCCGAGGTCTGACACTAATCGAATTCCTCGAGTACGGAGAAACCATTAACTGTGAATTGTGCGGCATTTGGTGATCAGTAATATACTCACAGTGCTGTTTCGTACCTTTCTTTCCGAACACTCTTCATATCACTGACCAGAGCTCGACCGAGCGAGTCAGTTGCAGAGGGGAAAAGACACACTCAGAACTGAGTGAGAGGGGGAGGGGGTTTAGCAGAGTGCGGATCTTGGGCGGTGAACGTGCCGAACACAAAATTAATTTTGTTTGAGCTACTGCCTCACGTATATCTGGGGATTAAGGATAAAGGCATTTTATAGAAAGAAGGCTCGTGTGGAAGAAAGTAATTTGAATTGAGTCTAGCGAGCGCTAGCAGAGTAATGAACCATGGACTTGGCCATTGGTGGGCAGGCTTGTCTGCCTGGCAACACTGATAACCTTACCGTAAGAGGGGCAGCAGCCTTTTCAGTGGTTGCAGGGGCAACAATCTGGATGAGTGACAGATCTGGTCTCGTAGCATTAACCAAAACGGCCTTGCTGTGCTGGTACTGCGAACGACTGAAACACTGGGGAAACCACAGCCGTAACTTTTCGCGAGAGCAAGCAGCTCTGCAGTATGGTTAAATGATGATAGCACTCTCTTGGGTAAAATATTTCGTAGGTAAAATAGTCGCTCTTTCGGACCTCCGTACGGGGACTACTCAAGAGGTTGTCATCATCAGGAGAAACAAAACTGGCATTCTACACATGGCAGTGTGGAATCGGAGATCTCATACTCTGGCAGGTGGGTTAGAAAATTCAAAACGAGAAATTGTTAGGATGAAGTTAGATATAGCGACAATTATCGAAGTTCGGTGAGGACAGGAAAGGGACTTCTGTCAGATGAATGCAGGGTTATAAATTCAAAATAAAATAGCAATACTTCAAGAATAGGTTTAATGATGAATAAGAATACAGTAATGCGGTTAAGTGACTATGAACACCGTAATAAACGCATTATTATAGCCAAGATAGACACGAAGCCCACTCCCACTACAGTAGTACAAGTTTATAAGCCATCTAGCTCGGCAGATGAAGAGACTGAAGAAATGTATGACTAGATAAAAGACATTATTCGGATGGTTAAAGGGAACGAAACTTTAATACTAATTAGGGACTGGAATTCAATAAAAGTGAAAGGAAGTGAAGGAAAAATCGTAGGTGAATATGGACGGGGGAAACGAATGAAAGAGGAAGCCGCCTGGTAGAATTTTGCACAGAGCATAATTTAATCATCGCTAACATTTGATTTATGAATCACGAGAGAAGATTGTACACACAGAAGGGAACTGGAGACACCGGAAGGCTTCTTCGGATCGATTATGTAATGGTAAAAAAGAGATTTCGTAAACAGACTTGAAATTGTAAGACATTTCCATCGGCAGATGTGGACTCTGGTCACAATTTATTTGTTGTAAAAAGGTAAGAAATTAAGGAGATGGGACCTGGATAAGTTGAAAGAACCAGAGGTTGTTGGAAGTTTCAGAGCGAACATCAGGCAACTGCTGACAGGAAAGGAATACAGTAAAAGACGAGTGGGTAGCTTTGAGAAGAGAAATAGTGAAACTAGCAGAGGATCAAATAGGTAAAAATACATGGCTTAGTAGAAATCCTTGGATAACACAGGAGATACTGAATTTTGTCTGATGGAAGGAGAAAGTTCAAGAATGCAACAAATAAAGCAGACGAAAGGGAATGCAAATTTCTTCAAAATTAGAGTGATAGGAAGTGCAAAATTGTTAAGCAGGAATGGCTAGACGGCAAAACTAAAGATTTAGAAGCATACACCACAAGGCGAAAGAAGCTATACGCATATCAAGAGTTTAGTTGGAAAATCAGTCCTAAGCATTCTTAGCCGACGCAACCTCCTTAAATTTCTTTTTCCCAGAACTCGTTATATCAGAAAACATCTATTTTGTACACCTATAAATTCTTCTTATATTGCCTATACAATTACTGTTATTAATGTCACTATTATTATTATTATTATTATTATTATTATTTCATTATTACTATTATCACTATTAGTGGCAGCAGCTGTAGTAGTATAGGAAACTTTGTTAGTTCATAGTCAGTATAACTCACTCACTCTCTACTTCAGACACTCAGACAATTTTAATACAAGTTGTCGTATTAAAGTTGTTGTTTCTTAGGTAACTATGACGTAAGAAATGTATTGTACGTCTCAAACCCTCGTCTGGTGTAAGATAGGGCCTGCTAGCCCTAGTCATAGCAGGTAAAAGAAACAAACAAGTAAGTAAATATATGATCGTTCTATTTCATATACGTACAAACTTTTACATCCAAGTTTTTGTATGAGCTGATAGATTCCAACTGTTGTTCACTGATAGTGTAATCATAGGATACCTTGCTTTCTTCCCGTATGAAGTGCATTTCTGATCATTTAAAATAAGTCACCAATGCTTGGACCACTTTTATTCCTTATCAAGATCAGACTGAATATCTGTGTAGCTTTTCTAAGACAGTACTTCATTACAGATAATTGCATCGGCTGCGAAAGGTCTGAAGTTACTATAAATATTTTCTGCACTGTCATTAACGAAGATGAACTGCAAGTGTCCCAACACACTTCCCTGAAACACGCCTGAAGTTAGTTCTGCATCTGTCGATTACTTTCCATCCCAGGTAACGTAATTTGTCCGTCCTACCAAGAAATCCACCACCTAGCCAAAAATTTCGCTTGATACCATATACGAATGTACTTTCGATAAGAAGCGCACGTGTCGTACTGAGTCAAATGTCTTTTGGACGTCAAGGAACACAACATTTATCTGACTGTCTTGCTCACGGCTTTCAAGATGCGATTTGAGAACAGTGCGAGCTGGGTTTCGCTTAACCGATATCTGCGGAATCCGTGGTGCTTGGTATGGAGGAGGTCACTCTGTTCGATATACCTTATTACATTTTATCACATAATGTTTCGTTAGATTCTAGAACAAAAGAACGGTAGCGGTCGCCCTTCAGTTGCGTCTGAAGTTACTTTTACACCCGACGCTATCTTTCTATTCCAAGCGATATGCTGAGTTCATTCTGTTTGGAAGCCCAAACCTGGCGGATATTCCACAACTTGCCTGTGGTTTTTTTCTTCGTTTATGGAAACAAGCGTACATCTGTGAGTAGAAACGTCAATAATGACTTATTAAACAAAGCGACTCATTCCGGATTGCAGCGACTGTTTCCGTTTAAGTGCAAGAAAGGTGTGAAAATTCATCAGCGACGCATATGGAGCCTATGCTTTCGCTTTTTTGACTAACTGATTGTCGAGAGAATTTTAGAAGTACGCCGCGGTCACGTTATCCCCTCCAGAACAGTTGCCGGCGGCGAGCAGGGTACAAATAAGCGTCATGGCGACAGTCTCGAAGTGATGAGAGAGGAGGGAGCGAGCGGAAAATAATCTGAGCAAGGGGAGCAGCCGATTTATCCCCCGCTTCTTTGTTTGAGCCGTAATAAATTGCTTATCCTGCGAGTACGTCATGCGCAGGGCTGTGAATGATACATCTCTCATTGTTTCTACCGTAATTATAACATTCATAAGTTGGAAATGTAAATGAATTCCGCTCAGAGCGGCGCAGTGAGACCAAAATGAGCTTTCTCCGCTCCGCTTGCATACAATTTAAATCCAATTTCAATCAACTTCTCACTGATATATTTTCCAGAAGGGGAACCACTGATTTACTACCACGGCGCACGAGAAGTAAACTGGTGCTGCGCAGTATTGATCTCGGCACTGTTTGTGAATACATTACAACCAGTTACAGGCTTCCAAACTTCCTTGATTAAAAGAAAAAGTACAGTTTTCTGCAAATAAAATTCCCTTTCTCTATACCGACACTCGGAAACATTGAGCGAAGTCCACAGCTTAGCATTTCTGTTAAAAGGTTATGGAGCTTCGACAGGCAAGTTCATCGTCGAGTACAGGCAGCACAAGGATGTCAGTAACGGTCTACAGTCAGCGTTTCAGGGTGTCACTTCATAAGCGACGCTACGGGTCCCTGGTTTCAAAGGGCACGTTACTGCAAGACTTTGGCGACAACAAGACACCGTCCAGAGAAAATACTATCCAGCAATTTGGTGGATACGCATCAGGTACATATAACGGTGAGACTTGAAGTCAAGAAACTGACCATTTTAAAATAAAATTGGAGATCGCTTAATTGCAGTCTCAGACAAATTCATTCTTAGTCCAACTGCAATCCAAGGCAGATTCATTCTTGCTCTGAAGACAACAGCATTTTGCTCGTCAGAATAACTCGCGTAATAATTCTTGATCCTTCTTTTCATATTAACAGAATCTTCCGTCGGTTCTTGGTAGAACATTATGATAAATCAAAAGCACCAATTTGCTTTTTTTCTACAATATTACTTTTATTGTTAACCTGTTTTCGGCCTACAAGGCCATCTTCAGACATTTACAGAGTATTGTCACTAAAGATGTTAAATGTTAGCAGACAACATTGGAAGAGAAGTAACACACCTAGACTGAAGTAGAAACATACAGTAAGTAACATCTTTGCAATGAAAAAATAAAAACTGAACAGTACATAAATAACAATGGTGTAGACAGGTAAAGCCTCTAGCACAAAATAGGAGTAGCATGCATACATAACAATAATACTCAGTAAATGTCGGAAGATGGCCTTGTAAGTCGAAAACCGGTTAACAATGAAAGTAATATTGTAGAACAAAAGCAAACCGGTGCTTTTCATTTACTATCCTTCATTTCCTTTAATCGTCTCTTCTGTCCTGTTCACCATTCGGAGATCCAATTCCAGTGTTCTATATGTTTGTTCAGTTGCCGTACTGTTCCTGATATTAGTGGTAAAATATTCGCTAAACATAAGGGGCGATAAAAAAAGGCCGTAAAAAATCGGTAAGCCAATTAAGCAAAATCGCCGTGAGAGTTGCGGTAACAATACCACCGACGCACCTGGTTGAAGATGCTCTTTGATGGAAAACCGTGTCCTGCTGCGTGAAGAAGTCCGTAACTGGCTGCCGCACATCTTCGTCCAGCGGGGGGCTGTCGAGCATTCAAGGCCTCCTGCTTGAGTTGGCGTAACTTATGCATTCGAGAATTTGCGATACGGTGAAGTGCATTATCGTGAATGCAGCACGATGTTTTTTACAGACATCTGCCCCATACACATTATTCATACTCCGACGAAATGTCTACCGGTGTTTGTCCTTCGACAGTCAAGAACAGAATAACAAATGGTTCAAATCGCTCTGAGCACTATGGGACTTAACTATTGATGTCATCAGTCCGCTAGAATTTAGAACTACTTAAACCTAACTAACGTAAGGACATCACACACATCCGTGGCCGAGAAAGGATTCGAACCTGCGACCGTAGCGGTCGCGCGGTTCCAGAATGTAGCGCCTAGAACCGCTCGGCCACACCATCCGGCACAGAATAACAGCACATTGGTCCTGTTTGGCGCATTTGGTAGTAACGTTTCCGTAGTTCGCGCTTCCGCATTACCGTACGCCTCATGGAGGTAAAATGCATTGTTTACATCATTCTGATTTAGAAAACAACTGTGTTTATTTGTGAAGTATAAGTGTTGTATAACTGACAGTAAAATTCCTCTAAAAAGTTCAACCGCTCAGTGAAAGACGAACAAAAAACACAAACTATCTACATTCCATTGTCGCTACTGGTGGGAATCGTGAAGTGTTCGAATCCACAGGTGTTTTTACACTTATACTTAGAATCACTTTCTTTTTTCCTTGTTGTTGTTGTTGTTGTTGTTGCGGTCTTCAGTCCTGCGACTGGTTTGATGCAGCTCTCCATGCTACTCTATCCTGTGCAAGCTTTTTCATCTCCCAGTACCTACTGCAACCTACATCCTTCTGAATCTGTTTAGTGTATTCATCTCTTGGTCTCCCTCTCCGATTTTTACCCTCCACGCTGCCCTCCAATGCTAAATTTGTGATCCCTCGATGTCTCAGAAGCCGGTCGCGGTGGTCTAGCGGATCTAGGCGCGCAGTCCGGAACCGCGCGACTGCTGGGGTCGCAGGTTCGAATCCTGCCTCGGGCATGGATCTGTGTGATGTCCTTAGGTTAGTTACGTTTAAGTAGTTCTAAGTTCTAGGGGACTGATGACCAAAGAAGTTAAGTCCCATAGTGGTCAGGGCCATTTGAACCATTTGATGTCTGAGAACATGCCCTACCAACCGATCCCTACTTCTAGTCACGTTGTGCCACAAACTCCTCTTCTCCCCAATTCCACTCAATACCTCCTCATTAGTTATGTGATCAACCCATCTAATCTTCAGCATTCTTCTGCAGCACCACATTTCGAAACCTGCTACTCTCCTTGTCTAAGCTATTTATCGTCCATCTTTCACTTCCATACATGGCTACACTCCATACAAATACTTTCAGAAACGACTTCCTAACACTTAAATCATTACTCGACATTAACCAATTTCTCTTCTTCAGAAACGCTTTCCTTGCCATTGCCAGTCTACATTTTATATCCTCTCTACTTCGACCGTCATCAGTTATTTTGCTACCCAAATAGCAAAACTCCTTTACTACTTTAAGTGTTTCATTTCCTAATCTAATTCCCTCAGCATCACCCGACTTAACTGGACTACATTCAATTATCCTCGTTTTGTTTTTGTTGATGTTCATCATGTACCCTCCTTTCAAGGCACTGTCCATTCCGTTTATCTGCTCTTCCAAGTCCTTTGCTGTCTCTGACAGAATTACAATGTCATCGGCGAACCTCAAGGTTTTTATTTCTTCTCCATGGATTTTAATACCTACTCTGAACTTTTCTTTTGGTTCCTTTACTGCTTGCTCAATATACAGATTGAATAACATCGCAGGAGAGCTTCTGTAAAGTTTGGAAGGTAGGAGACGAGGTACTGGCAGAAGTAAAGCTGTGCGTACCGGGCGTGAGTCGTGCTTCGGTAGCTCAGATGGTAGAGCACTTGCCCGCGAAAGGCAAAGGTCCCGAGTTCGAGTCTCGGTCGGGCACACAGTTTTAATCTGCCAGGAAGTTTCATATCAGCGCACACTCCGCTGCAGAGTGAAAATCTCATTCTGGAAACATCCCCCAGGCTGTGGCTAAGCCATGTCTCCGCAGTATCCTTACTTTCAGGAGTGCTAGTTCTGCAAGGTTCGCAGAAGAGCTTCTGTAAAGTTTGGAAGGTAGGAGACGGATACTGGCAGAAGTACAACCCTGTCTCACTCCCTTCCCAACCACTGCTTCCCTTTTATGCCACTCGATTCTTATAACTGCCATCTGGTTTCTGTACAAATTGTAAACAGCCTTTCGCTCCCACTATTTTACCCCTTCAGGATTTGAAAGAGAGTATTCCAATCAACATTGTCAAAAGCTTTCTTTAAGTCTACAAATGCTAGAAACGAAGGTTTGCCTTTCCTTAATCTTTTTTCTAAGATAAGTCGTAGGGTCAGTATTGCCTCACGTGTTCCAACATTTCTGCGGAATCCAAACTGACCTTCCCCGACGTCAGCTTCTATCAGTTTTTCCATTCGTTTGTAAAGAATTCGCGTTAGTATTTTGCAGCTGTGACTTATTAAACTGATAGTTCCATAATTTTCACATCTGCCAACACCTGCTTTCTTTGGGATTGGGATTATTATATTCTTCTTGAAGTCTGAGGATACTTGACCTGTCTCATACATCTTGCTCACCAGATGAAAGAGATTTGTTAGGACTGGCTCTCCCAAGGCCGTCAATAGTTCTAATGGAATGTTGTCTACTCCCGGGGCCTTGTTTGGACTCAGGTCTTTCAGTGCTCTGTCAAACTCTTCACGCAGTATCGTATCTCCCATTTCATCTTTATCTACATCCTGTTCCATTTCCATAATATTGTCCTCAAGTACATCGCCCTTATATAGACCCTCTATATACTGCTTCCACCTTTCTGCTTTCCCTTCTTTGCTGAGAACTGGGTTTCCATTTGAGCTATTGATATTCATACAAGTGGTTCTCCTTTCTCCAAAGGTCTCTTAAATTTTCCTTTAGGCAGTATCTATCTTACCCCTAGTGAGATAAGCCTCTACATCCTTACATTTGTCCTCTAGCCATCCCTGCTTAGCAATTTTGCACTTACTGTCGATCTCATTTTTAAGACGTTTGTATTCCGTGGCCACAATAATGCGTTCACTATGCTGTTTGTAGTAGCTTAGCCGTACACCTATTTTTTTATTCATTATTAAACCCACTCCTGCATTACCCCTATTTGATTTTGTATTTATGACCCTATATTCATCTGACCAAAAGTCTTGTTCCTCCTGCCACCGAACTTCACTAATTCCCACTATATCTAATTTTAACCTATCCATTTCCCTTTTTAAATTTTCTAACCTATCTGCCCGATTAAGGGATCTGACATTCCACGCTCCGATCCATAGAACGCCAGTTTTCTTTCTCCTGGTAACAACGTCCTCTTGAGTAGTCCCCGCCCGGAGATCCAAATGGGGGACTATTTTACCTCCGGAATATTTTACCCAAGAGGACGCCATCATCATTTAATCATACAGTAAAGCTGCATGCCCTCGGGAAAAATTACGGCTGTAGTTTCCCCTTGCTTTCAGCCGTTCGCAGTACCAGAACAGCAAGGCCATTTTGGTTAATGTTACAAGGCCAGATCAGTCAATCATCCAGACTGTTGCCCCTGTCTCTACTGAAAAGGCTGTTGCCCCTCTTCAGGAACCACATGTTTGTCTGGCCTCTCAACAGATATCCCACCGTTGTGGTTGCACCTACGGTACGGCTATCTGTATCGTTGAGGCACGCAAGCCTCCCCACCAACGGCAAGGTCCATGGTAAAATTTTATTTCATGCACAAGAAATGACAGTAAAGACGTTCAACTCTTTCCAAAATCTCGATACTCACTGTTGGAGCGAATCCTCACAGGCATTAATCATCAAAATAAATATCTGTTTTGTCTTCGTCAGCATCATAAACCAAGCTAAAAGAAAACTAAATTTCGCACAGATTCCCTTTTGACTTTCTGTGAGCCATTTGACTGGACGAAATGAGTTTCACTGCAGAATTTAGACTGCGAATTTATTATAGTGCCATCCATTTACAAACAACTTACTTATGCTCTTTACAACAGAAACGCAAGAATAGTACTTGAGTTTGCAGAAGACACTAATACGAAACTTATTATGCCGAATGCCGATATTGGCTATGCCACACCCATACAACTCTTCGAAACAAATTAGACCAGTACTTATCACCACAATGCATATTATTTAGGTATCTAGTTTGACATCATATTGACGAAATGAA
Source organism: Schistocerca gregaria (assembly GCF_023897955.1). Taxonomy (NCBI): domain Eukaryota; kingdom Metazoa; phylum Arthropoda; class Insecta; order Orthoptera; family Acrididae; genus Schistocerca; species Schistocerca gregaria. The sequence goes on along the minus strand of NC_064924.1, from coordinate 669,924,331 downwards.
ATATTTATACAAATCATACTGTCTACTTAAGGACGAAAGTACTGAAATTAATACCGCAAACTGAGCGCACCTGATTAAATATTGTACGTGTTTGTATTTGACTGCCGCTAGTACAGTTCAGAGTTCAATTTATATCGCAAAGCTAAGAAATCGCTTTGATTCATTCCTACAACGTATGTAACGACTGCCTTTTGTAACAAGATTACAGTATGTTGCAAATTTTGAGGTGGTGACTTGTCTACCTGTAGAAACACGTATCTAAAAGACTGTATTTAAATCACTGTCACTAGTCTGTCATAGCCGAAGGTGGCATCAAATACGACGTTAGAATGTAAACGTGGCATTTGTCCAACAAAAGTCACAGAGTGACTCACACCTACAGTCTTTTCCAAAGGAATCTTCCTTCATTAAACACTAAGGAAAATCTCGGTCCTCTGGTGTCTTACAACATGTTCATCGAGAAACAGTCGTAGTACCCAACCTCGATGTAAACCTAGAGCCCTGCTGTAGAGTGCAAATCGAACACTGAACAATACAAGAAATTTAAATAACTACATCTAAATACAGCGTGGCGGAAAAGATGTTTTCTTACCTACTGCATTCTACATTTAAAAATTTGAAACTGACACTAAAATGTTCAGAAAGTAACCACTATGTTGGGTGTTTCATTAACATGGCTAAAGCTCCACTACTACGGTATCTAAGAAACCATAAATGTTTACAAGATAGGAAAAGCTTCACTGCGTCATTAGGTATCAGAATACCATTTTATTTTAAGGTTCTGTCAGCGATAAAATAAGCAGTCAGTCCTATGTAAAGGGCAATAGCTCACTGTGTGAGAAGTTCGAGTAAAGCAAAACCTCACCCAACATCAAAATGTTATTGGTTGTTGAAGACGTTATAGGCTATCTCCAAACGTTGAATTTCTAACAAAGTTACTGTTGTCGACTTTAGACAAGAGTCACAGATAGTGATAAAACAAAGTAGCTTTATTCAAACACTCGAAAATGAAATGATTCACAGCCAGTGTCCGCCGGGACATAAAATTAGTAAGACTGGCAACACACATATTTACAGTATTCTTGATATTGTATAAATAATGAATAATATTGTCTTTTAGTTCGTTGACAGATAAAGACAACACTTGAAGTAGATCTGTCTGGGTTGGGCTTCAGTCACCACTGCGAGTTTATCACTACAATTTCTAAGTCCAGTCAGACGGCTATCACTGGTGGTAGTTCCTGAGCAAAATCACACTAGTTAAGTCAACCAGCGCATACCAATCCTGAAGCATAGAGTCCAATGAAGGCCAATGCTGAATGAGACGAAGACTGGAGGCGACGTCCTGCTGCTCGTTGTGGGTGCTGTGCTGTGTCTTTGAGGTTGATACTACAGCAGAAATGTGTGGCTCTTTGATTGGATGGCCGCCTAAGTACTGCTTAGGCGGATGAATATTGCTCACGATGAAACGTATTCGCAGTTGCGCATATGGAGAACAATCGGCTGTATAATGGAATGACGACAATGAAAATTTGTGCCGGACCAGCTCTCGAACCCGGATTTCTCAATTATCGAGAGCTTTCATCTTATTATTAGGCTATCCGAGAATGACTCACGGCCAGAACCAAACATCCAATTGTCAATAATCATGTGTCTACAACGTGCACTGGTACATCCATTATATATATTCCCGCGCGTGGGAGATATACCACACTATAGTGCGTGTGTTGTTCAGTAGTACGATGCGAAGCCTCTTCAGACACGCGTGGATGCCCGAAGGAGCTTTGCATCGTACTTCTGTGCAGTACAGGCTCTGCAATATCGTACCGAATATTGCTCAGTCTTCTTGCAGGCATGTGACAGGCAGAAGCAAGTGATACTGTGCCTGTCGCGTCTCTAGTGGCGATAAAAGCGCCGCCTGTGACGAAACAGGAGGCTCTTGTCTTAGTGGCGTCTGCTATAGCTTCACACGAAAACAAACCTGTGTTGATGTTGTCGGTCGAATGTTTACATGTGAACTCCCGACGCAGCATCGCCCACGGGGCCTGAACTTCGGCAACCCGACGGACCCACCTGTATTGCTAGTGGACTGAGTGCGCGGATACTGTAGATGCCTTAGTATTTAACTAAGTATGAACGGTGCCCTACTAGGCGTGGGTCCTGCTGGAGGTGGTGTGTAATTTCCTTCCTCCAACCTCTGAGCTGCCTTTCCCAGCCAGTGATAGAGGTGCTTGCAGTTAAAGTGGATTCAGAACCACACCGCGTCTCGGTAATTTTTCACATTAACAAATGTTGCCAGAAGTAAAAGAAGTGATAAGTAATACATAAATTCTAAGAATAACCTTTTAACTTAGTGAGCCTACATAACATGAAAATTTGGGGTTGCAAACCTGCCCCCACCCCTCTTTCCACTTCCCTACTTCCCACCGTGTGGATGAAAAAATCGTCGATGATGTGAAAACAGCACAACAACAGAGGTGTATCTTGACTGGTAGCAGTTGTTTGGTATTCCAAGGTTGTCAGACTATCACTCTGATGCTACTTTTCAACAATATAGGACATTGTCTTTTTCAGGTGTTTAAGTTTGACAGGCATTATTCAGATGACATCTCCAAATCCTCCGAAATCACGCAATTTTTTTCCCCTGTGGAGTGATGTAAGGGCAAAGACTACGAAAATTCTGAAAATGGCAAAAAAGGATGTTTTGTCATTCCATCGGCTTCTCCTATTATGTTGGATAACATACGGACTGAAACTGATTATGTATGGTCTTCATTTTACCGAGAGAGCTCCTGTGGAGAGTTACTGAGGTGTTTTTCGTTCTCCAGTGCGATCAACTTGGATACTTACACTACACTCCGGCACCACTTTCACATCTCTGTAACTTACAGCTTAAACAAAGCCCGTAACCAGAGCCAACATTTTTGACAAACGCAGTATTCTTGTTTCCTGTGTTAGGCTGCTCTTCTGTGGGAATGTTTCATAATGATATATAACCGACTATTTCTAAAGAGAAAGTGAGAGGCTATACTCCGACAAATGACATCAAATAATGATCGCTAAAACGACTGAACAGGAGCCGGCCTTCCGGACGAACGGTTCCAGGCCCTTCAGTCTGGAACCGAGCGACCGCTACGGTCGCAGATTAGAATCCTGCCCCGGGCATGGATGTGCGTGATGTCCTTAGGTTTAAGTAGTTCTAAGTTGTAGGGGACTGATGACCTCAGATGTTAAGTCCCATAGTGCTCAGAGCCATTTGAACCATTCTTGAACGACTGAACAGGAAGTAACAGAAAAACACTGACGCATAAATCTTTCACCAACTATCCTCAAAAGAACAGTTTTACCCACGTAGCTAATTTTAAGGGACTGCTGCCAAGCGTGCTGAATGTACATATAGTTTCGGGGAATTTAGGTCTGTATTTCAGTTAAACATATGCTGGCGTCTTTGGAAATAATATTGTGCTTGCTGTCTTATAAATGAACTACCGTGCCATCAAACACTGAGTGAAACATTCTTTAACTCGTTCATAAACAAGGGAGGAAGGGGGTGGGGGGAGGGGAGGATCAGATTAGCGTCGTTAGAGACTGAGCACAGCTGGCCGGTGTGACCGTTCTGTTCTAGGGGCTTCAGTCCGAAACCACGCTGCTGCTACGGTCGCAGTTCCAGTAAACGTGTGCTCTGAAATGCCTTCCTTAAGAGCAATGAGCACTTGTATTTCAAAGTAGCAAAGATAAACAACTCTTCTAATGAAAAAGTGCTAGTAACTTTTAAGGTATGCGTTTTAGAGCACATTTCTTTCTTATTTTGGTCCAAACTACCATTTCGCAAAATATGGAAATCAAAGAACTTGCAGTAGAAGAGATTTGTTTCACAGTATCGCAGATGAAAAATTGCTCGTAGCTCTTAAAGTATATGTTTCCGACGCTATGTTTACTGAACATATTTTGCTTCTACTATCGTGTACTTTCAACTGTAAGCGCTTACGCCATTAATCATGATACACCTTGTATATTGATATTATTAGCTCAAACAAGTTCCATCTTTAATGTGATAAACATCTTTGTAACGTGATTTTTGAGCAAGCACAACCCACTGAATATGATGCAGGACTAGCGCTACCTCACCAGTTGTTCTACTGGCCTCCCAAAGAACACTTAGGTCTGTGCGTTTGTCATCGAAATAAATTTTCAATGTATCTGTGAGACATATTTTTCTTAATTTCTCAAATAGTTTGATGTGAGGCATGAAAGGTAGCAACATGTACTACGGATTTGTAAACTACTAATCTTGTGCCGCATATTATGCCATCGTTATTAAATATTCTCATAGAAAGCCCTTCAAGCGCAGCTACAGCATATAGGAGACAATATTTTGTGATCAGTAAAAAGAAATTCGAAAATCTAATTCGTCGAATGGTATGTCGAAAATAGCCCCATTTTATTATTTTTCCCTTGATTATCATTTCAGTTACAAGCTTTCAGCAGAAGGTGCTGACATCTTATTATAATCTGTGATGGATGATGATGTGAGTGCTTCTGTACACTGGGAGACAGTGTTGGGAGGCTTTGTGACCAACTCCGGCTAAACGGAAAGATGGGAAAAGATCATGCGGTTGAAAGTGGAGTTGGTTGTAGGTGGGAAGGTGATGTTGACCTATGGGGTTGGAGAAAGAAATTTTTTACAGTAACTTCCACAAGAAAGTGTACGCCATAATTTTAAATGTAACGCCCGCAGAGACATTACTAGTAGTGATCTCGAATCTGTAATCTATGCGTTTTTTCCCAGTGTATAGATAAACAGTGTGAGAGTTGAATGTTTTGTTTTGTAGGTTGCATTTTAAAATGAATGCAAAATATCTCAAATGTCATGAGGAAATACTCCTTGTTAATCATTTTTTGGGCCCGGTCTCCTCTTTCAGAAGCCTGGTGGATGAGGCGTGAAAGGACTGTCAAACACCCGGTAAAGGTTTATGTTTGGGGATGTTTCTCTAAACGCTGTTTTGGCTATTTGCACTTATTTACGCCAATTTAAACACTGATAAAATGTGTTATATTTATCAAAAATGCTTTCTGACGTCCGTTAAGAAGCTATTTGCTTCGAACGGGGCAAACTGGGTGCTTCAAGGAGATAATGATCCGAAACACCGCAACCGTCCCTGTACAGCGTGGAAACAATAAAGTAGGGCGTCCACGATGGAAAGGCTTATAATGTCTCCAATGCAAATCCTGTGAAAATGTTTGGTCGTATATTGCGATAAAGCTTAAAGGAAATCCATTGAAGCAGCTGCCTTATAAAATCAGGACGATATGGAGATCGTTGCCGAGAAACGATGTAGAAAATTTCATGAAAGCGTGCCAAAAAGGTGTCAAGCTGTAATAGATAATGGTGGCGATTGGATTAACTATTAGGTAATTGTGCAATTAGCAATACCATGTATTTTCATGTAAACATATATTTATAATAGTGTCTTACTTGATACAAATAACGGCGTACACTGACTGTAGACCAACACTCGTGGGTTATGCCTGGCACAAAGCCGTGAAGTACCACTGAGTAATAAGTCAGTCCTGGCTGTTCAGAACTGTGAGATCTGTCATTAGAGACCACTGTATGTAGCTGCCGGAGTGCACGTCTCTAAACTGGGAGACCTGGAAAAAATTGATAATCGATGTCTGAGTCACCTTCGTTTTTCTAATGACATTGTACTGTATGCCTAAAGTGCAGAAAAACTCCCTCACGATAAGACAGGGTTTAAATAATCATGGTTATCATCATCGCCATCACCATTAACAGCCATTTCACTGCTGGATAAGGACCTTCTCTCGACTTTTCCATACATTCAGCCGTGTCCCTTCTGCGTGTTTTGTAATGTCATCTTCCTTCCTTCCACAGGTCGTCGGCTCGTTGTGTTCTCTTCTCTTGGAATCCAGCAAATACTTTTCTTGGTGCATTGTAACTTATTCGCCTGACCAAAAGCCCAACCCACCTTCTTCTGTTGCCACTGCCATCGTAGTTCAATCTTCCACTCCAGACTGTTGGTTCGTCCATTTATTTGTTTTCTGTTTCTCCAAGACATTTTCAACAAGAATCTGTACAGTGCGCTGAGTAACCTTCAGTATTTGGTTTCCGTGTGAAGAGTCCATGTCTCACAGCTGTAAGAAGAAACAGGTAGCAAACGCTGATTGTACACTTCCCTTTTCACAGAAATTTAAAAACTCATTTACTTTACCAATAGCACTGCAGGCTCCTCTTTTCTCTTCTCGTATCTTCCTGTTCGTCTGCTTCTTATTTCAACTGACCAAGCAATAAGTATAACACAACAAACTGAAAGTAAGAGCTATGAGAAGAATAGCTTAAGAAACTGAGGTAGGCTGGGATGTGAGACAAATACGTTGTTTACATCGACGTCGTTCAGTACTTGTCTGTAAGAAATAATAAAAAATTGTCTCTGGACTAATTTGGAGCAGGAATAGATAGAACAACGTTTGGCCGTATATATTTTACTGTTGATATGGCTTTATAATATCAACTTGAGAAGACAAAGGAGTTTGAAGAAAAAGAGCAATAGCTGTGAACATTTCAAACAACTGAAGGTGATGGTGATTCCAAGACGATAAAAAAGTGAATTTTTGAAAGAAATGGTTTATAACCAAGTTCGCGTTGAAAACTATTCGTAATTGACCGGTTGTGACAGGTAAGTCTGTCATCTACAGATTTTTAAAACCATTTTTGGTTGTACGTCATGCTTCATGTGCTTTCATTATTCATGCCATGTTAAGATTTTACTGGAGAGTGTGTTGCACACTCCACACAATTTGTCGAAAATAAAACTACAAACAGGTTGGTCATAAGTAAAAATATAAACAATATATCCTATACAATATTTTTACAAACCTGTGTGGAATGCGCAATACACCCTCCACTAAAATGTTAACATTGTACGAATAATGAACACACGGTGATACATGACATACAGCCAGAGAAGTTTTGGAAGATCTGAAGATGACCGGTTGGTTCAAATGGCTCTGAGCACTATGGGACTTAACATCTGAGGTCATCAGTCCCCTAGAACTTAGAACTACTTAAACCAAACTAATCTAAGGATATCTCACACATCCATGCCCGAGGTAGGATTCGAACCTGCGACCGTAGCGGTCGCGCGGTTCCCGTCTGAAGCGCCTAGAACTGCACGGGATCACCGGCCGGCCAAGACGACGGGCTGACATGTCGGAACTGATCGATAAAAAACAGTTTTGAACGCGGTCTTGGACCTTAAAAATTTTCTTAAAGAACATACACATCGCTCCTTCTCATTTCTCATTTTGTGAAACGTCAATCAAAAAAGGATACATACGAGAATTGGTAAAGAGGGAAGACAATTTTAAATATTAAGCTGAATAGTAAGTGTCAATATTATATGTAAAAATAAGTGAAAATGATAATATCAAGTACGAAGGAAATGTTTCTTATAAAACACTGTATCAGTGAACCCTTGGATTATGGGCTAATAACAAGGTTCTGAGGCGTTTGTGATACATTGTTATAATATATAAACTGCTTTCATCATCGTTATATGTGTCTAGAACGTGGCGTGATGATATGACATGCCACTGGCTCCGCAACACAGTCACCTCTAGCTTGGATACATTGTGACTTGTTAAGGTTGGTGGCTGTACGCTCTTGTTTAGGAATTCGTGTGGTTTACTTCCTACAAGATAACGCAAGACTGGACGTCCCAAGCTCGACTGTGGCCACGCCCAGCGCGTTCTACAGACGGCAACCACAGCGCCACCACTTCCTGCCCACTACGATTGGTGAACTCCGTCATAGAGTACAAACAGAACCCGTACCTGTCATTCTAGCTCAGCTCGAGACGGGGATGGATCTCTTGTTGGTGCCAGAGGTGGGTACTTCTCCGTATCACCCACGAGTTTAATCACTTTTCCTACTACACTACTGGCTATTAAAATTGCTACAGCAAGAAGAAATGCAGATGATAAACGGGTATTCATTGGACGAATATATTATACTACAACTGACATGTGATTACATTTTAACACAATTTGGGTGCACAGATCTCGAGAAATCAGTACCCACAACAACCACCTCTGGGCGTAATAACGGCCTTGATACGCCTGGGCATTGAGTCAAACAGAGCTTGGATGGCGTGTACAGGTACAGCTGCCCATGCAGCTTCAACACGATACCACAGTTCATCAAGAGTAATGACTTGCGTATTGTAACGAGCCAGTTGTTCGGCCACCATTGACCAGACGTTTTCAATTGGTGAAAGATCTGGAGAATGTGCTGGCCATGACAGCAGTGGAACATTTTCTGTATCCAGAAAGGCCAATACAGCACCTGCAACATGCGGTCGTGTATTATCCTGCTGAAATGCAGGGTAGAGCCACGGGTCGCAACACATCTGAAATGTAACGTCCATTGTTCCAAGTGTCGTCAATGCAAACAAGAGGTGACCAGGACGTGTAACCAGTGGCACCCCATACCATCACGCCGGGTGATACGCCAGTATGGCGATAACGAATACACGCTTCCAGTGCGCGTTCACCGCGATGTCGCCAAACACGGATGCGACCACCACGATGCTGTAAACAGAACCTGGATTCATACCAAAAAATGACGTTTTGCCATTCGTGCACCCAGGTTCGTCGTTGAATACACCATCGCAGGCTCTCCTATCTGTGATGCAGCGTCAAGGGTAACCGCAGCCACGGTATACGTACTGATAGTCAATGCTGCTGCTAACGTCGTCGAACTGTTTGTGCAGATGGTTGTTGTCTTGCAATCGTCCCCATCTGTTGACTCAGGGATCGAGAAGTGGCTGCACGATCCGTTGCAGCCAAGCGGATAAGATGGCTGTCATCTCGACTGCTAGTGATACGAGGCCGTTGGGATCCAGAACGGCTCTCCGTATTATCCTCCTGAACCCACCGATTCCATATTCTGCTAACAGTCGTTGGATCTCGACCAACGCGAGCAGCAACATCGCGATACGATATACCGCAATGCCGATAGGCTACAATCCGACCTTTATCAAGGTCGGAAACGGGATGGTACGCATTTGTCCCCCTTACACGAGGCATCACAACAACCTTTCACCAGACAACGTCGGTCAACTACTGTTTGTGTATGAGAAATCGGTTAGAAACTTTCCTCATGTCAGCACGTTGTAGGTGTCGCCACCGGCGCCAACCTTGTATGAATGCTCTGAAAAGCTAATCATTTGCATATCACAGCATCTTCTTCCTGTCGGCTAAATTTCGCCTCTGTAGCACGTCATCTTCGTGGCGTAGCAATTTCAGTGGCCAGTAGTGTATTAATCGCATACACACAAGAAGATAATTTTCGTTAGTTGCTAGGCTTTCTAGTGTTGCAGTTTTAATAGCCTGCAGTGTAGTATCTCGGCCATCTCTCGCCGCTTCGTTGAGTGTGAGCGGCTGCATTAGTAAGGAGACGTGAATCGGCAGCCGGTGCTGGGGTGCGTGCGGCGCCTCCCACGCGCCGGCAGACGCTCGCTGCGCCACCTGCAGCTGCAGGTCCCACTGTCGACCTCCCCCCGCTGGTCGGCGGCTAGGCCCGCGCACACAATGGCGCCACAAAAGCCCCCAGGCACCTTTCTTCAGCCCTGCGTCACTGCTGCGACAAATCGCACCTCCCTACCTGTTTGCTACCTGTTGGAAATAGGGAACAAAAGCCACTATCGAGAGAATTTAAGCTCGTGATATGCACAATTCCTATGTAGCGCGTACATTTCTATCTATGATAAAATATTCAGCGAGTGTGATTATAAAGAACATCGACAAGTGATTTTACGGTGCGTGGCAGAAGGCGCGTCTACCACCTGCGTATGATGATCGTCCCCGCAATACTCTTGTTTATACTAAACGACACAATGAAGAAACGTGCTGTTCTTCTTTGGATCATCTCGCCTATTAATGCTATCTGTTAAGGTTCAAACAGTAACGACCGATTCTCAAGTATTTCTCGAAGCAGTATTTTACACACAAATTTATTACATAGATGAATTTCATTTCCTTTGTGTGCTTCAGATGGTTTAAATGCCTCTGAGCACTATGGAACTTAACATCTGACGTCATCAGTCCCCTAGAACTTAGAACTAATTAAACCTAACTAACCTAAGGACATCAGACACATCCATGCCTGAGGCAGGATTCGAACCTGCGACCGTAGCGGTCGCCCGGTTCCAGACTGTAGCGCCTAGAACCGCACGGCCATTCCGGCCGGCTACTTTCCTTCAATTAATAGCATTAATGCGAAGGAGATTACAGTTACTTCACATAGTCCACACACTATATACCTATGTTGTGCTTTGTCCCGTATATCGCTAACGACAAAAGTGAGACTATACGTAACATATGCTAAATATCTCAAGGCAATGTCTTCTCGAAGATATAGATATTACCTGTAGTAGTAGACAAACTGCTTCATTACTCGCATCGAAACAGATAAATGAATTAATTGACAGCACGACACAGCATTAGCTACGTAAGTGCTGCACACTGTATTGTTGTTATTACTATTACTATTAGTGGCTGTGATCAGACACAAAGCATTAACAGTCTGTAGTCTTCCAATTCCTGCCATGTCAGAAGTAAGGAGGGCAGCAATCAAGTGAATTACGAACAGTTAGTACAGTGGGCAGATTTTAACTTGGTTGATTTGCAGTGTTCAGGTACAGTAAGTGCCGCAGTGGAGAAGAGCAACGCAGGGGAAGTGTGTTTTGTAACGAGTGTCTATTCTCGCTATTCTACGAAGGAGCTGTGAGTAGCACCTGTGATGCACCACAAATTCCTTCCTCATTCATTCTAATACAAAACACACACACACAAATTACATATAATACATCTTTCATCATTTTAAAGATACAAGTGTTCGAAGAAAACCCTTTCATTCTAAAGTTAGGAAATAAAGTTGGTAATAATGTGGGAGAGGGGGGGGGGATGAGCTAACGGACAGCAGGTGTGGGGGGAGGGCGGGGGTTCTAGGTAACGTCTGATTGAACTCAGGGGTAAGGCTGGGCACCACCGGTCTAGATCATTTACGTACATATGTACACAAAACCTCAGGACCGTCTGGTGCTGACCTGTAACTGTGTCATCCTATGCCAATGGCGATACGAAGGCCATGGGCTTAGGTTATTAATCCAGCAGCCAGTCTGATCCGAAAACTGTGAAGCACGTGTTTTGTTCATTGAAGAACAGTGCAGAACTAAATCTACGGCTACATTCATACGCTAAAAACCGCTGTGAAGTGCACGGAGAGGGTACTTCCCGGTGTACCAGTTATTACGGTTTATTCCCGTTCGATTCACATACAGAACGTGGGAAGGATGATTACTTCAGTACTTCTGCGCGCGATGTAACTAGTGTGTGATCTTAGCTTCGCGATACCTACTTGGCGATACGCAGGCGGTTGTAGTATATTTCTAGATTCATCACTTAAAGCTGTTTCTTGAAACTTTGTAACTAGTATATTCATAGGATAGGGGAAGAATGTAGGGAAGTCATTTCCAGTGGTACCATGCCAAGTAACAGCGCTGTGTTATTGAACACAACTTTTAAGTAGATGACTGTTTTCATTTATATTTCATACAGTTACCGAAATCATAAGATAAAGATTTCTATTTTACGCACAAATATATGCAGTTTATTGTATGAAAAGTGCAAAATACGTCGAGGAAAAAACTTTCTTGCACCATGTTTCACGATATATTAATCTCTATCGCACGTCCTGCACTATAATGACTGTATAGGTGCACATTGTTTTGTTTTCCTGTTTTGTTTTCACCCTAAAACCCTGCTGACATGTAGCTAAAAGCAAAATGCAAGGTGAACTACCATATCACGTTGAACAAAAATGTCTTCGGTATGACAACGAAGTGTCTTATAACGTATTCGTAAAACGCTTCATTGCGGAACTGTAGAAAGTACCTGAGGACCATTGGCACATGTCGTCAGGCGGTGGATATTGAATCACGGGATACCGTACGGTCCTCAAAACCCGAAACCCGGAACTTTTTTATATGTATGTATACAAATGATCTAGAGCAGTGGATCCCAGTTAAATATATATAACTACGACTTTACTACTACTATGTAGTTATCCATTAGGTCAGTAGTCTAATTAATTTTTTATGGTAATAAATATTTTCTCACGCCTGTAAATCGTTCAGGCATTCCTCGAGTAAATGGAAGTAACTTTCTCTGTTTCCAAGTCATTACCATCATTGCCATCTATTGATTAGACAGAATATAATGACCTCGAATATGGTAATGGGTCGGTCCACCCAGCTACGTACAACAGCGTCATTTCGTCATCAAGTTGTTTCCAAAATTTCGTGAAAGGATACAGTTTTACAGAACGTTCCACTAATTCATCTAATAGATCGTTTTGTATGTTATGAATGTTACTGAACTGCTTCTTCATTCCACGAAAAGTCACATATGCAACCGGCCGAGCGGTTCTAGGCGCTCCAGTCCGGAACCGCGCGACTGCTACGGTCGTAGGTTCGAATCCTGCCTCGGGCATAGTTGTGTGTGATGTCCTTAGGTTAGTTAGGTTTAAGTAGTTCTACGTTCTAGGGGACTGATGACCTCAGATGTTAAGTCCCATAGTGCTCAGAGCCATTTGTAGTCATATATGCCTCAAAGAGACCCATTAAATACAGGGGTCAAGGGATCTACTTGGTTTTCTGTCAAATGAAAATGCCCGTTTTTTGCAGTGGAATGGAAGTTCCCAATATGAAACACGAGTTTAATCTCATGTGCTCATTTTCAGGGTGTAACATAATAATATTCAGTTAAATTTATTTGTAATAGTGATGATTCTATTGAACAGTGCATCTACTAAAAGTTAAACACTTTCTCATCGGAAATTTTATTGCTGAGGTAAAAGATATCTGATGAGCTGTGCATTTTTTTTTTTTTTTTAATACGCTGCATCATTGAACTTTGTAGTAAATGTGTTCGTTTATTCAATCATCATCTTTGTGATTTACATAAAACAGATATTTTAACTATTTCACAGTTTCTCTTACAGCGGTTACTGCCTTAAAATAGGTATAGAGTTTATTTTACAATTGGTGACTGGCTTCCATACAATGCGAAATTCTACTGAATTACATAATTTACGAAAGGCTTTTAAAAAAGATTATAGTAGTTTACTGTTGCTAGACAGCCAATTTCAGCGTTTCCTTATTATACATTTCACTAGTACGTTTGTCTGCATTTTCTGCATTGGCTTCGAAGAAACTGAATGATATGCATCGAAAATTTTGATTACACAGAACGGTAGGATAAAATAAAATTTGTTATCGGCCTGATTTCTATACCACACGATCAAGATCATGACGGGACAGCCGGTATATGGCCACCTGCAATTCTTTTTGGTGAAAAGTCATTTTTCTCGTACGCCAACTATTTTTGCTGGCGGGGCAACGCATGGGAGAGCGCGGAGTGAAAATGAGAAGGCGACCAGAACAAAGGACAGGCCTACTGGAGGAAGGTAACTAGAAAGTCAGAATCCAACTGTCTCACAGCAGGAGACAAGGTTCCCCTCTGCGTTCCGGAGTCCAGCGTCCGCAGGTCCGCCAACCCCTATCATGGCAGGTGCCAGTGATCTTGCAGGTTGGCTAATTAGAAGGGTCAGTGGCTCCGCGGTTCGCATGCGTTCGCCTCAGGGATGAAAGCGGTGGGGCTTTGTGTGGCGTCTTCCACCCCTCTCCCGCCTACTTCTTGCGGTGCTTACTCGTGTGTGTGTGTGTGTGTGAGCGCGCTGTCGCCGAAGCTGCGCAGGAGGCTGGGGTCTGTCCTTGAACCGCTAACCGCCAAAAATCTCTGCTGGTCCTTTGTCCAGGGGTGCCCAAAATGCGGCAGGACTGCAAAGCTCGGCTCTCCCGCGCTACCTACAAGTAAAGAAAATTCGCAAAAGTGGAACTGTGTGCAATAAGACGACCAGTACATAATGTAAGGGCAATCGAATAGAATGTTTCATGTTTCATTTGTTGTCATTCTCTGTACATTCTGCCACCGAATTCTCCAGTGCGGCATGTTTCCTTGAGTAGAACCACACCGCACATACACAGCTTGTATTGTTGACACAGACATGACTTGCCGATAAAGTGAGGCTGGAAGGTTTTGTATTTATTGTTTGATATATCTCTTTACGTCAGATGAGATGCTGGACACACATAAAATGCAGGTTTGTTAGTACAGAAAATATTTTATAGATGTCTGCACTGGAAAGACGAAGAATCAGAACTAATTTACCAAGAATATTTCTTGGGTACGCTGTTGTGCATGCTCAACAAATGGCACGAAATGTATATTGTTGTAACAATATACACCAAAGCTGTGTTTTTAAATATTTTTTTTTACATTTAATTTACCGCTGGCGGTTGCGAGCGTTGGCTCATCTCAAGCGGTAGCCGTAAATGAAATACAAAGAATACATAAAGAAGCAGCTCTGGTGTATTATTGTTACAACAGAACGCACTTCATAGAACTTATCAAGGGAGATTAAATATTTTACGGAACTGCGGGCAGTAATTGAGAAACGTCCTTTGCTCCACAATTCTATATCTACAAACATACTCTGAAGACCACTGTGAACTGCATATCATACGCTACTCAGCATTGTATCATGTGTTACATTTCCTTCACTTCTCACTTGTGTATGAAACACATGTATCTTCGCACCAGTAACATATGAAACGGTAACTTTCAATACAAGACATACAATTAATGATTTGGAACCGACTACTGTTAAAAACTAAAGAAAAGATTTGTGCCAAAATTCTTAGCCCCGGTTTTATTGAAGTCGGAAATTAGTTCGAGAAATTCTCGATAAACTAAAACTCCTGTCTTGAAATGAAAATGAAGGCTAAATAATTAGATCATTCTTTGCTTTAGATGGTGCATTTTATCCGCGTCCATGCTCTGCAAACGAGTGTGACGTATACGAGAGAGGGTATTTCCCATTGCACCATGTATTAGAGCATTTTCCCTTTCATTTCCAGTATGGAGAGGGAGAAAAGTGCTCACTTGTCTCCACGTGTACTGCAATTAGTCTTCATAGTTCATAGAGGAGGGATACATAGGGCGTTGAAGGTGTATAGGGTGCCCCAGGAGGAACGGTTGGTAGGACATGTTCTGAGGCATCAAGGGATCACTATTTTACTATTGGAGGGCAGCGTGGAGGGTAAAAATCGTAGAGGGAGACCAAGAGATGAATACACTAAACAGATTCAGAAGGATGTAGGCTGCAGTACGTATTGGGAGATGAAGCTTGCACAGGATAGAGTAGCATGGAGAGCTGCATCAAACCAGTCTCAGGACTGAAGACCACAACAACAAAGTTTTTGGGTGCTACACATCATGGAACTGTACAAGTGCAGTAAGTACGATCTCTGGTGAAATGTAATATCGCCGACGCCAGTTCGATATTACTCGCCACTGACGACCATTGTGCTGTCGAATACGCGTGTTGACTACGTCAACGTCCTGATTAATTGGTTAGGTAGCTGCTTAATTTTAAAAAATCACGTTCAGTGTTTCTCCACATTTAATCAACACCCACGGATTTGATTCTTTTTGCAATGTAATTACTGTTTTTCGATAAACAATAATCTTTCCGCAAGTGCGAGACAATACTATAATTTATGCTTATTGCGGAAAGGTGAAACCTTCGAGACAGCGTTATTACAAAATTAAAGCAACCGGTGACCTCTACCTTGTGGTATTACGTGCTGTCGGATTTGATTTCGAAAATGCGCTTAATATGTCGCTCTCCGTGAGGTTACAGTTTTTCTGGGTCAGCACTGAAGTCTCCCGCTCGCTGACTCTGTCTCTGCCTCGCGGTGTTTGTCGATCGCACCGGATAAACAAGGAGGCGATTAGCGGCCGCGTCGCCACAGCTGCCGCTAGTAGCGCGCGCAGCTGCCGCTTGCGCAGCATAGCACCCCCTGCCGAAACCTCGGCACGAGGCGGTCGCGAAAGCTGCCTGAATGCATAATTGAGCAATTACTTCAACTACATAACAAGAATACAATTACGGAATCTAATTGAAAGACATAATAGAGTTTCGCCGGCCCGCCCGCTCCGCCATTGCAGGGTGGCCAACCCGGAGACTGCACTCCGTCCGACGCTCGGCGCTTCTCAATTACGGTGGCGGCGGCCATTGTGTTCGGCCGGTGCTGCCGCCTCGCGGCGGGGTGCCACACCACACCGCTGCCACCGCCGCCGCCGCCGCCTCTGGAGGGGCCAACATACCGTCGGCGGCAGCAAAAAACCGCCAGGGTTGTACGCCAGGGGAGGCGCGCCAAAGCCGCGGCATTTCGCAGCTGCCGGCCTCGAGGGCTCGGTGTCTTACAAGCGGTCTCCACCCACTCAGTAAGCACCAAAAGTACCATCCTCTGGTACTGAATAACGACTTGTGGTCCTCAAGACAGATATTAATATCAACTAACACTACAAGCAACTGTAACCAATTGCAATTAATTTCGATTTCCACTACTCGTTCTGAAGGATTAAACCTCCTCCATCAGGTAGATTTCCGTCAACTAATAAAGTTCTCTTGTTGTGTATGTTCGACAAATGGGCAACATGTGGCACTAGGGAAATGAATGCAATGAATCTAGTGCAGATAACCTACAAAATATTTGCATGACTCATCCTGTAATGTTGCTGAAGTGAAGTGGGACCACTACCAAACAGGACTGACAGGGAATATTGAACAGATACAAAGAATAGCAACAGAACGGTGACATGCTAGTTCGCCGAATGGGGGAGTGTCGTGGAGAGCTGAACTAGCAGGCGCCTGAATCTATCCCGAGAAAGCCTACTCAGAAAGTTTCTACAACCCACTTTAAGTGATGTATCTACGAACACTCTGCAAATCCCTACGTATGGCTTCCTTAGTGATCGCGTAGGATAGATTGGACTAACTACACTGTGCAAAGAGGCTTTTAAATATTGTTTCTTCCCACGCTCCATACGTGCATGAAACAGTAAAAAGGCTCAATAAGTGGTAAAATGGGAAGTACCATCTGCCATGTATTTCACAGTGATTTGCAGAATATATATGTAGATGTATAAGAAGCAGAGTTGAAATTACTCTCTTACCACCCTGACTTAAGATTTCGCAAATTCCCTTCGTCATTTCAAGTAGGTGATCGACGGCATTTCAGGATCACAATCGATTCCCTCCCCAATCTTTGTCCTATGAAGCAAGTCTCCCACTCTAACAACCTCAATGTAGACTAAACATTACACTCCCAACTGCGCAAAACTGTCAAGACTTTCGTGTTCATTTATTGACAAATTGTCTGTTGGCTTCTGTATCGGGTTCTTCGGCCGACGTCTGCTTGAAGATTTTTTGCACGTTTCACCAGCACGAGTGGCTGTCACTGTCAAAGCTTCATTCTCCAATGGTAGAGTCCACCATAGGTGGAGTCCTGTCCACACTCAGCAATGGAGGGTGAAGGTTTGACAATGCCAAGAACTCAGAAATAAGAAAGCACCCGGGCCGGACGATATCCACTCAGAGGTACTGAAACTAATAACACCACAGATCGCCACATGTCTAGCTACGCTGCTACGCGACGCATTAAGGCCAGGCAGAGTACCTCGAGTGTGGAAAACCTGAAAACCACTCATAATCAAGAAATCATGAGACAGAGATCCCTCAGATCCAACCCTCTCCAAATATGCTATTACAATCATCATCGACATTGCTGACGCATTTGACAATCTATGGTGGCCTGCAATGTTCCAGAGGTTAAGACATCTTGAGGTACCAGAAACTCTCTATAACAGTCTATTAGACTACTGCATCGAAAGAACTGTCGTTAGGCAAATGGACAGCCAGAAAGTAATCAAACGTATCACGAAATGTTGACCCCAAGGGTCGGTCTGTGACGCCATCTTCTGGGACGTCACATTGGAACCCCTCCTACAGATACTGGACGGACATGAAACGACAGATGGAGTTGTCGCTTACGCCGATGATCTAATGATGGTCATAGCTGCGAACAATAGGCCCCAGCTAGAAGAAAGAGCCAATGGCACACTACGCACCATCATACAGTGGTGCAACAACAATAAACTCGAGATAGCGGAAAAAAATGCAACGTTCTGCTGAAGGGTCTCCTGCAGAGGAAACTGACAGTCAAAATCAGAAACACCAACATCAAACGATCACAGGTCACGCGCTGTGTTGGTGTTCTCATCGACAAAAAATTGAACTTTCAACAACATATAAAAATCACGACCGACAAAGAAGAAAAAATAGTCCAATAACTGGCAAGGCTAAACTCGGACCACTTGCGACTCCCCTTATAAGTCATGAGAACATACCATTGAGCTCCCTTCGAGGCAGTACTAAGCTTCGCCGCAAGCACGTGGGCACACAAACTAAGCCTATAAATCCAAAAGACAACTGTCAGACGTGGGCAGAGAAGTGAATTATTGAGACTATCTGGAGCCTTCAGTGCCACCTCAGCTGAAGCAATGTGTTTGGCACTTTGAGTATTCCCGATAGATCTCACAGTAAGGTACAGAGCGGCGACGTACTGTCTAAACATGGGAAGACAACATCAGATTCGCAAGATCACTGGTGTACCAGTACACACAATACGCCAACTAAAGACGTGACGATTGAACATCTGGCAGGGTGGGTGCGATAATTGTGACAAGGGCCGGAGGCTGTACCAATACAAACAATACGCCAACTAAAGACGAGGCGATTGGATACCTGGCAGGGTGAGTGGGACTGTAGTGACAAGGGCAGTAGGCTGTACAACTCCTTCCCCAACATAAGACAAAGACTAAAACTTAACACGTATCTCTCCCAACCGCGGTATGGTACATTTCCTAACTGGACACGGCCCTTATCCTACCCACTTGAACCGCGTGAGTCTGTGGCAGACACCTAGGTGCACATGTGGGGAAGAAGGTTCTCCCGAATATATCGTCTTTTTCTGGGGACAATACACAAACATAAGACACACACTACAAATAGATACATCAAACATTGAACAAACAATCAAAGACATTATTTACAATGATGAACAATGGTCATTCATTAATCTACTAACTGATGATATCTCCAAAACCAGACACACAGTATACTTGATGACAACACAGCACAGAAGGCAAGCCTACATGCAAAGACGACAGGGAGTTCACAGCGTGGACGGTGTTGAGGCTGCATCTGAAGACATCTACATCTACATCTACATGATTACTCTGCAATTCACATTTAAGTGCTTCGCAGAGGGTTCATCGAACCACAATCATACTATCTCTCTACCATTCCACTCCCGAACAGCGCGCGGAAAATAAGAACACCTAAACCTTTCTGTTCGAGCCCTGATTTCTCTATTTTGATGATAATTCCTACCTATGTAGATTGGGCTCAAAACAAAATATTTTCGCACTCAGAAGAGAAATTTGGTGACTGAAATTTCCTAAATAGATGTGGCCACGACGAAAAACGTCTTTGCTTTAATGACTTCCATCCCAACTCGCGTATCATATCTGCCACTCTCTCTCCACTATTACGTGATAATACAAAACGAGCTGCCCTTTTTTGCACTCTTTCGATGTCCTCCGTCAATCCCACCTGGTAAGGATCCCACACCGCGCAGCAATATTCTAACAGAGGACGAACTAGTGTAGTGTAAGCTGTCTCTTTAGTGGACTTGTTGCATCTTCTAATTGTCCTGCCAATAAAACGCAACATTTGGCTCGCCTTCCCCACAATATTGTCTATGTGGTCTTTCCAACTGAAGTTGTTCGTAATTTTAACACCCAGGTACTTAGTTGAATTGACAGCCTTGAGAATTGTACTATTTATCGAGTAATCGAATACCAACGGATTTCTTTTGGAACTCATGTGGATCACCTCACACTTTCCTTTACTTAGCGTCAACTGCCACCTGCCACACCACACAGTAATCTTTTCTAAATCGCTTTGCAACTGATACTGGTCTTCGGATGACCTTACTAGACGGTAAATTACAGCATCATCTGCGAACAACCTAAGAGAACTGCTCAGATTGTCACCCAGGTCATTTATATAGATAAGGAAGAGCAGAGGTCCCAGGACGCTTCCCTGGGGAACACCTGATATCACTTCAGTTTTACTCGATGATTTGCCGTCTATTACTACGAACTGCGACCTTCCCGACAGGAAATCACGAATCCAGTCGCACAATTGAGACGATACCCCATAGGCCCGCATCTTGATTAGAAGTTGCTTGTGAGGAACAGTGTCAAAAGCTTTCCGGAAATCTAGAAATACGGAATCAACTTCAGATCCCCTGTCGATAGCAGCCATTACTTTGTGCGAATAAAGAGCTAGCTGCGTTGCACAAGAACGATGTTTTCTGAAACCATGCCGATTACGTATCAATAGATCGTTCCCTTCGAAGTGATTCATAATGTTTGAATACAGTGTATGCTGCAAAACACTACTGCAAACCGACGTCAATGACATAGGTCTGTAGTTCGATGGATTACTCCTACAACCCTTCTTAAACACTGGTACGACCTGCGCAATTTTCCAATCTGTAGGTACAGATCTATCGGTGAGCGAGCGGTTGTATATGAGTGCTAAGTAGGGAGCTATAGTATCAGCGTAATCTGAAAGGAACCTAATCGGTATACAATCTGGACCTGAAGACTTGTCCGTATCAAGCTTCGCAACCCCTAAGGTATCTACTTCTAAGGAACTCATGATAGCAACTGTTTGTGTTTCAAATTCTAGTATATTCCATTCGTCTTCCCTTGTGAAGGAATTTCGGAAAACTGCGTTCAATAACTCCGCTTTAGCGGCACAGTCGTCGGTAACAGTACCATCGGCACTGCGCAGCGAAGGTATTGAGTGCGTCTTGCCGCTTGTGTACTTTACATATGACCAGAATTTCTTCGGATTTTCTACCAAATTTCGAGACAATGTTTCGTTGTGGAACCTATTAAAGGCATCTCGCATTGAAGTCCGTGCCAAATCTCGCGCGTCTGTAAATTTTAGCCAATCTTCGGGATTTCGCGTTCTTCTGAACTTCGCATGCTTTTTCAGTTGCCTCTGCAACAGCGTTCGGACCTGTTTTGTGTACCACGGCGGATCAGTTCCATCTCTTTCCAATTTATGAGGTATGTATCTCTCAATTGCTGTTGCTACTATATCTTTGAATTTGAGCCACATCTCGTTTACATTTGCATTGTCAGTTCGGAAGGAATGGAGATTGTCTCTTAGGAAGGCTTATAGTGACACTTAACCCGCTTTTTTAAATAAAAGTATTTTGCGTTTGTTTCTGGTGGATTTGCAAGAAATGGTATTGAGCCTAGCTACAACGACATCGGACAGTAGCTGCGACACAATACAAACACATGTAGCTGTCCTCCGGAGAATCAGCTGGTTGAGTCCCACCAGGTCAGCAGTCGGGAAGGGGCTTAACGTGAGGCAGCTCTCAGAAGGAGCTGTGCTTTCCGGTGAGCAGCGACGCGCAGCCTGGCCAGAAGGATCTTAATTGTGATTCCTCTGTACAGAGCCCAACCCGACGGGAGTAGGTCGGGGAAAACCACTGGACAGGCTGTGTCGTTTGCGCAGCCACGAGGAGCTGACAACCGGATTATTGGCCGGTGCGAGTGGTTCAAGTTGCAGTCTTGTAAATAGATTAGTATGTGAGTCAGAGTAGTAGCTACACATAGTTTTACTCGGGAAGTAGCAAATGTAAGGGTACAAATAGAAGAATCTCATTTTTTCTACATCGTTTATGAGTGACTGGTGGAATATGCCTGGTGTGGCTCCTAGAATGAGGTTAGGGGGGTATAAGAATTCGAAGTGTTGATAGCTGAAGATCCTAGGTTCGTAGTGAAGGAAAGATTTCGTGGATGCAGGGTGCCTTAATCCGTCGAGTCCATATCTAGAGCATTGTTCTTTGCGTCAGTAGTGCATTTTCTTCGTATTCAGAGTTTCACGCAGTGAGACAGTTCCGTAAAGGGCGAACGAATACTTCGTATGTTTACAATGACACTAGCGGGTCCGCACCACACATTCTATATTTAAAATACGCAAGAACCAATGTCTATTTTTGTCACTGCTCATAGCAAAACTACCTCAGATTCGTAAGTCATCAGGAATGACACCGAATAATCAAAAGAAGATTAGCGCAGCCAGGGAGCATTTAACGACTTACTTTCGCTTACAGGTCGACGTCCTTACATCAGCTGAAATACATAACCAGCTGTAACCAGTGACTTGACACATCACATTTCTCGATATTTCTTACCCTCCAGGTAATACTGAGTACGCTAATGTATCTCAAACGGTTAGAGGTATCCAAATAAAGCTTTTGACAGGCGAAGTCGAAGTGATCTGCCGTTTCCTTGGTGCTCGCGAATTTTCTTATTCACCTTGATACTCGCCATTTCTGTTACTTTTATGAAATGAGGTACGTTTTTATAGATAGTCGACAGGTTGAGGAAAAGCGTAACACAAGACAATGTTCACAGCCAAATTTCTCACAGAATAGCTTAATTTTGTTTTACTGATCTCTGGACATTATGTCACCTAGCCAGCTCCCAAGTACTCTGCCTACACGTAATCGTAAAGAGTATTTGGAGGTACAAAGTGGTATTCTTAAAACAAGCAAAATGCTATGATGGACAACGATAAACGTGAAATATGTTTCAAGTTGTTAAAGATATGTCACACGTTTAACGTCACACATGAGAGATTAATTTTACACATAATTGTCACCTGTTGGATTTCGCTACTCAAGATTGATGCATGTCCTTGTTCTTATAGAAACGCGCTCGTTGTTAATTCGTTGCCAATGACACAACCGTTATGGCTCGGAGCACTATGGGACTTAACATCAGAGGTCATCAGTCGCCTAGAACTACTTAAACCTAACTAACCTAAGGACACCACACACATCCATGCCCGAGGCAGGATTCGAACCTGAGACCGTATCAGTCGCGCGGTTCCGGACTGTTCTACAAGAACCGCTTGGCCACAGCGGCCGGCCACAACCGTTAGCCTGACAACAGTTTAATAGAGTTCTCCATGAATACTTTTGCCTAATTAAGTCTCTTGAGAAGATTTTAGCTGTGAAGATGAAAGTTTAAATCTATTCCCTCAATTCGTCAGAGCAAATAAGAGCGCAAAACTTATCTTGTGTGAGTTCTTAGAGGCGTCTATAAACCGATCTTGCCGAATCACTATTTGCGTACAACGTAGCGAGGTAGCAGTACTGCGAGAAAGTGTTGGTTCGTCTTAACAAACACCCCCAGAGGAAGCGTAAATTTCTCGTAATGTCGGTTGCTTTTGGATCAACACTCATTAGAGAGCTACCGAATCTTTGCACATAGGTCGTCTTGACTGACTTGGCTGACTTCAGTCTGACCTGCTGACACTCTACCATACAGTGCATACACATATACTAACTGGTAAGTGGCTGAAATAGGCAATCGGGCGGACAGATCTAGCAACGTCAAATGTTTAACATATTTACTCATTTTTATAGAAATCAGACGTATGAAGCAATTTTATACGCTGCCGGAAAAAAATGCACCATCCTTAAAGACAAGCTCATTTTACTGACAAGTGAGGAAAAATGTATTCGTCGTTGTTGGAGTATATGATAACAAATCCAGACAAAATGGAACGCACGTCACAGTCAAGGGTGCCCAAAAGCCGTATCAATACACAATTGGCCCCCTCTGTCTTGTATTCTCGCATGCGAACGATCACAAAAGTACCTAATGTCATACTGTGATAAAGTGTACCCAGTGCTGGCTCCTTTTGCTTCACTACGGCATGGGTTCTTGCAGGCCCCCACTCCAGCACGTCTCACACATGCTCCACTGCTGTCGTGCTGGTCAGCTTCTGTATTTCAGCAGGTGCTGGTTACTTTACCCTGCAGAGACACCAAATGCGTCCGCGAGCTGAAACAAATAAACCCTCGCACCGTGAAATCTGGCATGAGCTGTCTGTCGTGGGCGAATGTACTCTGGAACAAGCAGCTCACCACGCCCTCGCCATACTGGTGTTAAGTCCGTCTCCCGCATACGGATGGAACGCACTCCCATCACTGAAGACAACAGAGCGCCGTACCACTCTCCAAGCAGCTCTCTTGCGGCACCAGAGTAGCCATACTTGGCTACGTTGTGCCCAACAAGTACAGCATCCGCCGATGAGTCATAAAGGTGCCTGCAGGCTCACAATGCGGCCCTCTTCAAATGGATGAAGCTCTTAAACAGGCGTACATACTCGCCGATGAGGCATTGTTGTACCCAGAATAAATTCTGTAAACACTGCTCGCCTCTAAATTCGTAAAGTTTAACTTCCTGCAGAGTCAAAACAGGGGGTGCACAGACAGGCCTCCAGAGCGCAGTCTGATCGCCGATGACCGTGACCAATGCATCACTAACACTATAACCACTCAACAAGCACATATACGCCACATAATGTTTGAGGATGTTGCATATTTTCCGGCAGCGTATATGGTAGTTCGATTCTTCAAAGAACAGACGATGAGGGTTTTACTGGTAGCCTATCTAAAGCAACATTTGTTTTTGAACCAAATAAAGATGATGTTAATCCACGTACCGCCCAGTCGGAATTCCATACAGACGGGTACCAACTCCAGGGACTGTACCCGACACAACACTTGTCAGCTATCGGTGCATGTTCAGTGGTGCACGGCACCACCGTGTTCCATAAAGGCCGCAAAAGTGTGGTTTATTCAGGGCAGCATATCGCTGGTTCTATCGATCACAAAGGGATTTAGCGTTACGGATAGCCCTTGGGGTAGTACCCGTGGGTATTCGTGTACAAAGAACACGCATACTCTAATAATTGCACTTCTGTATGAGATAAAAAATTGAACATTACACACTTCCTACAGCACAGGCAAATTGAGAAAATCGGTTGTTTCTTCTGCATTAAGTCCGGTGTAGGGTGCACGCTAGGCGGGTTACAAAAGCACCATGGGTGGTTTCTGAGAAGACATCAAAATACCATGACTTTTGCACGCTTCGCAGTTAATGAGTGGGCGGATTTGGTCGGCGGCTGCTTGGTCGGCTATCTTTTACCATCCCGCTTGACCACCGGGAATTATCAGAGCTGTCTTCAACAGGGTTTTCCAAGCTTGCTTGAAGATGTTCCACCAAATGTGAGGTGCAGCATGTGGTGCCAAGCTGATGGGGCGCCTTCTCTTCTTGTACTGGCTGTTCGTTTGCACTTATGCACTTGAACAGGTCATTCCTGCATATATGCATAGGGCGTGGTGGACCGGTCCCATAAGGGGGGAGGGAGGGGGAGGGATGACCACTTCT
The DNA here is from genome assembly GCF_023897955.1 of Schistocerca gregaria. NCBI lineage: Eukaryota > Metazoa > Arthropoda > Insecta > Orthoptera > Acrididae > Schistocerca > Schistocerca gregaria. The sequence goes on along the minus strand of NC_064924.1, from coordinate 669,898,942 downwards.
GCAATTTCTATTCATGGCAAATCGTCGAGATTTTTAGCAGATATTTTTAAGATGACATTCTCTGGGAACATCAAAACCTTTTGTCGATATCATTATACATCATCCATTACCGGGATCCGGAGGTTCAAAGTAACCGTATTTACGCACGTACCATATGCACTTTATATCCGGTCTGAGGCGTAACTGACGTGTTGAACACGTAACAAGGGTCCTAGGGCCATCACAAGGGCTCTGAGTTTAGTGAGCATTTATTCACCAGTAAGACTCTGTGACGCACTGTCTCTGTAGAATGGGCCCGTACAAATACGCCCAAAGTGGTACTGAAGTGACGACAAAGGCCTAAGAAGGGTCTTAACATGCCTGAAAAAAGATTATAAAATGAAACTGGAAAGACTGAAAATTCAGTAAAATATTTCTAATAACATTTTCACTCTTTTAAGATACAAATGATAATCAAGGCGTTTCTATAGAGTAAAGTATCCATATAAAATATAAAGCAAACGATCTTGTGTTAACGATATGTGCTCTTATTTGTTGTTGATATACGTCAAAGTTCATAAATGTGTTCAAGTATTAAATGAACCGTCAGTACTTTACTGACCTATAGAATTCGTTTTATACAGGTAGCACACCCTTCTCTAGCAAGAAAAAGAAAGAAACCAGCTCAAAAAAATGCGAAGATGTTCGTCTGTTACAGACTCTGACATTAAAGAGGGGAACCAGGTGCCTTAGTCCTCATTTCGTCTTCCTCACCAACAGATTTTTCATGCGAAGATAATCGTGCTATTTGTGCTGAAAGAGAACACAAGTTGGAAGAGAGACGTGACAGTTCCAGTGAGAGAGAAAGAGAGGGAAGACAGTAATGGTGCGAGGGAGAAAGTGTCAATGAAAGAGAAAGGGAGATGGATGAACAGTGGGAACCGAGACAGAGGAGATGTTGACGACCAGTGAGGAACACTGGCAGTAAAAGAGAAAGAGAGAAGAGACAGTGGAAGTGAGAAGTGTAGGTGAGTGGAGACCATAAGTAGGCTTGGGAGTGTCTGGATCCTCCCAGGCCGTCGAACTTTAGTATGTAGGTATAGAGGAGAGAAAATTATGAACTGAAATTTTTGGCAGATAGGTATAGGGGAAAAAAGAAGTTAGAGTCCTTAGAATTTTTGAGCTGCCGAGGTGTGGTCGAAACAGCGGAAAAGAACGACAGAAGGAGACAGTCTAAATGAGAGATCAGACAGTGACAGTGGAATCTACTTTAAATAAACGGGTGAAAAAGGAGACAGTGTGAAAGAGATAGGTGTCCCAGAAATGTTGCGACGAACTTGTAGGGGGGGGGGTGGGGCCCATTACAAAGATTACGAATTACAGAACAATCCGTGGCCGCAAACGTAGTCGTATGTCCCTAGGTGATGCTGTACACGAGAGTACTGGAGGGGAACTTGAGGACTTTCTCATTCGACCGCTTTCCAACATACGAAGAGCACTTAACGGTATATAAACAGTGAGCTTGCAGACAAGCAGTTAATTGTGGAATACTGAGTACAATGTACGACCCGCTGGACACATTCATTGAGAACGCTTCCCAGACAGACATCAACGACACCACAGTGGTTTTGCACGTCTGCATCGAAATTCGTACGGCTCTGGGTCTTAAGAAGCGGCCAGGCTACTCAGGGTCGGCACGATCGTCGCATTCGGTCGTCAGGGAAGATACTGTGTTGGCTGTCGTGGAGACTGATCCAAGCACGAGTACGTGTCCCGTTGCGGCGCGTAGCAGCGTGTTTTGAACGCCGAGTCCTACACGTCCTACAGAGCGAGGTGGCGCAGTGGTTAATCACTGCACTCGCATTCGGGAGGACGACGGTTCAATCCCGCGTCCGGCCATCCTGATTTAGGTTTTCCGAGATTTCCCTAAATCGCTCCAGCCAAATGCCGGGATGGTTCCTTTGAAAGGGCACGGCCGAGTCCTTCCCCGTCCTTCCCTAATCCGATGAGACCGATGACCTCGCTGTTTCATCTCCTCCCCCAAAAAACAACCCAACCCAACTCTTACACGTCTTTCACCACCAAAGGTTTTAGTTATTGCACCCCGGTGACCGTCTTGAATGTGAGCGATTCGCACAGTTCTTTCTGTAGAGAAGTGGCCGAGGTTTGCACTTCTCAGCTTATGTGTTGTTCACTGGCGAGGTCCAGTTCACTAGGGATGGCGTCTTCAACCACAACAATGAGCATTTGTGGGTAGCAGAATTCCCCCACTGTGTGCGGCACCATGCGGCACAACATCGCTCCAACGGTTAATGTCTGGTCAGGTTTGGTCGGCGACTGCTTAATCGGGCCATAACTTTTACCATCCCGCTTAAGGACAGCGAATTATCAAAACTTTCTGAGACAGTTTCTTCCCGGCTTGCTTGAAGATGCTCCAGCTATTCTGAGGCGCAACTTGTGGTTCCAAAACTTGATGAGGCGCCTGCTCATTTTGTACTGGCTGTTCGTCAGCACTTGAAAAGGTCATACCGGCATTGGGCGTGGTGTACCGGTTCCTTGGCCCCCACGCTCACTGGATTTATCGAGCCTTGATTTCTTTCTACGGCCGTGAAATCTCTCATGTATCACGATCGTGTGCAGTCCGTAATGGATCTTTTCGCAGTAAACGTCAGCGCAGCTGCTGCAACCAAAGAAAGCGAGTGCGGCAGTGAGTGCCCTGTCGGTGCCAGGCAAGCGTGGCGTCTGACGGTTGCAGGCTTCGAGCATGTGTTACAACATCAGAGTTGCATTCGTGTCGCACACCACGTGCACTCGTTATGTCCAATAAATGCTTCAAATGAACCACTCTGTTGTCTCCTTTCCGATCTCCGACTTCTGCTGTAACATACCCCTGACGTTTGCTGGTAAGTCTCAATCCGTACGATGTTCCCCATCTCCCCTAGAAGTCCGTTGCAGGACTGCGGCACGTGAGAGGGAGATACTGAGTCTGAAGACTTAACTACAAATAGAGACTGGCTAAAAGAATTTAGAATGTTCTTTGTTAAAAGATTGCGAATATGTTGGCACGCAAAAAGTTTTGGTGAGAAAGGCGGAATGAGGGCTGAGGGAGCTGGTTTCCCACTTTTTTGCAAGAGTCTTCCAAAGAGGAACATACTCATCTTTTTTGTGTTTCGCCAGGAGTATTTTTCCGCTGGTTGATGTACTCGTATATGTTCGTTGCACTCGCCATTTTTGCATCATCTTTTAAACGTGGGGCGTCCATGGTCGCTTGATGTCAGTGTGGAGAGGTATTTTACGATCTTTTTATTTGGCAATATCAAAGATACAGTCTGTTTCTTTGCTCGTTTCCAGACGGTAAGGTGACATACTACAAGTGAAACTCAACTGAACCAACATGAGCCGTTTTCTCCCATTTCTATGTTAACATACCATAACGGTGGTAAACTGTGCTGGACGAGCAGTGTTCACTGAAATGTTCAGTTTATTTTTCTCAGTATTTTTGCGAAAATATCGATTGTAAAAATTGTCTGATTCATATTTGTACTCCTTCTGCGACAAAATATCGGAAAACGATAAAAATATACACTGAATCAGCAGGAAAAATACAACATAATTATTTCAGTCACTCGATAAAAAAAAAGTTACAAGCACAAACGCTTGCCTTTTCCGCACTTTCGCTTGAGGAATAGTTAATGAAATGTTAGTAGTGTCTATGTTATATGAGACATCCTATATATGGAGACTGGAAGAGTGAGAAGATTTATTAAGAACGCTGCACTAGGGTAAAGTTGTCAAACGTGCAAACGATGGCTAAAACGCTATGTTAGAGTTTTTTGTGTCTCATTTTACTTTTAAAATTATGATTTATGTTATTATCAGTGTCACACTTACGACCATGAACATAATTAGACTTTTCCGTACTTTCATCTTCGGTTGTCGAACGTTCAGTGAAATCTTAAGAAAATGCAGCTTACGAAACACTTATTCGACTGATTATTTAATGTTCCTCATGAGTCTGACCAAGGGGGAGTGTTAGAAATATTAGCGAAGATGCAAAGAAGGGCGGTGTATTTCGTTACGGAATCGTTTAGTTGTCAGGAGATGTTCAACAAAGTCCAGTTGAAGGCGTTACGGGAGAGACGTTGAGCATCACGGAGAGATTTACAACTGAAATTCCCAGAGCGTACAGTCCACAGTGAGTGGGGTAACATATTAATTCCTCCTATGTACTTCTCACGAAAAGACTTAAAACTAAACTTCTCACGAACAGGCCATGAAGGCCCAAAGGGTGCCGACCGACCGCCGTGTCATCCTCAGACCACAGACGTCACTGGATGCGGATATGGAGGGGCATGTGGTCAGCACACCGCTCTCCCGGCCGTATGTCAGTTTACAAGACCGGAGCCGCTACTTCTCACTCATGTAGCTCCTCAGTTTGCCTCACAAGGGCTGAGTGCACCCCGCTTGCCAACAGTGCAGACCGGATGGTCACCCATCCGTGTGCTAGCCCAGCCCGACAGCGCTTAACTTCGATGATCACTGCGGCAAGGCCGTTGGCCCCACGAAACTACCAGGGCGAGAAGATCAGGAAAGATAGAGCTCATTCAAAGGTTTATCGTCGGTCCGTCCCACGCACGATCTATGAATGGAACAAGAAACAAGTGACAGGTAGAAAATCCCCTTCACCGAGCACCGTAAGGTCGCATGCGGAGTATAGGTTGTTCATTTACTGATAGCTGATTAACTGACGCATCTGTAACTCCCAGAAACGTCAGTGTAGTCCTTGAAAATGCGATTTCGGCACCAATACACGTTGCACTACTTCGAAAAAATTGTGTCTAAGAGTGGCGTGTGTAAATAAGACGACCTGTACGTGATGAGTTCTGTGCAGACGGAAGCGCAGAAGAGTTGGCGGCGTCGCCATTGTGCTCTATGCCTCCGGCCCACACGATTAGCCACAGTCGTTTTCTACCCAGGAACTCACAACCCTGGCACAAGCGCCACATTTGACCACTGTTTTTGCTTATGACTCTCCCTAGATTAATTTATATGCGTAGAAAACTACAGCCGTCACTTTTTAGCGTGATACTTAACGTATCTGCTTTATGGCATCCACAATGAATCCAAGAGTTGCTAAGTACTTTCACCAATCTTAAAAACGTAAAAATCAACGTCAAATATTCTACACGTACGCTGGAGCACGGCAGAGTTAGGCTAGGCGCAAACTGAGACGCGTATAGCACGTGTGACGTGACACGACACTACAGCGCGACACGCACGTGCTGCACGGATCGCGCGGGTGCAGCGCATACTGCCGACGCGTACACCGTACTGAGCACGCGCCGACTGGCGACGCTCTGCGCTGACTGAACCGAAGCGAGCGCACCCTGTTATCTTTCTCAAACGATTTTACAGAAATATTCTCTGAAAATATATGATTTTTGCCTCACTTGTAGCGTTATATGTCAGTTTCGTGGCAAAGTGCCAATCAACTCACTAGTGACCATTCTTATTGTGATGTACACATTTTAATAAGACACTATGCAAAACTCAAAAAGTTTGCAAAGAAAATTAGGGGTCGCTATGATTTTGCGTTTGGTGCGTATTACACCATATGCTGCTGCGTATGAAATTTAGCTAACGTGCTGAATTTTTGTTTAGACTTGGGAGGAGATCTCTATCTGCCTCCGATCTCGAGGAAATGGATCCCAATGTAGCGCGCTCACTTCCGATCTCACGCCCGCGAGAATGAAATACTCGCAACATCTCTAGTATCTCACAAACCGCTCGAGGCATCGAAACGAAAGTTTAGCGAATGATAGCACACAAGGGGGAGAGTGTTTTGTCAATTATTAAACACGCGTAACTTTCTTATCTATGGCGATATATCATCACTTATACTTCCTTTTTTATTTATCTCACTCCAGTGACTGCAATGTTTTGAGTTATCGACAGCTAGCGAAACAAGAGCTTCCTAGTATGAAAATCAACATGAAATTTCTTCTTTTATGTTACTGCAAACCGATACTATGAGGTTTTTTGTTAAGGTATTGAGCTCTGTGGTTGCCAATTACTTGTTTAATGAGGCCCTCCGTTTCGGAATTCTGTCTAAATAGCTGCTGTGAGATGAGTTTGGCAAATTACATTGTGACAAAGGAAGTACAACTAAACCTGTCACCAAGAGAAATGTGGCCTTTACTCATAAATGGTGATGCTTCTTCGAATGAGAAAAGGTTAACAACTCACACAAAAACAGATTGGCAATTCTGTTGGAATTTTGGTGGAACCCCGTAACCCAACGTATTTTTAACACCGATCGACTGGAATGGAAACTTACCAAAGGATTTTATTCCTTCTCTTGATCTGAGCAGTATTAAAATAATAACGAACGTTCCTTCAGGAGGAATGATAGCCACATGCCAGATACTGTTTACTCACCTAGGGCTTGCCAAACTGTCAATGCGTGATCGCGAATAAAATAGTTGTTATTGAGAAAAATAAACAATTGATCTGTCGCACAATACAATAGTCAGTGTATTGTCAGCATCAAAGGATAATGCGCGCGACAGGAATAAATAAGCTAGCCATGTGTGCCTTGTGAGTTGGAGCTCGAAAAACATTATCATGAAAGTAGATCTGCCTTTGTCAGCAGCACATTTCAACAAACTATAAATTTATGTAATCATAACACTCTTTTAGGATATTCCTACTTTCGTAATAATACCGACCATTTTCTTTATTTGCGTAGCCTGTTGTTGTATAATTAGTTTATTAATGCTGATAATATCCATGCAACAATTGAAATGGTTTTTCTCATCACGGTAAGCCAATTAAAACATTGTTATTTGTGACTGCTTTTCGACTGTTTCTAGCTTGCAGTGGAAATATATTGTTCAAATGCATGTAGTACTGTGTGTCGTATTACATTATTACACCCATATCAGAGTAACCACAGTGAAACTTCTATACTTCAGATCTTGGACGCTTTTTACCAGAAACTCAAAGGGATCACACCTGTGGAGATTATCCCTTTCTAAATTTTTGTAACAGATCGTACAGATACGCTAGCTTACTAGGCAGCGAGAAGATAACCTTGTTTTACTTTCCTGCCTTGATTCTTAATAACGTGATTTTATAATATTCCTTGCTTCCTTATTCACCACACTCTGCCCCTTCTTGGGATCTGAAAACATCGCGGGGGCATAGGGTGCAACTCCAGCGGCCAATGGTTCATCTGTTACTGAAGTATACATTTTTCTTGACAGAAGAAAAACAAAACTATGCAGATATAAATAACAGAAAAGTACGAGTATAACGTGCTAACGAAGAAAGCTGGATCGTTTAAATGGCGAAAAACGAAACACTACCCAAAGGCTATTCGCCGGTAGGTCGCGTGCTGCACTGCCTGGCCAGTGCGTGCCGCCTTCTTAAGACTGTCTCACACGAGCGACTTCCTGGTCAAAATCGACCACTTGTCGTGGGTGCGCTGCACCTGCCTGCAGCCAGCCGCGTCTCGAATGAGCCAGCGACGTCAGTGATCGACTGAGTGTGCCGGGTTCTGCAGTCACGAGTACGCGATTAGCCGAGCGGTCTGAGGCGCTGCAGTCATGGACTGTCCGGCTGCTCCCGTTGGTTTGCTCGAATCCTCCCTCGGGCATGGGTGTGTGTGTCTGTCCTTAGGATAATTTAGGTTAAGTGGTGTGGAAGCTTAGGGACTGATGAGCTTAGCAGTTAATTCCCACAAGATTTCACACACATTTGAACATTTGAATCCCGAGTAGGCTTTGGACTGTGTATGCCCAAAAACAGGGAACTTACCTTCGTCTTCTAACACCGGAAATTATCCGATTCTCGTAAAACAGTGATCGATACTGTCCTTCCCTGTTTTCTTAGTTTTTATTTTGTTGTTTGTTGTTTGTTTTGTTTTCATGACACACTAAAAAGATCGGATGAAAACCTATTACTGAGACTATTAGTGTTCTCCAACAAGTGACAGCAGATATGTGAAAGCAAAGAGGTATTTTGGTTTCACAATACCTAAACAAAGAAAAAGCTTTCACTGTGTATAAATACAAATATCAAAACGTTCTATATGAAAAATGATTCAATAGCGAAAAAGTCAAACCTAGTGAACAAGGAAAGTGATTTTCACTGTTATTTTACTCTTTAAAAGAAAATTAGAAAGGATAAAGTACATATATCCCTCTAAATATTGTTTAAAATGTTTGTATGTATATATTTTCTCGAGCAAATAAATGTTGATATTTTCAAATGTTTGGAGGACAATTTTCCTACTCTTTCAGTTGTTAGCAATGTGAAGGTTCAAGAACACCGACCGTTAATTTTGGTTTGATCATTAATAAACCCTACCCTTGTTGCTAGTTTCTTAATATGGTTACACATTTAGATAGTTTTGCAACAATATGTTTCCTCAGGACTTCACTTTCAGTGTTTGGGTACCAAACAGCAGAACAAAAAGCTGTCACTACAGGAAATTCTGTCGCCTATGTGTAAAAAAAAATATCACAATAGATTGAGACAAGAAAATTCATTATGTATGAGGTTTTTACGAGCACGTTACTACACTAATCATAACCTATCCTAGAGATTACAGCCTACAGCCCCCCCCCCCTCCTCTTCCCTCATGAACCCTGTACCCCTTGCGCGGAAAAGGTGGCTTGCGTGCCTCAACGATACAGATAGCCGAAACGCAAGGGTATCTGTGGAGAGACCAGACTAACCCGTGCTTCCTGAAGAGGGGGAACATTCTGAACGATTGGTTGATCTGGTATTGTAACATTCGTTCGTGCTGTGCTGGTGCCGTGAATGGCGCAGATCAAGGGTAAACATAGCCGTTACTTTTCCTGAGCGTATGCACCTCGTTTGTATGGCTCTCTCTTGGGTAAAAAGTCCTGGGGACAAAATAATCCTCAGTTTAGATCTGCAGACGGGAATTCTTAAGGAGGATGTCGTCATCAGGAAAACAAAATTGTCAAACAAGGTTACTGGAATGTACTCGAGTTAAACAAAAGCCTTCGGAATTGAGGCACTCAAATTAGTAGATGTTTTGTACTATTTGGACAGCAAAATAACCGATGATGGCTGAAGTAGAGAGGACATAAGATTCACATAAGCAATAGCACTAAAATCATATCTGAAAAACAGAAATTTTTAACACAGAGTATGAATTCAAGTGCTTGGAAGACTTATGAAAATATCTGACTGGCGTTTAACCTTGAACGGAAGTCTGACTTCGAGGATGAAGAGCTCAGACAGAAAGAGAGTAGAAGCATTCGAAATGGGAATTGAAACTACAAGTTTACGGTTACCAATCACAATTTATTTTATTTCCACTAAGCGTTTCAGTGGTTTAAACCTCCACCATCAGGTGAATTTAATAAGGTACGTATTAGATGTGTGTACGATTTGTGACACGGTCCCATGTGCTCAAAGGTTCCTTCTCCTGACGTGTTTCCATAACATGTACTTTGTAAACTGCTGATTTTAAAAGTGTTTAAAAACGAAAAGAAACGGAGATCGTGACTGCTGGAAACAGAGTCACTGGTTACCCATAACGTACACATAACACACTGATAAGCCAGAACATATGAACATCTACCTAATAGCCAGTGTGTCTACGTTTGGCACGGATAACAGCGGCGACGCGTCGTGGCGTGGAAGCAATGAGACCTGGTAGGTCGCTGGAGGGGGTTCGCACCACATCCGCACACACTAGTCACCTAATTCCCGTAAACTCCAGGGAGGGGACGATGACCTGTCACACCACGTTCAGTCACATCCCAGACTGGTTCAGATCTGGCGAGTTGGGAGGCCAGCACGTGAATCAGAACTCGCCACTGTGTTCCTCGAACCACTACATGAAGCTCTTGGCCTTGTGACATGGCGCGATATCTTGTTGAAAAATGCCACTGCCATCGGGAAACACGATCGTCATGAAGGGGTGTAAGTGGTCTCCGGCCAGCGTACGATACTCCTTGGTTTACATGGTGCCTTGCACGAACTCCATTGAACCCATGGATACCCACGTGAATGTTCTGCAGAGCATAATGGAGACGCCGCCAGCTTGTCTCCGTCCCGCAGCACAGGTGGCCAGGAGCTTCATGTCTCTCTCTCTCTCTCTCTCTCTCTCTCTCTCTCTCTCTCTCTCCACACACACACACACACACACACGCTCCCCTGACGACAGATTCGCTCCCTCCCATTGGCATGATGCAGAAGGTATCGGGATTCCTCTGACCATGCAACGGTCTCTCCTGTGCGGACGGTCACCTGTCTACCGTAGCCTTAGTTGCCCCTGTCCTACTGATAACATTGGCACACGCACGGGTCGTCGGCTGCGGGCGCCCAGCGTTAGTGAGTTTTCGGTGCACTTGCACGCTGACCAACATTAAAATCTGATGTTAGTTCCGCCACAGTCGCCGCCTGTCCTATTCTACCGGTCTGCCCAGCCTACGACGTCCGACACCTGTAACGAGGGTTGGCCGGCCAACTTCATGACGTCTGGACACGGTTTCACCTTCCTTTCGCCACGTGGTGGAGAAACTCATCACAGCACTTCTCGAATACCCGGCAAGTGGTGCCGTTTTCGGAATAGTCGTGCAAAGCCTCCGGGCCCTGACAATCTGGCCTCGGTCAAACTATGACAGATCGCTCGCCTTGCCCGTTCTATACACGAACAGCACGCTCTCTAGTACTACAAGCACCGCGCATGAGTCTGAGTAGCAGTCATTCCTCGCCAGTTGACGCTGCTATCATCTGCTCTGGTTTATATAGATAGTATTTCTGCTGTCACCTTGACGGGTTTTTATCGATAGTCGGTGGTCATCATGTTCTGGCTGATCAGTGTAGCTGTCTTATTCATTCACATAAATTAACCTAGTAATGGAGTTTTCAACATCCAAAACGCGTACTTAAAATAAAATAAACTGCGACTGGCAAAATTATACCTTGTGGTTTCAACTAATGCCAGTAACAGTCATGGCAAAGCCTTACGTAAAATGTTCACACTCGAAGTTTTGAAATGTGCTGCTGCAAAAGAATGGTGAAGATTAGATGGACTGATCCAATAACTAATGAGAAAGTACTGAATCTAATTGAGGAAATAGGAAATTTGTGGCACTATGTGACTAAAGGAAGCCATCATTTGATGGGAAACATTCTGAGGCGTTAAGAAAACTTCAGTTTGGTAATGGAGGAAAACTTCTTGTGCATTTGCGGGGTGGGGGGGGGGGGGGGAGGAGAGAGACCAAGTCATGAATACTGGAAGCAGGTTTCGATGGATGTAAGTTGCAATAGCTATGAACAAATGTGGAGGCCTACGAAGGATACACTAATATGGAGAGGTGCATCAGACTTGTCTTTGGACTACTTCTCTACAGCGATCACAGGTCCTGCAGTCCACGCAGTGCGTCAACGATCTGCTTCCACCTTCTTTTATCTCTCGCTGTCTCTTTCCATCGCCGTCCTCCTCCCTGCCATCCTTCCACCGTGAGCGAGGTAGGCCCAATGATCTTGTCGCTTGGAGAGTGCCCTCAAATGCCTTCACGGGAATTCTCCCACTTTTTAATTTATGGGCGATAGTGGGTTGCTTCATTAACTGAAAAAAATTCAGTGTTCTTTCGAGCTCTCCGGATCTCATCCTCCAGCAGAGGTCCCCAGATTGTTCTCATCATTCTTTCGAAAATATTCAGTTTTTCTCTTTCTTTCTTGATCAACATCCAACTTCCCGAACCATGCAGTACAACTGAGCAGTTGTTATATATCTTCATCTTTGTGGTGACTGGCAAACCTTTACTTTTGAGTGGGCTTCTCAGACGTCTTGATCCTGAGGCTATTCTCTCATTTATATTCAGTGTTATGATATTTTTAGTACCGAAGTGCGATTCAAGGTATTCAAACTGATGAACTATTCTGAATTTGAAATGCTGATTCTGATGAACTATTCTGAATTTGAAATGCTGATCAATTTCAATATTCCTACTTCCATATATTCTGTTTTCTCTTGGTTTATCAAAAGTTCCACTTTGCTGACACTGTGCCTGAGAGATTTGTAGATTCCTTCAGCTCTTATTCTGTTTCACTCAGTAAGACTATATCATCTACGTATGGAGCTTTACTTCACTGTGAGAGCGTTGTACAGCTGTAAATACCTCTACTGAACCACTTTCTCCAGTGCAACGTCGAAGAGAACACGTGAAAGAGCATCTCCTTGTCGTAAGCCTGTTTTGAGTGGGAAGTTGGGGGATAGTGGTCCTTTGAACTTCACTACCGCCCATGTTGTAGAGGCTACTTCTGCGGATGCTGTCATGCTCTAGTTGGACATCAATGAACAGGCAGTGAATTATTTTGTTAAATTCCCAGTATTTCTCAAAGCTCTTCCGTAGAGTAATAATATCGTAAATTTGTGGAAAGGTTTGGTCGAAATCCAGCTTGGTACTCTTCAATACATCGAGTATAGATTTAAGTGTCAGAAAGTCGTTTCTGAAAGTATTTGTATACAGTGTAGCCATGTATGGAAGTGAAGCATGGCCCATAAATAGTTTAGACAAGAATAGAATAGAATAGAAGCTTTCGAAATGTGGTGCTACAGAAGAATGCTGAAGATTAGATTAGTAGATCACATAACTAATGAGGAGGTGTTGAAGAGGATTGGGGAGAAGAGAAGTTTGTGGCACAGCTTGACTAGAAGAAGGGATCGGTTGGTAGAACATTTTCTGAGGCATGAAGGGATCACCAATTTAGTATTGGAGGGGAGCGTGGAGGGTAAAAATCGTAGAGGGAGACCCAGAGATGAATACACCAAGCAGATTCAGAGTGATGTAGGTTGCAGTAGGTACTGGGAGATGAAGAAGCTTGCACAGGATAGAGCAGCATGGAGAGCTGCATCAAACCAGTCTCAGGACTGAAGACCACTACAACAACAACAATTGAATAATGTTTTCTGTGTAAGGCTTATTTTTGTCGAGAATTATCATTGACAGAACTATGTATGTTATATTCAGCAAACCGATTTCTCTGTAACTTCAACATTCCATTTTGTTTCCTTTGTTGCCTGTGGGGCAAATTACAGTAGTCTTTCAGTCTTCAGATAGTGTTTCAGTTTTCCAAATTATTGTGATAAGGTTATAAATTTCTTTGTGTAGTTTGTTTCCCCCAAGTTTTAATACCTCTGCAGAGACCTGGTCCTTGCGTGCAGCCTTGTTGTTTTTAAGCTTTTGAATGGTCTTCGGACTACACAACAATAACAGAAGTTACATCAGTTACGTACAGTTAAGGACACAGTATCGAAGGGTAAGTATCGATAGTTTACTCGTGAGTAACGTCGTAAGAACCGTATCTTACAGGCAGATGAATACTAATCAAAAGTAAATGAATTATATCTTACCTATATTTTTCATTCTTCCTCCGTAGAGTCACCCAGAAACAATATTTTATCCAATGCAATACTCACTATTTCACAAACGTTCGGAGGGAACTGAAGTCGCTGGAATTGTCCGATACTCGTTGGTAAGTTTATACAACAGGGGGAAGAAAAGTTTCCCCTCTCCTCATTGCTCTAAAGGGGTAGCCCATTGTGGTGACCGAAATGTTGCCAAATATAGGCTCATTCCATCGTGTTGATTAGCCAGAGCTGGTTGAAAGAAGCGTTTGCTCCATCTTTTTTATTTTGTTTCCTGTGCGCTTCTGTCTCAAGGTCACTCCAAATGCCACGTACCGTTTCAAGAGAAGAATAACTACCTGGTTCGCTGCTGCTTGCGGCAGCAGCAGTAGCAGCAGCAAGGCGAGTCGCTGATAAACGCCTTATTGTAGACGTTGGTCTAGAACAAACTCTGTGAACCGGAGAAACTAAAAGTAGGTCGAATCGTGGTTCTTTCGCACAGCCAACGAAATGATGAATGAAAGTAAAAGGAATAGCAAGACAACTGTAATTGATGATCTCTTTATTGTCACAACCGGTTTCGCTACATTAAACAGCGTCCTCAGGTGAACTATATAAGAAGGATGAATCCCCAGTAATATATATGCTCAAAAGACTATAAGAATCTTTTAAAATTGTTTGAAAAAAATTTAATTTTTCGTAGATTTTTTACAATTTAAAAAAAATATTTTTATGGATCCTGTGTAAAGTTTTTATTTTGGCTTCGTGCACAATGTAACGGTGTTGTAAGTACTTTTTAATTTTGGTCTTTTTGCCTGTTTCAGTACTTTAGATAGGATCTATAAAAATATTTTTATAAATTCTCGGCAAGTTAAATTTTTTAAAACCTTTTTTTAAAAAGAATCTTACAGTATGTTTATCATTTGTATTACATGGTGTTCTTTACTTCTTATGAAGTTCACCTGAGGCTACCCTTCTAATGCGGCGGACCCGGTTGTGGCTTTAAAGGAATCGCAAATTCCAGCTGTCTTGCGGTTCATTTTACTTCCGTTCATTGTGAAGTATAACGGCTGTATCTGCCAGCATCACAAAGTTGGATGTGCCAACGAAAGGTTGTCAAGGTTGGCAGAGTGTTCGAGTGTTTCCGTAGCGTCAGTCTGTCACTCGAGCGAACACAGCTCGTTCAGTTGTTGGTCTGTTGGTGCCCACGAACTGTTGAAAGAGCGCGAACTGACTCATGCTGCTTAAATTTTGGGTAAATAATAGGAACGTGGAAAATCATTATGAAGATCATTCGAGACGACAGCTACAATGTGCTGACATGAGGAAAGTTTCCAACCGATTTCTCATACACAAACAGCAGTTGACCGGCGTTGCCTGGTGAAACGTTGTTGTGATGCTTTCTGTAAGGAGGAGAAATGCGTACCATCACGTTTCCTACTTTGATAAAAGTTGGATTGTAGCCTATCGCGATTGCGGTTCACCGTATCGGGACATTCCTGCTCGCGTTGGTCTACATCCAATGGCTGTTAGCAGAATATGGAATGGGAGGGTTCAGGAGGGTAATACGGAACGCCGTGATGGATCCCAACGGCCTCGTATCACTAGCAGTCGAGATGACAGGTATCTTATGCGCATGGCTGTAGCGGATCGTGCAGCCACGTCTCGATCCCTGAGTCAACAGATGGGGACGTCTGCAAGACAACAACCATCTGCACGAACAGTTCGACGACGTTTGCAGCAGCATGGACTATCAGCTCGGAGACCGTGGCTGCGGTTACCCTTGACGTTGCATCACAGACAGGAGCGCCTGCGATGGTGTACTCAACGACGAACCTGGGTGCACAATGGCAAAACGTCATTTTTTGGTATGAATCCACGTTCTGTTTACAGCATCAGGATGGTCGCATCCGTGTTTGGCGACATCGCGGTGAACACACATTGGAAGCGTGTATTCGTCATCGCCATACTGGCGCATCACCCGGCGTGATGGTATGGGCTGCCATTGGTTACACGTCTCCGTTACCTCTTGTTCGCATTGACGACACTTTGAACTGTGGACGTTACATTTCAGATGTGTTACGACCCGTGGCTCTACCCTTCATTCGATCCCTGCGAAATCCTACATTTCAACAGGATAATGCACGACCGCATGTTGCAGGTCTTGTATTGGTCTCTCTGGATAGAGAAAATGTTCGACTGCTGCCTTGACTAGCACGTTCTCCAAATCTCTCACCAACTGAAACCATCTTGTCCATGGTGGAGAAGCAACTTGCTCGTCACAATACGCCAGTCAGTACTCTTGATGAACTGTCGTATCGTGGTGAAGCTGCATGGGCAGCTGTACCTGTAGATGCCATCCAAGCTCTGTGTGACTCGATGCCCAGGCGTATCAATGTCTTTATAACGGCCAAAGGTGGTTCTTCCGGGTATTGATTCCTCAGGATCTATGCACCCAAATTGCGTCAAAATGTAATCACATGTCAGTTCTAGTATAATATATTTGTCCAAAGAATACCAGTTTATCATCTTCATTTCTTCTTGGTGTAACAATTTTAGTGGCCAGTAGTGTAGTATCAGTTTCGATTCGATACTAGTAAGACGTACGGACATTTTTTCCGAGTCCCTTTGCACAGCCAGTGATGACCTGTGTGCTGATTATTCCGTATTTGTCGGAGACTGTGCCGGGGATTGTTGTGGCGAATCGATCGGCAGCGAGTGGTTCGTGACGAGGGCGCGTGCACCGCACGGCAGAGCAGCACAGAGAACGCGGCAGAGGGCCGACAGCCGGCCCCAGGGAGGCGTACCGCTTCTTGCGGCCCTGGGCGGCTCGGCGTAACCTTGAGGGCGTCGTAACTTCCCTGGCGGAGCGGTCCCTCTGCTCTCGCCCATCTTTTACGACTTCTCCGAAACGTAGGCCTACTCGCGGGAGTTGCGGTTGCAGGCGGTGTGCTGGCGGCGGCCAACAAAACAATGGCGAGCTGAATGGGCGACAGCGCGTCCTGGCTCCTTCCGCGAAGGCGCCCTCTCTGGGGGCCGTTCCCACTGCCCCACAGAGCGGGAGAGAGCGACGAGGCGGCGGTGGAAACCGGCGGACGCTTCCCAGAACGGGGGAGCAACTCCTCGGGACAGCGTTTATGCTCTGCGGCGGATGACCCCTCCCTACTTCTCCTCTCTGTAACTGCTCGACTGAAACTTGTCATGACGTACTGAGAACAATTCCAGGTGTGATAATCTAAATGTTGCTTTGTTCATTAGCCAATAATGAAGTCTTTAGAGGCTCATCTTGCTGAGGCTGCAAACTCTTGTCGTTTTCCCGTCTTTAGGAATTAAATCAGGTTTTTAAAACGCCACGTTCTGTGAAACACAACGTTTTTCCCTGTCTTTATTCTTGAACCAAACATGTTGCGACACATATGCATAATCTTGAATGTGTCTCGTTTTATTTCTGTAAAAAATGTGCAAGCTTTGGTTCGTTCTCTGTTTTGTTCCTTAATGTAACACGGTACCAAAATGCATCCTGCAATTCTCAGCGGACTGTGCGTTATTGTATACTTGCTGACAGTTTAAAACTGTATATCGTACCGTGAGTTGAATCTGGGAGTTCACCATTAGCGAGTTGTGCTCTTACCGACTGAGGCTGTAAGTAGGCTGTTTAGGTTTTTTTATTGGTAACGCCACGTAGCGCTCTGTATGAAAATCACTGGCAGTGCTGTGTGCAGGCTGTGGCTGGTTTGCATTGTTGTTGGCTATTGTAGTGTTGGGCAGTTGGCTGTTAACAGAGCGTAGCGTTGCGCAGTTGGAGGTGAGCCGCCAGCAGTGGTGGATGTGGGAAAGAGAGATGGCGGATTTTTGAGAGCGGATGATCTGGACGTGTGTCCATCAGAAACAGTAAATTTGTAAGAATGGATGGCATGAACTACAATATATATTAAGACTTTTGAACATTATTAAGGTAAATACATTGTTTGTTCTCTATCAAAATCTATCATTTGCTAACTATGCCTATCAGTAGTTACTGCCTTCAGTAGTTTGAATCTTTTATTTAGCTGGCAATCGTGGCACTCGCTGTATTGCAGTAGCTTGAGTAACGAAGATTTTTGTGAGGTAAGTGATTTGTGAAAGGTATAGGTTAATGTTAGTCAGGGCCATTCTTTTGTAGGGGTTATTGAAAGTCAGATTGCGTTGCGCTGGGAATATTGTGTGACAGTTTAAGCACAGTCATGTATAATTGTTCTAAGGGGACGTTTCAAGACGTACAGGCAAGACTGCCGCTAACAGCACCGCCTGGAAAAGGCAAGACTCCAGGTTCAAATTCCGGTGCGACACAGTTTTAACATGTCAGGAAGTTTCTCAGTAGCGCTCACTCCGCCAAAGAGTGCAAAATTCCTTCTACAAATAATCCCCTATGCTGTGACCGAACCATTTATCCGCAAAATTGTTTTCTTTTTCGGAGCGTTTGTTCCGCAGTGCGAACTCCTGTGAAATTTTGTAGACAGGGGAGAGGCACTGTGGACAGCGGGTGCGTGACACGTCGGTGAGGGCATTGACCTCAAATGCCACTCCCGAGTCCCAAACTGATTTCTCCCCCCACTCTGCATTAATTTTAGAGATGGCATTCGTTTGTTTTATACGTTTTGTAGCTTGATCAGACTGTATCTACAGGAGTTGAAGTACGTGGGAAAGAAGCAGTTGTTATGAAGGGAGGGAGACAGGGTCGTAGCCTATCCCAAATGTTATTCAGTCTGTACACTGAGGAATCAGTGAAGAAAACGAAGGAGAAAAGTGGAAAGGGAATTAAAGTTCGAGAAGATTGGCAATGACATTCTGTTAACAAAGGCCCTATGGCTAGTGTTTTGCAATGAGGTTATAAAATGAACATTAACAAAAGCAAAATAAGTGTAATGGAATATTGTGGACTTTAACCAGGAGATGCTGAAGGAATTAAATCATGGTTCAAATGGTTCACATGGCTCTGAGCATTATGGGACTTAACTTCTGAGGTTGGCTACCAGCCCACAACATCGTTACAGATGCTTATGTGGTGATTTTGCTTCTATGAAGACGATTAGGTCGCGAGCACCCAGATGTATCCCCGGTTAAAATGCTTTCTTGGCATCATTTCCAATAACCCCGATTTGCATTTCCGTACTTAAGAAAAAAGTGATAGTGATTGTCTTGTGGATGAACAAAAATACAGCAATTGACTGCTAAAGACACTGAATGATCAAAAAATAAGATTTTATAGTAATTTTTGCTATTGTGTTCTATTTTCATAGAGCTGAAAAAGTTGCGCCAGCGGAAATTTTTATACTGAATTTGAAGTTTTCTTTTGATTCACAGCTTTGACGTATTGCCTACTTTGTGTTTAAATGTTAATTTTGAATTGTCTGGCTTAGTACTTGTAGTTGATGAACAGGATCGTTTAGAGTATGTTTTTCACTTTTCCGTTTTATGCACTTCACTGTCTTTTTTATAATGTCTATAAGATATAACCGGAAAAAGGGAATGTAGTTCTAAAACGATATTAACAAATCCTTGTACATGTTTAATATTTAGATTCCTCACAGCTGTTTTCTTTTTTAGTAAATATACTGAAAACATGAGTGGGTACTGAGGACCTAGGTGTATCTTACACGTTACAATTTTTGGGTAAATCTGTTAGGGGTTAAAATTAATGCGGTTTCAGGAGAGCAATTACACGAAAATAAAGAAACAATCAAAAGTTTCGTAGGCTTCGACGGCCAGTGTCATTTTGAATAAAATAATTTTGGGTATTACAGCGCGTCTTCATACAAAGTATACAACGTGCTTTAGTGTTACGCGGCCGAACACGCAAAATTATTTTATTGCAAACAAAGAGATTGTGTAATATTGTAGAGAAATAAACCGATACCCATTGAAGATGTCACAAAAGTGTTGGAACATGTTTAGGTAAAAAATAAAAATGTGAAATACATTGTGTTTTGAAGAAGGTAGAGTTTTAAACACCAAATTCAACACGCTCACCATGAGAGGGTGACATTCACAGCCTGTTACACTGCCAATATCGCATATATGTTCGCTAACATCAAAGGTCCGGTGAAGACAGACACATTATGTGGGAATTATGATACGTACTAAAGTTAGTACCAAAAATTTGATCAAAAGCCTTAATATTGTTTATAAGGCACAGAAATATCTGTCTCCGTATCGGGTCTCTAACACGCGCGGTGGCGCTGACACCAGACTAGCCGCTTCGAATATTCGTGGTAGACGAGTTTCACTACCAATGGGAGGAGAATGTGGTGTCATAAATTCCCTGAAATTAGAAGATGAGAGAGTAGTAAATGATTTTTGCAATACGAGAAGCAAAATAACTGATGACTGTCGGAGAAGGGGGGATAGAAAATGTCGATTGGCTATGGCAAGGAAAACGTTTCTGAAGAAGAGAAATTTGTTAACATCGAGTATAGATTTGTGTGTCAGGAAGTCTTTTATGACAGTATTTGTACGGAGTGTAACTATGTATGGGATTCAGACCCAAGCGATACGAGCGACCGCTTGGGGTGCCAAGCTGAGAGAGGCGCCAGAGACGGTCGAGTGCAAAATTCGAACGCAGGGTTCATCATAATTCGATTTTTAAACGTTTATCATAATTGGATTTTTAAAGGTCAAGGAATGGCAGGTAATGTGTGAAGGAAGGAGGGAAGAAGTGTTGGGCGCCAAATGTTACTTCACTAGGGTGGAAAAATGTTCTAGAGCCTGCCCTGCTTACTACACAATTCTAATTCAACGCACGAAGAGGAGCCAACAATGCCATGCTATTTTCCTTCCCTTGTCGCATAAGCACAAACGTAGGGCGCAGCAATCATAACATGTTTACAATTTACACCAATTTTGCACCTTTTAACAACTTATTCGGTGGCTAATCTTTTATCTAGATATTTGCTAATATCGCAAGTAACATTAGAGAAGAAAAATATATGTACACAGTCACATTAAGTAACCCTGAGACAGTCGTTTGAGGCTTCGGTCCACCGGAGGTTCATGTTCTCCCTCCGACATGGGTGTGTGTGTTGTTCTTTGCGTAAGTCAATGTTAGTTTAAGTACTGTGTACGTCTAGGGACCGATGACGTCAGCAGGTTGGTCCCTAAGAAATTCACACACATTTGAACGTTTTGAGGCTTCCGTTTTTTTTAGAGTCCGAAGGGACTACAGGCCCGCAAGGTAAACTCTCGTCGGACCACACAGCGTGTACCCCTAAAGTTGTCTGTCGACTACCTAATACTAAGTGTGGCACTAACGGGTTTCCTCTCGCACCAGAGGTGTACGGCAGAGGTAAGGCCCTAATCGTTCTTGTTGTCAAATCGTCAAAAGCGATGAGGCAAATCTCACCAACATGAACCCCAAGGGCACTGGTTGAGAACATAGAGTAATCTGGGCTCGACATTAGGCAGGTCTGGTAAGCTCCCAATACGAGTCCAAGTCACGGCAGGGATGCTCCGACGACACAGCCTTCTGATGGTCCAACCTAGGCGGTGGTTGAGTGCTTTTAGTACTGGTCACTGACTTACGCTGCTGTTCTTCAGAGAGACCCTCCCTTTCATGGGTGATTTTCCCGAGCTAGTTTTTCAAGGTGGCCTGTGTAACTGGTGATGAATTTCACTACACTAATTACCGAAAATGAATTTTAAAAAATGGCACTGAGCGCTATGGGACTTAACTTCTGAGGTCATCAGTTCCCTAGAACTTAGTACTACTTAAACCTAACTAACCTAAGGACATCACACACATCCATGCCCGAGGCAGGATTCGAACCTGCGACCGTAGCGGTCGCGCGGTTGCAGACTGAAGCGCCTAGAACCGCTCGGCCACCCACCGCCGGCGAAAATGAATACACCGCTAGCAAACCATGAGCTGGTCAGTAACAAGGTACACTTCGGAATTATGACTCTATGAAAATGCAATCGAAACTAAAATCTATTATTAGGAAAAAATAACTCTAAAAGAGTCATGGAGTCATTAACTGATTCGAGCACAATAGTCCCACACTAGGCGTGGTTCTGTTGGAGGTCGTATACACTTCGACCTTACGAATGGTTCATCAAACCAGTCATGGGCAAACTTAAGGTTTAATACGAAATCCGAGAAACTGCGAAACTTCATATGTTCACAGACTGCTTTGCCAAAATTGAAAACCGTTATGACTGCCAGAAACAGAACTCCTAAATATTGTCGAGATCTGAATCAGAGAATTTTCTTTTTTTCACCTGCGGAGATACGAGGTCACACATTCCCACAACGTAAATGTTCCTATCTACGAAGTTTGTCGGAATGAATCAGCTGACTCGTTTTCAATAGATGAAGCGTAACAAATTGTGACTGAAGGTGGATGTAACGGAGTAAGGTTGTGCAGCTGTTTATAAAGTCTTTCCTTCTTCTTCCATTGTTTCGTTGCATTTTTTCCAATTTCTTAGGACGACCGTTTTTCTTCCTTTGCCCCATATTTCCTTGGTCGCTTTTAACCAAATGCTGTCTCAATGGATTACAAAAAATAAACAACTTAATCAGTAAGGCACACACGTAATTTCTATCTCAGAACGGCATGATATATTTGCCAGATCAAAATGGCCAAACAGATACATAACACCGAGTCATAAGCTACACGAGTTATGACCTGTCTATTTGATGCATCTGTATAAGTTATAGTGACTTTCAGTAGGGAAGATATGACATAAAAAGGTACGTGTTTTCTTGTGGAAAAGAACATTTTATTCCCCGTAACTTACATATCCCCCCCCATGAACCATGGACCTTGCCGTTGGTGGGGAGGCTTGCGTGCCTCAGCGATACAGGTGGCCGTACCGTAGGTGCAACCACAACGGAGGGGTATCTGTTGAGAGGCCAGACAAACGTGTGGTTCCTGAAGAGGGGCAGCAGCCTTTTCAGTAGTTGCAGGGGCAACAGTCTGGATGATTGACTGATCTGGCCTTGCAACATTAACCAAAACGGCCTTGCTGTGCTGGTACTGCGAACGGCTGAAAGCAAGGGGAAACTACAGCCGTAATTTTTCCCGAGGACGTGCAGCTTTACTGTATGATTAAATGATGATGGCATCCTCTTGGGTAAAATATTCCGGAGGTAAAATAGTCCCCCATTCGGATCTCCGGGCGGGGACTACTCAGGAGGATGTCGTTATCAGGAGAAAGAAAACTGGCGTTCTACGGATCGGAGCGTGGAATGTCAGATCCCTTAATCGGGCAGGTAGGTTAGAAAATTTAAAAAGGGAAATGGATAGGTTAAAGTTAGATATAGTGGGAATTAGTGAAGTTCGGTGGCAGGAGGAACAAGACTTCTGGTCAGGTGATTACAGGGTTATAAACACAAAATCAAATAGGGGTAATGCAGGAGTAGGTTTAATAATGAATAGGAAAATAGGAATGCGGGTAAGCTACTACAAACAGCATAGTGAACGCATTATTGTGGCCAAGATAGATACGAAGCCCACACCTACTACAGTAGTACAAGTTTATATGCCAACTAGCTCTGCAGATGACGAAGAAATTGAAGAAATGTACGATGAAATAAAAGAAATTATTCAGATAGTGAAGGGAGACGAAAATTTAATAGTAATGGGTGACTGGAATTCGAGTGTAGGAAAAGGGAGAGAAGGAAACATAGTAGGTGAATATGGATTGGGGCTAAGAAATGAAAGAGGAAGCCGCCTAGCAGAATTTTGTACAGAGCACAACTTAGTCATAGGTAACACTTGGTTTAAGAATCATGAAAGAAGGTTGTATACGTGGAAGAACCCTGGAGATACTAAAAGGTATCAGATAGATTATATAATGGTAAGACAGAGATTTAGGAACCAGGTTTTAAGTTGTAAGACATTTCCAGGGGCAGATGTGGACTCTGACCACAATCTATTGGTTATGACCTGTAGATTAAAACTGAAGAAACTGCAAAAATGTGGGAAATTAAGGAAATGGGACCTGGATAAACTGAAAGAACCAGAGGTTGTACAGAGTTTCAGGGAGAGCATAAGGGAACAATTGACAGGAATAGGGGAAAGAAATACAGTAGAAGAAGAATGGGTAGCTCTGAGGGATGAAGTAGTGAAGGCAGCAGAGGATAAAGTAGGTAAAAAGACGAGGGCTGCTAGAAATCCTTGGGTAACAGAAGAAATATTGAATTTAATTGATGAAAGGAGAAAATATAAAAATGCAGTAAATGAAGCAGGCAAAAAGGAATACAAACGTCTCAAAAATGAGATCGAGAGGAAGTGCAAAATGGCTAAACAGGGATGGCTAGAGGATAAATGTAAGGATGTAGAGGCTTATCTCACTAGGGGTAAGATAGATACTGCCTACAGGAAAATTAAAGAGACCTTTGGAGAGAAGAGAACCACGTGTATGAATATCAAGAGCTCAGATGGCAACCCAGTTCTAAGCAAAGAAGGGAAGGCAGAAAGGTGGAAGGAGTATATAGAAGGTTTATACAAGGGTGATGTACTTGAGGACAATATTATGGAAATGGAAGAGGATGTAGATGAAGACGAAATGGGTGATACGATATTGCGTGAAGAGTTTGACAGAGCACTGAAAGACCTGAGGCGCAACAAGGCCCCCGGAGTAGACAACATTCCATTAGAACTACTGACGGCCTTGGGAGAGCCAGTCATGACAAAACTCTACCAGCTGGTGAGCAAGATGTATGAGACAGGCCAAATACCCTCAGACTTCAAGAAGAATATAATAATTCCAATCCCAAAGAAAGCAGGTGTTGACAGATGTGAAAATTACCGAACTATCAGTTTAATAAGTCACAGCTGCAAAATACTAACGCGAATTCTTTACAGACGAATGGAAAAACTGGTAGATGCGGACCTCGGGGAGGATCAGTTTGGATTCCGTCGAAATGTTGGAACACGTGAGGCAATACTGACCTTACGACTTATCTTAGAAGAAAGATTAAGAAAAGGCAAACCTACGTTTCTAGCATTTGTAGACTTAGAGAAAGCTTTTGACAATGTTGACTGGAATACTCTTTTTCAAATTCTAAAGGTGGCAGGGGTAAAATACAGGGAGCGAAAGGCTATTTACAATTTGTACAGAAACCAGATGGCAGTTATAAGAGTCGAGGGGCATGAAAGGGAAGCAGTGGTTGGGAAAGGAGTGAGACAGGGTTGTAGCCTCTCCCCGATGTTATTCAATCTGTATATTGAGCAAGCAGTAAAGGAAACAAAAGAAAAATTTGGAGTAGGTATTAAAATTCATGGAGACGAAGTAAAAACTTTGAGGTTCGCCGATGACATTGTAATTCTGTCAGAGACGGCAAAGGACTTGGAAGAGCAGTTGAACGGAATGGACAGTGTCTTGAAAGGAGGATATAAGATGAACATCAACAAAAGCAAAACGAGGATAATGGAATGTAGTCAAATTAAATCGAGTGATGCTGAGGGAATTAGATTAGGAAATGAGACACTTAAAGTAGTAAAGGAGTTTTGCTATTTAGGAAGTAAAATAACTGATGATGGTCGAAGTAGAGAGGATATAAAATGTAGACTGGCAATGGCAAGGAAAGCGTTTCTGAAGAAGAGAAATTTGTTAACATCGAATATAGATTTAAGTGTCAGGAAGTCATTTCTGAAAATATTTGTTTGGAGTGTAGCCATGTATGGAAGTGAAACATGGACGATAACTAGTTTGGACAAGAAGAGAATAGAAGCTTTCGAAATGTGGTGCTACAGAAGAATACTGAAGATAAGGTGGATAGATCACGTAACTAATGAGGAGGTATTGAATAGGATTGGGGAGAAGAGAAGTTTGTGGCACAACTTGACTAGAAGAAGGGATCGGTTGGTAGGACATGTTTTGAGGCATCAAGGGATCACAAATTTAGCATTGGAGGGCAGTGTGGAGGGTAAAAATCGTAGAGGGAGACCGAGAGATGAGTACACTAAGCAGATTCAGAAGGATGTAGGTTGCAGTAGGTACTGGGAGATGAAGAAGCTTGCACAGGATAGAGTAGCATGGAGAGCTGCATCAAACCAGTCTCAGGACTGAAGACCACAACAACAACAACAACAACAACTTACATATTTCGTACGGAAGACAGAAACGAAATCAGGAGTATTCGAATAAAGAAAGAAGCCTCCTGTCAGTTTTATATTTCCGCATTCCATATGCAAAGACACTGTATGCAGGTAGGAAAATGAAAACATCTGTCAGTTCGGGCATCGCAACAGAGTCTAGGAATAAATCACGGATTCAGGTGTAAACGTCTTTCGGCAAAGTTGTGTGTGCTGTTCATTTCTTTTGTAGCTCCAGCGTTTTCCAGGCTTTACACGGTTTTAGCTAAGAACATCAAGAGAATATCACAGAACTTATGAGGTAGCTTGCAGAAATATCTCGCAAGCTTGCCGAATCGTGGGGCTTGCTTACACCAGCGGTATAGTTGCGGGCCCAGGAATTTTGACGAGGTAGGATATCTTAGTTATTGCATTTTATGAATGATACGAAAACGATTAAAATGTTCCATACGTGTGCTACAAAATAGCATCTCCAATTCTCAGATAGCTTTTGACTCCACTCTCCTATTTTCGTTTTCAAGGAATTTAATTCCTAGTTGGCAGAGAGGTAATCAGATACATGGCTGTATACCAATTTTGGAATGAAAAAAGTCAGTCTTCTTTTGTCCAAGAATCATTATGTTCATCGATCTGCAATGGCTTAGAGAAGCCGGAAAAGAATTAGGCAGAGATGAAACTCGATATAAGTCTGTTGAATATTGTAGGTTAATGAACAGTCTTTGTGACGTTCAGATAACTGAAACATACAGCCAACTTTTGTTGTAACTTCCCCGTTTTCAGTCATTATTGGTTTTCATCATTAACCCAATCAGCTTTCCACTACATAACTTTTGATGGCTCAAGTTCTCTCCCAAAATACGTTTCTGACGCCGATTCCAAACAAATGCTACTCTGCAAAATAACAAGAATATAAAAAACCGATTTAAGACGCAATGGAGGTATTTAGCGTCCCAACAAAGTCTCTGGGAAGCCACAGGAAATGCTGCCAACTCTTATCTGTTGTTTCCGTACTGCGCAACCGCACAGACCTCCGGAATACGGCGTGAGGAGCCGCGAGTGACTTTTGTCTCCGCTGCTTGCCTTTCTCTGATGAGTGCGACAGACCAATGCACATCCAAATTCTAAAACTGCTCGTTCGCTTTCTTATTACATTCTGAATTTCTAGACTGGTGGCCTAAATGTATGCCTCAAGTGCAAATCGGCTTCACACTCAAAAGATACACTTTGCACACACTACTATTTAAAGTGTAAGTAAGCGTATCAATTATTCTTGACATGCTCTCTGAGCTATTGAGACTTATTCCTGTCCAAAACTATTCTTTTCAGCAGACGCTTCCGAATTTTAACCAGGAATTTACTTTTTTGTGCTGCTGCCTCTTGGACCTGATACATCACATTACGAAGACCGTCATTTAGCATAAAACGTTCACCAGTTACAAATACGGTTTCTTTGAATGAATATCTTTCGTAAGCCTACAGAAACAACCATTTTACCCACCAAACTTCTGTGTATTGGCGTAAGGAACTCAGTTTCCCTTTCGAAGCCACGACAGATAAAATCTTTAGCATGTAAGAAATATATTAACCTTGCAAGAAAAGTAAGAGCTTACAGCGCAGCATGAAAAATTTCTGAGCGTCTTGTTATCATTACAATTAAGGCATTCCGTAATTTTCTCAAATGCGTTCCATTGCATACTGATACCATACACTAAGAGGGTCCCTGTCTAATTTTTCGCTATCATTTTTATAAAGTTTGGAACGTTTATTTAGTGACACTGCCAATTTAAGGGGTTGAATTTAGCCTCTGGAAAACAGACTGACACCGAAATGAACGACTGCAACAGAAAAACTCCTGCAGGAATTAGAATAATTTCGCTTCCGGCAGGTGGACGGAAACGACGAAGACAGCAGGGCCTCATGCATTAAAATTGAATAAGAACAGAATGTGAAGGCGGAAAACTGTTGACGTCTGGTATTCCGTTCAACTATCTCCCCCCGCTTCACCCCATAGCCTGCCCCCCCCTCCCCACTATCTCTCTCTCTCTCTCTCTCTCTCTCTCTCTCTTTCTCTCTCTGTCTCCCCCCCCCCCCTCTCCCTCTGTCCCTCTCTCTCTACAACCTTAACAGGAAATGCGGATCGAATGTTAGTTTGATATTCGGGATTACGCTAGCGTAGTGATTAGAGTCCGCAAATATCCGGCGATTAAGCATTGCTTACATTCTCTTTGCGATCTTTACATTTCATATATTCTGTTACGGGACAAAAAATCGGAACAAAACTGAAATTATTGACTATACTCAGGATCGTATATCAACCTTCAGTGCCAAAAAACTGGTTTTCTTTTAGTGTTCCACTTTGTGTATAGGTAAGCTGTTCACAACACGAAGGTAGGTTTACAAACCGCAGTATTTAACTACGCGAGGTCCTTCTGAATCTAGTATGCTCTTGGCTTTGTCAAATATTTGAACTGACTTGACCAGTCTGTTGTAAGGATAGCAAAACAAGCAATGACTGACAGGCAAAAGTCTTAAGATTTTTTTAAAGGAACACACTGATATTTGACTGTTTTATTGTTTATTTAAGTACAGCCCAGGTTTCAGCCTTTTATACCATTTTTAAGTGTTTGATTTTATGTCTTTAACGTATATTGCAGGACACTTAACATGTTGTGAAGCTCAAAGTTGGTCACAAATTAAGAATAATATTGGCTCCCCACGAAATGCCAGATTTTAAATCACCATCTAGTAACAGATCAGGAAATAATGGTGAGAGTACATCATATTTATTAAAAAGGCTGAAGTTTGTAAAAACTTGTTTTTACTAGATAAGACATGCTCCTACTATTATTTACTGATCTGTTACAAGATGGTGATTTTACTTCTGGCATTTCGTGGGGAGACAATATTTTTCTTAATTTATGGCCAAGTTTGACTTGCCAACTTCTTAATATATGTTAAAGACAGAAAATCAAATACTTGAAAATAGCGTAAAAGGCTGAAACTTCGGTTGTACTTAAATAAACAAAAACACAGTCAAATGGCAGTGTGTTCCTTTAAAAAATTAAAAAGTAGGAGACTGCAATGGGCTGGACATGTGGCTAGAATAGAAAACAACAGAATCACCAAAAAAGCATTTGTAGGAACTCTCCAGGCAACAAGACCATTAGGCGGACTTCGTACAAGGTGTAAAGATGATATAGAGAAGGACATCGCAGCATTAGGAATTTCCGCAGGGTGGAGAGAGACTGCGAGAGATAGAAGGCGGTGGAAGCAGATATTTGATGCAGCGCGTGGTCTACAGGACCTGTGATCGCTGAGGAGAAGAAAAAAAAAGGTTCAAATGGCTCTGAGCACTATGGGACTTAACATCTGTGGTCATCAGTCCCCTAGAACTTAGAATTACTTAAACCTAACTAACCTAAGGACATCACACACATCCATGCCCGAGGCAGGATTCGAACCTGCGACCGTAGCAGTCGCGCGGTTCCGGACTGAGCGCCTAGAACAGCTAGACCACCCCGGCCGACGACAGAGTAACAAATTCTCGCAATATTTATCTATGTTCTAATTACTGTAGGTCACGTTTACATATCAGCTGTACAGGGTAAGTTGTCTTTTTAATCCCTCATTTGTTACATACTCTACACCATTAGACATTGACATATTTACCAATAACTAATGATTCGACAACTAATAAACACTAAAATGAATCCGTAGCATTCTTCACAATACATTTTTTTTCTCTGTGGTACTTGTTGTGTTGTTCCTGTTGTGGTCTTCAGACAGAAGACTGTGACTCAGCTCTCCACGCTATTCAACCCTAATCGTGCTGAAGTCTCCTCATGACAAACACACACACGCGCGATTTTGAAACATCTCTTTTTCTTTAGAGAAACGTTTCTATTCCAAGTCAGCATTTTTCTATCGTCTTTACTTGAACCATCGTCAATTATTTTGCTCGCAAAATAACTAAACACGTTTACTAAAGTCGTTGTCTAATTTCCTAAAATAATTCCTTCAGCATCATCTCGTTTAATTCAGCTGCACTCAACTGCTCTTTTTTTTTTAGCTCTGTTGATCATCATATTATAGCGCGCGCACACACACACACACACACGCACACACACACACACACACACACACACCATTCCCAAATTAGCTTTTCATTGGTGCCTCGGGATTTGTCCTATAAACTTTCTATCGTCTTTACTTGAACCATCGTCAATTATTTTGTTCGCAAAATAACTAAACACGTTTACTAAAGTCGTTGTCTAATTTCCTAAAATAATTCCTTCAGCATCACCTCGTTTAATTCACCTGCACTCAACTGCTCTTTTTTAGCTCTGTTGATCATCATATTATAGCGTCGTTTCAAAACATTATCCAACTGATATTCCAAGTCCTTTGTCACCTTTTAAAATTACAATCTAATCTAAAGAAACAAACTCTGATGTCCCACTCACAAACAGAACCTTAAAGCTTCCCAGCAGATTAAAACTGTGTGCCGGCCCGAGACTCGAACTCGGGACCTTTGCCTTTAGCGGGAAAGTGCTTTACCAATTGAGCTACCCAAGCACGACTCACAACCCGGTCTCACAGCTTCAATTCTGCCAGTACCTCGTCTCCTACCTTCCAAACTTCACAGAAGCTCTTCTGGGAACTTGTCAGGAAGTTTCATATCAGGGCACACTCCGCTGCGAAGTGAAAATCTCGTTCTAGAACCTTAAGGGTTCTTCATTGCTTTTGCACTGGGTCTATCAATTTCTTACAGCGAACATTAATATTTGTGTGACTGACTATGAACCGTAGAAAATTAGTTTTGAGTGATTATATAAATTTCAAAAGTGTATATCTTTGACATGTGTTATTGACAGATTCAGTCTCAGCAAGAAAGCCAATTCTTCAGTGTCGTTGAGGACGTTATCTCACAGAAACAGCTTATTCTGCAAGGCAAAAGCTTTAAAAAAGCGGTTGGAAATGAATTAATATAGAAATGGCAGCCAGCTTTTTTATTTGAAATAGTGTGTATATGTTGCTCATTAAATTTGACATGTGAAGCACATAATACATCAGTGAAGAAAAAGTTAGATTTCAAAATTACGAATTGATGAAGAAACTAACCAGGTACTTTATGGTGGTTGGGGCAGTAAAGGCTACATGGATGCTTCTGAAAAGCAGACGTTTGGTTTCAGACTGGTGAGTCGTTGCTATGAAGTAGAAATATGCCGTTTCACTACGTGCACGTAAGCTTGAAACGGGGAATAAATGATTTATCAACTTCTTTTTTAAGTAAAGACTCTTAATGCCCAGACCACAATTTTGCTATCACAATTAAAGTTTGATAACTGCTTTTGGTTGCTATCTTTAACAATCTTCAGATCGTAAAAAATATGAAAAGGCGGTGAATAAAAGATGACTAGGTTATAGGCCACGCAGGATCACTGTTGTGTAAGCCAGGCTACGGAACAGCTGACAGTTTCCGGAACTGGTGAATATATTGTTCTCATGATAATACCTGTTATATTATTGGAAGTAATGAGCTTCTGATCCAACTTCTACTCATGAAACTGGACAATTCCCTATATGACCGTCAACCTGCGAAATTACCGTCTACAATCTGCTTGCTCGCGGTGACGTTTTCAATTGTTTACGTTTATTGTTTTGGTACTTACGGATGCATATTGTTGCTTGACTACAGCTACAGCTAAAGATGCTTTCCAATGGTTATTCGTGCCTTTTCATATTTTGAACTGTGTGTTACCTGATAAGCATTAACATAGCTGTTGACTGGCTGTGTTCACTTTTACTTCTAGAATTGGCTCCCCATTATTTTTGCTCACCTTTTGTACAGTGTTTTTGTATTCTACTTGATTGTACACAATTTTCGTAGGCTTTGTTACCTACATGTGTTACAGATCTGAAAATGGCTACAGATAGGAACCCAAGCTAGTTAGTGACCTTTGATTGTGGTAGGAAAATTTCGGTCGAGGCATTAAAAGTTTTTACTTAGGAAAACAATTTAATAGATCACATTAAGACCGCCGTCTCCCCCCTGACTGTCAGGCTTAACTGGGGAACAAATGAGCTGGAACTGCAGCTCCTTTCGATATGAGTCACAAATGTCCCTCTTTTCCTGCCGGGCAGGTGACCTTGAACGGTTCCGCCCCAAAATTTTCCCTCCGCTGCCAACCTCCACTCTGGTGTTGGGCAGTCGGAGCCATAAACGACAGAAGATAGGGCAACAACACGGAACAACAATTAGAGTCAACGTATAGAGAGTTTATCAGCGGGGCGAGACGTCCCTGGAGCGGGAAGTGGGCCACCAGGTAGTAAATAAACCCCACACTATCACACCCCCGCGATAAGGGGCTGTCCCGGCCGCCTGCAGCCTCCCCTCCGAGGTGAAGCGGGGTGTGGTTGCCAGGGGTTTGCTGGTCCCCCCTCCGCCCTCGCCTTGCCGCAAAACGCTGTATCCTGTCAACGCTCCTTGCCAAGTACAGGGATTCTTATTTCTTCTCGGCGCTGCTACCTCCATAAATATTTTCTGATTCATCAGAACAGCAAGTTCGTACATTTAATTTTTACTCCTTAGCACGCGATTGGGAACTGCATGAACTTATTGTGCGATCATGCAAAATACTGTTGCCTGCCTCTTTTCGCCATTATCACAGACATTTAACCTTTGAAATGATGAACACCTTTCAGAATGTTACTTCACGTGGATGTGAAACTAAAAATGTAAGATGTGTTCAGTTGAGTTAAATTCTCGAATTTTGCCGTGAGAGCGTTTCCTGAAGGACAGATATATTTCGGAACAAAAAACTGTTTCCTTCTCTCTCTCTCTCTCTCTCTCTCTCTCTCTCTCTCTCTCTCTCTCTCTATGACTCTATATTTATTGCGTTTAAATATAGCTGTCGCACTCACTACAATCATTTAAGTTACAGCCGTAGGCAAGATTTACGTCATAATATCAGTCCCCTCGAGGTGACAGTCTGATAGTATAGCACAGAAGATGGACAGAAAAGTGAATAGGAATGTAACTGTGTATTCGAGCATCCCTCCAAGTCGAAGGAAGCAGGAATTCCAGCAAGCTCTCATCGGATATCATAATTACGACGACGGAGACCATTGTCATTCTGAGGATCTTCAATACACATCAAAGCAAACATAACATACCGTCATGCCTTACCCCGTCGCAGTATTTAGGATGAAGTCGAATGGCCTACAGCGTACTACAGCAGCTCAGCCATGTCGAAAACGAATACAAGGGAGTGAGGCTGGGTTGGATCAAGATGCATTCCAACAGTCGAATTAACTAAACAGCAGGTGCGTCCAAGCAAAAGGCGTATCAATCGAGGGTGGGGTCAGAAATGAAAACGCTGCCCTCTCCTCCCACCACTTCAAATCCTCGGGAGGGGGGGAGAGGGAGATATTGTTTCTGACCTCCTAAATTCACTTAGAGCTGGATATGATGTAGAGGCAGAAGCAAAGCAACGATAAAATTTTTGTTGAACGTCACCAAATGTGCGATTCGTATTTTATTTAATTGCAAGTTTTGCTTATAACTGAATCAGCCGGTCACTTCCTGCAGTCAATGGTGACGTCTTACATCTACCACTACGTTCTGTCCTGTCCTGTCATATTTTCTGCGAAGGAATGGAGCATCTGGTAATGCGAAATGGTTTGTGTCTTATCCGTGGCTACATTTACTAATAAAAGAGTGACAGTGTTCTCTGCTGTGAATAGAATACGTCGTTCCATATATGGATAATAGACGACTACAGAAAGATAAGGCTTTTCTTAACCAAGTTTCTATAACAAGGAAAAAAACCTACATAAAATTTCAAAATACTTGAGATAGTCTTCTTCATCCAGAGTCGGCTGTATTTATTCAGCAACATGACAATGGCACGCCTGTGAATGTCAACTCGCGCATCTGCTGTACTATCTGGAGAAAAACTTGCTTTTCTACTAATTATCAGTTCACACTGATTCTTGGGCCGAACAAGAACGCGAAAGAGCTCATGAATCGATCACAGGAAACCTGACGGCACTTCTCGATGACGTGAAGAGCTGACTGAAATACCGGGACACTTGATTGCTGTCAGCGATATAAAACGAAACACCTGAAATTATTGCTCACATCATCCAGCGATACATTGTGAAAAAAATAAAAATTTCTCCATTTTATTACATTATGGAATATTCAACGTCGGGCATGACTGGTCGGGAGCAGTTGGCTCCTCGTTTACGTTGCTTCGACTGTAAGATACTCGACGCTTAAGAACTTCTCTGGGTTTGTGCAGTCTACTGGTTTCCAGAGCACAAACGCTCGCGAGTACCATTACGTACGTCCCTCTAACACCCTCACCGCACTGAGTCTCTATGCGGCATTGTTTCGATGACGCAGCTTCTTCAAGATTAGCCAAAGAACTGTTACACCCACTGCGGTAACCCAGGAAGTTTCAAGAAGCCGTGGCTCTTTGTCCGATGTCTTGATAACTCTGAAAGACGCCTCAAATACAATTCTCGAAGCAGTAAAAAAGTGAAACGTGTATGCAAATGTTGTGTTACCATCTGGTGTTAAGACGGTGAGTCCAAATCCGAAAATTCAGTTGTTAACAGCGGTCTGTCCGACACCATGAGCTGTAAGGGTAAAATTTTGAAACATTTCAGGAAAACTTTGACCCGGTCCAGGAAACAATGACCGAAATATTGAACGCACAGAGCTCGGCTACAGACGAAAGACGCTCAGTCAAGAGGGGCTAGCGGCTCGAAAAGTTTGAAATTATTCTTTATATGATAGTCGCCACTGAAGTGGACAGAACTTAACGAGATCCAAATTCTAATGAAACTGGAGTGTAACATAATCAAAAATCAGCTCTTGTGAATCTTAGGGCAGCGGAATAGTTTGATATGCTTTCAGGTAAAGTCAAAGATTGTTCCAAGCAGGTACTTCTGGAAGACTCAAATATCTCACGGACATCCAAAATGATAAAGCTACTGAAACACATGGAAACACCGTCTGTTTCTGATCAACTGTCTCATGAACGAAGATTCAAGAAACGTATGTTGATCTCTTTCAGAATGAGATTGATTGAATGTTCAACCAAAGGTATCTAAAGCGACTATCCCATCCTGAAGAGATTCTTCTTGCGTCCCCCAAAATAAATATTCCATCTACACGACATTTAGAACAGTTTCTTAGTGTATACACAATAGACCATAAGCTGGAAAGGCTTCGTACTCAACTGCAATGCTGAAAACCATTACAACTGCTTTACAACCATGTAATGTGTCCTCTATTCAGAAACAAGTCATTGCTGAACTTAATAGGGCTAACGAAAATGTTCCAGGAAGTTACTCAGGTGATTATTGTGACTGCGACAGTTTCAGTATCGTTAATATCCTCTCAATGATCGGTCATCGGGGCCTTGAGGAGACTTAAAACTTGCCTCGAATCCACAACGACACGGTCGAGAGTCACTCATCTACTCCTTCTGTATCTTTAACATGGCGCAGTTGGAAAGTTAATCTTACGAGGACATGAAAGAATTTGTTTCCCGAACTGTAGAAAGGAAACCTACGTTGGTGAATTGTATCTAAAATCTTTGGAGTCCAAATAGAAAAAAAACCGCGTTCTTTTACGAAGAAATTGCGTTTATGTTTCCATTAAGTTGCGATGCACAGTGTTTCTAAAACATTGGAGGTAACAGTCATGATAATGATAATAATAATAGCCGGCCGCGGTGGTCTCGCGGTTCTAGGCGCGCAGTCCGGAACCGTGCGACTGCTACGGTCGCAGGTTCGAATCCTGCCCCGGGCATGGATGTGTGTGATGTCCTTAGGTTAGTTAGGTTTAAGTAGTTCTAAGTTCTAGGGGACTAATGACCACAGCAGTTGAGTCCCATAGTGCTCAGAGCCATTTTTGATAGTAATAATAATAATAATCAGGGTTTATCAGTGGTCGATTATTAACGTGGTCTAAAGTGAATCCGAGGTATTGTCAAGAAGTGGGTCAGGGAAAAGTCTCGCCATTGTCTTCTCAGTTGTGTGATGGTCTTTTCTTTTTCCAAAATCTAAGGAACTAAATTGTTTCCAAGAAACAGGACCTATAGAACTGGCGCTCTATTAATGATTTTTAACATAAATGAACAATTTTTCTTTGTAGGACAACACAGTTCTGACTGCCTATCACACCTTTCCTCGATATCAATATTATTTATTTAACCCTCTTGCTGAACGATGTATGTCTAATTCACATAAGACGAAATCAAAGACTAAGCCCCCCCCCCCCCCACCCTTCCACAAAAATTAGTGGAAAGATTTACTCGCCCTCCTCTCTTTCTCTCTCTCTCTCTCTCTCTCTCCACGATAACTGACGAGCACTAAAAACAGTTGGTACGCTACTGCGTTAAAAAAAAAAAAAAGATGCAGTTTTTGGTGGTTCAACGACATTCCAGCCTCAAACTACCTAGGAATTCCTATATAGTGTAGGAAGGTGGACTAGGCAGTCAGTGCTATGTTGTTCTACAAAGAGAGATCATTCAGTAACAGTAAAAGACGTAAATGTAGGCCCATTTTATAGGTTCTGTTTCAAGTTCCTTAAATTTTGAGAAAAAGGAGATAGTCACATAACTCAGAAAACACTAGTTAGATCTTTCTCTGAGCCCACTTCTTAACAATGGTTCAGATTTACGTAAGACAGGGGTTCAAAGCATAAACGAGTGACAAGTACAACGTTAAAATACGTTATTGTTCCTAATGAAAACAGATTTTCAGAATTTTAGAATGTGCTACCCAAGAGATGTAGCATCAGTTCTAAGTATCCACTACCTAAAGTAAAATAGAAACAAAAATTTATTTCAAAAAGTGGAAGACATGTAAAAAAATAAATTATTTCAAGTAATGGAAGACTTAAGCTTTTTCCTGTTTTACATAGTGTTCCGAATCATTGTCTCACCAGTTTGGCTGGCAATTTTTTTTTTTTTTTAGTAGATGACAAAATAGATGCGTCCAGGCTTTAGACTATGTCGTCTATTGAAAAGGCAATTCATCAATGACTTTCTAGCTGGAATAATATATTTCGATAGATGGGCACATTCTCGGCCACCATGCAATGCCTGTTTCATTGTGTCCCCTAACAAATCATTCCAATATTTGCATTTACCGGTTAGGCGTCCTCACCGTGGAACAATGAAAATTAGCTGTACATCACAAAAATTTCACGGCTTCAGATTTCACTCCGTGTGAAGCGTTTTATCTCTTCTTCTGTCTCCATTTTTATTTAATTATTGTAAAAAATATAAACACATTTTATAAAAATGCCTCCTTTAATGATATCACCAGGCTCACTATTCATTGACTGCAAAAACGTCTCTGCACATATAGAAATGCATAGTTTTCCTTACCAGACAGTTAACGATTTAAGGTTGCGTAATGGAACAAACCACGAACGACCTGATGAATTGTTCCTCAACGTTACTGCAGAGTAGCACGAAGTACCTTGAGACGGAGACAGAAACGATTGAGACTTTGCTAGATACTGGTCCAATGTATTTTCAGAGACGCTTCTCTTTTTACAGTTGTAGTATTTGCTTCCAATGTAAATGTTTAGTGTAGTTCATAGACTCGATTGCATCATTTTGGCTATATTGCTTATATAATGAAGGTAAACTACTTTACCTTGCAATAACGCAATAACACACTTGTTTGCGGACTATGCTACTCCAGTCACGAGTAAATAAATAGTTAGGTTGAACACATGTCTTTATTTGCAGGATAGTAATTATGTTATGGAGCAGACTATGCATAAACGCTCGAAATGTATCGTCCATGAGTACCCTTTACGTACACCATAGGTGACTGATTACATATTATCATTTAGCCTGTAATTACATTACAACTCGGAGAAAATCGAAGAGTCCGACTTTATTAATTTTCAAAGGAATAATGGTCTACAGCTGTTTCAGGCTTAGATTCGGTAAGCCAGTCGTCTCTCTCGCTTGAACAAAACAATTGCTAATCATTTTATATTCACGTTGTCAGAGAAGTACTTTTTTTTCGTTTCTTTCATGTCATATATCATTTATTATCGAAACAAGCAACTGAGCCCACGCAGGTGCTTCCAGGTGATTGAACCTCTCTACACAAAAATTATATTTTGGTATCGTTAACTCTGTTGCCAAGGTGTGGCCTTTTTGTTAAAAAAACTTGTTCACATTCCCTTTTCTTGGTCTTTTGTAGTTTGTCCGCCTCTCTCTCTCTCTCTCTCTCTCTCTCTCTCTCTCTCTCTGTGTGTGTGTGTGTGTGTGTGTGTGTGTGTGTGTACGCGCGAGCGAGGCACGGAGGGGGGAGTGGGGGAAGTAGCGAAGAATTTTAGGGAGGGGAGGGGAGGGGAGGGGAGAAGGGTCGGTTTCTTTTGTTTCCTTCTGCCTGCGAAACTACGCTTGCAGTTTGGGGTCGTTGGTCCGTTGTTAAAAACAGAAGAAAAGAAATGAACTCCAAGGGAGTAACAGCCACAACGAACTGGCACTTTCAGGGACTTTAAAATTTCGGAATGCGAAAACATAATTACGACGTCCACCACAAATAGGTTCACAAAGAGAGCCAGCGTTGGAAAAACCGTGGTGTATCCAGTCGCCCTAAGACACGAACAGTCCGCACAGCTGCCGATGGTTACAACATTTTTAGATACATACAAGCTGTAAACAATTCGGAAAGTGTTGAAGTAATCCCTTGCAGTTGGCGTAGAAAGTTAACAAAGTATGGCAGGTGTTTCCTTGACTTTAATATATTTGTGTCTCGTATCGCCTTTATAATAAGACACATATCATAAAATAACACGTAGGAATTTTTTGTTTAGTTATTTATGCACTAAGGCCCTCTCTTACAGTTAGCTCTCAACTATAATCTCGTACCGAACGATCTGTAAATAGTTCTGTAGATCACATCCCCAGCCTCCGTTGGAGAT
Organism: Schistocerca gregaria; assembly: GCF_023897955.1. NCBI lineage: Eukaryota > Metazoa > Arthropoda > Insecta > Orthoptera > Acrididae > Schistocerca > Schistocerca gregaria. The sequence goes on along the minus strand of NC_064924.1, from coordinate 669,860,514 downwards.
GTTTTACACAATTCACCTGACTCAGTGAAAACAGAACGGTTATAGCTTGCTTTAAGCAAAACTAGTTACATGGGAAGCGGGGATCGTGTGTTCATGTCCATCTTCGGAAATGGATATCGATTTTAAATGTTCGTTCGTGTACGTGGATGATATATTAGAAAATAACTAATCATCTGTGTTGGCTTTGAAGTACATGTGGGATGTTGAACATGAGTATAAACTAAGTGAACCAAATGCAGTGTGGAACTACTCTAAAAAATGGCATCGACCTCAGTGTCGGTTATAGCCAAGTCATTGGAAGTCAACTTTTAATAAAAAAAGTCTCGCAGCTGGCTCATGTTTTTTTTTAAAAAAAAGTTAATAAGAAAGTGGTGTCCATCATTGAAGGTAATCATCAATCAGACAACTAGTTTCAAGTCAACACTTTCTTAATTGGCGCCGAGCTACTTATGTGGTTGATGTGGTATGCCCTAGCCACCTCTGGCCTGAGAAACTGTTCAAACATCTACTGAGAGCGTTCTGGTGTTGCATAAAAAGGGGCCCATCAGGAACGGAGACTTTCGAAACAAGCTAGAACCACCAAATTATGACGAGATGATGTGCAAAAGGTTGATGACAACTCTGTAAGCAATTAGTAGCACTGGAAAGAAGAAACCAACGATCTGTCAAAACAATGTGTTAGGCAGCATATTGACAGCGACGAGTAATTCTCTCCAAGCAACAGGTTTCAAGTGCCCGTAGTTACAAACATCGCGTAGAGGTGGACAGGCAGGCGTAAGGTAGGAGGAAAGGCGAGGGGCACCAAACCGGTGGCAAAATCAACTGTTTGAAAAATATGTGGATTAATTCAGCACGTGCAAGTTATTTACCTTACCAGAATATCAATTTTAATCTTAGACTACTGTGCGCAGTACTTTGTTAGTGAACGATGTGCCGACAGGGTTCTGGGAATACGTCTTAATCTCAACTTTAATTCTATTCAGATCAGGTATCTGAGTTTTCCATACGACAGTAAGTGTAATACGCGGGAATGTACCCACTTTTTGTTCTGCAGCCAGCTTTCTTGTGAAATAATATGGTAACGGTGTATGAAACGATTATCAGAATTAATTTTAAGTTAATTCTAATTGGGAATCGATTTTCTGAAAGTCCTTAATGACGGTTTTGTGAGGTTCCAGGGCACAGGACAAAAATAGGCAACCGGAATGCGAAATTTTTAAGTGTTGTTAACACTAGAAATAAACGTTAGGTCATCTTATACACGGTTCAATAATTTCTGTGTTCATGTGCTAACACACAACTTGCATGTTATTCAGACAAAAGTAACAACTGTGCGCTTTGGACTATTGATGCAGCTTTAACAGTTCAACCCTGAAATAAGAAGTCTGTTAACGTTACGATAACTAGGAAAGGATGAAGAATAAAATTTGTACTGCAAGTTGAGAACTACAGTATTGTAAACAATCGCTGAAGTAAACATTTGAGTATAAAGAGAATGTGTAGAATAGGCGAAAATATGAAATCGTCTCTAATAAAATGAAAAAGTTAGGGACTTGGAGGAGTATGCTATCATGCTAAATATGGTGTCAAGTAAAGTGGTCATTAACCCGAAATTTAAACATAGCAGTTATTCATTATTTTGACATCGCAATCAAGTTCCGACAGAAGTAGGAAGCTGTTTTGACAGCAAAGATATCCGTCGAAATGTACTTCGGCGATCAATGAAAAGGCTACTTTAAGAAAGGCGACAAATTTATCTGTCACTTTCGACTTAGCCTTCCTTTCTGAGAGTTCCTTGGCATTCAGCAGAGCACGATCTACCTGGATGAAATACGATGCTTCTCTTGCAGTAAACGCAAGGGACTTCTAATGGTGATCCACCGAACGTTACTGTTCCTGCTACTTTAGAGTTTAAGTAATCTGAACAGAAATACATTATGGTTGCCCATGGAGCTTACATTATACATCCATCCATAGCAAAATAAGTTCGTTCTCCCGCTACAAGTTATCACGAGTAAAAGACGTATTAAGACCGAAATGGAAAAGCCTGTAGAAAATTTTTAATGACCTAAGACAAAATTAGTGGCCTAAAAGTCACTCTTCTATGAAATGAGACGCTGTTCAGCATGTAGCCGACTACATTTAACAAGTTACATAATAAAGTGTAGTTGGGTCGTTCCAAATGCAGTCGGCTAAAGCGTAATACTGATGAAGGTACAAATGACCATTCTAACTTTTCTTAACAGATAATGAAGCACAGGGAAGGCCCGTCTGAAATATAAAAGCATACGAAAATTATTAGAATGAGCAATCGTTACAGATAGCTCTGCACATTACTGGTGATTTTCAGATACCAAGAAATTTTTGCAGTGAACAAGAAAGTTATAAATGACCAAATTTAAATACGTAAACTAATCATTTTAACCTCTACAACAATAACAAACCGAGATACATAAGAGGATCAGACTAAACAATAACTCACTTATTCGTTCCCCCATAGTCACTAAAGAAAACTGCTGTTGCTTGCACTCTAGCTTCTTCCCTTTTCTCAGGACATCACCCGCCCCACATTCATCTACATAACAAAGAAACGAATATAAAGCTTCGTACAGAATTCACAATAGAAACGAAAAAGAAGAGAAAAAAGCACAACACAGCTGGCGTCACAACGTACAATAGACATACAACCAACATGTGAATTTTAAGTATTCAAGAGGACTATACTCGTAAATGCCCAAAATCGGAAATCTTTGTGTGCCCACTATGAAGAGGTGCAATTCCAGGCCGGCCGGAGTGGTCGAGCGGTTCTAGGCGCTACAGTCTGGAACCGTGCGACCGCTACGGTAGCAGGTTGGAATCCTGCCTCGGGCATGGATGTGTGTGATGTCCTTAGGTTAGTTAGGTTTAAGTAGTTGTACGTTCTAAGGGACTGATGACCTCAGACGTTGAGTCCCATAGTGCTCAGAGCCATTTGAACCATTTTTTTTTCTTTGATTCCAGGGCGGCATGAATGGAATAACAGAGTACAAAACGTATGTAGAAGCAAATAATTTAACATTATGAAACTTCTCAAAAAAAGTTTGTTAGCTTATAAGATAACAAAAACACTGTAATGTAGTAACATATCTGGAAATTTTGTAAGATACGTACATGTGTATACTAGAAGCCACTGCAGGTGTTTCGTAAATGCGCAGTGCAAGAAACAAACATCCTTTTATTTAGTTACATAGCAGGACCACGACACGAAACGCGTCTTGGACGAAAGGATTAATAAGTGGCTGGCTGCTACGTTTCTTCAATTGATGTTTCATTTCCCGGTTTTCAGGATGGATGCAGATGCAAAAGTGAGAAGGAAAGGGTCTTTTATTTCCTATTTTTCGTGTAATATTTAGTGTAACCCGTCGAAAAATAAAGTGTCGACGTAGTTTATGACCTGAAACGATTCGGCAGGGAGCAGGAGTGCCCGCCGGCGCCTTTCCTCGTTTACTGCAGAATGACGTGTCAGTGTCAGTGTCAGTGTGGTCTACGATACCGCCGGAGGCTGTCGGCGTCTTTCCTCGTTTGGCGAACCGAAAGGCGGCGCAGAGACGCAGTATGGCGCGCAGTCGCACGCGGCAACGTCGCCGCACTTTTCGGGTGTCCGGTTTTTTGTCATTAGCAACACACGCACACCCGTACGCACAGACGAAAAAAACCGGCCTTAGATACATGTTGTGTGTGTGTGTGTGTGTTGCAGATTGCTTGCCGACCGCGGTACCCCGCTGGTGCTTGGTTTCTGGAGGAGGGCGGCGTGGGGAGTGAGAAGTGGGCAGAAGGCGGCGCACGGGCAGAACTGCAGAGGAACAGCCGGCGGGGGCCGCGGGGAGCATTCCACCGCGAAAGTCGTAAACCGAGGGCAGGCGGGCGGGCGGGCAGGCAGTAGCCGGCGGGAGCCGCGCCGGCCGCTCGCGCTGCAGCGCACACGTGGCCGCGGGGCGCACACCCGACCGCCACCGGGCGCCCCTGTCGCACACCCAGCTCCCACAAAATATGAGGCGCTGGACGGTACCCCAGTGACAACAAACAGGCAAGGGACGTCAGTCTGACTGGGGCCGTGTAAAGCGAGGGTGTGATGCAACTAACTGACAGGAAAAAAAACGCAACACCAAAAAATAATTAATGTAGAATAATGAAATTTCGGAAATATGGACCTTGCCGTTGGTGGGGAGGCTTGCGTGCCTCAACGTGACAGATAGCCGTACCGTAGGTGCAACCACAACGGAGGGGTACCTGTTGAGAGGCCAGACAAACGTGTGGTTCCTGAAGAGGGGCAGCAGCATTTTCGGTAGTTGCAGGGGCAACAGTCCGGATGATTGACTGATCTGGCCTTGTAACACTAATCAAAACGGCTTTGCTGTGCTGGTACTGCGAACGGCTGAAAGCAAGGGGAAACGACAGCCGTAATTTTTCCCGAGGGCATGCAGCTTTACTGTATGGTCAAATGATGATGACGTCCTCTTCCGTAAAATATTCCGCAGGTAAAATAGTTCCCCATTCGTATCTCCGGGCGGGGACTACCCAGGAGGATGTCGTTATCAGGAGAAAGAAAACTGGCGTTCTACGGATCGGAGCGTAGAAGTCACATCCCTTAATCGGGCAGGTAGGTTAGAAAATTTAAAAAGGGAAATGGGTAGGTTAGAGTTAGATATAGTGGGAATTAGTGAAGTTTGGTCTGCATCAAACCAGTCTCAGGACTGAAAACCACAACGACAACAGGTAACGTACTTAAGTGATTAACAAGCGCGAGACAAGCCCTTCAAAATGTGAAATGCCGATAAATTAATAACCAGTGTTACCGCCAGAATATTGAATGCAAACGTGCTTGCGTTTTGTTGTACACAAGCCGGATGTCATTTTGTGGGATGGAGCTAAATGCCTGTTGAACTTGGTCATCCAATACAGGGACGGTTAATGCTGTGAGTAGATGAGACTGGAGCTGTTGTCCGCTGATGTTCCATATGTATTTCACTGGAGACAGATCTGGTGATCGAGCAAGCCAAGGTAACATGTCGACATCCTGTACAGCATATTGGGTTACAGCAGCGGTATGTGGGCGAGCGTTATCCTGTTCGAAGACGCCCCATGGAGTATTGTTCGTGAATGGCAGCACAACAGGTCGAATCGCCAGACTGGCGTACGAGGTTGCAGTCAGGATGCGTGGGGCAACCACCATAGCGATTCTACTGTCATACGACATGGCTCCCCAAACCAACTCCAGGTGCAGGTGCAGTGAGTGTAGCACACAGGCCCTCAACTGCCATCCTTGTAAGCAACACAGGGTCTTCAGTGGCACCGAGGCAGAACCACTTGTCATCAGAAAAAACAACAGACTCCCCTCTGCCGTCCAATGATCTCTCGGTTGACACAACTGAAGTCGCAAATGGCGGTGGTTCGGGGTCACGAAGGCACGCTACAGGGCGTCTGGCTCGGACCTGCCCTTGAAGTAACAGATTTCTAACAGTTCGTTGTTCAGTGTGGTGCACACTGCTGCAGATGCAGTACAGTGTGCCAGATCCTCTGTGGCCCTCCAGAGTCCGGTCTTCTTGCGACCGTACATCATGTTCACCATAGCTGCCAACAAACATATACAATGGCTATATTCCTGCGAAGTCTTTCTGCAGTATCGCAGAAGGAACATCCTACATCTAAATCTACATTTATACTCCGCAAGCCACCCAACGGTGTGTGGCGGAGGGCACTTTACGTGCCACTGTCATTACCTCCCTTTCCTGTTCCAGTCGCGTATGGTTCGCGGGAAGAACGACTGTGTGAAAGCCTCTCTGCGCGCTCTAATCTCTCTAATTTTACATTCGTGATCTCCTCAGGAGGTATAAGTAGGGGGAAGCAGTATATTCGATACCTCATCCAGAAACGCACCCTCTCGAAACCTTGCGAGCAAGCTACACCGCGATGCAGAGCGTCTCTCTTGCAGAGTCTGCCACTTGAGTTTGCTAAACATATCCGTAACGCTATCACGCTCACAAAATAACCCTGTGACAAAACGTGTCGCTCTTCTTTGGATCTTCTCTATCTCCTCCGTCAACTCGATGTGTTACGGATCCCACACTGATGAGCAATACTCTAGTATAGGTCGAACGAGTGTTTTGTAAGCCACCTCCTTTGTTGATGGACTCTCCCAATGAGTCTCAACCTGGTATCCGCGTTACCAACAATTAATTCCACTTCAAATCGTTCCGCACGCATACTCCCAGATATTTTACAGAAGTAACTGGTACCAGTGTTTTTTCCGCTATCATATAATTATACAATAAAGGATCCTTCTTTCTATGTATTCGCAATGCATTACATCTGTCTATGTTAAGGGTCAGTTGCCACTCACTGCACTAAGTGCCTATCCGCTGCAGATCTTCCTGCATGTCGCTGCAATTTTCTAATGCTGCAACTTCTCTGTATACTACAGCATCATCCGCGAAAAGCCGCATGGAACTTTTGACACTGTGGCTGCTCTGTTCGGTCGAAGGGACTTGGAAGTACTGTACCATCCACCATATTCCCTGGACTTAGTCTGATTCAGCTTGTCGTAGTCCTATTACACAACCTCGTTCAAACTCAGTGACGTGTTAATGATGGCGCCTTTGTCGTCTTAAAAGCATTCTTGAATAACGTGAACTCCACACGTTCACTCTGAAAGGCATCTAACGCTCACGACCGCTAAAATCACCCTCATCGCGGCGCCACTAACGCCACTCTTAGGCGACCGGCACGAAATCGGAATAGACATCAACTTTCGACCGTATAAGCGCGCCCACAAACTTCCGTTAATGTCACACAACACCTTCTTGGTCTTGCGATTTTGTTTCCGTCAGTGTATATCAATGCTCTGCCACTAAATATGACAGATTCAGATATATTTCTCTTTGCAGCTGGCACATATTCTGTTCTTGAATATGTGGAATTTAATGCATCATTACTCCTAATCGTGTGACCACTCACATCGCTTTAAAAATACAAATAAAATATGTATACAATTTACGAATTTACATGTATATTATTTATTATCACATCTGATGTTTTATTCAAGAAGTCCGAGTTGTTTCCGAACCACGGATTTTGAGTGCACTCATCAAAAGTGTGTCTGACAGCCAATCTTGGAGAGACAAAAGGACACATGCGCACTCAGCAGAGGTGTCCTTCCCCGCCTGGAGGTCACCACGTCTCCCAGATCCTGTTCAGTGTACTCCACGTTCCCTGGGGCAGGTCAAGTCCCCGTGGCTCGTTGTTGGCTTGGAGAAAGCTGTGGAGCTGTGGTTGAGTGCTGTTACAGCATTCTTGCGCCCAAGCCACGTCAAGATTTAAGTCACGATCCACCAGGTTGCTAGCTGTTATGATTGGGAGACGTCTGGAGTGGAGTCTGTCCATTCGGGTGGCATGTGTGTCCTCATGAATTGACAGCTGCTAGTTCTTGTGGATTTTACGAGGGTTGGAACTTAAATAGTAGCAACTATTTATTCACAACCGATACAAAAGAGTTACACATTACTGTCCTTCAATAGTCACCAGCGTTGTGTAGAACCCGTTGCCAGCGACGTGGAAGGAGTAGTATACCGTTAGCGGAGCCTGTTCTGTTGATGGTGCGAATGGAAGGGTCTAAAGTAATGGTGATTCTCGTGTACGACTGTGATGGTGTTATCCTAACGCATTACGTTCCTCCACGGCAGACCCCCAGTGCACAGATTACTGTTCGTTTTTGGAGCATCACCAGCGACCAGCTTTGCGAAAGAAGCGCCGACACATTCTTCGCAAGCCACCCATCATTTTGCACGACAATGCGCGGGCGCATACATAGCAAGCTGTGGCTGCTCCGTTCGGTCGATGGGACTCGGAAGTACTGTACCATCCACCATACTGCCCGGACTTAAGTCGTCCTGACTTTGATTTGATTTCGAAGGTGAAGAAACCACTTCGTGGCATTCGCCTCAGAAATGTTCCAGAGATTCGACAGGCATTAGACACCTCCATTCGCACCATCAACAGAACAGGCTCTGCTAACGGTATACTGCCCGCCCGGTTAGCCGTGCAATCTAATGCACGGGATTCGGGATTCGGAAGGAGCGCCTGGTCCCCGGCACAAATCTGCCCGGCGGACTTTTGTCGAGGTCCGGTGAGCCGGCCAGTCCGTGGATGGTTTTTAAGCGGTTTTCCATCTGCCTAGGCGAACGCGGGCTGGTTCCCCTTCTTCCGCCTCAGATACACTATGCCGTCGATTGCTGCACAAACAAGTTCTCCGCGTACCCGTACACCACCATTACTCTGCCATGCATACATAGGGGTTACACTCGTCTGGTGTGAGACGTTCCCAGGAGGAGGGGGGGGGGGGGGGTCAACCGGGGACAAACCCCACAATCACCATGAAAGAGTGGTTCGGTGTGAAGCGGCGAAGGGGTGAAGTGGACTGCGGTAGTTGTCGTGGGGTTGCCGACTACTGCGGCTGCGGCGGGGAAGGAGCCTCTCCGTCGTTTCTAGGCCCCCAGTTAACATACAATACAATACAACGGTATACTACGCCTTCCACATCGCTTGCAACGGGTTCTACACAGCGCTGGTGACTACTTCGATAGACAGTAAGAGGTGCAAACACGCAACTCTTTTGTATCGGTTGTGAATAAATAGTTGCTACTATTTAAGTTCCAACCCTCGTATTACATTTCGTCAGTACGGCATGCTTTCTCCTCAAGTTAGGTCGTGGAATGCCGTTGAAGGCAGGTAGGGGAGTAGGCTCGGTTGTGCCTGTACTAGCCTGCGTTGTTTCATGTAGTTGCGTATGCACCAGCTTCATGTGGCTACATGTTATCCATACAGGGCTGCAATACTCTGACGCTGAGTAGACAAGGCCAGTGGCCCAAGAATGTAAAGTCGTATCCCATAGAGATCCACTTAATTTTTGAAGACTATTACTTACTGACTTCCATTTAGCTTCAGTCTTTTGTAGATGGTGTCTGGATAACAGCGTTCTGTCAAGTATAACTCCAAGGTACCGTTGATACTTGCTGTAGGCCAAGTGACTACTCACGAAAAATTGTCCTGTTTTCGGTTGGCTAGAATGTTACTCAGATGAAAGTAAGTGGATTCATTTTCGTTAGAGCCGTTGCTTCACGTCCTCACGTGTAACCTTAAAATACCCTACACGTGGCCGTGGGTGGTGCTAAGCAAGCAACAACTTTGGCTGCTAGACAGACTTCGTGATTTCCTAGCAGAACTCGTCGCTGTAGTTCCTATAGAATGTAACTTAAGTTACCTACAGCGATGTGTTCTGCTAGGAAATCACGAGGTCTGTCTAGCAGCCAAAGTTGTTGCTTGCTTAGCACCACCCACGGCCACGTGTAGGGTATTTTAAGTTTACACGTGAGGACGTGAAGCAACGGCTCTAACGAAAATGAATCCACTTACCTTCATCCGAATAACATCCTAGCCAACCGAAAACAGGACAATTTTTCTTGGGTAGTCACTTTGGGTACAAGCTGTATATAGCCCTTCGCTTCGGGTATTAAACCTCTGCTACCTTCCAATTTTCAAAACCTTTCTATAAATCTACAAATGCTATAAACGTGGGTTTGCATTTTCTTAACCTGTCTGCTAAGGTAAGTCTCAGGATCAGTACTTCCTTTCGTATTTCTCCATTTCTCCGGAATCCAAGCTGATCTTCCCAGAACTCGGCCTCTACAAGTTCTTCCATTCTTAAATAAATAGTTCGTGTTAGTGTTTGCATCCATGACATATTAAACAGTACCTCCGTAATACTCACAATTGTTGGCACATGCTTTCTTTGGAACTGTAATAATTACATTCTTCTTTAAGTGTTAGGGTAGTTCGCCTATCTTATACATTTTGCACGCCAGATGGAACGGTTTTGGGACCTTGTTTCTACGTAGGTCTCTCAGTTCTCTGTCAAAGTCTCCTCTCAGTGTCCTATCTCCAACCTAATCTTCATTTACATCCTCATCCTTCCCTATAATATTGCCTATAAGTTCATCACCATTTTATAGCCCCTTATACTTCTTCCATCTTCCAGCTTTCCCTCCTTTGCTTAGTACTGGTTTTCCAACTGAGCTCCTTTCACACAGTTATTTCTCTTTTCTCCAAAGGCCTCTTTAAATTTCCTGTAGGTGGTATCTATCTTTCCCCTAACGGGATATGCTTCAGAGACGCCAGACAAACGTGTGGTTCCTGAAGAGGGGCAGCAGCCTTTTCGGTAGTTGCAGGAGCAACAGTCTGGATGATTGACTAATCTGGCCTTGTAACACTAACCAAAATGGTCTTGCTGTTCTGGTACTGCGAACGGCTGAAAGCAAGGGGAAACTACAGCCGTAGTTTTTCCCTAGGCCATGCAGCCTTACTGTATGATTAAATGATGATGGCGTCCTCTTGGGTAAAATATTCCGGAGGTAAAATAGTCCCCCATTCGGATCTCCGGGCGGGGACTACTCAAGAGGATGTCGTTATCAGGAGAAAGAAAACTGGTGTTCTACGGACCGGAGCGTGGAATGTCAGATCCCTTAATCGAGCAGGTAGGTTAGAAAATTTAAAAAGGGAAATGGATAGGTTAAAGTTAGATATAGTGGGAATTAGTGAAGTGCGGTGGCAGGAGGAACAAGACTTTTGGTCATGTGTACAGGGTTATAAACACAAAATCAAATAGGGGTAATGCAGGGGTAGGTTTAATAATGAATAGGAAAATAGGAATGCGAGTAAGCTACTACAAACAGCATAGTGAACGCATTATTGTGGCCAAGATAGATACGAAGCCCACACCTACTACAGTAGTACAAGTTTATATGCCAACTATCTCTGCTGATGACGAAGAAATTGATGAAATGCATGATGAGATAAAAGAAATTATTCAGGTAGTGAAGGGAGACGAAAATTTAATAGTCACGGGTGAATGGAATTCAAGAGTAGGAAAAGGGAGAGAAGGAAACATAGTAGGTGAATATTGATTGGGACTAAGAAATGAAATAGGAAGCCGCCTGGTAGAATTTTGCGCAGAGCATAACGTAATCATACCTAACACTTGGTTTAAGAATCATGAAAGAAGGTTGTATACATGGAAGAACCCTGCAGATACTAAAAGGTATCAGATAGATTATATGATGGTAAGACAGAGATTTAGGAACCAGGATTTAAATTATAAGACATTTTCAAGGGCACATGTGGACTCTGACCACAATCTATTGGTTATGAACTGTAGCTCAAAACTAAAGAAACTGCAAAAAGGTGGGAATTTAAGGAGGTGGGACCGGGATAAACTGAAAGAACCAGAGGTTGGACAGAGTTTCAGGGAGAGCATAAGGGAACAATTGACAGGAATGGGGGAAAGAAATTCAGTAGAAGAATAATGGGTAGCTTTGAAGGATGAAGTAGTGAAGGCAGCAGAGGATCAAGTAGGTAAAAAGACGAGGGCTGCTAGAAATCCTTGGGTAACAGAAGAAATATTGAATTTAATTGATGAAAGGAGAAAATATAAAAATGCAGTAAATGAAGCAGGCAAAAAGGAATACAAACGTCTCAAAAATGAGATCGACAGGAAGTGCAAAATGGGTCTATACAAGGGCGACGTACTTGAGGACAAAATTATGGAAATGGAAGAGAATGTAGATGAAGATGAAATGGGAGATATGATACTGCGTGAAGAGTTTGACAGAGCACTGAAAGACCTGAGTCGAAACAAGGCCCCCGGAGTAGATAACATTCCGTTAGAACTACTGACAACCTTGGGAGAGCCAGTCCTGACAAAACTCTACCATCTGGTGATCAAGATATTTGAGACAGGCGAAATACCTTCATACTTCAAGAAGAATATAATAATTCCAATCACAAAGAAACCGGTGTTGACAGATGTGAAAATTACCGAATTATCAGTTTAATAAGCCACAGCTGCAAAATACTAACGCGAATTCTTTATAGCCGCATGGAAAAACTGGTAGAAGTCGACCTCGAGGAAGATGAGTTTGGATTCCATAGAAATGTTGGAACACGTGACGCAATACTGACTCTACGACTTATTTTAGAAGAAAGATTAAGGAAAGGCAAACCTGCGATTCTAGCATTTGTAGACTTAGAGAAAGCTTTTGACAATGTTGACTGGAATAGTCTCTTTCAAATTCTAAAGGTGGCAGTGGTAAAATACAGGGAGCGAAAGGCTATTTACAATTCGTACAGAAACCAGATGGCAGTTGTAAGAGTCGAGGGGTATGAAAGGGAAGCAGTGGTTGGGAAGGGAGTGAGACAGGGTTGTAGCCTATCCCCGATGTTATTCAATCTGTATATTGAGCAAGCAGTGAAGGAAACAAAAGAAAAGCTCGGAGTAGGTATTAAAATCCATGGAGAAGAAATAAAAATTTTGAGGTTCGACGATGACATTGTAATTCTGTCAGAGACAGAAAGGACTTAGCAGAGCAGTTGAATGGAATGGACAGTGTCTTGAGAGGAGTATATAAGATGAACATCAACACAAGCAAAACTATGATAATCGAATGTAGTCCAATTAAGTCGGGTGATGCTGAGGGAATTAGATTAGGAAATGAGACACTTAAAGTAGTAAAGGAGTTTTGCTGTATGGGGAGAAAAACAACTGATGATGGTCGAAGTAGAGAGGATATAAATGCAGGCTGGCAATGGCAAGGAAAGCTTTTCTGAAGAAGAAAAATTTGTTAACATCGAGTATAGATTTAAATGCAGGAAGTCGTTTCTGAAAGTATTTGTATGAAGTGAAGCCAAGTATGGAAGTGAAACGTGGGCGGTAAATAGTTTGGACAAGAAGAGAATAGAAGTTTTCGAAATGTGGTGCTACAGAAGAATGCTGAAGATTAGATGGGTAGATCACATATCTAATGAGGAAGTATTGAATAGGATTGGGGAGAAGAGAAATTTGTGAGGAGAAGAGGAGCTTGTGGCACAACTTGACTAGAAGAAGGGATCGGTTGGTAGGACATGTTCTGAGGCATCAAGGGATAACTAATTTAGTATTGGCGGGCAGTGTGGAGGGTAAAAATCGTAGAGGGAGACCAAGAGATGTATACACTAAGCAGATTCATAAATATGTAGGCTACAGTAGGTACTGGGAGATGAAGAAGCTTGCACAGGATAGAGTGGCATGGTGGGCTGCATTAAACCTGTCTCAGGACTGAAGACCACAACAGCAACAACAACCTTATCCATTCCTCCTCAGACATTTTGCACTTACTGTCAATCTTATATTTTAGCCGTTTGTATTCCATTTCGCCTGCCTTATTTGCTGCATTCTTATGTTTTATCCTATCATCACTTTAATTCAGTAACTCCCCTGATATCAAAGGGTTTCTACTGGTCCTTGTCTTTTTACCTTGATCGATGTCCCCAGGTCTCTTCTGCGTATACAATTTTCTTTCACAGTTCATGAACCATGTGTTAGCGATGGTTAAATTACGCTGTGTGCAGAATTCCACCCGGCGGCTTCCTCTTTCGTTCCTCAGACCCCCTCCCCCCCCCCCCCCCCCCGCCCACATTTAGCTACTGTTTTCCTTCTCTTCCTTTCCCTAATATTGAATTCGCGTACCCCATCATAATCAAAGTTTCGCCTCCCTTAACTATCCGAATAATTTCTTTATCTCATTATACGTTTCTCCAGTCTCTTCATCTTGTGCAGAGCTAGTTGGCACAGTAACTTGCACTACTGTGGAGGGTGAGGATTTTGCGTCTGTCTTGGCTGCAATAACTACGGTGTTGTTGTAGTTTACCCGCATTACTATTTTCTTATTCAATATTAAATCTACTCCTGCATTATCCCTAATTGCTTTTGTTTTTATAACCCTGTACTCACTTGACCAGAAATTGTGTTACCACCGAACTACACTAATCTTTACTATATCTAATCTCAACCTATTCATTTCCATTTTGAATTTCTCTAAACTACCTGCCCGATTGAGGAATCTACCATTTCACGCTCCGACCCATAGAATTCCAGTTTTGTTTCTCTTGAAGACGACGACCTACTGGGCATTCCCCGCTCGGAGATCTGAATGGGAGACTGTTTTTCCTCCGGAATATTTTACCCAAGAGGATGCCATCATCATTTGACCGTACAGCAGAGCTACGTGCTCTGGAGAAATTTACGGCTGCAGTGTCCCCTTGGTTTCAGCCATTGCACTACCAGCACAGCAAGGCCGTTTTTGTTGGTATTACCACTCCAGGTGAGCCCGTTATCCAGACCTTTGCCCCTGCAACTACTGAAAAGTCTGTCGCCCTTTTCAGGAATTACACATTTGTCTGGCCTCTTAGCAGACAACCCTCTTTCGCTGTTGCCTCTATGGTATGGCTATTTGTATTAAGTCTCATAATGAACAGGAAAAATAAGAATGCGAGGAAATTACTATCAACAACTTAGCGAACAGACTATCGTATTCATGGTAGACATTACAGTGGTAGAAGTAAATACGCTTACTAGTTCCGCAGATAAATGGGTGTAGGTTGGCGATATTACAGGAAGGCAGGCTTTGACGTGGTAGAATAACGCTGGAAATTCATAGGTTTACAACGAAACAAATTGCTAATAAATCACTTCTCCTGACCATGCCAGAGAATGGGTCGGGAAAAATAGACACCTTTTTAACGTATGACATCACAATTCCAAAAACGTACCGATGGCTCAGGTTGTTAATTAGGCCCTGTTCTTGAGCTCCTTTGTACCCCTCTCGCAGTGACTGTGAAGATGAAGTTAGACTAATCACAGATCGCAGAGAGGCGAGTACATTCAGAAAAACAAAGTGTCCTTTGCCATGTACTTCACACCGATCTGCAGGGCATAAATGCTGATAAAGGTTAAGGTACAAATCAGTGTTTCACTTCCCGGTTCATATTGAAGCTATTTTGTCAGTGGTTGCTACGTCGATGGTAAACGTGGCCGTCACAGAAAAATGAGGAAATTGTTAAACAGCTGCCACACGCTATTTATTAGTGGTTCAAATGACTCTCAGCACTAAGCGACTTAACTTCTGAGGTCATAAGTCCCCTAGAACTTAGAACTAATTAAACATAACCAACCTAAGGACATCACACATCCATGCCCGAGGCAGGTTTCGAACCTGCGACCGTAGCGGTCTCTCGGCTCCAGACTGTAGCGCCTAGAACCGCACGGCCACTCCGGCCGGCAATTATTAGTGGATATTATGCGCCAATAATACCTGCTTCGATATCGAACACTGAGTCTTCTCATGACTACAGTACATTTATGAACGTGGGCAAACATCAATGTCCTTTTCTTGTTCCTTCTTGTTTTCTAGGATTTTAAGAACAATAACATACATAAAATTGTAATAACAGTTTGTTTTCATCACTGCTTAGTACAACGTTACGCCCAGATAGCCGAGTGCATTAACACTCCCCTTCCGTGATTTGGGGAGATCAGGCTGCCCCGAATCGAATCCGCTTCGCGGATCAACTGCTCGTACACGGGCTGATGTGCTAGCCAGCCTGGATATGATTTTTAGAAGCTTTCCCATACACCTCTAGGTTAATACCGGGCTGGTATCCATGTCCCACTACAAATACACGTTGCTCGAACGTTTAGAAAACTTGCCCTCACTTGTACATGAGATTCACACTAGATGCAGACAGATGGAGTACACGGGGGCAATGGTGGTCTCCTGTGGGCAAAGGCGTCCGGTCACCGACTACCGCCGACATTGCCTCAGCCCGTACAACAAGGCCGACCCCGTACAGACACGGGAAAAGGCAAGGAAGAAAAAGAAAGAGGGTACTTATTACAACAATTTAGCATAATTTCCAAATAACTTCCAAGAAACTGAAATGTATTTTCGAGACGCTTAGTTTTCATGCCACTTTATTCAGCTAAATTTAGAAGGTGATTTATTTCGAAACAGGAACGCTAATAGGGGTGGGGATCGTGATACCCCCTCCTCCTGCCCCGGGGTCCACGTATGGCTGTTTGCGAGTTAACCGAGAGTGTGTGGTCACGAATCGCCATTGACTGCGGTATGAAATGTGGTGCCAGCTAGTAACGTGAGCTCCGTCCAAAGGCGGTGGCGGGCCCAACGGTACCGACAGCCGCCCTGTCATCCTCGGCGACTCGTGTCACAGGATGTGGTAGGACGGGCGTGGGGTCCGCAGAACGCTGTGCAAGCCGTCGGAAGTTTTCGTGATCCGGAACCGCTACTACTCGGTCAGGTAATTCCTCAATTGGCATCACGAGGCTTATTACACCCCGGTCCAGTCCTAACACCAAGGAATAACCTCTGGCAGTAACGGGAATCGAACCCGGGTCATAGCATTACTACTCAGGTCCGGAGACGGCCTGTCCCAGTTACCGCAAATGTAAACGTTTCGTTCACGTTCTCACCCAAAAAATTCCAGTAACCATCATGTACCCACAACATTTTCCATCGACTGCTACGGTCGCAGGTTCGAATCCTGCCTCGGGCATGGATGTATGTGATGTCCTTAGGTTAGTTAGGTTTAAGTAGTTCTAAGTTCTAGGGGACTGATGACCTCAGATGTTAAGTCCCATTGTGCTCAGAGCCATTTGAACCAACGTTTTCCATCTATAGGAATGGTTTTTTTTTTTTTTTTCATTATTAAAAATAAGCTCGCAAAAGGGATACATTTTAATAAAAATATCACACAGGCATGGAAATAATGGAATATCTCAGATAGTTGTGTTTGCTTGTTTATATTATGTATTTTTATGTGCGGACCGGTCCCGTAAACGGACGTACTGCCGGCAGAGCGTTGTGCTCACCACACGCCTCTCCATATCCGCATGCAGTGGCGCCTGTAGGCTGAGGGCGACGTGGTGTTCGACCATTACCGTTCGGTCTTCCGAGTCCTGTTCGGGCAGAGTTTTGTTTAGTTTATTTTTATAAACGGCGGTTGTTCAATAAGTAAAGCATCACATTTTCCCCCCAGGAAACAGGTTAGCTTCATTTACGATTCCAATACACCTTATGATTTCCCACTCTTTTGGCTACAAAACCCTATTTTTCAGCATGATCTCCGTTCAGCGGGATGGCCTTAAGTCATATTACTAGGAGAGACTATTGCCGCATGATACCACACTATTGGGTGACGTCGGAGCCAAAGTGTTTGTTGCATCAATAACCTTCCCATCATCTACGTGCTGCTTCAGGAGCAGTGAATTTTTCGTTGGGGCAAACAGATGGAAGTCGGAAGGTGCGAGATGGAGGCAGAGGGTGGATCAGGAAGAACAGTCCAGTGAAGTTTTGTGAGCTCCTCTCAGGTGCGCAGGTTCCTTTGAGGCCTTGCGTTGTCATGGAAAAGGAAACACGCCGACGTCGTTTCTTCAGTTTCCTCATAGTAGCACAATTCACTTCAAAGTTGACCGTTGCACCACGAGGAAGAACATCAAACGAAATAATGACTTCAGATGTCCCATCATCAAAAAACGAACTTGAACGGATGTCTTGTGACGTCTGCAACAAGCAAACACAACGATCAACAACGGACAAAAAAAAAAAAAAAAAAAAAGTGGTCAGCGCGACAGAACGTCAGTCCTAAGGGCTCGGGTTCCATTTTCGGCTGGGTCGGAGATTTTCACCGGTCAGCTACTGGGTTTTGTGTTGTCCTAATCATCATCATTTCATCCCCATCGACGCGCAAGTCGCCGAAGTGGCGTCAGTTCGAAAGACTTGCACCCGGCGAACGGTCTACCCGATGGATGGCAGGCCCTAGTCACACGACATTTACAGTTTATCCCTTCAGATACCATAAGACCCTTCAGAGGTGGTGTGGCGCAACTCCATGGAATGCCGTTTTGTTTCCGGTTCGAAGTGATGGGCCCATGTTTCATCGCCCGTGACGATGTGCAACAAAACATTGTCACGATCAGCTTCGTAATGTTCAAGCAATTCCACACATATGGTCCTTTGTTGCTCTTTATGGTCTGCTGTCGGGGGGAGGGGGGGATGATGAAGAGCTCAGCGGGTATACACTTTTGAGTATCCCAACTGGTGGACGAGTTGCTCAATGTAGGTGAAAATACCATCAGTAATGTTTCAGATTTCGATGTACAATGGGACAGGAATGATGATGAAATGAGGACCGCATTTGAGGAAGTGGAGAAAATGGTCAATAGATTGCAGTGCAATAAAGCGACTGGGGTGGATGAAATTAAGTCGGAACTCATCAAATACAGTGGAATGTCAGCTCTTAAATGGCTACACAGGATAATTGCAATGACGTGGGAGTCGGGACAGGTTCCATCAGACTGGACGAAAGCAGTGATCACACCAATATTTAAACATGGAAACAGAAAAGTTTATAGCAACTACAGAGGTTTCCAGAATGAGATTTTCACTCTGCAGCGGAGTGTGCTCTGATATGAAGTTTCCTGGCAGATTAAAACTGCGTGTCCGACCGACAGAGATATCTCTTTGATCAGCGTTGTGGGTAAAATCTTCTCAGGTATTGTTGAAAGGAAGGTGCGAGTATTAGTTGAGGACCAATTGGATGAAAATCAGTGTGGGTTTAGGCCTCTTAGAAGTTGTCAGGACCAGGTATTTAGCTTACGGCAAATAATGCAGAAG
This sequence comes from Schistocerca gregaria, assembly GCF_023897955.1. NCBI lineage: Eukaryota > Metazoa > Arthropoda > Insecta > Orthoptera > Acrididae > Schistocerca > Schistocerca gregaria. The sequence goes on along the minus strand of NC_064924.1, from coordinate 669,841,921 downwards.
TGTTACGAATGGAACAGGGAATTTTATAGATCTAGAAAAGGCATATGACCGGGATACTAGGAGGAAGTTATTGTCTGTTCTACGTAGTTGTGGAATAGGAGGCAAACTTTTGCAAGCAATTAAAGGTCTCTACATGGATAGTCAGGCAGCAGTTAGAGTTGACGGTAAGTTGAGTTCATGGTTCAGAGTAGTTTCAGGGGTAAGGCAAGGCTGCAACCTGTATCCACCGTTGTTCGTATTATTTATGGATCATATGTTGAAAACAATAGACTGGCTGGGTGAGATCAAGATATGTGAACAAAAAATAAGCAGTCTTGCATATGCAGATGACTTAGTTGTGATGGCAGAGTCTATTGAAAGTTTGCAAAGTAATATTTCAGAGCTAGATCAGAAATGTAAGGACTATGGTATGAAGATTAGCAACTCCAAAACAAAAGTAATGTCAGTGGGAAAGAGATATAAACGGATTGAGTGCCAAATAGGAGGAACAAAGTTAGAACAGGTGTACGGTTTCAAGTACTTAGGATACATATTCTCACAGGATGGCAACATAGTGAAAGAACTGGAAGCGAGGTGTAGCAAAGCTAATGCAGTGAGCGCTCAGCTATGATCTACTCTTCTGCAAGAAGGAAGCCAGTACCAAGACTAAGTTATCTGTGCACCGTTCAATCTTTCGACCAACTTTGTTGTATGGGAGCGAAAGCTGGGTGGATTCAGGTTACCATATCAATATGGATATGAAAGTAGCTAGAATGATTGCAGGTACTAGTAGATGGGAACAATGGCAGGAGGGTGTCCACAATAGGGAAATCAAAGAAAAACTGGGTATGAACTCTATAGATGCAGCAGTCAGGACGAACAGGCTTAGATGATGGGGTCATGTTACACGCATGGGAGAAACAAGGTTTCCCTAGAGAGTCATGGGTTCAGCCGTAGAGGGTAGGAGGAGTCGGGGTAGACCAAGGAGAAGGTACCTGGATTCGGTTAAGAATGATCTTGAAGTAATAGGCTTAACACCAGAAGAGGCACCAATGTTAGCACTGAATAGGGGATCATGGAGGAATCTTATAAAGGGGACTATGCTCCAGACTGAACGCTGAAATGCATAATCAGTCTTAAATGATGATGATGATGATGATGATGAACTGGTGGACGAGTGTTTGAGCACTGCCAACGGAGACGTCCAGCTGAGCAGCGAGGTGTTTGACTGTGATGCGCCGATCACCTCCAACCACTGCGTCCGTGCGTTGCAACAAAGCAGGAGTCGCAGCTGCGCGCGGCAGGTAGACATGCGGGAGTTCGGACAGGTTTGCGCGATTTTGTTGTAATGATGACAGACGCCTTGCTCATCGGCGCACCGTGCTATGGTTCACTACCAGGTCTCAGTACACATTCTCCAAGCGTCTTTCAATTTCTGCGATGCTCTGGTTTTCCCCTAAAAGAAACTCTCTGCTACGAATGCACCTGCTTTAAAGAAGGGTGCGGCCTCTCGGATTTTCATGAAACTGTAGGGACTAAAAAGGGAATACTCCACGATATTCCACAATAAATTCCGCATTTTTAATCCAAATTTGCAGAGGAAAAAAATGTGTTGCATTACGTATCGGACGCCTCTCGTATATCTGACGAGTCATATGGTCCTTTAATGGAAATGTAAAAGGACCATGTAAGCCATTCGAATAATAATAATATTAATGGAACATCAATGAAGGTGTTCGTGATGAAACACTTGCAATTTCCGACAGTCAACAATTAAAAAAACAAAAAAAAAGGCCATGACCATTGAGCTCTCTACAATGGAGAGACGAATTCGAACCAGCCGACATGTGATAAACTAACAACACGAAAATTCCACTCGATAACGCTTGTACGAAAAACAGAGATGTGGCTGCAAATGCAAAACGTTTCGTTTTCGTATGCCTGAATTTCTACAACCTTTCAGCATTCCCCTCGCACGTCAACGTTGCCATCCGAACTGCCTACCGTTTCACGCTCGATTTCTACGCCTCCTCCCACTCTCTCATACCCCCGCTCTTCTTTTGACGGAGCGCGCTTTGTGTGTAAAGGCACCCCAGTGTGACGAAATTCACCTACGTGAGGACGAATATCACGGACACATTTGAATCTTTTCACATGCCTGTACGGTCCATCGCGTTAACAGACTTACACTAACGTCCACGCACTGGGAGAATTATTTCCGAGTGTGCCCTACACGGGAGGTAGCCGTTACGTACGCAGGGCCAGGCAGCATCGTTATTCATCCCTTTGAACGTATGAGAACAGCCTCTGGCTGGAAGCTTTTTCGACGTTTATCCGACTACCGCAAGACCGGAACACGTGCGCAAGGACAATACTGGACTGATTTCAAACCTTTATATCGCCAACCGTAAACCCTGAAATGGCGTAATCTATGGTATTGCGGCACTCTCTGTCGAGTTAAAGTCGTTATCTACACCAACACAATCGCTTTCATATCATTGTCACTGTTTCTGTACTGAAATGGTTTTCGCAATTTCAGAATTAACTAATTATTATCTTATTGTTGTTGTGGTCTTTAGTCCTAAGGCTGGTTTGATGCAGCTCTCCATGCTACACTATCCCAGTGACTACTGCAACGTACATCCTTCTGAATCTGCTTACTGTATTCATCTCTTGGATCCCTCTATGATTTTTACCCTCCAATACTAAATTGGTGATCCCCTGATGCCTCAAAACATGTCCCACCAACCGATCCCTTCTTCTAGTGAAGTTGTGCCACAAATTTCTCTTCTCCCCAATCCTATTAAATACCTCCTCATTAGTTATGTGACCTACCCATCTAATCTTCAGCATTCTTCTGTAGCACCACATTTCAAAAGCTTCTACTCTCTTCTTGTCCAAACTATTTACCGTCCATGTTTCACTTCCATACATGGTTACACTCCATACAAATACTTTCAGAAACGGCTTCCTGACACTTAGATCTATACTCGATGTTAACAAATTTCTCTTCTTCAGAAACACTTTCCTTGCCATTGCCAGTCTACATTTTATATCCTCTCTACTTCGACAATCATCAGTTATTTTACTCCCCAAATGGCAAAACTCCTATACTGCTTTAAGTGTCTCATTTCCTAATCTAATTCCTCAGCATCAACCGACTTAATTCGACGACATTCCTTTATCCTCGTTTTGCTTTTGTTGATGTTCATCTTATATCCTCCTTTCAAGACACTGTCCATTCCGTTCAACTGCTCTGCTAAGTCCTTTCTGTCTCTGACAGAATTACAATGTCATCGTCGAACCTCAAAATTTTTATTTCTTCTCCATGGATTTTAATACCTACTCCGAGCTTTTCTTTTGTTTCCTTCACTGCTTGCTCAATATACAGATTGAATAACATCGGGGATAGGCTACAACCCTGTCTCACTCCCTTCCCAACCACTGCTTCCCTTTCATACCCCTCGACTCTTACAACTGCCATCTGGTTTCTGTACGAATTGTAAATAGCCTTTCGCTCCCTGTATTTTACCACTGCCACCTTTAGAATTTGAAAGAGACTATTCCAGTCAACATTGTCAAAAGCTTTCTCTAAGTCTACAAATGCTAGAATCGCAGGTTTGCCTTTCCTTAATCTTTCTTCTAAAATAAGTCGTAGAGTCAGTATTGCGTCACGTGTTCCAACATTTCTATGGAATCCAAACTCATCTTCCTCGAGGTCGACTTCTACCAGTTTTTCCATGCGGCTATAAAGAATTCGCGTTAGTATTTTGCAGCTGTGGCTTATTAAACTGATAATTCGGTAATTTTCACATCTGTCAACACCGGTTTCTTTGTGATTGGAATTATTATATTCTTCTTGAAGTCTGAGGGTATTTCTCCTGTCACGTACATCTTGCTCACCAGATGGTAGAGTTTTCTCAGGACTGGCTCTCTCAAGGCCGTCAGTAGTTCTAATGGAATGTTGTCTACTCCGGGGGCCTTGTTTCGACTCAGGTCTTTCAGTGCTCTGTCAAACTCTTCACGCAGTATCATATCTCCCATTTCATCTTCATCTCCATCCTCTTCCATTTCCATAATTTTGTCCTCAAGTACATCGCCCTTGTATAGACCCTCTATACACTCCTTCCACCTTTCTGCTTTCCCTTCTTTGCTTAGAACTGGGTTTCCATCTGAGCTCTTGATGTTCATACAAGTGGTTCTCTTATCTCCAAAGGTCTCTTTAATTTTCCTGTAGGCAGTATCTATCTGGCCCCTTGTGAGATAAGCCTCTACATCCTTACATTTGTCCTCTAGCCATCCCTGCTTAGCCATTTTGCACTTCCTGTCGATCTCATTGTTGAGACGACTGTATTCCTTTTTGCCTGCTTCATTTACTGAATTTTTATATTTTCTCCTTTCATCAATTAAGTTCAATATTTCTTCTGTTACCCAAGGATATCTACTAGCCCTTGTCTTTTTACCTACTTTATCCTCTGCTACCTTCACTACTCCATCCCTCAAAGCTACCCATTCTTCTTCTACTGTATTTCTTACCCCCATTCCTGTCAATTGTTCCCTTATACTCTCCGTGAAACTCTGTACAATCTCTGGTTCTTTCAGTTTATCCAGGTCCCATTTCCTTAAATTCCCACCTTTTTGCAATTTCTTCAGTTTTAATCTACAGATTGTGGTCAGAGTCCACATCTGCCCCTGGAAATGTCTTACAATTTAAAACCTGGTTCCTAAATCTCTGTCTTACCATTATATAATCTATCTGATACCTTTTAGTATCTTTTGCGCATGGATAAATATATTAGCAGACGCAAACGCGTCCTACTGAGTTAGGCACCGGTGTATACAGAGCACTAATTCAGAATGGCAGGGTCTATATTCTCATCTTAACACTAATGTATAGGTCACTGGTACTGGGCTCCTGTCATGGCAGAGAAATATTTGAACATTAGTCTCACCGATGAAATGACACGCTTGAGGGAAGTTTTAACAAGACACGGGTACTTTAGAACAAGAGCTTGAGTTCGCTTCACAACGAAAATCGAATCACCATCAGCGAAGAAACTTGCATGTTGCGGTGCTATTACCCGAAAGACCGGAAGAATACTTCAAAAATATTGTTTCCACTACGTATCTAGGAATGTACAGGTGTACTAAATTGTGTAAAGGAAATCTACGAAACTTGGGTATACCGTGCGAATGGGGCGTGTCATGTTAGCGGGACAAACTGTTAGACCTGTTAACAAAGATGTAACGTGTCACACCCGAGTCAAGAACCCAACTAAATTCGTTGAATCCTGAATAGTCGTCAAGAACGGAGAGTCTAGGAAACCTGCTTTCTCAGATCGCTAGACAAGATTCAAACAAATCGTATTAATGAGTTTTATTACGAAATGAACAATGACAATACTTAACTTTGACAATAACACAGAAATGTCGCAAGCAAAGGACGACATGCAGATAAGAAATATCTTCAGTATACACAATTCCTGAGTCGCTGGTCTTGAATGCTGCTGTAGAGGTGAATGGCGACCAGTCGGGAGTGGCGCTTGTGTCCTATTCACATAAAGGCCGCTGTTGTCGCGTTGTCGTCCTAGAGAAAGATCGGTCAGAGTGCAACTGGCTGAAGTCTTCTTCACGCCCCTATCTGCTCTCTTGTTTCTGACTGGCGTTCCGGGGATTGACTTAACGCCGTAACAAAATTAACTGTCACAGAACACTGTTCGAAATGGAATACCAAGATACCAGCAGGACACTCAGTTGAAGAATTTTAAAGACAGTGTAATAAAGAAGGTAGTCGAAGTTAGAGTGGCAGATGGCAGATTAAAAAATAAGAATGAAAAAATTAAAAAAAACTTTTACATTAAGAAACTCAAATAGCTCTAAGGACTATGGGATTTAACATCTGACGTCATCACTCCCCTAGACTTAGAACTACCTCAACCTAACTAACCTAAGGAGATCACACACATCCATGCCCGAGGCAGCATTCAAACCTGCGACCGTAGCAGCAGCCTGGTTCCGGATTGAAGCGCCTAGAACCGCTCGGCCACAGAGGCCGGCTTTTACGTCTTGACATAAAGCTTGTGTTGGTTCTGATTTTCTGTTCGCTGTTTTATTGCTTAAAGGCCTCGTGTAGTAGAGCTGGGTTGTTGAGAAAGTCCATGGTCTACCACTCCACTTTCTGGTTGCTACAAATGTCAATATCCTAGTATATTATTTCTTCTGTGAGACGAAGGCGGATCTGCAGCATCGTCGATAGAACCGACTGTGGTCCTCTGGCACACAGCCGAGCGGAGGGTCTGAATCAGAGGCTTAGGCTACTCTGTGACCATGTAGGCTGCAGATTAATCGAGACGCTCCATCGGGTGGTTGGTTTCCCTGGGTTCGGCTTAACAGGTCAGGGGTCTACAATACGCAGGAAGCGGCTAACGTACAGCGGAGGCTCCACAGGGGGGGCAGGGCGGTTTTTAGGTTAAAGGCCCTCACAGAAATCGACTTAGTCTACAAGGGTGCAGGGTAAACACAGAAAGACAGACCTAGCTACGATCGGTAGTGTAGCTGTAAATTGTCATAGACGTGTCGGGAAAGAACCAGAGCTCCAAGAGCTAAGAGAAAGCACTGAAGCTCAAAACGTTACACGCACGGAAAGCTGGCTATAGCCGGAAATAAGGTCAGCCAAATTTTTTTCAAAGGAGCTAACTGTGTTCAGAAAGAAGAGATTAAATTCGGTTGGTTGTGGAGCCTGTCAGAATTACACTATGTCATCAAAAGTGTGCCACCATCCCCAAAAATATAGGTTTTCCATATTGGGTGGACTGCGCTGCCATCTACTGTCAGGTACTCCATATCAGCGACCTCAGACGTCATTAGATATCTACATCTACATCTACATTTATACTGCGCAAGCCACCCAACGGTGTGTGGCGGACGGCACTTTCCGTGCCACTGTCATTACCTCCCTTTTCTGTTCCAGTCGCGTATGGTTCGCGGGAAGAACGACTGTCTGAAAGCCTCCGTGCGCGCTCGAATATCTCTTAATTTTACATTCGTGATCTCGTCGGGAGGTATAAGTAGGGGGAAGCAATATATTCGATACTTCATCCAGAAACGCACCCTCTCGAAACCTGGACAGCAAGCTGCACCGCGATGCACAGCGCCTCTCTTGCAGTGTTTGCCACTTGAGTTTGCTAAACATCTCCGTAACGCTATCACGGTTACCAAATAACCCTGTCACGAAACGCTCCGCTCTTCTTTGGATCTTCTCTATCTCCTCTGTCAACCCGACCTGGTACGGATCTCACAGTGATGAGCAATACTCAAGTATAAGTCGAACGAGTGTTTTGTAAGCCACCTCCTTTGTTGATGGACTACATTTTCTAAGGACTCTCCCAATGAATCTCAACCTGGCACCTGTCTTACCAACAATTAATTTTATATGATCATTCCAGCCGGCCGCGGTGGTCTCGCGGTTCTAGGCGCGCAGTCCGGAACCGTGCAACTGCTACGGTCGCAGGTTCGAATCCTGCCTCGGGTATGGATGTGTGTGATGTCCTTAGGTTAGTTAGGTTTAAGTAGTTCTAAGTTCTAGGGGACTAATGACCACAGCAGTTGAGTCCCATAGTGCTCAGAGCCATTTGAGCAATCATTCCACTTCAAATCGTTCCGCACGCATACTCCCAGATATTTTACAGAAGTAACTGCTACCAGTGTTTGTTCCGCTATCATATAATTATACAATAAAGGATTCTTCTTTCTATGTATTCGCAATACATTACATTTGTCTATGATAAGGGTCAGTTGCCACTCCCTGCACCAAGTGCCTATCCGCTGCAGATCTTCCTGCATTTCGCTGCAATTTTCTAACACTGCAACTTCTCTGAATATTACAGCATCATCCGCGAAAAGCCGCTTGGAACTTCCGACACTATCTACTAGGTTATTTATATATATTGTGAAAAGCAATGGTCGCATAACACTGCCCTGTGCCAAGCCAGAGGTTACTTTAACGTATGTAGACGTCTCTCCATTGAGAACAATATGCTGTGTTCTGTTTGCTAAAAACTCTTCAATCCATCATGAGAGAGCAGAATGAGGCACTCCACGGAGCTCACGGACTTCGAACGTGGTCAGGTGTTTGGGTGTCACTTGTGTCAAACGTCCGTACACGAGATTTCCACACGCTTAAGTATCCCTATGTCCCCTGTTTCCAATGTGACAGTGAAGTGGAAACGTGAAGGGACACGTACAGCACAAAGCAGTCCAAGCCGACCTCGTCTGTTGACTGACAGAGACCGCCGACAGTTGAAGAGGGTCGTAGTGTGTAATAGGCAGACATCTATCCATACCATCACACAGGAATTCCAAACTGCATCAGCATCCACTGCGAGTAGAGTGACGACAGTTGGGTGGGAGGTGAGGAAACCTGGCTTTGGTGGTCGGGCGGCTGCTCGTGAGGCGCACATCACGCCGGTAAGTGCCGAACGTCGCCCCTCTTGTAAGGAACGTAAGCACTGGGCGATTTAACAGTAGAAAAACGTTGTGTAGAGTGACGATTCGCGGTACGTAGTGTGGCGATCCGATGGCAGAATGAGGGCATGACGAATGCCCGGTGAACGTCATCTGCCAGCGTGTGTAGTGCCAACAGTAAAATTCGCAGGCGGTGGGGTTATGGTGTGGTAGTTTTTTTCATAGAGAGGGCTTCCACCCCTTGTTGTTTTGCATGGCACTATCACAGCACAGGCCTACATTGATGTTTTAAGCACCTTCTTACTTCCCACTGTTGAAGATCAATTCGCGGATGGCGACAGCATATTTCAACACGCCGACTTCGTGCCAGGCCTCACCGAATTACATCGATACCTCTCCTCAGTGCAGCACTCTGTGAAGAATGGGCTGCCATTTCCCAATAAACTTTCTAGCACCTGATTCAACGTATGCCTGCGAGGAAGCTGTTAGTAAGGCTACGGTTGGGCCAACATCATACTGAATTCCAGCCTTACCGATGGAGGGCGCCAGGAACTCATAAGTCATTTTCAGCCAGGTGTCCGGATACTTTTGATCATATAGTGTAGGTTACCTTTGGTGAAATTGGTAGAGGTTATACTTGACAACCGGAATACATTAATAATTGTTTCGTTGTACCGACCCCTGACGCAGATGATATAGCTGCTGAACAGTTCAAAGAAAAATTGAGTCTTATTTCAAACATGTACCCCATTCATACAATTATAATTGGTGATTTCTGTATACCCTCGAGATATTGGCAAAAACACGTGTTTAAAGCGGACGATAGGCATAAAACGTCATCCGAAATTATGCTGAATGTTTCTCAGAAAATTATTTCCAACAGTTAGTTCACGAGACCACTGGAAGTGTAACTGTTTGTGAAACATACTTGATCTCTTATTAAGAAATAATCCTGAGCAGGGAGCATTATGACGCATGTAGGGATTAGTGATCAAACCAACCAAAAATCAACGCAAAGTACTCGCAAATCTATTTAAAAAGCAGATAAAAATTCGTTTGGCGTCTTTTTAAGAACAAGTTTCCACTAGTTTTGATTCGACAATGTAAGGGTAGACCAGTTGTGGTTTGAGTTCAAAGATATAGTGTTGACGGCAGTTGAGAGACAAATACCATATAAATTAATAAGCGATGGTACTTATCCCCCATGGTACACAAAACAAGTCAGAAAACTGTTGCAGAAGCAACGGAAAAGGCATGCCAAATTTAAGAAAAACGCAAAATCCCCAGGGCTGGCGAAGTTTACAGAAGTTCGTGACTTAGCGCGAACTTCAATGTGAGATGCTTTTAATAGTTTCCACAACGAAACGCTGTGTTTAAATCTTGCCCTCCTGTTCCTGATCTACGTAAACGATATCGGAGACAATCTGAGCAGCCCGATTGGATTGTTTGCAGATGATGCAGTCATTTGCCATCTTTTAAAGTCAACAGATGATACAAACGAATCGCAAAATGATTTAGGCAATCATATATTCTGTAAAAAATGGCAATCAATTCTAAATAATTAAAGGTGTGAAGTCATTGATCATCATAATAAAGTATGTGAAACCAGATCTCGCACAGAAAGATATAAGTGCTCGTCATTCCCGAACGCTATTCGAGAGTGGAATTGTAGAGAAATAGCTTTAAGGTAGTTCGATGAACCTTCTGGCAGACACTTAATTATAAATTGCAGAGACATCATATAGATGTAGATTTAGGCCATGGTTCGTCTGTCAAAGACGGTAAAGCAGGTGCCCACCACATTCATCTCGTGAACACCATCCACCAGCCAGCAGCATTCAGTCGAACAGATCGACTGCGCTGAGCACCCTTAAGGTCAGTTGACAAGTACCGCGACTGATGTAAGGAAATACGGTACAGAATGTCCACCCTTCGCCTTTAAATGTGGATTTGAACTTTGTTGGGGGCACTAAATGTCTGTAGAGGAATGGCTGTCCATTCCTCCTCAAGAAACGAAAACAGGGAAAGTTATGATAGAATGAAATTTTCACTCTGCAGCGGAGTGTGCGCTAATATGGAATTTCCTGGCAGATTAAAACTGTGTGCTGGACCGAGACTCGAATTCGGGACATTTGCCTTCTGCGGGCAAGTGCTCTACCCACAGTTTTTTTTTAAAATATATATATATATATATATATATATATATATATATATATATATATATATATATATATATATATTACTGTTCGTTCTATTTGGTCGTAGCGGACGTCAAATGAGATCCGTTCAAGTTCTTTGTTGATCCCTTCACTCATTTTTGTTTTTATTACAGAGGCCAACCAGCTTTCTGACCGAAAACGCTGAGCTACCATGCGGGCACTAACTGAGCTACCCAAGCGTGACTCACGACCCGTCCTCACAGCTTTACTTCAGCCAGTACCTCGTCTCCTACCTTCCAAACTTCACAGAAGCTCTGTTGCGAAACTTCTGGAAGAAAGGATGTTGCGGAGACATGGCTTAGCCACAGCCTGGGGGATGTTTCTAGAATGAAATTTTCACTCTGCAGAGGAGTGTGCGCTGATATGAAACTTCCAGGAGTGCTAGTTCTGCAGCATCGCAGGAGAGATTTATGAAGTTTTGAAGTCGTGAGACGAGGTACTGGCGGAGGTAAGGCTGTGAGGACGGGTCGTGAGTCGCGCTAGGGTAGCTCAGATGGTAAAGCACTTGCCCGCGAAAGGCAAAGATCCAGAGTTCGAGTCTCAGTCCGACACGCCTCTCACCACGGACAACGCACTAGCCGGCGGTCGTCACTCAAATACCGAGAGCAGCGGCGTTTGCGTAGCGTTGTCAATGCTAACAGACTAGCAACACTGCGTGAAACAGCCGCAGAAATCCACGTGGGACGTTTCCGGTAAGACAGTGCGGTGAAAGTTGGCATTCTTCGGCTGTGGCAACAGACGACCGAGGTGCGCCTGCTACCAGCACGACAGCGCCTGCAGCCCCTCACCTGGGCTCGTGTCAGTACCGGTTGGACCCTAGGCGACTAGAGTACCTTGGCTTGGTCAGATAAGTCTCGATTCGAGATGGTAAGAGCTGTTGGTAGGGTTGGATTGCAGCGCAGACCCCACCAATCCATGGAACCAAGCTGTCAACAAGACACTGTGCAAGCTGACGGTGGCTCCGTAAGGGTGTGGGCTGTGTTGACATGGAATGGACTCGGCGCACTGGTCGAACGAACCGATCATTGACTGCAAATGGTTATGTTAGGCTGCTTGGAGACCAGCTGCAGCCTTTCGTGGGCTTCACGATCCCAAATAACGACCGAGTGCGCTATGTCACCAGGCCACAACAGTTGTCGATTGGTTTGAAGGACATTTTCGACAATTCGAGCGAATGATTTGGTCACTTAGATCGCCCGACACGAATCCCATCGAATATTTATGGCACATAATCGAGAGGTCAGTTTGTGCAAAAAATCCTGCAAGGGCAACACTTTGGCATGTCCGAAAGAACAGATACCATCTTCATATCGTTAAAGGCCAACCGGCTGATGACCCTCTTCAGTGCCAGCTGAGATGCCCAAGCGGTTATAGGCGCTACAATCTGGAACCGCGTGACCGCTACGGTCGCAGGTTCGAATCCTGCCTCGGGCATGGATGTGTGTGATGTCCTTAGCTTAGTTATGTTTAAGTAGTTCTAAGTTCTAGGGGACTGATGACCCCAGAAGTTAAGTCCCATAGTGCTCAGAGCCATTTCAACCATTTTTTGAACCCTCTTCAGTGCGGATGCACACGAATTGCCTGAACTCTTACGGGATTCGGTGGATTGTCTGCCCCGAGTATTGGGAATAATGACAGTGGCACTACGAATGTAGTGTGTGGACTATAAGTTAAGAATTTGGGTCTCACGGGGAGCATGCCGTCGATAAGTCCGTGCAGGCGCATTGTTCTCTGTGCCCTGGGTGGCTCAGATGGACAGAGCTTCTGCCATGGAAGCAGGAGATCCTGGGTTCGAGTCCTGGTCACGGTGTGACTCCACGTTTTCAACTGTCCCCGTTGATGTATATCAATGCCCGTCAGCAGCTATTGGTATTGATTTAATTGTAATTTCATTGGAAGAAAGATGTCAAAAACCATTATTAGCTCATTTGATGGATTTAGATTCGACACTAATGCCCCTGTCCCAAAAAAAGTGTTTTTGAAACTGGTCTATGGTCCCAGAAAAATTAAATTTGAGTCAAAGAGTCAACAAAAGGAAAAAAATGGCTGGAAAACATTTGTATGCCACTTTTATAAAGAAACACACAAATTTGACGTACAGGAAACGACAATCAACTAGTCTGATGCGCCGTGTAGGGATTAATAAAGCACAGGTCGAAATGTTGTTCAGTCTGAAATTCTTTTAAAAAAGCATTCCTTTCGTCCATCCCGAATTTTTAATGCGGACGAGACTGGCGTATCGTGTGCGCACGAAAATGACAAGGTCACTATAGTGAAAGGAAAACGTCGAGTGAGGAAAATATACATCTATTTTGTATGAGTGCAACTGGGCAATTTATTCCTCCGCTTTTTATTTTCCCAAGGAAACGAATGAATGATCGCCTCATGATTGGTGCTCCAACAGAAAGCATTAGTTTTCCAACTTCTAGCGGTTGGATGACAGCCGATGCTTTTCTTAACTGGCTTCGACAGTTTGTTTCCTTCACAAAGCCCTCAGCAGGAGATCCTGTCTTGCTGATTGTAGATGGGCATGCCATTCACAGGGACTTAGATGTCATCATGTACGCTCGGGAAAACCAAGTCCATATGTTAAGTTTTCCCCCACGCACTCCTCATAAGTTGCAGCCTCCGGATAGGACGTTCATGAAACCTTTCAAAAACTGCTACAACACTGCTTGTAGTTTGTGGATGAGTGCTAATCCAGGGTCAAGAATTAATGACTTTGATGAAGCAAAATTGGTAGCTGATGCCTACAAGCAACTGTGTCGACTGGGTATTGCTGAAAATGTGTCTAAACGCACTGGCATTTACCCGACAAACCTAGACACATTTACTGATTTGAATTTTATGGGCAGTGATATTACCAACGTTGTACAGGAATCTCTCCCCGAGATGACATCTGATGGGGCTGCTGTTGCTACATCTAGGACTAGTTCTGATAGAGCCCCCCCCCCCCCCCCCCTCAGCTTGGTTCCCAGGCAGAATGTACAGTCACTTCTGGAGAGACCACCACTTCCTCCAACGCACTACACTCTAGTGAATATTCTGATTTTGCAAGTGTTTTAAAAGTGATGTCGCCTTTGCCCTCCTGCAGCGAAAAGAAGATGACATGTAGGGAAAGAAAGGAAGAGAGAAGCGAAATGTTGACATCAGCTCCAATAAAAAATGTGCTGACAGACAAGAAAAATTCAGAAGAACAAATGGAAAAAGCACAACAGAAAAAGAGACAAATGAAATTTTCAAAACAACAAACATTGATCAATAATAAAAAGAAAATTGAACAAATCAAAATTTTTGGAATGACAGTCATACACCAAGCACTTCTCAAGACGTTTTTGATGTAAAATGTATTGTGCGTGGAGAAAGCTACGAGGAAAACTGCATTCAGTGCAACAACTGTGAAGGCTGGGCAAATGAGCTCTGTGCGGACATTGACGACTTAGTTTTTTACTTTCGTGATTTCTGTAAGCAAAATAATTTTTGGGTATATGAGCTATAATATGCTATACATTATGTATAGTACTGAACAATAAAACTTTTATTCAAAGCCTGCCGTGGTGGCCGAGCGGTTCTAGGCGCTTCAGTCTGGAACCGCGCGAACGCTACGGTAGCATCCTCCCTCGAGCATGGATGTGTGTGATGTTCTTAGGTTGGTTAGGTTTAAGTAGGTCTAAGTTCTAGGGGACTGATGACCTCAGATGTTAAGTCCCATAGTGCTCAGAGCCATTTTTTAATTCAAAACAATCTTTTTAATGTATAAACATAATCATACGGGTTAGCCCATACTACCCGCCAATTTTTAAAATGCCCAAAATGTAAGGATACTTCTAATTATATTTTGTGTTATGTTCCCTTCACATACTGCTAAATATATTTTTATTGCTTAGAGGAAAGATGTTGAAAATATGATTTTTTTCGCTCATAACAGAGTTAAGCTACAAATATAATTTGTAATTTACATTTTTCCTTAAATGGCCCTTAATACCCGCCTTTCCCCTATGCGTGGCTCTGAGCACTATGGGACTTAACAGCTGTGGTCATCAGTCCCCTAGAACTTAGAACTACTTAAACCTAAGTAACCTAAGGACATCGCACACATCCATGCCCGAGGTAGGATTCGAACCTGCGACCGTAGCAGTCGCACGGTTCCGGACTGCGCGCCTAGAACCGCGAGACCACCGCGGCCGGCCCCTATGCGTGTAGGAGGTTCTACGTGTGTGCTACAAGACCTGTAGTATCTACATGCATCCAGACAGTGAAGCAGCTCTGAAATCTCTGTCAATTAGTGCAACAAGGTCAAAGGTCGTTGCAGAATGCTATGACCTCCTGTGAGTATAGGGGAAACCAACAGGGTAAACCTACTATGGGTCATTGGTCACTCAGGAACTAGTGATTACGAACAAGCTGATAGACTGGCCGGGGCAGAGCGGTGACTCCATTTGTTGGACCGGATCCCGCCTTATCCATCGCTAAGGCGATGGTAAAATCTAAACTGCGTCGTTGGATCAGAAGGCAGAAAGTAGAAATAGAATCCCAATAACAAATGGGTGGCAAGGTACAAATGCAGCGCCCATGTATTAAAAGAAGCGCTGTAATCCCGGGCTTGAACAGGAGGCAGATATACACACTGTAGATCTAATGGTTGGCCAAGGAAACTTCAGTGAAAACCTGCACACGATATTTGATCTGATCTATTTGTAATTGGTTTGTGAAAGCCTGGAACTGTGAAAACACTGGGTTTATTTATAAATAACTTTGTGCTACCATTCATGAATTTCTTTTATTTATATTTTACACGACTCGTTTCGGGAAAAGGAAAGTGCATTTCTTTGTGCTATACCATTTTTACGTAATGTTTTTGATGAAAAACTGTAAACACAGAAGAAGGGAAGCGGAACTACTGGATGGTAAATAATGAATTAAGAAGGGAGACAGAAAAAGCAAAGGAGAAAAATTAGAGAAAGAAGGAAAACATGATTTGATGTACAAAGAAGTAATGGATTTGACATTCAGGGAAAAGAGAAACAACAATGGACTAAAGGAAGTAGAGGCAGCAGACAGTAAAATGGTGAGTGAACCACAAGAAGTAATGAGGAGATGGGAAGAATATATAGAGTGGCTATATGCTGCACACAGCTGACCAGGTGAAGAAGACCTTGGGATAGAAGAAGAAGATAAAGTTACAGATGATTACAAAGGAAATTCAGTACTAACTAGTGAGATTTAAGAATCTATGAAGCAGATGAAAAATGGGAAGGCAATGGGAATTGACGAGATTCCTGCGGAACTGTTAAAGTCATTGGAGAAAGAAGGGAAAAGAGAATTGACTGAAATGTGTAATCAACTATACATGACAAGAAAATAGCCAAAGAACTTTACAGAAAGTATCTTAATACCTATAGAAAAAAAAAGAACAGCAAAAAGTTTGAGGAACATAGAACAGTGAGCCTGATATCGCATGCAGCCAAAGTCTTGCTGAGGACGCTCAACAGCAGGCTATATGGAAAGCTGAATTTCGTAATAGGAGATGAACAATTGGGTTTCAGGTGTGGAGTGGGAACTAGAGACTACTGGGAGTGGTAGGGGATAGGTACATGGAGAAGAAAAGGAACGTGTATGTTGTGTTCATTGATCTTGAGAAGGCTTTTCACTGTGTCAGATGGGACAAATTGAAGGAAATCCTAAGGAAACATGCAGTTGACTGGAGGGATAACCGACTAATTAGAAATTTATATTTGAAGCAGAGAGCAAGAGTAAAAATATGAGGAGTGATGAGTGAAGAAATTGAACTGGGAAGAGGTGTAAGACAAGGTTGTTGTTTATCACCAACACTGTTCAAGATATATATGGAGGAAATTATCAGTGAAAATTTTGATGGACGGAGAGGATTTTGTATAGGGGGTCAGAGAGTGGAGTGTATAAGATTTGCAGATGACGTGGTTGTGATGGCGGAAAGTGGAAGTGAGATGGAATAAATGTTAGATGGTCTAAACACAAAATTAGAAGAATATGGAATGAAGATTAACAAGAAGAAAACGAAAAGCATGGTAATTGGAGGAAAGGGGAGAAAATACCATATGAAAACAGGGGGAGAGGAAATAGAGCAAGTGAGTAACTTCAATTACTTGTGAAGTGTAATAATGAATTATATGTATAGCCCAACAGAAATTAGAAAAAGAATCGCTATGGAAAAAGAAGGATTCAAGAGGAAACAGGAATTACTCTGTGGACCACTAAACAAAGATCTGAGGAAAAGATGTGCCAAATGTTTCATCTGGAGCGTTGCACTATATGGTGCGGAGACCTGGACATTGAAGAAGGAAGACGAAAGAAGACTGGAGGCACTAGATATGTGGATATGGAGAAGAATGGAAAAAGTGAAATGGGAAGACAGAGTAAGGAATGAAGAAGTATTAACAAGAGATGGAGAAGAAAGAAACATGCTGAAAGTCATCAGAAAGAGAAAACGGAACTGGATAGCACATTGTATGAGGAGGGTTGAGGAGGGACTGTTTATTGAAGGAAGGAATAGAAGGAATGGTGGCGGGAAAAGGGGGAAGAGGAAAAAGAAGATATCAAATGCTGGACAGTATCAAAGGAGACAAATATTCAGAAAAGAAAAGACAGGTTATGGACAGACAAAAGGGGAAGAGGCTTAACCCGTGACAAGGCCTGCCGTAAGGCAGAATACCATACATACTTCTACTACTACTTTTATGTGTGAGACTCTGCTTCGTAATGTTGACTTTACTGCTATATATAAAAAAACTAAAATATAAATAAAGGGAAGTCGTGACTTTTCCCAGGAAAGTTATTTGTCAACAAACCCATTGCACACGGTGTCTACAGAGAAAAACACCGCTATGTGTAAACTATGCCTTACGTTATCTTTCCGTAAGGGGCAGTGGAGACCAAAAGACACAAAATATTTGGGTCATTACTTCTAGTAAACGGACTTCCGCTACTCTTTAAGGGTGCTGGTTGACTTATGTGGAATGACAGGTAGAGGTAGCGCGGTATAATTTCAGTTTCGGTGTAGGATACGCGGGGCTACGACCATCGCTGTTTTGTTTCTCTGCCTAAATCAAATACCGCTACCAAGTTTCGTCCTCTCATTTCACTTCATTTTCATAAACATCTGTAACCGCACACGATCAACATTATACTGTACAGACACTCATTACCAGCACATTCACGACACAGATACGCACTTCACACTCTACGCTGAAGGAAGGAGAAGGCTCACAACGCATTGTCTCTCAAGGATACCCTTAAAAGTTGATAAGAAAGCCCACTAAACCAATAATTGGCCAAAATATAAACAGTCATTGTATATATTAAATGGCACATTCCTTTAATCGGAAGCCCTTTTCCGTGCACCTGAAAGACACAGTTTTTCAGTGTCACCTGTTTCAATCTTACATTTTCCCAGGAATATCTAAAAACACTTCCAACCTTAGGCACCTCAACAAATTTGAAAACGGTCGAACTTTATGACGGTATAATTATGTTCTCGAATGAATATTTTACGTGGAACACCTTGTAAATTTATTATTTTCATATATCTCCATGTGCTATACGTCACAAGGAAGATGAAGGCATCTCTAAAATAAATATTAGAACACATTCTTTCGGAACTACTGTCAAGAATAATGCAATAAATTCATAGATCAACGATTCTCACCCCTTTGCTGTCAATGGGGATACCTAGTGAAAGATATCGTGTTTGAGTATAGATTCCACGAACACGAAACAATGTACCCAATGCTTTTTGCACCTTCAAGACGAGTAGGAGATAAACAAACCTCTCATAAGGTGGTGTAGCAAATGGTTTCGATAGGCCTAATACATCCTGGGCTTCAGTGGTGGGCTACTGTAGTCTCCAATAATTTTTATTTTCAGTATTTCTAAGAGATGGCAGTACTTCATTAGTTGAGACCACATCTTATCTTTGGGGTGGTAGAGAGAGACCTACACAGTAGCAGATCCAGACTTGTTTGAAACTGATATACTTTGCACTAACATTGTTGTTGAACACCATGAACCACAGTATAGCGATATTATCAGTACTTCTTTCCAAATGTATATGTTTAAGAAATTCTTCAGAGATAAAAACTGCGTTAGTGCTCCGGCAATAATAATAATAACAGGCCTAATAATTATAAATTATACGAGTCCAGGAGGTGAGTAATGCATTTTTATCTTATCTATCACCTTTGCTGAAAATGACGAGGGAGGAACTATCAGACTTCATTCTCTGGATACTTTACTGCGAAGGTGGAAGTGATGCTGAAGAAGGAGATGAATTTGGAGCAAATGAAATAGATGAAGATGTGAGCAATGGTGATTCAGGAACTGACAGGTGGTGTAATATTTTGGAAAGCAAACCATTGTTTTTCCTAGGAAGAACTATAGAAAGACAATTGTTAAGTGTGAAAAATGTAAGAGATTTGCTCCATAAGGTAGCGACATTCCTGTAATAGCTTCACAGTCTGCGCAGGACGTGCCGAGAGCTTTTGTCCCACACATGACAAGTTACGGCTATTGCCTTCTGCTGCTAACTGTAACGAACAGGTCACTAGCGAATACACATCTTACAACAAGGGAAAAGAAGCATGGCAGCTTAATATCATAATTTTTTTCTAAATATATTTTCCAAATTCAAGCAAGTGCATATAGCACGTATGCGAGGCTAGGAACCTATAGCTGAGTATCTATTGGTAACGCTGAGAGTACCTCCTTGCTAATTATTCTCAGTAGGGAGGTCTCCAAAATAGTGACACTCAAAAGCATCTAAGATTATTCCACTTGAATGCAGCACGAATTGGTGTTACGTACTCAACTGGCCACGACTGCAGGCTTGGTTAGCTATTACAGAGATTAACAGAAACGACGGCAGCCGCTACCATTCGTTTTCGTTGCTTTCCTTTCTCTGCCCTCTTCCATAATTTTTGACTGTTTCCTCTGTAAATTTCCTGCACGCAGTGACGACATAGCAGTCGTCCTAAAGCAGAGACAAAACCGAGGCTACACGGAAAATCGTAATTGCAGGAAGCAATTTCACTGCGGAGGAGGCGTGCCTCCTCATTAAATATGATGTGCCTGTAAAAGACCGACTTCACCCCACGTGCACCCATAGGAAAAACTTCACTTCGAATTAATAATAACGAGAAATGCGCTCGAAAACTACTGTTAGATATTAAGTACATACTTACAATTAATACCGTCTGAAACTTGGTATCCTAAATTACGAAATTTAGAACAATTGCATCAGCTTGTTACCACATGTCTGTAATTTGTTTAGTATGTCCATACTGGTGAATATTTACATTCTATTAAGGTCCCTAGCTCTCCAAGTTCCACTACTGTTTTAATATGTGACTTTGAGCACGGTTTTTATACGAGAAAGAAACGCCTGTGGAGGAAGACGTTACTTCTATTGAAATGGATGATGTGGTCGGATCAACACCAGAGGATTAACCCTCCTCTACTTAGGATAAAAACAACGCGTTTTTACATGTTGCAGTAAAGTCAACAGAACAAAGCAAAACCTCACACATAAGATGAATTATGGAAAAAAGCTACAGTAAAAGAGAAAAACGCACTTCAAAATGGGAATCATTTCCCGAAACGTGTCGTGTAGAAAGTGTTTTGAAAGACTTAGTTCACTGAGACCACCAAAGGGAAGCCTTCATTCATTTACAACAGGCATCGGTGCGTACATCAACATTGAAGATGTAACTTGCAGGCGCTGTGTAAACGTTATAAAGAACAAATGCAAAGGAGTTGTATCCACTAAAGATAACACAGTTTTTGGTGAAGACAGCCACGTTTGTATTTCGGATGAAGCAGCAAATGAAGCGCAAAAACATTTTGTAAGTGCAAGAAACGTGCAGAGAAACAGACACCACAACTTCGTCATTTTACGTTGTAGTGCTTCAGCAGACGTTGCGATTTAGTAACGTGGTTACTATCACATAGAAAAGAAAAATAGTAACTGCACCGCCTTAGGACAAAATAGACACGCAAAATCCCACGGATTCTTGAGGAATATTCTTTCAGGAAAATAATTTACTCATGAATGATTGCAACAAATTTTTATTTGGTGATGAAACGAGGGGGTCAAATGAAAGAATATTGGCATATGGCAGCAAAAACGGAAAATCATGTCCATCAAGTTGTGAATTATTATTTGTGGATGAAAGGTTAAAAAATTCGAACAAATAGCTTGGTCAGTTGTTTATAATTCACACCGATCTTACAAGTTCTTGGGAGGAAACAAATTCGTTTTGCTACCGAACAAAACATGTGATATTTATATTTAACTAGTAAAACCAACTTCCCAGGATGGAACCTAGCTTCTCTCACGATGTACTTCGAAATTGCTGTTGCCCAGTCAGCTAGAAATTTGTTCCCTGAAACAGAGAATATGTGTTGGAATTTTCATTTTAATCAGTGTTTGTAGAAACGAGTTCAGTGTTGTAGCCAATAACGAAAACAAAGAAATACGTGTCACAGAAGAATTTGTTCAGCACTAGTAAATTGCCCCTAGAAATGTTGGCTAGTGGTTGGCTACCTGTTCGGGAAAGCACGTCTTAAAACTAAAAGCTTCAGAACTTATTCGACTATTCCTGATCCAATAGCTCGATAATGAGCATATCCCAAAAAATGTGTTTAACTGCAATGGAAGGCGCCATTGCACTAGCAATGTCTCTGGAGGGAGGAAACGAATGGTAAATACATTTATGCGATTGCAGCCTTTCTCGTCGTATTCCAATGATGAATTCTTCTCGGGTTATCAGCCGAGTGGTGGCGTCGTCTTGTCGCAATGTTTCGATGTACTTCGTACCCATCATCTTCGCCAAAAGAACCCGAGAACAATTCATCACGGTTAATACATTAATATCAACAGTTCACCCAAATGTTTAATCGTTTGTAAAAAACATCTTCGAGAAGACACAGAGTACCAAGCCCACCAGTTTGACCTATTACTTTCAAATTTCGATGGGGGAAGAAGAAGGAAGTCAGAAATTAAGATTGACGAGACTACTGCAAAGGCTTTAGAAATACTTCAAATTGACGGTAAATTAAAACCATTTCTAACTTTTGTGATCAACGCACAGAAATTACGTTTATGAAGAAAACGTAACAACCACTGGAAATAAGGAAAATATTGAAAATTAATTTAATGGACATCATACTCATTGGCAATCTTGTAAATAAGTATAATGGCGGAAATGGCACAAAGTCGTCTAAATGTCTCTTGCAGTTTGTAAAATATTCGCTAATGAAACGCTACAAGACCGTCTAAAAGGCCATGGCTTTTCTGGGCAATCATAGCGGAATTCCCGTCGAGAGATTCTGAGTGCAAAAATCAGTATGGGAATTGGTGGAGAGAAAAAACACGCAAATGAAATGCAGCTTCATCCATTCGTTCTCCCTCCGTCTGAATACACGTCGTAGACAACAGAACGCTGTGTTGCACTATTAGTCTCTTCTTAGTGTGGCTGTACCTGTGAAAAGCCGATTATCCCAGCAAGAAGTCTCGGCTCCATGGAAGTGTCACACACAATGGAAACTCCCCAACGCACCCCCCTCAGATGTAGTGGTAGGATGGCCCCGTGGATACCCCTTTAAGAACTGAACATAAATCAAGCACGAAAACCGGAAAGAGATGCGCTGAATAGTGAAAAAAGAAGAAACATGGAAACAGTAAACGGTCCCAGCTCAAGATGTGCAACATCGAGAGAATTTGAATGGGCACGGAGCGGTGGTTCTTTGGGCACGGTGTTCGACTTTACTGGAAGGGGGAGATCAATGTTCAGATATCCCTCGTGTCCCTTTTTTTCACAAAATAATGAGCTTTCCGTCCGATCACTGACGTGTCTGCTCGCTGTACTCAACTTTGTGTCTTTGTCGTGATGTAACGGGTATAGCGTCCGTTTGTAACTGCGAAGTGTAAGAAGGGACTTCCAGACGTATGTACCTTCTATTTGTTCTACACAAGTACCATATATTATGAATCTTGCTTCGGTTTTGGAAGTTTTGGCTCTTAAACATAATTTATGACATAATTCAGACACGTGTATTTGTTGTTTCCATTTCTGAGAGAGGTCTGAGAGGCATTGCCGAGACTACAGAAGGAGAATAGACCGGACGGAAAGCTCATAATTTTGTGGAAAAAAAATGAGGCACGTGGTAGATTTGACACGGATCTCCCACTTTGTTGGCCAACACCGTAACTACACAACCACGACCCCGTAATTCTTGTAGTTCTCTCGATGTTGCACATCTTCCGCTTGTAACGTTTCTACTTTGCTTCTTTTCTCACAGTTCAGTACACCTTCTTCCCGTTTCCACGCTTGATCTTTGTTCAGTTCTTGACGGTGTATCCACTGGGCCATTTAGCACTAAATCTGAGTGGGGTGCGATGGGAAGTTTCTGTTATCAGGATAAGTGTCGCCCCCTATGTGGTGTCACCGCCAGACACCACACTTGAGAGGCGGTGGCCTTTAAATCGGCCGCGGTCCTTTAGTATACTTCGGACCCGCGTGTCGCCACTATCAATGATTGCAGACCGAGCGCCGCCACACGACATGTCTAGTCTAGAGAGACTCCCTAGCACTCGCCCCAGTTGTACAGCCGACTTTGCTAGCGACGGTTCACTGACTACATACGCTCTCATTTGCAGAGACGACAGTTTAGCATAGCCTTCAGCTACGTCATTTGCTACGACCTAGCAACGTGCCATATTCAGTTACGATTGATATTGATATTGTGAATCATGTACCTTCAAGAGCGACATTCATCATTAATGGATTAAAGTTAAGTATCAAACGAATTACGTCCGCTTTCTGAATTCTAATTCCTTGTCATGTTCCAGACCTCACGTCAGTATAGTTCTTCCCTCATCACGCCAGCCTGCGTGAGTCAAAACGCGTGCATTTCGGCCTCCTCTAATAACACGGTGTTGGCTCATCAGCCAACAGAACACCATACACAAGTTCCAACTCCATAACTGCCTACCACGGAACGCTGATAACGCAACCATCACAAACAAGACCCACATGATAAAATATACCAGCGGCTGATTTTATAATAAAGGTGACCACATCGATGATGATCTTGGCATGTTACAAGATCGATACCGCCGCGGTTGGGCCAGATCACAAAGTCGGTGGGCTGCAACAATGGTAACGTCCCTACTACTAACAATCATTGCACCCCACATGAAATGTGGCTGTTAGCCGTGAGCAGCGTAAGTCTGCCAACAGCACTGCCACCCATCCAGAATGCCGCAGAGATTTCTTACCCACGGCTCGCGGTAACATGTACTTCCCTCCGCTTTAATCCACTACCCTTCAAATGTTTCTGTTTACTATCTTCCAGAGGGGGTCACATTAATAGGTAAATGCACCCAGACGTATGGAAAACATCGCAGCCTCGCATCTTGTAACTGCCTAATTGAAATATAACACTTTTATTTATTTATTTAATTAATTTGATTAGTGCTGTCTGACCCTCTCTTACATCAGACGGTTTCACACATATAGTACCCTCTTTACATCACAGTTACTTAAGAAATAACAATGTCAATATGACAAATATTATTGAAATATTTTGAGTGTCTACAGTGACAAAGTGCGAACGGCCTTGCCGCTGTGGTAACACCGGTTGCCGTAAGCTCATCGAAGTTAAGCGCTGTCGGGTTGGGCTAGCACACGGATGGGTGACCATCAGGTCTGCCGAGCGCAGTTGGCAAGCGGGGTGCACTCAGCCCTTGTGAGGCAAACTGAGGAGCTACTTGACTGAGAAGCAGCGGCTCCGGTCACAGCGGCGTGCTGGCCACAAGCCCCTCCGTATCCGACTTCAGTGACGCCTATGACCTGAGGATGACACGGCTAGTCTAACTTATAGTGACAAAGTAAGTAAGTAATACTGACTATGTTAGTACTTCGACTACTGTTGGTCTTGCCATTAATAGCGGTAATAACAATAATGAGAGTGACAGAAACACTGCCAGAAAAAGATTAGTAAATCCTTTTAAAGGTTTCCAGTTCACTCAAGATTTATTGTTGCAACCGTGCATATGGAGTACATGAAGTGATTACATTTACAGATTAATAGCACAAGCGCTTCTGGGTACCATCTATCGACGCCCGCTGAAACATCCATATTAGTGCAACTGGTATCCAGTCGATGGTGCAGATGGCGAATATTGTCCTGGGATATGTTGTTCCACGCCTGCTCGATATGTTCACGTAGTTGGCTGGCTATTGTTGGTTGACTAATCGTAGAGTCACTTCTCGTCGCATCAGATTTCACAAGTCTGCAGTTCGTGCTGGCAAGTTAAGTAGCTACACGTCTACTCACAGCACTTTGAGTTTCAATGAGGATGTGTCGGCGAGCATTATCCTGTTGGGACAACACATCGCCTTCTTGCTGCAAGACGGCAAAACAACGTATCTAACAACATTCTGTACGTACTGAGTGTTGGTTAGTGTCCCTCCAGAAACACCAAACATGAACGATACCTGTGGCTTATCGCACCCATAAGACCTGGGATGAGGCCAGTGTGTTTTGGACGAATGCGCTCTGCGAGACAGCCAACACCACGTCGTATGCGCAAACGACCATCAGTTGTGTCCAGGCAGAATCCGCTTTCATCGCTGATGACCACAGAGTGCCATTCCATCTTCCAAGTGACCCCCTTACGGCACCAGTCGAACCTTGCACATAGAAGCTGTAGCGTGAAACGGACTAGAGGTGTGTGTGCCCGTTATCGCACTGCTAATAAATGGTTCGTAACAGTTCGTATTCACGCCGGCCGGGGTGGCCGAGCGGTTCTAGGCGCTTCAGTCTGGAACAGCGCGACCGCTACGGTCGCAGGTTGGAATCCAGTCTCGGGCATGGATGTGTGTGATGACCTTAGGTTGGTTAGGTTTAAGTAGTTCTAAGTTCTAGGGGACTGATGACCTCAGATGTTAAGTCCCATAGTGCTCAGAGCCATTTAGTTCGTGCTGACACACCTGGTCTCACAAACCCTTTAACCTGTGCTGTGGTAACAATTCGATCTGCCACTGCTGACCTTACTATAAGGCGATCCTGGCGGCCGGCTGTGCTGCGTGGACGTCCAGAACCTCGTCTACGAGTGCGGGAATGTTCACCTGACCACTGATACCAACATCGCTGCGCGAGTGACGCAGCGCATCCCACTTGTGTAGCAATTCTCCGAAAGGACCATTCCGACACTCGAAAGGCCACAATTTGACCCCTTTCAAACTAACTCAATTGGCTGTAGGAAGCATTAGTGTGGTTCTGTGACGTGGCTGTCTGCTTGCTTCACATCTTCGCGCCATACTCAGTCTTCTGGGTGTGAGCAGTCTCTATTTAACGGTCGACACAGATGGCGCACCGGTAGCTATGCCTCTACGCTGCCTGTTGGCGGGCGACGTTGAAACCATTATCAGTACACTTCCTATCCCCCAGGTGGCGTACACCGTCATCGAATCAGATTCGACGTCGTCTTTCCAAGTATACTATTTCTTTTTACCGGCAGTGTACTAAATGCGTTTATAGGTGTACAGAATATGTGTTTTGTGATACAGCGAATTCTAGGGAACTGCACCACCTAAGAATACCGGAAAATGAGAAAGACCTCGTTGGAAAGAAGGATGTACAAGAGTGACGAGTGCGCACAGGTGATAGTCGAAGATTTTGTAACGGTCACTGTGATATTAAAAGGAATTAAAAATGATTTATAGAAGAGATCTGCGTGATGTGAAAAGTGACAATTGACTCTTCAAGGAATCCGTTAAATTTCGCTTACACGATAAATCAAATTTAACAAAAGAGGATGTCTAAATGTGAAGATCAAAGAGGAAAGATCACGGGAAATATTCTAAAATTCGAAACAATAAAAATGAGGGAGTTTCGATTTTAATGATCCGCCTATGTAGCGACTGTTTGAAATGGAAATATTTCACCTGACTCCTTGGTCGTATGTCTACTCCATCATTCTTTACATCTTCTTCGTTTCCACGAAAATTCATAACTTTCCGATTTTGACACATTTATTTTCATACCTTCATTTCTTAAAGTGTCTGTTCCCGTTTTCCCTCTCACTATTCTGCCTCTTTCATTGGATGTCAACAGTGAATCATGCATAAACTGCTGCCGTTAAGTGTTTCCCACTGGCGCCGAGGAACTGCCGTCCTAATAAAGACTGCCGAAATATTGCTTCTTGCGTTACTTCACGTCATGATGTGATCACAGACCCAGAAATAATTTGTTGGTGCAGACTCCGGCCACGAAACCCTCAGTTCGTACACCAAAGGAATAATTTGTCTGCACTTTTTAGTGTTACATCTTTTTCCAAAGTTAATTGAGAAAGAGGAAAAAAATTTCACACTACCGATGTCTTGAATGTTGACACGAATATCTGAGTCACTGCTTATTGTTCCTACTATATTTTAAAGAGACTGAGTAAAATGACTGCCATTCACATATTCCTCACAACGATAAATTGTTAAAACGTCAACAGTTAAGAGCTGTGGTACAAAAGATTATAATATGAACAAATCTGAGCGAAAGTTCAATAAGTAAGAGCCAAGGGACACGTTAGAGCCCAGTAGAATTAAAAAAGAAATACTTCGCAGACTTCAACATCGTACATTGCTTGCGTACTCTGGTATCCATGCGTAACAACTGTGATAGAAAGCCCGTCCCACATTATTCGTAGCACCACGAAGTGATGTAAGAATCAGGCCAAGCGCTGCTCCTGAAGCAATAGATTGCGTAGTGCTAGCTGCGTGTCCACGAATACCGCGTGGTTTGTCGTTTAAATATAACCAGCAGTAACACATCACAAGAAGAACCGATGCCGAAGCAACACTAGGCGTAACCTACCAGACTCCCAGCATGATCAGTTGAATATTACTGAGTCAGTCGAAACAGTCATCGATATATAGGCGTACTAGCAGCTTATGATGCACGTGACGTAGCATGTTATGTGATAAATATGGGGCTTAACTCACGGACTTCTAATAAGCTGTTTTACATCTGAATTATGATAAACCGATGCGAACAATTTTCTTGCTGTCTTATATGCATGCATACAAAGGTACATACTTATATACATACGTACATACTTATGTATGTACATATATAAAGGGTGAACAAAAACCCCGTGCATTCGGGCGCCACAGCTCAAATCTTTGCAAGCTAACATTACAAAATTGACTGCAACTAAATTTCGTACCTTGCATATTTACGATAGAAAATGGACACAGAGGAAAGGCAATGTGGCATCACATTTACCAGCATCTTGATTCAATATTATACACCTGTATTACAAAAATAGTGCAGTGGATATAATTTCCTGCTCATATAATCGGCCGGCCGGAGTGGCCAAGCGGTTCTAGGCGCTACAGTCTGGAACCGCGCGATCGCTACGGTCGCAGGTTCGAATCCTGCCCCGGGCATGGATGTGTGTGATCTCCTTAGGTTAGTTAGGTTTAAGTATTTGTAAGTTCTAGGGGACTGATTACCTCAGAAGTTAAGTCCCATAGTGCTCAGAGCAATTTGAACCATTTGATATAATCAAGTTTGAGAGTTTGATTCCGGGTCTAGGTTCCATATTTTCTTTTCTTTTTAATTTTCATTGGCCCAATAATGCTATAAAATGCATTAATTATTAAATGACGTATATCTACCACTACAGTTTTTTAACGTTGAACGCAACAGTTATCCGTGAGACATGTCAGAAACATTTATGAAGATTAATAAGCAGTTAAAATTAATTATCTATCATAAGGCATAAATAGCTACAAAACTTACAAATGTGTGGAGATCTTATACATATACACTACATTCACTAAAGGCTGTCAGTTGATTGGAAGCTGAAACGTATTCATTCGTTACACGATGTTCATAATAAAAATAGTAACAGAGTTACTGGATGTCTCTATAGGCCCCCGGGCTCAGCAGCTGTTGTGGCTCAGCACCTGAAGAATAATTTGGAGAATATTTCGAGTAGATTTCCCCACCATGTTATAGTTCTGGGTGGAGATTTTAATTTGGCGGATATAGACTGGGAGACTCAAACGTTCATAACGGGTGGCAGGGACAAAGAATCCAGTGAAATATTTTTAAGTGCTTTATCTGAAAACTACCTTGAGCAGTTAAACAGAAAACCGACTCGTGGCGATAATATATTAGACCTTCTGGTGACAAACAGACCCGAACTATTTGAATCAGTTAATGCAGAACAGGGAATCAGCGATCATAAAGCGGTTACTGCGTCGATGATTTCAGCCGTAAATAGAAATATTAAAAAAGGTAGGAAGATTTTTCTGTTTAGCAAAAGTGACAAAAAGCAGATTACAGAGTACCTGACGGCTCAACACAAAAGTTTTGTCTCAAGTGCAGATAGTGTTGAGGATCAGTGGACAAAGTTCAAAACCATGGTACAATATGCGTTAGATGAGTATGTGCCAAGCAAGATCGTAAGAGATGGAAAAGAGCCACCGTGGTACAACAACCGAGTTAGAAAACTGCTGCGGAAGCAAAGGGAACTTCACAGCAAACATAAACATAGCCAAAGCCTTGCAGACAAACAAAAATTACGCGAAGCGAAATGTAGTGTGAGGAGGGCTATGCGAGAGGCTTTCAATGAATTCGAAAGTAACGTTCTATGTACTGACTTGGCAGAAAATCCTAAGAAATTTTGGTCCTATGTCAAAGCGGTAGGTGGATCAAAACAAAATGTCCAGACACTCTGTGACCAAAATGGTACTGAAACAGAGGATGACAGACTAAAGGCCGAATTACTAAATGTCTTCTTCCAAAGCTGTTTCACAGAGGAAGACTGCACTGTGCTTCCTTCTCTAGATTGTCGCACAGTTGACAAAATGGTAGATATCGAAGTAGACGACAGAGGGATAGAGAAACAATTAAAATCGCTCAAAAGAGGAAAGGCCGCTGGTCCTGATGGGATACCAGTTCGATTTTACACAGAGTACGCGAAGGAACTTGCCCCCCTTCTTGCAGCGGTGTACCGTAGGTCTCTAGAAGAGCGAAGCGTTCCAAAGGATTGGAAAAGGGCACAGGTCATCCCCGTTCTCAAGAAGGGACGTCGAACAGATGTGCAGAACTATAGACCTATATCTCTAACGTCGATCAGTTGTAGAATTTTGGAACACGTATTATGTTCGAGTATAATGTCTTTTCTGGAGACTAGAAATCTACTCTGTAGGAATCAGCATGGGTTTCGAAAAAGACGATCGTGTGAAACCCAGCTCGCGCTATTCGTCCACGAGACTCAGAGGGCCTTAGACACGGGTTCACAGGTAGATGCCGTGTTTCTTGACTTCCGCAAGGCGTTTGACACAGTTCCCCATAGTCGTTTAATGAACAACGGACTATCAGATCAATTGTGTGATTGGATTGAGGAGTTCCTAGATAACAGAACGCAGCACGTCATTCTCAATGGAGAGAAGTCTTCCGAAGTAAGAGTGATTTCAGGTGTGCCTCAGGGGAGTGTCATAGGACCGTTGCTATTCACAATATACAAAAATGACCTGGTGGATGACATCGGAAGTTCACTGAGGCTTTTTGCAGATGATGCTGTGGTGTATCGAGAGGTTGCAACAATGGAAAATTGTACTGAAATGCAGGAGGATCTGCAGCGAATTGACGCATGGTGCACGGAATGGCAATTGAATCTCAATGTAGCGAAGTGTAATGTGATTCGAATACATAGAAAGACAGATCCCTTATCATTTAGCTACAAAATAGCAGGTCAGCAACTGGAAGCAGTTAATTCCATAAATTATCTGGGAGTACGCATTAGGAGTGATTTAAAATGGAATGATCATATAAAGTTGATCGTCGGTAAAGCAGATGCCAGACTGAGATTCATTGGAAGAATCCTAAGGAAATGCAATCCGACAACAAAGGAAGTAGGTTACAGTACGCTTGTTCGCCCAATGCTTGAATACTGCTCAGCAATGTGGGATCCGCACCAGGTAGGGTTGATAGAAGAGATAGAGAAGATCCAACGGAGAGCAGCGCGCTTCGTTACAGGATCATTTAGTAATTGCGAAAGCGTTACGGAGATGATAGATAAACTCCAGTGGAAGACTCTGCAGGAGAGACGCTCAGTAGCTCGGTACGGGCTTTTGTTGAAGTTTCGAGAACATACCTTCACCGAAGAGTCAAGCAGTATATTGCTCCCTCCTACGTATATCTCGCGAAGAGACCATGAGGATAAAATCAGAGAGATTAGAGCCCACACAGAAGCATACCGACAATCCTTCTTTCCACGTACAATACGAGACTGGAATAGAAGGGAGAACCGATAGAGGTACTCTGGGTACCCTCCGCCACACACCGTCAGGTGGCTTGCGGAGTACGGATGTAGATGTAGATGTAGATGTAGGTATATCCTGTGAATCGGGTTGCTAGCCATACTGGTGCCGTAATGTCCTAAAGAAACGTCTGGAATCTGAGTTCGAATGTAGTTGATGAAGTAGCGCTAAATAATACACTTAAAACTACGTTATCTGCACGGCTGCAATGGAATTGTCTAGGATAAAGGAAGCAGAACTGCCGAAGGGATATGACTGAAGAAAAGTAACAGTGACCCGGAAAGCATGGAAGGCTGTAGCGCGTGGCAGACAACACAGGACAAATTTAAAAACAAAATTCGTCTTTAAAAGAGGAATAACAAAAAATGTCGTACTCACATTTCTGCGTTGATGCTAAGTAATTACAAGAGCTTTGTCTAACGCCTACTGTAATTGTCGTATAATTCTTCTGCAAAAACTTGAATCTGGGCCCAGAATCAAACTCTCGAACTCGAATTTTCTAATGCAAAACTCTGCACACTGCACTATCTGCCGCGCGGGGTAGCCGTAAGGGTCTCAGACGTCTCGTCACGGTTCGCGCGACTTCCCCCGTCGGAGGTTCGCGTCCTCCCTGGGGCATGGGTGTCTGCGTTGTCCTTAGTGTAAGTTCGATTAAGTAGTGTGTAAGCTTAGGAACCGATGACATCAGCAGTTTGGTCCCATAGAAGTAACCACAAATTTCCAAAAATTGTACTGTGCAACATAAGCATTCACTGTTGGAACAAGATACTTCTACTGGTTACAGTGTCGCCAAATCATCTCTCTTCTGCGTCTGTTTTCTACCAAAAATACGCAAGGGATAAAGATTTTTTTCGGAGACATTCCTGTACTGCTAGTATACAAGGACTCGCTCTGTGGTATGGGAGTGCGCGGATTTAGCTTCATATTACGTATCCTTTCAGTCAAGGACTGGGTTTCTGGTAGTGGGGGAGAGGGTTCCGACTCTTAACATGTGAGAGGTGATTCCCTGATTCGCTTTATAACCAAGGAAATTCTTTTGCCCTGGACTATAGAAATGGAACTATTTTTTTTTTAACAATTCGTCCGTTGTAAAAATATGATGTCCCTATAAGAGCTTCTGCTCTTTGTTGCAGCTGTCAGTCAGATTCATCAAAAACTGTGAGGATTGCTGTGTTTTTCCTTCTTCTAAATTCCATTTTCTGACATAGATCCAAAGATTTTAACATCTTCTTTTACAAGGGTCGTAACTTTCCTCTCCATGTTCTTGGTCAGTGTTCATGTTTCACCTCCATACAAAAACACCGGTCTCACAACTGCCTTGTACGTGGGTAGTTTTGTTGTCCTGCACAATAGTGCTGGCCGGCCGGAGTGGCCGAGCGGTTCTAGGCGCTACAGACTGGAACGGCGCGACCGCTACGGTCGCAGGTTCGAATGCTGCCTCGGGCGTGGACGTGTGTGATGTCCTTAGGTTAGTTAGGTTTAAGTAGTTCTAAGTTCTAGGGGACTGATGACTTCAGAAGTTAAGTCGCATAGCGCTCAGAGTAATTTGAAGCATTTGAATAGTGCTGAATGGTCTGCCCATTGAGAATGTACACCGCTATGCTGATTTTATCTCGTTCATTATCTCCTCCTCCTTGTTGTTGGTATTGATAGTACTCCCTAGATAGTTGAAGGAACTAGTCTTCTTAAATTCCGTATCTTCTATTGCCAGTGATCTTTTTTCGTTTCCTGTTCATTATTTCTTGCCACAGTCGTGCACTGTAATTTGTCTTGATTGACCGTCACTCTCACTTTTTATGCCCCCTCGATATATAGGTTAGTCGTTGTCACTAGTTTATCTTCCTCTTCAGCTAAGATTAAAAGAAGTTAAAATTGGATTGGGGAGACGCACTGTGCTTGTTTAACACCTGTCACCATTGTAAAACATTTAGCCTTCAACTATCACTTTAAATTCAGTTTCCTTAATTAACATTTTAGGCTGCCTGATCGGTTTCGGAGGTATTCCTTATTCTTCCATTATCCTCCACATGCTTTTCGTGTGGACACTATCGTATGTTTACCTGCAATCTATTAATCTCCAGTGTACTTCTTTATTAAATTTCCGCATCTTTTCAGTTACTTGCCTGAGAATGAATATTTGGCCCGTCGTAGATAAGCGTTTTCTGGGCTGGTGCTCTTCAAGATTTCCTTCTATGTACGCTAACAGCAATAGTAAAAGAATGTGTGTGAAAACCTTGTAAGCGCTACAGTATTACGATATATTCCAGTAATTCTCACACTTCGTTCTTTTTCCTTTCGTATATACTTGTTGCTCTTCATTTAAAATGAATAAAATGTGTATAATCGTTGTTACTTTTTATATGAAAATTTATAGTAGATTTTTTGTTCCGAGTGACACAGTCTTTGCCCCAATACTTCATGTTTGTGGCATCTTATAAATTATAATTTTAATTTCACACGTGCACGTCGAAATACAAAACTATTTATTACGCATTTACATTCGGTATTGGCTGTGAACGTTATTATCCTTATAATGGTTTAGTAATTATACCGGGCAATTCCGACATCATATAGCGATTACAGACATCTGTATATACGCATAGTGATACACAGATAAGAATTACATTGAATGTAAAGGAAAGATTAAAAAAATACTTATTTTTGTTTATGTTCTATGTGACGTCCGTTGTTCACACAAACAACATCTAAGCGTTAGTCCTTTCACACGATACATTCTTAAGCATATGTGGAGTCACCGTGGCGAGTCTATTGGAAATACATATTTTGAGTTGTGTAATTATTTTCGCCAAACGAGGCACACACACAAGGTCTTTTACATAACCGCACAAACAGAAGATCTACGTGGCCAAGAACAGAATAATGCCTGCAGTACGGGATCCGTAATTTCGACTTACGGCACGGAACGTTCCGTCTATCTGCACATGCACCTGCTTCCGACTCACAGCGTAAGCGCAACGAGCGATATTTTGAACTTTTTTTACATTCTGTTGTAACTCTTTCCGATGTGTCGCTAGACGTGAAATAGTTATTGGTGTTTATATTTCAAGTGTTCCGTGTAATACCATTTTGCACTGGGTGTTGCCTATGGGAGCATCGTTACGTAAACCACGCCGGTCTCTGTGTACGGAGGAGTGACTCGCGTGTTGTCGGCGTTGCGAGTAACAGGTAGACCAGTTGCCGGGCTTCTCAGTGCGACAACGCAGTGTCGGCTTGCGGGTAACCCGCGAGGGCGCTGCGCCGGCGAAGCCCGCCAGGTGGCGGCGGCCTCAGAGGTAGGGCGGCAGCGGCGGCGTTTACTACACCTCATTACGCCGCAAGCGCCGTCCCACCTCTTCCTCAGCCGCTCATTCGGCGGCTGTTGACCTAACGGGCAGTCTTCCCGGCGCACCAGATAATTGGATTGACAAATGTCAGACAGGAAATCGGTTCTTCGATGTAACCAACCCAACCAAAGAAAAACCAACACTCAAAATGTTCAAATATGTGTCAATTCCTAAAGGACCAAACTGCTTGAGTCATCGGTCCATAGACTTACACACTACTTAAACTAACTTATGCTAAGAACAACACACACACCCATGCCCAAGGGAGGACTCGAACCTCCGGAGGGAGAGGCCACGCAGTCCGTGATGTTGTTGTTGTTATTGTGGTCTTCAGTCCTGAAACTAGTTTGATCCAGCTCTCCGTGCTACTCCACCCTGTGCAAGCTTCTTCATCTCCCAGTACCTACTGCAGTCTACATCCTTCTCAATCTCCTTAGTGTATTCTGCTCTTGGTCTCCCTCTACGATTTTTACCCTCCACGCTGCCCTCCAATACCAAATTGGTGATCCCTTGATGTCTCATAACATGTCCTACCAACCGGTCCCTTCTTCTTGTCAAGTTGTGCCACAAACTCCTCTTCTCCCCAATCCTATTCAATACCTTCTCATTAGTTATGTGACCTACCCATATAATCTTCAGCATTCTTCTGTAGCACCACATTTCGAAAACTTCTATTCTCTTCTTGTCCAAACTAGTTATCGTCCATGTTTCACTTCCATAAATGGCTACACTCCATACAAATACTTTCAGAAACGACTTCCTGACACTTAAATCTATACTCGATGTTAACAAATTTCTCTTCTTCAGAAACGCTTTCCTTGTCATTGCCAGTCTGCATTTTATATCTTCTCTACTTTGACCATCATCATTTATTTTGCGCCACAAATAGCAAAACTCCTTTACTACTTTAATTGTCTCATTTCCTAATCTAATTCCCTCAGTATCACCCGACTTAATTCGACTACATTCCATTATCCTCGTTTTCCTTTTGTTGATGTTCATCTTATATCCTCCTTTCAAGACACTATCCATTCCATTCAACTGCTCTTCGAAGTCCTTTGCTGTCTCTTACAGAATTACAATGTCATCGGCGAACCTCAAAGTTTTTATTTCTTCTCCATGGATTTTAATACCTACTCCGAACATTTCTTTTGTTTCCTTTACACCTTGCTCAATATACAGATTGAATAGCATCGGGGAGAGACTACAACCCTGTCTCACTCCCTTCCCAACCACCGCTTCCCTTTCATGCCCCTCGACTCTTATAACTCTCATAACCGCTACCTGGTGATATGACGCCTCAAACCTCGCGGCCATTCCCCGCGGCACCAACATTCAGCTTGAGCCCCCAGAGATGTAGGAAAATCAGAGGTAATCTTGCGGAATTGTGATTAACTAGGGTAAAAGTATCGTCTACTTATTTCTAATTGCTAACTGCATAGAAAACCCACTCTTCTTCATCTTCTTGTGCCTTTCTGCTGCATCGGCGCAGGATGGGCGAGGTTATTTATGTACTTGGTCTGCTTAGTTTTAGGGATGGACAGATGGCCTTCCTGTTAACACACCTGTAATTCCCTGAGACGGAATGTGTGACTGGCGGTCAACAGCTCGAAGAAACCATTCCGAGGTTTCGCGGTTCTAGGCTCGCAGTCCGGAACCGTGCGACTGCTACGGTCGCAGGTTCGAATCGTGCCTCGGGCATGGATGTGTGTGATGTCCTTAGGTTAGTTAGGTTTAAGTAGTTCTAAGTTCTGGGGGACTAATGAGCACAGCAGAAGCACACAGAAGTCTCAGACGGTGTTCAGGAAAGATAGATTAGGCAGAATTGGTGGTGGAGTGTTGGTGTCTGTCAGTAGTGGTTTATCTTGTAGTGAAGTCGAAGTAGATACTCCGTGCGAATTGGTGTGGGTGGAGGTTATACTTAACAGCCGAATTAAGTTAATAATTGGCTCCTTCTACCGACCCCCAGACTCCGATGATACAGTTGCGGAACAGTTCAGAGAAAGTTTGAGTCTCGTAACAAATAAATACCCCACTCATACGGTTATAGTTGGTGGGGACTTCAACCTACCCTCGGTATGTTGGCAAAAATACTTGTTCAAAACCGGTGGTAGGCAGAAAACGTCTTCCGAGATTGTCCTAAATGCATTCTCCGAAAATTATTTAGAGCAGTTAGTCCACGAACCCACGCGAATTGTAAATGGTTGCGAAAACACACTTGACCTCTTGGCCACAAACAATCCGGAGCTGATAGAGAGCATCATGACTGGTACAGGGATTAGTTATCACAAGGTCATTGTAGCTAGGCTCAATACCATATCTTCCAAATCCATCAGAAACAAACGCAAAATAATTTTATTTAAAAAAGCGGATAAAGTGCCACTAGAAGCCTTCCTAAAAGACAATTTCCATTCCTTCCGAACTGACTATGCGAATGTAGACGAGATGTGGCTCAAATTCAAAGATATAGTAGCAACAGCAATTGAGATATTCATACCTCATAAATTGGTAAGAGATGGAACGGATCCCCCGTGGTACACAAAAAAGTCCGAACGCTGTTGCAGAGGCAACGGAAAAAGCATGCGAAGTTCAGAAGAACGCGAAATCCTGAAGATGGGCTAAAATTTACAGACGCGCGAAATTTGGCACGTACTTCGATGCGAGATGCCTTTAATAGGTTCCACAACGAAACATTGTCTCGAAATTTGGTAGAAAATCCGAAGAAATTCTGGTCGTATGTAACGTACACAAGCGGCAAGACGCAGTCAATAGCTTCGCTGCGCAGTGCCGATGGTACTGTTATCGACGACTGTGCCGCTAAAGCGGAGTTATTGAACGCAGTTTTCCGAAATTCCTTCACCAGGGAAGACGAATGGAATATTCCAGAATTTGAAACACGAACATCTGCTAGCATGAGTTTCTTAGAAGTAGATACCTTAGGGGTTGCGAAGCAACTCAAATCACTTGATACGGGCAAGTCTTCAGGTCCAGATTGTATACCGATTAGGTTCCTTTCAGATTACGCTGATACTATAGCTCCCTACTTAGCACTCATATACAACCGCTCGCTCACCGATAGATCTGTACCTACAGATTGGAAAATTGCGCAGGTCGCACCAGTGTTCAAGAAGGGTAGTAGGAGTAATCCATTTAACTACAGACCTATATCATTGACGTCGGTTTGCAGTAGGGTTTTGGAGCATATACTGTATTCAAACATTATGAATCACCTCGAAGGGAACGATCTATTGACACGTAATCAGCATGGCTTCAGAAAACATCGCTCTTGTGCAACGCAGCTAGCTCTTTATTCGCACGAAGTAATGGCCGCTATCGACAGGGGATCTCAAGTTGATTCCGTATTTCTAGATTTCCGGAAAGCTTTTGACACCGTTCCTCACAAGCGACTTCTAATCAAGCTGCGGAGCTATGGGGTATCGTCTCAGTTGTGCGACTGGATTCGTGATTTCCTGTCAGGAAGGTCGCAGTTCGTAGTAATAGACGGAAAATCATCGAGTAAAACTGAAGTGATATCAGGTGTTCCCCAGGGAAGCGTCCTGGGACCTCTACTGTTCCTGATCTATATAAATGACCTGGGTGACAATCTGAGCAGTTCTCTTAGGTTGTTCGCAGATGATGCTGTAATTTACCGTCTAGTAAGGTCATCCGAAGACCAGTATCAGCTGCAAAGCAATTTAGAAAAGATTGCTGTATGGTGTGTCAGGTGGCAGTTGACGCTAAATAACGAAAAGTGTGAGATGATCCACACGAGTTCCAAAAGAAATCCGTTGGAATTCGATTACTCGATAAATAGTACAATTCTCAAGGCTGTCAATTCAACTAAGTACCTGGGTGTTAAAATTACGAACAACTTCAGTTGGAAGGACCACAT
The DNA here is from genome assembly GCF_023897955.1 of Schistocerca gregaria. NCBI lineage: Eukaryota > Metazoa > Arthropoda > Insecta > Orthoptera > Acrididae > Schistocerca > Schistocerca gregaria. The sequence continues at coordinate 669,803,655 of NC_064924.1, read as the reverse complement.
AGATAATATTGTCGGGAAGGCGAGCCAAAGGTTGCGTTTCATTGGCAGGACACTTAGAAGATGCAACAAGTCCACTAAAGAGACAGCTTACACTACACTCGTTCGTCCTCTGTTAGAATATTGCTGCGCGGTGTGGGATCCTTACCAGGTGGGATTGACGGAGGACATCGAGAGGGTGCAAAGAAGGGCAGCTCGTTTTGTATTATAGCGTTATAGGGGAGAGAGTGTGGCAGATATGATACACGAGTTGGGATGGAAGTCATTACAGCATAGACGTTTTTCGTCGCGGCGAGAGCTTTTTACGAAATTTCAGTCACCAACTTTCTCTTCCGAATGCGAAAATATTTTGTTGAGCCCAACCTACATAGGTAGGAATGATCATCAAAATAAAATAAGAGAAATCAGAGCTCGAACAGAAAGGTTTAGGTGTTCGTTTTTCCCGCTCGCTGTTCGGGAGTGGAATAGTAGAGAGATAGTATGATTGTGGTTCGATGAACCCTCTGCCAAGCACTTAAATGTGAATTGCAGAGTAGTCATGTAGATGTCATGTAGCAGTTGAGACCCATAGTGCTCAGAGCCATTTGAACCATTTTTGAACCATTCCGAGGTAGCCACCACCAGTCAAAATCTGTAATGGTAGTAGCGAATCCCTTCTCTACCCTGTCATCTTTTTACATTCATCTTAAAGTAATAAAATTTTATTTACACGCAACGTGAAAATATTTTTACTTTTTTAAAAAGCGTTATTCTTACTCAAACGCTGCATATAACAACATAACAACGAGCTACAAAAAATACGACAAACGAAAACCGTAATATGTACGATTTGTTTTAAAATATCAAGTAACATATCCTCAATTTGCAATAAATAAATAAACAATAATGTGTGCACCGCAACTATCAGAGTGTTGTGTTATCTCATGTGAAAGTAAGATAAAAAACCTAAACTCCTCCCGAACAGTCAATGTAGGCCCAACGGTACCGACCGGCCGCCGTGTCATCCTCACCCACAGGTGTCACTGGATGTAGATGTGGACGGGCATATGGTCAGCACACCGCTCTCCCGGCCGTATTTCAGTTTCCCAGACCGGAGCCGCTACTTCTCAGTCAAGTAGCTCCTCAGTTTGCCTCACAACAGCGCTGGGCAGGCCGGATGGTCACCCATCCATCTGCTAGCCCAGCTCGACAGTGCTTAACTTCGGTGATAAACTGCGGCAACGCCGTCGCCACAAACTAAGATAAATTTCTCTAAAAATTTGCGAACCTCGTAAATGAGTCGGTACTTGGCTACCTGCCCTGTAATCACCTAGTGGGATGTGGGAGTCCATTTAAAATTCGCATCCAGGCTGGTTGGCATAACGGCCGCCGTCGTTAATCCGCCGCACGGATTCGATCCGTTGTATGAGTATCTCTCCAGTCAGGAAGCGGCGCTTTAACACGCACGGCTATCAGGGAGAATATTCAAATAAATTAAAATGTTGTACCGAAATGTGAAACATCAAATAGAAAATGAAACGCTTTTTTATTTTCAGAGACTGAATGGTGGTATTGACGCGTATATTTTTTTCTTCGACAATAAGGCTTTTTGCATGTCCGTAGCAAATTTTAATTTATTTTCATACAATTCGTAATTAAAGAACATGCGACCTGCTCGTCTAGCGTAAAGCAATATATGCTCGCTTGAGAGACCCGGGGGGAATGGTAGAAGGACGGAGGAATGGTGGGAGGGAGGCGGTTAACCCACACCCGCTATATTAACGACCGTGGTGTGGTACACTGACTAGCCTCAGTTTCCCACACCTGTTTAGGTAAACACTGTGTTGCTCTGCACACTACACTTCAGCGAATACGTTAAACAAACATTTAAAATACGTAGGCACACAGAACAAAGTTCACGCGATTCACAGGGCGATGGGCACACGACTTCCCTCCCTTAAGGTATCTTGACGACTGTGGCTTCGAGAACGGAAAGTTTTATTTAACAAAGTTAAATAAAAAAACCTAATCTCTGCGAGAGAGGGCCTCGTATTAGACAGGATAAATTCTAGCTAAAAGAAGAAGGGCGAGGAGGAGGGGGTGGGGGGAGAATAAGTAATTAAAAATTAATGATGTTATTGTTATTCCTGTTTCAGGAAATGGATGTCCGGAAACTGACCTTCAAATCAAAGGACTATGAACAAAATCTAACAGCGACATTCCATAATCTCCGTTTGAAAGCCTCGATGACTCGAACCCAGGTCTTTCAGAAGTATCTTCACCGCTGCGAGAAGTTTCAAGTCTCGATGTCCAAATAGATTTAATTTCGCAGGAAATCTATTTACAGTGAATTCACCACTTCAAAGTGAAAGATTCATTCCATAAAAATGAGAAGTCTCTCTCTCTAATTCCATCATCCGCCTATTTTTCCTCACAGGAGTAATCTATGCAGAATAGTAGGTAATTGCATACTCTATCTCACGGTGGCCGTGCGGTTCTAGGCGCTTCAGTCCGGAACCGCGTGACTGCTATGGTCGCAATTTCGAATCCTGCCTCGGGCATGGATGTGTGTGATGTGCTTAAGTCAGTTAGGGTTAAGTAGTTCTAAGTTCTAGGGGACTGATGACCTCAGATGTTAAGTCCGATAGTGCTCAGAGCCATTTGAACCATTTAGACTCAATTTTAGCCTCAGTTCAAATGGTTCAAATGGCTCTGAGCACTATGGGTCTTAACATCTGAGGTCATCACTCCCCTAGATCTTAGAACTACTTAAACCTAACTAACCTAAGGACATCACACACATTCATGCCCGAGGCAGGATTCGAACCTGCGACCGTAGCAATTGCGCGGTTCCGGACTGAAGCGCCTAGAACCGCTCGGCCACCGCGGCCGGCTTAGCCTCAGTTAGTAATACGTGATCGAATACCTCAGCTGGTAAGACTATTCACAGCGAAAGACAATAATTGTTATCTTTAATCTTGTTGGTCTGTTTACATCAGTTACCAGAAACAGTATACTAACGATTTTTAGTTTGTGTGTCTATGAACAAATGTATAGGTGAAAATTACCGTTTTGAATGGTACGTTTCGGTTTAAGCTAATGAAGCTTACTCAGTGTTCTAGAACATTGAAACATTCTCATTTAAATGCACCATTTTTAAATCACATATTGTGCCGTTGCACTAGTTAGCCATCAACAGTTCGAATCTAAGTACTGTTTGCTCAATGCTTTTATATAATGTCTAAAGAAACTAAGTACAGAAAATTTCATGGTATAGAAGAGACAGAAACAAACACCTTTTTTATATGAAAAAAATGTCGCAGGTGCACCAATTTTCTGTTAGGGTTCAATGAAGGTCTTGACACTGTTGATGTTCAGAGATAGTGTTCATACCGCTGTGTGATGTACTTTGTTATAGAGATGTTGCTGACGTTGTACAGATTTCTTTTTGTGGGGTGAAATGAAGCGATTGGTGTACGAGACACTGGTAAACCAGTTCAATCTTGCAAGCAATAGCAGCTACAGCAAGAAATCAACTGTGGGTGTCTACTTGAGAATACCTCTGCCTGGTGTCTGCCTTCGGGAATCCCCCCACCTGAGCATGAACAGAATTGGATCGTGTGCAGATCACACAACCATCTTCGTTTTGGAATTGGAAGATCCAAGAGTAACCTCAAGAAATGGTACTTTCCTGTGGGTACCACCAACTGAGACTGCGGAGAACCACAACCATGTACCGAGCGAGGTGGCGCAGTGGTTAGACACTGGACTCGCATTCGGGAGGACGACGGTTCAATCCCGTCTCCGGCCATCCTGATTTAGGTTTTCCGTGATTTCCCTAAATCGTTTCAGGCAAATGCCGGGATGGTTCCTTTAAAAAAGGGCACGGCCGATTTCCTTCTCAATCCTTCCCTAACCCGAGCTTGCGCTCCGTCTCTAATGACCTCGTTGTCGACGGGACGTTAAACACTAACCACCACCACCACCACCACCACCACAACCATGGATCACCTACTGGACTGTCAGCTATGCCTGCATCTAGCACAGAAGAAGATCTTCTGCTTGCTAAACCAAGTGCAGCTGAAGTTGAACAATTTTGGTCAAGAGTAGTGTAGCATGATAACTTTTTTTTTTTGCTTTTACTGGTTATTACCATTTATTGTACTTATTTCTGACTCGAATAAATTATAAATACGAACACATACTTCTAGCCTTCCTTTCCTTAGCGAACTCCGCTTTTTAGGAAGTTGGTAAATTTTGTTTTCTTATAATTTCGCGGCAAGATGCCCTTCCTGAGGCGATATTCGTAAGGCAGCCTAAGAAAGGAAATCGTGAAATCCACCTGAATCGTGTGAATTTTATTGTGTGTTTTATCGTATTTTATGTGTTTGTGTCATATTCTCAGAGACGGGGTCGGACGAGCAACCCAGCACTTGCCTAACCGAGCATGGGGAACCACCTAAGTACCGCGCTCAGATCGGCTCGAGTAGCAGCCGAGTGGACTCGATGGCACGTGGATTCGATCCATGACTAGCAGGATAGCGCGCTGAGTGTGACTAGGGCAAGCACCTGCCGGTAGTAATGAAACCTGTTTACTGAGCAAGAAGGTGCTGGGACTCGCACTGTTTGTGTCTTGTAAGTAGAAAGTCCCACTATGTAAATAAAAAATACTCCACTAAAGTAACGATATATATGTATTTCACAAGCCTCAATAAATTAACGTGAATTGTGTGTGTCAAACAGAAATGTGTGTTTACTCAGTTGCTCACACACCTACGTAACCTAAAGATCGTTGCTACAGTTGGAACAGTTAAGAGTTGATGTCCAAATCCTATGTGTAGTTTTAAAGAATCAACAGCCTCCAAAAGAAAGATTACTCTGAAATAGAGCGGAAGATTAGTTCTGGGAGCCTGATCAATATCATATCTGGAAACATACAAGTAAAGAACAGTTTTGAGATCCAAGAAGTGAAAATTGCGTAACACGAATGAAGTACAGAAGACGTAGAAATCAAACCTCCGCACTTGAAAAAAAATTGCTTCGGGAGTATGCGCAAAAGCTGTCGTAGTTTGTGTTTTTAAAAGGTAGCACACTATGGAAAAAATATGCGGTCAGGGAAAAAACAGTAAAACAAGAGTCTAAAAACCCATGAATCACAACATTAGACATGGACGCTGAAAATGACGAAATAGGTAGGTTAAAAAACAAAACAAAACAAAAACAGAGGCCATGTTACAGATGGTGAGACATACCCACGGAACGAAACATTCGATGATTCCGAAAAGCTAAAAGCAAACAAATGGGATGAAGTGGCAGCAAAATGAGCACATGACTGTGCAAGCATATGAGACACGGATGGATTAAGTAAGTAGGTTCCAGATTGGCGTCTCGTTTACGCCTGTCTAATTACAACTGGAGCACTTATTCACTTGGTGAGTGATGGCGGAAGGCGGAAGGTGCAACTGTGGCTTGTTTATAGGCTAGTTCAGGCATTTGTCTGTCCGTGTTTACGAAAAGTGCTGGTATTAACCATGCTTCTTTTAAATACGAATACAAAACCGTAATCTCTGCGCAATTTCACTTTGTGTCTAATGCTCACGCACAAATGAAGAAATTCACACAGAAGCAAATAAATTGAAACTGATGAATTACCTGAATGCTATTAATAAAACGAGACCACACAAGAGAAAAGAAAACAATGTAACAGCGTTAACGTGCAATTATTATTGCGGCTCCGTTCACCTCTCTGATTGGAGCTCTTCTGTGAAATTCATTATCGTGATATCATCATACATCATACTTGACGTATGCGTGAAACTCGCGTACAGGACGGACAATACGCCAGATCATACCACTTTTAACCATCTTTAGAACAGCTGAGCAAAACTCAAACGTTGCTGAATCAAATTGACCAGTAATTGATACTCTCAGGAGCCGTCATATCAAAGGCTTACTTTAGTCATGGAAAACTCATGGCCAAGAGATTCAAGTGATACAATCAACAGAAAATGGACAACAGGAATTAAGTATTCCGAAATGAAGTACTGCACACACGCGTCACAGTTTCTCTGTCGCCTAGAGATCGTCAGTTCGATGCTGGACAACAACAACCCTCGAGAACTCATAGGAACCCCCTACCACATCCTTCAGCTGTCTAAGAGACACCGGCATCTCACATCTGGGTACCATAGCTGTTAACAATTGCGAAGTACGAGATTCGTCATGGACGATAGGAAATCATACTTGGGTGCTACAAAGGCAGGGTTAAGTTCAGATGCCTGGTGGTATCGACGTAACAATGTTTATGAAGAGTGAAACTGGGATCACAGTGCGTCCACTACCGCCTCTCATACGCAGACGATGCATAGCTCTGCTGGCAGACCACGAACATTCTTTTGTTTGCTTCCAGTAACACAGCGTGCGACTCCATCGCTCCTGAACACTTGCACAGTGGCTCAATGACCGCCACACAGAAATGAGAATCACGCCTTGAACCCTGTCGTGAAGGCAATGCACCTTGGACTACTTTGGGATAGACTGCTTCTAAGACTTCATAAACCCATATGCAGTAGTATCTCTTCGACGTGCTTCAATTATCCTCTCGATCTGCCGGCATTTAGGAACCAAGAAAATATGTCTTTAGGACACGCAAGTGGACGACTCTTATCTTTTATTTATAAAGGGGGCAGGCGAGGAACTGTCTACTTAGATAAAATAAATTATGAACACGAAACTAAAGTCTGTCTAGTAATGCTCTCAGTAATGTTTTATCTGAGTGAATATCATAGAATTACAGTGTTGCGTGTTATGAGTTCTAAGATCCTACCAGAATTTTTGAAAGTGTGAATAAATGTTTCAGACTTGCGTAAGATATAATACTAAGGCTTAACATTATCAGTAAAAAGCTCTTTGTACCAGCATAGATCTTGAGCCATTTCAGAAAGAGTTAAGAAAAATTACAACTCTGCCAGATAATAAAGTCACAGAGAGCTCTGCGATCTAAAGTCACAAGTCTCATACGGCACCGAACTGCTTGAAAATATTACTAATTTTGCCTACACGAATGACCTCAATAGTAACTCTATGAGTCCAGGCTACAAAATTTCTGAGTTGGACATTGGAGAATGATCTTGAACTCATATTTACCTTCCGGCTCTTAGTTTACTCTTGACAGAGCTTATAACAATGTGTCGTACTATTAACGATGGCACTAGGGAGCTCTAAAGTGAGCGAAGACAAATCTGTTCGCAAAAGTAGACAGCACAACTACTCAGGCGAGTGAGAATTGGTCAGTACATGGTTAGGAAGGGTTCACAGTCTCTTCCCTTAAGATGCAAAACAGGAAACACTGATCACTGACAGGCCGAAGGTCTCGAGTTGGGAACCCGTGATTACAAACAGTTAGCACGGTATGCGAAGAACAAAAGACCGCGGCTACGAACGCCTGGTCACATCTGCTCGAGGAGTGGCAGCCTTCACGTTGGCTGTGACCTCCCACTGCAGCTCGCCCGGTGAGTGACGCGGCAGCGCCAGTTGTCCAGGTCGGTCTGCAGCTGCATCCTGCCATTCCCACAGCAAGAACAGCTCCCATGCTGCCCAGCACGCGACTGTCTTATGCACATATGACGCAAGTAAATTGCAGTGTCGCTTTTTGCATATGTGAGTGCGTGTGAATCTCTCGTGAAGCTAACATAAATAGCTCGTGTAATTCCAACATTGCGTTGACAAAAGCATCAGCAAACGTATTACGTTTAAATATTTCTCAATTTTGACGTCTCAATTCGAATGACAGTCTGGTTTATCGGTGACTAGTTCCGAACGTGTACATTCAGTATCGAACCTTTACCTATTTTAAAAGTACATCATTAGACAAACGGCAAAATCCAAGTATTGAAGTACATAAACAGTTTTTAGCACGCTTAAAAGTACATCCTTAATCAAAACGTAAAATACAAATGATAAACTAAACACACAGTTTGCTGGAACTCTGTATGTTCATATGACTACAGTTCATTAAATTGTTTGAGCATACCTGAGTTGTTCCGAATTTAAAAATGAAATAACATTGGTACATTTCGAGCGACACACAACTGTTCAGCTTCGAGCATTATGTGTACTTACTGTGAGTGCCCACTATACATGGGCTCATGTTTTGGTGGAATGTGGTAGGAGTATTTGACAGGCGTCATCTGCGAACTGAACAGTTGTGCATAGCTCACAATAGATAAATGTTATTTCATTAATTATTTCAAAACCTCTCCAGAGTATTACAGTAATTGTAAGGAATTTTTGCGATCTGAATATACAGAGGAGTAGAAAACTGTATACTTACTTCAATATTGGAATTTTACGTTTTGAATAATGATATACTTTTAACGCTGCGAAAAAACTGTTTACGATCGATAATATTTGGTGGAGGCATGTTCCGTCTGCGCAGCTAACTGAAAACAGTTGGTTTATTGCAATACGTTTTTCGCTTCTTTTATTTGTGAAGCATCTTCAGTCGCCTGTAATACATGTTTTTCTTTATACATGCAATAAAGGTATTATGTGGTAGTTACAATACGTTTCTTTACGATTTCCATCGCTATTAGCCCATGTGTGTGGTTCTGGAGATGTGTGCTTTAGTCTCCATGCTACAGATGGCCGATATCCGGCTTTCCTCCATCCACATTTGATTCAACACATCGTTTACATCTCTTCCACTTTACATTTTGTGTTGTGTCTTCGGTGTTTAGTGTTGCCAATTGTTGATATGTGCTTATTATTCGTCTTTTATTTGTATTTTATGTGTGGTTTGATATTTTCATTTTGTGTGCGTGTGTGTGTTTTGTTGTGTGAGAAAAATGACTATAATATTTGGATTTTCCATTTTGACTAACAACGTATTTTTAATGCAGGTAATGGACTACCGACAGCCCAAACCGTCAGCGCAACTGAGGCAGAAAAATAAAATAATAATAAGATTAACAAGCACGTCTCAAATGCCGTTTGGCTTATCGAGATCTTTCCTTTTTTCTTTTGTGACTTGCCACTAAATTACGGAAACTGTGTGTACTCTACTAAGATTGTCACGACTTTATAAAAGTTTCGAAAAAGCAGTCAACTCTGTCTTCACATAACATTTCCCCGAACAAGTTCTATAACGTTCAAGAGAATTTGCCGAAAACGTTAAACAGATTTCAATTCTCTCTTTGGTCCAAAGGAAAAGGTTGTTCAAAAATATAATGATTTTCAGCCAGTTTATAAACACTCTTGCACAGTACACAAACGTGACGTGTGCTAGTCCTTCTTTCCAAGGCTTCCTTCGTTTCGCTTCCTGCTTCTCCCTTTACGCGGTGGTACACAGTGCGTTACTGCCAAGTTGTTGCACTACCGCTGCTCCCCCGTCTCGCTTCACCGTACTGCGCTGATGGCCACTAAAACAGCAGCACCGGAAAGGAGAGCCAATAGCGAAACTTGACTTACTGTGCGTCTACACTGAAAAGCCATTTGGCTCTTCTCTTTTGATTCATATTCGATAGATAACTCGACCGTACGTGAGATCAGCTGTACAGGGTGTGATAATATGCATATATTTTGATACGGATAATGCGGTTACGGTGATTGTTTTTGCTGATTTCAACACCCCTTTAACGTTCTTTCATTTAGCCTGGTGCTGGCTATTTCAATTGCTTTACTGGGTGAGCTTTAGCACTCAGATGCACTCATGATACGGGACGCGAAGTCCCAAGAGTTGCACGCCAAAACCAAACCCCTGAGGCCAAAGGGAACGTGTTCTTCGCCGAACTTCTAGTGGAGGGATCGACAGGTAGAAGCTACCCTCGCTTTGTCTCGGGGGAAGTCACCTCGGCTAGCGTCATATTGGTACCTAGTGTATTTTGCAGTTTATTGCGCGTATCAGTTTTGGAAGTCAGAGCCAAAAGCATTAATTCCGGCTGACAGAACTGCGCTCGTCAGGAGGTGGGCGTCTGGGCTGTGCCAAGAAAAGTACATTCAACTGATAAATATCGACCGGCTGTCCAAAACGTCTGGAAAACAGCTCTGACATATTACAGCTTCAGAAGGTACCGCAAAGTCGATAGAAAGCCTCGAACACACAGCCTGTAACGCGAGACTAGTTGCCGCTTGAGACGGCACTGATTGGTGGTGAAATTGATGCGACGCCGTGGAGAAGTTTTTAGCAAAAGCGGGGAGAAAGTAGAGATTACTGGTTTTTAACTTTTCGCCTCCTCTGGCGGGTGATTTGTTATAAGGAAACAATTACGCCATTGGCGTACCGCTGTAACTTTAAGAGGATTGGTTGCTGAACCCCTCGTCAGGGATAAGTGAGCAATCTGACTAGAAATTTGGGTTTTCGTCTCTGGACTTGGCACTGAATTCATCAGTGCTGCACAGGCTTAGCCTTTAATTAGAACAGAAAAGTCGATTAATAGAGTGGGGTTCAGTGTTAGAGTCCTGAGCAGCGAGGTTGAGCGACGCACTAGATGGAAGCCAGGTACGGTGGCACCGACCTGCTCACAACGGTGACCATTACTTGCAGTTTCGGCATGTCAGGACCTTGGAATCGTCATCGTTTCCCTTTCACACATTCGTCAACTCATTCCCATTAGCACGGACTTCTTAGTTTTCATGCTCAAACAAACAAACACTGTAATTAATGGCCGGCGGCGGTGGCCGAGCAGTTCTAGGCGCTTCAGTCTGGAACCGCGCGATCGCTACGGTCGCGGGTTCGAATCCTGACTCGGGCATGGATATGTGTGATGTCCTTAGGTTAGTTAGGTTTAAGTAGTTCTAAGTTCCAGGGGACTGATGACCTCAGATGTTAAGTCCCATAGTGCTCAGAGCCATTTGAATTTGTAATTGATGTGTAGTCACTGTGAGTTAAATTTCACAAACTTCGGTATATGCTCATGAGCTACCCGTAATCCAAACCCCTCCAAGTAACTTTTCCAACCATTAGTTTACTTATCTTCTTCCCACAGTTAGTGTTCTATGTTTGCAATTTTTGTGGTTTCATGTCTCTTTTAATTGCTTGCTCATTCTCAAGGCTTTTTGTAATACACTAAACAGTTCACTTAAATCATATTTTTGATTCGAGAGAATAGTAGCTCCCTGGTCCCATTTAATATTCTTCAATGATGAAGTGCACGTTCTCATCTTAAGATTCATTGCTAGAGCCGCGATCTTTCAACGCGTTAATCACTCAGTTGCGTACGTTTAATCCAGATTTGGATCTTAAGGGTATGTCTGCATCACGGTTGTTTTCGATGCTGTTAACTTCACTCACGTACACTGTAAGGTTCTCATATATTTTCTGCTAATGTAATTAATTTACCTTTACCGTACTAAGACTGGAATAGAAGGGAGAACCGATAGAGGTACTCAGGGTACCCTCCGCCACACACCGTCAGGTGGCTTGCGGAGTATGGATGTAGATGTAGATGTAGAAGACAAGTTGAATGAGCGCACAGCATGGGCAGTGAAGAAGATCTTTGATTCTGTGTTTAATGTTATTTGTGGTTGACTTGCTAGTCACTCAGTTGTGCAGCAATGAGGCATTCTGATTCAGGGCCGCGCGTGGTAGCCGCGTGGTTTGAGGCGCCTTGCCACGGTTCGCACGGCTCTCTTCCACCCCCCCCCCCCCCCCCCCCACTCCCCCACCACGGCGGAGGTTCCAGTCCTCCCTCCGGCACAGGTGTGTGTGTTGTCCTTAGCGTAAGTTAGCTGAAGTTCGATTAAGTTGTGTGTAAGCCTAGGGACGGATGACCTCAGCACTTTGGTCCCATAGGAACTTACCCCACCTCTTATTTGAGGAACAGTAGCGAGCAGTCGAGTTTGTAAAGAGGGAGTTTGATACATGTGAATCTGAAGAAAATTATCTGGAATGCTTTGTTATAGAGACGAAAACATACATTACTGATTCTATTTATTTTGATGTAGAATATTTCTAGAGCAATTTTTCAAGGTAATCATTGCATGCGAAGAATGAAATGTTTGTTTGCTAGAACTATTAATTGAAGGAGATCTTTGTCCCTTAGATAACGTACAACATTCAGGTTTAGTGTTAATTTGATCTCTTTGTTATCATTAGCTCACAAATAATGCAACTGATTTGAATGTTTGCAAGTTTTGTAATGTGAGAATTTCGCAACTATTTGAGTCTTCATATGTTGTACAGTACATTTTGTCAATAATCAGAGTTTAATTTATGAAGAAACATTCTTCTTCAAACTAAACTCCACCTCCATGATTCATAGTAAACTTCTGAACATTTTATAACGTGTACATTGCACTTTACGCCACAGGAAAACACAGATTTTTTCTGACAACCAAAAAGAAAAAAATTAATAGTTAATAGCTTATTTTCTTTTAGCTACTGCACCTGCTGATCTTTATTTGCTTTCGAGTACATCAGTACTCCAGACACAAAACAGCATGTTGACCAAGAGGAAAGTCACTTTTATTTCAGGGCAGACATCACCTTGCATTCTTGAGCGGTGTGTAGTCGGGATTGTCAGGTGTCGTGTAAGCAAGCAGATTAATTTTCAGTGAACAGTGTTGGTAAGTTATTTTCTTCCGAGTAACTTATTTTTGTGGCTATTCCAAGTTAAACATTCCACTTCACGTCATGCAACATTCATAATATACTTCGGTACTGAGTTTTATTTATACTGGTTTAACTGAGCACACAGTTAATTTCTGTTGGCATTTAATTAGATTCATTTTCTTTATTTCAAATTTTGCATTTCATGGAGTTTAATGTTTTGATTGACGATACTGATCACACGCTCTGCACTGGGACAACCAACAGTCAGTTTTGCTCAGCAGAAACCTAAAGCACACGTTACACGAGCAGACAGTTCTCTCACATACAGACTATTTCTTTATAGAAGTCTTACAACACATGGGGTTTGGCAACCGTATAATAGAAAATATACCTGATTAAATGAGTGGATAGTTTGGGGACGTGTGGGATGCGCAATTTACTGCACAGCATTGACCTCTGCCAAAACAAAAGCTCTATTCTGACCGGAAATGGGTCGCACTGAACTTGGAAGCCAGACAGGGGTACGGCTTTCCACACTGCTTCCACTTCTTGCCAGAGTTCACCGATCGTAGAAGCCGGCGAGTGGTGGCGTACCAGTCTCTGGCCAACCCACGGCCAACTATTTTCGGTGGGTGAGAGATCTGAAGAACGTGCTGACCAGAGCTCAAATACGCTTTCTGTCGAGGAAAAATATGCAGTCCTGCGTTATCTTGTCGGACATGGGGCACAGCAGTCAGCTTTAATGCTTCAGAAACGTAGTGACCACTGTCCATATTACTGGCTATGCGAACCAGAGGTGATCGTGCTACGTACTAAATGGCACACTATATCATCAAGCCAATTTACTGGGCCGGAATGACAAAGACGAATGCAAACTGCCAACACTCGTTCTCCACGAAGGCTCCACGCACAGATACACCCATCGTGGTGCTGTGCGCAGTACCGTGATTGGTCTGAGAAGACGCCGTGGTGCCACTTCCACGTCCAGCGTCGTCGCTAGGTGCGCCACTGTTGGAGCGCCCCTTTTCGCTGCTGGGTCAAGGGAAGCTGCAGCAGTGGTCGCCTTTCTGAGACCCCGTGGCGCACCAGACATCGTCGCACTGTGGATGTGGATACTTGCCTTTTCTCAAACCGGCCCATTTCCTGAGACGAGGTGCGTGACTTGGCTGCACGATCCTGCACGGCTGAGTGAACATATCATCTGTCCTCTCTGGCGCTAGTCGCGGGGGACCGCTGAGATCGTCTATAGCGTTGAAAATGGCTCCTGAACCCATCGATTTCACGCTCGCATGACAGTCGTAGTATCCCAGCCAACGCAAGCAGCAATGACAATGAACGATTAAGACCAGTCTCGACAGACCACATATAGCAGAGTTCCCGCTTTGGATACACTAGTTCCCATGAGATCACCGAAGTTAAGCGCTGTCGGACGTGTCCGGCTGTTGGATTGGTGACCGTCCGGGCCTCCACGCGCTGTTGCCTTTTTTCGGGATGCACTCTGTCTCGAGATGCCAGTTGAGGATCTACTCGAGCGAACAGTAGCGGCTCTGGTCAAAGAAAACGACCATAACGGGTGGGAGAGTGGTGTGCTGGCCACACGCCCCTCTTATTTGCATCCTCAGCTGAGGATGGCCAGCAGTCGGATGGTCCCGATGGGCGACTTGTGGCCTGAAGACGGAGTGCTAGTATGCTCGACAGACCACGAACCTGCCACCATCGAATTCTGTAGCTTTTGTGTAGATATAACACGATCTCACAAACAACCAATAACCAAATGTGATTTCTGAATGAGAAACCCGATATGTAATCATTCTTTTTCTACAGCATGCAGATGACATTGCTCCTTATGCAAATCTGACGTTTGTTACATGTCGTCTACAGGCGCTGCAGTTTTGATAGTCAGCTGTGTGTTTTGCAGACACCAGTCCCACAGACTCTCTCGGTGTGACCTCACGATGCCACGCAGATCTGCCTGCGGACTCGGGAAGCGGGAAGCGACAAGCGGCAGGGGCCATTTCCTCGAGTTCCGGCCGCTAATTCGCTCTCCTCCCGACGGCTCGCATAGCGGCGTCGAGACGCCCTCCAGCGGTTCGCTTCCGCAGAGCTGGGCTCTGATTGAAGTGTCTCACGTTGCGTCGTTGCTACGATTTTCCGTGGAGACCATTTCCGTCACGTTAACAGATCAGTAGATCTGAATAAAGCGTATGTGATTTCTATGTTCTTCAGAAGACGCGGAACAAAGCCGAAACATAAGAGCACCGATCTACCTAAACTCATGTACAACTCAGTTGCGGCCAACATCGAGAGAGGCCGCAACAAGACAAGGCCTATTTTATGCTTCTGCCATACGTCACCCAAACAGATTGACTAAAATAGGCTCCGCTAAATGGCGGTATATGCCGACACACGGTTCCACTCAAATCATTATCAACACAGCATCCCACCGCACCTCAAGACAGCATCAGGACTTCATCTACAATTGCCGCCAAGAAGAGCCAAACTAGATGTTCCGGCGTAGCGAAAGCACCGGCAGGAAGATGAAGAAAGCAAGAGCAGAGAGGGCTGTGAGGCGACGTCAGCCAGCAGCCCGCCGACCAGGACAGGAGCGGCCTCTACCAGAAGAGCATGTAGGCACCGCTCCTGCCAGACTCGGCAGCTCAATGGGAGAGCACTGAGGCAGCAGTGCGTGTGATCCATATCCATTACTTGCATGGACACTCTATAATGTGAAACACAGTGATTATTTGAATGTCGCCCATCGTTGCGACACCATTGTAAATCAAAGTTAAGTATTGTCAATTCAGTTTTTGTAATAATAACCGTTAATGTGATTTGCTTGAATTGTTGTGTAGCTACCCGAGAAAGCAGCGTCCTTAAGTCACCCCACCCCACCAGACATTCTACGTGGGCAGTTCAATGAGTAATCCAACACACTTTTAGTCTTCTGAAAGCAGGTTAGTTTAATTCAGGATTCCAATGCTTCATATTGCTTCCCACTCATTTGGCTACAAAACCCTATATTTCAACATAATCTCCGTTCAGTGCTAAGGCCTTACGCAACCTTACTGGAAGGGCCCATACGTCCGCTCTACTGCTGGACGTTGGTGCCGACATCTTACCGTATCAATAGTTTTCCCGTCACCCACGTACTGCTTCTCGCGGAGGGCGTCGTTCATTGGGCGAAACAGATGGAAGTCGGAAGGTGCGACATTCGGACGGCAGGGTGGATAAGGAAGAATAGTCCAACGAAATTTTGTAAGCTGCTCTCGGGTGGGTAGGTTTGTCAGTCCTTGCGTTTCATGCAGAAAGAGAAGTTCGTGTGGATTATTATGTTGACGAGGATGGTGAAGTTCTTTCTTCTGTTTCGTGAGGGTCTGTGCGGCCAGCTGACACAAGGGAGATCGGACAGATTTGCACGAGAAGCCATTTTGAGGGCTACCCATAGCGCCGCCATCTGCCGAATCTTCATAAAGGTATAGGGGCTGAAATGTGTGGTTCTCTTCGCTTTTCGCGATTCGTCCTCATGTAAAGAAGTTGGTTGTCATTCTTGGGATCGAGCCATGACTAATCACAGTACAACGCACGGCTTCCATCGACTATGGTCGTACATCTTTTGGCGCTACAGTTTTTTTTTTGTTTGTTTGTTGAGGTTTATGACGTACGTTGTAAATCCTTTCTCTGAGAACTGCCATAGGCTGTACTATTTATCTAAACAGTAGCTTCTTCTCCCACATTTATTAATTGGTAGTCTATACTTTAGATTTATTATTATTACGTGTTGTTAAAACTACTACACTTAATCCACCTCTTAGGCGCCTAATGGCGAACAACCCTCCCTTTACCGCGGAGGTACACACACAATGTCTTCACTGTTTTACATTCCAAATTAAACATGTTACATCACTGGTAATTAACAACAAAAACTAGATTTCTAAGTCTATGTAGGTCTGATGTGTTTACTATCACATACTGTTAATAAAACACTCATTATTGAGCTCTGAGTGTGAACCCTCATTCACCTTTGTTTAACATTCGGCTTCATATTTCAGTCTACAAGAATCCTTGCAGATGGACTGAATACTGCCTTCTATTATACTAAGCTGTAACCAGAAGCTAATGATCGTCTCTGGGAGTAATTCCTCGTGATACTCATAACTTCGAACTTCTCCGAATATATCATCGTTAGAAAGCAAACTTACAATCTTGAAATTTCACTTTGGAACACTGCAGTAAAATTTGGCCTATCGATAGCCAAGCTTTAAGCTCAGCACTGTAAGGATCCAAGAGTGATAGGCAGCAACCAGAGGAATACGTCTTGTATCAAGACATGGAGATCCCAGAACAATCAGAACCTTCTCTACACGATTCGGGAAAACTATCATCATCTCTCGACGTCTCGGCGAAAATCAGACAACCAGACGTACCAAAGATGAACGCTCAATCAAATCTCACGACGGAAAATTACAGAACTTTCTGTTTGCATCCCCTGTGCTAGACTTAAATAGAAGTGTATGAGTTTTTAACGTTTGTCATTGTGCTGGTTTTGTTATAAATTTCGATACATTATGTTGATATTAGTTTATGTATGCCTTTTTGTTTTCTTTTCCAAAGTTTATCATTTTACCACAGAACTGTTTGTAGCATAAGTTTTCCTACGAATTGTACTTAAAACCTTTAACTGACTTTTGGTCATGTGATTAATAAATAATAACTTGGTCATAACAGTATATATATTCCAAACCTAGCCGCTCATCAAATTGGATATCCTTGAGCTGCGCTGGGTATTTTTTTGGAGATACTCCATAATTGTGTTAAAAGCCCAGTGTAGTTTGTTGCGGCGCTGGAAGTTTCTGACATTTTTTTTCCCATTACACGTGAGCTCTTCAAGTGTTTACGCCATTTATCTAAGTATAACGAAGCATTGGGACCTTTGCCTTCGAGTCGACGTGGGAAGTAACTCGTCAGCATTTTTAAACAGATTTTAATTGCACTGCGTCTTTAAGGAAAAGACAAATTACATATGTTAACAATCTATTCCGATCTGGTTGAAAGAATCATTCCGACATTCGCTGAAGTGTGCTACGGAAGCTAAGGTAAACTTATATGCCTAAAGCAGCGCTGCTACCTTACCTTTCCCCCCACCCCACTCACAAATACGAGTGTTTTAACTAATATGTCACGTCCCTCTGTCTCCCTGTTTACATTGCGGCATTTGACATTCATGTGACATATCTTTTAAAACACATGTACTATATTTTTCATCAGGATGTTACTATTCGTATCGGGTTCAATCCAAATTTGATGGCCGACAGTTAAATACGAAAACTACTCTGACCCCTATTTTATCTATCATAGGGTTGACCTCGGCCCAAGAGCACACATCAGCATCGCATCTCGGTAAGCTGGGACAACCAAACTGTTCTTCAAGACATGTCCAACCTTTATTTTAATGACGAGAATAGTGGCGGCGCTGTGCTAGTGCATCTCGCAGGAACTCTCCGGGCGTAAACAGCGGCGCAAATCTTTGTTAGCAGAGTCATTAAGTGAAACTTGAGCACGAATTCCAGTACCCTCCAAAGAGCTATTTGCGTAACACATAGTAACAAATCCAAGCGCATTTAAGAATTCGTGGGGTATTTCCAACCACCTGAGCATTAACATTACGGGCTAGCTGAGACTCGGAAACTGCGTTCCGGATTGGGAATCGAGTACGTATGCCTTACCTTTCCCACGCTGTGGCCTACCACCTGAGCACTCCGGGCATGCCTCATGGTCAGACTGACAGTTTTAATGTTCCAGTGTTATCCTCCTATAGTTGCACACTGATGATCCTGTGGGATCAGCTCATCAGGAAGAAAGGATAGGTTGGAGAACACACTCGTACAAAGCCTAGGCTCAATTTCTTGAATTACACAGCTTTCTTTTTGCCAAAGTTTTCTGCCAAGTTGGATTCCTGGAACTGTGTCCAGAAGAGCTGCCGATCGGATGAGAAATTCACACACACATGCACACACACCCCCTGGTTCCCGGGTTCGATTCCCGGCGGGGTCAGGGATTTTCTGTGCCTCGTGATGACTGTGAGCTGTGTGCTGTCCTTAGGTTAGTTAGGTTTAAGTAGTTCTACGTTGTAGGGGACTGATGACCATAGATGTTAAGTCCCATAGTGCTCAGAGCCATTTTTCAACCATGCACACACACTCACGCACGCGCATACACGGACGCACGATTTCATCTAGTATTCACAAATGTACTGTCATATAACGAAGTTGAAACCTAACTCTTGGAAACTGATAAATATCCTCAACTGTCCAACCTTGTTTCCTTCCTCGAATCCGGCTAACAATTTATGGTCATTTTCCCATAAAGAGCAACAATCACAGCTGAAGCTTTCCAGGAAGAATGGATGGTCCTTCACCAGGATGTCTTTCTCTGCTTAATCTGCAGTGTGGTTGAGGAAAGGAAGATGCAATAAAAAGAATATGTGCTCTGAGCTACTTTTAGTCACTGCTGATGACAACTGACCATGCATAAACACTAAAGTTTCAGGTTATAGTCTGGATATTTTTATTTCGTCACTGTGAGTTTGTGCCTGGTTACAGATTCAAATGTCCGGAGTTTCCGACGCACGTTCCTGAATCCTGATGTTAGATGAAGGTGTGTTTACTACTTTATTGCTGCGCGTAAAAGAAAATAACTGACTGTCATTTTATTTCGTCTATTCTGGGATTTAGTCTTATGGCATACACGCTCCACAGTATCCACGTTTGACAATAGCTTCCTGTAGAATTATACGGACAGCCCGATCTTCTTTTCTTCTACTTCTGTCCCTCATCGGCGCAGGATCGGCATGGTTATTTGCGGATGTGCTATGGTTAAAGGATTTGACGGATGTCCTACCTGTCGCCACCCCGTTGCCCCTTCCCTCTTGACAGTGAGAAAAAGTTTTGTAAATCTTCGCAGTGCAGTAGAGACGGGACTTGGGGTACTAGCCGAGTACACACCTAGTCGGAAATGGAAAGCTGTGTAAAAACCAAATGCAGACTGGTCGTCGTGCAGCGCTTTAAAACGTACAGATATTAGGGCGGGCGTATAGCCAACCAGATCCAAATCGGTGCACGGTGGACGTAATAGTATAACTGATTCAGTTTGGTTGTGGACTGATGATTAATGGATTGGATGTGGTCAAAAAATTGTAAAATTCATGTGGCTTAGTTGTTCATGCATCGAATGATATTCGTTGTAGATGTCGTTAAAACAATTTAAGAAATTCGAATCAATGGTGCGAGCAAGAAGCATGGAATCTCTGTAGGCAAAAGACAGACGGAAAGAGAGAGAGTGAAAGAGACCACACTTGGTCAAGCACGCATTCAACAAATCGATTTACTCCTTTGAAGGGCGAAAAAAGTAGACTACTGTTTGTAAAATGTGAAACACTCAGGAACAGTGGTTTGCAACACTCCACGATTTACAGCGGAACCATAAGGAAGTGATTTAAATGGCAGAGAGGTGGCGTGCATGTAGGCCCAACAGTGCCCACTTTTGTGTGACCAGAGGAAGTTACGCAATGCTCAGTCCGTGCGGAGCCGTCGTGTGAGGTAGAAACGTGTAAGCCAGTGCCACTGAGCCTCGCCGACACCACTGGGTGTAATACCGGCACCCGGCAGCGTCAGAATGCTTGGTCTCTGGGAGGCCGCTCTGTCGTTCCGTGGCAATGCCATTCGTGCGGGGCATACTGCTGCAAGAGTGAGACGTATGTGGAACCACCGGAGGGAAGAGGGTAATACCTAGCGCCGACAGGCGAATTGACGACACAGTGTGACCACAGGTCGAGTTGACCGCCATCTTGTCCGCTTGGCCGTAACGGACGGGACAGCTCCGTCCACGGTGTTGGAGAGAGGTTAGATCGTTGGAACAGGCGTGGAAACTTATAAGTCGACCGTTCGATAGCATCTTCTGCGGGCCGGACTGCTGGCACGGAAGCCACTGCGTCGACTTCAATTGGCCATAACGCTGCAGACTCCAATGGGTGCCTGAACGCCGACAGTGGAGTGCTGAGTGGCAAAATGTAGTGTTCTCGGACGAGTTCCGCTTCATCCTGTCCTGCAGTGATGGTCGCCTACGCTATCGAAGCCGACATGTTGAGCGGAATCGGGCAGACTATACTGTTGAGCGGCGTAGCTGACAAGCGCGAAGCACGATGGTTGTAAGCGCCATTGCCCACAACTCGCGATCTCGCCTCCTACGCTACCACTGCGTCACGGAGCCGCTACAGCGCGAGGCAGCGTCCCTCACGCTGGCTGTTCCACGGGCCATATTTCAGCAGGACAACGCCTCGCCGCATGTGGTGAGAAGCATGCAAGCCTTTTTCTAAGAACGACGGCCACCGCTGCTTCCCTGGCCTAGTCGTTCGCCTGACGTCTCGCCCATCAAACGTGTCTGGGACGTGGTCGGTCGGTCCTACTGCAGCCACAGTTGATGCTTTGTGTACTCGCCTACAAACCGCGTGGCAGGGCACTCAACAACAGAATAGTCGGGGGCTCTTTCACGTCATGCCACGACGTGCGACGGCTCTGATCGCAGCACGTGGTGGTGCGACTCCGTACTGAATATCCACAGTCACAGCGGATGTGTAGGTCTGTGTTGCTAAACATTTGATAAATTTCATTGTAATCACATCTCTCGGTGCTGGTGTCTCACTTTTTAAACAGTAGTGTATACTCCATCATAGGTTTTCCATTTTCCTGTTGAGAATATTGACTGATTCAGAAGAAACGCCAACATTCACTCAGTGAATACCACAGGGAAAAACGATATGCACTTGGATAACATTTTCTGAAGCATTTTACAGAAAAACGTGCTTTTATTCTGCCGCTCTCATTTTCAATAGGCTTCCAGAGCAATTTCAAAAATGGACTGCTAAATCTCAAGTATTGAAATCTACTTTGAAAAGTTCCTCGCAGTAGTTGAGAACCTCGCTCTGTCATCTGTTACTCATTCCTGTATCCTCTGTTTTTTTTCTTGTTTTATTAATTTTTCAATTCTTATATATAAATTTTCTATTTATCATTCTGTAAATTATTCATGTACGAACTTGATTTGGGTCGATAAATCGCAGGAAAACTGATCAATAAAATAAAGGAGACGATCAGTTGCACTAAGGTTTTTTCTGAGACCTAAAGTAGCTTCCACGTCTATTAATGCGTTACACAAGTCAGGGAGCCAAGCCTCATCAACGTACGTATTCGATGTTCAACTGCACTAGTCCTCAGAACTGGATTTCATCGGAATCTAATTTCATCTAAGTCTGTTCCCAGCGTAAGAACGATGAAATGTGATGCTGCAACTAACCTTCGATTAGAACGCTGCATTACCTCTTTTCTGGGCCACCCCCAAATTTAGTGCGTCGACTTTGTAACATGATAGGCCTCATTTTGAGCTTGTAGATAGATAAAAATAGTTCGCCTTCGATTATGTAAGATGTCTCTTCGTACTATTGTTGTTTTCTAATTAGATTTACACTGTGCTGCTGACCTAACTTACTGAACAGTCGTTCAGCCGGTTCTTGTGTATTGCTCGTCAGTGCGATATTTTTATCGGGTAACATTAATGGTGGGTGCAGGTAATAGGCAAAGAACAGGGAAGTGTTTCGTCATGAGTTCATTTAGTAAAAGTGAGAACAATAAACAGATTGTCGTCAAATTCCAATGGACGGCTATGAAAAGCGGCGTTGTGGACCACGGGAAGGATCACTGTTAAAATTACGACCGTGTGCTCTGAAAGAAGTACCAGGTAGCATATTAGGTTCTCATAAATAGATCTCGCTAAGTGACCACGACGAGAAAGTCTGAGAAGGTGCAACTTACACGAAGACTTACAGAAAGTCGTTCTTCCGAGAACGGAACTGCAACATCGCCCACCGAAAGTGTCCACATATCCATAGATCATGAGACGACAGCTGTTTCTATATTTTTATGTACCACAGCCGACAAGCCGGCCGCTGTGGTCGAGCGGTTCTAGGCATTTAAGTCCGCAACCACGCGACTGCTACGGTCGCAGGTTCGAATCCTGCCTCGTGCATGGATGTGTGTGATGTCCTTAGGTTAGTTAGGTTTAAGTAGTTCTAAGTCTAGGGGACTGATGACCTCATACATTAAGTCATGTAGTTCTTAGAGCCATTTGAACCGACGACAAATTCTACTATATTTATACGTCTTATTTAGTAGGCTACCGATTTTGGTGTTTGATTACACCATCACAGGACCTTCTATGAGGTGCACTGCTTGTTAAAGCTGGGTGACACTATCACATTCACGAGCTTGATCTTGTTTACTATGAATTCACAGTTTTGTCTCATTCCCTGGTATGGTAGGTCCAGTCTACGATAGATTGTGGGATGACAGCTTTTACCGAATTTTTATGCAACAGGGATGACAGCTTCATCAGTATTTATACTTACGGACTTCAAACATTAAGTTACACATGTAGTCTTGTGCTAAGACTACATGAGTGGCACATTGTTAGAAGAGAGTACGTGTTCGTGGTTTCCTGTAGACACACTTGCGGTGAGGTAGGCATAGCAGGTGCATCACAGTATGGGACTGAAATCACTGGAAACGTATTCAAAGGTTGAAGTACTCGGAGCATTAAGATTCTTGTGAGTAAAATGTCTAAACTGAACAGAGATCCACCCTGAAATTGTAGCGGTATATGGACCAACTGCAATGTCGCTTCTATCCGTAATGAAATGGTAGCTAAAGTTCGACCGGGGCCGTACAGACGTGGGTGGTACTGATCGGGAAGAAGAGGAACGTGTTGCACAATGCGGATTCCATCTTTTCGGAAAGTTGAAAGAACATACAGGGCAAAAACATTTTCCAAAGTTGAGGACCTCCAGACAGCCGTTCTCGAATGGCTCCGTGAATCTGGAGCGGACTTCCGTCGTCATGAAAGTGATTGATTTGTACATCTCTCCGATCGTTGTATACTATGACTACACAATCTGATCAGAAGAATCCATACACATCTATGTGATGCAGAATTGGCCACTAGATGTCACTAGAGGCGGCTCCGCAGTATAAAAGTTGTCGGAGAGCACTGTGTTGTCAGCACACGAGCAGTGGGTCAGCCAGAAGAGCCCAACGCCTCCGAACGTGGACTAGTCGTTAGATGTTACCCGAGAAACAAATCCATCGGTGACATTTCAGCCTCGAAGGCTGCCCAAGCCGACTGCTGGTGGTGTGATTGTGAAGTGGAAACATCATGGAACAAGACCAGGCGGACCTTATGTACTGACGGACAAGGACCGTCGAGCATTTCGAATGGTCGTTGTAAAAAATGGCATGCATTTATCAGAAGGAATCAGTGCTGAGTTGCAAAGTGCTACCAGCTGTGCTGCCAGTACCATGACACTATGGTCGAGCAGCTCCTCGTAAGCCACACGTTCCTGTACTCAACACCTAGCCACACCTGAGGTGGCGTAAAGAGCGACTCCAGTGGACAGTGGGTGACTAGGAGCGAGTGATTCGCAGTTACGATTCACGTTACACTCTGTGGGAATCCTGTGGAAGGGTTTGGTTTGGCGAAAGCCTACAGAACGTGACGTGTCATCATATTCAGTGCCAAGAACGAAGTACACAGAAGGTGGTGTTACAGTATGCGAGTGTTTGTCGTGGTCAGGGTGTAGTTGCGCTTAAGATAGTGCGAAGTACGGAAAGATGTGAAGACATTTTAGGGTACTGTGTACTGAGTAAAATGGAGGAACACTATACGGAGACGATGACTATATTAGCATGGGAGTGCAACCTATCATAGAGCAGCATCTGCGGGGCCAAAACAACACTCCTAAAATGGACTCTCCTGCCTGAACCCCCTACCTGAACCAAATGGAACGTTTTTGGGCTGAGTTAGAACGTCTCCTTCGCTCCAGACCTTCACGTCCATCGTCACTGCCTTTTCTGGTTTCGGCTCTTGAGTTGGTTGGTTGGTTGGTTTGAGGGAGGGGAACAAACAGCGAGATCATCGGTCCCCTCGGATTAGGAAAGGGCGAGCAAAGAAGGCGGCCGTGCCTTTTGAAAGGCACCATCCCAGCGTTGGCCTGAACGGAGTTAGGCAAATCACGGAAAACGTAAATTGCCAGCCGCTGTGGTTGAGCGGTTCTAGGCGCTTCAGTCTGGAAACACGCGGCTACTACGGTCGCAGATTCGAATCCTGCCTCGGGCATGGATGTGTGTGATGTCCCTAGGGTAGCTAGGTTTAAGTAGTTCTATGGGACTAATGACCTCAGGTGTCAAGTCCCATAGTGCTTAGAGCCATTTGAACCATTTGAAAACCTAAATCAGGGTGGCGGGATACGAGTCCCAAAGGCGAGTCCAATGTGTTAACCACTGCGCCACCACGCTGTTGAGGAACAATAGGCTACAATCCTCCATAGACACTCGGACGCCTCGTTAAAAGTGTCCCCAGCAGAGGCAAAGGGCGGAAACACCACATTTTAACGTCCACTAACAGCTGTCTGCATACATGATAGTATCGTATATGTGTGTCACTTTGAAGTGTAGTGCAACATTGAACAAAAGTTACTTGGTCAGCCAGAACAACGTGTAATTTTGAAGTTCGCTGGTAGCCCTGAAGACGGTGTACAGTAACACAAATCTTTATTTGGTGGGATATCCACAACTGTTCTGTAACATGTTCATGGTAAACAAATCCAGCACAGATGTAAAATACTTTTCGACTTCCACCTAATGTATTGTGATGGCTTTATTGTTATTCCTACTGCCGTTTTTTGGAAAATCGGAATTTTCTCATGCCTCTATTGAAAGATGGAGTCCTTTGCAGCCACAGTTTGGGATGTTACTATTTTGACGATCCACCTATAGTAGACGTTTCCCTATTAGTTATTAGGGCATGGATATGACGTCCTACTTCTGCTAGGGAGGCTAGTATTCAATCATTTTATATGTTTATCAGTTTCTAACACCCATCTTTAATTTTTTAATTTCTTAATTGCTTAATGGAGAACGTTACAACTTCAAATTTCATATGCACCTGACGATGGCGATAAGACCCCGAAACCGAGTATAGCAACTTCTATCGCGCAAGACTTCAGTTGATAGTATTTTAGAAGTACGGCGGACTTGTTTACAATGAACACGGTGTGAAGTAATTCCAAAATCCATTGCAAATAAAATTATACCTATAAATACTGCTCTAGGTGCCATGCCTCCTGAATAGCGACACACTGAAAGGTCCGTGGAGTGTATATATGGACGCAGAAGGGGAACAACACCCAGCGATGTGCACATACACTGTGACGCTCTCGTTCTACTTCTCCGGCAGTGACACGTGGACTCTAAACAGCGCTCGCGTGGACAGAGCCGCTGCTGGGAAGAGTGCGTGGCGTCTTCCACGGCGTCTCGCGGCGCGTGCCGTGTGGGCGGCGGTGTGTTGCAGTCACTCGCACGCACTCTCGCTGCTCGGCTGCCGGCCGGCCGCGCCGCGCCGCGCCGGACGGAAATAGCCTTCAAGTAGAGTCGCGACCGGCGTGGGATTCCGGGACGTATTTAGAGATGGGCCACGGCGCGCCGCACACTCCAGGTTTCACTTTCTGTCGGCCGCCGCCTTCACCGACTCACGGCCGGCCTCCAGTATCCGTTCCCCTCGCAGCGTGTGCGCCTGTATCAGATTCGCGCTGTGTTATTCTTAGAGGGGGAAAGGTGATTACGTAGACGCCTTCGCGACAGTCGCGCATTTCGCTGCCTAGCGACCGCTTCTGGCTGGCGGTCTCTGCGCACCGTGATCGATCAGCGCGGTATTTCAAGCGCGGCCGATTAAGCTAACATTTGTTCTTCTTTAATGTCAGCTATTGTTCCGTTGCTCTGTGGTGTCAGACAAAGACGATTAAAGCGTCGAATAAAATGTAGCGCCTCGCTCTTTCCGTCGAAGAGTGACATAATGGTCGCATGATCCTTTTCACTTTTATACGAGGGCGTGCTGAAGAGTCATGTATATTAATTCTGATGTTTCGGCATTAAACATTCTTCTTTACATTATACGTGATAGTAATTATGTAGCAGCAACATTGGTTTTTATTTTCATTCTTCAAGCTTGAACAAAAAGCAGAATTCACAGTGAAAGAGAGTCGTGCTGTGATCAAGTTTCTTTTTTAAAAAAGAAACACGTTCAGACAAATACATGATGATATATCTCGTAAATTGCGTGGGAGCTGCCTTCCTACGCCACTATCTTAAGTAGGTTGCTTCATTGAAACACTTCCGGAAACAGTGGATGCTGTTCATGTCGTAATCCAGGATAATCGGAAGATAACTGTTAAAAAGATATCAGAGACCGTAGGCATACCCCTACAATATGTGGACGTATTATTCACGAGATTTTGGACATGAGAAAGCTCTCAGCTGTATGGGTTCCCAAATATTTCAACCCAGATCAAATGCTGAACGAGTGGTTGCTTCTCAGTCCATTTTGGTCCAATTACGACGTATTCCTGCGGGATTTTTGGATTGTCTTGTTACCCTGGATGAAACATGAATATACACATGATATACACCCAGGATCAGTCTAAATAATGGAGACGCAGTGGTTCTCCAAGTCCAAAGAACTTCTAAACACAAAGATCAACAGGTAAATAGCTCGCATCTGTGTTGTGGAATAATGATGGATGTCTACTCATCGACTACTTACGGCATGGTAAAACCATGAAGGCACAGTACTGTATTGAACTTCTCGACAAACTGAAGCATTCGACGAAAGAAGAGAAAAAGAATTTTCTTTCTGCAAGACATTGTTCCTCCTCACAAGGCGTTCATCACACAATAAAAACTGCCGGATCTTCACTCTCAAATATCCGCCCAGTTCACGTGGCTTGGCACCCTCAGCCTATTATCTGTTCCTGAACCTTAAGAGATATCCAACAGAAAACTGTTTCTAAATATTGAGGAACAAGAAAGACTGCAGATCGGTTGTTTGCATCAGAACCTAACTTTCTTTTCTTTTTTCGTTTGGTTAAAGAAGTTGGGACAAAGATAAATGTGTTGAGCCCAACGGGCGATATGTTGAGCAAATAATTTTTTTTCACACTCATAGGAATATTTTTTTTTTAGACAACATAGTTGTGCGGAGATAACAGCGATTAATTTACTTCTAATCAATCTGTCTGTGCACGGTTGGTAACTAGTTACCAACTACTTACCAACCGTTAACAGGCACAGTGACGACGCCAGCGAGCGACCAAATGGTGTAAACTGCCCTGAAGATGGTCCCGTCGCGGGTTGAAACCAGTTGGCGGCAAAATAAATAATGCGATTGTGACTGTCATTTTGAATAATAACTACTTACCAACCGTGCACAGGCAGGCTGAAGACTCCAGCGAGCGACCAAATCGTGTAAATTGCCCTGAAGATGACCCCATCGCGGGTTGAAACCGGTTGGCGGCAAAATAAGTAATGCGATTGTGACTGTCATTTTGAATAATTGATCATAGGAATATTTTTCCTTCATAAGCCCCAGGACTTAACAGCGCCCTTTTGTGTTCATGCCCCGCGAACATTTCTTTCACTCTAAAAGCTTTACGATAGTTCCTCAATTAACTGTACGAGGAAAAGACTTCAGGACTGATCATGGTGTTCTAGTTTACCAATCAGTCTTTGACAAAAAATGTTATCCACGAGTGGATCTCCTTCAATGAACAGAATATTTAGTCTCTTTTATTCTACAAATATCTCATTCTCATAATGCTTTGTTAAAACAGTTGGGCTGTCTGCTGTAGCATTCTGTTTACCCCATTTTGTTACATACACTCCACAGATATATTCGCCAACAAATCCCAGTTCTTTATTAATCGTCGAAGAGCACAGCAACAGTTTGTGTACTGCCTCAGCAGCTCCGCTCTTCCTTACGTGGAACTGCACAATGTCGACAAGCGGAAGCTTTGAGTCACTGCACGAGGTATCCAAATAATGAGTTCATCGCCTTGAAAGTTAGTCGCGCCTCTTCTCAGCTTTAACTATTCATAAATGATGAAGTTTACGTCCTGCATTGTGGTTAAATTCCATCCTTGAATCTGAATCTCACTTGCACCACACTGTTCCGTCACAACAAAGCAGAAAACAGAAGTCATGCAATGTATTTCTTAATCCCACATACACCTCTTGAAATGACCAGACGGGTAAAAGCAGGGAAATTCAGGCTGATCAGAGGCTTAAAGACGATTTTTCTTCTTGAAAATTCTCCGCAAATTCAACAGAAAAGAGTTATTTGGGGGTAGATATAGTATTATCGAAAATGTGCTCCGGCAAGTGCCATAAGGTGGCTTGCAGAATACCGGTGTAGATGTAGATGTAGATGCACTCGACGCATCACTTTCCAGTTCGCACCGTTCGATTAACAGGTTTTCCTAGATTTATTTCTTTTAATGATGTGCTGTTCAAATGAACAACGATTACATGATTCTCAAAAACCATCGTATAGGAGTTAGCTACCCCATAACTAAAAAGGAATTTAAATATCTTCACGAAGAGGAACTCAGGTATCACAGCAGGCATTCATTCCTTTCGATAACCGACGCCAGTTACGGCTATTGGTCTCACTCACTGTCTGCAGAAGTTGTAAATCAAGGAAACAACACATGTATAGCAACTACCTCTTTGCTTTATGTTTTATGCTCGAGATTGTGGTTGCCCTATTTCTTGTCTCGCTGCTATATATGACAAGGAATAGGTTACACCGAAACACTAGTAACGTACTTGGTTCAATCCGAGGTCTGATTAAATAGAAGAGTTCTATAATTCTTGACATTAGTCTCGTTTTCGGGGTTTACTTGGCCTGGATTTGGCAGCTACTTAATTAGTGTCGTCAACTCGCATTAGCTACAGACTGTAGGGAAATAGTGTAACCATTGTGTTTGCGAATGAAGTAAGTTGTTTCCTGCGTCTTGCTGTCTTTCAGATCGATATGTTTTGTGTTTATAAAGTGCAGATGAGACATTAGTCAAGAACTTTTCTAGCCCAGCATTATTAGATTGACGGTTGTTAATCTGAATCTAGTTCAACCATCTGTCTCGCGAGTTAGCACAGTACTTGAAAATGAAAGAAATAATATTGGGGACTGACATCCCGTCGACGACAATAAGGAAAGCAGTCTCGGATTCTGGAAAGATGGGCAACACGATTGGCCGTATCCTTCGAAATGAACAATATCAGCATTTGCCTAAAGCGCCGACGAACTCCTAACTCTGGACAGCGGGATGGGGGTCGAACATCCATCCTCCGAGTTCTAGGCTAGTAGTGTCTTAACACTGCTCCACCCGGGCGGTCACGCTACTCGAGGAGGTCGCTTGTAGCTAGGTACTGGTTTCCCTAAATTGAGTAAAATTCCCAGTAAAACAACAACAGTTGCGAAACATAACTCTGCTAATTAGACAACTGTACATCTGAGAGCAGGATGGCTAGTGCAGTCTAAGAATAGGTTCAGCACGCAGGACGTTCACCCACAGTCAGAAGCTGACATCATTGTCGACAACCTCATGCGGTCGCAGTCCCACGTGATCTATGGTTTAGCTTTTCTGCAGCTTACAGAATGCAGCACAAGGTTGGAAGAACGGGAGGTGACTAGCGGCGTGTGTTTCGCTGTTACGACGTGGGAGATTTTGCTGTGGGTACGTTGCTATATCAATTAGATTGCAGACTAATGTAAGGATGGGCAATTGATGAGTGAGTTCCATTTTGGCTAATAATGTGAGAGAGGAGTATTACAATTTACCAACAAGCTGGAATATGGTAGTATTCCCCAGTCTGGGAACCGTACCAAGTTGCATTAACAGGGGGGCGCAGAAGATCCGACTAAGAGCTACGCGTTGCGGCACGGGATCGTTTTGTCGTCATGAAAGCGTTTCTGAGTCGTCAGATAACTTACGGGAATGCAGCCGGGTGACGTCGTCGACAACCACGTCATTTTCAAGGCAAAATAGCAGCAAGTAAGCGTTGTGTAAAGTGAATTTAAAACCTCAGTTCGCAGAGCAATTCTGGTTAGTGAAAATTACTAAACAACCGATGATGTAGCATTAACTCAGTCCCTCTGTTTTTTGACGAGGGAGAAAACAGGATTCCGCGCAGAACTGAAGCACAAATCTCCACATGTGTTTACAAGGTTACTTGCCAATTTCATTTCAACTGCTTTCGTACCAAAACTATCTCAGCAGCTGGAAATGCAGGCTAGTGCCAAGACAGTGTGTTCCGCAATAGCCGATTTGCCCGGCAGTTGTAGGCGTTTATGCTCAGTACGCCAGTCTTCTACGGTTCTTACAGTGTCATCAATGTATCATATGGCACAACTGCAAGGAAGACACCAGCTTTACGCAAACCAAGGGCATCCTTAACGGACTCTAAAAGGACCCTAATCTTAGACTCAGGTCGGAAACCGCATTTCGCCAGCCGGAGTGGCCGAGCGGTTCTAGGCGCTACAGTCTGGAACCGCGCCACCGCTGCGGTCCAAGGTTCGAATCCTACCTTGGGCATGGATGTGTGTGCTGTCCTTAGGTTAGTTAAGTTTAAGTAGTTCTAAGTTCTAGGGGACTGATGACCCCAGACGTTAAGTCGTATAGTGCTCAGAGCCATTTGAAACCACATTTCGAGTCATATAGACCGATTTTATAGGAGATGCTTCCTCTGTAAGGTGGAACGGTCGTACATCTTGGTGCGAACCCGATGTTATAATCATTTACCCGGTGCAGCTCTGTTCCGTCTTTGACTGTATGAAGACTGGTTAACTGAGTTCACAAACACTCGCCGTATGAAATGCGTGGCCCCTGTGAACCAAGATACGAGTACCCCCTCACGCTGAGCCGGTTGGTAAAAGTGATCAGACTGTAGATAGGACTCAGTGAGAGAAGGCTGCCTATAAACACGATGTCCCACCGTATCACCAACCTTTCTCCAGACCATTTCCATCTCCTTCCTGAAGCGAATATTCGTGTGTATTGAATTCAGGTGTTGTGAAAAGTAGTTCAAATTATCACTACCATGAGGTCACACAACAGAAATATTTCATTTCAGACCCTAAAAGTTTGTCATTTGAATTAATTGATCTTGAGGTCACCTTTCGTCAGAATGGTAACAGTGAAAAACAGATCAGACGTGCGTTGACCTATCGAACAATCGTGCACCGGCTTAGTGATGATAACACTGAGTTGGCACCAAAGTCTTCTGCCTTCCTGCTTTTACAGAGGGAGCATCTCCAGCAAAATCGGTCTATCTTGCGGAAATATGACGTGAAATGTGTTTTCCGCCCTCCATGTAAGATAAGAGTCCTTTAAGGTTCTGTCAAGGATGATGGTTTGCGTAAAACGGGCATCGAACACATTACTTGCAGCTATGCCATGTGATATGTTGGTCGGACTATCAGGACCGTGGTGGAGCAGTACACTGGGGACAGGCGTCACATACGCTTACAACATCCGAGCGTTGTCATGCCAGCCGTCACCCCATGGCATATAACAACATGGAGATTCTGGGATGCACTTACAGGTACTGGGATAGTGCTATTAAGGAGACAGTTGAGTTAAATTAGTAAGCAAAATTGTAAACAGAAATGGAGGTTTGTGCTTGAATTCTACGTGGAATTCTGCTTTCTCCCTTCTAATATATAACAACACAGGGACCGAGTTAATGCTACCTCACCCGTTGTTTAGCTACTTTGACTATCGATAACTTCCAGTATTGGTCACCTTTGATTGTGTGGTGGCGCTAGTGTTTATATTGTGTGTGTGTGTGTGTGTGTTAACTTTCCAGAATTATTCTGTAAAACCGAGGTTTTAGATTCACTTGCGCAATGCTTAATTGCTGCAGTTTTGTCTTCAAAATGACAGAGAGGTCACTCATCGAAACATCGGCGCTTGCCGACGTCGCCCGGTTGCCTTGCCTGAGCTGACCTCTGTACACTCCGGGAGAAACTGAGGTCTCATGTTGGGGGGTTGCTTTACAAACTCTAGTGGCAGACGCTGCAGGAGACGATTACTGTTGAAACACCGAGAGCGTGTGTTCTAACAAGAGTCGGCCTACAACTTATTTCCTCGCACATACATCTCGTGAATCGAACACGACGAGAAAATCAGAGAAAGCAGAGCTCAAGCGGAGCTTTATCAGCGGTCGTGCTTCCCATGTACCATTTGCGAATGGATCAACGAAGAGCTGCCAGTGTAGTCGTATCAATAGTACGTCACGGCACACACTGTATGGCGGCTTTTGGATTACAGAAGTACGTGTGAATCCAACAAATATCTTTGAAAATGTTGCCTTAAGGAGAACCTATAATAGAGCGTGGTTTATCATTATATGAGACACAGATCTCAACGAGTTTCCACGTGGAACTGTGACTACGAAGATCTATGGAATGCTCCTAGCCTTTGGTATCAACAGTCTGCAAATTACAGAGGATGCTAAACTGGGTGCTTTCAGATAAGGAACCAATGCTTGGAAATAAATACGAGGGCAACATTTTTTTCAATGTCCGATCCATCGTAGAACCCAAACCACAGTGCAGTTCAAAAACGTTTTATTTGCAACATTTAGCTACACTTTTCAGCTACTTTTCTACATAACTGCCGCTCAGACTTAGACATTTGTCGGAACATGGCACTAACTTTCCTCACACCCTTGCCTATGCTTTCCCCCAGTTCTTTACGCTGATCTGCAGGCAACATGCTGTCCTCGTGGCCAGCGGTTCATCTGAGCAAAGAAATGAAATCAGAGGGAGCCAAGTCTGAGTTGTATGGCGGGTGATAAACAGTTCGCAACAAAAAGGCCGCAGGAGCGTCTTTGTTGCAACTGCAATGTGTGGCTGAGAACAGTCATGAAGAATGGTAATGCCTAATGACAACATACCTCTTCATAGATCATTTTCTCGAATCGCCTGATCCATTCACTCAAAAATATCGATTGACATTCTTTTCATTTCCTGGCCACCTGCACTGTGACGTCCTGATGCAAAGTTTCTGCACCAATGCCGCACCTTGCTGTCACGCAAGACAGTTACGTTATGCTGGCTGCATAAAATCAGGCTGAACCCCTCAGCATGAAGAAATCGAATGAGAGCACGTACTTCACACTTGGCAGGAGACCATGTTGTTCTGGCCATCATTAGGTGCGCACTGAGCGCTCAGGACTGGCAAGTGCGACGTGACGCGATCGACAATATACTAGAGACACTCTCCAGCACTTCCGTGCAAACCTTCGTCGGATTTTCGCTATGGTTTAATTTAGCAACCGACCGACTTTAAAAAAAACCTCTCGCATTTATATTTTATATATTTTTTCTCAAACTACACTACAGGCCATTGAAATGGTCACACCACAAAGATGACGTGCTACAGACGCGAAATTTAACTGACAGGCAGAAGATGCTGTGGTATGCAAATGATTAGCTTTTCAGAGCATTCACACAAGGTTGGCGCCGGTGGCGACACATACAACGTGCTCACAGGAGGAAAGTTTCCAACCGATTTCTCATACACAAACAGCAGATGACCGGCGTTGCCTTGTGAAACGTTGTTGCGATGCCTCGTGTAAGGAGGAGAAATGCGTACCATCACGTTCCCGACTTTGATAAAGGTCGGCTTGTAGCCTATCGCGATTGCGGTTTATCGTATCACGACATTGCTGTTCGCATTCGTCGAGATCCAATGACTGTTAGCAAAATATGGAATCGGTGGGTTCAGGAGGCTAATACGGAACGCCATCCTGGATCCCAACGACCTCGTATCACTAGCAGTCGAGATGACAGACATCTTATCCGCATGGCTGTAACGGATCGTGGAGCCACTTCTCGATCCATAAGTCAACAGATGGGCACCTTTGCAAGGCAACAACCATCTGCACGAACAGTTCGACGACGTTTGCAGCAGCATGGACTATCATCTCGGAGACCGTGGCTGCGGTTACCCTTGACGCTGCATCAGAGACAGGAGCGCCTGCGATGGTGTACTCAACGACTAACCTGTATGTGCGAATGGCAAAACGCCATTTTTCCGGATGAATCCAGGTTCTGTTTAGAGCATCACGATGGTCGCATCCGTGTTTGGCGACATCGTGCTGAACGCAGATTGGAAGCGTGTATTCGTCATCGCCATACTGGGGTATCACCCGGCGTGATGGAATGGGGTGGCATTGGTTACACGTCTCGGTCACCTCTTGTTCACATTGACGGCACTTTGAACAGTGGACGTTACATTTCAGATGTGTTACGACCCGTGACTCTACCCTTCATTCGATCCCTCGACACCCTACATTTCAGCAGGATAATGCACGACCGCGTATTGCTGGTTCTTTACGGGCCTTTCTGGATACAGAAAATGTTCGACTGCTGCCCTGGCCAGCACATTCTCCAGATATCTCACCAATTGAAAACGTCTGGTCAATGGTTGCAGAGCAACTGGCTCGTCACAATACGCCAGTCACTACTCTTGATGAACTGTGGCATCCTGTTGAAGCTGAATGGGCAGCTGTACATGTACACGCCATCCAAGCTCTGTTTGACTCAGTGGCCAGGCGTATCAAGGCCGTTATTATGGCCCGAGGTGGTTGTTCTGGGTACTGATTTTTCAGGATCTATGCACCCAAACTGCGTGAAAATGTAATCAAATGTCAGTTCTAGTATAATATATTTGTCCAATGAATACCCGTTTATCATCTGCATTTCTTCTTGGTGTAGCAAGTTTAATGGTCAGTAGTGTTGAAAGGGTACAGTACCGCCCGACATTGAAATTAGGTACAACATTCATCGATATTCTTGTCAGAACAACATATTTTTTGTAATAATAACTCAATTTCACTTACTACACGGAAGCCGGATACCAGTGTAGGAAAGAATGACACTTTGTTTATTTAATTGATCACATGTGCACTCCCACAAAATAAATCCCTACATCTAATTTGGTGCGATCTGCGAAATGAATGAATGTATGGTCGTCTGCTAACCACAGATAGTGAATGTGCAATATATGATCATCTTTGAGAAGGTCCCTTGGTCACCTTTGGTGGAAACAAAGAGATGAAATTTACCTGAACTTTGAGCGCCTGAAATGTGGCTGACCAATGGGTAGCATGGTCTTCCCCCAACTCAACGGAGGTGCGAGATGACATGAAGAACGGCCATGTTTCAGCACTCTGCTGCTTTATCTAGTGTTGGTAAGATCTGTCTTAGGTGTGCTCCGTAAAGACAAAAGAGTGGAGACATGGTATGCATGTGAAATACTTAAGAGTAGTTTGGATTAATAATTTCCCTATTTCAGGAACTTTTGTGGGGAGAATTAAATGTCAGGCAGGTAATATTAAGGGGATCGTAGTAATCTTCGGAAGTGACCAACGGTCACAATGAAACCACGTGTAGCAATAAGTTGAAATACTTCCAAGTGCTTAAGTTAAGCTGAATTACTAGCGTGTGTACTATAAATTGGAAATATTTAAGAAATGGCGTGTGCAGGACTTGAAATTAAAGACGAGTACTTCCACGTGGTGGGTACTGTGTGAGTCTCAATCTGTGTATGAGACAAGGGATACAGAGAGGTACTCGTCCATGGTATCAGTTGAGGACTCGCGTGTGTGATGAATATGTTCTCAATATTGCTTTGCGTGTTATGTTTCCGTGTGACGCTTGATTCAAACTATAATACTCTGAGAGAGAAGCAAGGTGAGTCAGCCGTCTATCAAGCAACGCCACTTGGCTTGCATTGCACAGGAAGACGTGCATATATGCTCCAGAGTTCATAGCAGGAAAGAAAACTTACGAAATGGGATGAATACTAATTGAAGTGGGAAAGCTGAAAGTGATGTGATTACAACGTTGTGACTATTCTTTGTATTGTATGTTGCCAGTGTGATGTATTTCATTAAATTTAAGTATGTGTGGTTGGCGTGGGAGAGTAACAAGATAGCTTCAGAGGCAATGGGTTATGCATGTTCCTTTTTGTACCGCTCGGTCTGGAGGAAATTTTCGTGATGATGAGTGTGAGAGTCGAAGTGCGATATACAGTAATAGATCCACCATCCTATCCAGAAAGTGCACTGTAGCGTTAGATGATTGGTGGCCTTTTCCTTCGATTAGTATGTTTTCATGATATCCAGGATTTATAATGTGTGCGCCATTCATATTCAGTGCGATGGCCACGTGTTGATCAAAGCCGTTAAATAAGAAAGAAAATGTGGTATTGCCAGTGCGTAGTGAACAGTCAGAGTTGTGTAAATTACTAATAGTCAGATGTGCGTTTCCGTTTCCGTTGCGTAATATTCAAACAGGAGAATAATTTGTAACTTAATTGTATCAGAGCTCATGTTACTTGATAAATAAAAAATGAATCCACTCGCTTTTCATACCACTCATCTTGCAGGCCTGACTGCTTGATGCCACAGTATGAGCAAGGCATGTGGATGCCTCTCAGTGTATTTGGATTTTATAGCAACTTAAACTGGGAGTAAATGTTAAAAGCGATGATTTTCAGGCTCGGTGCATGCATTACACCATAATGAACTATCAGAGCTGACTGGGGAGTCAAAGCCATTTTCCCACACTGTTTAC
The DNA here is from genome assembly GCF_023897955.1 of Schistocerca gregaria. Lineage (NCBI taxonomy): Eukaryota > Metazoa > Arthropoda > Insecta > Orthoptera > Acrididae > Schistocerca > Schistocerca gregaria. Next base: position 669,766,547 of record NC_064924.1, on the reverse strand, counting down.
ATTTGTATTTGACAGTTCCACCGTTATTTTCACGCTATTAACAGGCAAAGTGTTGGGTGCTTATTGAGGAATCTTCTGTCATACAATCTACCATCATTCCCCAAAATTTACTGTGCTGTCAATTTTTTGTCGAGAACCTCGGTCAGCATTCTCTGGCTTGAACGAAGCAACTTGTCTCGACAGCAAAAAGTTTCTGCCAGTTGTGTCGATGCCTGTTGCGTATCTTTCTGAGCAATGCATCGTGCTATACGACACATTAAACACCTGTCTGCGTGTTACTGCACCGATTAATTCCGCATCTTCGACAGCCAGTGGTGAACTGTAAACTGTGGTAAATTCCACCGTGGAAACATCAGAGACGATAGCCACACACGTAGCCGAGGTCACTGTGCGGTCACGCTTTACGAACCCTGGTGATGGATCGAATTTTCACTGCCAGTATTTCGCCAACAACGGGAGGAAATGGGCGGGGTAAAGTTCCTAATCACCAGTCTTTGGGCCAATGTCCTGCAATAAATGCCAAATCTCTCCGCCGTGTCACATGAAGTGAGGGCATGTGACGCTAGTGATGTTGATCCAGCAAAGGCTTGTGACACTCTTCAATGGTGATCCGCCCGTGGGACTTGGAGTTAAGCTCAGTGACCTCTTCTTGCTACTCGAGAGTAGCATGCTTTTTGTGCCGGCACTGTTTTCCACCTCCTTCCTTCTCTCATTATCACCACATAACACAAACACAGCACAGCACTACACTACACGCGGATCCATTACACTCACATAGAAATACTTATTCAACAGTTCCCGCAAAGAAAGGAGCCAGTGTACACAGAAGAAGAACACGCTTTCCGACAGACGGCAGAACCTACCCCCAGGATATACTAGCCAAAAATGCCACACGACATTTACGTTTGCATGACAGACGATTGTGTATCGTATTTCAAGGTGGCGATACCTATGTCGATGTAAAGGCAGTTGTTGGTAATGGACCACAAATAGGTGGCTCACACGGACAGCTTATTCAGTTTGTAGAAAGACTCTGAAATATTCATATACGGTCACCGTTCCTTCATCTCAAAATACTCAGTGTATGGTGTCATCCTCTACGATTTGTGCAATTTTGACCCTAAAGATTTGAGACTCCCTGCACAGAAATGAGCTCTGTCGTTACGTTAGGTCAATAAATTTTGAATCTCCAGCAAAAGACAGTAAGTGAATTAGAGAGCCCTAAAGCAATGAAAGAGAAAGAAAGGGTTCTCCAAAAAAATCAGAGCAATGGAGTAATTATTTACTTTACGAAATAGAGCAATAAGTGAATTTTTGTATGCTTTTATTTATACCTACATGCGTTTCAGTAATGAAGATTTAAATATGTACTACAACAATTGATCGACGAAAGCGCCCACCGCTTATGAGGATAAGTATAAGGGGCCAGATGGGAAAAAACTAAACTGTTTATTATTTTAAAATTAATCGACATAACTGTTAATACATTTAGCCCACTCTGACAAAAGATGGTCCATGGCTTCATGAAAAAAAGATTGAGGAAGCTTACGACACCATGATAGTACCCAGGAGTGCACACCTTCGTTAGAAGTAAATCGATGGCTACGAATTTCTTTCGTCAGGGTTCGAGAAATATGGAAATCGAATGGGGCATAGTTCGTGACTGTGTGGAGGATGTGTAAGGGCTACACTGTGAACCTTGTGCAACAAATGCGAAACAACCAGGGCGACATGTGCGCGGACATTTTTTTGGCAAATTGTTTTGATTACGCTGCAAAAGTTTCGCAAGCCCTTACAATTCTTCCATACAGTCCCGATCTACTGCCATGCGATTCCCGTATTTCTGGAGCCATGAAGAAGCTAATCGTGGTCATCGATTTGCTTCTGCCGAAGGAGTGCACCTCTGTGTTCGGTCATGGTTCCGTACACAACTGTAAACGTCCTCCATTAAGGCGTTTACCGGACTGTCCCACAGTAGCATAAATGTATTAACAGTTACGGCCATTTCTTTTCAAATAAGAAATTGTTTACTTACCTTCTTTCCGTCTGCCTCGCTTTCATTTGACTGCCCCTTATAAGTGGTTGTTTGCTGTCTTTATTAATGTAATATACTCTACAGCGGCGGAACTTAACAAGCAGCAAAATGTATATATTAACGGTTGTTGTTGTTTTTGTTGCGGTCTTCAGTCCCGAGACTGGTTTGAAGCAGCCCTCCATGCTACTCTATCCTGTGCAAGCTTCTTCATCTCCCAGTACCTACTGCAACCTACATCCTTCTGAATCTGCTTAGTGTATTCATCTCTTGGTCTCCCTCTACGATTTTTACCGTCCACGCTGCCCTCCAATACCAAATTGGTGATCCCTTGATGCCTCATAACATGTCCTACCAACCGACCCCTTCTTCTGGTCAAGTTGTGCCACAAACTTCTATTCTCCCCAATCCTATTCAATACCTCCTCATTAGTCATGTGATCTACCCATCTAATCTTCAGCATTCTTCTGTAGCACCACATTTCGAAAGCTTCTATTCTCTTCTTGTCCAAACTATTTATCATTCATGTCTCACTTCCATACATGGCTACACTCCATACAAATACTTTCAGAAATGGCTTTCTGACACTTAAATCTATACTCGATGTTAACAAATTTCTCTTCTTCAGAAACGCTTTCCTTGCCATTGCCAGTCTACATTTTATATCCTCTCTACTTCGACCATCATCAGTTATTTTGCTCCCCAAATAGCAAAACTCCTTTACAACTTTAATTGCCTCATTTCCTTAATCTAATTCCCTCAGCATCACCCTACTTAATTGGACTACATTCCATTATCCTCGTTTTGCTTTTGTTGACGTTCATCATATATCCTCCTTTCAAGACACTGCCCATTCCATTCAACTGCTCTTCCAAGTCCTTTGCTGTCTCTGACAGAATTACAATGTCATCGGCAAACCTCAGAGTTTTTATTTCTTCTCCGTGGATTTTAATACCTATTCCGAATTTTTCTTTTGTTTCCTTTACTACTTGCTCAATATACAGATTGAATAACATCGGGGAGAGGCTACAACCCTGTCTTACTCCCTTCCCGACCACTGCTTCCCTTTCATGCCCCTTGACTCTTACAACTGCCATCTGGTTTCTGTACAAATTGTAAATAGCCTTTCGCTCCCTGTATTTTACTCCTGCCACCTTTAGAATTTGAAAGAGAGTATTCAGTCAACATTGTCAGACGCTTTCTCTAAGTCTACAAATGCTAGAAACGTAGGTTTGCCTTTCCTTAATCTTTCTTCGAAGATAAGTCGTAGGGTCAGTATTGCCTCACGCATTCCAGTGTTTCTACAGAATCCAAACTGATCTTCCCCGATGTTGGCTTCTACCAGTTTTTCCATTCTTCTGTAAAGAATTCGTGTTAGTATTTTGCAGCTGTGGCTTATTAAACTGATAGTTCGGTAATTTTTACATCTGTCAACACCTTCTTTCTTTGGGATTGGAATTATTATATTCTTCTTCAAGTCTGAGGGTATTTCACCTGTTTCATACAGCTTGCTCACCAGATGGTAGAGTTTCGTCAGGAGTGGCTCTCCCAAGGCCGTCAGTAGTTCCAATGGAATGTTGTCTACTCTGGGGACCTTGTTTCGACTCAGGTTTTTCAGTGCTCTGTCAAACTCTTCACGCAATATCATATCTCCCATTTCATCTTCATCTACATCGTCTTCCCATTCCATAATATTGCCCTCAAGTACATCGCCCTTGTATAGACCCTCTGTACACTCCTTCCACCTTTCTGCTTTCCCTTCTTTGCTTAGAACTGGGTTTCCATCTGAGCTCTTGATGTTCATACAAGCGGTTCTCTTCTCTCCAAAGGTCTCTTTAATTTTCCTGTAGGCAGTATGTGTCTTACCCCTAGTGAGATAAGCCTCTACATCCTTACATTTGTCCTCTAGCCATCCCTGCTTAGCCATTTTGCACTTCCTGTCGATCTCATTTTTGAGACGTTTGTATTCCTTTTGCCTGCTTAATTTACTGAATTTTTATATTTTCTCCTTTCATCAATTAAATTCAATATTTCTTCTGTTACCCAAGGATTTCTAGGAGCCCTCGTCTTTTTACCTACTTGATCCTCTGCTGCCTTCACTACTTCATCCCTCAAAGCTACCCATTCTTCTTCTACTGTATTTCTTTCCCCCATTCCTGTCACTTGTTCCCTTATGCTCTCCCTGAAACTCTGTACAGCCTCTAGTTCTTTCAGTTTATCCAGGTCCCATCTCCTTAATTTCCCACATTTTTGCAGTTTCTTCAGTTTTAATCTACAGGTCATAACCAATATATTGTGGTCAGATACCACATCTGCCCCTGGAAATGTCTTACAATTTAAAACCTGGTTCCTAAATCTCTGTCTTACCATTATATAAGATATCTGAATTCTGTCAGTATCTCCAGGCTTCTTCGATGTATACAGCCTTCTTTCATGATTCTTAAACCAAGTGTTAGCTATGATTAAGTTGTGCTCTGTGCAAAATTCTACCAGGCGGCATTCTCTTTCATTTCTTAGCCCCAATCCATATTCACCTACTATGTTTCCTTCTCTCCCTTTTCCTACACTCGAATTCCAGTCACCTATGACTATTAAATTGTCGTTTCCTTTCACTATCTGAATAATTTCTTTTATTTCATCATATATTTCATCAATTTCTTCATCATCTGCAGAGCTAGTTGGCATATAAACTTGTACTACTGTAGTAGGTGTGGGCTTCGTATCCATCTTGGCCACAATAATGCGTTCACTATGCTGTTTGTAGTAGCTTACCCGCATTCCTATTTTCCTATTCATTATTAAACCTACCCCTGCATTACCCCTATTTGATTTTGTGTTTATAACCCTGCAGTCACCTGACCAGAAGTCTTGTTACTCCTGCCACCGAACTTCACTAATTCCCACTTTATCTAACTTTAACCTATCCATTTCCCTTTTCAAATTTTCTAACCTACCTGCCCGATTAAGGGATCTGACATTCCACGCTCCGGTCCGTAGAACACCAGTTTTCTTTCTCCTGATAACGACATCCTCTTGAGTAGTCCCCACCCGGAGATCCGAATGGGGGACTATTTTACCTCCGGAATATTTTACCCAAGAGGACGCCATCATCATTTAACCACACAGTAAAGCTGCATGCCCTCGGGAAAAATTACGGCCGTAGTTTCCCCTTTCTTTCAGCCGTTCGCAGTACCAGCACAGCAAGGCTGTTTTGGTTAGTGTTACAAGGCCAGATCAGTCAATCATCCAGACTGTTGCCCATGCAACTACTGAAAAGGCTGCTGCCCCTCTTCAGGAACCACACGTTTGTCTGGCCTCTCAACAGATACCCCTCCGTTGTGGTTGCACCTACGGTACGGCTATCTGTATCGCTGAGGCACGCAAGCCTCCCCACCAACGGTAAGGTCTATGGTTCATGGGGGCGGGGGGGATATTAACTGTAATAGAGTGAAATCAAACAGATAACGCATATCTGTATTTTGCCACCCTTTCTACCCATCATACCGATCAGTAAGTTTGGTTGAGCAGCATGGCATTCTTACACGAAGTCTGTATATACTCGTACTTTGAAGTTTGTAGTGTGGAAAAACAAACAAAAGCAAGACATACAGAAAGTCGCCACCAGAGTTCTGAAGAAAACAAGAGTTTGTCATTGGTACTACAAACTATACTGAACGTCTCTGCGTGTGTGCTGAGTTTTAGATTAGTACTGCTGGACCTTGCCATAAATTCTCAGATGCTGCAACACTATAGACTGTAACACACAGTACTAACAGTTTGACAAAGAATTATGGAATACTTCATTGTATAGCTTATAATTGGATCCAGTGCATTGTTTACGTAAAATTTTGCACCTAAGACGTTTATAAAGCAACTTGTCATAAACAGTATAATACTTAAAAGGCTTAAAAGAGGTTTCATTGATTCACTAACAAGTGAATAGTGGCATTACTCTTGTTTTCAGCTTCTACCTTCAGATCAGCTACAAATTAACAAACGGCGGTAAGACTGCAGCCAAGCGAGATGATGCAGTGGTTAAGGTATTGTATTGGCTTTTGGGAGCAGCGGGTTTCATATCATCATTTGGTCCTCTACATTTAGGTTTCCATGGTCTCCACAAAGCGATTACGGTAACTCTTGGAACGATCCCTTTGAAAAGAAACAGCAGATTTCTTTCTGCAGAATTGACCAATTCGAGATACTGGTCCGTCTTTGTAAAGGCGTATTTGAGACAAGAGGGCACACACAATTAATATGGATGTACATGTTGAGGAAGCCATGAGAGCCGTTAGTGAGAGAACAGTCCGATTCAGTGGTTGCTTTTTCTATTTGATATTGCTCCTTCGGATCACAGAAGGGAAATTGCCAAGTTTCAAATTTTTAAAAAGAGAGGTAACATAAAAGATTCATTACTAAGTAGCGCTTTCCGGAACACTCAAGTTCTACGCCTGGAATCATGGGTCGATCTTTGGATCACATGCGTTTTCAGTGTCACCGAGAAGTGGAGAGAATGCTGCAACGAACATCCATCCTCCTACCTAATTTAAAACTCGACGACGAAGGTCGCAGTGCTTGATCTTCCCCGTCGGGAATGGCCGAAATTAAACGGCGTCTCAGCGGCACAAGGGACAAGGGGCCGCGTCTTGAAGAAGTGGCGCTACTCTGAAAGTGCTGCGTGTGGCTGCCATACGGAGCTACAGACGAAAAAAGGAAGTCCGAAAGAACTGCATGAAGTGAAATAAGGACAAATCGGTTAAATTTTCACTGGAATATGTGTATGTAAAGTCAATAGTATCAATTATAAATATGATCTTAAGAATACACTGATTACCTCAACTTTGAAACCACTCGTTATGTTAAGAATATAACAGCTTCCTAGATGTATCGACGCCAGGACAAATTTACTAAAAGCGGTCAAGAAACTCCAAAAAATGTTCAACTTATTGCGAATTGCACCTTTCAAATTGCCATCTGTGCTAGAATTTCGAAGGCAAATTTCAGATTCTTGATATCGGAGCACAATGAAATAACAGACAGACAAATTTCTGAATGTCAAATTCAAGAAACAGCGTCATTGCTTTATACTACCTGTTTGGGAAACATCTTACGAATGACTCTCGGACACAGTGGTTGTGAGCTGTTGCGTCATCTCACTGGAGCCCACTAATCGGTGTGGTACAGTGGTTACGACACTGGACTCGTATTCAGGAGGAAAGCCGTTCACGTCACCTTCCGAGCTCTCAAATGTATTTTTTCCGCGGCTTCACTACAAGGCATGAAACAAAGGCTGGTATGGTTAAACAAAAAATGACATAGCCGATCTTATTAAGAATCCTTCCTCATTCCGAATAGGTGGCCCGACTCTAACGACCTCGCTGTGGATGGGAACTTAAGAAAACGAAGCTTCCTTCACTTTTACGCTGAAACAAGTTCCTTAACGCTGAAACCATGTCTTCGAAATGCTAGCATTTACATTTTTCAAGTATTACAAAAATTTCGACATAGCTACCCAAAGTCACTTACATTGGTGGATCGCGTTTTTCAGAAAATTAGAGCCCAACGATCGTCACACTAGAATGAAAGGATTATTAGTGGGTCCGCAGCTCGCGGTCATGCGGTAGCGTTCTGGCTTCCCGCGCCCGGGTTCCCGGGTTCGATTCCCGGCGGGGTCAGGGATTTTCTCTGCCTCGTGATGACTGGGTGTTGTGTGATGTCATTAGGTTAGTTAGGTTTAAGTAGTTCTAAGTTCTAGGGGACTGATCATCATAGATGTTAAGGCCCATAGTGCTCAGATCCTGAGCCATGGTTAGTGGGTGTAGTCTCACCGATATTGAGGCTGTTCGCAATAGGTCACTATCTCGGTTGCATGGAGAAGCGATCATTCTCTGAATTCGACATCATCTGTATAAGATTTAACAACATTCGTATTTAAAATTGCTTGCGCGTGACGTAAACAGCGCCGAGCAGTTGTTATACTATCGCAAATTTCTTAGGATTTGGAATTTCGAAGTTCTTTGTTGAATACGACGAGAATGCACCAAACTGGAGCACAATACTCAGTGCAGCGCCCTCTGATCCTGCAATATTTTCAAAAACTACAACCAAGCGGAATCGGTAAAGTGATTTTCTCTTCGGACCTGATCCAACTACATGGAGTGACCCCATTAGTTCCAAAATTCAGTTACGAGTAGATATTACTACATCTTCATCTACATCCGTAGCCAGCAAGTGGAATTTAAGTGTGTGGCACAGGTTGTTTCCCGTTTTACCACATATGAGGGTTTCCATCACACACAACTATGAGCTGTCGGCTCAAAATGCGTTATATGACACAACAGAACAGTAAAATCTGAAAAAAATGCTATGTTGCGCTTTCATCTACGCCATGACCGCTTATCTGCACCGTCTGAACTACTCACAGGCCCCACTGTATAACATATCCCACAATTGACTCTTACTTAAAGACGTGTTCGAAAATGCTCCGTTATTTTCGAGAAATCACTGAAAAATTCTGACTATCCCCAATTTTTATGGAATTAAGAAAAATTCACTTGGAAGGGAACAAAAAGTAACACTACTTCGTTTTACTGTAGCACATAATAACACATGTTTCATGTAGCCGTTGCACGACAGCAATGACCACCAATATTTTGAATTACATCATTCAAATGATAGCACTACTCGTGACGATCCGCCGAGAAACGATATATGAAGTGCTGTAGGTTCATAGAAGTATTATCATATCGCTGCTTATTCCAGTAAACAGGGTACAAGAAACTACGATTCTTACGCTTTTTGCCTAATGAAAAGTTAGTATTTGTAAAGGGGACATCTGTCTGTGCTACGGCCTGTCACTTCCGAACCACCCCTCCTGCATGGGAGGGTTTAACTTTGTATTTTCAAAGAGCAGCCCCCTCCCCCTTTTATTGCATATTCGGATTCCACGCCAAAGAAATACGTACGATTTACTCAAACCATAGTTTGTAATTTGTGGTAGATCGTGCTATAATCGACAAATATCAAGTGTTCCCCTTTTTGCGTAGAACCGACGCATTTCATGCTACATTTCATTTACGACGTAAATATAAGCCTTTGTGTTCCAATGGTAGATATTTACGTTCGAAATTTACTTCAGTGTTGAAAATTTGACTTTACAGTACAGTATAGCTAGCCGTTTCACTGTCTGGTTTTCTACTACCCTTATGGTGATCCAGAAACAAGGACGTGGATGTTATAGTTTTCTGTTCCCTTAGGGGTACTTGATGTCTGTGAATCCCCTTGTCACTCACCAATGGGCTGCCTGATTTCGGCCACTCGCCATTGTGGTACCCATGGCAGACGCACCTGTCACTGTTTACCTCACGCACATTTTGCCCCATTACAGTGGTTGTGGTTTGTATGCCGCTGGTAGCCAAGTAGTGGCCAACGCGACTGTTACTGGCAGTTGGATGGAAACACATAGTCAAATGAATAGCCGTGATGGCATTCCGATGAGTTGGTCACTCACCACAATCAACGCCGCAGCGAACAGAAAACTACCTTACCATACAGGCAGCTTATTTGCCAGAAATTTCAGTGTCTGGCCACATTATTTGTACTGTACAATCACATTTGCAACATTTATGTGACGTTTGAAAATCAGTATCAATCGTTAGAACACAAAAGTTTACATTTAGAATCGTCCCGCTTGGTGTTTGCTAGTTTTTTTTATTACTTTTTATTATATTGCTTCTTAGTAATACTGTGCAGTTATCCTCTCCTTCTGGGCCCACGGTATGGAATAAGCTGCCTTACAGTAACTTTGGTGCGGGTATACTTCCATGTGATATACATAATCCTTGATAACCCCAGGCTTAACATCAAACACTTGCACAAATTCATTTAGTACAGATTCTAATTCCCTTTTCTGTTCTTCCGGCAAATACTCAGACTCGCTAGTCATGGTTTAAATTAATTATCGCATCTCGGACACAGCATTACAATCGGAAGAGTACAAACTGCTATTTTGACATAAATACAAATCTTTTGCTTTCCGTTCAATAAAACTCACTTTGCTATTAAGGTTCGGCTGATGCTCTAACTTCCGGATTAACGGTATGGTAATTGTCTTTCCAAGATTGCTTAAGATACATTGACCACCTGCGAAGTCGATCATTGCGTCTCGTACCCGCAAAAAATCAATACCCCAGATACAATTATGTGACAGGTGGGGAGCTAGCAAGAATGCACATTCTATTAGCTCTCCTTGTACTTCCACCTCCACTAGTACTTGAGACTTAATCACGACGGACTTTGTTCCCAGCGCTCCTGATAAAGTACAATTAGACACCGGTAAAACTGGCAATTTCTCCTTAGTCATTTAGTATTTATATAGCCCAATACTCATAACACTGAAAGCTGCTCCTGTGTCCAACAAAATCTCAATTTCCTCGCCACAGATCCGTACATTCACTAGGGCCTGCACAACATCCACTAAGCTACCCTGAATTTATCCTGGGCTTTCCAATAACTCCTGGCGTATATCTTCCCCTTCGTAATATCTCAAGACGCTTATTCTATTAACATTCGAGCCTCCCCAAACTTCCCCAACCACGCTGCATTTTTGGGTTTGTGCTTACCTTCTTAGGTCATTCCCCAATGAAAAATCTAAGTCTAAGAAGGCAAGCCCAAACCCAAAAATAAATGGAAAGGAAAACGCGTACAGTCGTAATTGTAAAAAAAATGCATGCTTGATATTTGTTGATTACAACGCCATGTACCACGACAACAGAATAATGGTTTGAGTAAACGTATTTTTTGGCGTGGAATCCGAATATGCAATAAAAAAGGGGGGTTACTATTTGAAAATACAATGTTAACCCCACCCACACGGGAAAGTGTGTGTGTGGGGGGGGGGGGGGGGGGGGGAGGTCCGGATGGGGCCAGCTATACCACTGACAAATGTGCCCTTTACTAGCTTTTCACGTAGAACTATTTTTGCCGTGCGATGAGTCGTTCTCGAGATGTTTAACTGCGTATAGAGTACGTATCGAGTCCAAAAACAACCTCTCACACATATTTTGCATTTTGTAAAGGAGACAAAAAGGGGCAATTTTATGTGATAAGAAGTGCCATAGAAGCACCCTTTCCTTGATAATGGGTCACAAAGATTTTGGTGTTAGTGAAGTTCAGAGACGGTGTTCAAATTTCCGTATGATGAGTGATATTTCAAACTATTTGCTGAAAATGTCGTCCGTTTACATTAATCCACAACTGTCATCTGCGTGCTGATGATCGTCTTACACGCTCAAAACAACCAGGTCGTTCACGAATAACAGCTGCACTTCCGGCAAACGAGCACTCGCCTGTACTGGAGTGTTAATTGGCGTCTCGTACACCAAACGCTTCATCCTATCTCACAAAAAGAAATTCATAGAATTAGCAGTTATGACTAAACTAGCCACTGGCTGCACTGCAAGGATGACTTTATGACTTCCTTATTATATGATCGATTTCGGAACTACCAGTCCCATCTTCAGATGCACCTCAAGTACACATCTAATGATGCTGTGCATTATGTTTGCAGATTACAACTGGCTGGCTTCCCACCAGTGAGGTGTCATTTCGTGTTGCGATGTACACGCGGGGCTCCCGCGACTTCCATTCGGTTGCTAGCCAGCTGTGATCCGAAAATATAACACATAACATCCATTATATCTATATTTTAGGTTTTACCAAAGTTGCGACAGGTTGTCGCGAAATCGATCTCATAGTAAGAAAGTTATAAACAGAAGCAATGTTCTTTAAAATTGTTAATCATAAACAGCTGCGTTCCCACAACCCACTACGATGGATAGTAAAAGAAAATAATCCACAGGAAATTAGCAACCTCTCTGAAACAATATTCATCACGCGGCAGTTTGAACACCGTCTGTGGACATCACTCGCACCAAACCTTCATGTACCTCTAATGAGGATACGACGAATTTGTGACATTCTTGTCACATAAAAACGTTCTTCTGCCCTCCTCTAAACGATCTAAAAAATTTTGTAGTTTTGTTTTACAGTCTATACATTGAAGAAGATAGAGTCACAGCAACAGAAGATGGTCTTTCTACTTCACCAGAATAAGGGAGTTCTGTATGTCACAGCTGATACGGGGAAAATTCCAAGTCTTGGAAAATCTTAATACGAGTATAACTGCCGGTAATCGTCACCGCCATTTGCGTCTTACTTTTGTATCTTATCACAGTGCACATGAAAACATATTAGATTCAGTTTCGGAAGACAGAGCAGCTGCCTGCGTAGAGTACTCTTCTCCACAGAGCAGCAAGGCAAGACGCCCAGTCACGATTACATTACTTGCCATAGCGTTTCCTTAGGTCCCGTGAAGAGAGGGATTCGGCAGACAGAGGTTGACAGTACTCATCGCTGAAAGTCGGAAAGATTTAGACGTTTAAAAATTGAAAATTAAGCTAAAGACAACTTTTTGAAGCTGAGATATTAAGCAAAGCAAGCATGTTTCTAACAAAATGGATACTTAGTCGTACTTTCGTCTCGGTGCTGTAACGTCATGAAAGAAGCATTTTACTCTGTGCTTTGTTGTTGTTGCGAAAACCTTCCAGCCATTTACTGTTCATGAAGCACGAGTAGTCGGGGACGATGACGCACTAAATGAACTGTATACAGGGTGTTCCCGTGATGAAGAGCAAATTCAGGGGTTTTGGAAAACTGAGAACGTATCAATTATAAATAGAGAACACTGTTTCGGTAAGCACTGAATCGAAAGTTACAAAGTCAAACGTACTCTATCAGAAACTTGGTTCATTATGTTGGGATTTGCAAACAGTGCAACAAAGACAAGCCTTGCTGAAAGACGGGCGTAAATCATCAGGTGTAGTAACAAAAATTTACATTAATACACTGCACATGACATGATTTGAATGCTGAGCTGTCAATCCTAATGCACCAGTCTGTAACACTGCAGCCTGTGATATACAAAAGTGTACAATCCTTCGGCTCTGGGAAGAAGATGTTGTATCCGATTACGAAATTATCGAACATAATTTTCGTGTATAGACAACCAAATGGAAGCTGTAGGATGATGAGAGGATGTATCGGGCTTCGTATCCTTGTAGAACACACCCGATGCATACCACGTTTCCAAAACTCCTGCAACGGGTACGGGAAATAGCGCGAATGGTACCACACCACAGCACCAAAAAGTAAAATGAACTGTACTGACACCAGTCTCTAAAGTCTTGTTCGAGTGGACTAGGAGCCTCGACTCAGCATCGATCTGCTGCAAGTTGAATGGGTGTCGCGGACGGTACAGAGTAGAACGTAATACAGGGACACCATCTACACTTCTGCCATTCTCAGACAGTGCCAATTTTAACTTTTGCTGGCCTTGGATCCTGTGTCGTGTTGAGACAATGGCTGTCCATCATTTGACGGTCGATCTTCTCTTTCGCGCGAAAATAGTTTTACGGAATGTCCCAAGTTCCAGTAAGAGATGGAATGCTAAATGGTCTTTTAAATACAATATATTCTAAGACAAAGAACAAAAGAGACGTAACACGAAGGAATTATCCGAATGGGAAGAAAATCGGTAGATGTGATGTGCATATAGATGAACAAATGATTACGATTTTAGAAAAATTGGATGATTTACTCAAGAGAAAGATCTTCACAAATTGAGCAAGTCAATAATGAGTTGCCCCACCTCCGGCCCTTGTGGAAGCAGTTTCTCGGCTTTTTAGTGATTGATAGAATTGTTGGGTGCCCTTCTCAGCGGCATGATGCCAAATTCTGTCCAATTGGCGAGTTAGGTCGTCAAAATATCGAGCTGGTTGGAGAGCACTGCCCATAATGTTTCAAACGTTCTCAGTTGAGGAGAAATCCGGCGACCCTGCTGGCCGAGGAAGGATTTTTCAATACTGTAATGTAGGCCCAGATGGCTTGCCATGAAGGGCAACCAAACGGGGCGTAGAATATAGTTGACGTACCGCTGTCCTCTAGAGGCTGCCGCGGATGACAACCAAAGGGGTCGTGGTACGAGACGAAGTGGCACTCCTGACCATCGCACGTGGTTGTTGGACCGTACGGCGGGCAACAGTGAAGTTAGTATCCCACCACTATTCAGGGCGTTTCCAGACACGTCTTCTCCGGTCATCGGGGCTCACTTCGAATTGGGATATGAGTGAAGACTTCAGTCAATGAGATTCCAGGCGGAAGACGTGTCCTAAGACGCCACGGACGGTGGTTGGATGCAAACTTGACTGTCGTCCGCCAACTCTGACAGGCGGATTGCCATTTCCTAGCAGGACTACTTTAGTTGTTATCCGTGACACGCTGAACCCTACCTTGGCCAGCAAAGTCGCCGGATCTGTCCTCAACTGAGAACGTTTGGAACATTATGGGCAGTGCCCTCCAACCAGCTCGAGATTTTGACGATCTAACTCGCCAATTGGACAGAATTTGGCATCATATCGCTGAGAAGGGCATCCAACAACTATCAATCCATGTCTAGCCGAATAACTGCTTGCATAAGAGCAAGACGTGGACCAACAGGTTACTGACTTGCTCTACTTGTGACGCTCTTTCTCTTGAATAAATCATCCATTTTTTTCTCATATTACAATCTCTTGTTTATCTGTACACGTACATCATATCTCCCGATCTCCGTCCCATTAGGATAATTCCTTCGTGGTGCGTCGTTTTCTTTTGTCTTGGAGTGCATAATAGTTAACGATAGTTATGCAATGTTGGACATTAAAATTGCAACACCATGAAAGCAGCATGAAACGAAAGTCAAATTTGCATGAAACGTACTACATTCTTGACCATGAAGATCACTATCGTTTCAGTGGAACAAACGCGTTAGGGCGGGTGACTGGACCCTACCTTCGAGATAACCATGACGTGACCTACCAGCAAAATAACGCAAAATCTCTTTCTTTCTCGTGCTGTCCTGACCTACTTAAGTACATAGGGTGTTCGACCGCTGCCCTGGACAGCACCTTATTCTGATCTCGCATACCACCACTCGTCACCCACTATGATGAACTTTGGCGTGGAACTGAAATAGCATGGAACCCCAGTTCAGTACGTCTCGATGTCCGCCGGGAAAGCTACTTTTTGCTGATAGAGTTCACCGCTGTCTTTAGTAAATTTCACGCCCTGTATGTCCCTAAATCAACTACAGATTTAATCATATATTCTTCCTGCAGCACTGCATATGCACAAAACGTAAAAAGTCTTTATTTGATATTCATCCTGACGCGTAGTAAAGGGAGGTCTAGTTGCGTTACCAGCTGGTGGACTTGATTTGACCAACTACTTGTAAGAACTTCTGAAAACCGGTGCTTGCGAGAAAACTTCAGAAAATGAGTAAGATCTCCTGACAAGAATCTCGATGCCTGTGTCATTGTTTGAACGACATCGTTGTTATACAAGCCGGTACAACAGAATATAAGGAAAAGTCATGTCTGAATAGAGAAAGTAGCGCCGCAACGATGAGGAAACTGTCCAGATAAAATTATAACGAAAACACATTTATTTAGATTTTATCATCTCCAGTAGATTAATCCTAAGTTGAAATTATCTTATTTTCGATAATAACTTTATTCTGGGTCGTTTCTGTGATTTCTGTCTAACCTGTTACCATCACTCCACCAACGTGTCCTGTACTTTTTTCCTTTCCCAATTTTGGAACTCTTTCGTGTTTTGACGACAATGAGAAATTATCTCGGAAATCAGAAGTCAAGAAAAATGAAACATTGTTGTCTAGATTCAGCTAAAGCTTTTCTGACAGTCCTGTTACAGCCGCGCCATGCAGTAGACACGATATTCTATCACCACCCAACATCCCTGCAGTTTAAATTCCCAAATGTACAGCAGTCACGACTGGTAATTGTTGGTGATATTTAGAAGCTTACTAAAAAGAACTTCATTCAAAGGGATTCCTTTACGACTTAAAAGTTTTGGATGTCAAATTTATCTGCGCACCACACATTCACTATATAAATTTGAACAATCAGGCTGTATTAACCTGAATAACAATCGATGCAGATTCGTTGATTCAGTCCTCAAGTCTTGGATGTCAACTGGCGATGTGGGCGCGCTAGCGACGAAGTCTGGCTCGCTGCCTGTACCAAGGTTGAATGCTGTTTAATATTCAGCAACGTAAATCTTCTGGAAAATTCGGGACAAAATGAAAGAGCCACTGATTCGTAATCTATTCCGATGCACAAACGAAGTTCGACAGGGCCACCCACTGATATATAATCTGTTCCGGAGATACACGATTTCCATAAGAAGGAAATAATGAATCACGAAGACTTTATGCGTAAAGCTACAAGGGAGAGAGCAGATTAACGAGCATTAAGAAATGTTTCAAGTGCTGTACGATGTATGCGACTTTTTTAAAGGTCAAAAAATGAACCGTCTCCATATTTTCGCGGTGCAGAACAAACGTATCAACTTATTTACAAAGATGCGCAGAGAAGCACAATTGCGGAAGAAAGCAATGTTCTAGTACTTATGAAATGCGTGAGAGAACCCTGAGAATCACTTTCAATTAATTTGTTTTTAAACTTGGATAAGAATGTGACGGAAAAAATCACACCAAAAAGAGTTGCGCGATATGAACGAAAGTCGCCACGATGGAGATGCAAATCTGGTTTGCTTTAAATACAGTCTGTAACTGCGTGAGGGTGAGTTACCTTTGCTGCTGGACCTGATGAGTTGATGTTAGTCAAAGACGCCGTTACCAACACCTCCCCAAGTTTGAACGAGAGCTTACACAAGGGTCACTACAAAAGAAATGCACACTATTTTTGTACAAATACAGTTTTCATTCTGCATGTGTGAAAGTTTTACAGTGTGTAGATACATCCTTCCCACTTGTTTTCAACGTTATTTCAACCTGTTCCCGTGAGTGGCGCCGTCAAAGCATATCTTCAAGATGGCTGCTACACCTGACGTTCGTCAGAAGCAACGTGCTGTCATAGAATTCCTGTGCTGTGAAAACGAGACAGTGGGAAACATGCACAAGAGGTTGAAAAAGGTGTATGCTGCTGTCGATCGCAGTACATTTAGTTAGTGGGCAAGCAGGTTACGTGATGAAAGTGGGCACGGCAATATTGAGGATTGTCCTCGCAGCGGCAGGCCTCGTATTGCACACACTCCAGACAATGTACAAAGAGTTAACGAATTGGTGTCTGCTGACAGACGCATCACAGTGAACGATCGTCAGGCTACTTTGGAATAGGGGAAGGAAGTGTTTGCAGAATACTGAAAGTGTTAGCGTTAAAAAAGGTTTGTGCCAGGTGGTTTCCTGGGATGATGACAGTGGCTCACAAAGAAACAAAAAAAAAAAAAAAAAAACGGTAAGCAGCGAACTTTTGGAACAGTACGAGGACGGTGGAGAAGAAATTCTTCAAATAATTGTGACAGGTGATTAAACATGGCTCCATCATTTTTCACCAGAGACGAAGAGGCAATCAATGGAGTGGCATCATGCAAATTCCCCCAAGCAAAAAAATCAAAAGCACTTCTTCTGCTGGAAAAGTTATGGCTGCGGTGTTTTTCGATTCCGAAGGACTCTTGCTTGTGGACATCATGCCAAGCGGAACCACCATAAATTCTGATGTATATGTGACGACACTGAAGAAACTTCAAGCTCGACTGAGTCGTGTTCGACCACATCGGCAAAAGCAGGACGTTCTGCTGTTGCACGAGAATGCACGGCCACATGTCAGTCGAAAATACCATGGAAGCGATCACAAAACTCGGATGGACAACACTGAAGCACCCGCCTCATAGTCCTGGCCTGGCTCCATGTGACTATCATGCCTTTGGGAAACTGAAAGACTCTCTTAGTGGAACAAGGTTTGACGATGATGACTCCCTTGTGCATGCTGCCAAACAGTGGCTCCAACAGGTTGGTCTAGAATTTTACCGTGCGGGAATACAGCCGCTGGTTCCAAGATGCCGTAAGGCAGTTGAGAGGGACGGAAATTATGTGGAGAAATGAAAATAGTGTTTCTAAACGATGTATCTACATACTGTAAAACTTTCAAACATGTAGAATAAAAGATGCATTAAAAAAATAGTGTGCATTTCTTTTGGAGTGACCCTCATAATGGTGATACGTCAAGCTGGTTTTTCCTTCTGCGATTTTATAGTAATATTTGGCAGAAATATAGCCCTGGAACATGACTGCTGGCACCGATGATCACGAGAATGTACGGTCGCAAGAATACCGGATGTAGATGGCCATGTGAAACCACCGAGAGAGAAGACCTTCGCGACCGATGTGTGGCTCTGTTGCATAGTGTTGCATCTGCAGCAGCAACTTGAGCAGTAGTTGGCACCGCAGTGACACAACGAACTGTTACAAATCGGTTATTTCAAGCGCAGCGCCGACTCAGAAGTTCTGTAGCGTGCATTCTATTGACCCCAAACGACCACCGTTTGCGACTTTAGCGGTATCAAGCGAGAGCCCACTGGAGGGTAGGGTGGAGGTCTGTTGTGTTTTCTGATGAAAGCTGGTTCTCTCTCGGCGCCAGTGATGGCTGTGTGTTGGTTAGCACGAGGGAAGCAGAGGGCCTGCAACCAGCCTGTCTGCGTACTAGACAAACTGGATGTACACCTGGAATTATGGACCGGGGTGCTGTTTCGTATGACAGCAGGAGCGCTCTCGAACCCTGACTGGAAATTCGTCCGTCAGTCCGATGAATTGACATGCCGTACTGTCATTCATAAACAGAATTCTATGTGATGTTTGCCAACTGGATATCCTTCGCCCACATATCGCTGTTGTAGCTCACTATGTTCCAAAGAGTGTCGACATGTTTGCCTGCTCGATTACCAGATCCGTCTCCAATCGAGCACGTATTAGAGATCATCGGAAGACAACTCCAGGCTCATCCACAATCATCATTAACGGTCCCTGTATCGACCGACCAAGTGCAACAGGCATGGAACTCCATCCCACAAACTGATATCCGCCACCTGTACAACACAATGCAAGCACTTTTGCATGCTTGCATTTAACTTTGTGTCGTTTATACTGGCTATAAACGCACCAGCATTCCATCTGCAATCGCCTATCTCACGCTTGCATTAATCTGTGATTTTGCAGTGTCAGTCAATAAAATACGTTACCTAGAAAAAAGTATTTCCGAAGCTTCATCACACTACATTAATTAGGTTTTGATTTTGAAATATTTTCCTCCCTTGCAGTATAGAAGGCCATACAACAAGACTAACAAATATCAGCTACGTCCATTGTTGGAGAAATAACGTAATGTCAAGTAGTAGCATGAAGTTCAATACAAGAGCAGTTTAGGATCTGAAAGGGACGATCACTAGCAGACTCTGGAGTGTTGTCCGTCTGAATTCTATTGTGACAACCCCAATTAATTTACGTTTACTATATTCTATTTCATATTTCAGAGTAACGTTCGCCGTCATATGTAACTGTTTCAGAATGTGCACATTGCATGTGAACCGGTAGGGGAGCGGTGAAACGTGAAACCTAGCGGCCACCGAGAAGTGTATGGACATCCACCCGAAACCGGCATTGAGGTTCGTAAAGGCAATGTCGCAGCCCGTTCTGAGACCGTAGTTGACAGTCAATCGAAGCGAGCAGATAAGTATTTCCAGCGAACTAAGCTGATACGATCAGACGTTAATATCTAGAGAACATAAAAACAAGATGATTGCAAAGTTTTCTTATAAGTTAGTGAATTTCTGCTGTGAGGAACTCTTTTAGCCGAGTCTTCAAAGCATGCGCCGAAACAGCACAGGGCTCATTCGCATTCGATGGGAGGCGGGAGCTGTGCGACGATTAGCGATGCATATTGCAATCAGCACCTGGTAGGTTATTTCACGTTTGCTGCTAATACTTCCTAAAGTATGGTGAAGAATTTAATATGGTTTACAGTATTTTTTTAACAAAAACAACACCAGGAAACTTTACCAGGTAGATGGAAGAGATGAGAGCTACGTACCAGAATGTCGTACGATCTAAGCCTCCAACGTCGTGACGTGACGTCACCCGGAGTGGAATTAACACATAAAAGACAAACTTTTTGGCTAAAAATAGACTGCTTGCAAAGATAAAGTCCTTTCTTACGGATAAAAGTACACAACTGGCCATTAAAATTGCTACACCAAGAAGAAATGTAGTACCCAGAACAGCCGGCCGGAGTGGCTGTGCGGTTCTAGGCGCTACAGTCTGGAGCCGAGCGACCGCTACGGTCGCAGGTTCGAATCCTGCATCGGGCATGGATGTGTGTGATGTCCTTAGGTTAGTTAGGTTTAATTAGTTCTAAGTTCTAGGCGACTGATGACCTCAGAAGTTAAGTCGCATAGTGCTCAGAGCCATTTGAACCATACCCAGAACAAACACCTTTGGCCGTAATAACGGCCTTGATACGCCTGGGCATTGAGTCAAACAGAGCTTGGATGGAGTGTGCAGGTACAGCCGCCCATGCAGCTTCAACACGATACCACAGTTCATCAAGAGTAGTGACTGGCGTATTGTGACGAGCCAGTTGCTCTACAACCATTGACCAGACGTTTTCAATTGGTGAGAGATCTACAGAATGTGCTGGCCAGGGCAGCAGTCCAACATTTCTGTATCCAGAAAGGCCCGTACAGGACCTACAAAATGCGGTCGTACATTATCCTGCTGAAATGTAGGGTTTCTCAGGGTCGAGACAGGAGTCGTAACACATCTGAAATGTAACGTCCACTCTTCAACGTGCCATCAATGCGAACAACAGGTGAACGAGACGTGTAACCAATGGTACCCCATACCATCACGCCGGGTGATACCCCAGTATGGTGATGACGAATACATGCTTCCAATGTGCGTTCACCGCAATGTCGCCAATCACGGATGCGACCATTATGATGCTGTAAACAGAACCTGGATTCATCCGAAAAAATGACGTTTTGCCATTCGTGCACCCAGGTTCGTCATTGAGTACACGATTGCAGGCGCACCTGTCTGTGATGCAGCGTCAAGGGTAACCGCAGCCATGGTCTCCGAGTTGATAGTCCATGCTGCTGCAAAACGTCGTCGAACTGTTCGTGCACATGGTTGTCGTCTTGCACACGTCCCCATCTGTTGACTCAGGGATCAATACGTGGCTGCACGATCCGTTACAGCCTGTGGATAAGATGTCTGTCATCTCGACTGCTAGTGATACGAGGCCGTTGGAATCCAGCACGGAATTCCGTATTACCCTCATGAACCCACCGATTCCATATTCTGCTAACAGTCGTTGGATCTCGACCAACGCGAGCAGCAAAGTCGCGATACGATAAACCGAACTCGATACGCTACAATCAGAGGTCGGAAATGTAATGGTGCGTATTTCTCCTCCTTACACGAGGCATCACAACAACGTTTCACCAGGCAACGCCGGTCAACTGCTGTTTGTGTATGAGAAATCGTTTGAAAAGTTTCCTCATGTCAGTACGTTGTAGATGTCGCCACCGGCGCCAACCTTGTGTGAATACTCTGAAAAGCTAATCGTTTGCGTATCACAGCATCTTCTTCCTGTCGGTTAAATTTCGCGTCTGTAGCACATCATCTTCGTGGTGTAGCAATTTTAATGGCTAGTAGTTTATGTAAAATTTGGGATGAAAATGTTACCCGACCGTAACTACTCAACAAGATTCTCACAGAAAGGCATGAAACTGTTCAAAATCGATTTGTGGTAAGCATATTATAATAGTTTTCATAAAATATTAATATATTCGCATTTATATATAACAATAATGACTGCGAGGGATATGTCGGTATATACCTACCTACTGATACATGATGGAATCGATTGTGTGTAAACCAGAAGGCTTAAACAAAACAGGAACTTGCACTCAAAAAGAATCAGAAAACATCACAAACAGAAAAAATAATTTCCTAGAGAGTAGATCAGTACCATGAGTTACTAAAACTAAAGACTAGTAAGTACCAAAAGCTAAGTCGTATTAGTGTGCCAGCTTCAAAGACTACCAGCAGTAATATGAGACTTATGTACCTGATGAATGGTTGGTCCCTGAACATCTCCCAGTAGTGTGTAACATTAGTTTTCTCCTGACGACGGTGACTTGGGACATAAGTTCCATAAGGGATCACAAACGTTGAGGTGTCGACATGAACCATAATTGTTCGACACACGCTCGCAGTTCGTGGAGACTGCTTCAACTGCTGTATAAGTGGCGTTCATTCCTTTCAAGGGAAATCATCTGTACTCATTAGGTACGATGTGAGATGACTGTGATGGATTCCATTGTCGTGCAGAAACATTGATCCTCAAAAGATCTCTCTTTGGAACAAGAAGGAGCTCACGATCGACTTGTTTGTCTTTGTATCGATCTCCTTGATGGCCAATGTTACATGCGGCGTCGATGGCATTTGGTCCCATGTTAAAGTTATTCAGTCGTGTTCCACCATCGATCCAAACAGTAACCTGCTAAAGAAAATGATCCATCACCTAATATGCGTTTCGTCGTGCTTGTTTCAACTTGTCAAACTATTAGTGGGAATGAACACTTTGTGTGGACCAAATTCCCAAACGTTGTCTGAGTCTCTGTTAATCCAAGTGACCCCTCTCTCGTGGTTGACGAAGGTGCACTGCTATTGTGAGGTATCTCTCCAGCAATGGTCTGCCCGCACACTGTTGAAACACTAGGTTTCGTTGACGATTTCTGTCAACCGCATACCCACGACAGCTGATCTCCACGATGGTGATTTCAAACGACTCTAAGACCTCACAACTGGCTCCTGACACTTAAATCAATACATCGAACAACACTGAAGTGCAATGTTGTAAATTCGACAAACTGCCAGCAACTGATCGAGAATGGTCGGCGGCATAATTCAATTTTAGTCAACAGTGTTGACGCAAGGACGGCGAAAAGACGTTGTAAGCTGCACCTGCATTCATTTTAGTACTCTTACTTATCGAAGATGAGAGCAAAATGTGGCACGAAAAGAGGGAAGGCAAAGATAAGTGGCGTAGTGGTTAAGGCGCTCGCCAGCCTCGTGCCCTGTATGAACACGTTCCTAATCTCAATCCATTCCTTTCTTATTTCAGTTTTTGTGCGTTTTCCACATCGCTTCAGGCTAGTACAGTTTGGTTTCTACGTATACGTAGAAGGAAATCTCCTCGTGCGTTCGTCTCCAGTTGAACTAGTGTTGACGAAACTTTAAGTTTAATTTTCCCATTGTACCTTTATAAACGAAATTATTTTCCGGTCTATAATTGTGTAAGGGTGATTAGCAAAACAAACGTGGGATTGAATTCCAAACATTGATAAAAGTACAAGGCTGTATCTAATTGATCATACAAGATTATCAAACCCCATGAAAGTTAGAGCTCGACTTTAATTTTTAGATTCCTACAAAATGTAAAATCATGAAATTGGATATGCTATGTCTTATTTTACAATTTTAGTTATCTTTTGTTTGTTAACTGAGACTTGTTGTTGATATAACAGAAAATCAGACAAAATTCAAGGACAAGCGTATAGGTGCAGAAAGACGCGTTTTATATTGTTAATTTCACATGGATAAACATTCTTTATGGAGGAGACCAACTGTATACGGTTCTCGCAAATATTTGTCTTCTTTATATGAACGATTGACACAGTCGTTGGGGCACCGCATATATTAGGAAGCCAGGGCATAAACTTCGTCCATACAGTCGTTTACATTGGGAACAAAGCGCGCTGCAAATCGAGAGGAAGTTATTGTCGCATTTGCCGCTCTCGGGAAGGGTCGGTGATCTGATATTCTGATTTCAGTATTACAGGCAAACAACAAGCGAGTGGTGTCCCATCTAAAGCGCCAAAAATATAACACTTACCTCGTAAGGCACAGAGAAATGATTGATGTAAAGATTCTACTGATAATGACATGAAAGACTTACACTCGAAATATCTGGTGTCAGGTTTGCTGAAAGGGCACAGTAGATTGTATGACCAATTATTCACTCCTAAACCATATACACGATGTATCGTAGAGATTGAAAATGAGTCAATGGACAGACTTCGTAATATAATGATTTTTATTTCTGACTACTTCAGGACGACTTCATCAAGATTTTTTTGAGTAGCAAAAGGCTTCGGTTTAATAGCAGAAACAAGTACCTTGGTCAGCTTAGGATATTAACCAAGATTCAATAAGAAAAATATTGCTTCTGGTACAGTTCAGAGTATAATCCCTTAGCAGCTGTCCGCGAGGCACTAAATTGCACTGCTACCCACCTAGACTTGTTACTAATTACGCTTGTAAAAAGCAGTGGAGTTGGGAAAACGACATTGCTCGAGTACCTGAGTTCAGTGTTCCACCAGTGATTCTCTTTCTCTGCGCGTTATACGTGTGGTTCAATACACGTGCTGAAATATACGGTGATCCGTCATGATGTTACAAACTTTCAGAGATGATGGAGAAGGGTAAATGTATCGACTTGAGGCAAGAGACCCAGGTCCGGAAACGACAGAATCGAAAGTTTTAAGCGAGAATCGTTCCGAAACCTCTGACAATAGAATGCATGTACCGTGTACTGTTGTTGCTAAATTGGAGGGTAGGTAACTTCCAGAGGTGGTAGTATGAACCAAAACAAGAAAATAATGACTAATGAAGATGTGATGTAAAATGCATATGTTAAGAGCTATGGGCACTTGTTCATCTTCGCTACTGTGAAAGCTCTCTTCACTGAACAAGTGTCCCTGGTTCTTAAGGTATACATATTAGAGCCCATGTTTAATGGGCATTTTGTTGTTGCTTGGGCTCATACTAACAGCTCTGAATGTTGCCTACCTTACAATCCTAGCAACAACAGCACCGATATATGTATTCCATAGCTAGAAGTATCAGAACGACTTTCGCCTATAACCTTCGACTCTGTCGTTTCAGGAACAGGATCTCTTACCACAGATTGACACATTTACCTTTCTGCATCATCTCTGAAAGTTTCAACGTCATCACAGGACCACAGTTTGTAAACTACAAGACAAAAAAATCGACGCACCGTGAAGGAATAATCGGAACGGAATGGAAATCTGTAGATGTGGTAGATCTGTACAGACGAACAAACGTTTACAGTTTCAGAGAAATTGGACGATTTGATAAGGAAAAGACACTCACAAACTGAGCAGGCCAATAACACTTTGGTCCACCTCTGGCCCTTATGCAAGCAGTTATTTGCCTTGACACTGATTGACAGAGGTGCTGAATGTCCTCCTGAGGGACATCGTGCCAAATACTTTCCAATTGGTGCGTCAGATCGTCAGAATCCCGAGCTGGTTGGAAGGCGCTGCCCGCAATGCAACAAAGGTTCTCAGTTGGAGAGAGATCGGGCGACCTTGCTGGCCTAGGTAGCTTTGGCAAGCACAAAGACAAGAAGTATGTTCTCTCACCGTACGTGTGAGGTATTTCGAACACCTACTCATTTAAATATACAAATCATCAAATATATGCGAACTGAATGAAATGAAGTCCCACACTCCGTGACGGAGCGTAGGGGAACGACGCGGGAGACCGGCACCGCCGTACCAGGCAAGGTCCTGGTGGAGGGGGTTTGCCGTTGCCTTCCTCCCACCATAATGGGCATGAATGAAGATGATGAAAACGACGCAACAACACCCAGTCATCTCGAGGCAGGGAAAAAAGCTCTGACCCGGCCGGGAATCGAACCCGGGACCCCGGGCTCAGGAAGCGAGAGCGCTACCGCGAGACCACGAGCAGCGGACATTTGTGAATTAACACATACGTAATAGATATTTTTATGAAAATGTACTACTTCTTATTTATAATTACGTACTGCATACGACAATCCAATTTTCATTGTAAATATAAATTATTAATTACCGATTTGATAAAAGATTGTTGATAAAGGTTGTTCAAAATGGAGAAACATTACAAATTACTTTCTTTAAGGTTGGCTTGCTATTAAGGACAGCCGTCAACGTACCGCTCTGCTGCACGTGTGCTGCGGATGACAACCGAACGAGTCCTCTTCTGAAAAGAAATGGCACCCCAGACTTATCACTCAAAGTTGACGGGCTGTATAGCGGGCGACAGTCCGATTGGTATACCATACCACGGCTGTCCGCGGCTTGTCCAGAAACGTCTTCGGTCTATAAGCTCATTGACTGAAGTAAAATTGTCTGTATTGCCCTCTTTCTTCAGTGTGCTATAAGCATGATAGAGAGGAGTAACTGGAGTATCCAGTCACAGACAAGTACACAAGCAGCAAATACTTTAATACTGAGGTGTCTAAAACCTTTCTATAGTTCGCTTGAAATAATATTCTCAGGGATTTTTTTTTACTTAATATGCTGAAGCATTCATCTCGTCTGAGATTCCGTTGCGTAGCGCGAAGTCTTTCTTGCAGCCGCAATTCACGCACTCTTAGCTACATGTGTGGCGTCCAAGACACGTTACGCGACGTAATGCTTCGTGGATCTACTTACAAGCAGACCACACGGCAAATGGATTTTTTAAATTTTTCATATTTATGGTAAGTGGAGTTCAGAGCTCAAATATCACTCTTCAAAAATAGTTCGATGCAACTCCCAAAAAATCTCGAGAAAATCGAGTATGAAGTTTCCCGAGCACCTTTAAATCGTTAAAGCTACGGCGTTTTATTTGTAATGGGCACTGAGGTTCTGACTGCTCGCATGCCTGGTGAATGTCTCGGATTCGATTCTCTGCCAGTTCAGATTTTTAACAACGGGTATTTTGTACGCACATTTCGGTGAAATGCAAATTAAACAAAGTTTTTTTTTAAAAAAAAAAGAAGAAATCGATGGCCATCGAGACTGGTTATTGCTGAATCGGTGGATCGAGTCTCGTTTGAGTCTTTTTTTCGTTTTTTCCAATATTCGTCAAATATACGCTAATTAACACATATCTAATAGTTATTTTTTATGAAAAATTCACGTCTTCTTGTTTCTAATTACATATTCCACACAAAATTCCAGTTTTAATTGTAAATATAATTTTTTTTACGAACGATATTTAAAATAGAATCTTAGTAAAGACTGCTTAAAAGAGAAAAACAAAAAAAATTACTTTTTTCTCGTCTTAATGTACTTTATGCTTAATATAAATACTCGCACAACATGCATCTTTGGTTAAAAACTTGCACTGACCAGATATCGAACCTGGGTCGCCCACGTGGGAGCCGAGCATTTTACCACAGAACCACAAGGCCCGTCGGAAAAACGATCCTAGCATTAGCGAATTAAAGAGGCTAATAAAACTTCAAAGTCGATTTTTGAAATTGGCATCGAACTGCTTTGTATGACTGATATTCGAGTTCTGAACTTCACGTACAAAAAGTATTTAAAAAATACAAAAATCCTACTGTCCTGTGGTCTCCTGGTGAGAAATGTTTGTAGGTGGACCGGGATAATCCTCTCTGCTGGTACATTACAAAAATAAACCTAAAGAATCGTCGCCAGCCCACAGAGAGGGATGAAATCATCACACTCCTCCGTCACTAATAAAGCACCATAGCATCAGAAAGATTCAGAGAGCCACCTATAGAAATGTACACCGCTAACAGTTCATACACCATCTCCATCTGGCTCCTTGTAACTTTCGCCGACACTCTCCAGAACAACAAAATAGGAATTGTTCAAAGGACGCACAAAAACATCACACTTCAATTTCCCATAGAAACAAATCGCATGTAGAGGAAGAGCAGGCATTGTCTGCAGGGGCAGAGACTGTTCAAACTAAGCTTTTGGAAACAGCCACAAGTCGCAGTTAGTATTTTTCATTTACCGGTTTCGCTCTTCAAATGAACAATAACATCATTAGAATATACACTCTAATAGAGACGAATTCAGAAAATACGGAAAACTTACACAGGCATTACAACAAGTACATATTCTATTTCCAGTATGATGACTTACCTTCAAAGTTGGCTGACAGCACTAAACGTTGCGTTTAAAGTTGCCTGACAGCAT
The DNA here is from genome assembly GCF_023897955.1 of Schistocerca gregaria. Classification (NCBI taxonomy): domain Eukaryota; kingdom Metazoa; phylum Arthropoda; class Insecta; order Orthoptera; family Acrididae; genus Schistocerca; species Schistocerca gregaria. The sequence continues at coordinate 669,738,532 of NC_064924.1, read as the reverse complement.
CAAAATTTAAACTGGCAGTACTACAGTATTTAAACTTACGTTTAAAGTACATTTGGAATGCAATAGTAACTGATGTAGAACAGTACTTGTAATGTCCACGGTCTAGTTTGTCCACAGATAATTTACAACTACAGAAAACGAAATTTTCATTTCAACCCCCTCTTGTATGAGCGTATGTATAGCCATCTCGTATCTGAATATATCTGTTTATCTTTCAAAATGTAAATTTGTAAAAATGTAAATACCTTTCAAAATACATTATAAAAACACGTATTTAAAAATTTCTTTACAAATTCAAAATACCAGTTTTAAAAAATGTATTTGTTAGGATAATACGGCAGGTATTATATTTTGGTTGTTTATCTATGTTACCACATCAAATAACTGTAAGAACCCATGTAAATTCAATTCGTTTAGTTGTACGTTACCTTTGGATACACAATGCTACGGATATCGCAGGTACTGTTGTACAGTCAGTTTAACCTTTGGGTCTCACAATGTCACTACTTACTACTGTACTTTAAACGTACGTTTAAATGCTGTAGCACAGCCAGTTTGATCTTTAATGTAGTCATCCAACTTGAAGCGCGATCTTTAGTGTTGTCAGCCAATTTTAGAGGTAAGTCACTATAATAGAAAAACAATGCGTATCTTACCTACGTCAGCGTAAGTTTTCCGTATTACCTCAATCTGTGTCTATTGTAATGTATATTCCGATGTGCTCTTGTTTATTTCGAGAGCGAAACCGGTAAATAAAAAATACTAACTGCTACTTGTGGCTGTTTTCCGAAACTTAAATGGCGTGCATTCGCTTCAGTCGAACGTCACCTCCGGGTAGCTCATGGCTCTTGTGATCTGGCGAGAGACACCCGCCTACCGAACACGTGGTCGCTACTGAATCGCATCACAAGCACAGAAAACCGGAAATTCCTGAATCAGCATTCCAAGCCGGCCCACGGAAACATGCTTCGGATTCGTGGAAGCTTTCTGCGTTTGAAAAATAACTGTGTACATCATTAAGGACCTGTGACTGCCGACTTCAGAAATACCCTTAGAAACGCCATCTCCGCATAGACAGCATAATATTTGCCTCTTATACGTCCGGCGCTGTAGATTTTAGGAGCTCTAAGCAGCGCTATGAAGTGTGCTTTAGTATTTAACCCTTTCGGCCAGTCACTCGGGGACAGAATTTTGTCATTTTCATTAACCATTTCGTGCTTCCTCTAGTAGCAATCTTCAGCAAAGAACTGGTCAAAGCTTTTAAAATCTAATTTCCAAAGGTGCTAGAAAACACCGGCCTTCTTGGAAAAATTACCCGACCTGAATCCAGCTTCGTAGGCTCATACCAAAGGCTATTTAGAAGGATCACAGGAAGACTGGCATATCATCTTTAGTACTAAGAAATACCGAAAATTCATTGGCATGCGCAATAGCCAAGGATATACTCCACCGGCGCGGTCATGAAATGGTTTGTAACAATATTTGTAGCACTGCTCGTAATAAACAGGACCTAATGTAAGAAACTTTTCATCAGTGCATTTACACCGACATGACAGAGTCATTGGTTAGCGGTATGCACATATACAGATGGCGGTGGTATTGCGTACACGAGGTATAAAAAGGCTGTGCATTGGCGGAGCTGTCATTTCTGCACAGCTTATCGTCTGAAAAGGGTCCGACGTGATTCAGGCCGGACGACGGGAATTAGCAGAGTTTAAACGCAGAATGGTGATTGGAGATAGACTCATGGGATACTGGATTTTGGAAATCGTTAGGGAATTCAGCATTCGGCGATCCACGTTGTGAAGACTGTGCCGAGAGTACTCGAATTTTAGGCATTACCTCTCCTCACAGACAACTTAGTGGCAGACGGCCTTCACATAACGACAGAGAACAGCGGCGATCGTATAGAGTTGACTGTGCTACCAGACAAGCAAAGTTGCGTCAATTATACAGGGAACTCAACGGGAGACGTACGATGGACGCATCCTCTAGGACAGTGCGGCGAGATTTGGCGTTAACGGGCTATGGCAGCCGACAACCGAGGCGATCGCTTTTGCTAACAGCACGACATCACCTCCAGCGCCTCTCCTGACCCCGTGACCATATCGGTTGGAAGCTGTACGACTAGAAACCCGTGGCCTGATCGGACGAGTCCAAGAGCTGATGGTAGGGTTCGAGTGAGCCGCAAATCCCACGAAGCTATGGACCCCAGTTGTCAACAAGGCACTGTGCGAGCTGGAGGTGGCTCCATAATGGTGTGGGCAATGTTTACACGGAATAGACTGGGTTCTCGGTTCCAACTGGACCGATCACTGGCTGTAAATAAGATGCGCGACTACTTGGAGTCAACTTGCACCGTTCTGCGATGGAATTTTTATGAATGACAATGCGCCATTGTCCGCTGTTGGTTTCAACAGTATTCTGGACAACTTGAGCCAATCACCCAAACATAATCGAGAGGTCAGTTCGTGCGCAAAATTCTGCACTGGCAACACCTTCGCAATTAATTGCGGCAATAGAGGCAGCGTGCCTGAATAATATAGTAGGGAACTTCCTACGACTTGTCCAGTCCATGCCACGCCGAGTTGTGCCCTGTGTCTGGCAAAAGGAGATCGGGTACAATGTTAGGAGGTATCTCGTGGCTTTTGTCATCTGAGTATCTAAGTGTTAATCGAGACTGTTTCTTAATTTCATTACCATTTTCAAACAAACTACAAATCGCTCAAAATGGTTCAAATGGCTCTGAGTACTATACCTGTCAATGAGTAAATTATGGTAACATTCTAAAGTTTTAAATTTGGTCGGTATTTAATCCACCCTAAACCAAAAATATGTTTTTTACTACCATTATTATTCGAAGGTGATATTACGTTTCCAGAGCTCTGGAAAACATTTACAAACCACAGTATCTGTACTGTCGTATCCCTGTAGTAAGTAGTAAAGTTTGATCATCGATAGACGTGCTGCAAGGTGTTGGAAAAAATACTAATGGCACCGTACTGTTGCAGAATTAGTATGGCGCAACAGTGATCTACAGCTTCAAATCAGTTTTCAAACAAAGTCATTGCTAGACGATTTTCATCTGCAAAACTGAGTGTCCTACCCCTTCAAGAGCAGACGTTATAAGTACGCTGGCACTGAAATATTCGTCTGAGACGGTTGGCAGGAGGTGAGTTCTGCAGAGGCTGCAGTGAAGGCAACCTCGAATAAAGACCACTATTTATCTTCGGAAAAAGCTGTGGGGAGGAAGTCGGCCAAGTGTAAAGGCAGCAGGCGCCACGGCCACATCAGTCCTGCCGCTCCGCTGGAATCAAAGCAGCTTCCCCATAGTCACCTTCACTGCCTGTCTTCCACATCTCCAGTGTCGCACCTTCGCCGAGAGACGCAGCACAAGCGCCCAACACTTTCCCTGTTGCACGGCACAAAACTGCCTGTAATGAGTTCCTGGGAGCACAAGTGAGGAACGACTTCACATCCAAAGCAATGGAATAATGGTTACATCATCAGATTAATGCCTTGCAGTAGATGTACAAAGAAGGTCTAGCAAAATGTTTTAAAGCGGGATGTATTTTTTTTAATTTATTTATTTATCTCAGTAAGATTATGGCTCTCGGTCCCTCTCTTACATCTAACCAGGTATCTTCCATATTTTACATTGTTTTCATAACGACAAGCACGTTATAAATGCTTGTAACACAAGTAACGAAGAAAAACGGGCGTCACTGATTGAGGAATGAAAAGGGAAAGAAGTGTGGCTGGGGGAAGGTGTGGGCATATTTTTTACTCGTTGGCAGCGGGAAAGTGACCACGTACGTTAATTATGAGGAGGAAATGTTAGGAGTTTGGTGAAGGGGAGTGCTCCAGCTTTCATTTAAATGCACAGACTTCTTAGGCCGACGTCAGCAACAGAGAATGAGGTTGCGAATGTTTTCGTTTTACAGAGGACACAGCCAGAAGAGTAGATAAGTGTGACCTTCGGTGGGGTTGTGATGAGATGACGGGAACCTGATCAATGTTACCAGGTACTGGCGTGCGTGCATAGGTGAGCCTTGTGTCAGTTTTAACAAAATTTAGTTATTTTGTAATTAACACTCCAATTACGGATTAAAATTTTTTATAATTTATTGAATTAAATTTCTGTAGTTATGAGTATGTATTAGCTGTTAATACTTTTATGGTATTTTTTTGCACTACTTAAATTCACACTTAACCCTGTGCTGAGTTGTATTGGTCCCCAGGTATGGGTCATTTGTAGCACATCTGCGGATCAATTGTAACACAGTCATTCCGTGTAAAAAATAGCTGTATTACGGCGATACTTTCTTCAAAATACGGGGTTGCCCAAAGAGATGTTAACATTCATATGTTACTAAATAATTTTAAATTTTTTTTGTTGCAGAGTAGAGATGGCCAACCGACTTGCTTCGGAAGAGAGAGGGTATCAGCTTGACTGGGAGTGTTTGCGTCACCCTCAATAGAAAGGAAAAATTCAGCAATTGTTTCATAAGGATCCTCCAAGCCATTTAACTGTCAGTCGACTGCATGACAAATTTGTGCGCCCCGGGTTGCGACCAACGACTGTAGAGAAAACAATGAACGTCCAAGAAATATTTGAACTGAAGTTAACATCATAGAAGTTCAAGGCACAGTGACTAGGAGTCCAGGAAAGTCAAATACCACATTAATCTTGGAAACCGGAATCGTGCAAACAAATATCTTACTAATTCTCCAGCTCGATCTGGGAATGAAGCCGTTCAACTTTCAAATGATATAGGCCCTATATGACGCTCTTGTACGAGCTGCAGAAGTGTTATTAGAAACGACGCACATAGGTGCTAATTTTGTGTTCTTTATGTCGGATGACGCAACAACTCTGCTATCGATCTGTTAGTGTTTACAGATCGATACCAGACGCGTCGACCATTATCAAACCAAACAAAACACAATAATACAACAAAACATCAAAATGAAGAGAGGAGATTGCACAGAAGTGTAAATGTGTTAAGTACAGTGAAAATGCTGTGTACAAATGCAAATACTGAACACGTGCACGTAGAAGAAGACAAAGAATGGAATTAAGAACAAAAAAACCGTTACTAACGAAAAGGATAAAAACTGTTTAAAGTAATAAGTAAAGCATGCGAACTGTTAATCATCAAAACAAACGAAATTGTAAGGAACAAAAACCGTATTGTTACATTGACCACTGAAGAAGCTTTAAAATAAAGCGAAATGCGTCTGGTCTGGATAAGACTCTTATGACAGTTGGTAAAGACGGCAATTAACTTATACAGCTTATTTAGCAACGTTTGAAAGAAACCTGAGATAGCAGATTATGTTCAAATCGGAGTCTCCTCTCTATAGTTGTTATCGAGCAACAAGTTATTCCAGCCAATTTTTTTATTTATTTACTTACGTGTACCATCAACAATTCTCAGCACACCTAGAGGAAGCTTTAACAACCATTCCCAAAGTCAGGAAACAAACTCATTAATGTTACGTCCATTGGTGACCTTCGTTTATTTTGGTGTACTGATTATTTTTACTGAATATTAACATAAATACAAATTTAAACATACTTAATAGAACCGTTTTGAAATTAAACTGCAAATCAACTACAGCAGCATTAAAATAATGTATAATCAAGATGTAGAAAAGAAAACACTAGAAATTAACAATGAAGCCATATAACCTGTTCATCACTTTTTGCATTAACACAGGTGAAGTCAATGAGTAATTTAATAGCAGCAAATTAAATGAAATAAAAGAGAAATAAACAGAAGAGAACTAATGACCTGGAGTGATTTTGGTCAAGGAAAACGACTTTTTGAAACTAGGATTCCAGTGTGAATTAAACAAAATTTTAGCGTCAGTTCTGATTTATAGCAGTGATATATGGACTTTCAAGGCGAAAATCATTCAAAAACTGATGGTTACTCAGTTGGCCAAGGAGACTCGCTATTTGGCAGTTACTAGAAGAGGCAAGTAAACAAACACATCGGCGAACAGACTGTAGTGGAAGAAGTGTCTGAAAAGGATATCAAATTGGATTAGGTGGGACATCTAGACAGGCGAATAGATTTACATGGATCGTGAGAGTTCTTTACTGGATACCAAGAGGCAAGAAATAACCTGGACGACGATCTGGTAGAACGGGAACAGACGACATTAGGAGATATCCCAGAGGAACTTGGAAATTTATGGAGAAGTCTAGAGTAGACCTAAACCCAGCAGTGAACGTCAAATGGTTGGTTTTACTGAAACGACACAATCTGAAATTTTGTAAGCACACTTGAATGTATCTAATACAGTAATTGTTTAAGTGTTGTACAGTAAGTTTTATGAATTATTGCTGCAAATTAATGCTAAATATAAAACAAAAACAAGTACAAAATCACTTGCAAGCCCTGGAAGAATGTAACGACTGACCATTAAGTGATACAGCACCTTGTTTTCCGACGTTAATTGCCCCCTACGGTTGAATCAAGCATCGAAGAGCACCAAGTCTTTCAGACCGGCCGACGCCTCTTCTGCAGCTGGCACTACAGCAAAACTAGAGTCAAACCTGCCAGAGAAGAGGTGTACTTCCATCACTTCATTACAACTACAATAATAGCACTCCCTTCGAATTCACGTTGTCTCTTTCCTACGACCGCTGTTGAGCAAAGAAAATATGGTTTGGGTAGTCTGTGTCACCAAAACATTCACGTTTAGTGATGCCAAGTGCTCCTTAGTGTTGATGTCTAAAATGTGAAACATTTCTACAGAACAGCTGAAAGAGCAGACTGCAGCAAACAGAATTCACAACTGGAAACGTCCAATTAGTACATGTTAGTGACACACGCTGTTGCATATAAGTGAGCTTTAAGCAGCTGTTGCTAAACTCAAGCTACGAAAAGTGTACAAAACGTTTTCTTGCGTGTTCCACTTCTCCGGAAACATTCGTCCCTATCGCAGATGTCATTTAGCTGCGACACGTAAACAGCCTTAAGGTTCAACACGGACCCGCACTTCTGTAAGGAATGTGTCTCACTTGTAACCGCCGTGGGACGGTGTATCTTAATGTGTTAGTAACGAGCGGGTCCAGGCGGCTGATTGGCAGACAATACCTCACCGTTTCACCACCTCCCTCATGTAGTGGAGCAACGTGTTTAGCGTTAACGCACTAATCTCCCGGAGGCAGTCCGCGGCTTACCCTCCGTTTTACTCCCGTAGTTTCTTGCTGCAGTGCTTCCAGAGATCTGGAATTCTCTCTCTTCCGCTGCAGTAGCAGAGAGCACAGGTCAGCTCGACTTTCAGTGCCACCGTAAGTCACCGTGCTCTTGACGCGTCCACCTAGTGGCCACGACCCGAACTCAGGAAGGTAAGTGAGTTTTGCTCTAGCCCTCGGGAACCTGCGACTTACAGCGTTTTGTTCCCAAAGGTACGGGATCGTCACTACAAAGTAACCGCTTAACAAATTTGAAGAAGACACCTGCATTATAAAACCGGAATAATTTGGTATGCATCGTTGGTCGTTTGATCAGAGACTGAAATTGTGACCATCGAACACATCTGCAAAGGAAACTTCGTTTGTCTGACAGTTCCAACATTTTTGATTGGGAAATTGAGTCAAGAATCGAAATGGAAGCTTCGAGTTGTAGATGGCTGTTCGCATTTTGTGCTTAGAACGCTGTAGGTAAAATAGATTCTAATGCTGTCATATGATACCGAACGATGTAAAAGATATTGTTCTGACCCAGATGTTGCGAACATGTCTTCAAAAGAACTGTAACATTTCAGTAAAATTCTCCTGAGTGTGTGATGAGACTACCGACGTCACAAGTAGTAGGTTATATACCCAAAAGAATTTCATTGACATGGACCCCAGCCACAAAATCCTACGCTCTCATAGTTCAACTTCCATAAGCAAAGTATTCCGTGCAAGTGCTTTAATTTGAAGAAATAGATTGCCTTGTCTGAAAGTAAGACTATGTTATCGTGCAAGTTTATAGTCACACACCTTTTACCGTGTCATTAGAACAGATGTTCCCCTTTACCCAGGCAAATAAAATGGCAAATACATTTGCGGATGGACCTATCCATCAAACTACAACCTAATCTAAAAGAAAAGTAGTTCTTAACGTTTAAAATATTGTACACAGAAATTGTATTGTGATGATTGTATTTATCGAATTCTGTTAGTAAAGGTACAAGGTCCCTATCAGTGTTGCACGAATCGCAGCTTGGAGAGGGAATAAATTATAAGAAATGTCTGCTTTTATCCGTACTAATGTGAATTTTTGGTAGTTGTTCATCACTTGTTTTCATACTCTCCCCCTCCTTCAGCGAGCCAGCTTTCTCCTGCCTTGCCGATTGATTATGTAAGCATTTTTATTCTTAGTTAACAACAACTTCGTCAGTTGGGAACGTTATACGGGTGTTTAGTTTGAGTAATAAACACAACATTCACAGCTGACGAGCCAGAGGATCAGCTTTCTGTAAGTACTTGTAACGCATTCCGAAATAACGACTTGCCTACGAACAATTATCAGCCATTTTCTACATCTCATGCAAATCGAAACTGACGATAGCAAACTTTTTCAGAACCTGCAGCTCTTATTTCACTACGAAGTCTGCTGTCTAAGTGCGAATAAAACTAGCGCGTCTGCAATAATTAACGCGGTCGCGAACTAGAAATTGCGAGCCTGTCATCCCGGCAGCGGAGTATGAGTCCGCAATATCTTCATTTTCTGATAATTTCCTTTACCAATGTAGCACTTCTTCTCTGTCGGAGTGGGAGAGCTATCAAGTCGATCTTATGAGTAAATAATTCCTGATACCTCACCAGTTCAGTTCTTACTTGTTCCGTGTTTTCTATCTTGTCATAGCCACACCCTACAAACACCGAGTAGGTGTGTGTAGTATCTGAAAATGAATCGCTAGGCTATTCGAAGCCTGTCACGGTATAAAGACAACTGAAGCATCATAAAAGCCGACTGATTTCGGTCATTTCTGAAAACGTCTATTTCTTTCTTCAGTTCGATCTGGAGTCCAATCTGTTGTGATCTTTGCTTTGATAAGGTAGGTAAAATCTAATTTGCCATATGTCTTTGCCTTCTTTTTCTTTTAAAGTCGTTCACTTCATACTTCCGTTTCTATTCTCGTAAGTGACTCATGCTCTTCCGCTTGTCCACGTTCATTTATTTCTCCCTTTGCCATTTTCCCATCGGGATAATTGCTTTTACGTTCCACAGTCTGAACAGATCTACACTCAAATTATCTATCCAATCGTACTTCAAAACTAATTACATCTGTGATTTGTGTCTGTTGTGTCCATTACAGATTTTAGTCTTTCTGTTATTATTGTTTCTGACTGTTACTTCCCATGCTAACTATTAGAACTGTTATCAACTTGTGTGTAATAAAGAATCTAATCATAAAATACGAGGTTGAAGAATGCTTGATTAGAAGTAAAAGATGGCCTTATGGCTCTGATTTTGCCTGGATCAACAAATCAAAGCCGGCCGGTGTGGCCAAGCGGTTGTAGGCGCTTCAGTCTGAAACCGCGCGACCGCTACGGTCGCAGGTTCGAATCCTGCCTCGGGCATGGATGTGTGTGATGTCCTTAGGTTAGTTAGGTTTAAGTAGTTCCAAGTTCTAGGGGACTGATGAACTTAGATGTTAAGTCCCATACTGTTCAGAGCCATTTGAACCAACAAATCAAATAAATAAAGGCGCCTTTGGAAAACTTAATAAAGCAGTCCGTCTAATGTCTTTTTTACCGTTCATTACTTCGCCAGTGTACATTTAGAACCACAGCTTCATCATCAGTGCTTCAGTAATTATACAAGATCTTTCGGTAAGAGCGTGCACAACTTCAGCAAGACATAGAGAATGCTTCACTGCACAATTTGAGATAGGGAACCTGGAGTCGGAGAAGCCAGCTGTAATAGGAATAAAATCACATTACTGTGTACTGTTTTTACTTACATTTGTTGCTCTTCGCGCGAAGCTCAAGCACAGGTGGCTATTCCGACAGCAAAACGTACTTGATGCTTTGACCGTATTACAGCGTGAGAGTTTTTCTCATCCCACACATGACTATTCCTGGTGTTCGAAATACCATCACGGTCAAATGGGACCTCGTCAGCAAACAGCACGGTTGGGGTCGCTCCATTGTTGGAGCGACCACTGACACACTGCGACCGTTGGATCGAAGTCAGTGACAAGCAGTGCACGGACCCGTCGTGGCCGACACGGGTGTGCGAGTGGCCCTTATGTAGCCAGGTCCCTCGTTTCTGCTCTCCAATGAACCGGTCTCCCGCATTCGTCGATCGAGAGAAATAAACACGCGTCACGACGGGTGATGCATGTCAGTGAGTTCTGCGAAAATGTAGCCGGTACTGCTCCATTGTATTGTACTGTATGTCTCTGAATAGCACTGAGTAATGAACGTGTCTGTCGTTGATTCGTAGCATGTTCTGTCATGGGACAATGTAGATACGATACAATAGAGCCACCTTAGGGACAAGTAAAGTAAACAACACCTGCATTATGACTTCTTAGTAATCATGCTCGTCCTCCACGTTTCCTTGCAAGAAATGAAGAATGTACACGTAAATGAGCAGCACACTGCGTTTAAACTTGTACGTATATTAGTTGTACGTAAGCTCGAAAACAGTAAAGCTAGACAAAGCGGTAGACAACTTTACTTTTGTAACTCCTTAAGCTGGCTTCTCTGACCCCAGGCTCCCTACCTCAAACTGCTCAATGGAGCATTCTCTATGTCCTGTTACATTTTTGCAACCTCTTACGGAAACATCCTGTATAAGAACATTGATTGCAATGTCCGCACCCCACAATCGCGTCTGGGGGTGTTATAGTGTGAAGCTCTGTGTGACAAGATCCTGGATATACAGATGGATAACGGCCTGACGTGGTGCCAGCAAGTGAATAAGTTAACCACAAAGTTCAGTTCTGGCTGCTTTGCGCTCAGAAAACTCTCTCGCAGGCTGGACCTGCAAACAGGTGATAACACTTTGCACTATTTCTCTCAGCTCTGTTCTACGGCATAATCTTCTGATGCATTGCAGCTAAGGTGAAAAAAGTGTTTATTCTACAGAAAAGTCAGATAACAATATTGTGTTAAGTTGATAAGGAACATTTTGCAGACGCCTCTTCAAGAAATTAGGGTTTCTTACAGCTATATGCCAAAACACTTAACCCCTAATGGTAATTGTGGTTAATAACAACACTGCATTTAGGCTGAACTGAGAAATTAACAACTACAATACTACTAGCAGAATTAATTCCCTTGCAGACAATGCAACTCTCTCTACGACGCAAAAGCTTGTAATAGGTTTCCAGTGGTCATCAGGCAGCAAACTTTCAAATCACCGAATATTTAATCACAGAGTAAAAGAATATCTCATTAGCCACACATATGAACACATGACCTCAGGAAAGTAAATTCTAACATTTATGTCACAGAGTCCCTAATCCCTAATTCTCCCACTATGCACACAGCTGATGGTGATCTGGTAGCTGATAGTGATCTGTTTAGTGTTAAAATGCCTTGTTTGAAGTATTGGATAATAACAGCAGCTGAGAAGTAAACGAAGGGGGCAGTGGTTATCTTAAACCAGCTGCTTTTTTTTCTTTTTTTTTCTTTATTGTCATTTCCATCCCCAGCAAGGGCGGGCTGGCAGCAGCATAACCGCTGCTCTTCATCCAATACTGGTTTTGTCCTAACGTACAAATATAAAGTAATATAGAGATGATTAGTACAATCATCGAATTGAGTAGATTAGCGTCAGTCATAGGATGCTGCCAGTAAAATTTACAGAAGTAGCCAGCAGCGGTTGCTCCTGCCTGTTAATACACAGTGTGTCCAACAAAGGAATCCCTGATTTCAAAATTAAAATCTCGAAACTAAGATCAATAGGCGAGTGCAATAAACGGTATGTATGTTCATTGTGAAAGCAGTACGAATGTGAGATTGAAGTTTCTAAATAGTTCGAAAAACTCCAAACAGATGGCGCTGTAATCCCAATACGTAGAAGCTATAAACAGCGCGCCATAGCTCAGGTAATCCATCATATCCGGAATGTACTTTACTGATCGACGACTTATCTGAAGTGTCCTCAGTTCGACTGTAGAACCCTTTCAGGCATCGTCTGCGAATCAGCACGGATCACCCCACTCCAAACACACCTTGTAAATCTGAGAACAGGCACATCATCAACAGAGAACATATGAAAACATTAACAACTCGTCCCAGAATAAACAACAATTCCAAATTGAAATTCATCTGCCTTCCCAAAATCATCATACAACATAAGCTCGATAAACACCCCGACCTCAAGACGGAAGAAATTCACTTATAGAAAATATCCCTATTCAAGCCCATCTACTAGAGAGGTCAGAACCACAACCATAGCCAGATCCAAATGAAACTGAAGAAGACGACACAGACGTTTAAGACGTTGAAATCTGACTACTCAGACAACAGTGACCACACAACAATGCAACTTAAATAAAAACCAACCGACACAACTGGTAAAATGCACACATCATCATTGCCAACTCCCAAAACGTTAGTTAAGTTTCCACGGGCAACAAAAAATGTGCAGCACACTTCAACTTTTGAGGCTAAGAAGCCTAGGAATGTACAAAGTATTAGGAAGAAGGAAGTGCTGCTGGTAGGTAGTAGCCATGGACGAGGCGTAGGCCCTCAGTTACAGATACGTTTAGGAAATTTTGAAAATTTGTGGTAAGGTTCTATGTGACCAAACTACTGCGGGCATCGGTCCCTAGGTTACACACTAATTAATGTAACTTAAGCCGGCCGGTGTGGCCGAGCGGTTCTAGGCGCTTCAGTCTGGAACAGCGCGACCGCTACGGTCGCAGGTTCGAATCCTGCCTCGGGCATGGATGTGTGTGTTGTCCTTAGGTTTAAGTAGTTCTAAGTTCTAGGGGACTGGTAACCTGAGATGCTAAGTCCCATAGCGCTCAGAGCCATTTGAACAAAGTGTCGTTACTGTGTTGTGCGTATTCGATCATAATCAGGCTCGCTTTTTTGTCATGCAAAATATGAGTAGAATTTTACTCCTTGCTCTGTATAAAAAGTATCATTGAGTGATACAAAAGTGTGTGAATCAGTGTATATTTTTACGGCATCCTCAGTGGCAGTTCTCGATGGTTTTCCTTCCGACGAGTATCATCAAGCCCACGAACGACATCTATCACAAATCAGAATAAAATATTTTTCAAAATAACTAGCAAAACAAAGCTGGGATGAAGTATGAAAGGAAACAAATGTGAATATAAATTCTCTAAGTTCTAAACATTATTTAAATTGAACTTTGAAAAGCATTTCCAAAAGTATGCATGTCTGTATCAACATCGCACAAACACAGATGGATAACAGCAGGTATTAAAAAGTCCTCCCAATCACTTAAATACCTCAGGTCCATAAGAAATAGTCGCAATGGTCCAGAATTCTTAAATTTCTATCGCGGATACAAAAAGATCTATAGGAAACTGCTGATTGCTGCAAAGAAGTCATTTAATCACAAAATAATATATAATGCAGAGAATAAAAGCAGAACAGTCTGTGATGTTATGAAAAAAGGAAACGGGGAGAAGCAAACAAATGCAGAATAACATACTGCTAAGGGAGGGGGATAAGGGAATGAATGATCCACAGCACTTAGAAAACTATGTAAACTAGCATTTTTCAAGTGTTGGAGAGAAGTTACAGCAAGAAATTCCCAAAACAAATATAACACCTGAATATAATGTTGCACTAAATACAATGATGTTACTTCCAGCCACAGAGAGTGGAGTCAGTAAACTGTTCAAAAACTAAAAAATAAAAAGGCAGTAGTCTTAGATGAAGTAACAATGTGTGTACTGAAACAATGCGTAGTGATTATACAGGGCCCATTAACAAATATAATAAATGAATCCTTCACACTAGGGATATTTCCAGAGCAGTTAAAAAGAGTCAAAAGTTGTACCTTTGCTTAAGAAAGGTAATGTAGAATACATTGAAAATGATCAGCCCATTTCCCTGCTGTCATCATTCTCAACAATAATAGAAGCAGTTATGAAGACAGATTAATGAATTACCTGAATAAATAAATCTTTTAAGCGAATCACAGTTTGGTTTCCGAAGTGGGAAAAATAGGGAGTCAGTCATAGAAGAATTGACCAAAGTTATACTTAATGCTCTTGACAAAGATTAGTGTGCTGCAGGCGTATTTTTGGATCTTTCTAAGGCTTTTGATAAAGTCGACCACATGATTCTATTAAATATACTAGAAGCATTAGGAATAAGAGGGGGTAGGTAATGACTGGTTTTGACCATACCTATCAGATAGGATACAAAGAGCAGAGGTAACACATACTTCAAATAGATCTAATCATTTAGTAAAATACTTATCAGAACCTAAATACATTACTATAGGGGTTATGCAAGACAGCCTATTCCTGATATACATCAATAACTTTGCCAGTAGTGTTTACTCATGGTGAAAAAATTCTCTTCGCTGATGACTGCAGTATTATGGTCACTGAGGAAACAAGAGAACGCCTTGCAGAGAAAGCAAATGAAACTCTCAAAGAAGCTTATGATTCATCAATTAGTAATAAAGTGACATTGAACAAAAAGAAAACTAAAGCCATGAACTTCACTTTGAAAAGGGAAAATGACAATGTTAGATTAAATGTAGATGGCACCTCTGTCGACTGTGCAGCAAAAGGAAAATTTCTAGGAATTAATATTGGATTGTCAGTTGAAGTGGTGTGAAGACACAAAGAACTTGCAAACAGAATGTCATCAGCATGTTATGCCCTTAGAATCCTATCATCAGTGTGTAACATGCAGTGTCTTTTAGTTACATACTATTCACATGTACACTCAATTGTTAGTTATACCATTCTTTTTTGGGGAACAAACGCACAAAATATGGTCACAATTTTCAAACTCCAGGAAAGAGCCATAATAATCAGAACCAAAAATAGTAGTCGAGCTCATTGTAAAGATCTGTTCAAAACACTGGGGATTTTAAGTGCTCTATTTGAATACATTTACCAGTCAGTTGTACACAGCAAACATAACATTGGTAATTACTGCACAAACAGCTCTGTCCATGACCAATCAACAGGAGCTGGACTCAACTTACAATTACCTAGAAAAACTAAGCATAAATCCCAAAACAGCATTTTCTACCAAAGAATAAAACTGTACATTAAATTACCAAAAGAGAATAAAGAAATTGCACAAATACACATTTAAAAAGGCAGCAATAAAGTACCAGTTGTGTAATACATTTTATACATGGAAGGATTACTTAGATAAAATAGAGTAGGGGTTTAGTAAAAAATGTTATACAAATAAATAATAATAAAGATTATAAAATATCCAACATTTCACATAACACCTTTACACTATCGTTTTCCCCTTCTTTTTTCCTTATCTAGAAAAACTTATTCCCAAACTATGCATAGTACAATATTAACACCTCTTCCTCTTTCTGAGCTTAACATCTCACTCATTATAGAGGGATGCTGACACAGTTTTTCAGAATAGTAAATGGCAAGTTGCGGTACAGAAAATGACCCAGAGATCACCAGTGTGTGCGTGTTTGTATGTACAGTGAGTGAAGAGTTATGAAACAATGAGTGTATAGTGTGTGCAGTAACTGATAGTGAGATATGAGTGAACAGTGTGGCATTACATTATTAAGTAAGTTTTCGGTAAAAATAGTATTGTATACCAGGATTAAATTATATGAATTAGCTTATTTTAAATTGGTCAATACTTTGATATGTCCTATATCCCTGTAAAAAGCGATCTGCAGATGAATAAAGATATTACTACTACTACTACTACTACTACTACTACTACTACTAAAAGAACAGCAAATTAAATAGAAATGACCGACTTCATGGATGATGAATTATAATATTAATAGCTATTAAGACATAAAAATATCATAAAATCAAAAAACTATTAACTAGCTTTTGTTAGTAAATAATTCGTAAACATAGCTTCAGATAGTATTAATTAAGAACGAAAAATAATAATGTATATTACTTCAAAAAGAAGAAAAAGGGAATTGTAAATTGTAGATGTTCTTCAAGTTCTTGTGATACGAGTAGAAGTAAGTAAGTATTTAATCCAAATACTGTAACAAATGAGATGAAAATGAAAAATGAAACTGTAAATGCAGAAGTTCTAATTGGCCCTCCCGAATCCATCAGAGTGGGTAACGAAAACGTAAAAGTGAGAGAGAGAGAAACACTGAAATCCTATGTTCCACTGAACAACATGTTGTTCCGGTACTGGCTGGAATACCACAGGTTAGAACACAGTACTACAGCAACGAGATACGGTTTTCAAAGACGATTCAGTGTAACGACAGGACCCCATATGAAAAACATACGAAAGTTTTTCGCCAAATTCCAACGGAGAGGTATCGTGGCGGATCATCTAGCAGGAGATATTGGCCCCAGGCAAACAGTAGTTAAGCTGAAAATGTCACCACTGTTTCTGAAATTATTTAGGAAAATCCATGGAAATCCGTCCAATGACTTGCAGCAGAGAATAGTTTGAAGCGTTCCAGTATGCAGAAAATGCTGAGAAAGGGCCTACACAAGTTTCCATTCAAAATCCAAAGCCACCAGGTCACACTAGTATGAGCTGAGTGACAGAGGGCTGACTTACGTACCAGATTCTCACAACGATAGATAGTGAAGTATTTGATATTGGCAGTATCTGGTTCACTCATGAAGTACACTTTCACCCTGAACTGAGTCGTGAACAATCGAAACTGGCTATTTCTGGGTTTCCAATATCCTCATCTGTGTGAAACGAAACCTCAGTATTCTCCTGAAGCTACGTTTGAGCTGTGGTATGCAGCAGTTGCGTTATTGGTCCTTTCTTTCATGAGAGAAACGATCACTATAGAATGTTACGTTGCAATTTTGGAACAATTTGTCGCCACACAACTAGTGTTGGAGGATCGACCAAGCACCACGCGGTTCATGAAGATCGGCAGCAGACCACATAGCACCGAACATGTGCTACACTTTCTTGATTAATATTTCGGGAATTGAGTCATTGCATTCGATTATTGCGAACCTACTGATGCGGGGCTGGAATGATAACGCTCAACGTGACTCCTCGTTATTACATTTGTGGGGCACTTTGAGAGACACTATCTACTGGAACCATCCCACAACGCTGGACGAGCTTGAATCGGCGATCCGCTTGGTGCCTGAGTGCGTTTCTGTTGAGACACTACGGGATGTGATGACAAAAGAGCATCGTTCGTTTGAGCCCTCTACGTACTGCGAGTGGCGGACATTTCGAAAGATTGTGATTGATTGCAGAGACTGATTGCAGAGAACGAGTTCAATCATGCACGCTGATATGGTACGAGCTACAGACCGTACGGCGCTTTTCGAAGTACTTCGAAACATCTGTATACAATTCTCACAGTTTTCACAATAAACGTGCCTTGTTTTGTAGTCGTCTGTCGATCTCAGTTTTCGATATATTTATTTTTGAAACGGGGAACTCCTTCGCTGGGCACCCTATAATATAAGCTGACTCGTTCCACATCGCCGAGAGCTCTCCTTCATGATGACATTCACGGAACACCATGCTTGAGTGACTGGACGAAAAAATGAATGTTCTTCATCGAAATTTTCGAATCTGTAGTGGAATATATTCAAAATTAGCAGAAGAATATATGCAGAACTCTGGTCCTTTAGGGATCTGGAATACTGCGACTGTGGTGAATAAAGGTCGCCTTTCATGGTGTTCCAATTCATATTACATCTTGACTGGCTTCGAACCGCTTACCGATTCATATGCAGATGGTGCATACACTTACTGATTGTTTGTAGCACTGTGAGATTCATGTAGCTGTGGCACGACAGAAAAAAACGAAACAAGTAAGAGCTGAATGTGGCGAGGATTGAGATTTAGTTACACCATACGTTCGACTGCAAGCTATTATTTACAATTATTAGCATTCATGCATTTAATACTGGTGCACAGAGTACTCTGGAAAACACAATTTATGCCTTCCACTTGTGCACAGCACTACATAAACTTTTCCACATGCTACAACTCTCTCGTGTACGAAATTGTTCAGGTTTTTGTGCCCACTTCTTGAAAACTTGCACGTAGCCTTCACTCTAGCTCTTCAGTCTATGTTTCCTGATTTTTCTGACTATTCGCCAGCACGAGGAGCTGGCATTCTCAAAGCTTCACCCTCTATTGCTGATGGTGGCCCAGGAATGGTGGGTCCACATTTGACAATGCCAGCAGCTCGTGCTGATGAATCGTCTGCAAAATCGTCAAACAAACGTCGGCCAAAGAACGCGAGACAGAAGCCAACAGGCAATTTGTCAACTCTCACGTACCTGACAGTCTGTAAACAAAACAGATAGCATGACGGAAGTTGATATTCAGAGAATCTGCGTTGGAGCGAAAATCTTTGCTCAACATTCGCATTTTCGGAAGTTCAACATTAGTAAAAAGACAAGGGCTAGTAGAAATCCTGGGGTAACAGAAGAAATATTGAATTTAATTGATGAAAGTAGAAAATATAAAAATGCAGTAAATGAAGTAGGCAAAAAGGAATACAAACGTCTCAAAAATCAGATCGACAGGAAGTGCAAAATGGCTAAGCAGGGATGGCTAGTGGACAAGTGTAAGGATGTAGAGGCTTATCTCACTAGGGGTAAGGTAGATACTGCCTACAGGAAAATTAAAGAGACCTTTGGAATAAAGAGAACCACTTGTATGAATATCAAAAGCTTACATGGAAACCCAGTTCTAAGCAAAGAAGGGAAAGCAGAAAGGTCGAAGGAGTATATAGAGGGTCTATACAAGGGTGATGTACTTGAGGGCAATATTATGGAAAGGGAAGACGATGTAGATGAAGATGAAATGGGAGATATGGTATTGCGTGAAGAGTTTGACAGAGCACTGAAAAACCTGAGTCGAAACAAGGTCCCCAGAGTAGACAACATTCCATTGGAACTACTGACGGCCTTGCGAGAGCCACTCCTGACGAAACTCTACCATCTGGTGAGCAAGATGTATGAAACAGGTGAAATACCCTCAGACTTGAAGAAGAATATAATAATTCCAATCCCAAAGAAAGAAGGAGTTGACAGATGTGAAAATTACCGAAATATCAGTTTAACAAGTCACAGCTGCAAAATACTAACGCGAATTCTTTACAGACTAATGCAAAAACTTGTAGAAGCTGACCTCAGGGAAGATCAGATTCGATTCTGTAGAAACACTGGAACGCGTGAGGCAATACTGACCCTACGACTTATCTTCGAAGAAAGATTAAGGAAAGGCAAACCTACGTTTCTAGCATTTGTAGACTTAGAGAAAGCGTCTGACAATGTTGACTGAATACTCTCTTTCAAATTCAAAAGGTGGCAGGGGTAACATACAGGGAGCGAAAGGCTATTTACAATTTGTACAGAAACCAGATGGCAGTTATAAGAGTCGAGGAACACGAAAGGGAAGCAGTGGTTGGGAAGGGAGTGAGACAGGGTTGCAGCCTGTCCTCAAAGTTATTCAATCTGTATGTTGAGCAAGCAGTTAAGGAAACAAAAGAAAAATTCGGAGTAGGTATTAAAATCCATGGAGAAGAAATAAAAACTTTGAGGTTCGCCGATGACATTGTAATTCTGTCAGAGACAGCAACGGACTTGGAAGAGCCGTTGAATGGAATGGGCAGTGTTTTGAAAGGAGGATATAAGGTGAACATCAACGAAAGCAAAACGAGGATAAAGGAATGTCGTCGAATTAAGTCTGGTGATGCTGAGGGAATTAGATTAGGAAATGAGACACTTAAAGTAGTAAAGGAGTTTTGCTATTTGGGGAGCAAAATAACTGATGATGGTCGAAGTAGAGAGGATATAAAATGTAGACTGGCAATGGCAAGAAAAGTGTTTCTGAAGAAGAGAAATTTGTTAACATCAAGTATAGATTTAAGTGTCAGGAAGTCGTTTGTGGAAGTATTTGTATGGAGTGTAGCCATGTATGGAAGTGAAACATGGAAGATAAATAGTTTGGACAAGAACAGAATAGAAGCTTTCGAAATGTGGTGCTACAGAAGAATGCTGAAGATCAGATGGGTAATCACATAACTAATGAGGAGGTATTGAATAGAATTGGGGAGAAGAGGAGTTTGTGGCACAACTTGACTAGAAGAAGGGATCGATTGGTAGGACATGTTCTGATCCATGAAGGGATCACCAATTTAGTACTGGAGGGCAACGTGGAGGCTAAAAGTTGTGGATGGAGACCAAGAGATGAATACACTAAGCAGATTCAGAAGGATGTAGGTTGCAGTAGGTACTGGGAGATGAAGAAGCTTGCACAGGATAGAGCAGCATGAAGATCTGCAGTCTCTGGATTGAAGAGCACAACAACAACATGTTTATTCTTGCTTAATACGTATTGATTGTCAATCGGACATCAGACTTAGGATGTAGGTGCTTTCATTTGACGATAATCTTAAGTGGGTATTTAGGGAGATAGGATAGGATGGTACGCGTTGTTTCTTATTAGGTTTTCCATTCATTTTTTGTCTCGCTTTTTTCAAGAAAACACATTTGTAGTTCAGATCTCTTGTTAAAATGTAGATAGGTCCCTTGTAACGGATTGGCAAACCTGAGTGATTGTAAAAAACCGGTTAGGTAACGGCAACTTCAACACGCATCCCCATATAAAAGCAGGTAGTGTTTTTTTAAAAAATTCGAATGTTTACTGCCTTATTAACAAATGGTTTATCTACTTTCCCCGCATGAAGTAATGGGTACTTCTTGATGCGAGAATGCTCTCTTGTTAAGTGCACGAGCTGCGCACGTTATTTCGCGCGAGGGAAACGGTTGGTGTTTGGAGCTGAGGCGTTCTCGCTGGGCGCGGTCGGGGGCTGCAGGGCGGGCGCCGGTGGCTGACCGGAAATCCCCACATCTGGCAAGTGTCGCCGGCGGGGCCACCCCGCACGTGCGAAACAAAAGCAGCCAGCAGTGGCCACGACCTGCCGAGGAATTGCGCGTTTGCCGTTTCTGGCGGTGCGTGCTGCTGATGTGGCGTACTGCACGCCAACCTGACTGGTGGAAGAGATCGCAAGTGTTGGTAACACCATCCTCTTTCGACGAAATATTGACTACTCGATACAGCCATGCATGCGTATAATTGACTCTAAATGTCAAAATGCCAGGAGTCACTGATTTTGCTCATCGTTCGCGCACTTTTATGACGTACATAGATGCTGTTCCGGTAAGATGCGCTTCTCGCGCGTCTTCGACGAATCGAAGTTCCGAGCTTTGCCGAGCTCGTGGAGCAGAGGCGCTGGCGGAAGCTGAGGCGGCAGGTGACAAGTCTGCCACACTGCGGTCCAGTCTCGTTACTCAGTTTCCCTAACACTCCACCAAACCCTTACATCGCTTCAACGAACTGTGTTTCTTTTAAAAGGAGCAGTAACAGTAAAGATAACAATAGTAATGCATTCGTGGCGAAGTACAATTACAAAAGTGATGTGCAGTTCGGGAAGTTTTCCCCAGGTAGCTTTCATAATTCTCCCCGTAAATAACAGCTTGACATTTCACGAACCCATCGTACCTGTCACATCCTTTCCGATGGACGCTCCAGAGTTAGCAGTGCCTTATATGCACGCCACAAGATTCTGTAGAATGGTTTATTTGGTAGCAGAGGTTACTGAAGTTTAACCTCGTAATCAGCAAACATATACCTTAGTCTTTCTTTCCTTTTGTCGGAGGTGATACGCCATTGCTCCATGAGAGTTTCTATCAGCAGTTTGTGGATAAGCGCCATTTTGTTAGCGTGCTATGCTGACTCCGGCCGTGGAGGCAGTTATCTAATGTAAACTGCCAAGTGTAGACTTGAGTGACTGCAGCGTCTAGTTATCGCGATACATTAAGTTCATTTGCAGTGGAGGGTCATGACACCGTGATTGCATTCACGTAGTCTCCAAAGTCAGAATAAGCTGTAATTTCACTGAAAATTACTAGGGAAGAAACTGCAGCCAGTATTCATGCATTAGTTAATTTGTAAGACTCGACATATTTATGGTGATATTTGAAGGAAAGTGCCAGAAATGTCGTGCAGATTGTCTTGAAAGATGTAACCGTGTTAAAGGAGCTTCATAAAATTTCCAGCATTCTACTCGTTTAAGAGTCAACATTGTTCCTATCTGCACGTTGAATTTGATTGTAGCACTCTAGCACTAAAAATCAGTAAACTATAGAATTTTCAAGGTAATTAATTTTCACTTTCCAATGAAATGTGCACTGCTTTGAGTCTCCCTGGACTTATTAGAATTGTATGCTGGACCGAGTATCGAAGATGAGACGCCGGCCGGGGTGGCCGAGCGGTTCTGGGCGCTACAGTCTGGAATCGCGCGACTGCTACGGTCGCAGGTTCGAATCCTGCCTCGGGCATGGGTGTGTGAGGTGTCCTTAGGTCAGTTAGGTTTAAGTAGTTCTAAGTTCTAGGGGATTGATGACCTCAGAACTTAAGTCCGATAGCGCTCAGAGAGGTATTTGAAGGTGAGACCTCTGCCGTCCACGGCATCGACGTACATATCCAAGCACGACTCTCGACCTCACAGTTTCAGGTGGAGCACTTGCCCCTTAAACACAAAGGTCCCAGGTTTCAATCCCAGTCCGTTATACAGTTTTAATATGCTACGAAGTTTAAAAAAAAAAGCTTCACGATTGATGCTGCATCTTCAAGCCCTGTCTTCCAATCAAGACGATATACGCAATGAACAACTTAAAGATTGAATTATCCCAATCTGAGAGAGCGAGGTGTGGCGTCGTGAAGACAGTGAGGTCAAGTTCGGCAGGAACAGGGTTCAAAATCCGCACAGCTGAAAACATTAATACTTCCCGGTTTACTTACACAACCTTGTCCTGTCCGAGCTGACCATCTCTGAATGACCTTGTCGCCTTCGAGACGTTGAACCCCAATCTTCCTTTCTCAGTTTTTTGCTATTAAGTAAAAGAAGAGATCGGCTGATGAGGTACATCGTGAGGCACCGAGGAATCGTTAATTTGGTAATGGAAGCAAAAGTGCGAGAGGCTAAAAACTTATACTAGTATCCAGGAGACACCATAATTAGTAGCGGCCTCTTGGGGCGACAAACTGAGAAGCGTGCCACGGCGGCCTGAGTACAAGGTTTGGTAAAGTGCGTGTCACAATCAGCAACGGAAACTGACACGGGTAAAAGTCTGCGAGGGAAAAGGGGGGACCATGCCAAATGATAAGTCGCTCGTGTGGAAAAATGCTCTCCAGCAGGCGTTGACTGCACCACACAAGTCTTCGGACTAAAACAACAAAAACAACCTGCCATAGTAAGCCACCCATGATTACTGCAAACGGTAACGGTCACATGTCTGGTGTTCGTCCAACGCCAAGATTGCTTACGATCTATTCGCATCCATTTGTAACATTTCTGTCAATCTGAGGCTTTCCTGACGTAACTAAAAGAAGGTATTATGATGTTCATTCAAAACGTAAACACCGTTTGTTCCTCAGACAGATAATAGAAGACAACCTTAGTTTTCAATATACGCGGGGCGTTCAATAAGTAATGCAACATTTTTTTCTGAAAGTAGGTCGGTTGTCTTCAGGATTCCAACACACCATATTATCACCACTCTTTTGGCTACAAAATCTTGCTTGTCAACATTATCACCCTTCAATGTGCTGGCCCGACGCCACCTTAGTGAGACGGCCCATATATCCCTACACGGTACAACTCAACTGGTCGACGTCGCGGCCTGTAACGATGTTCGACAAAAAATTGTCCCGATCAACCTCCTAACGCGCAAGCAATTCCGCACAGATGGACATTCGTTGCTCTTTATGTTCTACTGGTTCAGATGGCTCTGAGCACTATGGGACTTAACATCTGAGACCATCAGTCCCGTAGAACTTAGAACTACTTAAACCTAACTGACTTAAGGACTTCACACACATCCATGCCCGAGGCAGGATTCGAACCTGCGACCGTAGCGGTAGCGCGGTTCCAGACTAAAGCGTCTAGAACCGCTCGCCACACCAGACGGCTATGTTCTAGTGTCAGGCGGCCTGGAACCCAGCGGGCAGACACCTCTCAGAACTCCAACTGGTAGACCACTATGTCAGCACTACCAACAGAGATGTCTACTTGACCAGGGACGTTTTTGATTGTGGTCCGCCGATCACCTCGGAAGAGTGGGTCCGCACATTCCAAAACTTCAAGAGTCACAGCTACGTACGAACGGCTGGCACGCGGGAGATAGGTCAGGTTTCTGCGACCTTGTTTCTATGGTGACAAACGCGTCTCCCAACGCCTAACCGTGCTTTTGTTCGCTGAAAAGCGTCCTTAACATTCTGCAACTGCCTACGAATATCTATGATGCTGCCGTATGCCGCCAAAAAGACTCGGTGACAGCTCTCGGCTTCGAACGCACCTCTGTTACAGACGCCATTTTGAAAGCCACAGATGGCGCCGCCACCTATCGAAGCTTCATGAAATCCTGGGGGTTGAAGCAGAAATATTCCACCATGTCTCACAACAAATTCCGCATTTTTTCTACCGAGAAAAAAAGTGTTACATTACTTATTGAACACTCCTCGTATTTTGATATCTTAGCTATTTTTATACGTAGTTGCTGTTCAAATGCAAATATTTTTCTTGGTGCTCCACAAGTCAAAGAACTCTTCAGTTTGGGAAAAAAGTTGGTACTCATCTGTGGTTAAGTGCAGGCTACAAGACGGGTGTTCAAAAATTTGCCATTTAAACTGGCGAAACAAATCCTTCGTCAACCCAACACAATGTGGCCGAGCTTCACCTTGTTAAAGCACGCCGTTTGTTCTGAACGGCGCAGCGTACACAGTGAAGTGTCTGACAGTGGGCTTCTAGGTATGAAGTCGATGAGGAGAGGGTGCGCACTTTCCATCTCCAAGCACTGTGGCCATGACCTTTCTGATAATCGGAATTTGTTTGGCTTTTCTGCTTTTGCGGTTGATGCTGCATGACGCCATTCCATTCACTATTGCTTTGTTTTTGGACTTCTACGCGAAAACCTATGCCTCATCCCCAGTGACTGTGTTGTTCAAAAACTCCTCGCCACCGAATGAGAAAAGTCAGTGCAGCTGCAACTCTTTTCTTTGTGTGTGTGTGTGTGTGTGTGTGTGTGTGTGTGTGTGTGTGTGTGTCTTCACTGCCGAAAGTCCACGAATCCACGTGATACACTCTATTCGTTAGCCCAAATTATAACTACACATCTGATAAAAAATTGATAGTGAAATTTTAGCTGGTGGGGTAGAACAGTGATCAGCATTATTGGACTCGCGTTACGGAGAAAGACGGTTCAAATTCCCATCCGATCATCTTGATTTCCCTAAATTGCTTAAGAGAAATGACGGTGTGATTTCTTTCCCCTTCCTTCTTTAATTGCAGCTGGCGGCCGTCCTCAAAAACTTCGATTTAGACGGGATGTTAAACACTAAACTTCTTTCCCACTTTTCTTGTAAGTATTTTCGAAGTCCTTAATTTGATTTTGTCAGTGACAATTGAACATCGGCCTGATAGTTCGTCCGCCATTAAACAAGATGCATCATTTTCGAACTGAAGCTTCATATATCACATTTCCATAAAAATCGATTAAGTGTCTTCAGATTTCATGGAATCCATATTGCACTGGGATCCTCACACTCGTTAATTTTGTCGCTGATTTTAAAATCGCGCAAATAAACAGTAAACGAGCGTTCCTACTCGCTGTTGGCGACATGCAGGCGCTAATGATTGGGAAGGTCTATTGTACGGCACAGTAGTCGGTGGAGAATTGCCCGGCTCGCCACATCAAAAACGACCTTCATAACTTCCCGCGTGGTCAAATAAGTTGACGATTAGGACATCCTGAAATTCGTATCTCAAGAGCTTCTCACTTCAGGGGCACATCCAAAATGCGAAACAGATACCACAGGAAAAACGTAATTTGCGAAGCGAGTGTGTGGATTCTCGGCGTGCAGATCTAGTTACAATTACTTCTTTTGTAGCATCCTGAAAATTAAACCGACGAAACCTGTAGCAGAAATCTCGCTCCGTAATTGCATCGGCGAGGAGTTAGTGTACAGTGGAAGTCGGCGGGGAGGACGAGGTAATTTATTTCTCAATCAGCACAGGGCGAGAGTGGCCAGGAGCCGCCAAGGCGGCGTCAGGGCGCCGTCGGTCGCGGCTTCCTTTAGGCGCGCTCGCCCTTTGTGCCGGGAAATTATTTTTACAGACTCGGTGCGAATGGGGGCGCGGGAGCAAGGGAGGTAGCCCGGGCCGCGCTCTCCGGTTTCAAACAAGTTTTCTGCACAAAGGAAGATGGCCAGCCGGAGCGCCTAGGCCAGCCACCCTCGCGCGCCTGCCGCCGGCCGGGGCGGCCACACCCCCGCCGTTGCCACGTCTCCGGTGGCATCCCCGTAATTTGTTGCCGTCATTAGAAGTTGCCGTACTGCCGCGGTCTCAAAGCTCTCTTTAAACATAGAAGGAAGTCTGTCCCTGCAGACAACAGCGCAGTGGAAAGGGCGCGCGAGATGAAGTGAGACAGGGTGAGAAGGAGGGAGGGAGGACGCGAGAGGAGGCGAAGCGAGCGAAGGAACCGCGGGACGGGAAGCGAGGCGGCAGGGGGTGAGGAGGTCGGCTAACCCCCGAGGCTCCGCCTGCCCTCCGAGGACTGCCACCCTCTTCTTCAAACATCACTCTACTTAATCTTACTTCCTGCGCCTTTTTCCATCTGGTGGCCGCTAGGATTTCGGGAGAGGTTGGCGCGCTGTATCTCGCCTCCCTCCGACGACTGCCGCGTCGATTCTCGTGCCTGACGGGAGCCTCGCTCCGCCTCGGGACGTCCGTCACCCGCGTATGCAAGTTTCGCCGGACTGCGCGCGACCCTTCGTTGCGCCAAGGTCAAAACGGCAGGGCAGAGGTGGCAGGAAGGACCCCGCCTGCCTTCGCGCTTCGCTGGCTCACTCCGACAGACGACCGATGGCATTTGTACAGCCTTGGAATGTGTGGCGGCTGCTGAGTAACGCCCTCGCCCTTTTTTTGTTCTGGTCCCTTCGGGGTGTGTTTCCTTTCTCTCTTCTCGCGAACACGAAACTGACGTCGGAATTTGTGCCATCCGCGTGGCTTACCTCCACCGAAGTTAAACCCGTGACTGGCTCTGAACGTCAACAGAAATTAATTCTTGGGAACGAATTGTTATAGTGGCGTAACTGTAATTAAACTTATATCGGAGTGAGTTAAAAAGGACTTTACAACTTTGAAGTGATAAGAAATTTATCTAGGTAACTTACAGAATCGGTAGATGTGTCATTTTGTAGCAAACAGCCCCAAGTTTCACGTAAAGAGTCAAGAGTCATTTTGATTCGATGAGACTATCATTTGTGATGCGCCAAACATCCCACCAGTGATCGATTTCTTCCCACACTCGTTGTGCAAAATCGGGCGTAAATTGCGCAACGGCAGTGTAGATTCGGTTTTTCAGGTCGACTAAATTGTTTGGTAAGGGAGGAACATACACACGGTCTTTAATGAAACTCCAGAGGAAGAAATCCATTGGTCTGGGGTACAAGCTGGCCATGCGATTGACCGTTCACAGCCATTCCACCGACCTGGGAAGCGGTTATCGAGGAAACCTTGAAGTTACGTGAGGAAATGTGGTGCACCGTCTTGCTGGTGATAAACCACCCCATCTCGGTCATACTCATCCACCTGTGGGTTTAAAAACTTTTCTGCTATATCTAGATACACAATACCAGTGAAAGCCGTTGTAACTGCGCACTGAGCTGGCGCTCCTGGTGGTGGAATGGGGTACTGATGCACTACGTGCGTCAAACTTCAGGTTGTTTGCTACAAAATGACACATCTACCGATTCTGTAAGATATCTCAGTAAACTTCTATATCATTAAAAATTTGCAGAGTCCTTTTTGAGTCACCCTGCATATCTTTCATTCCCAACTCATGTTGGCAGGACAGGTTCACGTAGAATTTTGCTCTTTTCAGACAAATATCCAACTATGTTGGAAATGCAGCAGGAGGGGTTTCCAGTTGAGTATTCACCTGATGACCATGGAAAACCTCGACCGGAACCAGGGGATTTTAGTCGAATGAAAACGAGACAGGTGGAAAAAACTAAGCAAGCTGCTTATTATTTCAAAAGTAATCGCCATGTCTGTTAATACATGTATCCCACTGCGACGCAAGACGGTCAGTCCTCTATGGAAAAATGTCTGCCTATGGAACCACGACAGTACCAAAGCATGGGTGTGCCCACATTCTGCCAAAGTTGTTTGTACTACACTGCAGAGGTTTCACTGGATATGCCTTACACATCCTCCATCCATTCTCGATCTCTTCGCACGCGATTTCCATAATTTTGGAGCCCTGGAGAGAGACATTTGTGGCAGTCGATGTGCTTCGGGCAAACAGGTGCACGCCTAGGTATAACCATGGTTCCGAAGGTGGCTGCAAACATTTCTCCATGAAGGCAGTGACAGTTTTCTCACATTGGGATAAATGTATTAACAGGTATGACGACTGCTTTTTAAATAATAAACAGTTTACTTACTTTTTTTTTCATCCGTTTCGTTTTCATTTAATTGCTCCCTTACAACAGTATATCTACGAGGGTAATCCCAAAATAAGGTCTCCTTTATTTTTAAGTACAGAACTCTATTTGTGTGGTAGTTGGTCACACTGTATGAAGAGTGCTTCACACGCTTTGTGTAAACATGCGCACGCCGCGCTGAGGCGCTCAGTCTTGGCTTGTCAGCCGTTGAGAATGGAGCTCCCATTGGATGTTACCGCCAAGTGGAAATTGCGCGTAGTTATTCGGTTTGTGAACGCAAAGAGCACTGCGCCGATCGAAATCCATCGTCAAATGACGGAAGTGTATGGCGAGCCGTGCATGGATGTCAAAAATGTTCGTAAGTGGTGAAGAGAGTTTGCAGCCGGTCGGACAGAAATTCACGACTAACAAATGAGCGTGAGACCGTCAATTTCTGAGGAAACAGTGTTGAAGGTTGAGCAAAGCATGCGAGAAGATCGGCGGATCCCCCTGGGTGATCTCTGCACGTTGGTTCCTGAGGTTTCCCGAGGCACCGCTCACAGAATTTTAACGGAAACATTGAACTACCGCAAGGTGTGCGCAAGATGGGTGGCACGCATGCTGACTGAGGACCACATGCGGCAGCGAGCTGATGCTTCCCGCGCATTTCTTCACCGCCTCGCAGCCGAACAGGACAACTTTCTGGACTCAATTGTCGCGTGTGACGAAACCTGGGCATACCACTTTACACCTGAGACCAAGCAACAATCACGCCAGTGGCGGCATCCTTCTTCGCCAAAGCCGCGGACCTGGCGGCGAGTTGATGTGACATGTTGTTGTTGTTGTCTTCAGTCGTGAGACTGGTTTGATGCAGCTCTCCATGCTACTCTATCCTGTGCAAGCTGCTTCATCTCCCAGTACCTACTGCAACCTACATCCTTCTGAATCTGCTTAGTGTACTCATCTCTCAGTCTCCCTCTCTCCAAACAAATACTTTCAGAAACGACTTCCTGATACATAAATCTATATTCGATGTTAACAAATTTCTCTTCTTCAGAAACGCTTTCCTGGCCATTGCCAGTCTACGTTTTATATCCTCTCTACTTCGACCATCATCAGTTATTTTACTTCCTAAATAGCAAAACTCCTTTACTACTTTAAGTGTCTCATTTCCTAATCTAATTCCCTCAGCATCACCCGATTTAATTTGACTACATTCCATTATCCTCGTTTTGCTTTTGTTGATGTTCATCTTATATCCTCCTATCAAGACACTGTCCATTCCGTTCAACTGCTCTTCCAAGTCCTTTGCTGTCTCTGACAGTACAATGTCATCGGCGAACCTCAAAGTTTTTACTTCTTCTCCATGAATTTTAATACCTACTCCAAATTTTTCTTTTGTTTCCTTTACAGCTTGCTCAATATACAGATTGAATAACATCGGGGAGAGGCTACAACCCTGTCTCACTCCTTTCCCAACAACTGCTTCCCTTTCATGCCCCTCGACTCTTATGACTGCCATCTGGTTTCTGTACAAATTGTAAATAGTCTTTCGCTCCCTGTATTTTACCCCTGCCACCTTTAGAATCTGAAAAAGAGTATTCCAGTCAACGTTGTCAAAAGCTTTCTCTAAGTCTACAAATGCTAGAAACGTAGGTTTGCCTTTCCTTAATCTTTCTTCTAAGATAAGTCGTAAGGTCAGTATTGCCTCACGTGTTCCAACATTTCTACGAAATCCAAACTGATTCTCCCCAAGGTCCGCATCTACCAGTTTTTCCATTCGTCTGTAAAGAATTCGCGTTAGTATTTTGCAGCTGTGACTTATTAAACTGATAGTTCGGTAATTTTCACATCTGTCAGCACCTGCTTTCTTTGGGATTGGAATTATTATATTCTTCTTGAAGTCTGAGGGTATTTCGCCTGTCTCATACATCTTGCTCACCAGCTGGTAGAGTTTTGTCATGACTGGCTCTCCCAAGGCCGTCAGTAGTTCTAATGCAATGTTGTCTACTCGGGGGGCCTTGTTTCGACTCAGGTCTTTCAGTGCTCTGTCAAACTCTTCACGCAGTATCGTATCTCCCATTTCGTCTTCATCTACATCCTCTTCCTTTTCCATAATATTGTCCTCAAGTACATCGCCCTTGTATAAACCTTCTATATACTCCTTCCACCTTTCTGCCTTCCCTTCTTTGCTTAGAATTGGGCTGCCATCTGAGCTCTTGATATTCATACACGTGGTTCTCTTCTCTCCAAAGGTCTCTTTAATTTTCCTGTAGGCAGTATCTATCTTACCCCTAGTGAGATAAGCTTCTACATCCTTACATTTGTCCTCTATCCATCCCTGTTTAGCCATTTTGCACTTCCTGTCGATCTCATTTTTGAGACGTTTGTATTCCTTTTTGCCTGCTTCATTTACTGCATTTTTATATTTTCTCCTTTCATCAATTAAATTCAATATTTCTTCTCTTACCCAAGGATTTCTAGCAGCCCTCGTCTTTTTACCTACTTTATCCTCTGTTGCCTTCACTACTTCATCTCTCAGAGCTACCCATTCTTCTTCTACTGTATTTCTTTCCCCCATTCCTGTCAATTGTTCCCTTATGCTCTCCCTGAAACTCTGTACAACCTCTGGTTCTTTCAGTTTATCCAGGTCCCATCTCCTTAATTTCCCACATTTTTGCAGTTTCTTCAGTTTTAATCTACAGGTCATAACCAATAGATTGTGGTCAGAGTTCACATCTGCCCCTGGAAATGTCTTACAACTTAAAACCTGGTTCCTAAATCTCTGTCTTACCATTATATAATCTATCTGATACCTTTTAGTATCTCCAGGGTTCTTCCATGTATACAACCTTCTTTCATGATTCTTAAACCAAGTGTTAGCTATGATGTGACATGGGCATACAAAAACTGCCACAGCGTCTACAAAAAGGCACGGACAGAAATGGTGATTATGTCGATATAGCTAAATTTTTAAGCTGAAAACTGATGTAAACCATTGTAGAAATAACCAGGTCTATGTACTTATAAAAAAAACTGGCGACTTCACTTTTGGGATTACCCCCGTAATTGTCAATATCTAAGACAAAAATCAAAAATTTCATTGTGTGTGTCTGTGTGTTTTGAGTATGAGTGTAGGATATTGTAGATGATTGTGACTGTATGTTGAATAATATATAAGAAAAGACAGTAATGACCAGTCCCTTATACAGTATTTCCTTACTATCATGAACTGTTTTCGAGCCTTTTCAAAGTTTATCTTCAGACATGACACACGAAAGTTCCCATATAGCCTGATGATGCGTACTGGAGGTTCCTCCACAGTGGCAAGAAAATAGGAAACACGTTAATGGATCCTCTTGTGTGTTAGTCACTGAGCACGTTGTGTCGAAAAATCAATTTATTTACGAACAGAGGATACGGATGGTATTTGCGTAGTCATCAAAATCGCTTGTTCCACTGTCAGACAGAGTTAAGCATTTTTAACTATTGCTCAATTACAAAACAACTGCATACTATATTCTCTGAATGCTAATAGGCTTAATTTTGGGATGATGCGCAGTAACAATGTAGGTTGCAAGTTGGATGTTAATACCAAAGGCAACAACAGTGGAAGTTGCGAGTTCGATGTTAACATCAATATGGCTCACACTGCCGCAGTACGCAAATAAATTCATTTGTCACACAACTTACTCAATAACTACCGCAGACGATGATACATTAAAGAGTTTCCAGTCTTCTCGTCGGAGTGAAGGAGTCCCCAGTGCCCAACAAGGGCTACAAGTATGAAAATGTAAAATTCTACATGCGTGTTACGAAGATGACTATGAATAACTCCAAAACTTGTTAATGAAAATAAAGAAACATTTCGTAAGTGATTTGTCACTGCTATCTCTAGTTTCATTTCAGACACAACTAAATTCAGAATGTCTGTAAAAAAGTAATAGTAACCAAGCAAAAGATATAATTCGACATGACGCACTAAGTTTTATACGGTGTTGCCTGCGATCCCAGGTCTATTCGAACGAAGACTAAATGCTAATAGATATTAAAAAACAGAAACTTATATAAAGTTGTATATCACCTCAATAGAGTAAATACAGTTTGTCGTCTCAGATAGCCAGTTGTTAAGCGCCCAGTTTCATGGCGTGTTGTTCACGCGACAGTCCATGATATACAGTACGCATCCTCCATGTTGCATATTTTACTCAAAGAACAACTTTGTGAGTGGAGGATTGCAAAAATTTTTTTCCGTGTGACATACCGAACAAAAGCGTTCAAAGTAAATTAACTTTCACAACCAAAATCTGCAGTCACACACAGAACGAAAGTAAACTCATCCCTCTAATTACACATATAATGCGTAATTTCCAATTTACCTTCAGTATGAACACCAGAATGTACGATCATACTGCTTTACATTATCATTTATCTCCGTGCTTTATTGTACTGAGATATTTTTATTTTGTATCATAGACAACTCTAAGATCATATTACTTCTCGGTATCTACTTTACTTTTTTGTATTCCTTGAGGTTGTCATGCGTGGATGAGGCCGCATGTGTACGTTTGTGTGAGAAAGACAGATCTCTGGTAAAGAGACTGTCTTTCCAGAAGCTGCCAAGACTCTCTGGTGATTTCAAGTAATGTAAAGCTCAGAATAAAGCGATAATTTGATCATTTTCAATGAATTCTGTGTCCAAGAAGCCACAAAAATGTAAGACATTTAAGTACACGAAAAACATTTTTTTTTTCAAATACTATTTAACTGACCACTGATACGTAGTCTTTATGTCATTGCTGAAGTAAGAACAAGAGACTATTAGAAAGAAAGTCAATTCTCGAGTACAGAGTAATGATGACTATACGGAGAGACATTTGTCACCTGAACTTCTACAGAATTTCACTACCACCTGATAAACACGTTGTTCATTCGCACAGCGATCTATTTAACGTTATGTACTTAATCATTCTTTTAGCGACGTCGAATCAGAACAGTTTCGCAGCAGATTTATAATTTCTTAAGGTCTTACATATGGAGCGAAAGCACAGGGTTTCGATCTCCGTCACTCATAGGTATTTTATCTATTACTTATCACTTCTTTCACGTTTTACAGTATTTGTTAACACAGAAAATTCCGAGAGGCGGTGTGGCTTGCAGTCCCCGTCAATTTTTAGGTCTCCCCCAATAAGTATGTAGATAAGGCAGCTGAGAGGTCGAAGGGAAGCAATTGCATACGACATCCAATAGAACCATACCAAGTAAAGCACTGTAGTATCTCAACCAACCTTCTGAGCGAGGACAGAATTACCTTTTTTTAAGGTATTACAGTCATTGACACCAATACCACAAATGGCCAGCACACTTTTTGAACCAAAATGTCCTGGCATAGACGACTTTGGAAGTCAATATACTCCATAATTTTGAGCTTCATATCAAGCAAGAGACTTTTCGCAAAAAACTGATTTGTGTCTTAATCATCACTCTAGATCTCCATCTACATAATGATACCAAAAATTACTAGAAGGTACAGAAAAAAGTCTATGAGGTTAGCAGTCGCCGGAGGTGCTATATCGCTAGCTCTAGACAGGGACGGTTTCAGACACAAGCGACGAAAGCCGCCATTTGCGACGAGGCGCTGAGACGAGCGCCAGAGGCACCACAGCCGTTACATTTCCGTAAGAGCTCAGATGGAAACCCAGTTCTAAGCAAAGAAGGGAAGGCAGAAAGGTGGAAGGAGTATATAGAGGGTCTATACAAGGGCGATGTGCTTGAGGACAATATTATGGAAAAGGAAGAGGATGTAGATGAATATGAAATAGGAGATACGATACTGCGTGAAGAGTCTGACAGAGCACTGAAAGACCTGAGTCGAAACAAGGCCCCCGGAGTAGACAACATTCCATTGGAACTACTGACGGCCTTGGGAGAGCCAGTCCCGACAAAACTCTACCATCTTGTGAGCAAGATGTATGAGACAGGCGAAATACCCTGAGACTTCAAGAAGAATATAATGATTCCAATTACAAAGAAAGCAGGTGTTGACAGATGTGAAAATTACCGAACTATCAGTTTAATAAGTCACAGCTGCAAAATACTAATGCGAATTCTTTACAGAAGAATGGAAAAACTAGTAGAAGCCGACCTCGGGAAGATCAGTTTGGATTCCGTAGAAATGTTGGAACACGTGAGGCAATACTGACCCTACGGCTCATCTTAGAAGCTAGATTAAGGAAGGGCAAACCTACGTTTCTAGCATTTGTAGACTTAGAGAAAGCTTTTGACAATGTTGACTAGAATCTTCTCTTTTAAATTCTGTAGCTGACAGGGGTAAAATACAGGGAGCGTAAGGCTATTTACAATTTGTACAGAAACCAGATGGCAGTTATAAGAATCGAGGGGCATGAAAGGGAAGCAGTGGTTGGTAAGGGAGTGAGATAGGGTTGTAGCCTATCCCCGATGTTATTCAATGTGTATATTGAGCAAGCAGTGAAAGAAACAAAAGAAAAATTTGGCGTAGGTATTAAAATCCATGGAGAAGAAATACAAACTTTGAGGTTCGCCGATGACATTGTAATTCTGTCAGAGACAGCAAAGGACTTGGAAGAGCAGTTGAACGGAATGGACAGTGTCTTGAAAGGAGGATATAAGATGAACATCAACAAAAGCAAAACGAGGATAGTGGAATGTAGTGGAATTAAGTCGGGTGATGCTGAGGGAATTAGATTAGGAAATGAGACACTTAAAGTAGTAAAGGAGTTCTGCTATTTGGGAAGCAAAATAACTGATGATGGTCGAAGTAGAGAGGATATAAAATGTAGACATGCAATGGCAAGGAAAGCGTTTCTGAAGAAGAGAAATTTGTTAACATCGAGTATTGATTTAAGTGCTAGGAAGGCATTTCTGAAAGTATTTGTATGGAGTGTAGCCATGTATGAAAGGGAAACATGAACGATAAATAGTTTGGACAAGAAGAGAATAGAAGCTTTTGAAATGTGGAGCTACAGAAGAATGCTAAAGATTAGATGGGTAGATCACATAACTAATGAGGAGGTACTGAGTAGAATTGGTGAGAAGAGGAGCTTGTGTCACATCTTGACTAGAAGACGGGATCGGTTGGTAGGACATGTTCTGAGGCATGAAGGGATCACCAATTTAGTATGGGAGGGCAGCGTGGAGGGTAAAAATCTTAGAGGGAGACCAAGAGATGAATACAATAAACAGATGCAGAAGGATGTAGGTTGCGATAGATACTGGGAGATGAAGAAGCTTGCACAAGATAGAGTAGGACGGAGAGCTGCATTAAACCAGTCTCAGGACTGAAGACCACACGAACAACAGTAAGTGCGTATCACAATTAATAGCGCAAAAGGGTACGGGTGAAAATGTACGAAGAGAAAGGGGGGGGGGGGGTGGGCAAGGGGGGATGTCAAATCATAAGTCGCTCGATTGGAAAAAAATTAATCGAACCGGTCCTGATCCTAGAAAACAATGTATATGATAAGTGGATCTAACCAGTTCCAACCACTGCTGTTTCCTATTATAGTGAATGTTCACTGCAAAGACACTGTCGCGTTAATAGTCATCGGACACCGCCTTGTATTATGTGGGACCTTCTTTTGCCTGGCGTAGCCAGCACTCCGACGTGGCATGGACTCAACAAATAGCTTGCATTCCCCTGCAGAAATATTGAGCCATGCTGCCTCTACAGCTGTCCATAATTGCAAAAGTGTTGACGGTGCAGGATTTTGTGCACCGACTGACCTTTCGATTGTGTCCCATATATATTCGATGGGATTCACATCTGGTGATGTGGATGGCGAAATTACTCTCTCGGACGGTCCAGAATGTCCTTCAAGCCAATCGCGAACAATTTCTGCCTGGTGACATGGCGTATTGTCATGGCGCTTGTTCGATCATTGTTTGGGAACGCCCGTGAATGGCTGCAAATTGTCTCCAAGTAGACAGCAGATAAGCAGAGGACTCAGTCTATTCCACTTAAACAATCCACACCACTACTGAGCCAGCACCAGCTTGCAAAGTGACTTGTTGATTACTTGGGTCCATGGCTTCTGAGGGTTAGCGCCACACTCGAAACCTACCATCAGCTCTTAGCAACTGAAATCGGGACTTCCCCGACCAAGTGGTGTCGTGCCAGTCGTCCAGGCTCCAACCGACGCGGTCACGAGCCCAATAGAGGCGGTGCAGGCGATGCCGTGCTGTTAGCAAATGCAGTCGCTTCGGTCCTCTGGCGCCATAGCCCATTAACGCCAAATTCCACGCCACTGTCCGGACGGATTGTTCGTCGTGCGTGTCAAATTGATTTCAGCGATTGTTTCACGCAGTGTTGCTTGTCTGTTAACATTGACAACTCGACGCAAACGGCTCTGCTCTCGATCGTTAAATTCAGCCCGTCGGCGAAGGTAATACCTTAAATTTGTTATTCGCGGCACACTCTTGACACAGTGGATCTCGGAATACTGAATTCCCTAACGATTTCCGAAACAGAATGACCCAGGTACCACTCCGCGTTCAAAGTCTGTTAATTCCAGTCTTGCTGCCATAATCACATCGTAAACCTTTTCACAACAATCATCTGAAAAAAAATGACAGCTCTGTCAACGTACCGCCCTTTTACACCCAGTGTTCCCGATACTACCGCCATCTCTGTATGTACATATCGCCATCCTATTTCTTTTGTCACCTAAGTCCATTAAAACTTGCAAATGATACAAGTATAGGAAAGTGTAGGCCATCTATAAAGGTCACTCCGTATAGAACACCACTGCGAGCCAATCTTGAGTACCGCTCAGGATCCCTACCGTGTCGGATTAAAAGAAGACATCGAAGTAATTCAGAGATGTGATGCTCGACTTGTTACCGGTAGGTTCCATAATCACGCGAATATTCCGGAAATGCTCGGAGAGTCCAAACTGAAATTCCTAAATTCCTATGTTCTTGTCGCGAATCACCATTGAGAAAATTTAGAGAACCGGCGTTTGCGACTAGCTGCAGAGCGTTTCTGCTGCCGCCAACTCACATTTAGCATAAGTACTGCGTAGACACGATAAGAGAAATTAGGACTTTCACGGAAGCTTATAGTCGTTTCTCCGTAGCTTCATTTGCCCGTGAAACACGAAATAGAGTGACTAGTACTGTTACAAGGTACCCTCCGCCATGCACCTTGTACTGGTTTGCAGAATACGTCTGTAGATGTAGATACGAATGCATATACAATTATTTAGAAATAGTTAGATATGTACTTAGAAGTAATGAGATATTTATATAGAAATAATCAGATTTCCAGTATACATGTTGTCATTTCCTTCGGCAATAAAAATTTCATGCGGATTTGTGTGAAAGGAAATAACAGGGAATCGTACCCAGAACTCCAAATGCCAGAATCGAGCAACGTAATAAACCGGCCTCCTATGCAACACCAGTAACCGCCCAAGATCCTGGAAAACATCCTGGCGCAACGAACAAGCTGGGGTCAGTACGTTTCTCTCAGCTAATTAGAGCGAAATGACGTACGTCGTTATTCCCACAACGTAATAAGAAAACGAGTAAGTGTATGTTCTTGTGCAAGTACGCCTTCCACTTAACAGGGCGCAAGCACTGACTCATGCGCTGACGTTTCGGCTTTGAAGCATTACGCTCGAAGCATGACTAAGTGCGCGTCCGGAAAAGTAATGAGTGTTTGCCAGTTCAGAGAACCGACACCGACAGCAGGAGCTTCAAATGACTTTCTAACATTCCAAGCTCTAGACCCGTAGTGGAAGAAACTCAAGCGCGGATCCTAAAGTTTTCCACTAAATACAGAAACAGATACTTTTGTTTATAGAGGAAACTATCTTTTTTTTAGGTTGCCTGGCTATGAACAGAATACATTGTTAATTCAACTAAAGCTGTAACCTGTCATTTTGCATGTCATTTCTCTTCCGCTACTTCTGTGCTTAGAATCTCTAATGTATAAAATGTTAGAGCAGTACAGTATAATTATTTATTGTTTTTAAAATCTCTTCCATTTCACTGATAGCGAATAAGACTATTTTCAAATTGTACACCGCGATTTTATGCCTGCTGCACACAAGTCGTAAAAATGGTATTGTTACAAATGTGAGAGAATTGCTTTGCACTGTCATCAGAATGAATATGTACGAGAAGAAACAAATATTATTATTAGTTTGAACATTTCAGATCTCACAAAATGTGAAAAGCAGCCGTAGATAAGTAGTTCATTTTTTATTGTTATAACACATTCAATATCGCCTGTTCAGCCCATCATCATAACCTCTTCGAGTTCATTCTCATATCTGGAAGCGTCTGTGTGTCCAGGGCAACACTTTTCGTAAGTGAAGTCACGATTTTAAAAATCCGCACAACGAGAAATTGGCCTAGCTATTGTAGCTCCGATGATCTTACGTATATAAATGAAATAGTCAACCGACTTTACTTCGATTTTAGATACTTTGCTTCTTACGAAGTGTTCAGTTACTGTAAATTACAGACACATGAGCAAATGTTATCGAAACTCCGTCGATCTAAATTTCATTCTCGTCTTAACAGCGAAAAAAAGTGACAAAGCATTGTGATTCTGCTAATTCTAAGACTTAAACAGGCATAATTTTTATGTTTAGCAAAATAAATGCTACATCAGCAATTTTGCCGTCGAATTTAATTTCCATAGTTTTCATAGCCACATATTTCCTGTAGACTTTTCATGGTTCATCACTGAACGCTTACTTGCATATAACTGCTGACATTCGGAAATTTTAGAAGAATATTATACCAAAAAGAAACCCGCCTATGAGGTGCTGAAATCAGAAATAAGTGAGATACACTGGCCGTAGCAGTAGCTCCGTTCTGTAGCTTCCCGCGTCTCAAGAAGTTCTTTTGGATGAAAATGTCTAAGAATCTGTAGACCATGGTCTGTTTCCCATGGCTTCTCGACGTGACAGCAACAAACGAAAATCCGTTGAAAGACAAGATCAAAAACTGGTCTTGTAAAATTAAAACGCTGGTGTAGAGGTTAAAATTCATAGAAGACTATTAACAAAACACACACACACACACACATACATACATACATACACGTGCAGCTGAAAGTAACAACTTAAGCCCTCGCGTCCACCAACTTCACCAACAGATATGTTGCAATGGTTAGAGTACTAAATTCTGAATGAAAGGAGCGGGTCGAAATACTCGCTCGCCCATTTAGTCAGATTTGTCGTGGTTTTCCTGAATATATTAAGTCTATTGTCAAGGTGGTCTCTCTCAAAAAAACACTGCTGACGTCCTTCACCATCCGTGACCAATAATGTTTCCTATGTCTCTTAATAACCTTCTCGGTGACGGACCGTTAAACTCTAACGTCTTACCTTTTCAAGCACTATGTATTAGCGAAGAGTCAAATCTGATTTGCATCTCTGTCCTTGATTGTTTTAATCCGTAAATAAGCAATAGATGAGAAAGTTCCGAAATGGAAATAAACATGCATGGCACGTGAACACAAAAAAACAACAAACAAATATGGTACAAAACTTATCTGAAAAATGAGTGGAAGATTAAACCGCAGCTTTGGGACCCGAGGAATTCACACTTGTCTTTATTTCAGTTTAGGCGGTCAACAGTATGGTAAGCGGTGCATATCGAATGACCTTGCCGGTTAGCGTAATGCGCTGAACGATTTTTTCGGAGACAGTGGAAATTTTCCAAACGATGATCGAATCAGCGTACACGATTAATGGTCAATGACCGTCTCAAGAACGCAGTACTCTTATCACTGTAGTGTTCGGCACCCAAACTAGTATACCAGAAAACTTCAAACTGGTGTTTCATGGTTAACATGTACATTCAGCTCACCTCGAACTATAAATAGTGACAGTTAAATCGTTTGCAATTTTTTAACCGTACGCTGAGACTTGAGTGGCTGTGCGTCTAATCGTACTTTAGTCGGGCGCACATATTTCGGGACTGATTTACTATAAATAATTAAAAGCATATCTTTGAATGTATTGGAATTGCTTTCCGGTTCAGTGAAGAAATTTCGATGTCGCGTAAGAGAATCGTGAAGCAAGTACACGTAAAAACCACAGATACTAAGGGTAACAACTTATAATGGACGGTTTCCAGTCCTATGGCGCGTGGCTGATCTGCAAACAACTGACGTAAGACGTTCGGCTCACATACAGGGGTGGATAAAAATATGGAAACAGCAAAAACGCGACACATTACCATGCCTAAAACGGTGTTTCAAGCACGTTGGCATTCAAAACAACCTCCAGTCGTGTCGGAATGAATAAATATGGGTCCTGTATGGCTCTCAACGGAACCTCACACCATCCTTCCAACAAAATGGTGGCGACTCCAAGTAACTGTAATGAAGGCAGATAGCGATCGCGCACCCTTTTCTTCAAAGTAGACCGCAGAGGCTCAATAATATTGAGATTTGGTGACTTTGGTGATCAGGGGACACGAAACAATTCATCCTCCTGCTCACAAAACTCCTCCTGGACATTGCGTGCTGTAACAGCATCGCCATTGCGGAACAAACACTGTACCACGGGATGGACCTGGTCAGCCAAAATGGTTCCGTAGGCCTTGGCGGTAATGCGATCTCACAGCGTTAACATGAGGCCCATGGAGTACAGCGGTTTGGCTGTCCAAATCATCACTCTTGGGACGTAGACTCGACCAGAAGATGGAAACATTTTGAACCAAGACTCATCCTACCAAATGACATTCTTCCATTGCTCCATAGCCCGGGTTGTGTGGCTTCGGCGCCACGTTTCCCTTTTACCGAATTTGGTATTCCATCTCGCCTTGCATTTCCCTGCTTATGGAGCTCCCTTCCGCAGTGACATTTACAGCTGTCAACCTCTCATTTTATTTACAATACTTTTCAATGGCCGTCTTCCACGATCCCTCAACACACAGTTCCTTCTGCGTTGTGACTTGGCGAATGATGTGTTTCCGCTCGCTCTGTAAGTGAGTCAGATCTTAGATACGTGCCTCTCGATGTAGAAAACACTTCGGTTACGTTGGTTACGGAAGCATCCATCATACAAGCCCCAAAAACGTACCCCCTTTGACTTCACTTAGTTCCAACTTACAAGTACACAGAACACTGTTATGACACTTACAACGTATTGAGAGGGCTTTGCGCAGTTGCCGCTCGAGATCAAATACAACAGCGCAACCTGCTGGATTGGCCCCCACACATGTTCAAGCAAGCACGTTTCGATGTATTTTCGCATTTTTGTCTAGCCCCGCTACAAAGACCATTGAACCATTTACAGTGAAGCTGATACGAATGGTAAGTAAGGTAACATTGTTTTATCAACAATTAGGAACGAAAGGATCTCATTCTATCGTTGATTATATGAAGAATATTTGGGACTTTTTTCTAAGCAGGCTTACAGGGCCACAAAATTGTGCAAAGAATCGACCATTGGCATACAGACCACAAGTTGAATACAGGGCCGTACCGACAGGATGGCTAGATGAGCACCAATCAAGGACGCAGGCACATAGGGCGCGCAAAAACTGTCCAAAAAAAAAAAGATGGTTTAGTAAGTAACCGGCAGAACATAGACAGTTCTCCTACTCTCGTGTTGTACCTACCAGAAGAGTCCCTTACCTTGCCCCTCGACTGTAAACGAACTTCGCTGTCACAGTGTCGTTAAAAACAAAACAAAAAACATCATAAACAAAAGACTATTACAACAGATGTCTGTTCCAAACATGGCTTAAGTGGCAACAGTGGACTTAGGACATACAGCTGACGTCTAGACAGGTCTGTCATGTTCAACATTTGAGTTTTTGCTGCTACTTCGCCATGGTTTTGTTCAGTCTCAAAGGTCGGAGAGTGGTTGCTGAAGCAAATATGATACTTGACTGAAGTCTTTCGATTTCTAACGATTAAAGACCAGAATGAGACGTGACGGGGGAAGAAAGGAAGACAAAAGGGTGGAGAGGGTATGTAATGTTATTTACTTGACATTCCAGCCGGTAGATTCGCTTCAGCCTGCGATCTGCAGTAACCGAGCGAACCGCGGCGATGTGGAAAATGCTATTGCAGATTAAAGGCGCCGGTAGTTGGTGAACTTGTTACATTATCGCCGCATCGTACCGAAATAACGTTGAGGATATTTATGAAAATACCAGTGAACTCTGCAGGTCGACATAGCAGCAACTAAAGATGATAAAAAAATTTAAGTCAGCTACGGGTGAAGGAAACATGCCGACTATCTTTTTGACAGAATACGACACCGCTTCGCTCAAAGCAAGTAAACGCAAAGTAAAATTATTAAAAAAAAATACAGTGGCTGGAAAGGGAATCTCTCAAACCTTAATTATAGCCGTATTTCCTTAATTTCTACTTAATAACATATGCAATGCTAATATCTTACAAGGAGAAAATAATATCAGTTCTTTATTATACGTCATACTAAAACCAATGTATAGTGCACCTGCCATAAACAATAAGATACACATTTTAT
The DNA here is from genome assembly GCF_023897955.1 of Schistocerca gregaria. Lineage (NCBI taxonomy): Eukaryota > Metazoa > Arthropoda > Insecta > Orthoptera > Acrididae > Schistocerca > Schistocerca gregaria. The sequence continues at coordinate 669,695,383 of NC_064924.1, read as the reverse complement.
TTCATTTTCAATTTTTTAGAAAGTTTGTATTTCCTTACTACAATGATAAATGTAATTTGCGTGTACAATATTTCTCATCAATAGAGATCATTTAAGTAAAATTTCCCATTGTGGTTCATTTTTATTACACCTGCACACACAGTTTGCTAAACCCGTACAGAAAAAATGAGAGAGAGGTTTTTAAGGGGCGGCTGTAAGTGCGCAAAATTGGCAGTCCTACCAGCGACGCAGAAACACCTCTGTAAGGCTCCGCTTGAACGAAAGTAACTGTAAACTACTATATATAAGCAAGCGAAGAAATCCACTACTGCCCCATTACGCTACAAGCGACATGTCCCTGGAAGCAGTAATTATGGCAGGATACCTAGGGGTAACAATCGTAGCGATGTGAAGTGAAGTAACCACATAAAATGAATATTAGGAAAATCAAATCCAACAATGAGATTCATTAGGAGAATTCGAAATAAATGTAAGTCATCAACGAAAGAAGTGGCTTAGAAATCGCTTGGCCAGCCGGTTCTCGAGTATTATTCATCAGTGGTTAATAGCAGAGACAGAAGAGCAGCGCGTTTCGTCACGGAATCATCTAGTCCGCGCGACAGTGTTGTGGAGTAACGAACTCAAGTGGCAGACCTCAGGAGAAGGCGACTGCTCCGCGAAGGCGTTTAGTAACGAAATTCCGAGAGCGTACGTTCCAAGGACTGCAGGACAACACTCTACTTCCTTCTACGTGTGTCTCACGAAATGACTGCGATGAGAAAATGATGAGAAATTAGAGCTGACGTTCAGTTTCACAGACGATCGCCATTCGCACTCGCCAGAACACGGAAGGTGAAAACGATAGTGGTGCCAAATGCACCGCCCGTCAAACACTGTAGGGTGTTTTTCGGAGTATATACTGAGGTGAAAAAATCCATAGAACACTTTCTAACATCGTGTCGGGCAGCCTCCTGCCCCGCGAAATGCACCGACTAAACGTGGCACGGATTCAACAAGTCGCCGGAAGTTCCCTGCAAATATACCGAGCCATGCTGCCTCTACAGCCGCCCATAATTTCGAAAGTGTCACCGGTGAAGGATTTTGAGTTGTTTATCGCTATTCAACGACTTTTGTGACATCACTGTAGTTGCAGGTGTAGAGCTAGACATTGCCACTTTTAGTTTGCAGAGCGTGCACACTGAAACTGGCCTGGAACCGCGCGACCGCTACAGTCGCAGGTTCGAATCCTGCCTCGGGCATGGATGTGTGTGATGTCCTTAGGTTAAGTTACGTCTAAGTTGTTCTAAGTTCTAGGCGACTGATGACCTCAGAAGTTAAGTCCCATAGTGCTCAGAGCCATTTTATTAAAGTGCCCGAATAAAATTGTTACTGAGTGTGCTGGGAATGGCCGCTACTCTTGATACTAGGAGCTGGTCGCAGTAATGTCACTCGGCGGTAGTGTTGCAGGATGTCCTGATCTTTGCCGGCTGTGCCAATTTTCAGGGATTTCAGGACCCCTCCCGCTATAGCCTTACGCAGGACGTCAAATGTTCCGACTTTTACCACTGCAACTAATTCGAAATATAATGCGCATTCACTTTTAAAATGGATCAGTACATTAAAGTTCGGAAATGCCTTTTCGAATGCGCCTATGGTGTAACTGTAGTTTTCAAAAACACTCAGTCGCGTGGCTTCCACTGTTGCGTTGATACCTCCACGGCCCTGCTTTCTGAACAACGTTTCGACTTCTCCCCACTAACTGGTCGCCACTTCTCAGGTGAGAATCAGCGTTGTGTTACCATCCCAGGGTGGTGGCTGATCTCTCCCGCCCGCCCACTTTTTCGTTTGATACTTTCGTTTATAGTGATGAAGAAAACGCGGAAGGCAGTTGACTGCGACCAAAGAAGATCCCGATGTACCGTCATCTGGGAAGAAGGAGAAGAGAATAATCGAAGTTTGCTTGGTTAGATGGGGTAAACGAGACCACGAGAAAAAGAGAAACAGAAGAAGGCGAGGAAACATGTGATGATACATCTTGGTGGTGGGTCGGTAAAAATAGAGCAGCTAGTGTACACATAAGATCCTGTCAAAGTTCTTAGTTCATTCGGTCAGTGGTAAATCCACTAGTAAGTGATTTACAGATTACTTACATATTTCGAAAGGCAGTAAATACAAATAACTGGAAGAATATGATAAGTGACGACTGAAACTAAATTTTCAGCTATATAGCACAGAAAATTTCGGAAACGTAATAGTAGATGGCAAGCACAACAAAGCACGTAACAAATTTAAATTTTTTGGGTAGTACTCTAACATAAGACGGAACAAGAAACTGGAAAATACAACAACGAACAGCTCATGGAGAAACGTCAATATAGTAGCTAAACCCTCTGTTATGGTCTTCTAAGTTGGAAAGGGAAGAAGGTGCATTATATAAGTATTGTAGAGCCTGTAACAACTTTTGGATGCGAGGACTGGGAGGGTACTGGAAAAAATAAAAACGAACTGAGAGATGTAGAAACGGACTATCTCAGATGATCGTGCAGAGTATCTCGAAGAGACCATGTAAGAAATGGAACGGTTACGGAAACGACACAGACTCAGGAAAGCATCAGAGACAGAATACAAGAGCGGCAGCTCGTCTGGTATGGACATACAATGCGAATGGACGTATGACAGACGGTCATCTTGATGTAACATCTTCTGGGCAAAAGAAGATGAGATGAGGTCTAAAGGTTGCCGTAATAGTTGGGGTGAAGGAGGTCACGAGAAAAAGAGAAGTGGAAGAAGACGAGGGAGGATAGGATGATAGAAACCGATGGCGGCAGGTATGTGGGATACGACGACAGCTGTAGGGATCTCACAAGAGAGAAACACGAACAATTTGAATGAAGTTACATGCCAGTTAAGTATATTAAATAACTACACTAGCCAGTCTAAACATTTAATCATCAGAAGTTTTAAATTTTCATTACTTTCCCTGAGAAATACAAAATACACAGTTCTTCATTATGCATAAGTTTCTTCATATTTAACTCTTCAATAAACCACTTTCAGTGAGGATTTTTTGTAGGTCAGCAAAGATTTACAGATATCCCGAACACTAATGAAAAATTCAATCTTTCTTTTTTTCCAAATTTCTTCTTTTATCAGCCTAAAGTTGGTGCTTTCGTTGAACGGAGTAATGTTTTTAAGTACAGTTGCATCAGCGATCCAATTCTGTTGATAATGTATTATAAGAAAATTATATTTAGCTGTTGAAAACTTACGTCCTTTCTGTGTCAGAGATTTTAGGTCCTTGCAGCACCAATTTCTTTCAAGCGCACGTCTTTAAGTCCCATTTCCTGCGTAGTAGATCTAGCAACATTACTTTCATCTACACTACATACATTCTCCACAAGCCATCGTGTGGTGCATGACAAAGGATATCTTTTACTGGTAACATTCACATTCTTTACTGTTCCACTTGCGTTTGGAGCGAGGGGAAAACTACCGCCTATACAGGGTGGTCCATTGAACGTGACCGGGCCAAATATCTCACGAAATAAGCGTCAAACGAAAAAACTACAAAGAACGAAACTTCTCTAGATTGAAGGGGGAAACCAGATGGCGCTGTAGTTGGCCCGCTAGATGGCGCTGCCATAGGTCAAACGAATATAAACGGCGTTCTTTTAAATACGAACCCCCATTTTTTATTACATATTCGTGTAGTACGTAAAGAATATGAATGTTTTAGTTGGACCATCATTTGTTGCAGGTCGTAGTTGACGTTTCACATGTGGCTGAACACTTCCTGTTTCCTTAAATAACGTAACTATCCGGCGAACGGTCCGGACTCTTGGATGATATCGTCCAGGATACCGAGCAGCATACACAGCGACGCGCCCGTTGGGCATTTTGATCACAATAGCCATACATCAACACGATATCGACCTTTTCCGCAATTGGTAAGCGGTCCATTCTAACACGGGTAATATGTCACGAAGCAAATACCATCCGCACTGGCGGAATGCTACGTGATACCACGTACTTATACGTTTGTGACTATTACAGCAGCATCTATCAAAAAGCGAAAAAAGTGGTCCAACTACAACATTCATATTTTTTACGTACTACACGAATATGTAATAAAAAATGGGGGTTCCTATTTTAAAAAAAACAGTTGGTATCCGTTTGTCCTATGGCAGCACCATCTAGCGGGGTAACCATAACGCCATCTGGTTTCCCCCTTAAAGCTAGACGATTTTCGTTGTTTGTAGTTTTTTCGTTTGACGCTTATTTCGTGAGATATTTAGCCCGGTCACGATCAATGGACCACCCTGTATATCTCTGTGCTATCCCCAATTTCTTTTACCATATCTTCCTGGCTCTGAAATGAAACGTAGTTTCACAACGATAGAATCATTGCGCTGTCACCTTCAAATGTCCGTTATCTAAATTTTCTCAATAGTCTCTTGCGAGAAGAGCGTCGTCTTCCTTCCAGAGATTCCCATTTGAGTTCATGAATCATCTCCGAATTCTCGCGTGCTGAACGAACCTACCGGCTCGGCTCCGGATTTCTTCGTTGTCTCCTTTTAATCCTGGAGGGGATCACTCAAGAATGGCTCGCACTAGTGTTCTACAAGCGGTCTCCTTTATAGGTGAGCTACAGTTTCCTAGCATTTCTCAGCAGCGCAGCCTCCATATGTTCGACGAGTTGGTAAAGAGGCCGATGTTAGGACAATGCGCGGACGCCGGATGCAAGCCACTCCTTGAGGCTCCACGAGTACCGTTGACAGAGAGATTTCAGGCGCAGCGGGCCGCTTCAGAAGCTCGTATGAGCGCCGCGGTGCAAATGAGCGGCCTAACAGTACCGGCGCGCCGGCGAGGGTACTTGCGTCACGCCAGACCGGGCCCGACGACATTCCGGCAGCCGGCAGCGGCAGGAACCGCCGCGCCGCGTTTCGCAATTACACCGGAATTAATTGCGAGCCGCTGCATAACTGTTGACGACGGCCGCACGTCAGCGCAAGCCGGCTGTCTACGTACCGCGCCACTCAGGCGACCGCGCCTCTGGTTACGCACGAGCCGGCTCTACCAAGCGTCCAGCAGGAATTGCTACGTCTAGCTTCCTGTATCACATAATGTGAAATGAAGATATTAGAATGCGCAGACGCTTCGACCGCACTGCCGTGTAACGGGAAATACTCGGTTCTTTCTTGTTGGAGCCGGCCGAAATGGCCGAGCGGTTCTAGGCGCTGCAGTCTGGAACCGTGCGACATCTACGGTAGCAGGTTCGAATCCTGCCTCGGGCATGGATGTGTGTGATGTCCTTAGGTTAGTTAGGTTTAAGTAGTTCTAAGTTCTAGGGGACTGATGACGAGAGATGTTAAGTCCCATAGTGCTCAGAGCCATTTGAACCAATTGAACCATCACTCCCTCCCCAACCACGGCTGCTATCTGCTTTCTGCACAATTTGTAAATGGCCTTTCGCTCCCTGTATTTTACCCCTGCCACCTTTAGAATTTGAAAGACAGTATTCCAGTCAACATTGTCAAAAGCTTTCTCAAAGTCTACAAATGCTAGAAATGTAGGTTTGCCTTTCCTTAATCTTTCTTCTAAGATAAATCGTAGGGTGAGTATTGCCTCACGTGTTCCAACATTTCCACGGAACCCAAACAGATGTTCCCCGAGATCGGCTTCTACCAGTTTTTCCATTCGTCTGTAAAGTATTCCCGTTAGTATTTTGCAGCCGCGATTTATTAAACTGATAGTTCGCAAATTTTTACATCTGTCAACATCTGCTTTCTTTGAGATTGGAATTATGATATGCTTCTTGAAGTCTGAGGGAATTTCGCCTGTCTCATACATCTTGCTCACCAGGTGGTAGAGTTTTGTCAGGACTGGATGTTAACGTATTTCATTTCATGATTGCGTACAAGGCAGTGGTCGGTGACAGTTGGTTTTATTTGTTGTTTTTGTCTGGTGGGTCGGTAATGTCCATTGCATCTCTGATTGACTGTTCCAAATGTCTGCCATACCTATGGAATGCGGCACACACTCGGCTTCAGGAGTCCTAAACCTCATTCAACATAACAGACAAGATATATTAACTTTCTCCACGTGAGCTAGAGGAAGTGGATGCCACGTTTCGCGGTGCAATCACCAAGTTTCTGGGACAGTCTGATAAGGAGCCCATCGAAATAAAGACGTCAAAAACACTAATAAACACAGACGGAGAGTTCAGATTACAGGTATTGTATTCTGGCACTCACTGCATTGAACTGTGGAAACGACAACAGAATGTGCGTATCGCGGCATATAGGAGCAGACTCTTAAAAACAAATGAGTACCAGACGGTGTAGTGGATGTCGGAAGTCGGAGTCAGCCACGAACAGCAGTGGGAGACCGACAGTAGTTGACTCACTGGTTGGATTCCAGACACCGAGTACATAACAGCAGACGACGGTCGCCGGAACACCAGGACGTGCTGAAATGCAATGTCTCCGAACTTTTAAGTCTGTTCGCAATATCAGTTCAGGTATGACATATTGTGCTTATTGCTCGGTTGACTTTCCCGCTCGCTGACGCAAGTTGCAACCCTCTGACGCTAGAGGGCGTGTAACACGCCCGTGTGTAAACGTACTACGCCGGTGCAAGAGAAACAGCCTGCCGTAATAGAGTTCCGAATTCGAACGACTTGTCCACACGTGGAGCATATCCTCCTTGAGCGCGGCGGTCCCAGCCCGCAAACGAGCGCTGCCACAGTCCGGCGCCTCGTGTCACGTCGGCGGTCACCGACTACGCCCCATCCGATTTTCATTTGTTTCCGAAACTTAATAAAAACACCTTCGAAGATTTCACTTTGATAGTGATGAAGTGGTGCAAGCAGATGCGTGGTTGTGGATCCGTCAACAAAGTCAAACATTCTACAGTGACAGGATCAACAAACAGGTCTCCAATTGGGCAAAAGGTGTTCGTTGACAGGGTTACAATGTTGAGAAATAAATGTGTACACATGAAGAATGTAGATGTAGAATCTTATAACTGTTATTATTAAAAAAACTTTAAGGCTTCTCAAACAAAAAAATCGGAGGCATTACTTTTCAGCGCACCTTATGTATAACGGTAACAAAACGTCGAAGCACTCCCGGAACCACACCATTAATCAACCACGCCGAGAAAACGTGAGAGACGATGTAACTGCGATTCGCTTCTGAAGTCATCTTGATACTGTGGTGATTAAGCCGTGATAATACGGTGGAGCCTGGATCGCAAGCAAGCAGTTCAAAGTCGGGAAAGTGACATGGCTCACCATCCATAGATTCTGCGTTAGTGCACCGAGTTTATGTCTAAATATCTACATCTAGGTCTAAATCTGTATTTTGCGAGCTACCTTCGAAGCGCAGTGAACCAAGTGTAGCAGTGTCACATCCCCCATTTCCCGCTCCAGTCACGAACGGAGCGCGGGAAGAAAGCTCTATGGTTAGCCTCCGTTTTTACCTTCATGTTCTTTTGATAGGTGCTTGCAGGTGAAGCAATATTTAGTTGATTCTAGTAGGAACGTACGCCCTTCAAATCACACTGTGCTGCTGCAGAACGCCTTGCTGGTTCGACACTCCCGTGGTGACCTCGTGTGTGCTTCATGAAACTGTGACGAAACGTGCCAACACTTTTGGAGCTTCTCTGCTTCATCTATGTGGTAAAGTTACCAGGCTGAGAAATAATAAAGTACTGTTGGACGAGGGTTTAATAAGCTATTTTCTTCGTAGATGGTTATAGTTCCTAACAATTCTGGTAAGAATCTCTATCTGGCATCTGCCTTTCCATGATTAATTCTTTGCTGTCGTTCCACTATAATTCGCTCCACATACAGGATGACTCAGGAGGAAAGGTACTTGCTTCGAGGGGTGATAGTGTTAGCGATTCTGAACAACAAACGGAATATGAACATTTGGCCTGTTGTTAACAGTTCCCGAGGAAACTAATGAAAATTATGAGGAACAAGAGAATTGCAGGTGATAATAAATGAAACACTGTGATTCAATGTTTGTTTTATTGTGTACATTTCCTCACAGAAGGCGTTCAAAAAGCGCTTGGTCAGGTGGAGTGCATTTTGCAGCTGCGGCAGATAGCTGCTGAGATGCCGATCTGACCTCATTCGTGCGGTCCTTTACTTGACCACAACCATGTAAGACACGAGTGAGGAGTTCCTTCTTTGTGTCCGCTCTACGCTCTTACGCTTCGCTCTCTCCAGCAGTACTAGTGAGACGTGAAGTAAACAACGTGTACACTTCCAGGACTCGTCACCCCACAGTGCGCAAATGAAGTGCGCACTGAAACGGTCAGTAACGACAACACGACGTAGCCTAATGTCGCTTTGATTGTATTTATAAGGGAGAACTGGTGAAGAAGGACATATCGACTGACGCCAATGGTTTTCAAACAGCTGTACGTCGGTAGCGTTAAGAAACGGGGATATGTTCATTTGAACTTTTTTGTTCAGAATCACCAATACTATCACACCTCATAGGATGTACCTTTCATCCTGACTCAACCTGTGCTTACCGGGTGTGACTGCTTCCATTGATTGTTTGGCATACAATAATGGGCCTTTCTGTCTGTTTATATGAGCAAACGTAACATATGTTTATGACGAGATTCAGTGGTCCACTACTACACCAAAAGTCAATCCGTGCAAGTCTCCCCGAATTTCGTTACCATTTTCTAGTGTTACAACTTGCCTATGTACAACAGCATCGTCCACGTAAAGCGTGATGGAGCTTTCTACATTATCCGCTGTGTCATAAACAGCGTTGTACCTGTAACATTCGCTTGTTGTACGCTCGAAGAACTTTACCGCCTGGCGATTTCTGTCCGTTAAAAAATGGCATGATGAGATTTGTTTACTGGAATCTCTTCTATCCAATCACGAAACTGCTTTGTCGTTTAATATACACACACATCTCTCCACAGTCCCTCAAGGAGCGAGAGCATATTGTAATTTTAATTGAAGGTGTTTTATTCGTTGTATTAGCGTAAACTTGGTTATTTGATCTGCTGGAATCTGTGAGTCGAAACAGAGTTTCTAACTTCCGCTTTCATTTTAATTATCATATTTTACGCAAATATTACGCTACGCAGCAACAGCATTCACTATCATCATCCCATACAATACAGTTGATCTCTATGTACAACATGCGTAGGCTGAGGGCTGCAATATCAAACCGTATTAAACAGAGAAACGCACTAAGCGTAATGCGGCAGATCCTTAATTGCCACAGTGCTCAGTCAGTGGATGCGGTAATTCACAATTAAACGTAAAAATAAAACGGAGCAGCTTATTAAAATTGTTGTAACACGTATTTCCCGTTTCGATGTTGTATATTCTCTACTAGGCACCTGAAATATACCAACAAAGATGTAGCGTAGGCGTTTTCTCGAAAAAAAGATAGTGTTTCTGTTCGATTTTGGTTCACTTGGCACATTCATTTATATTTTATTTTGGCTGCAGCATACCTGCTGCGTGGATTAGCGACTCAGCGAGTAAACGTGGAACTGGAAGAAAATGTTCAAATGTGTGTGAAATCTTATGGGACTTAACTGGTAAGGTCATCAGTCCCGAAGCTTACACACTGCTTAACCTAAATTATCCTAAGGACAAACACACACACCCATGCCGGAGGGATGACTCGAACCTCCGCCGGGACCAGCCGCAGAGTCTGTGGAAGTGGAAATCTAAAAAGTGCGCAGCTTGATTTCCTGTCGGTCGTAGAATTTTTATCGCACTTCATTTGTGGTAAATTATCAGGTACGTGAAAGATATCAGCTGCACCGTGATTAGGCTTTCAGGTCAAACTGTAGGTCTGCTGTAACTAACTATTTAAGTTAGTTCTCAGATCAAAGGACGTTAAGAGGACATCAAGTGAAATATTGGTTCATACTGCGTAAAACACTGTTGTGTACATACCAGTGGCTTTATTGTTCTGTGACTAGAGCAACCATGCTTCATAAAATTAAGAAAAATATTTAGTAGTGTTTCAAAGAAAATTTATTCCCCTACTATTTTCACATAAGTGACCTCCTATCGTGGCTTTGAGGGTACTGACAGGTATAGAATGTGGAAACTTTAGGCTACCACAAAACCTGACGCAATAATTTCACAGAACGGGCATATGATTAGTGAAACTGAACTTTTTCAAATTTCTAGGTGATCAGATAGATAGTAAGCTGTCGTGGAAAGCCCACGTTCAGGATCTTGTTCAAAGACTTAATACTGCCATCTTTACTATTCGAATGGTATCAGAAGTGAGTGATACTTCGACACGAAAATTAGTCTACTGCGCTTATTTTCATTTGCTTATGTCGTATGGTATTGTATTTTGGGGTAACTCTTCGCATTCTACAAGGATATTTTTGGCTCAGAAACGGGCGGTTCGGGTAGTAAGTGGTGTGAGTTCACGAACCGCTTGTAGACCTGTGTTCACGAGCCTCTCAATATGTATATTCCTTATTGTCGTTTCTTGTTACCGATATTAGTTTATTCCCAAGAATAAGCAGCTTTCACTCGGTTAGTACCCGGCAGAAATCAAACCTGTAGTTGGATCGGCCTTCCTTAACTCTAGTGCAAAAAGGTGTGCAGTATACTGCTGTATCCATTTTCAAAAAGCTGCCACTCGAATTCAAAAATCTTAGCAGTAATCCACGCGCTTTCAAATCGAAACTGAAAAGTTTCATCATGGGTCACTCCTTCTATTCCGTCGAGGAGTTTCTTGAAAAATTAAGCTGATTGTTATTGTATTACTGATAGCGTTTACTTACACTTATGGACTGCCTTTTTTCAGGTTCATGAACATTCATTTTTATATGTTATTACTTTTATGTCGTAATTTCATGTACTGACACGTTCCGTGACGTTGGAGAGTTGCTCCTCAATTTGGTCCTACGGAACTCGATGTTTAAATAAATAAAAAAATAATAAGGGATTTCTTTTTGAGTATTGACGCATGCTGAGCACAAGAAATGTTGCAGAACAAGAAACCTATGAGCTTGGAAAACGGTCTATTACAGCGTGACTATTACGTTAGGCGAGTCCTACTCTTATGTAGGAGGTATTAGGCAGGATCCAGACGACACACAGAAGTCTTGACCGATTTGCAGCGGCCAGAAGTCATCACTTCCTGTTTATTTTCCACGAGATTAACTGGAAAGGAACAGCTGCCTGAGGAGGATGACAACCTTCACAAGACAAAAGGGGCTGTTCATGGAGTCCAGGGGGTAACTGTGAGCGAGGCGGCAGCTGCGGGAAAGAAGCGCTCCAATTGTTCACTGGCGTGGTGCGTGTACTTTGATGATCGTAAAAATCAGATTAGAGCTGCAGCAGGTGGAAAAATACAAAATGCACTGCTTGCATAGGAGACATTAACTAGTTGAGCTAGCGTGGTGAATCATTATATTAAACTGACCACGCCTAACAAAATCACGATCAATAGCACCGTGTGACCAGTTCAATATCGTGGATTTCCCGCCACCAGCCGACTTCACGTAGCACCTGTAGCAGCCCCTTCAGCAGTGCTGGCTCTGCATCCGAACATCACAACATACTGCGGTGCTACATTTCCATTACCTTCTGGCGTTCTTCTGCTCTTGATGAGTCATCACTCTTCGAGTATCTGATACTTGTTATTCTCGTCGCATGGCGTTCCTGGCGCCACCGTGTCACCTGGCTTTCAGCGGAAGAAAGTCATATTTGCTATATGTTGGTTAACCATTGCTCTATGATTCGTCTGTTTCCAAGAGCTTAAACATTTTTATGCAGTATTTCCGAAATTGAGACGCGAAAACAGTGTAGTAGTCCCCAAGCCAGCGAAAAGGAACAATTAAAACAAAGCGTCGTTGACGGCCACGGTGGCCGTGCGGTTCTAGGCTCTACAGTCGGGAACCGCGGGACTGCTACGGTCGCAGGTTCGAATCCTGCCTCGGGCATGGATGTGTGTGGTGTCCTTAGGTTGGTTAGGTTTAAGTAGTTCTAAGTTCTAGGGGACTGATGACCTGAGATGCTAAGTGCCATAGTGCTCAGAGTCATTTGAACAGTGTCGTTACTGTGTTGTGCGTATTCGATCATAATCAGGCTCGTTTTTTTGTCACGCAAAATATGAGTAGAATTTTACTCCTTGCTCTGTATAAAAAGTATCATTGAGTGATACAAAAGTGTGTAAATCAGTGTGTATTTTTGCGGAATCCTCAGTGGCAGTTCTCGATGGTTTTCCTTCCGGCGAGTATCATCACTACGAACTATTCGCAATCAGGTCACTATTAGTTTATGCGGCAGATAGAGTATGCTATGAGCAAATCAGAAAACATGTTCCGATGAACGGTTATCTAATCCAACTTTCTTCCACCATAACCACCCCCTCCCCCCCCCCCCCCCCCGCTCTTAAAAATATCATCGCATTTCTCCATCTTCTAAAGCATTTTTTTTATTGGCGCATCACTTAACTCCAATCAAACAACATAAAAGAACACAATGCGAACGCCACCATTACATTATATAGGAGCATCTCAGACGTTTCCTCAAATACAGGCGCAGTAATAAGAAATTATAACAAGTGGGAGCATTGCATTGAGGAAAAGAGTTTCTATGAAATCTCAAATAACCATTTCAACTAGACCGTCACTTAGCACATAACGACAGAGTATTTTCACGAGGAACAAGTTTCCTTTCTCGCAATAATGTGAGAGTCATCTACAGCAATGATTCAGTACTTCTAGCAAAACAGCGAGTTTCGAACGCATATCAGGGGAAATTCTACCACGAGTTGTTAGATTAAGATGTTAATTTAGCCATATACCATACAATTTGTTAGATTTTCAGTGCGCAAATATCTGTGAAACCAGATTCCATTAACGACAACAGCGGGGAGATTCTACCACGAGTTGTTTTATTAAGGTGTTAATTTACCCATATACTATACAATTCGTCAGATTTTCAGTACTCAAAGATCTGTGAAACCAGATTCCATCAAAGACAACATGCTCGCAGCGCTCATAAAACACGAGGCCATCTGACATTCATAATTTGCAAACAATCAATATGTCTTTTGTCGACTCGCATTTCGGAGGACAGGGGTTCAGACCCCACCTGGCCATCCATATTTCTGTTTTAAATGGTTTACGTAAATCGCTTAAGGCAAATGCCGGATGGTTCCTTCAAAGAGGATGCAGCTGACTTGCTATTCTCCGTCCTACGAGACTCTGAGCTTCTGATCCATTTCTGGTGACCTCGATGTCGGCGCGACATCAAGCTCTAATCTTCCTGTTCATATTTTTTTGCACTCGTAACTGAAAGATTACGATGAAGTACGAGGCTTGGGGGCGAAGGTGACTCTGTGGTCTGGCTGATCTTCTATAAGCGTATGCAAATGCAATGAAAGGGGCAGTTGATCACAGGGATCAACCGCAAACTGTTACGGTAGCGGCACCACTTGAAAATCTGTTGTCAAAGAAGGCTGGAGTCCACATCTTTGATCTGTCAAAAAAATCAAAGTGTTACCCATGACGCCGCCAGCGCCGGTAGCAATTAAATCGTTCTTATAAAGATGGAGACGCTCAGCTGTTAACTACGAATGCTGGGATGGTTCAGTAATGACAGCGCGGAGTGTTAGTTTCGCTGTCCTTATACAGTTGAGATAAGTTTTCATCTTTAGATGTAAATGCTGACGACGAGACAAACTCAGAATTCAATAGGCTGACGTTTTCCCGAATTACACGAAATGACGTGGTAGACATTTAAAAAAAGGCGTTTTACGCTGCGGCAGGAGGTTCTTGCGAAATTTCAGTCACCTTCTTTGTCATCAGAGAGACAAAATATATTTTTGGCACCCAACTACATAGAGAGAAATTATCATCGTAATAAAATAAGAGAAATCAGAGCTTTAAGTGTTCGTTCTTCTCGCGTGCTGTTAAAGAGTGGAACTTTAGAGATATACCTCGAAGGTGGTTCGAAGAGTCCTCTGATAGGCACTCAATTGTGAATTGTCAGGTAAGCATGTAGATGCCGGCCGTTGTTGCCAAGCGGTTCTAGGCGCTTCAGCCTGGAACCGCGTGACCGCTACGGTCGCAGGTTCGAATCCTGCCTCGGGCATGGATGTGTGTGATGACCTTAGGTTAAGTTAGGTTTAAGTAGTTCTAAGTTCTAGGGGACTGGTGACCTGACATGTTAAGTGCCATAGTGTTAGTGATCATGCAGATGTAAATGTATGACAAATACCGAAATATTTTTCGACGTTATGATCTGCCTCTACATCTGCACTCAGAGAAGCGCCGTCTAGATAGTGGCAGAGGGTACTTATTGTTATATAATTTAGGGATGGAGTGTGGGAAGGAGGACTTTTGAACGTCTCTGTAGGATCTGTTATTTATTTAATTTTACCTGTGAGGTGTCTACGGGATATATGCGAAAGAGGCTGAGGATTATGCGTGATTTCTACTCCGAAAGACGGTTTTTGATATTTTCTAAGCAGGTCCCCGCTAGACGTTATGTGTTCTCGCTACAGTATATGCCAGTTAGGATTGTTCAACATGTCGTATTTTCTATGTGGCAACAGACCGCCGACGTCGCTGCGCCAAATGAAATGTCAAGGAGGAAGTGTAGACTAGAATAAACAGGTGACTGGCAGAGCTGTTTTGGTCGGAAAAGGCAGCGCCGTTGGTCGCTACGGGCCAGGGGCCGCGGCGGTGAGTACTGGCAGCTCGCTTGCCTACATTCCGCGCATCCGGGATAAGTTCAGCGGGCAGGCCGGCTGATTTTCAGGGGCCACGTGCTAGGTGTGCTTTTATGGGCAGACGGGTTGCGCAGTGGGATGGCACGGTGCGCCCGCAGCCGCGCGTCCACGCCGCGCCCGATCCCACGTATCGCTGTCCCCGTGACGTGTACACGAAACCTATCTATGCTAATGAGCCGCGGGCCGCTCGCTCCGGCAGTAGGCGTCCACCGGCGACACGTGCGTGGCCCGGCCGGACGCCTTCCAGAGGCCGGACGCCTTCCAGAGGCCGGCCGCTTCCAAAGCGAGTGAACAACTAATTACCGGGAGTGGTTTCCACCAACCAAGGAATCTCACGAAAACAGCAGCAATTCTGGTAGTAAGAGAAGGAAGTAACATTGGGTGTGCTGCGAGGAAGCCTAAGACGATCTTTATTATTTCCGGATTACATACATGATTATCATCTACATCTACATGGATACTCTGCAAATCACATTTAAGTGCCTGGCAGAGCGTTCATCGAACCACCTTCACAATTTTCTATTATTCCAATCTCGTATAGCGCGCGAAAAGAACGAACACCTGTATCTTTCCGTACGAGCTCTGATTTCCCTTATTTTATCGTGGTGATCGTTCCTCCCTATGTAAGTCGGTGTCAACAAAACATTTTCGCATTCGGAGGAGAAAGTTGGTGATTGGAATTTCGTGACAAGATTCCGTCGCAACCAAAAACGCCTTTCTTTTAATGATGTCCATCCCAAATCCTGTATCATTTCTGTGACACTCTCTCCCATATTTCGCGCTAACACAAAACGTGCTGCCTTTCTTCGAATTTTTTCAATGTACTCAGTCAGACCTATCTAGTAAGGATCCCACACCGCGCAACAGTATTCCAAAAGAGGACCGAAAAGCGTAGTGTAGGCAGTCTCCTTAGTAGACCTGTTACATTTTATAAGTGTCCTGCAAATGAAACGCAGTCTTTGGTTAGCCTTCCGCACAACATTTTCTATGTGTTCCTTCAAATTTAAATTGTTTGTAATTGTAATTCCTAGGTATTTAGTTGAATTTACGACTAGCAGTGTGATAAAGCTGTTGATTAATGATCTGTTGTGTGAAGGGAACTATCGCCACCGGACAACCGTCAGAAGACTTGGAGAAAGACTTGGAGAAAATGGCAGCTCTAGAGTCAGTTTTACCCTCTGCGGAAGGGTGTTCGGTGATACGAAACTCCCTGGCAGATTAAAACTGTGTGCCTGATTCAGACTCGAACGCAGGACCTTCGAGAGATAGGGCACGAGGTAATGGCGGAAGTAAGGCTGTGAGGACGAGTCGTGACTACTGGATAGCTCAGTCGGTGACCCCAGGTTCCAAACTCGGTCCGGCACACAGTTTTATCCTGAGAGGAAGTTTCAATGACAGTTCTGCTTAAATGTGGATAAATATAAGACAATGCCTACAGCAAAGAAAAAGATGTCCATAGTATCAGATTACAAAATCCCCTTGAGCAAGTTCCGCGACCCTTCCGAATAAACGCGCGCGTTAGCACGCTGCTTCCGTGATTCGGGAATGCGCCGGTCCCGGAGGGCCGGTGTTCCGTCTATTCTGGATATAGTTATTAGGTGGTTTCCAACGTCTGACTAGGTGAATACCGGGCTGGTACCCACGTTCCTCCTCAGTTTCACGATTTTCAAACTTTTTCGAAAATGTTCTCACATGTTCACAGTGGATAACATTAGGCGCTAACAGATGCCCTACACGAATTTCGTCCAGAGGGCGGTGGCGGAGGGGGAGGGAGAGGGAGAGCAGCAACATAAAGAGTATCCGGCCACTCTTTACCAGAAATATTGTCCAGTCGAGATTATCCTGCCGGTTCAATGTAGATACCGGATACGGCCACAAAAACGAAGGACATCTTGAGAAAGCCACATCGCCTAACGATTTGGGGATAATAAACACTACGAAGTGATATGAAATAGGACGAACGCGTGAAATCAGTATTGGGTAAAACGAACGGAAGATATGGATTTGCTGAGGAAAAAATGCAGTGTAGGTGTAAAGGAAATCGCTTACAAGGCGCTAGTGCGACCAATTCTAGAGTACGGTTGGTGTCTGATCGAGTTGGCATGACAGCAAACGTCTGAAGCATGGAGAGATTCGCTGCTAGGATAGTTGTAAGGTAGTATAGCTCATACGAAAGTGTAACAGAAATGTTCGGGGCACTTAAATGCGGATTCTTGCAAGAAGGACGACGTCATTTTCGCGAAACACTGCTGAGAAATTGTATTCGAAAATGGCTGTGCCGCCATTAAGTTACTACCATCGTATTAGTTGTTCGTGAAGAATATGGAAACATTGGGAAACGCACGGTTAAACATAAATGCAGACGCCAGCCAAGCGAGCAGTTTGTGCTATTGTATTTGACCACGAACGGCATCCATGCAATGTCCTCAATACGTTGCAAGTGTGAATCGTGGTCAGAGCATTGCTCTGCGTAGTTTTGAGTGCACTATGTCGGAGCTGATCGATTTCGAATGTCTAAAAATTGGTGGTGCTCATATGGCGAGTGCATCTGTAACCAAGTAAGTCGATATGTTTGGTCGTTGGAAGAGGCACCGTATCGAAGATTTATAGCACATACAGATAAAGCGGAAAAATATCATCCACTAAGTCACAACCCGGACGGAAATATAATGACATTAAGTCATAACGCGGAAGAAAGTGTGTGTTGAGTGATCCTGACATATGATCATTAAAGAGAATTGTGAGAACGAATAAGAGGACGACAGTTGCAAACATCAATACGGAATTAAATACTGCTTTCGTGAGCACTAAAACACCGTGAAGGGAGCTCCATTAGCTCGGAATTGCAGGGCGAGGTGGAATTCGAAAACCACTCGCCAGTGATGCAAATGCCCGCAACAGGAAAATGTGACTCCGAAGCCATAGAAGGACTATGGACAATGGAAACACGTCATTTGATTGGATCAGTCTTGTTTCGCACTGTTTCCAGCTTCTGGCTGAGTTCACGTCTCAAGATTGAAACATGGGGGTTCGATGGTGATTTGGGCAGCCATATCGTTATATTCCATGAGCTCCATGGTTACTCTGCAATGTCGCGTTACTGTCAAGTATTATGTGACCATTTTGACACATCATGTCCAGCCCATGGTACAATGTTTGTTCCCCAGTGGTGATTCTGCGCCCCAGCAGTGCAGGCCCCTGGCCATACAGCTCGCAAATAAGGAAAAAATACGTAACTGACATAAGCAACTTTAAACATAGTAGTCAACTTACTTATTTTCAGATCATTTACAGCAAACGTTGAACCCATTGGACGGTCATCATTCTCAGTCAGATTATAATAAATTCACCAAAATAGTGACTAAAGTCAAAATTTAAAACACGCGAAATGAATAAGACAGCGTTAAAAGAAGGTGAGCCCTAAAAGAAGAAGAATAAAGTTTAAAAAACAAGAAATGGGACCTAAAGATGAACGGCAGTGTTAAACAGCAGACACGATCAAAAAACATAGCGGAAAGCATCACAAAAAGAATTAGCACAACAAATTAGAATGAATAAAATAACGGTAAAGAGATGAAATACAATGAAAAGCAATTAAAACCAGTTTTATTCATTCTAATGTGTTCTGCCGCCTCTTTTTGTGTGCTTTCTACGACGTCCTGTCTTTTGACCGCGACTATTGTTTAATATTGCCATTCATCTTTAAGTCTCTTTTCTTTATTTAACAACTTTATTATTCTTCTTTAGGGCCCACTTTCTTTTAGAGCCGTCTGCTACATTTAGCTCGTTTTAAATTTTGACTTTCGTCCACATTTCGACAAATTTATTATAAACTGACTTGGACTGACGGGGCATCCAATGCGTTCTACTTTTCCTGTAAATGATTTGAAAATAAGTAATTTAACTACCATGTTTAAAGTTGCTTTTGTCAGTTAGGTATCTACGTCACGATATACTATCCTCTCCCTAGATTCTTGTCAGTTGCAAGAAAATTATATTTTTTAATTCCTCATGTGTTATTCTTGTTTTTTTAGATGTACCCGAACAAGGAACTCTGACGTTGCGAAACCGGTAGTACTGTTAAAGGATCATATAACAACAGTCTGCGGTTTATTTTTCGAGAACGTCAAAATCTTAGTCACCACCTTAAAAGAGTGCACTGGCCGCTTTGAAGCTCTGCAGGTGACTTAGGCACAGGTACCTGTCGATCATGTAACCCTTCAATGCTGACTTAAGTCATGACAATGACGAAGCCCAAGAAAAATATGGGTCCTAGAACGAACTTGCTACTTCACACTAGTCGAGTTGGCCGTTACACTTCGCAAACGCTCGGCTGAGTGCAGGGCCCACTGGAAATCAATACCTCAATGAAGAATTACCCAATAAGGTTTTAACTTAATCATTTGCTATGGAGAGTACTGAATGCAGTTAAATGTTCAGTTAAGACTTATTAAACTCCTCTGAAATAGTTATTCGCTCCCTGCCGGAGAGTGCTGCTGGGACTCGTAAGACCTGCAGAGTCACGTGCTCTGTGACGTACGCGCCGCGGTCTGTCTCTCTCTTGGGTCTCGTGGGAGTGAAGCTTGTGCTGTCAGCGCAATAAGATGGGTCGGCATGGAGACTTAACGGATCGGTTGCTGGGTGCCACCGTGTTGACCACGCTTACAGTAGCACATAGAACTATCCGTCTCCAACGAAGCAAACAACACAAAAAGTGGACAGTAAGTGACTGCAGGCGTGTAGTGTGGTCCAGCGATTCGCGACTTTGCCTCTTTTTAAATTATGCAAAACACTGAGAACATAGGCGGCCCAAGCAGACGCTTCACCCGCAATATGGAGAGGGGCAATTTTTTTTCGCTGCATTCAAATTTTTGTCTTTGTACTAGTGAAACGTCCGTTTGCAACTGCAAGGTACAAGCAAGGGACCTATAACGAAAGTTGATTCTGTACAATTACACACATCAAAAAAAGTTTTACTTCACCCCGATTCCCAGAACTCCTGAAGACAGTCGTAGACTGCAGATATAGTAACACAGACACAGTCCCTTTGACTGTAAGAAGACGTCACTAATCCCGTCAAAAGGGATAACAACCATGCGTGAGCAGCGCCTATTAGACGGAGGGGGTCCGACAGCCGCTCACTCCCAGTTATTCCACCAGGGAGGAGGTACACGGCTAGTGTTGTCTGTACTTCAGCCATGCCTGTACGGTAAATATCGCGGTTCAGTAGCGTCCACATTGTTACTTTGTGCCAGGAAGGGCTCTCAACAAGGGAAGTGACCAGGCGCCTCGGAGTGAACCAAAGCGATGTCCTTCGGACATGGAGGAGATACAGAGAGACAGGAACTGTCTAAGATATGCCTCGCTCTGGCCGCCCAAGGGTTACTACTGCAGTGGACGACCGCTTCCTACTGATTATGGCTAGGAGGAACCCTGACAGCAACGCCACCTGTAATATGACTACGAAGGCTTTCGCGACGGAGTCCTTGCATTAAAAGTCCTCGGTTTATTGCCGCGTCAAATTCGGATAAAATCCCGAGCTTTGGATGACTACCTCCGTCATCTTTGTCAGTTTTACCCCTGATGAAGATGACGGAGGTAGTCATTGAAAGCTCGGGATTTTATCCGAATCTGACGCGGCAAGTAAACCAAGAACTTTTTATGCATGTTCAGTAATGCTTTTCGTGCAGCCACAGGACGTTGTGTTACGACTCAAGCTGTGCGCAATAGGCTGCATGATGTGCAACTTCACTCCCGACGTCCACGGCGAGGTCCATAGGTCCATCTTTGCAACCAAGACACCATGCAGTGAGGCACAGAACAACATGCCGAATAGACCCC
Organism: Schistocerca gregaria; assembly: GCF_023897955.1. NCBI lineage: Eukaryota > Metazoa > Arthropoda > Insecta > Orthoptera > Acrididae > Schistocerca > Schistocerca gregaria. Next base: position 669,674,801 of record NC_064924.1, on the reverse strand, counting down.
TCAGGATTGGCATCACGTTCTCTTCACCAATGAGTGTCGCATATGCCTTCAAACAAACAATCGTAGGAGACGTGTTTGGAGGCAACCCGGTCAGGTAGAACGCTTCAGACGCACTGTCCAGAGAGTGCAGCAAGGTAGGGGTCTCCTGCTGTTTTGGGGTGGCATTATGTGGGGCCGACGTACGCCGCTGGTGGTCATGGAGGGCGCCGTAACGGCTGTACGGTACATGAATGCCATGCTACGTCTGATAGTGCAACCATATCGGTAGTATATTGGCGGGGCATTCGTCTTCATGGACGACAGTTCGCGCCCCCATCGTGCATGTCTTGTGAATGACTTCCTTCAGGATAACGTCATCGCTCGGCTAGAGTGGCCAGCATGTTCTCCAGAAGTTAAACCCATCGAACATGCCTGGGATAGATTGAAAAGGGCTGTTTATGGACGACGTGACCCATCAACCACTTTGAGGGATCTACACCGAGTCGCCGTTGAGGAGTGGGGCAATCTGGACCAACGGTCCCTTGTGGATCTTGTGGATAGTATGCCACGACGAATACAGGCATGCAACAATGCAAGAGGACATGCTATTAAAGGTACAGGTGTGTACAGCAATCTACACCACCACCTCTGAATGTCTCGCTGTACGGTGGTACAACATGCAATGTGTGGTTTTCATGAGCAAGAAAAAGGGCGGAAATGAAGTTTATGTTGATCTCTATTCCAATTTTCTGTACAGGTTCCGGAATCTCGGAACAGAGGTGATGCAAAAAAATTTTTGTGTGTGTTTTGGCGGCCCAAAGGAAATGGCTTTCGAATGGGAAATGCAAACGTTTGACGACAAGACGACAAGTCAACCGAATTCTCTACCGGAAAACACGACTGGTATGTCATACATGGCATTAGTGACAGTACATGTGTCATATGACAGAAATCTTTTATTGATGCACACAATTTATATTCCTGGTGAGTGAGTGAGTGAGATATGCCTCCTTACCTGATTTCGGCGTTCGTATGGATGTGAATATGGTCGCTCCCAAGGGAACGATGGAAACATAATAGTTTGTCACATAAGCTGCAACAAATGATAGCAACAATTGTCTCACAATCACAGTTTCTCTGTGCTCTTTCAAAGTTGCGTTCCGTTTTGGAAGTTTTGACTCCTGAATTTTCTTTGTTGTAACATAGTTCACACCCGTTTACCTGTTGTTTTGATTTCTGTGAGACGTCTTTGTGTTACATCACTTGCTCTCAGTATTCATCACATTTACTTGCGACAGTAATGCATTCTTACCACACTAGTCACATTCTATAACCAATGTATAGTGTGGCACCTGCCAAGGTTACAGAAAGGGAACAAACAATTCAATGAGCAGACGGACAGTTCATAACGTTGTGAAAAAATAAATACGAGGGTTAGTGTTCGTTCTAGTTCTGAGCACACAGAGAGCACACAAAAAGATACCTAGAACAATAGTGTCTCCCGCCAAGTACGAGGGCCTGGTGAGAAATTTCGCCTGAGGCTATGCAGCAAACGTCACGTAACTGTCGTGCGGTTTCTTCTTCAAGACAATTTTCAGCCGCATTCTGCAGGGCAATGAAGATACTCCTGCATCGTTTTCAATTGGAAATGTTTGATTACCCACAATACAGCCCGTAATTGTCTCCCTCTGAATTTCATCCCTGCTCACATGAACCGCTGGCTATGAAGACAACATTTTGACACAGGCAACGAGCTGTAGGCCAGCGTAGAGAATTGGCGGAAAGCAGTGGCGGCTGCCTTCTATAACGAGGGTATTGGAAAGTTGGTAAACGCCATGACAGACGTCTAAGTCGGATGGGCGACAATGGTGATAAGTAGCTGGAAGTTGTAGCTAACTGTTGCAAATAAAACAGTTTTGATTTTCACTGTGGTTTTCATTTCGCGACCTATCGTTCCTTACTTTCCGAATAGCCTCCGTAAATAGACGTAATTGGCACGTGGGAGCTTTCAACACAGCTCGGCCACTTGGCATTCCAACACCATGCGCACTTAACCACGAGGTCGTTGCTCTTGCACTTCGCTCGATGTTGCACTTGTTGAGCTTGGACAGTTCATTGTTTCTATTTTGCTTTCTTTTAATAGTTCAGTACACCTTCCTCCTGTTTTCATGCCTGATCTGTGTTCGGCTTTTGACGGGATATCCACTGAGCTGTCTGTCTTAACAGTAAATCTGAAGGATGTGTAATGGGGAGATCCCTTTTGAGATGCTTTTGCGGTGAGTCTCCTACAGTGACTTAGGCTCATTTATTCAGGTTATCGTGAATATGAATCAAGGCGGCTATTTTTGAGCAGTTTGAGGACACTCCCGTCTCCCAATATGACAACAGTCTTCTCACAGGGCTGCAGGCACGTGTTTCCATTACGACGAGCACTCAGGTACCACAACGCACGTCAACTGGCCTTGTGAATCACCCAGTCTTAATCTCACAGAAAATGTCTGAGGTTTTTCGATCTTCTGATTGGTTTTATGCGGTCTGCCGCAAATTCCTCAACGGTGCCAACCTTTTCATCTCAGAGTAGCACATGCAACCTACGTCCTCAATTACTTGCTACACGTGTTCCAATCCTTGTCTTCCTCTACAGTTTTTACTCTCTACAGCACTCTCTAGTGCCATAAACTTTATTCCCTGATGTCTTAGCAGATGTCCTATCATCCTACGCCTTCTTCTTGTCAGAGTTTCCCATATATTCCTTTCCTCTTCAATTCTGCTGGGAATCTTCTCGTTCTTTACCTTATCAGTCCACTTAATTTTCAACATTCTTCTGTAACACCACATCTTAAATGTTTCGATTCTCTTTGGTTCCGGTTTTCCCAAGGTCCGCGTTTAACTACCATACTCGTACATTCTTAGAAATTTCTTCCTCATACTAAGACCTATGTTTGATAATAGTAGAGTTTTCTGGGCCAGCAATGCCCATTTCGCAAGTGCTAGTCTCTTTATGTCTCTCTGCTCCGTCCATCGTGCGTTATTTTGCTACCCAGGTAGCAGAAATCCTTAACTGCGTCTATTTCGTGATCCCAATTCTGATGTTAAGTTCATCGCTGTTCTCATTTCTGAAACTTTCCATTACTTTCGTCTTTCTTCGATTTACTCTCAGTCCATATTTTGTACTCATTAGATTTTTCATTACGTCCAACAGCTCCTGTAATTCTTCTTCATTTTGACTGAGGATAGCAATGTCATCATTGAATCTTGCCATACATCTCTCTTCACCCTGAATTTTAATCCCACTCTTCAACCTTTCTTCTATTTCATTGCTTTTTCGATGTATAGATTGGACAGTATAGGCGAGAGACTACATCGCTGTCCTTTTCATTTCGAGCACTTCGTTCTTGGTCTTCCAGTCCTATTGTTCTCTTTTGGTTCTTGTATATACTGCAGATTACCTATCTTTCCCTGTAGCTTACCTCCTTTTTTGTCAGTATTTCGAACATCTTGCACCATTTTAAGATGTTTCACACTGTCGAAGGCTTTTTCCAGCTCGACAAATCCCATGAAACATAGCAGTCAATATCCCCGCTATTTGATAGCTCCACCGGTTCTATCCATCTATCCAGCCAGCTAGCCAACTAGCCATAAATGATTGTCTGCAGTACACCTGAAGGAACCTGTGAACTCTTTCTCGCCGAATGGAAGCCATTATTATTAAGGCTAGATGCAGTGTTACGAGGTATTAGCATGATGTCTCCTGGGTGTGACTATTTTTTTTGTTCGGTATGTTTATTATTTATTGCTTCAACTTCGTCAAAGTCCCTCATTTCATGTAGATAGTCGACTTGCATCATGTAAGTGTAGCAGATGTTCACTCTATCCGTTTTCTGCGAAGTAATTGTAATGACCTGACGAAACTGCAATCGTTCGGTCATAACAGTGGGTTCTTAGATTGCTCGGCCAGGTGGCTGATCGGATCTAGAACATACGAAACATTAGTTCACTTTATTACAAGATAAAAAGATTTACTTAACTTTATACAATCCATTGCCACAGGAATCTCAAACAAGTGGTGTCAGTCAATCATTAAACGCATACCAGTGGGCAGATGGGACAGAATAGACACTGTTGATACGGAACAATGTACTGTAATAAGCACCATAATTGATACTGATATCAATTTTAGCAATTTTACTAGTTTTTCTGTAATTTCAACACTGACCAATGACACAGCAGCATGCTTTCCAATTTCTGTATCATCGCTAAATCATGTCTGTAATACTTTCTGTGTACCATGTATTAGATTGTGAGTGTAGATGACTGTGCAGAACATCCATCCATTCATGATTAATTCTCTTATGTGTACTCGAACATTATGAATCACCTTGAAGAAAATGACTTACTGATACATAACCAATACGGATTCAGAAAATATCGTTCTTGTGCGACACAGCTAGTTCTTTGTTCCTATGAAGTAATAAGTGCTGTCGACAAGGGATCTCAAATCGATTCCACATTCCTAGATTTCCAGAAGGTTTTTGATACCGTTCCTCACAAGCGACTATTAATCAAATTGCGTGCATATGGAGTAACGCCTCAATTGTGTGACTGGATTCGTGATTTCCCCTCAGAGAGGTCACAGTTCGTAGTGATAGACGGTAAATCATCGAGTAGAACAGAAGTGATATCTGGCGCTTCGCAAGGTAGTGTCATAGGTTCTCTGCTGTTCCTGATTTACATAAATGATATAGGTGATAATCTGAGCAGACCCCTTAGGTTGTTTACAGATGATGCTGTAATTTGCCGTCTAGTAAAATTATCAGACGATAAATTCCAATTACAAAATGATCAAGAGAGAATTTCTGTATGGTGCGAAAAGTGGCAATTAGCACTAAACAAGGAAAAGTGCGAGGTCATCCACATGGGTACTAAAAGAAATCCGATACATTTTGGTAAGGACGATAAATCGGACAAATCTAAGGACTGTCAATTCGACTAAATACCTAGGATTACAATTACGAGCAACTTAAATTGGAAAGACCACGTAGATAACATTGTGGGGAAGGCGAAACAAAGACTGCGCTTTGTTGGCAGAACACTTAGAAAATGTGACAAGCCCACTAAAGAGACAGCCTGCATTACACTTGTCCGTCCTCTGCTGGAATGTTGCTGCGCGGTATGGGATCCTTACCAGGTAGTATTGACGGAGGACATCGAAAAGTGCAAAGAAGGGCAGCTCGTTTCGTGTTATCGTGAGACTGTCACTGATATGATGTGCGAGTTGGGGTGGCGGGGTCTGAAACAAACGCGGTTTTCTTTGCGGCGAGATCTATTTACGAAATTTCAATCACCAACTTTCTCTTCCGAATGAGTAAATATTTTGTTGACACCCACCTACGTAGGGAGAAATGATCATTATAATAAACTAAGAGAAATCCGAGCTTGAACGGAATGATTTAAGTGTTCCTTTTTCCCACGCGCCATTCGAGAGTGGAATGGTAGAGAAGTAGTATGAAATGGTTCGATGAACCCTCTGCCAGGCAGAGTAATCATGTAGATGTAGATGAATGTGTCGAATATCCATCACTGAAGTGTCACTTGATGCCCACAGTTACAAACTCTTCTCTTGAAGACCTATTGAACTTTTACAAAAGTACAATTCCATCTGAGACTTGAATAGCACCGGTGTGCTAGCTATATGATGCTGCCTTGCGTCATCAGAGGTCACTAAATGGGGCAAAGCGAGCCGATGCTCGGTTCTACATCAACCTTCGTGCAATGGGGCTGCGATGATGAAAAAGAGGGCGTGTCTTTAGCAGCGAATCCCACTCGTCTTTGCGGATTGCAGCGTGACATCGCTAACGTCTGTTGTATCAATGCACGTTGCCGACTTCAGTGTGGCACAGCGAATTTCGGTCGATGCGACAGTTCTCTCTCTCTCTCTCTCTCTCTCTCTCTCTCTGTGTGTGTGTGTGTGTGTGTAGCACTTATTGTTTGTGTTTGGTAAAATAATTACCGTAATAATAACTTTTCTAAAATTAAGTGATATCAGAGTTTGATGTCCCAATGACGAACGAGATCATAAAAAATAGAGCTGCCATTTCGCATTTATTTCAAACGATTCAGTGAAATTATGGAAAACCTGAACCTGGAAGACCCAACAGGGCTCTGAAGCGTAATCGTGGCGAATGTGAGACCTGTGTCTCACCGCAGCTCCAACTCGCTTTGGCACAATTGTTGCATGCTGTATGCTTTCAACATACTACAGAAAAGAATATCAATGTAGCTACAGATATACAAATAAATTATATTAGTCATCATTTTGCTACATGACAGGAAGAAAGCCGTTACCTGTCATTACAATTTTGAGAACTGGTTAATGTTCATAAAATTGACGGTAACAAACCGTCTGCGACATTGATGTGCTATTTTGGAAATCACTATGAAATGAGATTTGAGAGTTATAACGGCTCTATGTTTTAAATGTAGCTATAAGTTTGTTTTGTTAGACGGGAATTAGTTTCCTTACATTATTACACTTCTAAAGCTACATTAAACTTCAGTAAAGTCTGAGAAAGTTCAATAAGGAATAATCTAACATTTGAAGAGAGTATAAAACCTTCAGAATCTCTCATGGAACGATCCACAAATCGGTCATCCCGAACACAGAGACTGATGAAGACGATATTTACATGGCTCACAAATAAATTAGACCACGACCCATTCATTTGCTGTTGGCCTTCGCTGAGACTACAAAAATGACAGCATCGACTACATTGCACCGAAGCTTCAAGAGAAATAAGGAACAGCAGAGGCTGACATTCTGTCAATGCCCATAAAATTAGTGACGGGGCTCTAGTTCGGTTCTACAAATACCCAGAATGAAACGAATGTTCTCTGTTTACACTTTACAGGAACCATCACGGCGAGTGCTTGATGCCATTTAGCGCAACCAAGACTAAAGTTAGCTAAAGGTAGAATGTTGAACGGGATATTATTCCTGTGGCTTTACATCGCTCAGTACGTAATGAAGGTGGTATGTATGCGAAGCGACCAGTCAAGTTGGTAGCTCTCATCTGCAGTCGCAGGAGGGAGCGTTTACAGTAGGCATGCCAGCATGTTCATTGGACTGCGTGTCAACAGAGAACCGTTCTTGTGATTGGCGGGTACCGGTACAGCCTCGTAAGTGACGATCGAGCTGTTTTGAAAGTCGTTCACTCCTTATGGACTCACCGATACTGCCATTAGCGGGATCACACTTCGCTGTCTGTGCTCTATTCGAGTCGGGGAAATCACCTCCGAAACTGAAATTACTTGTGGTATGCCTCACTGACACGTATATGTGGTACCTGTAGTAGACGTATTTCGTTTTAACCTAATTCCCTTGTCTTTATCTATGTTTTCAAGTTTTATTTTTTTCGAGTCATGTTTTATAGAAGTGTCCTTCCACGCAAAACTTTATAAATAGTCGTTGTTTGTGTTTTTCCTTGATTTGTGGAAGTCTTTATACATATGTACACAGTCCTCTGAATACTAATCGCATGTCTTTAGCGGCCTTTGATATTTGAAATTTTTTTCAATAGTTTCTGTATCATTCACTATTACAGATCACCTCATGAATGCCACAACTGATAGTTTCTGAACTTACTCATTAAAACCGATACCGAGTTGGCAATATCAAGATATATATTCGCTTTGTCTAGCTTAATGTGTTCTTGAATCAAACTTTCTTCTGGCTAACTGTATAATGCCTTGCAGGTAGCCGGCCGCGGTGGTCTAGCGGTTCTAAGCGCTCAGTCCGGAACAGCGCGACTGCTACGGTCGCAGGTTCGAATCCTGCCTCGGGCATGGATGTGTGTGATGTCCTTAGGTTAGTTAGGTTTAATTAGTTCTAATTTCTTGGGGACTGGTGACCTCAAATGGTAAGTCCTGTAGTGCTTAGAGCCATTTGAACCAACCTTGCAGGTATCTATGTGACCACCGGAATATCAGAAGACGTCTAAACACCTCAAGAATATGCTACTTATATTAGCACTATATGTTAAAAATTTCCCATCATTGACAGAAACAGAACAACAATAGACAACTTGCTGCACTTAGGTGTCTTTTATGACACGAATTTTCATTATTGTACATATGCCAACAGGTCAGTGAAAAGCAAACGCACCACAAACAGCAGTACATAGTGTAAGTCTGTTTGGGACACAGTGTACGAACCTGCTCAGAACTTGTGGAGTTATATTGATCCACTCGACACTCAAAGAAATTTGAAGCTCACGTGCAACCAGGACCGACGGCTTTCTCTGGTAAATATTTCTTTCTAGAATGTTCTACGGTATCTCTATGGGCGAATGTGCATGCCAACGACATGTATATGGGGAACTATACAGACCACTACTTAGTCACACCCTGTCACGGCTAACCAAGGCCGCAGCAGTGTGGCGGGCTCTGAGGGGACACGAAAATCAATGCATCTCCAATTTAACTACGCAAAAGTAGCACATAGCCGTCCATTGTATCGCTACACCATTCACCGCTAAACAATCGTAATGGAAAGACGTGAATGGCATTATTGCATTCACCATTATTCCAGCCAATACAATAGCCACTGTCGTGTTACTGTATGTTTTTGTCGTGGTAAAGTATTCGTTGCTCCTTTCTCATTGGCTACTGCCAACAGTTCGTCAGAAAATATCACTCGCTTTCTTTAGCCTCAGTATCGAAGTCTATGCTGAATAGTGAAGCTTCAGTCTGGCATCACAGCGGGTAAGGGTCGGTGAGTGCACAGCACATACTTTGAGCATACAGATCGACAATGTGCAACTGTGGTAATGCTTTGACGAGAACGATGGCATCTGATGCTGTACCAAAGTCAGAAACAATCTGCGAAGGATAGCGGCCTTGTTTCTTTTCGTCAGTTGATCTACGCACTGATCTTCGTCACCTCCTTGAAGAGCACACACAGCTTTTTCTCTGTCGGCGGCTATTATTGCTACACGTGGATCTGGAGCAAAGCGCCAGACAGCTGGGTGTTTACAGTACGGCTACTACATCGACAACCTGCCCGTGAACGAGCTTGTTGGCGCCTTCCGTTCTGCTCCCTGTCGTCACATTGATCCAGTTACCAGTGTCAACGGAGGGCGAAAGGAAACTTTCGCTGTTAACGTAGCTGTTTTTACTGGCAATTTTTTTGTCACTCCAAAGTCTTTATGTTACGCATCAGAGTATATAAGGCGAGCAGTGAAAGGACGCTGAAAAGTGACAAGGCTGTTCTGATCCGGAAAAGTGAACTCATTACTGCTCGTTAAGGGGCCACGAACGAACGCATTCAGAGCAAAGCCGCACGGCTAATGCAGACGTATGCGTAGAGGAGGTCGATTAACGGGCGACAAGCATCACAATCACCGTCCACGCTGTGGCAGCCACCTTATTCAGGTTCTGATCCCGGTGCAGCGGCAGATCCTTAGAAAAAGTACTACCATCATACCTTCAGCGGGGTGACGCGTTCCCATATATTGAAGCTACTGACGACGGTCAGTCACCGGCAACAGCCACAACTGTAAAACGTCCAGCAGTATGTGCCTGGTACGGTTTAAGCTGGAAATAACACATAACACTAATGAGAAAAGGCAGATACCAGACTGAGATTTACTGCAAGAATTCTGTTACAACTCACATAATTGAAGAAAAAGTACCTTACACAGATCTCGTTCGATTGACTCTTGGATATTACTTGTCCGTCTGAGTCGCTTATCAGTTAGAATTAACAGACGGGATTCAAATAAGAGCTCACGTTTTATCTTGGGTTCATCTAGTAAGCGTTAGATGTTGTGGAAATGCTCATATAATTCCAGTGGTGGACGCTGCGAGAGATTCCGTGTGCATAACAGACAGACCTGTCAGAATTATTACTTTCTCCCGCTCAAACCCACCAAAAAACCGTCTCACAAGATTTAAGCCGATACAGTGTCTTTTAAACAGCCGCACATCATTGGCTAGTAAAATAGGGTGGTAGGAGACAGTGGGGGTAGACGGGGAGCGGGGGGAGGGAGTGGGGGGGGGAGTGAGGGGGGGGGGGGATCGGTACACGTATGATCGTGCGCAGACATTTATCCTTCGTGAGATGGGGGAGGCAAGACTCTAAAATTGCTAGGTCTGATATAATTTATATGAGTTAGTCAGAGGGACACGAGTCGTGCCACAAGAACTAAATTTGATAGGTGACACAAAAAAAACATACATCACACAGAAGTGATGGTTATTCACTCAGTTTTGGAAGTGTATGAGAATTCTGAGATGAATAAAATCCCTGTACTGCAGATTCCATGCGGCGCGGAGGGGGGAGGGGCAAGAGCCTCCTCTTACCCCGTTGCGGACGCCAATGGATATACGATGTGGTCTCCACACACACCACAACGTAGCTTCCAGGTGTGGCCTTATGAGTTTTGCTTTCGCCGGAAGGCGAGTACCAAAGGTATTTCGAACACTCATTACCGACCACCGATAAGGCGTTACAGGATGCGGATATGGAGGGGCACGTGGCCAGCACACCGCCCCCCCCCCCTCCCCCCGGCCGTTCACAGGGACTGAGTGCACCTCGCTTGCCAACAACGTTCGGCAGACCCAGGTGGTCACCATTGAAGCTCTAGCCAAGGCCGACAGCGCTTAACTTCGGCGATACGACGGGAACTGTGTTACCACTGCTTCAAGCCATGCTCTCTCTCTCCCCTCCCACCGCCCACCATCCCATAGTCCATCATCATCTATCACAAAAATATCGATGCAAACAGAATAACTCTTACCTGTTACCAAAGCTCTTTAAACAGTCCGTTCTCGTTCCTGAGAGGAGGGAATGAAACGCGCAGCAAAAGTACAGAGGATGTTTCTGCATTATGTGATAATAGTCCCTGTCTGTAGACATTCGGCTGCATATTTTCCCTGACGAGTGAGTTTTGCTAATGCAGGCGTGTGTACCGTTCGGGTAGACCGCTTCTCAACGTCGTGTATCACTAACTGCACGCACGAACATCGCTGCAGCGTACCGAAGACAGTAGAAAACTTGTTCCGCTTCAACTGTCAAGCAGTGTACAGTACTGGCCATTAAAATTGCTACACCAAGAAGAAATGCAGATGATAAACGGGTATTCATTCGACAAATATATTATACTAGAAAAGACACATGATTACATTTTCACGCGATTTGAGTGCATAGATCCTGAGAAATCAGTACCCAGAACAACTACCTCAGGCCGTAATAACGGCTTTGATACGCCTGGGCATTGAGTGAAACAGAGCTTGCATGGCGTGTACAGGCACAGCTGCCCATGCAGCTTCAACACGATGCCACAGTTCATCAAGAGTAGTGACTGGCGTATTGTGACGAGCCAGTTGCTCGGCCACCATTAAACAGACGTTTCCAATTGGTGAGAGATCTGGAGAATGTGTTGGCCAAGGCAGCAACAGAACATTGTTGTTCTTGTGGTCTTCAGTCCTGAGATGCACCTCTCCATGCTACTCTATCCTGTGCAAGCTTCTTCATCTCCCAGTACCTACTGCAACCTACATCCTTCTGAATCTGCTTAGTGTATTCATCTCTTGGTTTCCTTCTACGATTTTTACTCTCCACACTGCCCTCCAATACTAAACTGGTGATCCCTTGATGCCTCAGAACATGTCCTACCAACCGATCTCTTCTTCTGGTCAAGTTGGGCCACAAACTTCTCTTTTCCCCAATCCTATTCAGTACCTCCTCATTAGTTACGTGATCTACCCATTTTATCTTCAGCATTCTTCTGTAGCACCACATTTCGAAAGCTTCTATTCTCTTCTTGTCCAAACTATTTATCGTCCATGTTTCACTTCCACACTTGGCTACACTCCATACAAATACTTTCAGAAACGACTTCCTGACACTTAAATTTATACTCGATGCTAACAAATTTCTCTTCTTCAGAAACGCTTTTCTTGCTATTGCCAGTCTACATTTTATATCCTCTCTACTTCGACCATCATCAGTTATTTTGCTCCCCAAATAACAAAATTCCGTTACTACTTTAACTGTCTCATTTCCTTATCTATTTCCCTCACCATCACCCGACTTAATTCGACTACAACATCGGGGAGAGGCTACTACAACCCTGTCTCACTCCCTTCCCAACCACTGCTTCCCTTTCATGCCCCTCAACTCTTATAACAGCCATCTGGTTTCTGTACAAATTGTAAATAGCCTTTCGCTCCCTGTATTTTATCCCTGCCACCTTTAGAATTTGAAAGAGAGTATTCCAGTTAACATTGTCAAAAGCTTTCTCTAAGTCTACAAATGCTAGAAACGTAGGTTTGCCTTTCCTTAATCTTTGTTCTAAGATAAGTCGTAGGGTCAGTATTGCCTCACGTGTTCCAGTGTTTCTACGGAATCCAAACTGATATTCCCCAAGGTTGGCTTCTACTAGTTTTTTTCCCATTCGTCTGTAAAGAATTCGTTTAGGTAATTTTCGCATCTGTCAACGCCTGCTTTCTTTGGGATTGGAATTATTATTTTCTTCTTGAAATCTGAGGGTATTTCGCCTGTTTCATATATCTTGCTCCCCAGATGGTAGAGTTTGGTAAGGACTGGCTCTCCCAAGGCCGTCAGTAATTCCAATGGAATGTTGTCTACTCCGGGGGCCTTGTTTCCACTCAGGTCTTTCATCTTCATCTACATCCTCTTCCATTTCCATAATATTGTCCTCAAGTACATCGCCCTTGTATAGACCCTCTGTACACTCCTTCCACCTTTCTGCTTTCCCTTCTTTGCTTAGAACTGGGTTTCCATCTGAGCTCTTGATATTCATACAAGTGGTTCTCTTTTATCCAAAGGTCTCTTTAATTTTCCTGTAGGCAGTATCTATCTTACCCCTAGTGAGATAAGCCTCTGCATCCTTACATTTGTGCTCTAGCCATCCCTGCTTAGCCATTTTGCACTTCCTGACGATCTTATTTTTGAGACGTCTGTATTCCTTTTCGCCTGCTTCATTTACTGCATTTTTATATTTTCTCCTTTCATCAATTAAATTCAATATTTCTTCTGTCACCCAAGGATTTCTACTAGCCCTCGACTTTTTACCTACTTGTTCCTCTGCTGCCTTCACTACTTCATCCCTCAAACCTACCAATTCATCTTCTACTGTATTTCTTTCCCCCATTCCTGACAATTGTTCGGTTATGTTCTTCCTGAAACTCTGTACAACCTCTGGTTCTTTCACTTTATCCAGGTCACATGTCCTTAAATTCCCACCTTTTTGCAGTTTCTTTAGTTTTAATCTACAGGTCATAACCAATAGATTGTGGTCAGAGCCCACATCTGCCCCTGGAAATGTCTTAGAATTTAAAACCTGGTTCGTAAATCTCTGTCTTACCATTATATAAGATATCTGAATTCTGTCAGTATCTCCAGGCTTCTTCCATGTATACAGCCTTCTTTCTTGATTCTTAAACCAAGTGTTACCTATGATTAAGTTGTGCTCTGTGCAAAATTCTACCCGGCGGCATCGTCTTTCATTTCTTAGCCCCAATCCATATTCATCTACTATGTTTCCTTCTCTCCCTTTTCCTACACTCGAAATCCAGCCACCCATGACTATTAAATTTTCGTCTCCCTTCACTATCTGAATAATTACTTTTATTTCATCATACATTTCATCAATTTTTTCATCATCTGCAGAGCTAGTTGGCATATAAACTTGTACTACTGTAGTAGGTGTGGGCTTCGTATCTATCTTGGCCACAATAATGCGTTCACTATGCTGTTTGTAGTAGCTTACCCGCATTCCTATTTTCCTATTCATTATTAAACCTACTCCTACATTACCCCTATTTGATTTTTTGTTTATAACCCTGTAGTCACCTGACCAGAAGTCTTGTTCTTCCTTCCACCGAACTTCACTAATTCCCACTACATCTAACTTTACCCTATCCATTTCCGTTTTTAAATTTTCTAACCTACCTGCCCGATTAAGGCATCTGACATTCCACGCTCCGGTCGTGCATTATCCTGCTGAAATGTAGGGTTTCGCAGAGATCCAATGAAGGGTAGAGCCAAGGGTCGTAACACATCTGAAATGTAACGTCCACTGTTCAAAGTGCCGTCAGTGCGAACAAGAGGTGACCGAGACGTGTAACCAATGACACCCCATAACGTCACGCCGGGTGATACGCCAGTATGACGATGACGAATACACGCTTCCAATATGCGTTCACCGCGATGTCGTCAAACACGGATGCGACCAACATGATGCTGTAAATAGAACCTGGATTCATCCGAAAAAATGAGGTTCTCCAATTCGTGCATCCAGGTTCGGCGTTGAGTACACCATCGCAGGCGCTCCTGTCGGTGATTGAGCGTCAAGGGTAACCGCAGCCACGGTCTCCGAGCTGATCGTCCATGCTGCTGCAAACGTCGTCGACCTGTTGGTGCAGATGGTTGTTGCCTTGCAAACGTCACCATCTGTTGACTCAGGGACCGAGATGTGGCTGCACGATCCGTTACAGCCATGCGGATAATGTGCCTGTCATATCGACTGCTGGTGATACGAGGCCGTTGGGATTCAGCACGGCGTTCCGTATTACCCTAGTGAATCATTGATTCCATATTCTGCTGACGGTCATTGGATCTCGAACAACGCGAGCAGCAATGTCGCGATTCGATAAACCGCAATCGCGGTAGGCTACAATCAGATCTTTAATCAAAGTCGGAAACGTGATGGTACGCATTTCTCCTCGTTACACGAGGCATCACAACAACGTTTCACCAGGCAACGCCGGTCAACTGGTGTTTGTGTATGAGAAATCGGTTGGAAACTTTCCTCGTGCCTGCACGTTGTAGGTGTTGACCTTGTGTGAATGCTCTGAAAAGGTAATCATCTGCATATCACAGCATATCCTTCCTGTCGGTTAAATTTCGCGTCTGTAGCAAGTCATCTTCGTGGTGTAGCAATTTTAATGGCCAGTAGTGCAGTTCTCGCTTTCGTAACGAAATTGTGGAACTGATTGTATAGCTACGTTAAGCTTCCGAAACACGTGTCCCTGCCAAGCACTTGAGCAGCTGTCGCGGACCGCTGGCGACGCTGCCGGAGAGCGGCCACTTTGCAGGTCCCCGCGCCTCCCGCGCATTAGCCGCTCTAATTTGTGCTGGCGTATTTGATTACGCGGGGGCCGCTGGGATCAAGTACCGGCAATGGAGTGCACGAATCGCATGTCGGTTAGAGGACAGCTATTCGCCTCCGCTGCGGCCGTCACTGCTATAAATAAGAATGTCAACCGGCGCCCTCACCCCGGCACGAGCCAAAGAACTACGCTCTGCGAGACAAATACGTCCGGCGACATGGAAGTCGGTTCATTGTACCGAACGTCAAACAACGGCGACCGGGCTAATAACGTTGCTCGTCGTGTATGCCATGAGTCATTTGGGTAGTCCTTCTACTTGAGGAACAATGCTGGCAGGCGAAGACGTGTACCCTGCTAGGAGGGAATACAGGCAACAAAATATCGCTTACTGTATGGTAGGAAGAATACATTATTACATTTGTCGGTAACTAGGGAGCGAGCGAATTTAGTTCACAGAGATGCCAACTCTGGCAGCAACAATGTCTCTGACCTAGCTGAGCATCGACTCGAAGTGAGCTGGATGACGCATACGGGTACCTCATTCCACGCTGCTTCAACTCTAACAAGGAGCGGTGGGATAGACTGTTTGAAACCATCTATTCGGTGAAATAGCTTAAAATTCAATTTAATCACACCCTGAAGCCGTTCACCCTGGTGTGCGCTCGTTGCAGCAATTGACGAAAACACATATCGGTATTTTGCGTGATGCCCTACAGCTTACAAATAGAATTGTGACGCAGGGTGGATGGGTAGCGTAATGGTGGAAGTACCGTCCTCGCATAGAATAGGTTTTAAGTTCGAATCTCACTACATACTCCGATATTTTTTATATTCATTGCTAAATGCCTCTCATCATTAGTTTTATTCAGTGAATCGCTTCAATGTGTTTTTTTACTGTTCATTTGTCACATGATTTTATTTGTACTAATCCTCGTTTTAAAGATTCCATGTGGAAAAACGCCGTTAGGAAGAAAAATGATTAAAAAAAATTAACGTTGTATTGTAGTACTCAGCCCAGCGACTGCTACTCTATCCTGTGGAAGCTTCTTCATCTCCCAGTGCCTGCTGCAATCTACATCCTTCTGAATCTCCTTAGTGTATTCATCTCTTGGTCTCCCTCTACGATTTTTACCCTCCACGCTGCCCTCCAAAACTAAACTGGTGATCCCTTGATGCCTCAGAACATGCCCTACGAACCGATCCTTTCTTCTAGTCAAGTTGTACCAAAAACTCCTCTTCTCCCCAATTCAATTCAGTACCTCCTCATTAGTTATGTGATCTACCCATGTAATCTCCAGCATTCTCCTGTAGCACCACATTCTCTTCTTGTCCAAACTATTTATCGTCCATGTTTCACTTCCATACATGGCTACACTCCATACAAATACTTTCAGAAACGACTTCCTGACAGTTAAATCTATACTCGATATTAACAAATTTGGTTAAATAAAATACATCTACATAAAAGGTGACTGGTTGCAGTAATTTCTGAAAACCTGTTAACAAATTTGTCTTCTTAAGAAACGCTTTCCTTGCCTCTACATTTTATATCCTTTCTTCTTCAACCATCATCAATTATTTTGCTCCCCAAATAGCAAAACTCATATACTACTCTAAGTTCTCATTTCTTAATCTAATTCCCTCTGCATCACCAGATTTAATTCGACTACATTTCATTATCCTCGTTTTGATTTTTTTGATATTCATCTCATATTCTCCTTTCAAGACACTGTCCATTCCGTTCAACTGCTCTTCCAGGTCCTTTTCTGTCTCCAACCGAATTGCAGTCTCATCTCCAAACCTCAAGTTTTTATTTCTTCTCCATAGATTTTAATACCTACTCCGACTTTTTATTTTGTTTCCTTTACTGCTTACTCCATATAAAGATTGAAGAATATACAGATTTAATAATATCGGGGATAGGCTACAATCCTCTCTCACTCCCTTCCCAACCACTGCTCCCCTTTCGTGCCCTCGACTCTTGTAACTGCCATCTGATACCTGTACAAATTGAAAATAGCTTGTCTCTCCCTTTATTTGACCGCTGCCACCTTCAGAATTTGAAAGAGAGTAATCCAGTCAACACTGTCAAAAGTCTAAGTCTACAAATGCTAAATATGTAGGTTTGCCTTTCTTTAATCTATCTTCTAAGATAAGTCTTAGGGTCAGTATAGCCTCACGTGTTCAGACATTTCTACGGAATCCAAACTGATCTTCCCCGAGGTCGGCTTCAACCAGTTTTTCCTTCCGTTTGTGAAGAATTTCTGTTAGTATTTTGTAGCCGTGACATATTAAACTGATAGTTCGGTAATTTTCGCATCTGTTAACACCTGCTTTCCTTGAGATTGGAATTATTATATTGATCTTGAGGTCTGCGGGTATTTCGCCTGTCTCATACAGCTTGCTCACCAGATGGTAGAGTTTCGTCAGGGCTAGCTCTCCCAAGGCTATCAGTAGTTCTAATGCAATGTTGTTTATTCCATGGGGCTTGTTTCGACGTAGTTCTTTCAGTGCTCTGTCAAACTCTTCACGCAGTGCCGTATCTCCATTTCATCTTCATCTACATCCTCTTCCATTTCCATACTGTTGTCCTCAAGTACATAGCCCTTGTATAGACCCTCTATATTCTCCTTCCACCTTTCTGCTTTCCTTTCTTTGCTTAGAATGATGGTGTGTAAAATGATGGTAAAAACGAATAAAAATAAAAAAAATATATATTCAAAGCAGTTCACTGAATAAAAATACTGATGAGAGTCACTCAATAAAGATTTAAAAATTTAAAGCACCTGACAAGATTCTAACCGACAACCTTTTCCATGTGAGGACTGTACGTTAACCATTATGCTACGCAACCCGCCTGTGTCACACTTCTGTTTTTAAAGCTGTAGCGTATCACACAACATTCGGAAATGTTTTCAGCAATTATAGGCAGACATGGGCCAACCAGAGTGAATGGTTGCAGGGTTGATACTTGGGACCTCAAACTACATCACCGTACAGATGGTTTCAAAACGTGGAATCCACTGCTGGGGACCTCTCCTTTTAAGCCAAATAATTTTAGTGGCTGGCAATTGGGCATGTTCAAGTCTCTCTACAATCCGTGACGAGACGTCTTCATTGGGTGAGAAAACTATTATAACGTGTTGGGACGAGAGCAATAGTTGAACTCATTCTGTGTCGGGAAAGGTAAGGACCACTCCGGAAAACACGCACTGCGTAAATATAAAGCATGCGAGACCTTGGAAATAGGGCACAGCCACTGACCTTCACGTGCCTGATTTGTGTAGCTGCTGTCAAAATTAACGGCTCTGCGAGCTAGAGGTGATCGTTTTGTGTACCCAGTGGCACCCTATACTATCACGGCAGATCGTATGGCACGTATGACATGTCGAATCCAATGGTGTAACGTTCACTCTCCTAGGAGCTTTTTGCATTGCTGCATACAAGCCTATATCCATTCTGAAGGTAAATGACGTATCCGTATGATATAGCATAGCCAAGCGAACAATACTTGTGTCCTGTCGGTCGCTAATTGCTGGGGGGCTTTGAGATCCTGAATTATATTGAGTACCATCCTCCGCAGTCGCGCGACTTTCGTTGCCAGGGAACAACGACGCGTAATGCAACATTGGAGATATCTTACTGACACAAATGTAACTCCCATCTTTCGCAACGTTCTTTGAACGAGAAAAAAAATTGGATTTTGCTGCAGATAAAAAGTCCGACTAGTCCTCGTACGTCCATATTAAAATTGGATGAAAGTGGGACACAGCTGGTATATACTTTTTTTTTAAATGAAACTCCTCGAGCTGTACTTAAGATTTTATATTTATTTGGCAACTAGTTTCGATGTTGCTTCAACGCCATCTTCAATCCCGTGCTCTTTGATGAAATCAGTTGTGTGTGGCTCAGCACTAGAAGTCCGTGGTGAGACCAACACGTGTTCCACATGGATGGCTGGCAGTAACTAGTTACATTGGTCAATTGTACTCTCCACGTCGGCTCCTTAAAAGCTCCTCTCTCAATGCACTTCTTTAGAGCCTGTCTCTGCTCAAAACGTGGAGCACAGAACAGACGTCACAGCCCATCCACCAATGACAAGGTGTGTTCTTTCAGCCAGCGCGTTCTCGATACCATGGGAAACCTGAAAGGTAAAACTAAGTTCTGTTCTTGTAGCAAGGCTCAGAGAGTCACCTGCACCGCTATAACAGTGCTGATTGCAGTGTTTCTAGGTCAGCTTTCTATATACGTTATCTTCATCCGCAGCGTATGTCCCTATGTGCCGGGAATAACGTCTCTCTGAATTCCCTCATGCCACCGGTGTGTTTTCCTCGTCCATCTGCGGACGGTCTATGCTGTCCGCAGATGAGGTGGCGGAATCAGCGTGGTTTGCATTTTGACCACCGTGACTGTATCCAGCCACACTGCCCTACACTGAGAAGGCTGGTGTCCGGCGTCTAGCCATCTGATCACACGAAAGCCCATCCTGCCACTTTCTCCCGGCCTTGGGTTCACGGCGCAGCTCTGAAAGAGACGCAGCCAAAGGGGGCCGACTGTAGCGGCAACCCTTCGCTGCACCCGTCTTTTACAGCCCCACTTATATAATCCTAATATATAAAGAGCAATCACACATAGTACTGCATCTACAATCTGCCATACCCAACCTAATGATTCTACACTGAGGTGACGTAAGACACGGCATGCCTCTTAATATCGTGTCGGACCACCTTTCTGCCGGTGTGTTGCAGCAACTCAACAAGTCGTTGGAAGTCCTCTGTAGGAATACTGAGCCCTACCACCTCTTTAGGCGTCCATAATCGCGAAAGTGTCACCGGTACTTGACTTCTCGATTAAGTCCCATAAATGTTCGATGGAATTCATGTTGACCAATAAGGGCCCCCAGATCATTTGCTCGAATTCTTCAGAATGTTCTTCAAACCAGTCGTGAAGAATTGTGGCCTGATGACATGGCGTATCATCATCCATAAAAATTTCATCGTTGTTTGGGAACATGACATCCATGAATGGCTGTAAATGGTCTCCAAGTAGCCGAACATAACCTTTTCCAGTCAATGATCGGTTCATTTGCACTAGAGGACCCAGTGAATTCGATGTAAAGAGTTCACCATCAGCTTGCACAGTAGCTTGTTGACCACATGGATTCACGGCTTCGTGGGGTCTGCGCCACACTCGTGCTCTTGCCAACGATATCTGAACATGGCTGACGAAGCCATGGTATTCCAGTCGTCCAGGATGCGACCGGTATGATCACGAGCCCAGAAGAGGCGCTGCAGGCGATGCCGTGCTGTCAGCAAAGGCACCCGCGTCGGTCGTCTGCTGCCATAGCTGACTCAACGCCACATTTCGCCGCACTGTCCAAACGGATACGTTCGTCGTACGTCCGACTTTAATATCTATCCTTATTTCAGGCAGCTTTGATTTTCTGTTAGTGCTGACAACTCTACGCAAAAGAAGCTGTTCTTGGTCATTAAGTGAAGGCCTTCGGCCACTGCGTTGTTCGTGGCGAAAGGTGGTCCCTGAAATTTGTTATTCTCGGTACATTCTTGACACTATGGCTCTTGGATTATTGAATTCCTCAACGCTTTCCGAAACGGAATGTCCCATGCATGTAGCTGCAACTACCATTCCGCTCTCAATGTCTGTTAATTTCCGGCGAGTAACCATAACCACGGCGGAAACCTTTCCACATGAATCACCTAAGTACGAGCGACAGCTCAGCGATTTCACGGTCCTTTTTTTTCTTGTGCACACCGTACCACCGTCATCTGCATATCTTCTTATCGCTATCCCATGACTCTTATCGCCTCAGTGTAAGTGGAATTGCTACATCCTGTCTGTCATTAGCGTCTTCTTCAGTTTTATCTGCTGAAGGGAGTGAGGTGGCTAGCCAGGAAGGGTAGACAACGCTCCCACGTAATGACACAGCAAAGTACTTGGAACAGAGCGCGTGGTAGATGCGCAGGCGCATACATGTCACAGGAACCGACTGGTGCAACGAAACCATCGTTTCGATGGTCCTCTTTATTAAAAATGGTCATTTCCATGTCAAAACTACAAATACTTTCCATGCTAGCTTCACTTTGTCTATCCCGTATTTTAGAAAAATCGTCTATTACATTAACATACGTATGTAGTATATGCTCGGACGATTCACAGTATAGTGTATTTAACGTGACAGTCCGTTTGGTTTTCAACTGTGAGGCAAGTTCATTTCCCTTTGTACTTGTGTCCAAAGTACAAAGATGCCCACTGCATTTCCTTTTGAACAGTTGCGCTGTTCCAACTAGCTAGACGAGACAGCATCTGTGTGGAGTTTTGAGAAGTTGGACACGTCTTCGAGGGCGAAGCTCCACAGTGTGTTCGTCGTCGTGTGTGGCAGGCTGTATTAAATGCTCAGATCAACATACAGATCAGTTTACGATTTTAATGCATTAGGCTAATACTCTGCAGCACACATTCTGCTATAAACCGTAAGATTTACTTTGGACAGGACAACTTCTTCGTCACAGCCACTTCTGGGTACTTAACCAACGCTTGAATAGTTGCAAATGAAGTTACGTCTCTAATGGCCTCGCTCATGTCAGAACCGTGTAAAATTCTACTGTAGGAAAAAGTGTCATATACGTGCAGGACTACTAACGCAACACAGTCGAGACACACAAGACATTGCCACGCGGTCGCTGTCTGCCGCTGCAGGCTGATCAACTGCCGCCGCTAAGAGAGGAGACGGATGCACCGCGGTGAAAGTGATACGCGGGCTGTGTGTGTGCAAGCCGTCACAAACCATCAGCGTTTGCGGATGACTGAGCCTGTTGACGCCTGCTCGACGTATACGCTTAATGCATCCGGCCACAGCTAATGGTGGCACAGGAAATCGCGCTGTATGTCTCCACTGTACCTGTTTAGTCAACGATCGTTCGGCAAGGCATTGCACCGGCACTGATGCTGTTGTTTACAGGTACATCGTAAGGTGGTAAATGACAGCAAAATGCAGCCAGACTTGCATCAGATCGACTCATGGTTCAGGAACTGGCTAATATAAAGGGCTGCGCATAAATAGTCGGAAAGACTCTTGATCGTTTCATCGGAAGTTGGCGTTCGGCCAGTGTTAAGACACGGCAGAAGAACTGACTATACTCAAAACAGCCTATCGCACATGTTCGGCACTAACGTCCACTTGTTTTGCTACCGATTTTGCTGAAAGGATAGCTTATTACAGCTAACGAGAATACCTTGTATTGACGGTCCAAGGTAGACTGCACATGTCCAGAAAGTCATCGACCTACCTATGTTTGCACATTAACAAATGATCTTTCACATACTATAGGTTTTCAAACGTTTTGTCTCGAACACATCGTTCCAGAATTAAATTAAAAATAGTTCTCAGTTCCCCGGTTCTGACCAAGGTTTTCGGGAGGTTTCCCTTGGTTGCAAGTGAAGTGCCGAAATGAAAACTCCATCCCGTGTCTTGCACATTAATAAACTGCAGTGACGTACTCCGATTACAATAAATTAATTATTGATGCCAATGAAATCAATCATGCAACATTCAGAAAGTACCCATCCACCTACCAACTTGTGAAAACGTAAAGATCAAACATTGCGTTCTGTTAAGAAAATTACGTATTTGTAAGAAGCACTTCGAGCTGAAGAAATTCCACGTTAAGCTTCAGTATAATCAAAAGTATATGACATCTTATCGTATGGAGTGTTTGTGCTGCTACCACTACATAATTCCACTACGTCTATTGGGGAGGGTACGAAGTGAGAACCAGGCGCTTGGTGCTGATTCAGACGTAGCAGAACCAAATCCAGGTGGCAGATAACGTCATATCCAGAAATTTAATAATCTAAAGGTAGGTATATGCCCCATGTATAGTTCTATCCCATCCTCTACTCGTTTCGCTAGTCTTGTCTCCATCATGAAGTGGATTATTCCGAATTTTATTTATATTTTGAACGTAAAATGTTTCGCGATTCACGTAATGACTGTGATGAGACCTTAGAAAAGCACGGATGATTTCATTTGTCTTGAAGGGATCTGTTTACTCGTATTTCACCGGAGAAGGAGACGACCTGCCGAAAGCGCGAGTTGCCCCTTTCCCATGTGTCACTTACCACCACCAGCAACACTAACGCGACATAGCGTCACATGCTTCCACCAAAGTCCTCTGCTAGAAAGAGTGATTCTTAACAATTTATTTCTCCCAAATGTCTGCATAAAAAGAGTGCGGAGGGTCTTGCAGATTGTCCAAACAATCTACCAGTCCTGAAATTTGAGATGTAACTTCACTGCATTAAACAATTGTTGGTAGCTTCTCTGTCTGCAGTTCTTCTGAAACTACTCAATCATGCGATGGTTACTCGTGCTCTAGTGGCTGGCGTTGCTGCCTCTGGATCACGGGGTCCCGAGTTCGATTCCCGGCTGGGTTGGAGATTTTCTCTGCCCGGGGATTGGGTGTTTGTGTTGTCCTCATCATTTCATCATCATCATTCGTGACAGCGGCTAGATCGGACTGTGTACAGAAACTGGACTGCGTAAAAATTGAGACTTTGTACGGACGCTGATGACCGCGCAGTTGAGCGCCGCACGAACCAAACATCATCAAGCTATGATTACCGAGTCATTACGCTACATATTTGTTCAGAAGCTACTCAGAAAGTTGTTCCATTACAGAAGGTGACAAGTGGCTAAGAAGTAAAGCGCTTCAAGTGTCCTGCCACGGTAAGACTGAACGACCGACTAAGGTGACGCCAGGAATTTTGCTTCCTAATAATGAAAGAATCACGACGAACGTTTGAGCATTTGGGTGTGGTAAGTGCAAGTCAACCTCATATTGGAGCATACGTTCTGAATGTACCAAGATAGTTCGCAGTACTTTCCACTCGATATGTCTGTCCTTACGGGGCTCTACACTTACGAATAGCTTTCACAAGACGTGTCACTGCGGAGTAACATAGCTCCATGATAGTTGGACCATTCACACAGAGAACTGCTACAGTGTAGTACAAAAGGTAACGGAAAGAAATTCGCAGTGAGACGAATAGAAGTGACGCTTTTACTCGAAGACACTAAATCACTGTGATTTATTATGGTCCCCTGGACATTACAAAAGTCGGGGCACGGTTTAACAGGTTGTGTGATCACCAAGGACGGCGATGCACGCTCTGCAACCTGCTACACTCACGTCCATAATTTAAGGATAATGCTGATACATGATGAAACAACGCTCTGGTGGGCGGTTTGCGGGTTTAAATCACCTCGGGGTATGGCCATGCGGTGCATTGACCTGCGGTCGCCGGGGGGTGGCGCTGGCAGCAGTCCACATACGCAGAGGTGTGTTGGTGCATGTCAGAGTACAGTGCAGCGAGTAAGTGTGCACACGTTTTCAGACGTGCTAATGGTGACTGTGTGTTGAAAATGGCTCAAAGAACACATACTGATGACGTTATGAGAGGTAGAATGCTAGGGCGACTGGAGGCTGATCAATCACAGCAGGTCGTAGCACGGGCCCACCGTGTGCCACAAAGTGTGATCTCAAGATTATGGCAACGATTCCAGCAGACAGAAAACGTGTCCAGGCGCAACATTACGCGACGTCCTCAGTGCACAACCCCACAAGAAGACCGATATCTCACCGTCAGTGCCCGCAGACGGCCGCGGAGTACTGCAGGTAGCCTTGCTGGGACCTTACCGCAGCCACTGGAACAGTTGTCTCTAGACACACAGTCTACAGACGACTGAATAGTCATGGTTTATTCACAGGGAGACCTACAAGGTGCATTCCGCTGGCCCCTCGTCACAAGAGAGCCCATAAAGCCTGGAGTCAAGGACATAGTACAAGGTCATTGAAACAGTGGTCGCAGGTTATGTTCACGGACGAGTCCAGGTATAGTCTGCACAGTGATTCTCGAAAGATTTTTCATCTGGTGTGAACCAGGAACCAGACACCAACCCCTTAATGTCGTTGAAAGGGACCTGTATGGAGGTCGTGGTTTGATGGTGTGGGGTGGGATTATGATTGGCACACGTACACCCCTGCATGTCTTTGACAGAGGAACGGTAACAGGTCAGGTGTATAGGGACGTCATTTTGCACCAGTATGTCCACCTTTTCAGGGGTGCACGGGGTCCCACCTTTCTCCTGACGGACTGTTACGCACCGTCCCACCGAGCTGCCACCGTGGAGGAGTACCTTGAAGCAGAAGATATCAGGCGAATGAAGTGGCCTGCCTGTTCTCCAGACCTAGGCCCTCTCAAGCACGTCTGGGATGCTCTCGGTCGGGGTACACGTGCAGGAAACAGTGGCGTTTTGTAGCATATGTGTTTCGGGACGGTTTTCTCAACTTATCACCAATACCGCGGACGTACAGATCTGTGTCGTGTGTGTTCCCTATGTGCCTATGCTATTAGCGCCATTTTTGTGTAGTGCCACTTGGTGTGGCACCACATTCTGAAATTATCCTTAATTTATGAGTATGAGTGTAGATTGGCAAGGAGTTGTTGTTGTAGGGAGTTCCAGCGTGATGGGTGGTCGTGCTGTGGTACTTCTCCCCAACGAATCTCGCAGGTGCTCCACGGAAGTCAAGTCGGGGGAGGACGCAGACCAGCCCATACGCCGAACATCCTGGTCCTCCACCTGCATTGCTCGATGCGGTCGCGCACTGTCACCCATAAGAATAAATTCATGCCTCAATGCATCCCTCAAAAGAACACTTGGAGGAAGAGCACAGTGTTGGCGGGTGAGTGTACCGTATTCACAGTTTTGTTGCGTGGGCGTACTGATCTCTAAATCTTTGAACACGCTACGCTCGCCGGTCACAGCTACTGTACCCTTCCCCATACGCGTTTTATTTAGGGATGCATCCAGCAGGTATATTACGATCCAAGGCACCCAGCAATCGAATATGCAGAGAAGTTATTGGTCTTTGTAAGATTGTTAATATATTACCTTGTCTTTGTGATGAATCAGATTACTCTGCTTACCTATAGAACTAAATTTTGCAAAGTTACATAATGGACCCACCCTTTGCATTTTTCGTGAATTGTGTGTACATAACACGCATAAAATCACTTGGAGATATATCCATTATCTAATATATGTTTCATGAATTTACGTTGCAGTTTTAGATTTTATTATGAAAAGTGCATTAACTATGGCAATGTGCGGTTAAATAATGAGCGAACGTAAGCATTACTCAGCAGATCAATCTGTCATTACAACCACGATTTTCAGGGTGTGAGTGGAGGGGGGGGGGGGGGGCTGCAGAGGGCGTCCAATATCACACTTCAGCTAACTCACTACCCACCTATATTTCGATTTCAAAGATTCAGTATCAGATTAATTCACGCTTTGCATATTTTACTTTATTTACGAGATTATCTGAAGTTTTAACTTAAAAATGTAACTACCTGTTATGGATCCAGAACATGGAAAATGGCTGTCCGTGTATAGAAGCATACCAAGACTGCTTTACAGAGGAATTTGCACTTTATACTTTACATATAAGGGCTCCTGTTATTATTTGAGCGAGAACCTGAAACGAGTACCTATCTACGTTTTTGAAAACAGCCACAAGTCGCACTTTATATATTTGTTATTGAACGGTTTCGCTATTTTGGTGAACAAGAGCACCATCGCAATATACATTGTAAAAGATGCAAATTGACATAATACGGAAACTTAGATTGACATTTGGTAAAGTACATGTACTACTTCCGGTATGGTGACTTAGGTTTAAAGTTTCATCTTTTGCGCTGTCAATGTCATCATTCACTACTGTACTTCAAAGGCACTTTAAACATAAGTTCAAGTACTGTACTTCAAACGCACTTTAAACGTAAGTTTAAGTACTATAGTACAGCTAGTTTAATCTTTTGAGCTGTCAGTCAACTTTAAAGGCAATCTTTAACGCTGTCAGCCAGCTTTAAAAGTAAGTCACCAAACTGAAAACAGAACATGTACTTCACGCAATGTCAATGGAAGTTAACTCAATTTGTATCTTTCACAGTGCATATTCCGATGATTCTAGACTTCGTTAGAAGAGTGAAACCAGTCAATAAAAATATAAAGTGCGACTTGTGGGTGTTTTCAGAAATTTACTTTTAAATGTCGCTCTCCCTGCAGACAATGCCTGCTCTTGGTAAAGTAGCTATCTGTACACAGGAAATTAATGACAGACCTTTCTCTCTGAATCCATACTTTCTATTGTGTAAGCGCATTTCATTTAAAGTTTCCGGAAAGCAAATAAAAATGGTTACTGGAGTGACGCCTATTGCAACTGTCAAAAATGTAATTATTCAAAAAAGATGTTCCATTCAGCAACTAAGATTTCAGTCATAAAAACACTTAAGATCTTGTGCTTGTTGTCGGGTCAGAATTGTTAAAAAGTATGGTGCAAGCCTTTTTTGGCTTTTCATTGTCACAAAATTCAGGGAATTTCATAAGGCTCAGGTGTTTGGCACAGAGAACTTGGATGAAGTAAGCTTTATTACGCAAGGTAACAACACAACATTGCACAGTTACAGAGCATATACATTAGTCGTCAGTCTTTTTGGGGTTATGTAGATGCATTTAAACTCGGAATAGCCGAAGAGCACGATTTTGAAAAGAATCTCAGCAACTGTGCAGCTTACACGAACTCTCTTAGCCCGCATCTCGTGGTCGTGCGGTAGCATTCTCGCTTCCCGCGCCCGGGTTCGATTCCCGGCGGGGTCAGGGATTTTCTCTACCTCGTGATGGCTGGGTGTTGTGCGTCGTCCTTAGGTTAGTTAGGTTTAAGTAGTATTAAGTTCTAGGGGACTGATGACCATAGATGTTAAGTCCCATAGTGCTCAGAGCCATTTGAACCATTTGAACCCTTTTACTTTCAAAACAACCGCAGAATGATTTCCCGAAACGCGACACCTAACAGCACCGCGAGGCACCGCAGGGAGTGCAGGCCAGCGTGCCACAGCCTCTCTACGTGTGCTCTGCCTCTCTGGGCGATGTGCGTTTGCGGTCGGCCGGGGCCTGACGACGAGTACGGCCGCCCTCACGCTTCCGTGCAGCCCACAGTAGGGCCACCGCCACACAGATCTGCGTACAACCAGTCAGCTGCTGCTGGTCTCCACCCAGTCGTCTGTGATGACCCAGACTGCTGCAGGGAGATCGTTACATGTTCTCGGATGGTAGGCGCAGACGTGAAAGGCCTACAATAGGGTGATACTACCTTGTAGGGTCAGGGATGGTCGACCAGAATGTTGACCACAAATACGTCTCGCCTCGCATTCTTGTCGCACCCACCTAAGCAATGCATTTGTACGAAGTTACACTACTGGCCGTCAAAATTCCTACACCACGAAGAAGACGTCCTACAGACGGGAAATTTAACCGACAGGAAGAAGATGCTGTGACATGCAAATGATTAGCTTTTCAGAGCATTCACACAAGGTTGGCCCCGGTGCCGACACCTACAACGTGCTGACATGAGGAAAGTTTCCAACCGATTTCTGATACACAAACACCAGTTGACCGACGTTGCCTGGTGAAACGTTGTTGTGATGCCTCGTGTAAGGAGGGGAAATGCGTACTATCACGTTTCCTACTTTCATAAAGATCGGATTGTAGGCAATCACTATTGCGGTTTATCGTGTCGCGACATTGATGCTCGCACTGGTCCAGATCCAATGACTGTTAGCAGAATATGGAATCGGTGGGTTCGGGAGGGTAATACGGAACGCCGTGTTGGATCCCAAAGGCCTTGTACCACTAGCAGTCGAGATGACAGGCATCTTATCCGCATAGCTGTAACGGATCGTGCAGCCACGTCTCGATCCCCGAGTCAACAGATAGGGACGTTTGCAAGACAACAACCATCTACACGAATAGTTTGACGACGTTTGCAGCAGCATGGACTATCAGCTCGGAGACCATGGCTGCGGTTATCCTTGACGCTGCATCACGGACAGGAGAGCCTGCGATGGTGTTCTCAACGACGAACCTGGGTGCACGAATGGCAAAACGTAATTTTTTCTGATGAATCCAGGTTCTGTTTTCGGCATCATGATGGTCGCATCCGTATTTCGCGACATCGCGGTGAACGCGCATTGGAAGCGTGTATTCGTCATCGTCATTCTGGCGTTTCACCCGGCGTGACGATATGGGTTGCCATTCGTTACACGTCTCGGACAATTCTTGTTCGCATTGTCGGACGTTACATTTCAGATGTGTTACGACCCGTGGCTCTACCCATCATTCGATCCCTGCGAAACCCTACATTTCGGCAGGATAATGCACGAATGCATGTTGCAGGTCCTGTACGGGCCTTTCGCGATACAGAAAATGTTCGACTGCTGTCCTGGCCAGCACGTTCTCCAGATCTCTTAGCTATTGAAAACGTCTGGTCAATGGTGGCCAAGAAACTGGCTCGTCGCAATACGCCAGTCACTACTCTTGATGAACTGTGGTATCGTGTTGAAGCTGTATGGGCAGCTGTACCTGTACACGCCATCCAAGCTCTGACTCAATACCCGGGCGTATCAGGCCGTTATTACGGCCAGAGGTGGTGGTTCTGGGTGCTGATTTCTCAGGATCTATGCACCCAAATTGTGTGAAAATATAATCACATGTCAGGTCTAGTATAATATATTTGTCCAATGAATACCCGCTTATCATCTGCATATCTTCCTGGTGTAGCAATTTTAGTGGCCAGTGGTGTACATTAACATCCGACCATCTCTTCTACATGTTTCACTTTTTTTTTTGGCAAAGATTGTATTTTAATTCTGTGTTCATTCTGATTCTACTTCGATGTTACACGAAGTTCATTTCCCTTATTCAGAGGAACACAGTTTCTCATTTTTATTGAAGTTTTTCTACCCTCAATGTTTTTCACATTTATTGATTTGCAAATTATTGACGTTCGGAACGAAAGGTAAAATAACACCGACGAAGCATTCCACTATTATTCTGTTCTTTCCTTTTAATCCACAGCTTTTGCCTTTGTGTTTTAACTTAGGCCATACACCTTTTTATTCGCCGAAACAATAAGATTCTTCCAGTGAGCAACACAAATGACCACGTTTGACATTGCCATACATCAGTAGTGAAATTATAAATTTTATGGCGTTTGATGGAGTTAACCACTAAAATAGAACACCTACCTCGTGCTTACGTACTCTGCTACTTTTCATTGCAAAGTAAAGATTCTGTGGCTCCTAATTGCGGTTAATGGTTATTATGCTACTTTTACGCCGTCATCTAACGGTTGTGTTCAGATGCTTTTTATAAATGTTGTTTCTTTTACATTTCCAAATCATGCAGTTTCAGTACTATGAATACTAAATGGTTCTTAATATGTTTTTCAGACATGCCATTGCTTGCAAATACACTCCTGGAAATGGAAAAAAGAACACATTGACATCGGTGTGTCAGACCCACCATACTTGCTCCGGACACTGGGAGAGGGCTGTACAAGCAATGATCACACGCACGGCACAGCGGACACACCAGGAACCGCGAATGGAGACGTGTCGTCTTCAGCGATGAGAGTCGCTTCTGCCTTGGTGCCAATGATGGTCGTATGCGTGTTTGGCGCCGTGCAGGTGAGCGCCACAATCAGGACTGCATACGACCGAGGCACACAGGGCCAACACCCGGCATCATGGTGTGGGGAGCGATTTCCTACACTGGCCGTACACCTCTGGTGATCGTCGAGGGGACACTAAATAGTGCACGGTACATCCAAACCGTCATCGAACCCATCGTTCTACCATTACTAGACCGGCAAGGGAACTTGCTGTTCCAACAGGACATTGCACGTCCGCATGTATCCCGTGCCACCCAAAGTGCTCTAGAAGGTGTAAGTCAACTACCCTGGCCAGCAAGATCTCCGGATCTGTCCCCCATTGAACATGTTTGGGACTGGATGAAGCGTCGTCTCACGCGGTCTGCACGTCCAGCACGAACGCTGGTCCAACTGAGGCGCCAGGTGGAAATGGCATGGCAAGCCGTTCCACAGGACTACATCCAGCATCTCTACGATCGTCTCCATGGGAGAATAGCAGCCTGCATTGCTGCGAAAGGTGGATATACACTGTACTAGTGCATGCTCTGTTGCCTGTGTCTATGTGCCTGTGGTTCTGTTAGTGTGATCATGTGATGTATCTGACCCCAGCAGTGTGTCAATAAAGTTTCCCCTTCCTGGGACAATGAATTCACGGTGTTCTTATTTCAATTTCCAGGAGTGTAGATATCTTTCTAACTTCGTATGAAACTCTAATTTTATTGGTAAAATCGATTTTTTCGGAGAATAGTTCTTATTAGCAGTGATAGGCTATACATGAGACATTGTAACAACAACATTTTTCTCTGGAGCACTAGATTCACAGAAATCAAATCACCGATTCGCGCAGCCCATTTTTGTAAGGCAAATTAATTCACAATTGTGTAATTCCATGAACAGAATTTTTATCCTTCTATCTAAGCGCTTGCCATTATCACACATTCATGAAAGCAAAGTGATTGCAATAACGTTCTGCCACTCGCTTGATACCTTCCATTGGGGCTGCACCATAATTTAAAGCTGAAGTTGCGAAAAAGTGAATGTATCACACCTAATATCATTCGTCACAGTTGAATATATGCCTACTCGAGGCCTAGAGTAAATGAGTGTCTAGTGACTTGTCACATGTGGCAATGCACTCAAACCACTCGTTTACATCAAAAGCATAGTACTAATGAACTTTTTTATGCGGGACGTAAAATCTTAATCTTATTCTCTTCAGTCATCATTAACACCCTAACAATAGGATGCTCACACTTCTTCCCCTGTTATCTTTTCAGTTGAGGTTCGCCTTATCTGAAGTAAAACTGATCTTCAAAAATATGAAAAAAGATGGAAATAAGCTTACGTACTACATGATCTAACTCAAACTATCTTACGCTAAAGACAACTCACCCACCCATGCCCGACGGAGGACTCGAATCTCCGAGGGGGCATCCACCCCAACCGTGACAAGGCGCCCCGGATCGCACGGCTAACCCACGCGACAAAAATATGAACTTTTCTTTTCCCACGTAAGTAACGAGTCATGGACGGACGGTAGTATGTGGCTGTGTGTCCCTCTGGCAAGAATGGGTACGTTTATTAATAAAATACGTGACTTAATTGAGAAGCTGTAATTAAAGAGGACTGAAAAACACACTTTATGAAATCAGGAGGCTTCCCGAGACACTGAAAGTGAGTTCCATGTCGCATTACAGTAAAAAGCAAGGAAGAAAGACAACCAGATGGTTTACAATCAGTGACCTCTTGGGGTTCGGTCCGTTCCTCTGGGGGAGATACGTAAGTAAATTAATGAAAGAGGCAAATAGGAAAAATTCCCTGAGAATTCTTTATAATGAAGAAAACTGACAGATTGAAACGACTATTATTTATACTCAAACAACGTCGATTTTCTGCTTCAATCACTTTTTTATTGAAGAACGCTACACATTTATATATCCGTACAATTATCACCAACTGTTCACATATATGTTGTACAGTATAGAGTGTACAGGGAGGGTTTCTGTTCTGTTATACAAGCAAAACGACACATAATCTTATTGTCTAACCCATGGCTGTCCAAAGCAAGTGGCAAGTGCATATCAGAGCTGCAGTCGAAGAATGATATCCACCTATGACGTTGACATCACCATCGAGAACTTAGTTATCTTAAATAAAGAGTTTTCTATAATTTCTAAAGACTAATATCCACAGGCTATAGAAACTTATTCAGTGGAGTTATCGTTCCTCTACTGGCTGAACAACGTAGCCACTAATCTACTTCTCACAATCACTACTTGTAAATTTCGCCAAAAATGGCCGTTTTCAAGAGATCCATTTTTTCTTGTCTGCAATTAGCATGAATTTCCCCCAGTGCCACAATGGACAACGTGTTTTTAATAATTTCTTCCAACATGTGCCCCCAGCCTGTTCAAAGTAACTGATTTGAAACACTGGCAACCAATAAGGAAAAAGTACTTCGCAGAATAGATGATAAACGACTGAAGCAGAAAGTTAGTGTTATTTATGAATTATTTATTCCGGCGCAGCTACCGAAAAAGCACATTGTCGAATAATTACATTTTATTTTGTTCTATTTCATTTTATTCCATTCGGATACATATATTTTTTCGAGCATTTTGGTAATGAGAGGGTCACATAAAGTAAAAGAACCGCAGCATATGCGCCAGGAAAACGGAGGAGACATTTTCTGGTACCGCACGCGGCAACTGTTGCACGGCACCGCCGGGTGTGTACAGAGGCGGGGTGGTCCCTCCCTCGATGGCGTTGCCCGAGCTGGAGGTTAGCCTTGGATCAGAGGTCACGCGTATTTAAAAAGCAGCGGAGGAGCCGCTCAGAGCAATGCCCGACATGCTGGAAACGTTTTTCGCATTCATGAAACAAGGTGGCCAAGGCCAGCCACCATTTGTTCCACTCCTGCCCGACCAGTTACAGAAATACCTTTTCGGTTACTTTGTTGCAACGAGGAAAGAAGAAAGAAAGGAAAGAAGAAGCAAGCGAGAGGCGCAACTGGAACGCAGCCTCCTCGCCTCGCGACGACGACGACGACAGAACCGCACTTAGCGTTTCCCCATTCATACCACGTGCTGTCACAATTAAGTGCGCGATCGCCCAAGTGCGGTTTGATCATTTTCGAGCACAGAGACGTTGATTTAAGACTCACTTTTAACTAATGGAATGTATAAAATGGTGTTAATGTGTAGGAAAAATTTCTAATGATGAATACCGCAACAGCTTCGTCATAATGATTTATTAATCACGACTAGTTTCAAGACATTATAGTCATTTCTTCAAGTAACAACCTGTTGATCTCTCAGTACCTAATGTCCTTAAAATCTCCGAAAGAGTAAATAAAAGAAGTCCTCTATCTTCTTGCACAAAACTGGCGTCATAAAGTTGGCAACCGTCAGAATAAAACGGATAAAGGAACTTGCAACCCGGACGTATGTGGTGCGTCCTCTCAGGTTAAGCTGCCAGTACCACTAGTACAACACAGACGCACGGTTACGTACTTCGTGATGCGCATTTCATGCAGGAATGTAGGGGACTTCTGTTATTTACCTTACGGAGATTTTAAAGCATTGTGTATTGAAAGGTTTGTTATTTGAAGATGTGAATACAAAGTCATGAAGCTAGTCGTGATTAATAAATCATGTTGACACAGTTGTTGCGTTTTTCATCATTTGGAATGTGTCATCACAGCTGTTGTTGCCTCTTATACCAAGCGATTTGTGTAGCAAAATGTTTTTTGTTCTGTTCTGACAAGTGCACATAGCGGTTAACATGGCTGTATGAACAGTAATGCATATACAGGGTGTTTCAAAAATGACCGGTATATTTGAAACGGCCATACAAACTAAACGAGCAGCGATAGAAATACACCGTTTGTTGCAATATGCTTGGGACAACAGTACATTTTCAGGCAGACAAACTTTCGAAATTACAGTAGTTACAATTGTCAACAACAGATGGCGCTGCGGTCTGGGAAACTCTATAATACGATATTTTCCACTTATCCACCATGCGTAGCAATAATATGGCGTAGTCTCTGAATGAAATTACCCGAAACCTTTGACAACGTGTCTGGCGGAATGGATTCACATGCAGATGAGATGTACTGCTTCAGCCGTTCAATTGTTTCTGTATTCTGGCGGTACACCTGGTCTTTCAAGTGTCCCCACAGAAAGAAGTCACAGGGGTTCATGTCTGGCGAATAGGGAGGCCAATCCACGCCGCCTCCTGTATGTTTCCGATAGCCCAAAGCAATCACACGATCATCGAAACATTCATTCAGGAAATTAAAGACGTCGGCCGTGCGATGTGGCCGGGCACCATTTTGCATAAACCACGAGGTGTTCGCAGTGTCGTCTAAGGCAGTTTGTACCGCCACAAATTCACGAAGAATGTCCAGATAGCGTGATGCAGTAATCGTTTCGGATCTGAAAAAAGGGCCAATGATTCCTTTGGAAGAAATGGCGGCCCAGACCAGTACTTTTTGAGGATGGGACTGCAACATGGGGCTCTTCGGTTCCCCATATGCGCCAGTTCTGTTTATTGACGAAGCCGTCCAGGTAAAAATAAGCTTCGTCAGTAAACCAAATGCTGCCCACATGCATATCGCCGTCATCAATCCTGTGCACTATATCGTTAGTGAATGTCTCTCGTGCAGCAATGGTAGCGGCGCTGAGGGGTTGCCGCGTTTGAATTTTGTATGGATAGAGGCGTAAACTCTGGCGCATGAGACGATACGTGGACGTTGGCGTCATTTGGACCGCAGCTGCAACACGGCGAACGGAAAAGCGAGGCGGCTCTTGGATCACCTGCTGCAGTAGCTGCGCGTTGCCCTCTGTGGTTGCCGTACGCTGTCGCCCAACCTTTCCAGCACGTTCATCCGTCACGTTCCCAGTCCGTTGAAATTTATCAAACAGATCCTTTATTGTATCGCTTTTCGGTCCTTTGGTTACATTAAACCTCCGTTGAAAACTTCGTCTTCTTGCAACAACACTGTGTTCTAGGCGGTGGAATTCCAACACCAGAAAAATCCTCTGTTCTAAGGAATAAACCATGTTGTCCACAGCACACTTGCACGTTGTGAACAGCGACTCTCATCGCTGAAGACGACACGTCTCCATTCGTCCCTCCATTCACGCCTGTCGCGACACCACTGGAGGCGGGCTGCACGATGTTGGGGCGTGAGCGGAAGAAGGCCTAACGGTGTGCGGGACCGTAGCCCAGCTTCATGGAGACGGTTGCGAATGGTCCTCGCCGATACCCCAGGAGCAACAGTGTCCCTAATTTGCTGGGAAGTGGCGGTGCGGTCCCCTACGGCACTGCGTAGGATCCTACGGTCTTGGCGTGCATCCGTGCGTCGCTGCGGTCCGGTCCCAGGTCGACGGGCACGTGCACCTTCCGCCGACCACTGGCGACAACATCGATGTACTGTGGAGACCTCACGCCCCACGTGTTGAGCAATTCGGCGGTACGTCCACCCGGCCTCCCGCATGCCCACTATACGCCCTCGCTCAAAGTCCGTCAACTGCACATACGGTTCACGTCCACGCTGTCACGGCATGCTACCAGTGTTAAAGACTGCGATGGAGCTCCGTATGCCACGGCAAACTGGCTGACACTGACGGCGGCTGTGCACAAATGCTGCGCAGCCAGCGCCATTCGACAGCCAACACCGCGGTTCCTGGTGTGTCCGCTGTGCCGTGCGTGTGATCATTGCTTGTACAGCCCTCTCGCAGTGTCCGGAGCAAGTATGGTGGGTCTGAGACACCGGTGTCAATGTGTCCTTTTTTCCATTTCCAGGAGTGTATATCTTTCACATCACTTGCAGCGCCATCTGTTGTTGAAAATTGTAACTACTGTAATTTCGAAAGTTTGTCCGCCTGAAAATGTACTGTTGTCCCAAGCATATTGCAAGAAACGGTGTATTTCTATCGCTGCTCGTTTAGTTTTTATTGCTGTTTCAAATACACCGGTCATTTTTGAAACACCCTGTAGATATGTTGGGCAGGAGGAGCACACTTCGCCACTGAACGTGCACTATAGTAACCACGCTTACGACACAATTTAAACTGAATTTGTTCCACTGCAGACATACACATCTTTCTGACACTCTTACAGCAACCGATGCTTTTCGTATTTCATTTGAAGGAATGGTAATACAGTTTTTGTGTACTGAGAAACAGCTCACGATAAGATCTGGTATAAAATAAAAGCTACTAGGGTTCTTCCCCCAATCTCATTCTAACCTTTCCAAGACTGCATTATCAGAAAATGCCACGACTTTTATGCAGAGAAAACATATTTCAGGTGATGAATAACACATTAATATCCGATAGATGCTCGTGTGTACATCCTCCACACAAATTCGTTGGAAGTTTTTCTTCACTTTTGCTAGCTCGTAATTCGCACGTACCAGAGTCATAACGGCAATGTAGAACTTCCCATGCTTATGATTGTTATAAAGAAACACTTGGCATATATTAGCGTTCCACTTGAACGATAGGTAATTTGTTTGATGGAAACATTATACACCTGAATCTCAGTTTTAGGCCTTAGATAAAAAAAAAGCTGCCAACTTGAACAAAGAAAGTAGTAATATGGTACAGTTCCCTGAAAAAATCATTATTACGGCTATAGTACCGGTGCATATAGGTCAATTTGCCGATAGCGAGGTAACTATGAAGTAACGCGAGAATGAACAGGAACTTATAAGAACAACGGATATTCGGAGTGAGCTGACTTGTAGTTCACATACGAATTTACAAGCATATCATTAGACTTAGAAAACTCCAGAGTTTTTAACTTGATATAGGATGTAATTTCCGAAAGCATCTATCGACCACATGAGGATTGCTGCCGTGTGTCAGTGCATCTGTAAAGCTAAAAGGGTTTTCGATATAGTATAAAGGCGGGAAAACTGCCGCAAAATGAAGTATACCAACTATTAGACGTGATGACTAAACTAAATGTTTTTTTTTTTTTTCAGGGTGGTTTTAGCGTTCAAAATAAAGTCAATAAACACGTTATCTCGATAAAGATACAAATTTACTAGATGAAAGGGGCCAGCAGTACTTGGTCTTTTTTCCACTTTCTTCCTGTATTGTAGAAAAATGTTCAATTAAAACGTTTTGCTTTCAGGTGGAAAGGTGAATAAGTTTTACAGTTGTTCCACGCTACGTATGGTCGTCCGTGCAACGAACACGATCCTCCTAAACTCACAACAGTGGGAGGTGTGCTCGTGATTGCTATACCGTACGGTAATCGTACGTGGAATTGGATTCTTTTGAAGCAGAATAATAAGATAGTTGAAATGAGTGGATTTTGGCGGTGTGAATACTGGCTGGCCGTTCCTTCCTGTTAATATTTCCTCCTCGACGTTGCTTTTTTGGCAGAGCATATGGGGAACATTAAACGAATTTGTGAGTTCCGTTGGCAAGTTTCCGCGTTTGTCTAGTTCATCACTGTATCAATGAACTAAAATACTTTTTCTTCTTCTAGGATCATATTATGTATTCGCTGATCGCTTTGTTGAACTACGTCATATTTTATTGCTAAAAGTATACGCTCACACAACTAATGTTTGTTTACGTAGATTCTCTATATTAGAGGATGCACTTCCTGGATGAATTGTTCTTTTGTCAATATTACATTCCGCAACACATCATTTAATATGATTTTATTGAAGTGCGGATCAATGCAATATGTACCGCTTCAATGCTGTCTTCGAGAAGATTCGAGAATATTATAGAACACTCGAGAACATTCGTAAGAGCTCCAGAAAGTTATATAACTATCTCGAATTTCCTGCCTTTAAAAAGACGTACAGTGATTGGTTTGTGGTGTAAGGGTAGTAGTCAACAGCGACGTCATGAGCGACCTTCGGAAATATGCCGACGCGAAAGAGGTTTTCTGCTGACCACCACAATGTGACTGCGGCCAACCGTATCCCGTCTGTCGCACAACCGCTGTAGTGCACAGGGTGGCGACAGACAGAAAAACCAGTGACTGGCGCTGGGTGGTTTTGGAGGTCTGGTCAACGTCAACAACGAACTCAGTACACAGGCTGTCTCCCCTTAAGAGACGTCAGGCGCAGTTTTTCAGGAGTTTTGAGAGGTATTTGCAATTTAGTTTTTGCAGTGTGTAGCTGGTGACATCCGAAAAGATTCGGTCTATCATGTCTCTCATACGACGCCTAGCGCCGACGGAATGCGTC
The DNA here is from genome assembly GCF_023897955.1 of Schistocerca gregaria. Taxonomy (NCBI): domain Eukaryota; kingdom Metazoa; phylum Arthropoda; class Insecta; order Orthoptera; family Acrididae; genus Schistocerca; species Schistocerca gregaria. The sequence goes on along the minus strand of NC_064924.1, from coordinate 669,635,894 downwards.
AGTTTGTTTCCCGTTTCAGACGAAATTAATTGTAATCGGAATTTTATGCGTCCATTTGATAGAATGCGACCACATTAGTCTAGTGCGACATTTGTTGTACCGATGTGTGTTAACAGGAAGAGTAAAACAGAAGAAATAAAGCGTACTCCACAAGCGACTGAGTAGCGTGCTTGTGCACGGCGGCAGCTGTCGGCGTGGTGATGTCACTGCTGGAGCACTCCTCGCGTCAGTAGAGGGAGACAGAGTAACGCTTTACATCGACACTGGGTGTCGCATGAAAGGCGTGACGGACAGTGTTCGGCTGTCACCACCTACACGTTGCAAAAACGAAACTGGAACTGTCTGCCGAAGCAAAACAGAAAATGCGCCCGACTACTCTTAGGAGAGGCACCCAGTACTGGAACTGAGGGTGGGTGAAACACCGAAACTCCTCTCGGCATTAATAAAGCTGTACAAAAAAAGACTGGTTGCTGTGTTTCTTCAAATATCTCAGCCTAAAAGCACGCAGAGCAACCGTCATTGGTATGGATGAATTAATTCCAAAACATAGAACAATAAAGTAGATGAAACTTCCTGGCAGATTAAAACTGTGTGCCGGACCGAGACTCGAACTCGGGACCTTTGCCTTTCGCGGGCAACTGCTCTGAGCACGACTCACGCCCGGTACTCGCGGCTTTACTTCTGCCAGTACGTCTCCTACCTTCCAAACTTTACAGAAGCTCTCCTGCGAACGATGCAGAACTAGCGCTCCTGATAGAAAGGAGAGCTTCTGTAACGTATGGAAGTTAGGAGACGAGGTACTGGCAGAAGTAAAGCTGTGAGGACGAGGCGTGAGTCGTGCTCAGAGTTCTTGCCCGCGAAAGGCAAAGGTCCCGAGTTCGAGTCTGGGTCCGGCACACAGTTTTAAAATGCAAGGAAGTTTCATATCGGCGCACACTCCGCTGCAGAGTGAAAATGTCATTCAATGAAGTAGATATCATCCTCTCTTACAGTCGCTTCGGAACTTGTGTGGTGAAGTTTATGTTGCTAATGACGTGGTGGAGAGCTCCACGAGGAAAAACTAACAGCGGTGTGAGCGCGCGCGTGTGTGTGTGTGTGTGTGTGTGTGTGTGTGTGGCGGGGTAGCAACAGCAGGGGAGGCCGGCTACGGGTTAACGGCCTGGGCCGCACAAGAACCAGGAGCGACCGCCGTCAGTTTCGGCAGCGCGGCCCGAAAAAGCGGGTCCCGCGGCCGGCCGAGGAACAGGGCCCTCCCAGTCCGGGACACTGGGCAGGCGCGAGGGGGGCGTCCGTCCGCTACTGCAGGGCAGCTGCGGGCGCGCCTGCCGAGGCTCCGCCAGTCCGAGGGCGGTGCGTTCACCCCCTCCCCTCTAGGACGGCTTAGCTGCACTTACGTGCCATCTTCTTGTTGTGGTCTTCAGTCCTGAGACTGGTTTGATGCAGCTCTCCATGCTGCTCTATCCTGTGCAAGCTTCTTCATCTCCCAGTACCTGCTGCAACCTACATCCATCTGAATCTGCTTAGTGTATTCATCTCTTGGTCCCCCTCTACGATTTTTACCCTCCACGCTGCCCTCCAAATTGGTGCTCCCTCCATGTCTCAGAACATGTCCTACCAAACGATCCCTTCTTCTGGTCAAAGTTGTGCCACAAGCTCCTCTTCTCCCCATTTCTATTCAGTACCTCCTCATTACTTACATGATCTACCCACCTAATTTTTCAACATTGTTCTGTAGCACCACATTTCAAAAGCTTATATTCTCTTATTGTCCATCTTTCACTTCCATACGTGGCTACACTCCATACAAATACTTTCAGAAACGACTCCCTGATACTTAAATTTATACTCGATCTTAACAAATTTCTCTTCTTCACAAACGCTTTCCTTGCCATTGTCAGTCTACATTTTATATCCTCTCTATTTCCACCATCATCAGTTATTTTGTTCCCCAAATACCAAAACTCCTTTACTATTTTAAGTGTCTCATTTCCTAATCTAATTCCCTCAGCATCACCCGACTTAAATCGACTACATTCCATTATCCTCGTTTTGCTTTTGTTGATGGTCATCTTATATCCTCCTTTCAAGACACTATCCATTCCGTTCAACTGCTCTTCCAAGTCCTTTGCTGTTTCTGACAGAATTACAATGTCATCGGCGAACCTCAACATTTTTATTTCTTCTCCGTGGATTTTAATACCTACTCCGAATTTTTCTTTTGTTTCCTTCACTGCTTGCTGAATATACAGATTGAATAACATCGGGGAGAGGCTATAACTCTGTCTCACTCCCTTCCCAACCATTGCTTCCCTTTCAGGTCCCTCGACTCTTACGATTGCCATCAGCTTTCTGTACAAATTATAAATAGCCTTTCAATCCCTGTATTTTACCCCTGCCACCTTTAGAATTTGAAAGAGAGTATTCCAGTCAAAATTGTCAAGAGCTTTCTCTAAGTCTACAAATGCTAGAAACGTAGGTTGGCCTTTCTTTAATCTTTCTTCTAAGATAAGTCGTTGGGCAGTATTGCCTCACGTGTTCCAATATTTTTACGGAATCCAAACTGATTTTCCCCGAGGTCGGCTTCTATCAGTTTTTCCATTCGTCTGTAAAGAATTCGCGCTAGTATTTTACAGCTGTGACTTATTAAACTGATAGTTCGGTACTTTTCACATCTGTCAACGCCTGCTTTCTTTGGGGTTGGAATAATTATATTCTTCTTGAAGTCTGAGTGTATTTCGCCTATCTCGTACATCTTGCTCACCAGATGGTAGAGTTTGGTCAGGACTGGCTCTGCCAAGGCTGTCTGTAGTTCTAATGGAATGTTGTCTACTACCGAGGCCTTGTTTCGACTGACGTCTTTCAGTGTTCTGTCAAACTCTTCACGCAGTATCATATCTCTCATTCCATTTTCTCTACCTCCTCTTCCATTCCCATAATATTGTCCTCCAGAACATCGCCCTTCTACCGACCCTCTATGCGATCTTAACACTATGCGAAACAGCTTCGCGCAATAGTTTCGCAGGACAAGCCTAGCGTAATGTAGGCGTGGCCCCCACCGCGAAATGGGTTACGAGAGGCCGTTCAACGCTGAACGCTGGGGGCGAAACAAAAGTGTCTCGTCTAGGAGAAACGTGGTTCGTTGTTGCGCGCGTGTCAGATGAAGCAGGAGGAAAGCTTCCGCATCATCCAATTTTACAAAAGCTATTCGCTGTGTCACAGTGAGCCTTTCTCGAGTAGCTGCTGCTTCTTTCAGCTTCGTACCCGTATTTCCAATTTTTGGATCGATCAGGTAAACAAGTCCTGTGTGCTATACTGGATTTCACTGCATGATCTACATATGAGACGTTGTCATTCTTTAAGTAATGACAGATATGATGTTATGGCCTAAACTGTTTTAACTCTAATCCGTTAAGGTGGTCTGTGGCTGAAACCTGTCTGTATTTCGATTTTTAAATTAAAAAGCAGGTGATGGTCAAACATGCGTTTCATGTATCGCAAATCTTCTCCGCTCGTATGGATGAAGTTCCTGATGGTATCTTCCATGGGATCCACTACTATAAGCCTCATAATCCGGTTCCCATATTGGAATCGGGGACAGTTAATTCCTTGCCCCACTAGCTGCGATTTCATTTAGTTTTCATTTTCAAATGTAGCATCATCGTGAGGGCGAATGCAGTTACAGTAGCAGCCACATGGGTATCGCACAAACTGATGGTTTACTCTTTTCGTGTTCGTTGCACGCAACATTTCGCTCTGCGTAAATGAATGGGCGATACAACTGCCCCGCGAAACAAACGCGCGCAGCTACATTACGAGGAAAGTCTCATGTAGTAAAACGCAATTATAGTGCGAGACTAGTTACAGACTTGAGAAAAAAGGTACAGTGTAAGTGATCAGGACATAATGCTACCATGATGCACACAGTCATATCCTGTTAAGGTATTTGCGAGACTCGTGTAATAGCACGAGGCAAGGGCTCCTGGCAATACTGTGGCACTACGGTACGGATATCAGGCACGGGGACCAAACAAGAAAGCTGTCATCAATCATGGGTGGCAATTACCATGTGTACTGTCCTTCCTCGCTTGACGTATAGGACGTCACTATGAGGTGTATATCCTCTAATCGCAGTACGGGATGCACGTCGGTTCCAAAACCTGTGGATCAAGCCATACGACCACGGATCTACTTGTAGGTGATGATCTACTTGTAACTGAAGTACTTATGTAGTGAAAGGTACTTCTGGTAAAACTATATAATCCCCCCTTTTCTTGGACCATTCTCGAATGGTGCTTCGGCAGAACGGTCGGTAAACTTCTGCATGAGATCTCAGTTCTCTCTCTCTCTCTTTTTATTTTATTTTTTTGTCGTGTCGAGAGGCGTGCGGGAGGTAATATTTATCAAGCATCTCCGTAGTGCACAACTGCCACTGCAGTGTCTTAAAATCTTTTTAACACTCTTATGTCGACTTAGCGATCCCGTGACGAAATGCCCCGCTTTTTTTGTTGTATTTTCTCTGTTTCTCCTATTAATCCAACCTCGTAAGAGTCCCAGATCGAAAACAGTACTCAAGAATCAGTCGAACAAGTTTACTATAACACATTTCTTTCGTAGCTCAATTACATTTTGCACTACAGAAAAACTGAACTACTCATCCATGCAAATGACACTACCGCACTTCCTTTGGATCCACTCGCGATAGACTTTATATCACATTTGCTGAGCAATGTGTGCCACATATAGTGGATCGTGGGATCCAGTCGTTCGGGCTATGAGACACCGCTGTCACAAGAACTCTAGCCAGTGTAGATGCTGCGCTGTCTCGACACCTTCAAGTATATTTTAAGCAAGCTAACGATCCTGGGACTCGGTTGCAGTACGTGGTGGTTCCTCTCGCCTTCTTCACAACCGTGAAATGCTGCCACGGACAACGTGCAGCTCACAGCCCGTCTAACGCTACCTATCTATAGCACTAAATAACAAATCAAGTGCACAGTGACCCTTTCCGTTTACAGATTGGCTATCTAACAGCTCCCAGGGACAACAAATATTTGACTTTCGGTACTTCGTATAATTATTAACTGATTTTGAAAACTGAAAGTGCTGTCTTAATTTACTTATCAAGTGATGTAATCTTGGGTCAAAGGTTCAACAAAATACGACAAATATTACAGTTATAAACTGTGTATACAGGGTGTGTCTCCTAGGAGCGCAATTGGCTCTGAGCACTATGGGACTTAACTTCTGAGGTGATCAGTCCCATAGAACTTAGAACTACTTAAACCTAACTAACCTAAGGGCATCACACACATCCATGCCCGAGGCAGGATTCGAACATGCGACCGCAGTGGTCACGCTGTTCCAGACTGTAGCGCCTAGAACCGCTCGGCCACCCCGGCCGGCTCTCCAAGGAGTCATCAGGTGCTATTCCTCCGGTGTGTGGGCTTATATTTACTATTTCGGTTTTCCAGCGTGCAGCTGGATTCAGCGCGAAGAGATACTGCTCATCACATCTCCCCTGAAATTCCATCTGTCGACGGACATCGTCAGTTTGTTCCCCGTTAAGAAGAAAATGATCTTTAAAGCGGAATTTTAGTTGCCCGTTCGATAGAACAGTCCCAGCTTAGTCTTGTCCAATATTCGTGTTAGATGGCCGCGGTGGTCTAGCGGTTCTAGGCGCGCAGTCAGGAACCGCGCGACTGCTGCGGTCGCAGGTTCGAATCCTGCCTCGGGCATGGATGTGTGTGATGTCCTTAGGTTAGTTACGTTTAAGTAGTTCTAAGTTCTAGGGGACTTATGACCACAGATGTTGAGTCCCATAGTGCTCAGAGCCATTTGAACCAATATTCGTGTTATCAGAACATTTTAACAGGAACAGTAAAACGAGAAAAACAACCAGAGTTCCGACATCGACAGCAGTGCCCTGGCAGGGCGTAGCCTCTTCCTCACTTAGCGACCTTCGTGACAGTGAAAAATTAAACCCCGAGTACTTAATGGAAATTTGGGAAAATCAGTCGTCACCGGAGTTAATCTGTCGGTAAAGAGGGAGGAAAGGGTTGCATGTAAGTGAAAGGAAAAATGCAAATGAAATTGGGGGAAATTAATTTTGAAAAGGGGTAAAATTAATAAAGAAATAGATTTGGGGAAAATTACCGTCGCCAGTCCTATGGACAACTACTATAATAACAGAAAAAGAAAGGTTATTGCACATATAATTAGCACTAAAAGCGCGGAAACTGAAGGTTGACACGTGTTGTGAGAAAACTGAATGTTTGTCAGAAGTACTAGCTTTCGCTACACTCTGACTTAATTTAGCAAAAGAATTAGTAAATCCGGAAAGTTAATTTAATGATTGAAATTAATAGTGGACTTTGTTTCTGAAGCACTACGAAATTAAATAAAATAAGGTTAGTCTTGGGGTTGCTCAACAATCATTTCAAAAGCTACTTGAATCTACGCAATTTACAAATAATAGATTTAACTTTGAAGTTGAATTAAATGATTTTGAACAATTAACAATAGTAAAATTTAGTACGTACCAAGTGGAGCTGCAATCACAGGTAAGCCAAAATACGGTAACAAAACTCGCACTCTTAATTTGTGTAATCTAAACATAGTTCTGTTTGTTTATTGTAGCCAGCTATGAATACTTTAACTGAACTTTGAAATTAAAACAGTGAAACGGAATGATATTACTTTAATGCTGGCGTTTGAATTTCAACGACACTCGCGTTCATTTCGAAAAAGGAAGGGACCCTGCTTGGTAATGCAATTGGGACAATGAGCAACAAAGGTTCATGCTAAGTTGCTGTAATTTGGTGTCACAAATTGACCAGTTTGAAAAGCTGAGATCTGCCATACAGTTCTAAAACTTTACGTGCTTCCAGTCTTCGTTGTTGGTTGATTGAAGGTTTGAAGTCGTCGGTCGAGGAGGCGGCCACAGTCACTCATTGTCGGCCGTCGCTGTTGCAGAAGCTGGATGGCGCGCCTTCTTCTCGACACGGTCATCTGGCGAAACAGGCTCTTGATGTGCGCAAGCTAATGCTTCCCGTCCGCGACCCCGTGTCAGAAACTGTCAGAGCAAGTCGAGCGCCATTACATGCTGACAAACTCCGAAAGCGCGGCAACTCGCGGGAGCGTCAGCGTCACACAACACACCTGCTCCACCGCCCTACTCCAGCCAGACTCTGCTCTGCCCGCGCTCCACGCGGCAGAGTTAACACTACCAAAGATCCTAAGCACTTTGGTTCTCCACAAGACCTAACGATGTAATCGTTCGATAGCATAGTTCTCCCTAGGCAAGACCCAGCGTAAAAATACAAATATATATTGTAAGACAGTTACGATATATTTATAGTACAATAGATGGAAATAGGAGGATGTGCACTTCCGGCGTTGCAAGATGTTTACTGATGCCGCCATGCGCTAGTAGTGCTGGCCAGTCGCTGCAGGAGTAGCTTCATTCTTGTCGTTTTACTGGCCCTGTTAATACGTATGATAACATGAATATCGCACTAGACTAATCTGTGATCGCTCTATCGAACGGGCAAACCAAATTCCGCTTTGGAAATAATTTTGTTCGTAACGGGAAACAAACCGACGCTTTCCGTCCACACCGGGCGTCGTATGAAAGACGTCATGGACATACTTGTTTGGGCTGACTCCAGGTAAATATTAAAAAAAAAAAGAAACTGCAAATATCTGCTGAAACACCAGAGAAAAAGCACCTGAAGATCTCAGGAGAGACACCCTGTACGTCTTGACGCAGCATAACTCACCGCGCGTAGTTACCGAGACTGATTCTCTGTTATTCGAAAATGAAGGAAGTTAGTGACTTTACAACGAAATTTCAAACCTTTGCAAGATTTTCTCTTGTTAACACCCCTCAGAAAATGGGGAAAGCAAAGAAGTTCATTAGCTACTATATTTTCGCTGTTGATGGAATAAAACTGCCGCACCTGGCATGACGTTTTCATTTGTTACTTCTTTACTGCTGGCAATGGTCCGCAGCTCCTGTTCTTGCGGTAGCGTTCTCGCTTTCGACGCACGGGGTCCCAGGTTCGATTCCCGGCGTGGTCAGGGATTTTCCCTGCCTCGAGATGGCTGTGTGTTGTTGTGTCGTCTTCATCATCTTCATTCATCCCCATCACGGTAGGAGGAAGGCAATGGCAAACCACCTCCGCCCAGTACGGCGGCGCGCGTCTCCCGCATCGTCCCCTACGCTCCTCGCAGTGTGGGACCTCATCATCATCATCACTACTAACAATATCCACATGCACCACTGAACATAACCAGCAAAACGATGACATTTTATGGCACTTAGTTCGAGAGATATTACGTTCGCCTGCTGGGCTGGGTGGTACCGTGGTCGCCTCCCATGCAAGCGGGCTCGGTTTCGATTCCCTGCCGGGTTGGAGATTTTTCTCCGCTCGGGGACGGGGTGTTGTGTCCGCCACCGGCGCTCAAGTCGCCCACTGTGGCGTCGAGTGAAACAAGACTTGCACTTGACGGTCCAAGTTCCCCGAATAGGGGCCTCCCGGCTAACGATGCCAGACGCTCATTCCCATTTTCTCTTTACGTCATAAACATTGAAACGAGAGAAAAACCGGCTGTTGCTTAAAACTGGGTGCAAATTATCCGCGCTATACTTATCCAGTGTTCCGTAATGAGAGCACTTAGCAAGTCCCAACAAACTTTTAAGCAAACAAGGAGCGTTCAATAAGTAATGCCACATGCCTTTTTACTGAAAGCAAGTTGGTTTTAGTCTGGACTCCAAAACCCGATATTATTGCCCACCCTTTTGACTACAAAACCCTATTTTTCAACGAAATCTCCGTTCAGTACAGCGGTCTCACGCCACATTACTGGGAGGACCTACCGCTCTGCTGGTCCACGTCGGAGGCGGCGTCCTTCTGCATCATCATTAGCCTCCACAGCAGCCCGCTCTGCTTCCAGCGGAGTGCATCTTCCACTGGACCACACAGACGGAAGTTGACAGCTACCAGATCCGGGCTGAATCTTTCAGTACCCCAACCGGTGCACGAGTGTCGCAGCACTACCAACAGAGACGGCTAGTTGAGCAGCTAGGTCTTTGATTCTGATCCGTCGATCACCTTGAACGTGATTATCCGCAAATCCTAACAGTCCAGAATTCACAGCTGTGTGCGGCCGGCCGGTATGCGGGATGTCGGACAGGTTAGCGCGACCTTGTTGCGATGATGACAGTTGCCTCGCCTAACGGTTCACCGTGCTTTTGTTCACTGCCAGGCCCCCGTAGATATCGTACAAGCACCTATGAATACCTGTGATGCTATGGTTTTCCGTGAAAAGGAACTCAGTGGCAGTTCTCTGCTTGGCAAGCACCTCCGTTACAGATGCCATTCTGAAGGCTACGTATTGCGCCGTCCCCTGTCACAACTTCATGAAATTATAAGGGCTGAGAAGGGAACATTCCACGATGTCGCACAACAAATTCCGCATTTTTCAACCGAAACTGCAAGAAAAAACTTACTGAACGCTTCTCGTAATTTCAATTTTTTTGTAAACTTGTTCTCGCTTACACGCTTAAAGTCAGATATTTGAGACACTAAATCATTTGTAAACTAATCAGAAGTTTATAGCTGTTCTATACGAGGGTGAGTCAAATGAAAACCTTAAATTTGTAATAACAAATCGAAATTTCGCGCTGTTATCCTGTAAGTTGGTAAGCGTGCTACAAACAATGCACAGAATGAGTGGCCTATAGGTGGCAGCACAGTGCAGATGCACTCACACCGTCGCAATATCAGTATAAAGATGGCCGCCCCACTTGCCACGTGCACCAGGGAAGAGCAGCGTTCTGTTATTCGGTTTTTGCTTAGTGAAGGGGTGAAACCTATTGAAATTTGTCGACGAATGAAGGTTCATTACGGTGATGCATGTTTGTCACAGCAGCAAGTCTACCAATGGAGTAGGAAGTTCGCAAATGGTGTGACTTCAGTGGAACAAGCTCCACGTCCAGGTCAGGCACAACGAGTTGTGACTCCACAGAACAATGCAGCAGTTGAAGCCATAGGAAGGAAAAGGGCAGCTGACTCGAGAAAAGTGATGGCTTTCTTGCAAGAATCGGTACTGGGGACGAAACCTGGGCTCACTTCCACCAACAGGAAAAGAACACAGCGAGTAAGGAATGGCAGCATTCCCCATCACCAAAACCAAAGAAGTTTCGAACAGAACCGTCAGCAGGGACGGTTATGCTGACACTCTTTTGGGACGAAAAAGGCGTAATTTTGGAGCAGTACACGCCTAGAGGGACCACAGTCACCAGTGCATCATACACAGATCTCCTAAAAAATCATCTCCGGCCTCGAATCAAATCAAAGCGATGTGGATTGCTGTCAGCAGGTGTCCTTTTGCAACATGACAATGCAAGGCCCCACACTGCCCGTACAAAAGTCGCAACAATCACTTACCTGCATTTTGAGTGCCTTCCTCATCCACCGTACTCACCAGACCTTGCCCCGAGTGATTTCCATATGTTTCGACCACTCAAAGACACAATGGGAGGAAAGAAGTTCCGTTCTGATGAGGAGGAATGGCACGCGGTGCATGAGTAGTTGCGCGGACTACCAAAAGAATGTCTTCCTAAAGGAATTTATGCACTTTGTTAGCACTGGAGGACTTGCATTGAGCGTGGGGGAAATTATGTTGAAAAGAAATACAGCTTTGTACCACTTCTGAACAATAAATAAAATTTTAAAAAATATTTATGGTTTTCATTTGGCTCATCCTCGTACATAGAAGTTAGATTCTTTTAAGAATCGGGAGTTTACTGGCAGCCTGTAATCTGCCACAGATCCAGCCACACATAATGTCACTCAGATTTCTTTGTTGAGTTATCCAACGTCACTACGTCTCGCATGCTCTGTGCCAACCCTACACAATATGCTGTCCAGAACACAATTCCCAACAACGCAAGGACTCCTCCCGGAGTGAAAGTTTAGCAGGTGCATTAAACTCTCGTGTACTGTACTTTCACATGTGATTACTAGATGTAGCTAACGAAACAGCATATTTCTTAAGCACATAGAATCCTTTCAACCGAATTAATTTTACAATTCCATATCTTGATGCTTAATCCCCTCTCACTTCAGCTAATTTTTCGTGTTCTTCCATAATCGGAGAACCAAAATGCACGATCACACATAGCCACAAAAGTTATCTTTCGCCCTGTTCTTCATATAAACAGAGGACTTTCGTAACGCAATGAATTTTCGTTCTTGCAAGTTGCGTTCTGTAGAGGATTCTGCTAGAGCGTTTCTCAAAAGTAAATGTATGTCTGAGCCGTTCCGAAGGAAACACGAGCCCACGGCCACAGGTGCTGGCGCAGAAGAAGCCTGCCGTGAACAGATCCAGGCGGCCAGGCGGCGAGACGAGAAGTTCTGTGGTTGACAGCTGCAGATCATGTGAAACGCTACTTTTCTTTTTCACCTTTCGCGACCGGCCGCTGACGTAAGGCGAGACGTGAAGCGTTTCTTTGTTCCAGTGTATGCCAATTGTTCCTTTCGATAAAGGGAAACGATTAACCTACCGCTCTATGTGCCGCTTTTCTCTAAGTCTGAATGCAACCTGTAGTTGAAAATCCATAAGGGTACGAGGTAATTAAATAGAATTGGGCCATTACCACGTATACTGTGTCTTTAATCTGTGACAGAACGGGAATTTCTTTCTTTTTTTTCAGGTATGGGCACCAATCTGACCGTCACAACTAAGGCAGGGCGCTTATGGTAATTAACAGTCCGTTACGATGCGACCCCAAATGAATTCGTTAAAAAACGGTAGTCTTATATTGTGGAAGACGGGAGCAGCTGGAGGGACCACCTCACAAGTCTGGCACGAAAGAGGCGCCGAGTTGAAATTCCCGTAACAAAAAGAGGACGGGAGCGGTTCATGCGCACGCACTGGAGCAGCAATTAGCGGGATTATTATAGTGCCGCGGTAACCATCGCGTGTGCGGGCGCACTGACTCCCTCCCACCCAGCCACCGGCGGTCCCCGACACTCGAGTCGCGTGAAAGCGGGCGACGGACGGCGACTTTTTACGTACACCGCGTGCCCCCTCCCCCCTCCCAACTGCTTCTCATTAATAATAACAAGTTGCCCTCGAAATTATTGTCAGGTAATTTCACGAGCATCGCGTTGCAAGGCGCCGCTCATGTTTTGATCAGGCGCGCACGAAATAATAAGTACGGCCACCGCGATAGCGTCGAGTGCGTAATAGGTGAACTCCGCTCCCGGCTTCTGCCCCGAGTGGGAAAGAGACGCCCTCGGTTCCGTGTTCACAATTAAAGCGTAATGAGGGGGCCTTTGCATGCTGCCGCTTGCCTACTGCTGGACCTCTCGCCCAGTGCGACGACGGTCTCCGAGCGTATTTCAAACGCTGCCGCTATTAAAGTGTCGTTATACTGATTATTTTCCGTTTAGAACTGCCGTCGTTCGTGTCTGCAGCGGCTTTCTCTTGCGTTAACAACCTCTCTATCACTTTTTCTTTATATCCTGGCCGTACTGTTCCCACATAGTCGAGAACCTAATCAAAAATTAGCCAAATAACGCTTGACACGGAGAAGAGTGACATCAAATGATGGTACTCGTAAACTTTAAAATTTCCGCTCGTGGGACAGCTGAACTGAAGATAATCAAATCCTGTCTCTGGGTTTTCCTTATAACTTATTCATTTAACATGAAAGTGATAGACATGCCATGACCTGCCCAAACTACTACTTTGAAGCTCAGGTCAAATCTGGGGTAGCAAAGCGGCGACTGACTCTAAATATTAAAATCTGCCAAGTCATCCGCAGGACTACTAAAAGAATTTCGGTCACAGGAAAATCACACGAATCCAAAGACTGTCAATTCCACTAAATACTTAAGAGATTAAAATTACGAATAACTTAAATTGTATCGAACACACAGATAATCTTTTGCGGAAAAGCAAGCAAAAGACTGCGATTTATTTGCAGAACACTTAGGAAATGGAACAGACCTACAAAAGTGACTGCTTACACTACGCTTGTGCGCCCACTTCTGGAGTATTGCTGTGCAGTGTGCGATCCGTATCAGATAGCATTGACGGAGGACATCGAAAAGTCCAAAGAAGGGCAGCTCGTTTTGTATTATCGTGAAATCGGGGAAAGAGAGTTCCACGGATATGAACCGTGACTTGTCGCAGTTGTCATTAAAACAAAGGTGTTTTCCGTTGCGGTAGCATTTTCTCGTGAAATTTCGGTCTCCAACCTTCACCTCGGAGAGTGAAAATATTTTGTTGAAACCCACCCACATAGGGAGAAATGATCATCACAAAAAAATAAGAGAAATCAGAGCTCGCACGGAAAGATTTTAAGTGTTCGTTTTCCCCACGCGCTCTTCGAGAGTGGAAAAGTAGAGAAGTAGCTTGTAAGTGATTCAATGAACCCTCTGTGAAGCTCTTAACTGTGAATTGGAGAGTAATCATGTAAAGTAGTTGTAGATGAAAGTCACTGTTCTTCACACTCTGCTCAACACAAATTTTTACTGTAGATGAAAGTCACTGTTCTTCACACTCTGCTCAACACAAATTTTTACTAGACTATGTACTTACAGACTAATTATTTAATATTATGTGTCAGACTTTTTAGGGTAATTTAAAGAATGACACAAAACATCTGGTTTTCCCAGAAAAAGACCTCAGCGAGAAGACCCGAAAAGTTGGATCCCAATATTGTGGAAAGAACGGAGCGATAGCAAAACCCAAGAACTTTTAACTTAATTGACAATGGCAGCGAGAGACTACGTTCTTATGAGAATGGTTTCAGCGCTGACAGGGCCATACACAGTTCCTTACTTACAATGCAGCTGACACATACGATGTGAACTAGAGTTCCCAAAATAAGGCTTCAACAAGAAGACCTAAATTTCAGATCCTCAGCTTCTGGAAGGAATTACTGCTGCTGATGTTTATTTTTAGTCAACTCTCGCCGAACAGTGTCTCTGGTATCATTGCTTTTCTTATCTGTCCTACTAAATGGCGCACCAGTTGCAGGTGGACTATCTAATGGCTTCCAAGGGCAACAAAAATGTTATTTTCAATATTTCAGACAATTACTGATCAAATTTAAAAATCTTAAATGCTGACGTAATCTACACGTTAATAGATGTAATCCACGCAAATCATTATAATCTTTTTAATTACTTGTGTTGTCTTTTATTTACTTGTCTTGTCTTTTGAACAGAATTACTGGTTTCGGCTATGCATTAGCCGACTTCAGAATCTACGACAGAAGTAAACGAAAGTACGTTATAGTAACTACAGTACAAGACAGAAATTATAACATAAACGCGATATGCGTTCATGTGTGTTTTTATTATAATTTCTGTCAATTGCTTTTAATCTCTTGATACAGTACCTAGTAATGAATTTTAATCTACATCTGTCGTAGAGCCTGAAGATAGCTACTGCATAGCCAAAACCGGCAGTCCTGTTCAATAAAATTTGCCATCAAGAGAATTGAACAAAAAATTATGTACCCTGATTATATTCGAGCAGTATTTGATAATGAAGCCACTTAGCGACTTGCAACAAGCTTTAAACATAATATCAAACCTTACCTAAACTTTTTCTTGGTTACATGCTTAATGTCGAATATTTAACGCATTCACTAATCTGTAACGTAATCAGACGTTTGAAGCTCTTTTATACATGACAGTCCGATTCTTTATACGATCGATGGTGGGAGGGGGGGGGGGGGGGAGGGGGGTGGTTTACTGGTTAGAAATAATACTCATCAATTACGCCCTCCTTTTTCTAGTACGAAGCTCAATTTTTCTCCCATTATCCCGTTTAGTACACAAACTATCCCTATGAAACGCATTGCTAGTAGATCTGTGGCTGTTTTCTTCCAAGCACCAACCGATAGTTGTAATTCGATGGCTCATACCTTTTATTGGCATAAGCATAAATTTTATTTCAGTCAAATGGTTACATAAATTGTTTAATGGCTAAAAAGGTTTCAACGGGCCAGTCATTATCAGTCGCTCATAATTACTCCTTCGCTGGTGGATGCGTCAGGACAAACGTAAAATCTTTAAAAAATTTAATGTTGTTGCAATGTTTGCAAAATAGTTCTTATGTCTTCTACGATTGGTGTTAGCCATATTTCTTTCTAATTTTGCCTATCTAAATCTCCATAGCACCTCTACAAACCACCGCGAAGTCCATGACATTGGGTTCTCTGCACGGTACCATACATTATGATTTCTTCCCGTTCCAGCGGCGTACGGCATAAATGCCCCCGTGCGACTTGTAATTCGTCTAATCTAGTATTGACGATGCTTGCGGCAGCGATGCGAAGGGGGCAGAAGAAAACCTCTAGTTTCATCACTTAAAAGTAATGCGGTCACCGATGTTCTCTGCCAATAGTAAGGAAAATGTGAACATTTCCAAAGATCAATATTTTGGTGAGGTTACTTTTTCCATCTGTCAAGAACTTGAAGAATTGCATTTTACCAATCAGCAATGCGAATTATTCTTTAGCGGTTTCGGTCGTATCTTATATAGGCATGTGATCATTGATGTCCTCTACTTAACTGAGATCAATGTTCAAGCTATTTCTTTGATGCTCAGTTGTGAGTTAGTGTGACACCACTTTTATACCGTTTAATGTGATGGTATATTACGTACGGTTTTGTAAAGATGACTGACAGAATTGGAACTTTCATACCATAATATTCTCGACCGTACACTGACCTACAAGGAACATTGCCTGAAGCTGAAGCAGAAATTATCCTCCAGAAACTGCCTTCTTCGAAAACTGGTGGGATCGAACTGGGGTACACATCCACAAACATTAGCAACAACAGTCCGTGCCTTACGCTATCTGCAGGAGAGTATGCTAGCCCAGTGTGGAACAATTCAGTACAAGCAAAGCAGGTTAATGTAGTCTTACATGACAGCTGTAGGATTGCTACAGGCTGCCTAAGGCCAACCCCCATGGACAAAGTTCAATGTCTCGCTGGGATTGCTTCATGTGACATCAGAAAGGAGGTCGCCGCTAACTACGAGAGCCATAAATCAAATGCAGTGAGCTCACATCCACTCTTTGGACATCAACCTGCCAAGCCAAGACTGAAGTCCAGTAAGAGTTTCCTAACAACTTTACAGCCCTTAGAAGGATCAGGTGCGGCTACCCGACTCACCGAGTGGAAAGAAAGACACCAACACCTGTCAAACTGGACGACACCACAAGAATCCCTGCCGCCTGGACACACGGAGAAGTGGGTGATCTGGAAGTCCTTGAACAGACTAACGGACCGAAGTCGCAAGATCGAGGGACAATCTCCTTAAATGGAACTTCCAACTGCCAACACAACACTGTGCGAATGCGGTGAACTGCAAACAACCCGTGTCTTTTCAACTGTAACTCATGCCCAACCAGGTGTAGCATGAAGGAATTAACGTCTGCAGCATCCAATGCTGTCAAAGTTTCCCTATTCTGGGTGAATACTGTATAGTTTTCTTTGTATGTACTGTATGTGTGTTCATTTTAGTGTATCTCTGACACGAATAAAGAAGACCATAATATTAGGCAAGTTGTTATTGTGTGAACGCATAACTGATTCGCCTCGATAGACAATGACTCCACAAGCTCAACGGCCAACCTCCAGCGAGAATCTAAAACCAGCGAGCGTGGAGAACGTGGACGGGTACTGCGAAATGTGGTGGTAGGTGGGAGTGTGGGTCGGCATGCGTCCGGATGGCGCACTGGCTAACGCAGTTGCCTGGTAGGCGAGAGGTCTAGGGTTCGAGTCCCGGTCCGGTACACATTTCCACTCGTCGCCGCTGCTTCCGCAGAAAGTCCAGATGCAGCTGATATCGTTAGTTCCTTCCTTTTCCTTTCCAATCTCCCCTCTCCACCTTCAAATTAAGTAAGGTGTTATTAGCGAATTACAATTAAAATGAATGAAAGTCCATATGACCGCATTAGCAGTTAGTTGTAGTCCTTTCAAAGACCCATGACTTGTTTCGCCTCTTAAAGGTGCAGCTTCAGGTACATTTAAGTAACCACTTCGTGCCCAATGAGAGATACGATATTCCAAATGAACATGAAAACGAGTGACCCCTCAACAGTTGACATCAAACTAAATGTTGTTAAACGCCGATGGTGGGCGACTTAAATAATATACATAAGGTAAGAAAATGAGGCTGTCGAAGTTCCAATAAGCGGGATAGTGCTTACTAGAATTCGCTCGATGACGGATACAGTCAATTTCACGGTAATTCGTGTACAAAATTCGGTAATGGTCTTCTTCGGCTCAATCAGATCGACCCGCCAAGAATCTCATGGATCCCGGAAATGTCAGGTACATCCAGTCAAGGTGCCCCAGAATCTTAATGTGGGAAAATCTGGTGTGGCGATTGGTATCATGGCAGCAAGCTGGCGGTATGTTCCGGAGCGAGTGCACCGAGCGCTGTTAAAGGGTCACCGTTTTGTAGAGATCTTGTAACTGAAAGAACTTTCAGTTCATCTAAAGGAAAACTGAATTGCTTTTCCAGCAGAAGTACTGCTTTTTCTTCCTGTGATGACGGTGGACACGATCGAAAGCCGTTAAGAATAAAGAATAAAATTCGTACAGCTGATGACTGAAATGCCGTTCTGCAGCTTCCAGAGATGTTGCTATACAAGAGGTAGACGGAAAGCGACATCAGCGTGTCAGATACGCTACAAACAAATCTCTGTGAGTGGAGCGATCACCCCAGAATTGCACGTTGCAGCTCGTGAGCCGGGCGCGGCGGAATCGTGGCGTTAGGTCGGTGGTGCGACCGACCGCTGGGGCGGCGCGCCCGCCATACGTCGTGGCTGCTGTCACCAAGCCGGTAGCCTCCGACAGCGAGAGGAGCGGTCGGACGGCTATGCAAATCGGCCTGCAGCCGCGGCCTGCGCGCCTGCCGGCGATGCGTTTGTTTCTACCGGAGGGCCGCCTCTTTCCCTCCTTCCGGCAGTTCTACATCCAGCCTCACATCTCGCTCTCATCCACTCCCATCTTTTGTTCCGAAGGGCTGTTAAACGGAGTGGAGCACGCTCGGTTGTCACCTCAGTTTCGCACTGTGACGATCAGCGATTCTCGCCTATAAGCTACACAGGTGGCTGTAAACTCCATAATCTACATTTACTCCTTCCTTTGTGCGGTCCTGGTTTCACAAGTCGCTGTATAAATGTTGCTTCTCTTTTTCTTCCCCCTCCCCCCCACCTCTCTCACTGAATACATGCATCAGAGAAACAGTTAGCCGGAGGGTAAGGTTTCTCCTCCCTCTCCCTCACCCTCTCTTTCTCTGTCTCTCCCCCCCCCCCCTCCCACGCTATCCCCCCCCTCTCTTGCTCTCCCTACTCCTACATCTCCACTTTCCGTTCACTGCACCCCGTTCATCTATGCATTCCGCCCCCCACACACCCACTCCAGCCCACCCAAAAAAAATCCCTCCCTGGATCAAAATATTTCCCCTCCTCCTTTCCTTCCAGCATCGCCTCCCCCCTTCCCACACATACGTACTCTAATTTACTCTTACATGACTACTCTGAAATTCGCACTGAAGTGCCTAGCAGAGGGTTCATCGAACCAACTTCAAGTATTTCTCTACTGTTCTACTCTCCAAACATGCCCGGGAAAAACGAACACTTAAGTCATTCTGTGCGAGCTCTCATTTCTCTTATTTTATCACGATAACCATTTATCCCAACTTTTGCACTCGGAGGAGAAAGCGACTGATTGAAATGTTGTGAAAAGATCTCGCCATAACGAAAAACGCCTGTGTTTTAATGATTGCCACCCAACACGAGTAATATATCCGTGACACTATTTCCCCATTTCGTCAACAAAAAAAGCTATCCTTCTTCCAACTTTTTCGTCCTCCATCAATCCTATCTGAGAAGTGTCCCATACCGCACAGGACAGACAAGCGTAGTAGACATGTTGCATCTTCTCAGTGTTCTGGCAATAAAACGTAGACCCTGATTCGCCTTCTCCACAGCATGATCTATGTGATCGTTCTAATTTATATTGTTTATTATTGTTATCGCTAAGTTCAAATGGCTCTGAGCACTATGGGACTCAACATCTCAGGTCATCAGTCCCCTAGAACTTAGAACTACTTAAACCTAACTAATCTAAGGACATCACACACATCCATGCCCGAGGCAGGATTCGAACCTGCAACCGTAGCGGTCTCGCGGTTCCAGACTGCAGCGCCTAGAACCGCTCGGCCACACCGGCCGGCCTATCGCTAAGTATTTAGTTGAACTGACAGTCTTTATATTTTTTCCAGTTATCGTGTATCCGAAATTGAAAGGATTCATTTTTACATGTGGATGACCTGATACTTTTCATTATTTGCAGTCAATTGTCGCTCTTCGTATCATACAGATACCTCGTCTATATCATTTTGCAATTGATTCTGATTTTATGATGTCTTTATAGAAGGTAAATCATAACAATCTCCAAGATTTCTGCCGAGATTGACTCCGAAGTCATTTATATACTGTAAGATTGGAAACAACAAACACTTTGTTGGGGAACACCAGACATCGTACCAGCCTTCTGTGATGACTTTCTGTCAGTTACTACGACCTATGGTCTTTCTAACAGGAAATCACGAATCCAGTCGTATAACTGAGACGATATTCCATAGGCACGCAATTTGATTAGAAGACGCTTGTGCGGAACGGTGTCGAAAGCCTTCTGGAAATCTAGAAATGTGGAATCAATGTGAGATCCTCCGTTGATGGTACTCACTTTTTCGAGTTAATAAGGAGCTACTTGTGTTTCACCAGAACAACATTTCCTCTATCCGTGCTGATTATTCATTAATAAGTAGTTTTGTTCGAGCTAATTCATAAACAGTATGTGTTCCAAAATCCTACTGCAAATCGACGTCAGTGACAGGGTCTATAATTCAGCGGATTTCTC
This sequence comes from Schistocerca gregaria, assembly GCF_023897955.1. NCBI lineage: Eukaryota > Metazoa > Arthropoda > Insecta > Orthoptera > Acrididae > Schistocerca > Schistocerca gregaria. Next base: position 669,615,921 of record NC_064924.1, on the reverse strand, counting down.
CTGTTTCCTTTCTTGAGTATAAGTGTGACTTACGCAACTTTCCAGTCCTTAGTTACGGATCGTTCGATAAGCGAGCGATTGCTAAGTATGAAGCTGTTGTATTACCATACTGTAAAAGAAACCTAACCGTACGCAGTGTTCACGGCAGTACATGCCATTATTAACCGGTTTAAGCTGCTTCGCTACACTTAGGATACCTACTTCTACGTTACTCATGTGGGCAGCTACTACTGAGTCGAATTCTGAAATATTTACTTCTTCATCTTTGGCCAAGGAATTTCGGCAAACCGTGTTTACTAACTTGGTTTCAGTGGCACTTTCATGGGTAGCTATAGCGTAGTGATACTATTGACTGTGTCTTACCGCTGCTGTACTTTACACACAACAAGAATCTCTTTGCACTTTGTGCCAAATTTCCACACAGAGTTTCGTTGTGGAAACTATTAAATGCATCTTCCACTGAAGTCATAGCTAACTTCGAGCTTCAGAAAAACATCTCCAGTATTGAAGACTTTGCATACTTTTAACTTTCGCAAGCTTTTGCCCTTACACATAAATACGTAGCACAGGGTATTGCACAATTAATAGCGAGATCTGACACTAGTGAAAGTATACAATAATAGATGCAAATTCAAATTTCACTAGTGGCGTAGCTCAACAAGAAACAAAAGACCACTTCAGTAAGTTACATGCTGCTGTTAACTGTACACTCGTACATGTTAAGAAAAATGTTCCACTTGTCTTCGCATCTGAATGTAATATTGCACTCGTTTCTGCATTGAGTTGCGAATTGTATCAAGTACTCCCATATCAACCAGTATGTGCAATTCGCTGCTCTAGTTCTTCAACCACCTAGACGGCAGTACTGTACAATTCCCTTTTGAGATGACACCGGACTTAAATATCCACAGGACTGAGGTCAGGCAACCTTGGATGCCAAGATAGGCCCTGTTCGACCCATTCGTCTCGGATGATACCTGCGCGATAGATGTCCTCTAAAACCAGCAGCAAAACGTGCCAGTGTCATCATGCATCTATCATACTTCGCAGTCAATCGTCATGAGTGGAATTTGAGCCCAATCAGATGACGGCTTAATCAGAAAGTTTACATTTCAAACACTTTTGTAATTTCATAGCGAAGTCGACGGCGGTACGTAACCACTCATTCGCATTATTAACGTTTTGTCTTCTGCTCTTCTAGACTTTCACCGGCGTCAGTTTTCGCTATTAATTATGATACATTTTTGTGGCACACATACAAGAAAAAGCATACAGGAGAGATACTGTAACAAATAAAACGAAAACTAATTCTGGTAATTCAGTTACATTAAAAACTCTAAAGCGTACAGGTAGAAGGCGGGTTAATTGTAGGAACTTAAGAGATATATAGAGGTGGACAAGCTATACAACACTTAAAAGCGTACGACAAATCTGCAATTGTGCAGCTCTACAAATTTTAAAGAATACAAAAAAAGGCAGGAACAAGACTTCCGGGTATCACAACACTTGTGACATGAGTAAACAGTCAACAAATCTCTAAGTAAGCGATATGCAGAACAGCAAAATGCTGTCTTTAAATTAAACAGAACTCACTGCAGCAGTTAATAAACGAGCTGTTTCTGGTTCTGCAAGAGAATGAATCTAATAATTTATAACGTTATTTTGTCAATGCTGGATCTTGTCGATGAACGTGACTGCTAAAGACTGTTGATGAAGAGACAGCCGGCCACGAATATTTTTAAGAAGCTTTATTTTAACGTCATTACCTGTTTCGACGAAACGCTGTCCACTGGAACCTACCGCATGAGCGGGCGGCATGCTGCTGGCAAAGGCCAGTAAGGCACCTGAAGACGGACACGATGGGACGAAACCGATAATGGCGAGAGGTAAAGCTTTTTGTAAGTATTTGTGACTGCATATGTTCGTCACCAACAGAAATTTATAACTTTCCTACCTCTTACACTGCCTGAACGGTACATGGAGAGGAAAAATATACATTTCTGTAATTGAACAGAGTCTTTGTCACGGACAGTAACACAGTAAACTACCATCATATCATTGAACTTTGTGCTCGAGGTAAAGCAGATATTAGCACAGTTGGCTCATGTTTGGGGAGGGCGGTGTTTACACCCCTCTCCCAGGTACTGACAAGTGGTTAGATTTGCCGTGATTGCCCTAAACTGATCATATCTATTGTCGAGATGTTTTCTTCAAAACGAACACTGCCGATTTCGTTCCTCATTCTTGTCCAAACTGAGTTTGCGTTCCGTCGCTAACAATCACATCTTCGTCGTGACTTCCTGTCCGAACTTCCTACATGTCCAGAATCTCTTTGCTAAACATTTCACTCAAAACCATGCGTCAAAGCACTTCAGTTTTATTTCCAAGGGCTTTGGAACGCCACTAAAAAAACAGACATTTTAATTAAATTAAAGCAAAAAAGTGTAACAACTTTACTAGTTCTTCAGATAGTAAAATTACTTGTATTCACCAAGCAGCAAAATACTTTATTTTGATATCTACAGCGACTCCGGACTGTCTGAAGGCAACTTAGATGACTTACTCAGTAATATAACAAAATCAAAATAATTTATTTTTTTGAAAGAGATGAGGAAGAAAATACGCTTAATACTTTGGGCAACAAATTATGAGAAGTTGCTAGTCTGATGTGATGGCTTATAGAACATCAAAGTGCGACGAAGTCCGGGCTAGCGCTATTTCGGGCGATAAGAAATTAATTCCGAACGTGAATAAACGTGTAGCTCCCTCGGAGTCCTTAAGCATGTATAGATTTGAAGAAGTCTCTTGTGTCTTGCAGGAAACTGAGATTAATTTAAACCAAAAGCAGCGAGAGATTCATTAGTGGTGTTTGTAAGAACGAATGTAGGAGGATTATGACTACTGATGAAATGGTGGAGGAAGTGTGCGTGGCCAGTACGTAACCCGGTAGTTGCGTGTTTTTGTGTATAAATCGTGTAAAAAGGTGCATCAATTATCAGTCCCACATAGTCGTTTAGACGGACGACGAAATGGCGGGATTTTTTAGAGGAAACAATAGAAATTAAGAGATATGCACCATTAGGAATTTGGCCAGTATATTTTTCTCGCGTGTTATCGTTTGGTCCAGAGCGACTAACCTACTTCGTGACAGACAGAAATTTACATTCAGCCCAGTTCCAATGGTTGTACGTTTCATATTACATGAGTCTTCTCGAACTGTACAATTACAAAACACAGATTATTTTAGCTTTTGCCTAGGATTTTAACAACTGAACATGCTGTAGACCATTAATGCCTCTAGCCTTGTTAGTTCCCCTTCTACATCTCCATCTAGAAGGGCACTCTGCAAATCACACGTAAGTGCCTGGCAGAGTGTTCATCGAACCACCTTCACAATAATTCTCTATTATTCCAAACTCGCCGGCCGCAGTTGTCTCGCGCATCTAGACGCGCAGTCCGGAACCGTGCGACTGCTACGGTCGCAGGTTCGAATCCTGCCTCGGGCATGGGTGTGTGTGTGATGTCCTTAGGTTAGTTAGGTTTAACTAGTTCTAAGTTCTAGGGGACTAATGACCACAGCAGTTGAGTCCCATAGTGCTCAGAACCATTTGAACCAATCTCGAAGGCCGCGAGGAAGAAATGAACACCTGCATCTCTCCGTGTGAGTTCTGATTCCCCTTATTTCATTACGATGACTGTTTTTTCCCTATGAAGGTCGGTGTCAACAAAACATTTCCGCACTCGGAGGAGAAAGTTGATCACTGAAATTTCGTGAGAAGATCCCGCTGCAACGAAAAACGCCTTTGTTTTAACGATGTCCACCCGAAACCCTGTATCATGTCCGTAACACTCTCTCCCCTATTTCAGGATAGTAAAGAAAGTGCTGCTCTCCCTTTAACTTTCTAGATGTACTCCATTAATCCTATCTGGTAAGAATCCCAGACAGTGCAGCAGTACTCCAAAATAGGACGGACAAGAGTAGTGTAGGCAGTCGCTTCAGAAGATCTGTTACCTTTTCTAAGTGTTCTACCAATATAACGCAGTTTCTTATTCATGTATTTTTAATAGGGGTTCTAGTTCAGTAAATTACTATCGGGAGGACCGCCCACAGCTAAGTTACAGATCATACGATAAGATTAAAAGACTAACATTTTTTATCGTATATGTAAGCGGTTATTGTAGACATCCGAATTGATCCCATAAAGATGGTATTAATAAAGTGAAATTCCAAATATATTTTATAGAGTAGCTTTGCATAGAAGTTTTCGAATGTCGCCTCTTATGCCAATTCTTATTCTGACAATGTGTGTATTGCAACTCGCAATAGTTTGTCTACTCCCTTACACATTAAGGAAATCATTTGGAATGAGAGTATGCATCATGCCAACAAGTAAGATAGTGTCCGATGCAAACAGCGTTTAACACCCATTATTTGGTAAGGAAAAAATCAAGACACTGTCTCTGTCTGAGGTGCTCCATTACCGATCAAATACAAGTTTATTTTACGGAAAGTAGACAGACTCTGAAATTCGTACCCTTGACGAGTAATGTTTGATAAGGAATAAAATTAAACTGTCACATTTAATGCAATACGTTTCATGGTCAGACTGATATCAGGATTTGACCCCAAAGGGATGTTTTATTATTCTTAAGGTAAGTTTCACATACCATTTTTAACTTATGTTCTGTTTATATGAGAAATTCCAATCTTCGGCATTGTTCATATTCCTTATTAAGCTGTTGGCTTTCCCGAGAATTGGCGTGTGAAACGGTTCACAAATCGGAATGTGATGAGTGACCTTCCACATTTCTGTATTGTGAAACATGAGACATTACGTATCACTGTCAGTTAAAATATCTCTTCACAACACACACATGCGAAAAACGAGGTAATGTACTGACTTCGAGCGCTGTTGTTGGGGAACACACATTATCATCAGACATAGATCGATGTACCCGCTGCGACGTGACACACAATATCGTGGGATGTGTGGACAGCTGGTAGCTTACAATGACTTTCACTGGAGTGTGGGCATTCGATGTCACCACCGCCGGATCTGTTACCTTGTACTTTCACATGCATAACTCTTGAAGGTCCCCAGTACTGCACGTGTAACCCATTTATAGCACACTTCGCACACTTTTCCCTGTCTATATCTTCTCCATTCAGAGCAGTTTGCACTTTCATATTAAAATCGGTAAAAAAAAAGAGAGAAGTTAGAAACTGGTCACTGTAATCTTTTTTAAAGTTTTAGCAAGCGCAGAACGGCACGGATATTAAACAACACCAAGCACTACTTATTTTCTCAAATCAGGGAAGTTGGGAAGTTGTTAAACCAGATATGACTTTTAACGTTTAAAGCGGTAGTTGTTCTGATACATTGTGTCAGCTCGAGTGTAGCTAAGGGAGTTTTTTTCCTTTACTGTCGAATCATCTTGTATCTGTCATGCACCACTATCACACACAATTAAGGGAAGGTGTAAAGCTTGGCGGCCTTCCTAAAATTTTACGCGAAAATACTTTCCTGTATTTTGTCTAATGTTAGCGTCTAACATCACGTTGGTGGAAAATTTACTAGAGCGTTCTGCTTTAGAGGGGTATTCTTCTAAAAAGATAGGAAATGTTAAGCTTGGAAAATTACGAACGAAGAGTGTTAGCTGTCGATCTTCAGTACTATGACAGCGTTACGTCTAAGGCTAGAAATATTGAAAAAAAAAACAGCGCATTACAACTACGTTTTAAACATAGATACTGATTATGCTTCAGATCATTTACAATAACCTAAATATTTCTGGAAACAACGAAGCGCTCTGTAACACAATCAGTAACTTTTTTATTTATTGCTTCTAGCACCGCACTTTGTTTAACAAGTTCTAAGTTTACGATCTGAAGGGACTGCAGCATGTAATGAATAAAAAAACACAGTGAACGAATTACACAAAATTAGTTTCAAAAATTGATCAGTAATATTCATATCCCTGGAATGCAGTTCACAGAATACGAAAAACTTCGTCTTCTTTTCCTTGCATAAAATTTCCTTTTGCAGACGGAAACTAGATTTCTCAAGACCAGTTACTTTTTAATTTTTCTTTTAAAATATTGAAAGAAGAAAATAATACTTGGATACGAAGATAACAGTGTTCATGATCAGTGACAATCCTAAACAGATATTACAGAAACTGTGTATTAACTAACTGACAATGAATAAGTAAGTGCGAAGTGTTATGTGCCGATTACTGATGTGTCCTCTCGAAACGACTGGGTGTCATACACGTAACTGCTGGAAATTTGAAACGGAGTGAAAATGTCACTCAACTGTTGACAGTTCACACTTCACTATACAGTTCTAAGATTTGATTGCTATCGGAAGTATACCTAATTTATCGATCTGAAATAATCGTTTGAATAACATCGTGCGAAATGGAACACTAATAATGAAACATTTCAAAGCGTTGTTAGTATGCATTTTCTACCGTTATTAATACTTGAATCCGTGTGGCTGCATACACGATGAACCGAACAGCCACCGACAAAATATCGGAGACTGTTGAAGATCGTTTCTGAGTAATTTCGTTTAAGAGCCACGTGATCTCCTCTTCAAAAGACTCAGAAAACATCCTTGAACAACCTCGGAAATTTTTACGTACCTTTTTAGAATCAACCGTTTCGATGTTTGAGAAATTTCCAGTTAATTGCTTTTCCATATTCTGATTAACTAATCCCTTTGTGCGAATATTTCTCGGATGTATGAATCTTAATTTACGCAGTGTCTGAGGCTACAGCAACAGAGCCCAGTACTTGTCCAACATAATTCCTCAAAAGAAACATGGGTGGTTGCCAGGAACTGCAGTCAGTTTCTCAAGATGTCGGTCAGACTGTTTTAGGGAATGCTCTACCTGGTTAGGGCTTATTGAACTGATGCTGGAATCCTCATAGCTTTTTGGGCGTTGAAATACATTCTGGATACTGCAGCGCATCCTATGCTGTCTCTTTTCTCAAATAAACAATAAAACCTCCACGCTGACGTTCATGGAAATTTATTTGAAGCATTAACTCAAAATCTGGTCTTCTTTGTTGAAGATGGAAAGAAGAAAGATTCAAATGTAACATCGGCGTAATAGACAGAGATGCAGCTGGGATGGGCACGTATGGTGAAATTCATCTAATGTGAGTTCGGAAAATTTAACGCTGTATAAGAGCAGTTAGTTAGAATCCCACTCCTTCCAAATAAGAATTAACGTTTTAATGGTCCTAGTACCACGGGAAATTTTGTGAAAAATCCGCTAAATGTAAGCATTAATACTTCCCTTCTTAACACGGTTTAAAATCTCGTGTAACATAGTTAACATTTTCTGTTAGCAAAACTGATACGAATGCCGCGAATAGTCGAATCCCTATGAGAGAACCTCAGTTCCGGTATACTAATGACGTAACTGCGAGGAGTGCGACAGCATGAACCATCGTCTCAAGGATTCGGGACAGGTGGAGGAATCTATATATTTAAACACACAGTAGCAGGCGGTGCCCTCTAGAGATCCATAGCGCTGTGTGCTAAAGTTTCTCACAGAGCCCGCAGGCAACTGATTCCAGTGTTAATGTTGAATTATGTCCATGTTTCATGGACTTAGGGCCCTATGCGGGATTTTTTTTAAATCGTCAGCCCATTCATTACTGGAGGGAAAGCAACTATCAATACGTCAGAAAGGAAGGTCATCCCGCAGGGTTCAGTATCTCGGCTGCTATAAATTACTGCCGCTAGATGTTTTACGCTCCTCTCCCGTCTTTTACGATTCCCAGTCGAAGCAGAACGAACGGTGTTTCCTAGAACACGTGTATGAGGGTTACACGCTCATAAAAGGCTACATCATTTCTTCAGAATTACTTTCCGCCCTTGACTCCCTTCGCTTGCCCGAGCGCCTGAAAACCGTTGTTCTCTTCCTGATTAATATCTGCGCCTACAAAGAGGGTGTAACAATTCCAGCACTAATGCCAAAAGCGTTTATCACCTGAGTTATGAAAAAGTTGATTCCAGTCTCGCTAACGAGAGTTTATATGATGTAATTAAAATTTCATTCAGATACTCGGAAAACCAAAGCAGCAGTTGATCGTCACAGTTTTAGTGTCTAAGTTTACATTTAAAAAGTGCGTGTTAAACTGTTTGGTTGTGGCAGATTTTTCGTAGTGCGAGCTAGCAATACTGACATCACATACGCGACCTCTAAAGCGCACAAAATTTTCCAGAATATAGTTTACAAGTCTAAATAATTTGTGCATAAAGTTTCACTCCCTGTTGCCTTGTAAAAGTATCGGTAACCGTTTCTTTTCTTTAACGAAGGTAGCGCAACTAGTGGTGTAAGGCAGCGTCACTTACTGCAAATTACAGGTTGAATCATAAGTCTCCGTGCAAATGGTAAAATCGGTGATTAATTTCTTTTTCGTTTTCCGAAAGGTGAACCAACTGGAAAGCAATGCTACTAAGAAGAAACAGCGAACTGACATGGTACGATCCGTCATGTGATATTTACAATCCATCATTCAATGTGAACTGCTACCCACGCAAAACATGATATTTTGTGTGTCCACTTCATCATAGACATAAAAATTCGTCTCATGGACGTCCCCTTTGTTATACTTCCGACCATCGTTGCTTGCAACTGTGTTGACGTACCTTCGTGTTTTGGCGTCTTTGGCCTTCCAGATCTGCTTGCATCGGCAACGGAACCTGTCCTTTTGAATTTCTCAATACGTTCTACCATTAGTATCGAGACTTATGAGTCACAGTGTATAGTGCTGCGTTTATGTTACGAACGTACAAATATTCTCGGTACAAAGGAATAAAATAATATAAGTAGTTATGAATCTTGTAAGTAACACTATATTAGGAACAGTTCCGTTGAAGATCATGTGTGTTTGCCGGCTTTACAGTTTCGTCTCTAATGACTCTGTCGTTCATGGGATCCTAACTCCTTACCTTTCTTCTTTTCTTCATCCTTCTACTGCACTTCGCAGCAGACTGCACGTGGTGTTACCGTTACTTCTAAGTAAAATATGGAATAACGAGGTATTTTACGCGCGCGCAAAAATCTTCAGAGGTAAAAGTCACTTTCCGTCAGCATCTCGTGTTCTTACGGTCTGCATTGATCACACAGAACGTAGTGTCAAGTAGGTTCAAATGGCTCTAAGCACTGTAGGCCTTAACATCTGAGGTCATCAGTCTCATAGACTTAAAATTACTTAAACCTAACCTAAGGGCATCACACACATCAATGCCCGAGACAGGATTCGAACCTGTGACCGTAGCAGCAGCGCGGTTCCGGACTGAAGCGCCTAGAGCCGCTCGGCCACAGTTATTACTGAGCTGTCAACTAACGCTCCGTGCTAATTAATAGGGACTCATATCCGGCGAATTTGGAAGCCTGGATGTCAGCCAGAATTTATCATTTTCGTCGAGCCACTGCTGTACAGTTGTTCATACCTTGTTCGGAAGAAACGAAGATGAAAGTATTAATACGAGGCAATCCATTAATACGACGCATTGCTATAAGCAGAAAGCTTCATGGCGCTAGATAAACTTGCCCCACAACATAATGTTGTATCCGTCCCACTGTTTGTGTCGAACAAACGTTATTCTTCGAGAAGACTTATCGTGGCACGGCCGTTGCCCTACGTCTCTGAACAGTGTCTGACAACTAACACTTCGTGCCAGTTTTGAGCAGGCCGGAGTGGCCGTGCGGTTCTAGGCGCTGCAGTCTGGAGCCGAGCGACCGCTACGGTCGCAGGTTCGAATCCTGCCTCGGGCATGGATGTGTGAGATGTCCTTAGGCTACTTATGTTTAATTAGTTCTAAGTTCTAGGCGACTGATGACCTCAGAAGTTAAGTCTCATAGTGCTCAGAGCCATTTAAACCATTTGAACCAGTTTTGACAACGCCTCGTCCAATTTCAATTTAACGAGGAAAAGGAAGTCTGTTTATGTACATTGGTACGTACCTTAATCCTCAGATCCTACGAGCATGGTCTCCGTGAGATAAATAAGATGCAGTCACTAGAATTATTCCACAATCTATCTCGAATAACGGATCTCTACATGCATGCAACAGACTTTCGCAATAACAAAATTGCCTTTCATCCCAAGATTCCTATTTGACTAGACTGAGCGTCTCTGTTGCACGTTTGTGCGGGCTATACTGACCTTTTGAATTCATAGAAACACGTGTCTGAATCACTTCGATGCCTGCTAGAAAGCCCTTTTAAAAGGACTCCATCAGTGTCTCAGTAGGCTAGAGTAACTCGCGTTAGCATCTTATGTGCAGTTTCCACAGCAGATGAATTGTACGTTTTTGCAATTCTTCCAATAAATCTAAATCTTCTAACTGCCTTCCGTACTACTAGAACCAGTCAAGAAATAAAGGCATTTTTAAAAAAGTAACCTTTTATTTGGGAGAGCAGCATCGCAAGTAACATTACTTCTCTACAGAATGTCTTTAAACCTCTATGCACTCGGTCCGTCTGTGAAAAGCTTCCTAATTATGTCCTACAAAAAAAAAAAAAATTGCGATCGTGCAAGTCGGCTCTTGAGCCACCTCTACAAGGTCTCATCCACATAAAACTTCGTTTGACGCATGTGCTACATCATCGGATCAAAAAGCTGAAAACCACTTGCAGCTAAGTCAGGACTGTACGGTGAGTCATCCAGCAGCTCAAAACCAATATTTTGAATTCACTGGACTGTTTTCTCAGTTACATGAGAACTGGCATTATTCTGTAGCAATATCAATTATTAGAAAACTTGCGTTTTCTCTTCGTCTTGATTTTGGGTTTTAGACCTTGCAATAGTTCAAAGCAGCTATCGCTGTTCACTGTTTAACCTTTAGGAATAAAAACAAATCAGCAATGGGGTTTTCACACCCCAACGAACTGTCATCGTCAAGTTTTCTTGAGTTCTGAACTCTTTTACTGCAGACGTATATGGAACTTTCTGCGCCATGCTCTGCAGCTCGTAGAGATGGAGCCGCGTCTCATCAAAGGTTACAATGCGACTGACAAAGTCTTCTCCTTCCTCTTCAAGGTGCCTTAAATGTGATTTGGACATTTCTAAACGTTACTGTTTCTGTTTGTCTGTCAGATGATGTGGTGCCCAACACACATAAACTTTGCGATAATTTCAGGCACATGGACAATTGTAAATCGTGAGGCGTACGTAATGTTCAACTCACGCGTACTATTATTAATTCCAGCACGGGTTCTTTGCTCACCTGCCTCGATGGTCCCATCAGTTTTCGAGGTGGATGACGTACCTGAACACTCTTCGACGCAGGCAGATATACTTCCACTTTTGAAGCGATTTATCAACTCGTTGAGTTTTTCGTTCACTAAGCCAGCAATCACCAAACTTCAGCAGCATCCTGCGAATAATCTCCGCAGCTTTCGTCCCTTCAGAGTACAGAAAATGAATCACTCCCCTCCTTTCTTCCTTGGTCTGTACAAACAACGGGGCAATCATAATACAATTCTCTAAAATCACTACCAATGGAGCTATTCATTCAACCAACGCGGTTAACGTACATGAAGAAGAGTGAGGTTAGGGCATGGTATTGTTGAGTCAGTGCTGTCAACCTATGGGGCGAAGAAAAAGTCATTTACTCACTGACCAGTCTGCATGATATTAAGCATTCAATCTTGGATAACTGTGAGGAAGTTTCCAGAACTTCATTGATGATCTTGTAACCGCATGCAATGCTACTAAAACGATAAAACAACCTGTTTGAACTGCCTTGTGAATAATATCATTTCCAATAAATTTCGATCAGCGTTGTGCTCCAAAGTCTTGTATCGATATCTTCCTCTGCTGTTGGACGCTCCACATGTGCCGCCTACTCTGATAGATAGGTATGACAACGGCCTATGAACATCCTATGATCCTGACCGTTCCGTTGCTGCTCGTCCTCGGACTCACTGACATCGCAATCTGCTCTTAGTTCAAGTCCCTTAAATCAGTATTTATTGCCTATACTCTAATATCTGACTCATCGGAATGACGTCTCTATATCTCCGTCACATACTATCAACGATCATACCACGTCATATGCCTCCTATTGACCTAATGGTGCTAAGTAAGGTGAGGGTGAGGTAATGTTGACACAAGGGTACTTCTAACGCACAAGTGGAGCACGGGAATCGAAATTAAGAACAATGGGGTACTGGCATATATGATACTTAAAATATTGAGATGCGGCAGAAGGGTTTAAACACGAATGTGAGAGAAGACTAAGGGAAAAAGATGCCAAAGTGGAACGAAGGACGTTTGCTGAAGATTTGAAACAGGCCACGTGCAATTTGTAAAGATTCGCTGAAGATTTGTGGGATTAAATAAAGCTGTCTTTTGACACTCAATTATCCAGTCAATTTTTACCGTGATCTATTGGCTATTCTTCGTAGTGTCTTGTTTGAGTCGCTGAGCAACGTAACTCAAGATGTCAATGACACAATGTACAAATTTAGTATGAAGTCCCACTATTCCTATCTGGATATCAGCAAACATCTCCATATATTTTGTATATGTTGAATTTTCTGGTCTCGCAGTCCATTAGCAACAAGAAAACAAAATATGCCACTGAAGGAGACGTCTTACAAAGAAAGTAAAATCATTTCGCTTTCTGGCCCTATAAGGGCCAATTGGATCCCAACGACCGCCGTGTCATCCTCTGCCAAAAGCGTCATTGGAGACGGTACGGAGTATAGTGTGGCCAGCACACCGCTTTCCAGGTCGTTGTAGGGTTTCTTGGCCTTGGAACAGCAACTAATCGCTCGATTAACTCCTCCATTGGCCCCAGGAGGCCCAATACATACCGTGAGCGTCCTCCCACTGACGAAAAATCCCTGCCGGCAGTAACGGGAATCGAACCCGGGTCCTCCGCAGGGCAGTCAGCCGCGCTGCCCATTCAGGTGCGGAGGCAGAAGTTACTAACAAAAATATTCCTAATCTCAGCTTTCTCGAATATTTTATAGGAATGTATCTAAATTTACTTTTAGAGACGGGCGCTTTGTTAACAGCCACCATTAAGAGCTCTAGTTGTAACTTTCAAAGCACGCCAGGATTAACTGAAAGGGTGGAGATAGAATTGAGCTTTTTGCCAGTAATGTCCTCCGGCTGTTGATTTCTAGCAGCTTTTCAATGATCTACAATGATTTATACCTCTAATTAAATGTGTATTGTATGGTAATTAAGTGTACGTAAGCATAAAAAGTACTGCATAAGGACAAGATATGTTTTTTGTGGTCCTTCTGTGTTTCGAGGGAGCAAGTTTCATTTACTTTTACTTCTTCCGCAGTACAATGAAGTAGGGTGATGAACATTCCACATAGCCGCAGTCAAGATTAAATCCTTATCACCTTAAGCAAATCTCAAACCACACGTTGCCCATCCCGAATTGTCTACTGCACGATTCCCTATTTAATTTACACTTTGTGCACACTTCCACAGTGTAAACCAATGCACATGTAGTTTACCAGTATTCGCCGGCGTCATGAACAACGTTCAAAAAGGGAAAAAATGTAGATGATGTAAAGGGGCTTCATGAAAGTTTACCCATGCCTCACTGAGCTTACTATGAGCGTTGTACATAAATTCTGAATATATAGGATTTCTTAAATACAGTTAAAGACATGTTTTAAAACGTTTGAGACGAATGTTATTTAATTATTTAAAACAAAGAAGAATCAGCAAACAAAGAATCAGATGCACCGAAATAGTATTAAAAGTAATGACCAACAATAGAAGGATTGCGAAGAAACGGCCATACATATCTCGTTATCAAAAGGCAGAAAATCAGAACTGAGCGGCAGATGATATACCAATAAAATGAGCTCGTTAACAGAGAAAACAGGTTGCTAGTTCCGACTTTATGGGTGCCGCAGGAAGCGGGGAGAAATACTCAACTGATGTGTCTCACGCATAGAAACGAAAAGAAGGGATGGATGTGGCAACAGGAACCAGAAAATTTGACAATGTGGTCAGTTGCCCTGGTGCCCGCTAAAATTGGAACGCGCTGAAGGCGGCATGTAACAAACATCAAATTGGAAAGAAACATATAAAATGATCAGCATTTAAGCGCAAAGGCGCAAAGTAGATAGCAGTAGTGCAAATACATTCTCTTTATTCTGGATTTCTCACTCAGACTTCGCTTTTGAATTCTGGTTGTTAGAGAGACTATCGCCTTTTGTCACGTGCAAGAAGGAGCACACGTCGCAAGCAGACAGCGGTCTATCAAAACTGCGGTTTACCACTGTGCAATACTGCCGCGGAAGTCCATGACTGACACGCGAACGTGGAATCGACGGCTTCAGGATGGCCGCACTCACCGCCATGCGGGATCGCATAGGCCTTACGTAACTGGCGACCGAGAGATCCGATACAGCATTCACTCCACCGTGCAGGTCGTACGGGTATCTAGACTCAAGAGATGAGCTTGTCTTTAGCAAATCAAGTACCCACGCGGACAACTCTTTTGTTTCCAATTATATTGTGCAATCAAATAGCTGATTATCTGAATACTTGAGTGGCCAGTATTTTTATACAGCACTACTTTATTAAGTAAAAAACTGCAGACAGTGATTTTACAAACACTGACAATATTTATTGTCTCTTAGCCGCCCTGGGCTATCCCCAGGATGTTGCCCGTCCCCACACCCTTGCAGGTGGGCCGCTACTACCTATTTACCATACGACTGCCACAGCATAATTGTTAACATCCCTCGACTATCCCTAACACACAAAACTAAATGAAAATAAAAAGCTGCTGTAAGACAATAATAGGAAAAAGAAACTCCTTTTTGCTCTGCTTGCGTTTATAAATAAAGCAAAAATGGTTATTGTTTGAAGTGAACCACTTGTGATTATTTGGTCATAATTGGTTACGTTACTGTCAACTACTGGAATTTGCAGTGTGGGCGAGCGCGGAGGCAAGCATCAAACAGGAACCACCCCGAGACATCGTGCTGGACCTGTCTTGCAGCAGTTAGGGAAGCCTCGCCTTCTCTACTTTCTTGCCCCATACACTGCCCGACCTCGAACCTTGCTGGGGTCCAATCTATCGGTCGGACCCAGCACCTGGTCTAATGCTATGGAGTGCCTTGGATACACAACACGATCACCTCTGGTTCACACAGCCGGTAATTTGAACAGCGGACGTTACATTTCTGACGAGTTAAGGTCTGTGGCTGTACCCAGTCAAAAATGGTTCAAATGGCTCTGAGCGCTATGGGACTTAACTTCTGAAGTCATCAGTCCCCTAGAACTTAAAACTAATTAAACCTAACTAACCTAAGGACACCACACACATCCATGCCCGAGGCAGGATTAGAACCTGCGACCGTAGCGATAGCGCGGTTCCAGATTGCAGCGCCTAGAACCGCTCGGCCACACTGGCCGGCTGTACCCAGTCTACGAGGCCTCAGTGACGTTATCTTTCAGCAAGATAACGCAAGAGTGCATGTTGCCCGTGCTACCTGATGTGCCTCGGTACAGAAAGTAATCAACTCTGAAGATTGTGCCGCTTTTACCAACGGCGCTTCCGGCGTCCCTCCCCGCCGGTCCGCAGAGCCGCGCTCCGCAGTTGCGCGCCCAGCCCGCCAGGCAGCAGCACGGGTCCACGGGACGCCACCGCCGGCTCCGCCGCTGTCGCCGCCGCCAACGCTAAAGTATGCACGGCGAGCGCCGCGGCGTGCCGGCCGTGTTGTAGATCTGGAGTTACTGTTTTTTGGTGGCAATAACTCAGCGGCAAACAGGTTTAGAAAGAAGGTCTTTTTGCTTCAGCGAGTTTCGGAATTGAAGGACTACGCATTCACGTACCTAGCCAACAAAAGGCCACGCCGGGTCTAAAATATTTCTGCTACGGAGGTACACGGTTTAGGGACAGCTACTAAGTCGGCGATAAACTACAACGTCAGCGCTTTTTCCGATAAGAGGCCACGGCAAACGCTCTGAAGGGCAAACAAATGATGGGAATTAAAATTTCTGGAGTTCGATTCGTGGCGAGAATACCACTTTAAATGCGATCCACCGCGTACTAACGACATGCGTCACAATACCATCTCTCGAATAAATAGCCACTCTGCGTGTATACTGCAGATCGTTAGCTAATGCCTCGTTAAAAGCAACTTCGTCGGAGGAAGAGCATTCCTGCACTCAGTCTCCTCGTTTCGTGGCAATGTTCATGGGCGTTACCACTTTTGTGTGCACATGGAATAAAAGTTTCTTACACTCTCGAGGAAGACAGTTAGTTATATACGTCTTCCCAAACAAGACTAATCGATGGAATGTCAGATCCCTTAATCGGGCAGGTAGGTTAGAAAATTTAAAAAGGGAAATGGGTAGGGTAAAGTTAGATGTAGTGGGAATTAGTGAAGTTCTGTGGCAGGAGGAACAAGACTTGTGGTAAGGTGACTACAGGGTTATAAACACTAAATCAAACAGGGGTAATGCACGAGTAGGTTTAATAATGAACAGCAAAATAGGAATGCGGGTAAGCTACTACAAACGGCATAGTGAACGCATTATTGTGGCCAAAATAGATACGAAGCCCACACCTACTACAGTACTACAAGTTTATATGCCAACTGGCTCTGCAGATGACGAAGAAATTGAAGAAATGTATGATGAAATAAAAGAAATTATTCAGATAGTGAAGGGAGACGAAAATTTAATAGTCATGGGTGGCTGGAATTCGAGTGTAGCAAAAGGGAGAGAAGGAAACATAGTAGGTGAATATGGATTGGGGCTAAGAAATTAAAGAGGAAGCCGCATGGTAGAATTTTGCACAGAGCACAACTTAATCATAGCTAACACTTTGTTTAAGAGTCATGAAAGAAGGTTGTATACATGGAAGAACCCTGGAGATACTAAAACGTATCAGATAGATTATATAATGGTAAGACAGAGATTTAGGAATCAGGTTTTAAATTGTAGGACATTTGCAGGGGCAGATGTGGACTCTCTATTGGGAATGACCTGTAGGTTAAAACTGAAGAAACTGCAAAAAGGTGGGAAATTAAGGAAATGGGACCTGGATAAACTGAAAGAACCAGAGGTTGTACAGAGTTTCATGGAGAGCATAAGGGAACAATTGACAAAAATGGGGGAAAGAAATACCGTAGAAGAAGAATGGGTAGCTTTGAGGGATGAAGTAGTGAAGGCAGCAGAGGATCAAATAGATAAAAAGATGAGGGCTAGTAGAAATCTTTGGGTAACACAAGAAAAATTGAATTTAATTGATGAAAGGAGGAAATATAAAAATTCAGTAAATGAACCAATCAAAAAGGAATACAAACGTCTCAAAAATGAGATCGACAGGAAGTGCATAATGGCTAAGCAGGGATGGCTAGAGGACAAATGTAAGGATATAGAGGCTTATCTCACTAGGGGTAAGATAGATACCGCCTACAGGAAAATTAAAGAGACCTTTGGAAATAAGAGAACCACTTGTATGAACATCAAGAGCTCAGATGGAAACCCAGTTCTAAGCAAAGAAGGGAAAGCAGAAAGGTGGAAGGAGTATGTAGAGGGTCTATACAAGGGCGATGTACTTGAGGACAATATTATGGAAACGGAAGAGGATGTAGATGAAGATGAAATGGGAGATACAATACTGCGTGAAGAGTTTGACAGAGCACTGAAAGACCTGAGTCGAACAACATTCCATTGGAACTACTGACGACCTTGGGAGAGTCAGTCCTGACAAAACTCTACCATCTGGTGAGCAAGATGTATGAAACAGGCGAAATACCCTCAGACTTCAAGAAGAATATAATAATTCCAATCCCAAAGAAAGCAGGTGTTGACAGATGTGAAAATTACCGAACAATCAGTTTAATAAGCCACAGCTGTAAAATACTAACACGAATTCTTTAGAGATGAATGGAAAAACTAGTAGAAGCCGACGTCGGGGAAGATCAGTTTGGATTCCGTAGAAACACTGGAAAACGTGAGGCAATACTGACCTTACGACTGATCTTAGAAGAAAGATTAAGGAAAGGCAAACCTACGTTTCTAGCATTTGTGCACTTAGAGAAAGCTTTTGACAACGTAGACTGGAATACTCTCTTTCAAATTCTAAAAGTGGCAGGGGTAAAATACAGGGAGCAAAGGCTATTTACAATTTGTACAGAAACCAGATGGCAGTTATAAGAGTCGAGGGACATGAAAGGGAAGCAGTGGTTGGGAAGGGAGTAAGACAGGGTTGTAGTCTCTCTCCGATGTTATTCAATCTGTATATTGAGCAAGCAGTAAAGGCAACAAAAGAAAAATTCGGAGTAGGTATTAAAATCCATGGAGAAGAAATAAAAACTTTGAGGTTCGCCGATGACATTGTAATTCTGTCAGAGACAGCAAAGGACTTGGAAGAGCAGTTGGATGGAATGGACAGTGTCCTGAAAGGAGGATATAAAATGAACATCAACAAAAGCAAAACGAGGATAATGGAATGTAGTCGAATTAACTCGGGTGATGCTGAGGGAATTAGATTACGAAATGAGACACTTAAAGTAGTAAAGGAGTTATGAAATTTAGGGAGTAAAATAACTGATGATGGTCGAAGTAGAGAGGATATAAAATGTAGACCGGCAATGGCAAGGAAAGCGTTTCTGAAGAAGAGAAATTTGTTAACATCGAGTATAGATTTAAGTGTCAGGAAGTCGTTTCTGAAAGTATTTGTATGGAGTGTAGCCATGTATGGAAGTGAAACATGGACGATAAATAGTTTGGACAAGAAGAGAATAGAAGCTTTCGAAATGTGGTGCTACAGAAAAATGCTGAAGATTAGATGGGTAGATCACATAACTAATGAGGAGGTATTGAATAGGATTGGGGAGAAGAGAAGTTTGTGGCACAACTTGACCAGAAGAGGGGATCGATTGGTAGGACATGTTCTGAGGCATCAAGGGATCACCAATTTAGCATTGGAGGGCAGTGTGGAGGGTAAAAATCGTAGAGGGAGACCAAGAGATGAATACACTAAGCAGATTCAGAAGGATGTAGGTTGCAGTAGGTACTGGGAGATGAAGAAGCTTGCGCAGGATATAGTAGCATGGAGAGCTGCATCAAACCAGTCTCCGGACTGAAGACCACAACAACAACAACAACAACAACAGTATACCCTGTCTATGAAGAGATGCCGCATGATTCCCACTTCGACAAGAAGTCACCATGGACCCAGGTTTCAGGCGGTTGTTCACATATGATTCAGCGATTGATGAGCAGGTGAACAACTTCTGCTCCTCTACCTAACGTGTTAATACACTGAAGCAATTAAATACAAGTTGAAGCAATTATCTGTGTCACTCCCTTTTATTCTCTTCTAGGACGCATCTCAATCTCTTACGCCCTAGTCTTCGTGTGGATCAGTGTTTTACATTAGTATTTCATTTCTTGAATGTATCCAGTTGTCTGCCTTAAGTTTCACTTCCCTACAGTAAAGCAATCGTGTCACTTGGTTCAGTTATATGACACTTTAGTCGTACGTTATAGCCGATAATGGAACTACTTTCAAAATGTTTATAATATATGACTGAAGTGCACATAATAACTAATTTGCAGTGACATGAAACACAATGCAGACAACTCACCTCAGGCAAGAAAAGAAACACTGTTGCAAGCGACTGATTCTCCTGAAGATGAAGAGCGTAATCCGAGATTGTATTGACACAGGTAAGTGTATTACTGGTCTTTTCTGTTATAGTTGTTGTATTCTAATCACAATCCAACCTGAACAAAATTAGATTATATTGAAGCAAGTAACTTTTTCTTTGCGAGCAAATGTTGTAAAAGACGAAAAACTGTTTTTTTGAAATTCAGTTAACATAAACGGATTGTAACTCCGAAGATTCTCCTGCAACGCATGCTAACGACAAGTATAAATTGTGGTCCATACGAATGACAAAATTCAGCGTAATGTTGCCAATAGATTTGTAATTTCATATGTCCATTTTTCAACACTCAAAAAAATGGCTCTGAGCACTATGGGACTTAACATCTTAGGTCATCAGTCCCCTAGAACTTAGAACTACTTAAACGTAACTAACCTAAGGACACCACACAACACCCAGCCATCACGAGGCAGAGAAAATCCCTGACACCGCCGGGAATCGAACCCGGGAGTTGGAAGAGAGAACGCTACCGAACGACCACGAGATGCGGGTTTTTCAACACTCAAAAGAAATTAGATACAAGAGGGACAGACAACTTTTCACGATAAACTCAGAGGAGCGGCCTCTCCTTCGCGCCTAGTGCATGTTTAATCCATTTATGAGAATGTATGAAAAGTTTTCAGGTCACTTTTTTTTGTGAAATGGTATTCTGTTACGGCGATCACTGATCATCGCTTCGAATATCGTTGTGAGCATGAGTCGGGTGTTAAATCGGATGTCTGAATAACGCCAAGGAATGAGTTTCATTTCATGATATCGTCTCAGTTACGTGACTGGATTCGTGATTTCCTGTTAGAGTGGCCACAGCTCGCCAAATAGGGGAGAGCGTGTCACTGAAATGATACAGAATCTGGTGTGGACATCATTAAAACAAAGTCGTTTTTCGTTGCGCCGGGGGCCGCGGTGGTCTCGCGGTTCTAGGCGCGCAGTCCGGAACCGTGAAACTGTTGCGGTCGCAGGTTCGAATCCTGCCTCGGGCATGGATGTGTGTGATGTCCTTAGGTTAGTTAGGTTTAATTAGTTCTAAGTTCTAGGGGACTGATGACCACAGCAGTTGAGTCCCATAGTGCTCAGGGCCATTTGAACCATTCGTTGCGCCGGAATCTTCTCACGAAATTTCTGTCACAAACTTTCTCCTCCGAATGCGAAAATATTTTCTTGACGCCGACCTAGATAGGGAGAAACGATCACCATAATAAAATAAGTGAAATCAGAGCTCGCACGTACAGCTTTTCGTTTTTTCCGCGCGCTGTACGAGATTGGAATAATAAAGAAGTGTGAACGTGGTTCGATGAACCCTCTGCCACAGACTTAAATGTGATTGGCAGAGTATCCATGTAGAGGTAGATGTAGATGATACTGGCCACAAAAGCAGATAAGTCGCAGTGTACGTCGGGGTCTATCGCGATTTATGTTGTGCCGAGACGCCTTGTGGGAAGCAACAAGCTGTTGTGAAACTCACTTTTGTTATTATTGCTGAATTGTAACTCAATGCTTCCATGAACCGTTTCGAGTGCGGGACGGCCATTATACTTACTTACTGAGGTTCATTCGCAAAGGGAAGATTGGGAGCTAAACCTCTTGAAGTCATTACAGACAGATTTGGAAGAAATTCCCAGAGTCCTGAAAGATTCGTACTGGCATTCATCTCAAGCAATTTAAAGCAATCAGCAAAAGAAGACAGGGATTTAAATTCTGCTCCTTCCGGATTCAAGTCCACCTTCAGTTCTGCACCAGCAGTTCCCTTCTGGCCATGTTAAAATTATACGCCGAGATCCTAAGGCATCTAATTTTGCCATGTTACTGTGAATACTTTCAAACTGTTTCGAAGAAAGACGTGTCAGTGTTTTAACTTATCATCACCGATTAACGTTAGACGTTCTTCCCGCTACGTTCCTCGGGTGAGCTCGGCAGAAAGGCTGTACACATTCACTTGGGTGTGTCACAATTGCCGTAGAATTTACTTTTAACGTGACGTCATTCTCACCACAATGAGCAATCGCCCGTCACTCGACAGGGCAAGTACTTGTGCTGTCGGACGCCATTCCTGACGTCACGACCTCGCGCTGTGCATACCGAAGTGTTGCGTGCACCACCCGGCCGCGGATTGTCTACTTGTAGACTGTGATCTGCTATGGTTCTCACGTTTATCTCAATTCGGAATACAGAACCAAGCTGTATTCCCCGTAGGATACACGCAAAAGCCTACAATTCATACTCTAACACAAGGGTACTCAAGCTTT
Source organism: Schistocerca gregaria (assembly GCF_023897955.1). NCBI lineage: Eukaryota > Metazoa > Arthropoda > Insecta > Orthoptera > Acrididae > Schistocerca > Schistocerca gregaria. The sequence continues at coordinate 669,593,977 of NC_064924.1, read as the reverse complement.
TTCATTTACCGCCCACGTTTCTATTTCTGCTAGTAGTGCAATTTTCTAACTGCCTATCGGTTCCAAAATACTGGTGATTTATAAAGTGGGGAAGTAACTTAGCTGTATAAAATTTATAAATGAAAGTCACAGCAAGTTAAAACATATAATACTAATTACTTAGCAAATACATTATGTCAAAATTTTATGAAAACTGAATGAAATTTTTTTTTAAATCGCTGTCTCCTAGCGGTCTCCATGAAAGGTGGAACGGCCACTAGTGGGTGGTAGAAACCAGTTTGGCTGTCACTGCTCTCATGTTTCGAACCATGGTAGAGCGGTTCAAGAAAGAGGTACCAGTTCTGTAAATCGTGTTATCAAAGAGATAACTTGAAAAATGCTACAAAATCTAAGCATTTTCTATCATAATAAGCGTTCATAGAAGTGGTCCTAAGGGTTCAGTGTTTTAGTGTAAGTAGTCAGATCTACAGCAGACAGAATACGTGGACAGATAATCATCTGTACAGAAATGGCAATTTAGAGCTAGTCTCAGAAAAACGTGGTAGGTATAATACCGTTCACGTTGTGGATAGTACTTACTGAAATCTCCAACTTTCCGAAATGATGTGGTCGTCTATGAGGAAACCTGACCCAATAATACAGCAGTCACATCGTGTCAGACACTGAGAAAGCATATCACTGAGAACCAGCACTAAATGAGAGAGAAAAGTAAAGTGATGCAGTTAACGGAACAAAAAAATTAGTAGCCTTGTAAGTAGGATGTTTAGGTTTTTTTATTGCTAACGCCGCCGCCACATGGCTCTCTGTATGAAAAACACTGGCTGTGCCGTGTGCAGTCTGTGGCTGGTTTGCATTGTTGTCTGCCATTGTAGTGTTGGGCAGCGGCAGCTGGATGTTAACAGCGCGTAACGTTGCGCAGTTGGAGGTGAGCCGCCAGCAGTGGTGGACGTGGGGAGAGAGGTGGCAGAGTTTTGAAATTTGTAAGAATTGGTGTCATTAACTATATCAGTAGTTAGTGCCTTCAGTAGTTTGAATCTTTTATTTAGCTGGCAGTAGTGACGCTCGCTGTATTGGAGTAGCTTGAGTAACGAAGATTTTTGTGAGGTAAGTGATTTGTGAAACGTATAGGTTAATGTTAGTCAGGGCCATTCATTCGTAGGGATTTTTGGAAGTCAGATTGCGTTGCGCCAAAAATATTGTGTTTCAGTTTAAGCACAGTCGTGTAAAAATTTTTCAAAGGGGACGTTTCATATGGCGACAGAACAATGTATTTACCTTAATAGTCATAATATATATATCAGTTCATGACACCAATTCTTACAAATTTAAAAACTCCGCCATCTCTCTCCCCACGTCCACCACTGCTGGCGGCTCACCTCCAACTGCGCAACGTTACGCGCTGTTAACATCCAGCTGCCGCTGCCCAACACTACAATGGCAGACAACAATGCAAACCAGCCACAGACTGCACACGGCACAGCCAGCGATTTTCATACAGAGCGCCATGTGGCGACGGCGTTACTCAATAAAAAAACCTAAACATCCTACTTACAATTTCTTTCCGTCTTCCATGTGCTTACTCACACTCGAAGATCATGACTGCAAGTTTCGTCACCGGGTAGAACTCCATTTGATTAGGGCTGATCCACGTTAATACGTTAAATGTAGTCTACTACAGTACAGACATTATACACCATTCATGTTCATGACAGTATACAGTGCGCCATCTGCAATGCATTGGTTTTTATCCCAACATCTGCACCTAAGTACCCGTCTGGATTTCCTGCCCTCCAATCTTAGCATCAACAGTGACGGTGCATGTATTTAAATGTCAGAGGTATCAGAAAGATTTTCGCTAATGACTTTCCACTCGGTCGTTTCCGGACTATAGTTCCTTACCTCAGATTAATAGGGTCCCAGGTTCGATTCCCGGATGGGTTGGGGATTCTCTCTGCCCGGAGACTGGGTGTTTGTGAAGACCTCACCATTTCATCATCATCATCATCATCACCACCACCACCACCACCATCATTCGAGACAGTGGGTAGATTGGTCTGTGAAAAAAATTGGACTGTGCAAAAATTGTTACTTTGTACGGGCGCTGATGACCGCGCACTTGAGCGCCCTACAAACCAAACATCATCATCATCATCGTCAGATTAATAGATTTCCCTTTGCCTATCGTATCTGAAATTTGTGACATCATCACGGAACCACCCTGAATATTTGGGCAGGCATCGAGCGTATATAATGGAGAACAGTGAATGTGGTCATAGGTTTATTTGACTGGGAGAAAGTGTTATGCAGTGCAATAGCACGTACTCAGAGACAGACTTCTACTAAAGGGAACCGGTTTTCAGGACGGAATCAAGAATGTAGTTGAGCCTCCTATGTATTTACAGCGTCACTCTGCAACTCACGTTACGATGTGTGGTGGAGGGTACTCTGTGTCGCACCGACACTTCTCTCCTTTTCTGTTCAAGTCGCGAGTGGCGCGAGGGAAGGAGAATCGTTCTAGGAACAAACAATGATAACTGAGCTTATTATTGACACATGGCTCTGAGCACTATGGGACTTAATATCTGAGGTCATCAGTCCCCTAGAAAAATGACTGAGCACTATGGGACTTAACATCTGAGGTCATCAGCCCCTATACTTAGAACTACGTAAACCTAACTAAACTAAGGACATCACACACATTCATGCCCGAGGCAGGATTCGAACCTCCGACTGTACCGGTCGCGCGGTTCCAGACTGAAGCGCCTAGAAGCGCTCTCCCGCAACGGCCGGCTTATTATTGACCAACGCAAATTTCACAGTGAATGTTCTTCACAAACATTATATGGTCTACGCTTTCGAGAAATGAATGAACAGGAAACATTTCAAAGCATCTACATTTTTCCGCTCGAAAAAATATTGCGAATATCGTCATGTACATTTTCTCTGATTCTTCATCAGATATTTAAAATTTTGTTTTTGCAATGTGGGGCTGGAATCATACTAAATGAATATTGTTCGTTGCGGCTTCCGTGCGACACGCGCTGTCGACGGTAAGCGCCGGTTTGTCTCCCGTTCCAAATCAAATTATTTTTGAAATGGAATCTTACTTGACCATTCGGTACAGCGAACCCACACTATTCTAGTGCGATACTCAGTGTAGCGATATGTATTAATTGGGACAGTAAAACACGAAGAATAACTGGATCTTAGTATTTTACTGTCTCACTTAAGATTCATCGATAAAATGAATATCACACTAGACTTATTTCGGACGGATCTATGGTATACGTACGTAAAGTTCCGCTATAATATCAAGATGTCTGTAATGGAAAACAAAGCGACACTTTGCGTCGACACTGGAAGTCGCATCAGAGACGTGACGAGCAATAATTTTTTGGGTTGACTCCAGCTACACACTGGAAAACGAAATGGCAAATACTTGCGAAAACGTTAGAAAAAAAGCGCTTGTTACGGTCGCAGGTTCGAATCCTGCCTCGGGCATGGCTGTGTGTGACGTCTTTAGGTTGGTTAGATTTAAGCAGTTCTAAGTTCTAGGGGACTGATGACCTCAGAAGTTGACTCCCACAGTGCTCAGAGCCATTTGAAAATGCGCTTGGCGACTCTCAGGAGGGACATCCTGTATACTTACATACACATCAAGCAATGTGTAGAAGGAAGTAAATAGCACCTTGTTACTTCATGCTTTCTATCTTGGTATCTTTCTAAATGCCAAATCACTAAGGAAATTATTTTTGTAATTAACAGTTTTGACTTTTTCACTGTTGAAACCATTTTCATTAAAAATGTTTATCTACTACGTTCCTCAGTATGCGGCTTTCCCCCCCCCCCCCCCCCCCCCCCAGCTATTTTAAAAGTAAACATCTTCTTGCTTTGAGATATGTGTCATGTGGGAGAACACTAGCAGGAAAAATATAGCCTCTTCTGCAATCTGTCACAAAAGTACAGAATACATCACTACAACAACAGTGAACTCGGGCAGAAGAGGTCAACTTTCGATAAACGCAGACACCACAATCCCCAGTTTCTGCGCTTTCACAATCTGTAGTGTACAGAAGATTTTCGAACTCCACACTCGGTACAGCCAACTGATCAATAACGTCACTGTTCCACTTGCGACGTTGTTGGCAGGTGCTTTTAACGCGGAGGCACGTGTTTCGCATTCACAAGGAGTAGTCGATTTTCACCAGAAAGTCGCTCGTGCAAAGTGGGTTCAAGTGTCCACTTGAGCTCGGATCCCTCAAATTTTACCTTCTTCTTCTTTTCGCGAGATATACAGAGGAGGAAGCGGTATTTTGGATTACTCTTCTAGGAACGTAGGCTTTTAGAATTTTAGCACTAATCCATGCTGTGGTACACAACGCCCCTCCTGTAGCGTCGCCACTGGAGCTGAATGAGTACGTCTGCGACGCATTAGCGCTTGTTAACCGAACCAATGACTAAACGCGCTGTTCTTTTTCGGGTTTTCTCAGTTTCCTCTATCTTTTTTACCTGGTACTGGTCCCAGACTGACAACCAATATCCAAGAACCGCTTGAACGAGGATTCTTTAAGTTACCTCCTACCAATGGATCTCAACTTTCCATCTGTCCTCGCGATTAGTTTCATGTGATCGTTCCACTGTGTCCGCCCCCTGTAGATGAGTGGTCACCACGACAGAATGTCAGTACTAAGGGCCGGGGGTCGACTCCGGCTGGATCGAAGATTTTCTCCGCTCAGGGACTGGGTGTTTTGTTGTCCTAACCATCATCATCATTTCATCCCCATCGACGCGCAAGTCGCCGAAGTGGCGTCAAATCGAAAGACTTGCACCAGGCGAACGGTCTACCCGACGGGAGGCCCCAGCCACAGGACATTCACGTTTAGGCCCCACTCACACCACATTCACGTTTATTTATCGTTCCACTCTGAGTCACTACTACCAGTCATTTAGTGGATACGACTCCTTCCAGAAATTGTTCGACAAAACGTAATCACACGTCAACAGGTCTTTTCGCCTATTTATGCCCAATATATTATATTTGTTTACGTTAAGAGTTAATTGAGAACCCTTGCACCAAGCGTGGATCCTCTGCAGGCCATTCTGCATACCGTTCTGGTGTCAATCTTCAGCATAAAACCTCACTAATAATATCAGTCAATCCTTCGGTAACTCATCTGTGAACTGAACGTGGACCAATGGTACTTCGTATATGGAACAACAAAATATTACCTCACAGTGACTTGCAAAGGCGTTCTCTGCAGGAGGACACTCTACAAGCAAAAAATTTTGCAGCGGACTATGGCTAATACAGTTCTTCGCAATATCCTTTCTTCCGGGAGTGCTAATCCCGCTAGGTATGCAGGAGATCTCCTGTGAAGTTTGGAAATTTAGAAGGTAGTGTGCGATTATCAAAAATGGTTCAGAGGGCTCTAAGCAGTATGGGACTTAACCTCTGAGGTCATAATTCGCCTAGACTTTGAACTACTTAAACCTAAGCAGCTTAAGGACATCACACAGATCCATGCCCGAGGCAGGATTCGAACCGTAGCACCAGCGTGCTTCCGGACCGAAGCGCCTAGAAACGCTGGGCCACAGTGCCGGCTGTGCGGTTATCCCGTGTCCACTTTCTTACGATACACGTCACACTTCTTATTGTTAGTAAAAAACATATACTGAGTTAGGTAGCTGACACACGCCATCCCGTATATATCCTGAATGAATAAATGTATCGAGGTGCTGTTTCCGCCAAGTTATAGCGGACAATATCGCAGATTTCCTGACGTTCACAAGAAATTTTTATCGTTTATAATCGCCGAATTTTCTGATGGAATTAAGTAACTTTTTCTGCGGCATTCGAAAGAAGCTTCAAAGAGAACTTCAACGACATAATATGTATGGGACTTAATCAAGCAGTATCAATTTAACAGCCCTGCAAAGCACTACCCTAATGTCAGGGAAAGAGGTTTCACAATACGTCTGCCCCACTATAGCAGATGTAACGGAACCGGTACATCAGGTATCATTCTCGTGTTTACCTGTGCACCTGAAACCTATCAGTCTGCGTTCTGCTGTTTTAGCAGTCAGATAAGTTGCTCGTAAAGCCGTTGAGACATTCACGTTGTGTGCGCCAGTCTAAAAAAGTCAACATCGTTCATGGCGAATGTTGCCAAACTATTAGAGAAGTGGTGTGGTTTTATGCTGAAGAGTATCACGTTCAGTGTTTGTAAACATAATTTTAATTTTTTTTCTAGAAACTAGAAGTATGGAGAATAAAATAACGCCTAGGAATAAGAAGAGCAACAGGTGAAAGAACAGAAACTAGCATTTCTGCAGTATTATCACACAATGCAAATGGCACTGAGAGGCTTCTCGGAAATACGAGAGGGATCAACCAGACGAGTGTTCTGCGAACCGTACAGTCAATTGCAATTTATCCTCTACACACTCGTGGGATCTAGAACATCATGGCATTGATTTCTAAAACTGGTTACAATTCTCCAGTTGTTATCTACGAAAAGTGAAAAGCGAAGCGGCATAACCATGTTAACTTTGTTTAAGGACGAAGCATCGTTTACAAATCATGGGCAAGTCAATCATCGTAATATGCACTAACCGTTAGTTGAAAATCCACGGTGGATCAAAGACACGGATGAAAACGATGCTCTTGGTCTATCAGTGTTTGGAGCGTGTTTAACAAGACCCGCATTATTGCTCCCTGTTTTAATTGATGGGTCCAAATAATGGGTCTAAATACATTTGATTACCTCGAGTTCCTACGATATGCTGCTGCCGCAGTTATTGGAAGACACCCACTGAGCACAAGGCAGTCATTGTGGTACCAGCATGACGGATGTCCCTCCCATTCGGCACATGTAATGAGGAATAACAGACCCTCTTATGAGAGTGTTTGAGGAGCATTGGAACGGTAGATCAGAAAACATAAAACGGTTGGTTGCACTCCCACCAAAGTTAATATTTCTGTACTTTTATCTGTGACGAAAATCATAACAAGAAATGTATGCCGGTCATTGTTACCGAACGGCTCTAGGCGCTTCAGTCTGGAACCGAGCGACCTCTACGGTCGCAGGTTCGAATCCTGCCTCGGGCATAGATGTGTGTGATGTCTTTAGGTTAGTTAGGTTTCAGTGGTTCTAAATTCTAGGGGACTGATGACCTCAGATGTTAAGTTCCATAGTGCTCAGAGCCATTTGAACCATTTTTGTAAATCTATTAGTGAACACTGACGAGTCGCGAAAGCAAAAAAATCCTTATAACACGGGCCTGTGCTGCCGTTAAGTCCAGATGAAATTGAAAATGAAGTATTGCTGTTACGGAATCACTTTAGAGCGTGTAGCCATGCTCAAGGTCGATATTTTGAGCACTTAGTATACCAGGCGTGAAAATAACACACGAACCACGCTCGAGTCAAAGCTGGCTTACGTTTTGTGTAATAAGGCAAACGTCTGTGACTGCGGGACAATAGTTTGTGGCACTGTTATCTTGATACTATTCGATCATGTTTGTACATGTTATGTTGTTGATGTTCTTTTAAAAACTTCTTTCAAATATTACAGAATAATTATATGGTTCCATTGGGGAAAAACCACAATCTGTCTCGTAATTCGGCGACTGTAAACGACAAAAATACTTGCTAATACAAGGAAATAAGAAAATTCGCCATATTGTCCCTTATAAGCTGACGAAAACCGCAGCTCGCTGTATTTATTCAATCTGTATTTATTTGGAGTGACCTGTCTTAGAATGGGTCAAATGGCTCTGAGGACTATGGGACTTAACTTCTGAGGTCATCAGTCCCCTTGAACGTAGAACTACCTAAACCTAAATAACCTAAGTACATCGCACACATCCATGCCCGAGGCAGGATTCGAACCTGCGACCGTAGTGGTCACGTGGTTGCAGACTGTAGCGCCTAGAACCGCTCGCCCACTCGGACGGCGACCTGTCTTAGCTGCCTAACCTTGTATAATGCTGACCTCCTAGCGGTATTTTAAGTTTGGCATATATTCTATGGCAACTGAAGAAAAAAACAATTATAAGAATGAGACCTGAGTCAGTTGACTATTTGTCGGGACAAGACAAAATTCCGGGTTTAAGTCCTAGTCCGTTGCACAACTTTACTTTGCCAGGAAGTTCATATCCGCGTGAATTCCTTTGCACAGTGAAAAGTTATTCTGGAAACGTCAGACGTATGCTCACGTGTTTCAGTCGTAGTGGGAATAAGAAGGAAAATGAAGTTGAAGTCAAATGCACTAGAGACAGCAAATTTATTTCGCATGTGCACAGAGACGGAGATTTTATCTGGCATGTCACTTATAGTGAAGTGGTACGTGCTCTGTAAGTAAGGTAGCAGTTAACATGTGACGTATTGGAGAACTATTTCCATACCAGTACACGCTCGCAGAAGGCCGCTGCACATTCCCTTCGAAGAAACTTTTCTCTGGACTATTCGTTGTTTTTTCAGTTTCTATATCGGCAGATACAGAGATAAATGTGGCAAGTTAGTACGGCGATGTTAATTTCAGAGACGTATGTCGAATTTTCCCATTACCTCTCTCGTTATGATGGCTACCTCCAAACCTAAATTTATCTATGACAACGAGTTATCAATACTATTAGCAAAATCAATATGCATACGTTATTAGACGTATCTCAAGTTATTGTGGCACATCAGTGTACATGGATTTCTTCTCTTTCTTTTTCATACGCTGTAAATGTTGTCGAAGTCCACTGGAGTTATTTAGTATCCCATTTTCAGAACCATTTTCGTAAGCTGACAGAGATTCTCTTCCTGATTGAATCGGCAAGTTACGCTATCTATGGATCTCACGTTACTCACGTTTACAGAAAATGTCAAAACTATAACACAAATAAGCTCTTCAAATACAACTTATAATGTCGCTTCCAAATTAAAATGTCGCTCGAATAAGTACCCCCGTGCGATCTGTTCTCACATACTGCACTAATAAGAGCTGATTTCACTTTAAATGAACTACGACAAATATCAAAGATGATTGTCTATGTCAAACTGTATGGCCAGAGCACTGGCTTTACTTTTCTATAAATTCTCCTAATTTGGTAAATATCTTATTACCTCTTAAGAGACTCAGACATTTCAGGCGACGCCAAACCATTTTTCTCTTTAAAAGCGAGTCAAAACTCTTCACAGAAACGTTAGTTCTTGATAATTTTATTTCATTCTCCTCATACAACGTGTAACAAATAACGTAAGGAATGACTACTCGTCGTATACATTACATTATATAACAACCGTCTTTACTAACAGTATGACACAGGCTGTTTCTATACAATTTAAAATTACGCGACATCTCCTTTTTTTCCAAAAATCATCGCAGTCGGGAGTCGACCAGATATTGTTAACGGCTCACTGGGTGGATGAAGACAGCCGTTGTCGTCGATTCCTTCCTGCGTCGCTCATGTAACAAAGGAAAAAAAACATCGTTTGCAGACCCCAGACAAACAAACACCTTACGATGGACAAACAGCAAAATATTTAACAGCTGTACTTACCTGTTACGATCTGCGTATCGTTTGCGCTGACTAGAAAGCTATTGAGGAACCTTCTTGTCCCATTACACACTCGAGAAGTTTTTTTCCCTGAGAAACCCAACTACCGCTCGGGTAATAAACAGCAGAGCGCTGCATGCATTTTCTCCTTGTAATTGTCGGCACAACGCAACATCTACGCACGTTATAAAACACTCGTGTCGAAACGGCGATAAAGCTGGAGAGGGAGATCGTTACGCGGGTGAAAGTCGGCCCTCGGCAGCCGCCGAGTAATGCGCGTCGGTACATGAGCCGTTTACCTTAAGCACCGCGGCAATGAAAACATCACAGGTCGTTGAACACGGCGCATCGATCCTGCCAGCCATCGACATGAACGCAGCAGAGCGGAACAGGGCGAGAACTGGTTGTTAAGCAACGACGCTTCGGAGACAGACGCGCGAGGAGAGCCGCTCCCTCGTTCATCGTCCGCTGGATAGCAGGCAGCAATTTTCTCCCGGGGAGGGACACCCTGGATTAAAGGTTCGCTCTCATTTCACTGCTTCTCTCATGAGACAAGCTCCTTCCCCCTACGCCTTCTTTCCAACATGTCATACTTCCTTCTGTGCCATAAAGAAAAGACGTCGTTTCTTTTAACATTCCCCTTTCATGTCGTCTGCATTTTCAAAGCTTTCGGCATGTCATTTGCTGTCCCATTTCTTCATTCCATAGTCCCAAATTGGACGCTTCCTTTGCGAGTAAATGAACACAAGTTCATATTCCGCAAAAATAATATTACTTCTTTTGCGTGTCGTGTCTCTCTCCTAAGAGTCGTCAGGCGCTTTTTCTCTGGTGTTTTCACAGACATGTGCAACTTCAATTCTTGCAATGTGTAGCTGAAGTCTACCCAAACAAATACAGCCAATAACGCCTTTTATACGCCATCCAAAGTCGACGGAAAGCTTCGGTTTGTTGCCCCGTTAGGGAAAAAATGAATTTTAAAGGGAGTTACTCCTGCTTATTCCAGAGAGTGGTCCCACATAAGTCTAGTCCAATATTTGTTTTATCGATGGGAATTAACAGGGAGAGTAAAACACTCGTCGTAACGAGTACTCCAGCAACGGCTGAGCAGCAGCGCCGCTACATGTCGGCTACAGTCAGCGTGGGCCGCTACTAGAGTATAGCTTATACTTCGTGTTTTACTGTTCCTGTTAATAAATATCGGTAGAACAAATATCGCTCTAGACTAATTTTGGACCTCTCTCTCAAATGAGCTTGACACATTCCGCTTTAAAAATTATTTTGTTTGTAACTTGAAACAAAACGACGCTTTCCTACGACAATGGGTGTCGCTGACTCCAGCTGCATACTAAAAAACCGACATTGCAAATGTGTGCCGAAACACTAGAGAAAATGCACTTGACGACTCTTAGGAGAGAACCTGTATAAAAATACATTATCTTCAGTTCCCTTCAATTGCGTATTACAGAAGGTCATCAGGAATAGAAAAGGTGACTAGGGGGGGGGGGGGGGGGGGAAGGTTACTGAATAAGTGTTTTAATTGAATCAACTGGTTTCTTAGTTTTATTTTTATTTTCAGGGTCCAGGACATAAGATACACTACTGGCCATTAAAATTGCTACAACAAGAAGACATGCAGATGATAAACGGGTATTCATTGGACAAATATATTATTCTAGAACTGACATGTGGTTACATTTTCACGCAATTTTGGTGCATAGATCCTGAAAAATCAGTACCCAGAGCAACCATCTTTGGCCGTAATAACGGCCTTGATACGCCTGGGCATTGATGGCGTGTACAGGTACAGCTGCCCATGCAGCTTCAACACGATACCACAGTTCATTAAGAGTATTGACTGGCGTATTGTGACGAGCCAGTTGCTCGGCCACCATTGACCAGACATTTTCAATTGGTGAGAGATCTGGAGAATGTGCTGGCCAGGGCAGCAGTCTAACATGTTCTGTGTACAGCAAGGCCCGTACAGGCAACATGCGGTCGTGCATTAACCTGCTGAAATCTAGGGTTTCGCAGGGATCGAATGAAGGGTAGAGCCACGGGTCGTAACACATCTAAAATGTAACGTCCACTTTTCAAAGCGCCGTCGATGAAAACAAGAGGTGACCGAGACGTGTAACCAATGGCACCCCATACCATCACGCCGGGTGATACGCCAGTATGGCGATGACGAATACACGCTTCCAATGTGCGTTCATCGCGATGTCGCCGAACACGGATGCGACCATCATGATGCCGTAAACAGGACCTGGATTCATCCGAAAAAATTACGTTTTGCCATTCGTGCTCCCAGGTTCGTCGTCGAGTACACCATCGCAGGCGCTCCTGTCTGTGATGCAGCGTCAAGTGTAACCGCAGCCATGGTCTCCGAGCTGATAGTCCATGCTGCTGCAAAGGTCGTCGAACTGTTCGTGCAGATGGTTGTTGTCTTGCAAACGTCCCCATCTGTTGACTCGGGGTTCGAGACGTGGCTGCACGATCCGCTACAGCCGTGCGGATAAGATGCCTGTCATCTCGACTGCTAGTGATACGAGGCCGTCGGGAGCCAGCACGGCGTTCCGTATCACTCTCGTGAACCCCCCGATTCCATATTCTGCTAACAGTCATTGGATCTAGACGAACGCGAGCAGCAATGTCGCGATACGACAAACCGCAAACGCGATAGGCTACATCCGACCTTAATGAACGTCGGAAACGTGATGGTACGCATTTCTCCTCCTTATACGAGGCATCACAACAACGTTTCACTAGGCAACGCCGCTCAACTGCTGTTTGTGTATGAGAAATCGGTTGGAAACTTTACTCATGTCAGCACGTTGTAGGTGTCGGCACCGGCGCCAACCTTGTGTGAATGCTCTGAAAAGCTAATTATTTGCATATCACAGCATGTTCTCCCTGTCGGTTAAGTTTCGCGTCTGTAGCACGTCATTTTCGTAGTGTAGCATTTTTAATGGCCAATAGTGTAATTGCGAAATCTAATAAGTATTGATTCACACAACAAATTTACAAAATTAAATATGTACAGTAGTATTTATGACACAGATTCAGTAATATATAGAAACAAGCAGCAGACAAACAAGCATCAAAATGATTATATTTTTTGACGGGCCCAGTATTCGGCGGTTACCACAGCAGTTTCGCTGGCTGCAGTAAGGTCATAGATAGCGCATGCAGCCGGTAGGTTCCTGCAGACTGGCAGATGCTGTTCGCCCTGTACGCCGCCACACTGACAAGTCTCCTTCTCGCTGCTAAAGCCCCACTTCCTGAGGCTGGCTCTGCACCTTGACACCCCAACTCGCAGTCTGTTCAAAGTCTTCCAGGTCTCGTATGACAGGCGTGAACCTTCGGCTGTTTCCTCCTTGACCGTTATGTGATTGTCTTCAGCTAGGGAGTCTCGCCAAAGCTCTTCTCTGCGAGTTCTGGGAGATAAACGAATTGCCACAATTTTCTGTAGGAATCTTTTTCTTGACCTCAGTCTTGGCTGTTGAGGGTCATGTCCGAACAAAGGACGTCTAGGGTCGATTTCTTGTTTTTTCTTCTCCACTTCTGTTGCAACTTGCCTTCGAATGCGTGGTGATACTATACCCGTAATTTGGAACACCTTATTGACAGGAGTAGGTCGTAAGCTGCCTGAAACAATGCGTGCTGTCTCGTTCAGGGCTGTGTCTACGTGTCTAGCATGGGCAGAGTATTGCCAGACGGGTGGTGCGTATTCTGCGCCGGAGAAGCACAGTGCCAGGGCAGATGTTCTGAGCACTTCTGGCTGGGCACCCCAGGTGGCTCCTGTACGTTTACGGATGACGTTGTTCCGCGCTTTTACTTTGAGGCTCGTTTCTTCACAGTGGGCTTTGAATGTGAGGGAACGGTCCATCTTCACCCCAAGGTATTTAAGAGTTTCGCAGTGGAGTAGTTGTCCTCGTTTCCAAGTGATGTTCAGTTTCCTTTTGACTTCCCTATTTCTAAGATGGAATGCACAAACTTGGGTCTTTCCAGGGTTCGGTTTCAGTTGGTTTCATCGTAATACTTGGTCAAATTTTCAAGAGCTGTTGTCAGTTTCACCTCTATTTCCTCAAAGGTCTCACCTTAGCAGCGAGTGCTCTATCATCAGCGTATATGAATCCCTTAGTTGAAGAGTTAATTGGCTGGTCATTTGTGTAGATATTACATAACATCGGAGACAGCAACTTCCCTGAGGGACACCATTTTTCTGCATTCTCCATCGGCTCTTCTTGTCTTGGAGAGAGACGAAGTATCTCCTGTTTTGCAGCTTACACTGAATGATCAGTTAGTCTGGTAATCCTTTGTAGCAAAGTATACTTTTCTAAGCATTTTTTTTGTGGTTAATAGTATCAGAAGCCGCCTTGAGGTCGATGAAAGCCACACCTGTTATTTCGCCTCTCTCATACCCATCCTCAATATGCAGAGTCAAATTAAGGATATCTCCACAGCAAGACCTTCCCGATCGGAAGCCGGAGTGCTCTTTTATGAGTTTCTTGGTGAAACGTTGCAAATTAACTAAACAATGACTGTTTTTTTTACTGGTTCCACAAATTTTATTATTGTTACTGCACAACCTAGGTTTCGGGTTATAAGCCCATTTTCAAGTACAGGACTGATTCCAGAGATGATAATACAAAGATAAACATGATGATAAGGCAACGATAGTCATGTCAACTTCTTAATGTATCGATCCTTGTCTTAACGTAAAATTACTTCATGGACCATTTTTTACAAATTACTTATGGAATTACTCAATTTAGAAATTACACTAACATGAACCTAGGAATAAAGTTACGCATCAGCCAAGAACTTTTTATCTACTCATCGGTCGAGGTCCAAAGTTTTTTTTCTATCCCGGAGTTCTAATGTCATCTAGAAGAGGTGGTTTTGTTCGTTTAATAATAGGCGTAAGGATGTATACATTTTTTTTTAATTTCAAAAATTTCTTACTGGCTGAGTTTAGCACCCTTTCTCTCTGTGCTTTTCTATCTTACTCAGACGATAGATAATTGCTTATTCTGAACAAACCTAATTCAGTCTTTGCAAAACATTGCCTTAACAATAACCACAAATACATAATACTCGTAGATGTATAAGTCTTTCACACAGCCAGTTAGAAATTTTGGAAATTAAAAAAAAAAACAGATGTTTACATCCCCGGCTGATAAGTATATTCCTAGGTATGTTTAGTCATTTTAGTGTAACTGCTGAATTGTGTAATTACATACGTAATTTGTCAGAGAATGTTCATTAAAGTAATTTTACACTAAGCCAAGGATCGATAAATTAAGAAATTAAGAAGACTATCTTTGCCTTATCTCTGTATTATCATCTTTGTGATCAGTACTCTACTTGAAAATCGACTTGCAACCCTAAACCTAGATTGTGCAGTAACAATAACAAAACTTGTGAAACAAGGCCAAAAACAGTGATTGTTTAGTTAGTGAGTGAAGTTCACGTTGGGGGTGCGGTGAACGGTGTGAAGAGTCACGAGTCGCCTGTCTTGCATTTGACGATGACCTGGCGATCGTGGCAACAGCTATGGAACAAATAAACATGCTAAACGGACAAGCAGAAAAAGACGGTCCCCAAATTTCTTTCGAGGCAGCAAAGTATATAGCCAACATCTGAACAGCGCCTGACCGCTTAACAAGAGAGTATGGTAAAAAAAGAACAGTTGGACAGTTTCGGAAAATGTGGCAAAACAGTACAGAGGAAAAACGGCGAAAAAGAAGCCAACGACAGCAAGAGAGAGAAGGTTGTCACTGCTTTTCGTAGGACGCATGCTCTGTACAAGACAAAGCCGACCTCAACAAAAGGTAAACTCAGGTTCCTTACTTCACAATCACACACAACCGCTCGCTCGGCAGAAGATCCGTACACAAAGATGGAAAGTTGCACAGGTCACACCAGTATTCAAGAAATGCAATAGGTGTAAACCACGATGTTACAGGATCATATCATCCACGTTGACATGCTGCAGAATTCTGGAACATACATTGTCTTCGAGCGTTATGAATTACCTCGTAGAGAACGCTCTATTGACACATAGCCGCCGGCCGTTGTGGCCGAGTGGTTCTAGGCGCTTCAGTCTGGAACTATATGTATGGTGCTAAAATTGGAGATTGACCCTAAATAACGAAAAGTGTGAGATCATCCACATGAGTGGTAAAAAGAATCCGTTAAACTTCTGTTATACGATAAATAACTGAAATCTTATGACCGTAAATCAACTAAACGGCTGAGCATTACATTTACGAACAACTTAAATGGGGAAAAACACACAGAAAATGTTGTGGAGAAGGCGAACTAAGGACTGCATTTTATTGGCAGGACACTCAGAAGATGCAACAAATTTACTAAAGAGACTGCCTGCACTACGCTTGTCCGTCCTCTTCTGGAGTATTGCTACGTGGTGTCGGATCCTTACCGAATAGGATTAACAGAGTACATCGGTTAAGTTAAAAGAAGGGCAACACATTCTGTGTGATCGAGAAATAGAGAGCGTGTCACGGACATGATACAGAATTTGGGGTAGAAATCGTCAAAACAAAGGCGTTTCTCGTTGCGGTAGGACCTTCTCACGAAACTGAAATCGCCAACTGTCTCCTCCAAATGCGAAAATATTTTGTTGACGCCGACCCACATAGGGAGAAACGATCATCATAATAAAATAAGGGAAATCAGAGCTCGTACGGCAAGATACAGGAGTTCGTTTTTCCCGCACGCCGTTCGAGAGTGGAATAATAGAGGACCATTGTGAAAGTGGTTCATGAACCCTCTGCCAGGCACGTAACTGTGATTTGCTGATTAGCCATGTAGATGTATATGAACACAGACGTCAAAGCCGTGTGTGTGTACGGAAGTGAAAGCTTCAGAAACAGGAAAGGCTAACTGAGAGGGTCTGAGAAGATAGAGCGGAAGATCGTTAGGAAAATAATGGATCCCAAGATCACAGACGGGCAGTATAGACGGCAAGGAAGAGAAGAGCTATACAGGGACAGTGAACGGCCGATGCAGTCCGTAAGGTTTCTACGACTAAAGTTCTTCAGATGTCCGTTCAGAATGAGTGCAATCCGGGAATGGACACAATCCGGCTAACGAATCAGATTTTTAATATACTGAATATCAGGAATAAATTACTGGTAAATAGCTCAAAGAAATAAGTAGTCACCCTAAGAACATTGGACTGAACCTACAAGACATCTCTAACCCGTCGAAGTACAGATCACTGATCTACATCTTTAAGAGCATCCACGATGGGCCGAAGCAAAACAGCAGCTGGACACAGGACAGAAGGCTAGCGGCCAGAGAAAGAATGAAACGCCTTTGGACTGAAAAAAAAAAAGCTTCCTGAAATGCCTTACAACAGTCTGACGTCAAATTTAGAAATATACAAATTATCAACTAAAACTATTAGGCTGTACTAGATTTTGGCTCCGTTCGTAGCCGATCTCAATGTAGCTGCGCTCTTGTCAATGATTAACGAACCTATTCTATTAGATGATGCCAGATATGTTGTGCGTTTCCCACAATGAAGTTTCAGTCTATTTTCGCTGTGATTAGAAATACGGAGAGTATAATAACTGATCCGCAGTTCTCAGTATCAACAGTGACATTTTAAATCAAATTCATCTTATTGCATATCAAATTCTTCGCCCATAATGGACTATCGAAGGCTCCGACTGATTGGATAAGACACAAATAACATCAATTTCCTGCTTCGGTCAAAAAAGTCCTGTTGGCATTTAGATAGTTATACCATCTACATCAGCGGATTTCGTACTGTTTACGTTTGTGTAGAAGCCAGCAATTTGACAAGAAGATTGTGTGTCGTCTTGCTTGTGTTGTTATTCTGTTACGCTTCCAAAACAACATTTAATATTCTTAGCACATCGCAGTCTATAAACTGACGTCACACCTGCGTGTCGCAAGTATATTCCACGATGTGAAGAGAACGAAATCCACATTATGCTGATGGCATGACGAGTGAAACTCTTAGCAGATTTTAAACAAAAGTGACTGAAGCAGGCATTAGATGACTTTACGGTACTTTGCTGCGTGCATATTACTTTTCTTTTTACGAGGAGAGTTCAGTAAGTAATGCAGCACTTTTTTTTCGTCGGCCACCTTCAGAATTTGTTGTGGAGCATCTTGGAGCATTCCAGCTTCAGCTCCTACCTTATGACGACGTTGCAATAGATGGCGGTGTTATACGAAGCCATCAAAATGGCATCTCTAACGGAAGTGCATTTCAAGCGGAGAGCTCTCACTGAGTTTCTTTCGGTGGAAAATCACAGCATCGAAGACATTCACAGGCGCTGTCTGGCAGTGATCAAAAGTATGCTGAGTCATTGGGCGAGGAGCTTGTCATCACACAGCTGTGACTCCTGAAGTGCTGGAACGTGCGGACACACTCATTCGCGGTCATCGATGCAACACAGTCAAACACTTCGCTGCTCAGCTGGACGTCTCTGTCGGTAGTACTTACACCCGAGAGGAGCTCACAGAATCAAATTGGATTGTTTTCCTCGTACCCTCTAGAGCCTGGATCTCCCACCTTCAGACTTCCATCTGTTTGGTCCAATGAAGAATGGACTCCGCGGGAAGGAGTACGTGTGTGATGGGGAGGTTGTTGATGCAGCAGGCGTTGGCTCCGACGACGGTCAGCGGAGCGGTACCATGCGGACACACAGGCCTTCCCAGTAAGGTGTCGGAAGGCCGTCGCATTGTTTTGAAAAATGGGAAGAGTAGGGAACAATACGGTGTTTTTCAATCCTGAATATAAACAATCTGCTTTCATTTTAAAAAAAAGTTTTTCATTACGTACTAAACACCCCTCGTATTTACGTATTTTCCAAGTTTCACTTTGCCCAATGCAAGACAGTATCTCCGCACATTTTGATGTTTACTCTGCCTTTCTCACATTCTCCTCCTGTGCCTTCTGCCTCATTGGACTGAGCGGTTAAAGTTCGGAAGTATGGATCCAGGAGTGAGGGATTTGATCTCTGGTCAGTTCTATGATTTTAATCTCTCACGTATCACCAGTATTACAGCTCGCAGTGTTCCTCAATGAAACAAATGCCGATTGTTCAGAGTACCTTTACATTGCAGGCCTTCCTGTAACTGGCTCGTTAAGGTCAGTCCGCCGTTCGATTGAAGGCAATGGCATACCACCTCCTACAACTATAAGACCACGCCCAGTGAAGCATAGTGGTTCTCAAACCAGCCTTCGGATGTATGACAGTTTTACTTTTTTATCTCATTGCTCGAACTTGTTTCCACACAAGAGTATGTGTCACGTGTACCCTCTTACAACTGTCGCCATATTAAGCAGCAATATTGTTTTTTCATTCTGCTGATGACTGCAGACGTGTTCAGCTTTGAAAGATTTCTTCAAAACTGTTATTCGATCGTTTGTTTGTCGTCTCGTCTTCCTACGTGTTTGTGGCTATGTACTGTAGTAACGTTGTCCCCGGAAGTGTTATATATGTACGTATCTGTGCGTGTCTGTCTAGTATGGAAAGGAAGGGATTAAGCGAGAGAGAGAGAGAGAGAGAGAGAGAGAAGGGGGAGAGTGGAAGGTTATAAGTGATGGCAAAGGAAGTTGAGGCGGCAGTTGTGGAAACTAGAATGATAATTTGCTATGGTATTAACTAAAGGCTTGGAATTGCAAAAAATAGTGTCATGAAAATTATATTGGCTAGGAGGACAATTGTTGTTTTCATGGCACTGTGATGCACCGTCGCTGTAGAAATGATGTCAAAAATGCTTGCATGCAAAGCTGCGTCTTGACTTTTAGATTGTTTAGGTCCTCCGCTCTCTTTCAGCACTCTGTGTTCCGAAAAAACCAGTAATGTAACACAGCGATATTTCGAAACGACTGTTTCAGTATCATTCTGTCATAATTTTACGTTATCGATTGAAATGGTGAGCGAAATAAGATATTTTAAATCTGTATTTATATTTTTAATACATTGTGCAATATTTCCTAGTACGAGCAGAATAGTAACAAATCGGCTTGATGAGCTGCTGCCATGTTTGTATTTGCCTGGATAAGAACAAACTTTTATGGTATCCATCGAGCAGCGGATCTGTATCCATTACGTTCTTTCCGATCTTTTATTACTCCGTTATCTTTCCTGAATACCCTGCTCTCCAGTTACATCAACAATCCATTAAAAATCTTCGTAGCGGTTAGTGTGGGTTTCCTACCGTTATTCAACGCAAAGCGGTTAAATTTCTGTTTCAGTTTGTTGAGAAAATTGCAAAACACGAGTAACATTTTATCGTAGTATATGAGATTCACAGCTGCTGAGGAACGTTCAGTGACTCGTTGGGTCAATTACGATGTTGCCCCGACACTCATATTCGAGTACAAGTTAATGTTATAGATACTGCTGGTGTAACTGTAACATGCAATACTCAGTTTAACACCTCGATACATCGAAAATAAAATAAAGATTTGATGAAATCACATTTTCAAAGAGAAAGCGCTTAGTAATGGTAACCGAAGGAAATGCTACAAGAAGTGCTGACACCTGAAAAACGGTAACTATGGAAAATTTGTTCAAAATAACTACTGTAGCAGATTCTCGACGTACCATGATTGATGTTCTGAAGTCATCATTTTTTGCATATCTATAGGATGTACGGTTTTCTTACACAGTGCCGTTTTAAAGAATATTGTCTGAGAGGTTTAGAAAAGACAGAGGTTTGTGTTACAGGGAGAAATCGCTGTAGTCCTTTCCACGAGCAAATTTAGGACTTTAGCGCCTCGTCACTTCGGTTGCTGCAATGACGCTGCGCTGCTATGCGTCACTGGTACTTACCCAAACCTCAAGAGACAACAACTGTGGAGGCATTTCTTACAACTGGAAACTTTTAGTAACCATTGGTGGCGCCCACTTTCAGGCATCTGAACCCTTGCAGTATCCACTGCAACATTTCGTTTATGAAGTAGTCACAGGCGTGGTTGCCTCAGTTATGACACTCACTATCACATATTTTGTGGAATTTCCCTTCTGCAAACTGCAGGTACAGCAGCAACAACACAATTTGTCTGTTTTCAAGTCCTCAGCTCTACAATGTAGGTCACCATGATACGGATTCTACGTTAAATTACATATACGCGTCGTAATTTTGTAAGTACTGACTGGATTAATTCGCTAGAAAACACCTATATCCAGATAAGTGACTCCATTCAGTCACTATGTTGGACTCCATTTAATCCTTAACTACCTTACGGTATTTTAGCTGGTTAAATGTAGATTAGTAAAAATTAAAGTTTTGTACCCATTTATTATTTTTCTGGCATTAATTATTCGCAACATATAGTATTCCGCAACTGATCTGAGGAAACGTTGGACTGGTGCTAGTATCCGATTCGCAAAGAAAAAAAAAAAAAAAAATTAAGAAATACCCCAATTCGTTACTAGAGACAGCTCAGTTTTCTTCCGTTGACTGATTCTACTACGTGCAACATCCTGGATACTAAAGTCGACGTGAAAATCTTTTTTTTACTGTTTTTTATTGAAACGTTGATAAACAAGGTCCGAGTATGCCACTCAGTATTTCACAAACGCAAAGATCTTCACCGACATATCAGCTGTTAACTTGCCTGGTAAATTTTTACTCTATGCATCAAATAATTAATATAAACGTTGAAATGCTGTGATTAGTATAATTGATGGCACTTCTATTGATTTTGCGAAATCTGTAAGAAACATGATATGTGATGATCAGACTCACCATACATTTCTGTATGTTATACTTTTTACCGAGCGAGTGGTTAGCATTCAGGAAGACGACGGTTCAAACCGTGTCCTGCCATCAAGATTTATGTTTCCCGTGATTTTCTCAAATCGCTTCAGGTAAATGCCGGGATGATTCCTTTGAGAGGGCACGGTCGACTTCCTTCCCCATCCTTCCCTCATCTGATGGGATGTATTAAAAACGTCATTCCACAAAACTTGATGCAACTAGAAGTGTCACCGACATCCTTCACTGAAATTAACAGAAAAGAGTGGTTCAAATGGCTCTGAGCAATGTGGAACTTAACATCTGAGGTCATCAGTCTCCTAGAACTTAGAACTACAGAAACCTAACTAACCTAAGGACATCACACACATCCATGCCCGAGGTAGGATTCGAACCTGCGACCGTAGCGGTCTCGTGGTTCCAGACTGTAGCGCCTAGAACCGCCCGGCCACTCCGGCCGGCAGATTAACAGAATTCTAAAAAACAAAAGCTCATGTGGTGTTGGTGGATTTTCAAACGGAGTGCTGAAATATTGTTTCAACTTAATAATTAGTATCCTTAGTGACATATGCAATGCATCGCTTCCACAGGGAATTTTTGTAGACAGGTTGAAACAAGCAACTGGTAAACTGTTTCATGAGAAAGGTGACAAGAAAGACTTAAACAACGGTCATCTAATTTCCTTACTGAAATTTTTTTCCCAAAATATTCGAAAAAGAAATGTACTCCAGAATAGTCCCATACTTAAGTAGAAAACAGTTTACTTAGATAGTGCAGTTTGGAATCCAGAAGGGTTGCTCAATTGAGAATGCTATTTTTAGATTAAGTCATCAAACAATACACCAAAGCTTAAATAACAAAATATCGTAGCTGGACATTTTTGCGATCTTTTCAAGGCGTTTGATTGTGTAGGTCATGCTACACTCTTAGGAAAACTCAACTTTTATGGAACTGATGGTTTTACACACAGCTTGTTTGAATCATACTTAATAAACAGAACGCAAAAAATTGCCCTGAATCATTCAAATGAAGTTGGAAAGATAGAAAATTTAAGGGACAGGGAAGATATCGCAAACAAGCTCCCACAGTGTTCAATTTTGGGTCCGCACGTATTACTTACATTGTGTCTAACCTTCCACTTAACATTCAACAAGCAGAACTGCTACTTCTTGCAGATGATACTAGTGTTATAATACATCTCATTAGAGAGGAAGCAAAACAACAGACTGTAACTGGTAATTTCCAAACAATTATGACGTGGTTCTCGAAACTTGACTCTCCTTAATTGTTGAAAAAAACTAACCCCCTCTATATTCATAAAATTTATTCCACTCTACTGTGGCACAGTTGTACAGCAACCTTATACTGTGATCAGTATAAATTGCAATCTAGGAATATTTTTTAACATTAAACATTATATTCAGTTCAGTTCAAATAGAGTCATATATATCGCTCATGCGCAGGAGTCATTACACAGAGTACAATGCTACAAATTTTTGGGTGTAGATTTTAATAAAAAAAATTGGAATGAAAGAATCTCAAAACTGGGCTTCTCAAACAGTTAAGTTCAACAGCCTTCACCCTTTGTACAACAGCTAATCTTGGAGACAAACGATAACCTCCTAACATATTTTGCACATTTGTGCTCAATAATGTCCTATGGAATAATTTTCTGGGGTAACTCACCACTTATAATGAAAGTACTGGTTGCAAAAAAGCGAGCAGTAAGTATAATATGTTGTGTTCATCCACAGATGTCGGTACCTCTTCAAGGAGCTAGGCATTTTAACTGCACCATCTCTCTACATATATTCGATAACGAAATTCGTCACAAATAATCCATTACAATTTGAGAAGACCAGTGATGTCCATACGTACAACACTACAGGGGAAAATGACCTTTATTAAAACTGTCGGTTCAATATGCAGCAACAAATATTTTTGATTGTCTCCCAATAATAATAAAAGCAAAAGACACTTGTTTTCAAGTGTAGTTGCATCAGTAGAACTAAAAAATATTAACACTAACCATGTACGCCTATCCCGTAAACTTATTCGCTCCACATCATTTCGATGAAAGAATCGTGCAAATGATCTATTGAACATGTAACTACCTAACTGTGGTAGTACTGTTTTCATTAGCTCGTGGCTTCACAGTGATGAATGTAATATTTTCTCTATCTCGTGCTTCCTCAACAGTATTACCTTTCCGGTAGTTCGTACATCTGGTGTACCGTCATATAGTGAGACAACAGAGAAAACAATGCACTTCTGTATTTTTGAGGATGAGAATGACGAACGAGACAGTACATAAACAGATGAATGGTAATGATATAAATCTAGCCTAAGATTAACGGTTATTATTCAATAATACAACGATTTCCAGTAGGTATACTCCTCCTGAATGTAAACAAGAAAGAGGCATTTGTGAATGGAATAGACAGTCTACCTAGGATCATTTTTGGGTTAAACATAAGGAGAACATAAATAAACTTGAGTGATTAGACGCAAGTAGAATAACGGCTTTCTAAAGATCGGAATAGAAGAACTCCAACTTAAATAACAAGATTGTGGCAAACGGTGGAAGCAAGGAAGACATTGCAACCACTCTGGTGCAATCAATGAAACATTTCTCAAGCAAAACAGCTCTACATTTATTAAATAGTGACATGAAATTCAGAAATAAAGTGAAGTTGAGAGTACAACATTGAATGTATACGAAACGTGAACCATTTCAAATTAGGCAGTAAAGAAGAATGGCATCACTTAAATAAACGAAAGATGAAGCAATATGTTTGTTTAAATGGCCATCTTCCGCATATTTTAATTTATCAATTATCACTTTTTCTCGTCTTAGGCGTACTGCAATTTGAGAGTGGTTTTAAAAACAATTTATCTGCAGTCTGAGAGCGGAAAGCACACTCAAATTGCTGCAAGCTTGAAACGAAAATAATTATAATAATAATACTAATAATTCAAAGGTAAAAAGAATATGTGAAGCAGGTAGAGAAGGACAATAGTAAACTAGAAAAAGTGGTGGTTCTGAAAAACACGTTTTAACATCGATTAGAAAACGTAAAATGGTACAGTTTTTATCCAGGACGTGTATAGTATGTCTCTAAAGAAAAAAAAGCTTGGCAGTAGGTGATTAGGAATACAGAATGTAATCGAAACACTCGAAAAACTGCAAAGATGAAAAGATGCAATGTGTTTTCAGCGCTGACATGTAAAACTTGTGAACTCGACAATGCTTTGCAGTTGCTATATATGTACGGGAATTGAATATAAATCCTAAACTCTTTCCCCTCTTCTCTCTGCCCATCTCCTCTCTTCGTCTATCTCCTCCTCCTCCTCCTCCTCCTCCACTCCTGTCTCTCTCTTTCTGTGTCATCTCCTCCTCCTCTCTCTCTGTCAATCTCCTCCTCCCCCTCTGACCTTCAGCCTTGTTTATTATAACTGAAAACGAAATCTTGATTGAAAACTGAAGTCGCTTAAAATTAATGGGTAAACCAATTGTGATCATTGACATGTCTCTGCAGCTACTGGATTTGTGAAGATAGTAACTTCAGTGACAGTAGTTCATACAGTTTTAATCTGCGAGAGGGTGCGATTAGAAAATTTTGGAGAATTCAGATTTTGTAGTAGTATTCTAATCAGAAGCTGATAACACATAAATACGACTTCCTTGTTTTCTGCAACACCAACAGCACAGCAAGAAAACTAAACAGCATATTGATGTGCGCATAATTTTTGTTTGAAATTTGGTATAAGGAGAGAGAAAATACAGGGCGAGTCACAAACTACTGCCACCAAGAATAACTCCGAAGGTATCTTAGGAGCTGAAAAGTTCGTTTGGAAAATGTTGCATGGGACAATGGGGGGGGTATAATATGAAATTGGTTTTTTGTTGCTAGTTCGGGTCGCGCCTTAGAAGGTCGACTTTGTTTATTTTTTTTTTTTAATGGGATGCTATAGTTTGGTACTTATTTTCTGATAGCCGCTATCGAAACGAATCCAATGATGTGTAACAGTAGGGTGTTTGAAGGTCAACGACGGTCAAAAAGGTGGCATGAACGTCCATTGACAGAAGGTGTTCGAAGTGATGACCATCGGTATCAATGCAGTGCTGCAATCTTCTTATCGTGAGTTGAGTGGTATTCCTTATCACATAGGCACTTATCGAAGCACATACTCTGTCAATTCTCTCTTGCATATCTCCAGGTGCAGTAGGAACGCCTTTATAAACAATGTCCTTTACGAATCCCCACAAGAAAAAACCCGGAGGCGTCATGTCTGGCGAACGAGCCGGACACAACACTTCTCCTCCGCGTCCAATCCAACGGTTTGGGAATTGTCTCTGAAACTCATTTCTAGTCATCATCGAAAAACGTGTCGGACATGCATTGTGTTGATACCACATTCTGTTCCTTGTTCCTAAAGGTATTTCTACCAATAACAGACCTAATGTTTCTTACAGGAATGTGGTGTACTTCCTATCATTAAGATTTCCTTTGAGGAAATTGGGACCTATAATTCTGTCCTCCAGAATCACACACCACACATTCACCGACCATGGTTTTTGGTATGCAGCTTACCGCAGCCAACATGGATTTTTAGTTGCCCAGTAATGAATGTTATGCAGATTAAAATTTTCATGGTTTGTGAATGTAGCCTCATCAGTAAATAAAATCAAATTAATAAATGTGTCATCCCTCTGAATCTCAAGTTGTGCCCATCGGCAGAATTCAATGTGACTCATACAATCCGTTCGAATGGTTCAGATGGCTCTGACCACTACGGGACTTAACTTCTGAGGTCATCAGTCCCCTAGAACTTAGAACTACTTAAACCTAACTTACATCACACACATCCATGCCCGAGGAAGGATTCGAACCTGTGACTGTAGCGGTCTCTCGGTTCCAGACTGTAGCGCCTAGAACCGCTGGGGCACAGCGGCCGGCCATACGATTCATACCAGTCGATTCTTGGTGGAGAGTGATATGGTAAGGGTGATATTTATGGTGATGCAGAAAACGAACAACACTGCTGTGGCTCATGCCAGATTCCCTTGCGATTTGACGCGAAGTAACACAAGGATCTCGAACCACGGTGGCAAGAGTGCCAATTTCCGTTTCCTCGTTTGTAACTCTCCTTTGCCGGATATGTTTCCGATGCGTTAAAGATCTAGTTGTTCTGAATTTATCATACACATATTTAAATGTACGACGTGTAGGGTGAGTACGTTGAGGATATCTTTCAGCGTATAAGTTTCTCTCCAGCTCTCACTGAATTTCGTAGGCGATTTCCGTAAATGAGAAGCATATCGACTTGTTCTTCGAAGGAATACATGATTCACATTCGCTTGTCTTGACGATACAAGTCTAACTGTTCCTATTAGTGTTGTATTGCGAAACCGTCGAATGGTGTTTTACACGTCAATGGCTCGTTAGACGGATACGCCATACTCGGTGAATATTTACAATTTGCACATATGTAAGAGAGAATTGTCAGAGCATGTGCTTCGATAAGTGCCGAAGTGCTAAGGAATACCACTCAGTTCATGATAAGAAGATAGCAGCACTGCATTGATACCAATGGTCATCACTTCGAACATCTTCTGTAAATGGACGTTCATGCCACTATTTTGATCTCCGTCGACCTTCAAAGACCTTACTGTTACACATCATTGGATTCGTCTCGATAGCCACTACCAGAAAATAGGTATCAAACATAGCATCCCATTTTTTTTAAAAAAAAGTTGACCTTCATATCTCTGAAGGGACCCCACCTACGTCATATGATGGTCCCTGCTGGCCCATGCAACTTTTGTCCCGCAAACTTTCCAGCTTCTATCATACTTTTCGAGCTATTCTAGGAGACAATAGTTATTGATTCATCCTGTATATGGGAGAAAACAATTTTTCTAATGCTTTACATGTCGTCTTCCTGTAGTTGAAACCGAGAGCGAGAAAGGAACTGAAACGGCACGTTTTCACAGTACAGCAGAGCATTTTCACTCTCGCAGTCTGTCTTAACAGAAGACCTAGGTATATGTCCGGCGTCTGTAAAAACTCGAGTAAAAATTTTAGGTAAACGGAACAAGAGGGTTGCGAGACTTTTGGTAAAAAATTTTCCCCATTATATGTTATATGTGTACTTATATATCATATAAATTAAATAAGTACGTATGTACCATGTACTCGTGTGCATGTTGATAGAGGATCATGTAAACATTGAAGTAAATCTATCAAGTGCTTTTTCAGGTTTATGAAAACAATTTTAAATAACGGTTTGTCTTTATATAGTACTATAATTACAACAGTGTTATAAGGTCAACGACACCATGAGCATTCTTGAGAGCGGTAAATAAATATCCTTAACAGTGTCGCAATTGCAGGAAATGCTGTTGAGACCGTAATGCGTTAGAACCGTCAATGAAGTAACACTGGGTCAGCAACAAAAGCCAATCTGTGGTACCAAAAGAAAGGAAAAAATTTAAAATGACGGGTATAATGTCTACGACTACGTCATTAAAGATGGATTACAAGAGCGAATCAAACTAGGATAGGAACGTAAATCAGCCGTGCTCTTTCCTAAGGGACTATCTCACCATTCATTTGTCTAATATGATTTAAGGAAACCACAGAGAACGTAGCTCAAGATGGCAGGAAGAAGATTTGAACCGCATAAGTCCAGGATCATTTCTGCACCTCTTCACTCGGTTTCACAAAAATTGCACAGCCGCTTGCTCTTTGTTGTCCACCGTCAGAGAGTATAATGTAAAATACATTGCTGTTGCTTTTGTTGCTCGAAACAGTTAAGACTCAGAATACGAACGTTGTATGTTTACTGGGAAAGTGCTGCCGATACCGCGACATCTGTGCCAATTATTTCGCCACGTGTTTGTTTCTGCAGGCACTTGTCTCGGCCTGTGTCCTCAAACTGCTGAACCGTGTCGGGCGACGCAGTGCATTGCGGTATTGTCTGCATGCTGCTTGCAGCTGCGGCGACCGCAGAGAAAGCTGGTGGGAAATCCCGCCCCCACCTGCAGATCTGCAGGCCTGCCCCCAGATGCACCGGCCGCTTAGTCAGCCCGCAGTGAGTCAGGGCTGCGGCTGACAGCACAAGGCGCCGACAGGGCTTACCACTCAAAAGCGAACCAATTAGCTTTCACCTGCCCCGCGCCGGAAGACGAGGTATGCGATCTGACGATGAGTGGGCCATCTAACGGGACTCTTACCGCGTTTCCGAATCTCAGCCGTCTTCCAACCGCCGCACTGCCTACAGATTACCCTCTATAGGACCAACAGAGTTGAACGACGGAAGTCTGAAAGGAAGAGGCACCAACTGGTTGAAACCTTGAGCTACACGTTGATAAGTGTAAATGTTTCGATAACTCGTGTGAAGGTGCTGCTCCATAAGGCCCACATCTACAGCGAGCTAGCGTTTCGACCGTGTTATCTGCGTTTCCTGGAAAGCTTCTTATACAGTCTAAGATAAAAAAGAAACTGCGAAGGAATTATCCGAATAGGACAACAATTGGTAGGTGCGGCGTACATGTGCAGACAAACAAATTGCTACAATTTCAGAAAAATTGGAAGATTTGTTCAAAAGAAAGAGCTTAAAAAATTGAGCAAGTTACTAAAGAGTTGGTCCGCCTCTGCCCCTTAAGCAACCAGTTATTTTTCTTGACATTGACTGAAAGAGTCTTTGGATTTCCTCCTGAGGGATATCCCGCTAAATTCTGTCCAAGTGGAGCGTTAGATCGTGAAAATCCCTAGCTGGTTGAAAAGCTCTGTTCATAATGCTCAAAACTTTTGTCAGTTGCGGAGACTTCCGGTAATCTTGCTGGTCAAGGTAGGGTTCGGAACGCACGAAGACAAGCGGTATAAACTGCCGCCGTGTGTGGACGGGCATTGTCTTGCTGAAATATGAACCGTAGGTGGCCTGCTATGAAGGACAACAAAATGGGACATAGAATACCGTAGACATATCGCCGTGCTGTAACAGTGCCTTAGATGACAACCAAAGGGGTCCTCCTACAAAAAGAAATAGCGCCCCAAACCAGCACTTTTGGTTTTCGGGCGATATGGCAACCGACAGTGGTATACCAAGTCGTCCAAACGCGTCTTTGCTGGTTATCGGGGCTCAGTTCTAAGTGGGACATGACTGCAGACATTTCTACTCCAGTTAATGAGATTCCACGCCGAAGACGTGACTGAAGACGCCTCGGAGAGCAGTGGCGTATCAACCTGACTCTCGCCTACCAAAATGCCCGACAACCAGGACTGAAGTTCTGGCGTGCCAATTCTTTCTTTGGTTGTGATCCGCGGCACCCTTGCAGCACAACAGTTCGTCGACGATGTTCCACTCCCCGTCTTGCTGCCTTCATGGCAAGCCATCCCAGGCTTATATTTTAGTAAGATAGTGGCTCCACCCACACGGCGAGAGTTTCTGCTGCCTGCTTCCCGTGTTTTCAAACCCTATCTTGGCCAGCAAAGTCATCGGATCTGTCGCTAACTGAGAACGTTTGGACCATTTTGGACAAGGTCCCTACATCTCGGAACACTGACGATATAAGGCGCCAGTTGGACAGAATGTAGCACAATATCCTCCAGGAGGACATCCAGCAATTCTGTGAGTCAATGCCAATAACTGCTTGCATAAAGGCTAGAGATGGATCAACGCGTTATTGACTCCAATTTGTGAAGCAGTTTCTCTTGGATAAATCATCAGTTTTTTTTTCTGAAACTGCAATCACTTGTCTCCCAGTACATATACGTCACATCTGTCGGTTCCGTCCGTTTTGATAATTCCTTCTTGGTGCGTGACTTTTTTTTTTTATCAGCATAGCGGCGGTACGGTTGGTCGGACAGGGCGAGCACTTACGAGACACTATTTGCCCAACAATGTCAACGGCGCTGAAGCGGCATAAAAACAGAAACAGTTCGAAGATTATAGTGTCTCGATCCGATAAAGCTGAAAGTTATTGCTACCTCAGGCACCACGCCCGTCTATGACCTCACTGCATTTTTCGTCCTCCGTAGCTGAACTAGGACTTTTTCTGTTTCTTTAATCTTCTTCTATAGCTTCGAAATAGACAGAATATATTCCAATAAAAGACAATGATTCAGAGCACAATAAGCTGTTTTAAGGTTTATAAAGTCACCTATAACCTAGTATTATTCTGCCCACATCAGGCGTGACAGCTTCTTTGAAAGGCTGTTCCATACGCAAACGTTTCCTTCTTATGGAATCAGGTACGAGATCAGTCTTTCACATCGATATTTTTAACGATAGCCCCTCAAACATACGGCAAAGATAACATAATAAATAAATCGGCGGACAAGTTTTTGCTTTGTTTCGATCTTCACCGAGTTATGATAAGGCTATAGTCATACCTCTCCTGCAGCTGTTTGGTAACTCAATTTTTGTTGTTGTTTTTACCAGTAACGTTTCACCTAACTGCCTTAGGAGTCTTCAGACATCTTCAAAGATACTCCACAGATAACTGTTTTACTGTACTCATTTTTGTGTGGTACGTAGTGTATCTTTAGGTTATCTTACTATTTCAATTACATAATTGTCATTTAGCATTCTTGTAATTGCAAATAACGTAAATAGCAAGGTAACCTAAATGAGATGCCGGAAAACACTACATATATCGCAGAAATATTTATAGTTATATATTATGTGTTTGTAGAGCACTGAAGATGCGTTACATGAAAGGGCGAAACAAGTCTAGTAAAATCTAGAGTAAACCTTCAGCTGCGAAAGATAGTGCGGTTAATTTGTCACTCCAGCCAACACTTAGAAAACGACAGTAGAGAACCACTTAACTATTTGTTATTTTTACGTTACTCACACCCTCCACTGACTTACGTGGTAACAGTATGAATTTATAGTCACATCGGGCATAATGAAATGGCGCTGCCAGCCGCGACTCAAAACAGTCGTCCCATTTACAGAGCAATGAAAAACAGCAACTGAAGAAAAATAATATATAACAACAAGCAAAAACCTATAAATTAACTTGGTAGATGTTAACGCTACCACATGTGTAAACACTCGACACAATTCCTGAACTACCGCCAGATTAAACGTATTTCAGTTCTATATGACAAAGTCGTGAAGAATGTAGTTTTCATGTCAAAGAGGTCTCAAAAACGCGACGATAATTCAGATGGAATTACCAGAGGCAGGAAATTCGGGAACGTTGGTACAAACATCTGTTCATATTTAGTATGTTAACTCAGCGCTAATCATTCTTTGAGTTTTTGAATAGTGTTTATCACGATATTAACTACACGGTTTTGACGTGAACATTGGCCTGTCAAAAAGCACCTTAGAGATCGCTTTCATCACTGCGTCTCTGTCTTGCTCAACCGCTTTCAGTGTTAGTCAACAGATAAACATAAATAGATCTTTGGCAGTGCAAGTATTTCAATATGTAAAAATAAGTTGCAACAGAAGAAGATTATATTTTTGAGAAAAAATAAACGTTCTGTCTTTTAAATAGACGCTCGAATGACTGTAAATCAGCTTTCCAGATCTAACTAAGTGAATACGGCGGTTCTTCCCATGTCCGGCCTCAGTAAACACTTTGAAAACGTCTCACACTACGAGTGGGGTGACACCAGACGCAGACGGGTGGTGTACGCAGATTCCATGCCGGGGGGGGGGGGGGGGGGGGGGAGAAGGACTGGCGACGAGAGGGGCATCCGTCCACCCCCTGCAACTGACGTTCCCAACCAGGGGTTAAAATGCCGACTCCGTGAAGATACGGGAAAATGCCGCGGAAAATTACGACTGTAAATCAATAACGCGCAGAGCTAGAGATGTTAGTTTGTTCTCTGCCAAGTTTCATCCTACGGAAAAGGACTTGCGCACTGTGGCGGGGAATTAAACATGAGAGGACAGTGAACAAACTATGTCCCGCTAGGGTGGGTACCAACTGCGCGCGGAGAAGATTTACTGTGTGCCCAACTGCGGGACAGCAGGTTCAGCATTACTTCTGCAAACAGGTCGACTGCGGGCGATGAGGTACGTTATAAACAACTGAAACGCGCGCGAGTGGTTTGTTTGCTGCTTGGTAGTGTTGGCAGCACTGTTATCACCAGTCACTCTCTCTGGGTGCTGTGCTGTGCTGTGCTGTGCTGCGTGTACCAGCTGCTACTCGTAGTATGTGACCAGTAAGTCAGAAGTGGACTGTAAGCTTCATATGGAGCATATGACAAGCGAAAGGGGCCCTAACTTGATCGTTGCTGGAAAATATAAATAACACCGTATAGATAAATGGTTAAACTGGGTTTTTGGCGTGGTGTGCTTTGGTTGATTTAATGAACACTAAAGCTGAAAGCGAAATTGTTAGACGTTTTGCTGATTATTTGACAACGAATTTCATAGATTCAAGAATGTGCGTTTCTCCGGAAACTTGGGCTTCCAGTTCTATAATTTCCGAAATGACAACTAATGCTAATGACGTATTTCACAGGGCTTTCGGATTTAATTTTGTCAGAATGCACATCCACATACATGGTACATCACTTTGTTGATGATATCGTTCAAATTCAGACGACCACTTAAATTTAAATGAATGATACAGACAAGCCTCACGGATCTAAACATTAACGTGAAAAACATATGCAGCACATACGTTACCTAATTTTAAAATTCGTAAACAGAAAGATGGCAGTTATAAGAGTCGAGAGGCATGAAAGGGAAGCAGTCGTTGAGAAGAGAGTGAGACAGGGTTGTAGCCTATCCCCGATGTCATTCAATCTGTGTATTGAGCAAGCAGTAAAGGAAACAAAAAAAATATTTAGAGTAGGAATTAAAATCCATAGAGAAGAAATAAAAACTTTGAGGTATGCCGACGACTTTGTAATCCTGTCAGACACACCAAAGGACTTGGAAGAGCAATTGAATGGAATGGGCAGTGTCCTGAAAGGAGGATATAAGATGAACATCAACAAAAGCAAAACGAGGATAATGGAATGTAGTCGAATTAAATCAGGTATGGTGAACGAATTATATTAGAAAACGAGACTCTTAAAGTAGTAGATGAGTTTTGCTGTGTGGGGAGCAAAATAATTGACGACGGTCGAAGTAGAGCGGTTATAAAATGTAGACTGACTATGGCAAGGAAAGTGTTTCTGAAGAATAGAAATTTGTTAACGTCTAATACAGATTTAAGTGTCAGGAAATCTTTTCTGAAAGTATTTGTATTGGGGAGAAGAGGAATTTGTGGCACAACTTGGCTAGAAGAAGGGATCAGTTGGTACGACACGTAGTGCGGCATCACGGGATCATCAATTTAGTACTGGAGGGAAGCGTGGAGGGTAAAAAACGCAGAGGGAGACCAAGAGATAAATGCACTAAGGAGATTCAGAAGGATATAGGTTGAAGTAGTTCCTCGGAAATGATGAAGTTTGCGCAGGAGCTGCCTCAAACCAGTCTCTGGACTGAACACCATAACAACAACAAATGGAAATATAACAAATTTGATTTTTTAAAATAACATTTCTTAGTATTATCGTAAGAAATGAAATTAGTTACCATGTCTTTTTAACAGTGCCTATGACTGGCCAACATGCTAAGCAAAAACGCTGTGAACTTATGCACCATTCTAACATTAGGAGCTTTGACTTTTGGTAGTGAGACATCAAAAACTAAGTATTGCTCCACGAACAATGGAGAGATGCATGTTGCAAAGTACGAGGAGAGAAAAGAAAACCAACAAGTACATCAGGCAAGACATTGGCGTGTAACTTGTAACTGTAACCGTAATGAAAATGAATAAGGGCTAGGCGAGCCTTGCAGCCAGAGGAATGGGTGGCAGATGGATCGCGCAGCTCATTTACTGGATTAAAATGAACAGTGCAACACCACAGGCGATAGCCCCAAATGAAGGAAGTCAAAATTACGTATTTATCAGATTGCACGCCGAGGTCAGATGGGAGAGAGATACTACGAGAATAATTTGACAGAGAGCTGAAAGACCTAATCCGAAACAACAGCTTGGAATGCCTGAGATCTTTGCTAGAGTCACCCATGACAAAACTGTTAATTTTTGCGGCTTCTTGACGACATTGTAACTCTGTCAGAGGCAGCAAAGGACTTAGAAGAGTGTCTGAACTGAATTGATAATGTCGAAAATAGACTTAATGTAATCAAGTCGAATGAGCTTAGGCGATTCTGAGGAAATTTGATTAGGAAATGAGACACTGAAACCAGTGGACGAGTTTTGCTGTTTGGGCAGTAAAATAACGGATGATGACCGAAGTATAAAAAATATAAAATCCAGATGGAGAAAAGATGGATTCCTCTGGCGTGTAGCCTTGTAAGAAAGTGGAAGGTGGACGATAAAATGTTTAGACAAGATGAGACTAGAAGCTTCTGAAATGTGGTGCTACAGAAAGATGATGAATTTTAAACGAGAAGATAGAGTAACTAATGAGGAGATACTGTATCAAACTGGGGAAAATGAAATTTATGACTCAACTTGAATTAACGACGGGTCGGTTGATAGGACATATCCTGAGACATCAACGGATCGTCAGTTTGGCTATGGAGGGTAATGGGAGGAGTAAAAATTTTAGAGGGAGACCAAGAGATAAATACATAAAGCAGGTTCAGATGGATGTAGGCTGCAGTAGCTACGCAGAGATGAACAGACTTGCACGGAATAGACCAGTTTGGAGGGCTGCATGAAACCAGCCTCCGAACCGAAGAGCCCAGGAACCACAAACAACGTATGCTATACACCCTCTTAATCACATCACCGTACAACTGTTGATAAAATGTAATGCAGAACAGTTTCAGTGTCATCCACTGACCTCTCTAAACACAATGCAGTTCTGTAACCGAGCTTCAAGGCGGTCACAGAAGTATATTTTGGAGAGAATGTTGCGTTCTATTTTCGTCTCTTGCCTCAGTCAATAGACGATGCAGATGCGACAGATCCGACCAGAGGCTGTGTCTTGGTCGTCATTACCGGGGCAGTTGAAGACATATTGGGAAGTTATAGAGGGGATAGGCAAAATAATGTGAACACATGTACTTACTTGGGATTCGTTTGTTAATAAGAGGTTGGACCCTTCATTTGCCCGTAATACAACTACGATTCTTCTTCGAATGCTGGCATATAATGGTTGTATAGTCCCCAGTAAAATGTTATGCCACTCATCGATCAAGGATTCGATAACGTTCAAGTCAGGAGACGGTGTTGGTCGGCGAACACGCTGCAGTTCATTTGCATGCTCCTCATACCACGATTTTGCTGTGCTGACTGTGTGAATGGGTGCAGTATCGTCCTAAAATATGACAGCATTGTTGGGGAACAACATTCGAATCATGAGGTGCACCTGATCATATAAAATCTTTACATAGTCGTTGACTGTAACACAGCCTTTGAGATTAATGATGAGACCGATAGAATGCCCACACATACTTCCACTCCGTGCTTAACCTTTGGAATCAAACAATCAGGACTGTAGGTTTCTTTTTGCGTTCTTCAGTCGCAAACCCGCCCGCTGAAGGTAATAACAAAATGATTCGTCGGACCATACCACGTGTTTCCAGTGATCAGCCGTCCAGAATTTATGCTCCTGACGCCATGTTTTACACTTCTGTACGTAGGTTGTCGTCACAAGTACTTTCATATAAACTCCTGGAAATTGAAATAAGAAAACCGTGAATTCATTGTCCCAGGAAGGGGAAACTTTATTGACACATTCCTGGGGTCAGATACATCACATGATCATACTGACAGAACCACAGAGCATGCACAATGTCGGCACTAGTACAGTGCATACCCACCTTTCGCAGCAATGCAGGCTGCTATTCTCCCATGAAGAGGATCGTAGAGATGCTGGATGTAGTCCTGTGGAACGGCTTGCCATGCCATTTCCACCTGGCGCCTCAGTTGGACCAGCATTCGTGCTGGACGTGCAGACCGCGTGAGACGACGCTTCATCCAGTCCCAAACATGCTCAATGGGGGACAGATCTGGAAATCTTGCTGGCCAGGGTAGTTGACTTACACCTTCTAGAGCACGTTGGGTGGCACGGGATACATGCGGACGTGCATTGTCCTGTTGGAACAGCAAGTTCCCTTGCCGGTCTAGGAATGGTAGAACGATGGGTTCGATGACGGTTTTGGATGTACCGTGCACTATTCAGTGTCCCCTCGACGATCACCAGAGGTGTACGGCCAGTGTAGGAGATCGCTCCCCACACCATGATGCCGGGTGTTGGCCCGGTGTGCCTCGGTCGTATGCAGTCCTGATTGTGGCGCTCACCTGCACGGTGCCAAACACGCATACGACCATCATTGGCACATAGGCAGAAGCGACTCTTATCGCTGAGGACGACACGTCTCCATTCGTCCCTCCATTCACGCCTGTCGCGACACCACTGGAGGCGGGCTGCACGATGTTGGGGCGTGAGCGGAAGACGGCCTAACGGTGTGCGGGACCGTAGCCCAGCTTCATGGAGACGGTTGCGAATGGTCCTCGCCGATACCCCAGGGGCAACAGTGTCCCTAATTTGCTGGGAAGTGGCGGTGCGGTCCCCTACGGCACTGCGTAGGATCCTACGGTCTTGGCGTGCATCCGTGCGTCGCTGCGGTCCGGTCCCAGGTCGACGGGAACGTGCACCTTCCGTCGACCACTGGCGACAACATCGATGTACTGTGGAGACCTCATGCCCCACGTGTTGAGCAATTCGGCGGTACGTCCACCCGGCCTCCCGCATGCCCACTATACGCCCTCGCTCAAAGTCCGTCAACTGCACATACGGTTCACGTCCACGCTGTCGCGGCATGCTACCAGTGTTAAAGACTGCGATGGAGCTCCGTATGCCACGGCAAACTGGCTGACACTGACGGCGGCGGTGCACAAATGCTGCGCAGCTAGCCCCATTCGACGGCCAACACCGCGGTTCCTGGTGTGTCCGCTGTGCTTGTACAGCCCTCTCGCAGTGTCTGGAGCAAGTATGGTGGGTCTGACACACCGGTGTCAATGTGTTCTTTTTTCCATTTCCAGGAGTATATATATATATATATATATATATATATATATATATATATATATATATATATATGTGTGTGTGTGTGTGTGTGTGTGTGTGTGTGTGTGTGTGAAGAGTTTGACAGAGCACTGAAAGATCTGAGTCGAAACAAGGCACCGGGAGTAGACAACATTCCATTAGAGCTACTGACGGCCATGGGAGAGCCAGTCCTGACAAAACTACCACCTGGTGAGCAAGATGTTTGAGACAGGCGAAATACCCTCAGGCCTCAAGAAGAATATAATAATTCCAATCCCAAAGAAAGCAGGCGTTGACAGATTTGAAAATTACCGAACTATCAGTTTAATAAGCCACAGCTGCAAAATACTAATGCGATTTCTTTACAGACGAATGGAAAAACTAGTAGAAGCCGACCTCGGGTAAGATCAGTTTGGATTCCGTAAAAATATTGGAACACGTGAGGCAATACTGACCGTATGACTTATCTTACATTAAGCAAAGGCAAACCTACGTTTCTAGCCATTTGTAACTTACAGAAAGCGTTTGACAATGTTTACTGGAATACTCTCTTTCAAATTCTGAAGGTGGCAGGGGTAAAATACAGGGAGCGAAAGGCTATTTACAATTTGTACAGAAACCAGATGGCAGTTATAAGAGTCGAGGGACATGAAAGGGAAGCAGTTGTTGGGAAGGGAGTGAGACAGGGTTGTAGCCTCTCCCCGATGTTATTCAATCTGTATATTGATCAAGCAGTGAAGGAAACAAAAGAAAAATTCGGAGTAGGTATTAAAATCCATGGAGAAGTAATAAAAACTTTTAGGTTTGCCGATGATATTGTAATTCTGTCAGAGACAGCAAAGGACTTGGAGGAGCAATTGAACGGAATGGATAGTGTCTTGAAAGGAGGATATAAGATGAACATCTGCAAAAGCAGAACGAGGATAATGGAACATAGTCGAATTAAGTCGGGCGATCCTGAGGGATTTAGGGTAGGTATTGAGACACTTAAAGTAGTAAAGGAGTTTTGCTATTTGGGGAGCAAAATAACTGATGATGGTCTAAGTAAAGAGGATATAAAATGTAGACTGGCAATGGCAAGGAAAGCATTTCTGAAGAATAGAAATTTGTGAACATCGCGTATAGATTTAAGTGTCAGGAAGCCATTTCTGAAAGTATTTATATGGAGTGTAGCCATGTATGGAAGTGAAACATGGACGATAAATAGTTTGGACAAGAAGAGAATAGAAGCTTTCGAAATGTGGTGCTACAGAAGAATGCTGAAGATTAGATGGGTAGATCACATAACTAATGAGGAAGTATTGAATAGGATTGGCGAGAAGAGAAGTTTGTGGCACAACTTGACTAGAAGAAGGGATCGGTTGGTAGGACATGTTCTGATGCATCAAGGGATCACCAATTTAGTATTGGAGGGCAGCGTGGAGGGTAAAAATCGTAGAGGGAGACCAAGATATGAATACGCTAAGCAGATTCAAAAGGATGTAGATTGCAGTAGATTCTGGGAGATGAAGAAACTTGCACAGAATAGAGTAGCATGGAGAGCTGCATCAATCCAGTTTCAAGACTGAAGACCACAACAACAACATATATTGTGACCGTCAGACACAACCATCCCGTTGCTGCCACATTATTTCGCCTTTCCCTTGTATGTGTATAGCGAGAAGGATGTCTACAGGTACATCTCTGACGCACCAGGACCGGCAGTAGAATGTGCTGGGTAATTATCTGCTGTATCCTGCTTTGATTGGTGTTCGCCTTGCACCATAGATTCAGCTTATACAACTCGAAACTGTCAAACATTAAGCTATAGTCTTCTTAACTTCTGTTTCGTGTTATTATTGACAATTTTCATTAGATTCTTGGTAGCATGGTCTTCCATTACAATGAAACATGTCTTCAGACTCCTAGAATAAATGCCAATGACCTACATTGTTCCTAATCTTTGAGGCAACAGAATTTGACGTAAGGTTTTTCAGAGCCATCGAAACGGGTCATAGACAAAAGATTAGTGCCTTGTTACGATGGGTTTTTATTTATATTTTCAAAGAATGTAACACTATTGCAACTGGCGATCAAATAACAAATCTCTAGGAATACCTGTCTGCGTCTCTAAAAAAAATCTATTCTTCTATGCTTCGTAGCAGTTTGTGTACACAAGGTTAAACGTGCATTCAAGGTGATGATTTCCTTCGATATAGCTCGAAGTAACTTAACTGTTTGATGCTTTAGAAACGCTGTAACCTAGTGACTTCATCGGCCATACTCCAAGATCGCGTAAGTTACTAATATTTATCGCTTAGATTGGAATCCAAAACATTGATTCGCACAAGTCAAGAAAAATTAAAGTAAAAAAGAGAAGTCGTAAAGATGCATGTCGACAGGAATGTAGAGTAACCAAAGCATAAACCGTTTGAAACAGTGTAAATAAAACAGGTAAACACAGCTCCAGACAAAGGAGTTCTGTAAGAATTTAGAACTTGTTTGAAAGATGGAGAACACAAGTGGTAGTCAAGCATGGAATAAATAATGCCCATATAACCTCCAAATACTGCGAACCATGCAACTGTATGTGAAATTGTTAATGATTATCATTATGAGCTTCAAACTGTCATCCTTTGGTCGGTAGAGGAGAACTGAGGTCATAACACGGACAGCAAGAATGCCTCAGCCAAGGTCTTTGTGTTTCAGGTCGGAAGGTGGAGCTGTCCATTGCATGCGATGATCTGTTCACCGTTGAACACATTCATCCACACGTCGAACCACGTGCGGATGTTTCGTAGGAAGACGTCTTTACCTTTTGTACCAGTCTAAAGTCGTAAGTGTCAAATGTCTTGTCTCTAGACCCGCGTGGTCACAAAACAGAGACATCTGTCGTCCATCATAAGATACGCGGTACTACCCACAACCATGCACATAGTGGAACAGTTCAGAAAACAAATGGTTACAGTAGGGAACATTGTGTGTAGGCCAAGTATAGAAAAGACTATGTTTTTTCACCACATCAATAGATCAATAAGAATACTAGTTACTTGTTAATTTGTCACACGGAATCAATTTCTAAAGGCCCTTTCTCTCCATTAATATGCCACCTCACACATTCCACAAGCACGAAAGTTTTGCTTCGTGATGAAACCGAAAACTATGTCTGACCAACAAAATAATCATTATCAAGAGGAGTTTGAGTGCCTTCATTCCCAGAATTTGGCTGAATTGTATATAATGGGAGTATTTTATGCAGCACTCACCGCGTGAGATGCAACCATGATTTAATGTTTGAAGGTTTACGGTGTGGTCTATTAAACAACTCCAGTGCGTTTAGCAGAATAAAAATACAAACCTTAAAGTCAACAAGAAAATTGTGCATTACAGTGCAACAATACTGGTCATCATGTTTCTTGCAAGATAAGGATACCAATGCTTGACTGCTGTCCTGAAATGCTGAATATGTGATAACGATTGTTTTTTTATATTTGATCATTAGAAACGTTAATATATTTTGAGTTGGATCTGGAAAAATTCTAGGTTTCTGTACTTTAAGTAGTGTTCTATCGAATTCGAGACAGCCATAATATACACACAACAATGAAAAGGTCTCTCTTACGTGTCGATTTTGAATACATTAACAGAATGTGTTTCAGGTTCTTCAGTTCTTTCCAATTCTCTTCTTTATTCGCAAAAGAGACGAACTAAAATCATTTACAGGAGTAAATCTCAACGCAAGTTAAAATCTTTATAGAACTTGCTTTAGTGCCTTTGATCCATGCCATACGTGATTTTTTATTTTTTTTCTGGCAAGAACAAAGATTTCGTTCAGATAGCTTCTAATAAATCAGTAAGAAATTGTTCTAACTATGCTACGCAATTCTTCAGTTTAAGAAAATTGTGCATTTAAATAGATAAACTATAAAACAGTGTGCTGTGTGCTACTACATATACATATAATTCTGAGTGCACCAGAAGCTAGAAATTGTGGTGTGAACAATATTACACATAAAACACACATGCTCGACAAAGTACAGGAAACCGAGGACGCATCAGTTCAATAAACATACAAAGAGCTCTTCAAGAAATAATAATTCATCTTGTTTCAGTAACTGTCGACTGCAACTTCGAATTTTTGTATGGGGAAAGACCCACACCGCCCCTGAAACATGCCGAAATCCAGCTGTTAACTCGCAGCCGACCTACGCGTTGGTTTAGCTGACGAAGACACGCGTTCACAGCGCTCGTCAGGGAAGCAGGCGAATTCACAAACACAAACACGGCAATGTTACGTATGCTGTTGCCACAGTAGTGGTACTCCGTAATATCGTACTGAAGTGACTTGCCCCGTACCGTGCAGCTCGCAAGTATCGTCGATATCAAATTCTGATATTGCAAGATAGTGTAATTGTTTAGTTGTTCCAAGACAGTCTTGGTTAGTCCTACCGTTACACTATCATAACTGTAGTAATTCATCATACCTCGCACGCATGTGTTACTAAGAGTCGAGGAGTACTGAACGACGCCACCAGCCTGGCAATTATCTGTGTAGAGAGTCTTTTGTCCAAGCCGACTTGGCCATAGCGGTCTGACTAGTCGCCAGTGCATCAAAATAAACAAACGAAACAGAGCTCATCATCGACGTATACAGGGTGGTCCATTCATACTGACCGTGCCAAATATCTCATCAAATAAGCATCAAACGAAAAACTACAACGAACGAAACTCGTCTAGCTTGAAGAGGGAAACCAGGTGGCGCTATGGTTGGCCCGCTAGATGGCGCTGGCATAGATCAAAAGGATATCAACTGCGTTTTTTAAAATAGGAACCGCCATTTTTATTACATATTCGTATGGTACGCAAAGAAATATGAATGTTTTAGTTGGACCACTTTTTTCGCTTTGTGAAACAAGGCTCTGTAATAGTCACAAACGTATAAGTACGTGGTACAACGTAACATTCCGCCAGAGCGGACTGTATTTGCTTCGTGAGATATTACCCGTGTTAGAATGGACCGCTTACCAATTGCGGAAAAGGTCGATATCGTGTTGATCTATGGCTATTGTGATCAAAATGCCCAACGGATGTGTGCTGTGTATGCTGCTCGGTATCCTGGACGACATCATCCAATTGTCCGGACCGTTCGCCGGATAGTTACATTATTTAAGGGAACAGGAAGTGTTCAGCCACATGTGAGACGTCAACAACGACCTGCAACAAATGATCATGCCCAAGTACGTGTTTTAGCTGCT
Organism: Schistocerca gregaria; assembly: GCF_023897955.1. Taxonomy (NCBI): domain Eukaryota; kingdom Metazoa; phylum Arthropoda; class Insecta; order Orthoptera; family Acrididae; genus Schistocerca; species Schistocerca gregaria. Next base: position 669,551,373 of record NC_064924.1, on the reverse strand, counting down.
TTCGCAGCTAATCCGCACATCAGTAGCAGAGTAATTGCGCGACAATCGGGAATCTCAAAAACATCGGTGTTGAGATGCTGCATCAACATCGATTGCACCCGTACCATATTTCTATGCACCAGGAATTGCATGGCGAAGACTTTGCACGTCGTGTACAGTTCTGCCACTGGGCACAATGGAAACTACGGGACGACGACAGATTTTTTGCACGCGTTGTATTTAGCGACGAAGCGTCATTCACCAACAGCGGTAACGTAAACCGGTATAATATGCACTATTGGGCAACTGAAAATCCACGATGGCTGCGACAACTGAAATATCAGCGACCTTGGCGGGTTAATGTATGGTGCGGCATTATGGGAGGAAGGATAATTGGCCTCCATTTTATCGATGGCAATCTAAACGGTGCAATATATGCTGATTTCCTACATAATGTTCTACCGATGTTACCACAAGATGTTTCACTGCATGGCGGAATGGCGATGTAGTTCCAACATGATGGATGTCCGGCACACACCTCGCGTGCGGTTGAAGCGGTATTGAATAGCATATTTCATGGTAGGTGGAGTGGTCGTCGAAGCACCATACCATGTACCATGGCGCGCACGTTTACCGGATCTGACGTCCCCGGATTTCTTTCTGTAGGGAAAGCTGAAGGATATTTTGCTATCGTGATTCACCGACAAGGCCTGGCAACTTGGGTTAGCGCATTGTCAATGCATCTGCGAACATTACGGAAGGCGAACTACTCGCTGTTGAGAGGAATGTCGTTACACGTATTGCCAAATGCATTGAGGTTGACGGACATCATTTTGAGTATTTATTGCATTAATGTGGTATTTACAGGTAATCACGCTGTAACAGCATGCGTTCTCAGAAATGATAAGTTCACAAACGTACATGTGTCACATCGGAACAACCGAAATAAAATGTTCAACCGTACCTACGTTCTGTATTTTAATTTTAAAAAAACCTACCTGTTACCAACTGTTCGTCTAAAATTGTGAGCCATATGTTTGTGACTATTACAGCGCCATCTATCACAAAGCGAAAAAGTGGTCCAACTCTAACATTATATTTATTTACGTACTACACGAATATGTAATAAGAAATGGTGGTTCCTATTTAAAAAAAAACGCAGCTGATATCCGTTTGACCTATGGCAGCGCCATCTAGCGGGCCAACCACAGCGCCATCTGGTTTCCCCCCTTCAAGCTAGACAAGTTTCGTTCTTTGTAGTTTTTTCGTTTGACGCTTGTTTCGCGAGATATTTGGCCGGTCACCATCGCTGGACCGCCATTTATATTAGTCGACCACAATAATATTATAATACCTGATGGTGAGGGTGCTTCGGTCGAATAATCGTTAGTTTTCAATGTGATATTTCACTAGGAGACGTTCAACTACTTGCTAGCACACTGTGGTGACAAAGGGCATGGGATGCCTCCTAATGTCGTGCCGGACCTCCTTTTGTCAGCGTAGTGCAGCAACTCGACGTGGCAGGGACTCAACAAGTCATTGAAAGCCCCCTGAAGATATATTGAGCCACGCTGCCTGTATAACCATGTCCCATAAATTTCGATGGGCTTCACGTCGGGAGATCTGGGTGGCCAAATAATTAGCTCGAATTATCCAGAACCAATCGCGAACAATGTTGTCGCCCAGTGACAGGCGCATTGTGATCTATGAAAGTTCCATCGTTGTTTGAAACATGAAATCCATGATTCGCTGCAAATGGTCTGCAAGTAGCCGAACGTATCCGCGGCCAGCCAAAGATTAGTTCAGTGGGACCCGACGACCCAGTCGACTCAATGTAAACACAGCCGACACCATTATGCAACTACCACCAGCTTGCACAGTGCCTCGTTGACAACTTGGGGCTATGGCTTCGTGGAGTCTGCGCCTCACTCCAGCTCTACCATCAGGTATTACTAACTGGACCGCGACTCATCTGACCAAGGCACGGTTTCCCAGTTGCCTAGGGTCCAACAGATATGTTCAGACTCCAGGAGTAGTGCTTCCGGCCTGTCGTCCTTTTAGCAAAGGGACTCGGTTCGGTCATCTGCTGCCATAGCACATCAACATCAAATTTCGCTTTCTGCGGTTATTTCATGCAGTGTTGCTTTATTATAATCACTGACAACTGTACACAAATACCTCTTCTCTCGGCCGTTAAGCGAAGGCCGTCGGCCACTGCATTGTCCCTGGTGACAGGTAGTGCCTGATGCTCGGTATTCACGGACCACTCTTGACACCGTGGAGCTTGGAATACTGAATTCCGCAACGATTTCCGAAATGGAATGTTCCGTGCATCCAGCTCCAACTACCATTCCGCATTCAACATTTGTTATTCCCGTGGTGCGGAGATAATCACGTTGGAAACCTTTCACATGAATCATCTGAATACGAACGACAACTTCCGCAGCACACTGCCCTTTTATACCTCGTGTACGCGATATAACAGCCATCTGTACATGTGCATATCTCCATCCCATGACTTTTGTGGCCTCAATGTCTCTGCACACTTGACGTCAAGGCATTCACAGTGTGCTGCGTTTTCTATTCCTGAAACACTAATGTACTTGTTTGCTGTAACGTCACCACATGTTTCCGACAACGGCCGCGGGAGACAAGTACATTACTGTTGTGTTCGGGTGGTACACCGATGAACCTAAACATTATGACGACTGCCCATCGCGAGGCTAAAAGCCGACTGGTGAAGTTGTAGGTACATGGCACGACAAGGAAAATATTTACTCGGAGTACAGGCAAATGGGGAGTCATTGTAGCGACGATACAGCCGCAGATGGCGAAGCCGACCTACGTAAACGACTTCGACAGTGGTTATTGTTACGCCAGGCGCCTGGGAGTGAGGATCTCGGAAACGGGCAGGGTGGTTGGCCGTTCGCGTTCTACTGTGTTGAGTATCTACGCATGGGCGAGAAGGTGTTCGACTTATCAGAGAAGATGAAGGTTAGAGGCTTTTGCGCTGTGTAAAGCAGAACATGCGGCGCTCTGTCGCAGATCTGACGACAAAGTACAATGCTATAGCAGACACAAATGTATCAGAGCTAATGGTTGAGCGTTCATGTCAACTCGAATAATAGTCAGTTGTATTTGCAATGGGCGCTAGACTATCGACATTGGACCGTGGCTCAATGTAAACGTGCCGCCTAGTCGGTTGAATCTTTTTGTTTTACTACACCGACTCGATGATATCGTCAAGAGTGCCCCAGAGAAGTTAACAGGATTGCTCTTATTCTCTCAATACATAAACGGCATGACGGATAGGGTAAGCAGCACTTTACGGCTGTTTGCTGGAGACGCTGCGGTGTGCAGGAATATGTCGTTCCCGAGTGACAGTACCGATACAGAAAACAATCTACATAACATTTCTGCTTAGTGTGACGAATGGCAGCCTGCTCTGAATGTAGAAAACTGTAATTTCATGGTCATTAGTAGGAAAAACATTCCAGTAACATTGGGATACAGCATTAGTGGAGTGCAGCGTGAAACAGTAGGTTCGGTTAAACACCTAGACGTAACAATGTGATATGAAATGGAACGAGCACGTCACCTTGGTAGTAGCTCGACTTCATTTTACTGTGAGACTTCTGGGAAAATATAGCTCATCCATCAAATGAGATGGCGTACAGAATGTCAGTGCGACACACTCTTGAGTACCGTTAGATTGCTTGGGATCCACAAGTCGGCTGAAAAGAAGATTTGTTAGAGGTAGGTTCGATCAGCATGCAGATATTACAGAGAAGGTTCGTACACGCAAGTGGAAATCCTTGGAGGAATGACGACCCTCTTTCCGCAAGGCACTGTTGCGCATATTTTGAGGTGAACAGCAGAAGGATCATACTATTACCAAGGTATAGTTCGCGTGAGGACCGTGCAGGAAATTGGGGCTCGTACGGACGCTTTTTGACAGACATTTCCCCTCATTCTACTTGTGAGTCGAGCAGGAGAGGAGACAACCAACAGTGCTATCCTCCATGCTCCGCACCGTGGTTTGCGGAGTATCCATGTAGATATACAAGATACGCCGTCTTCCAGGTTAAGGCATCACGGCCGCAGGCGAGTGGAAACAGTATTATGCTACTAGGGACATTTACCCGGCCGTCTATAGAATCTGTGGCAGTAATAGAAGGCACCGTGAATCTGCATTACTTCATGCTTCATGTCTTCCCCGGGAACTGTGGCATTTTCCAGCAGGATAACAGACTGTGGCACTAGGGCAGGCTCGAGCTACAGAGGTTTGAGGAGAATGTTACTGAACGTTGACGCTTCGGCCACCAAATCCGCCTGTTGTGAACCAGACGGAGGCGCTATCGGACGCCAGCTCCGAAAACTGGTTGACATGTGCTTAGACACCTGGTGCCACATGCCTCCGAATATACGCGCTGCGTTGCGATCCAGAAGTGGACCAACGGCCGGTTAAGCAGGTGGTCGTAATGTTTTGGCCTTTCAGTGTATCTGACAGTGGCTCATGCCTGCAGTCCAGTCAGCTTCTACGAGACCTCTGCGTGCATCGCTTAAGAGCAAACAGCCAACGCGGCAACACTATCCTCAAGTAAAATGAGAGGTCCTCGAGATTCAAATGAATGAGGTATATCATTTTAAGGCATTGTTCAAAGCTAACTGGTAAGCTTTTAGAGTCAAGATAATCCTGATCACAGGTTGTATGTGGCCTGTTTTCATTTCTGCCGATATACTGCATTCAACGTTCCACGGTTTTATTCAAACTGGTTTCTGAAGAGCATACCGGAATACCTCGCCAGCCTAATGAGCATTGATGCGTGAGTAAAAACAGCCCATGCGTTACTATGCCAGTCGTCATTTTATTATTTCACCGAAATAAGTTCTCAGTTGTTAAATGCAGCCCGCATCTCGTGGTCGTGCGGTAGCGTTTTCGCTTCCCACGCCCGGGTTCCCGGGTTCGATTCCCCGCGGGGTCATGGGTTTTCTCTGCCTCGTGATGGCTGGGTGTTGTGTGCTGTCCTTAGGTCAGTTAGGTTTAAGTAGTTCTAAGTTCTAGGGGACTGATGACCTAAGATGTTAAGTCAAATAGTGCTCAGAGTCTTTTTTTTTTGTTTTTTGTTAAATGCAAATAATTCCTGCAGTTAAAACTGATGGTAGAGCCGGCACGGTTCATCCCCGCTTCGCTGTCGTCGCGCCTTTTGACCTAACAGAGACCCGCGACTGCACCGACGTTGCACAGTGAGGCAGTGGCTCCTAGACGCGGGGTGCGGCAGTGCTGGCAGCAGCTGCTGGTGCAAAGCGTGGCGGCGGATGCGGGGGTGGTGCAGGCGGAGCCGGTGGCCGGTGGCCGGTGGCCTGTGGCCGGTGCTGACGGAGCTCCTACCTGTCGGACGGCGCTGCCCGAACTGTCGCTGAGGCTCTCCCCCTCGGAGCGGTTATAGCGCCTCTTGGTTCCGCTGGTCTGAAACATATGCGAGCCGAGTTAGCCTCTCACCTTGCGGGAAGCCTGACAGCAAACAGCGGCTTACACGTGCCAGTATGACCTCTTCTTACCCAGTGCGCCGCATCGCCTATCACTAATACTTCCGTACTGAGGGACTAAGCAAAGTTGTACGTGGCTTCAGCTGATTGCGCGGGAGGGATAGGCAAGAATCATAATTGTGGGTAGGCATGGATTTGCATCCAGTGTAATAGAGCAGTTGATTCCACTGCCTAATTATGAGGGGCCTTCAGTAAGTATCGCAATACATTTTTTTTTCTTAAAGCATGTTGGTTTTATTAAAGATTCCAATAAACCATATTATTCCTCACTCTTTGGGCTACCAAAGCCTGTATTTCAATATAATGTGTGTTCAGTAAGACGGCCTTAAGCCACCTTAAAAAGGAGACCTCTATTCCCGCATGATACCAATCACTGGCCGATGTCGGAGTTAATGTCTTGCTGCATCAGTAAACTCCCCATCATCCACGCGCTGCTTCCCGCGGTGCGGATCCTTCATTGGGCCAAACAGACGGAAGTCGAAACGTGCGAGATCCGGACTATAGGGTGAATGAGGAAGAACTTTTCAATGAAGTTTTGTAAACGCCTCTCGGGTGCGCAGACTTCTGTGAGTTCTTGCGTTGACATGGGAAAGGAGAAGTTCATTTGCATTTTGGTGGCGACGAATGCAGTGGAGTCCAACATTGCAGGAGTCACAGCTGTGTGCAGCCGGCCGGGACGCGGCAGATCGGACGCGTTTGCGCGCCGTTGTGCTCATGACATACACCTCGCCCAGCGGCTCACCGTGCTTTTGGTCACTGCCAGGCCACTGTAGACATTCTGCGAGCACCTATGAATGCATATGATGCTCGGTTTCAGCCAAAAGAAACTCAGTTCAGCTCTCTGCTTGGAACACACCTCCGTTACAGACGCCATTTTGAATTCTATGTATGGCGCCACCACCTATCTAAACTTCCTGAAACTATGCGGGCTGAGGCGGGAATCTTCTATGACGTTCCACAACAAATTCCAAATTTTTTCAACCGAAATTGGCAGAGGAAAGGAATACGTTGCATTATTTAATAAACGTCTCTCGTAGTTTTTTTGTCATCGAAGAGACGTTTGTCTTGATAGAATGTTTACCTATAAGTGGTTGAGCACTGGTTGATGCCAGAGTTAGATAACGGATTCCACGCATTAGACCTTTCAGCAAGTAGGAGCAGCCCACAGAGGGCTTTCGCACATATTTAAATAAACATCTTCCAAACTGCTGAATTTCTAGTACGGGATATCACGATACTAAGTTCGGCTCTTGGCCATCTGAATCTCAGAACATGGCATCCATGGGTATTTTTGTGAGTGTATCTGAAAAATATTGTGTATGTGCCTGCTTTGCCGAAGATTATTCCAGAACACAAAAAGCGCATTTCTGAGGCCCTCATATCGGTGACTACCCATGCGCGACAAATGGGAATCACACAGAACCTATAATGTACATAAAAAAGAACTCTGAAATTTCTCTTACAGCCTCGGTATTTCTTATCGATATAGCGCTATGCATTAAATAGTTATAGCCGTCTGCAGTCGCTATATTGATTTTGAAATGCCCCGAATTTTATCTACTTGAGTAGTACTTAATTACTAAGCATTTAGGCAAACAAATGTTGACTCGTCACGGCTTGTTTTTGTTGTACGTCTGCCATTTCTATTGGTGTTTCTCGTGGGCCTTCTCTGTCTGCCCCCCCTTTTCATTCAGGCCATGCTGTGTCCATTCCGAGATTTACTTGTCTTCAAAGTTTCTACAAGAAGACACCGTTACCTGACCCCAAACACAGTTCTGGGATCCTTCAAGACGAGTTATGGTAACACACTTCGAGTAGCTATACACTTTGTCGGGAACCCTAGCAATGAGAAAGTAAGAAACATAGCTCGTGCAAAAGAACTGCGTAAAGCTTAGGTACTTATTTGGAATATTTATTATTATTAGTTTAGTGCGATTTACTCAATACAAGCTCAGGATTTTTAGCATATTAGCACCAAGTATTCAACACAGTCTCTTCAAGATATTCCTCCACGTATTTCGATTTTGTACATCATCTTCTTCTGCACCAGTCTTCTTATTAGCAACTATACGTTTTGGGAACAGGTAGTCGTGAGTCTTCTTTTCTACTTCTTCCTTTAGTTTTCCATCCCAGTATAAGTTTTCATATTCTTGTTTTCTCCATACTTCTCACACGTCCATACAGCTGCAGTTTCCTTCTACTCAACACGTCACATAATACTTGTTATAGATCCATTCTCTTCAACACTCCATTGTTCCCTATTTTTTTCTTTGCTTGGAATTCTCACTTATCTTCACCAATAGTTCAACTCTAATACTTTCAGCTTATTAATGTGTTTCCGATTAGTTATCCAGGACTTTGCGCTGAACAAAGTACCTTCTTTTAATATTAAATAGGAAAACACTTCCTAATGTTTTCCGAAATTATGTTTATTTGGTGACGAACCAGCTTTTGCCATTTAGGTGACAACTTAACATCGCAAACATAAATAAAGTGATTTTCGACTTACACAGATGACCGGCCAGAGTGGCCGAGCGGTTCTAGGAGCTACAGTCTGGAACCGCGCGACCGCTACGATCGCATGTTCTAACCCTGCCTCGGGCATGGATGTGTGTAATGTCCTTAGGTTAGTTAGGTTTAAGTAGTTCTACGTTCTGGGGGACTGATGACCTGAGCAGTGAAGTCCCACAGTGCTCAGAGCCTTTTGATCCATTTTACACAAATGTTATTCTCACAGAAGATACAAAAATGACGGAGTGTTTACACAGGAAAATATTACATTTTTTGTCACATAGAAATAATTATAGTAACTAAAAATGAGGGGGGGGGGGTTAGTGTAAAAACGTAATTATTTCTGCGTAAACACTCTACCTGTACGTCACTTTTGTATCTTCACCTGAAAATGGCCTAAGAAGTCGATAACCTGTTCGGAACAAATAAATATCACTTTGCAGAAGATCAGGTAGTGTTTCCCTATTTTGTAGTAGTTCACGTTCTGCCAAGCACCGATGGAAAATTCAGTTTATGGCTCTTTTACGAAGTCCTGTTCACCACATTCATTCTCTATAACACCGAATTGTGAATCCCAATGACTTTCCGAACATTAATAACTCATATATTAATTTCAACAGCTAATTTATCCCGTGGAAAATGTGACGTGCTATGGTTATAGATTTTTGTGTTATTTGAATTAACGAGTCCTGTATAATGCCAAATATAATGCTTTCCAAAGCAGATTCCTTTGAACAATATCACATGCTTTTTGTGATCAACGAATATCGGTCCAATATTTTTTTAAGTATTTATCTGATGCTTTATGAAATTTGTCTCAATGAGAAAAAGAGGCCTATGCATGATCTCCCAGCTGTGAAATCACATTGATGTTCGTGGGCTATAAAATTTGCTTTCCGTCTGTTTTTTAGAATCTCCACAAATATTTTGATTAATGAGTTTGTGAAATAAATTCCTCAACAATTTGACCAAATTTTGCGTATTCATTCTTAAATATGCAGGCATATAACCTAGCCTCATTTTTTTACGAATTAAATAATATAATATGTTGTTGAAAGGTAGTGTTGTTAATTTCGTAAATTTATCATCACCTTACTTCAATATTTCCCTACAGACTACGCCTGGTCCAGGTGATTGTCATTCTTTCCTGGGCCTCGTTTTCTGAAATTTGGATCTTATAATCTTTGCGTTCGTTTTCCTCCACTATTCCGTGCTCTAAATTTTTGTAATTATAAATCCGGTGGCACCAAAGTCAACCACGCAACTACAAAACAGTAATCCTCCCCGAAGTACTCCACACAATTGAGACATCATTAACCATGGAATTCTATGTCATCGAGAAAGTGGAATGAGAGATATTGCGGAAAATATTCAGATCCAGGTCTTGGAACGGTATCCATAGACTCAATGGTTCAGAAAAATTGTATTACCTGACGGAATAATTCAGTTTCACTGCACGAAAAAGACGCCTCAAATTTCATGGATATATGGGACGATGGACGACTTACGTGTCCCGTTTATGATAAAAATGGTTTCTTGGTTGATCGTAAAACTAAAATCATGATAGCAAGTAGACATCCAGAAGGCCCTCAAGGAAGTTGCTTTTAACCCTCCGGGACCTAGTCGCACGACATCCAGACACTGGACAGGCTCTCTTAAGTTCATATTCAAGCAACGAACAGAAAGAAGCTGAAACTGAAAAATGCATGCGCAGTTAAACGACAGATTTATAGCGACATGATGTAGAAGTTTTGGGGTGGTAAGTACAAAATGACCAAAGCCAGCTATTGCTTCCACATGCTCACTGAAGACCCAAGCGAAATAATAGTAATAATAATAACGATAATCATAATGATAATCAATCCAATTCTTTTATTATGGGTTATTGCGCAGCACGTGCTCCGAGGATTATTTTATTTTTTTCTGAGTTAATAGTATTTACGGAATTAATATGGACCTGTGAAGCGGAGTACATGCTACTTTGAAACGTCATAGCACATTAAAGCTGTGAGGGAGGGTCGGGAGTCTCGCGTAGATTGGTCTGTAGGTAAGAGGAAGACCACGTTGTGGGTTCGAGTCACGAACCGGCACAAAGCTTTAACATGCCAGCAACTCCTATCAAGCAATATTTATTTCGAAAAGTGCAGCATATTACTTCCTCCCACATACACCTTGCGTAATGACCACGAGGGGAATATTTTAGAAATTAGAGCCAATACAGAGGATTACTGACAGTCATTCTTCCCACGACACTCACCCGTGGATCATGGTAGGGGGGATCAGTTAGCTTGAATCTATTCTTAAGTATCCACGCGATACTCTGAATATAGATGCAAATATTCAGTTATTGTATTTATTTTTGTTTTTCTGATTTGATTGGGGATCGAGGCTCTGGCTTAAACCTAATCAGGCATTCCTTATGTCTTATCACTACGTTCGGTATGACGCATATAAGTCTTAAATGCGAGAAATTATCTTATGTTGGATTTACGGTGGACAGTAAGAGGGATGTTCAATAAGTAATGCAACATTTTTTTTTCTCAACCAGTTTCGGTTGAAAAAATGCGGAATTTGCTGGGGGACATTGTGAAATATTCCCGCTTCAGCCCCTATAGTTGCGTAAGTTCCGACAGGTCGCAGCGCTAAACGTAGCCTTCGGAATGACGTCTGCAACAGATGTGCGTTCCAAGCAGAGAGCTCTCATTTAGTTTCTTTTGGCGGAAAACCAGATCGTATCAGATATTCATACGTGCTTGCAGAATGTCTTCGGAGACCTGAAGTGAACAAAAGCACGGTGAGTCGTTGGGTGAGGTGCCTTTCATCATCGCAACGAGGTGGCGCAAACCCGTCCGATCTCCCACGTTTCGGCCGGCAACACAAAGCTGTGACTGCTGCAGTGTCGGAACGTGCGGACACACTCATTCGAGGTGATGGGCGGATCACAATCAAACACATCGCTGCCCAGCTGACCATCTCTGTTGGTAGCGCTCACACTCGTCCACTAGTTGGAGTACTGAAAGGTGTGTGCCCGTTGGATTCCTCACTGCCTAACAGAAGACCATAAAAGATCAACGAAGGATCATGTGTCCGGAATTGCTTGCACGTTACGGAGACTGGTGGTGACAAAGTTTTCTCTAACACCGTCACATGTGATGAAACATGGGTTCATCACCTTAGAACCGGAAACAAAATGGCAATCCACGAAGCTGCGTCACACCACCTCTCCACCGAAGAAAAAGTTCAAAGCCGCACCATCGGCCGGTGAAATCATGGCTATCGCATTCTGGGACTCTGACGGGGTTATTCTGCTTCATGTCCGCCCTCATGATGAAGCGATCAACACTTAAGTGTATTGTGCTGTCCCCAGGAAACTGAAGAAACGACTTCAAGCATGTTCGTCACCATATATATGAAAACAAACTTCTCCTTCTCCATGTACAAGCAAGGCCTTGCACAAGTTTGCGCAGCCGGGACGATCTCACACAACTTCTTTGGACTGTTCTTCCCAATCCACACTGCAGCCACGATCTCGCACATGTTTGGCCCAATGACTGATGCACTCAGCTGGAATCAGTAATTGGATGATGGAGGTTATTAATGTAGCAATACGTTGGCTCTGACGTCGACAAGTAGAGTGCTAACACGCGGGAATAGCAGCGAGCCGCCCCCCCCCCACCCCACCCCCCACCACTACCCCGCCAGTACGGGATCGTAGGTTAAAAATGAGGTTTTGTAGCCAAACGAGTGGAAAATAATATGGTGTATTGACATCATCCTGAATAAAACCAACATGCTTTCAGAAAAAAAGTGTTACTTGTTGAACACCCCTCGTGCTTCAACACACGAATATGCTGTCATCAGTAGGTCTTACGTTACGTGTAAGCTCAAACACTTAATAACGGTAAATACAAACCTTAGGGAAAACATTACGAGTATTTATCTGTGAAGAGTGGATCTTGACCGTTGGCGTGGCAACAAGGGACGTGAGAGAAGAGATGGGAAATGGAAAGAAAATGGAATGAGGGAAACTGGTAGGAACACAAACAATGGAGAAAACATAGTATGACATGATAGACCATAAAACGAAAAGAGACAAGAAGCACAACTAAGAGACGAAATTAGCTACTGCTTCAGTCCTTGACAATTAGAAATGGCCATGTAAGTTTACATTTCAGGGAATTATGATAATGACTGCAAAAAATAATTCGTTCTCTTAAAAAAAAAAAAAAAAGCGGAGGGTGGATTTTTCCAGTGATGTATGGCAGCAGTGGAGAAGGAATTTGAGAACGTTTTTATTTTATGGTTGTGAGCTAAGTAAGTAAGTTCTTGTGTTGCGATTGTGATGTGATATTTACTTGATCTTGGTTGATAGGCTCTGGAGTCTGTGCACACTGAGAAGGCGAAGAAGTAGACATAGCGATCAGTAGTCGAGTGACGTACCTAGACGAAACCATCACATCACGTTAGGAACATGAACGTTCGTACAGAATCCTCTCATTGCTTAGACTAGAGTCGAAAGTTACTCACGAAGCTTCCAATATGGGTTTGTCTGCAGGCATAAAGCTGCTGGGTCAGAAGTTCTGGGCTGCAAACATTCCTGTAAATGGACGGGAAGCATTCCTTCAGTTTTCTCATTGTCGTGTGAGAAAAAACTGTTGGTAATATTTCTGTTCAAATTAAATATGCACTTGACTGTCGAATCGTAGATTGCAATTGAACAAGTTCCCCTACATTCTGTCCATGGGTTTCATTTCGTTGACTCAAGTCATGTTTGGTGTCTTTTCATCGGTGATCTGCTTGGGGTCCATAGTTCTTAAGCTAGAACCAATGTTTCACATCAAATTGTTTCTGAACTTTTGATGTGTTCTGGATATTTAAGTTCCCCTGTTTTATTCTTAGGAGGATTCGACTGACCGTCTTTTAATGTTCGACATTTGCTCGCCCAGATGACCGTTTAGTTTAGGAAGCGTGCTCTTGCCCTAAGCAACGAAAGCGTCGACAGATGACATAGTACGCTTATTGTATGCATGGTATTGGACATGCAGAAATCATGTATTTCTAGTCATGTAGTCGCTGAAATTCGTACAAGTTCGCGTAACAGAGAAACTCTGCAGTGAAGATCGCTATCGAGACGGTTTTTTCTGACTTTTGACTTATGTCGGACGCCTGCCACAAGATGGAAACGAGGAGTATTAGAAGTCATTAACTGATTCTCCCTAAAGAAGGTCCGCTGGAAACTGCCTCGCTAGATTGCTACAAGAATCTTCAAAGGTGACTGTGGCGTCATCGCAAAATAATACCACTACTGTTTGTTATTCTCAAATGTGGTAATATCACCTGGAAACTCTCCGAATATAGGTATCAGATTCTTAATTAAAATTAAATCGCTGTTTTATAATGTGTGACTACATTTTATGCAGATACTAACAGCGAACGACGACACATGAAGTTTAGTTAGTACCATAGTTCATTTCTTGCAATCCTGCGTGTAGCAAATCAAGCAAGAAATCGCCTCCCTAAAGGGAGCTACGAGTGATCAATTTACATCACGTAAAATGTTAATAGTGACACCACTCGGTAATGATGCGGTCATCATAAAAGATTCTTAGGGATGTGATTCGTCTAAGCCAACTAAAAGAGAGGCTGTTTTTATCGTGCCGCATTTAGTCGCGTTAGACGAATCACATCTCAAGAGTATTCAAGCCACTACGAAACGACGGAAAACAAAAAACAAAACAAAAAATGACTGCCACAAAACAGTAAGGAAATGCCACTCGTTACAAATGGTAGTTGAGTGTGTAAATATTACAGACTAACAGCATTTCTTTGTCAATACTGTAAACAACGACGTGTTTAAAAACACGCAGACTTATATTCAGCCTTGTGTCACACAAATAATTTCAGTACCGGTTGATACTTCACTACCTATAGTTGTCGTTAGAAGTTAGTTTAATGTGTAATTTTGTAACAATAGTACATAGTAACTCCCAACGAAAGAGGGCGAAAGAGGCGGTCATACTGGGAAAGCGTCGGCGCTCATTTGTTGGAACTCAAGGCTACAGCTAACTACGTAATAGTATGAAGCTGTGTGTACTGTGAACAGCAGTTATTGTGACAACGAGCTTTTGATTGCAACAACGGAATTTAAAGCAGCCGAAGTCATCCATAGAAACTAATTTTTTGCTGAATGTACTCCAAACTCTGTCTTCCTCTGCAGTTTTCACTATCTACAGCTCCCTCTAGTACCGTGGAAGTCCTTCTCTGGTCTCCTAACAGATGTCCTATCATCCTGTCCCTTCTTCTTCTCAGTGTTTCCCAGACACTCCTTTTCTCGCCGATTCTGTGGAGAATCTCCTCATTCCTTACCTTATCAGGCCACTTAATTTTCAACATTCTTCTGCAGCATCACAGCTCAAATGCTTCGATTATCTTGTGTTCCGGTTTCCCACAGTCCATGTTTCTCTACCATGCAACTCTGTGCTCCATACGTACATTCTCAGAAATTTCTTCGTCGGATTAAGGCCTATGTTTAATACTGGTAGACTCCTCTTAGTCAAGGCTGCCCTTTTTGCCAATGCTAGTTTCCTTGTCTATCATCCTTGCTCCGTCCGTTAGGGAATATTTTGATGTCCAAAAAGTAGAATTCCTTAACTTCGTCTGCTTCGTGATCTCCAGTTCTGACGTTAAGCTTCTCGCTGTTCTTGAAATAAATCAGTCTTGTGTGCAGTAATTTTAAATAGAGAAAAAAGCTTAAATACTTTCGTCTTTCTTCAAATCATTATTCTGTACTCATTAGACTGTTCATTCCTGTCAGTAGCTCCTGTAATTCTTGACTTTCGCTGAGGATAACAATTTCATCAGGAACCTTATGACTGACGTCCTTTCACAATGAATTTTAATCCCACCCTGAAGCTTACTTTTATTTCTATCTCTGGTTCGATGTACTTATTGAACAGTAGGAGCGAAAGACTACATCCTTATATTACACACATAGTTGAAGAAAATTACCATATACAATACGCCTTAGTAGAGAGACAGAAAATAATAAATTAATATACAGTCTTCTCTAAAGGAACTCTATACTCTGCTCTCAAAGGACTATCAAAAGATGCAAAGCATCCGAACTCGTAACAGAGTGGAAAACACACACACACACACACACACACACACACACACACACACACACACACAGACACGCGCACGCACACACACAAATCTATTCGACATAGATTGCTTTAAATTAAAAATGTCTTGTTCATCATACCCCTAATTTCACATAATAAATGTTTGGTATAACGTAACATCACAGCAACTTCCGACCACTACACAAAAATGCTTGAAAACACCTGTCCATTTTCATATCGATCATTTTACTTATAGTCACTTCATCGGATTTCTTCGAGAGTTTAAAATTTTCGTATTTCGTTTCTCTTTTAGAAATTTCCACAGCTTGTAACATATATTAGAAGTCAGTGCCAACTTTTATTTGCATTGTCGTAATAGGTTTTGTGATGGATGGCTTCCCTCAGCTATTTCTGGGATGGCTGATACGAGAACACTGCTCATCTCATGTCTGACACTTTTTAGAAAAGCCTTTTTACAAAGCCTATCATAGCAAGTAGAAAAATTTAAGACGCTGTTACAGTAACCTAAACAACAAACGTTAAAAGATAATTAACAAACGAATAACAACAGAATATAATATAAAAATAATTGCATTGAGATAGTCTAGCAACAACAGAAAGAATTTTAGGTCTAAAATTTCGTTCAGTATGCTCTACAGAAGTCCTAATTAGACGCAGATGACAAAGTACGAAAACACCAGCGGTATTGAAGAAAAGATAAAGCTAGACGGATATCAGTATCTTTAATTAAGGTATATATTTCTAAGCTGTCTGGGAGATACAAACCGTATGCTGAAACGGGACACAGTGGAAGTCCTGTGAGATTTGGAATGTGCGAAATGAGGTACGGGCGGAAGTAAAGTTGTGAAGGCTGTTCGTGAGTCATGCTTGGATAGCTCAATCGGTGCAGTAATTTCCAGCAAAAGGCTAAGGTCGGGTGTTCGACTCCCGTCTGGCATATGGAAAGTTTCAAACAGTGACAGTCCGCTACAAAGTGAATTTTGATTCATTTCTTATGTATTTAAATAAACTGTTTTGAATATAACAACAATAATCCCAAAGGTGTATGTATTATCATGTAAAACTTTTATCTGTTATTCCATAAAAAACAATATGAACCCACTGACGATTGTGAAACTTCGCAGGAATATATATGGACGTTAAAGATAAAAACTATGTTTTCTCAAGGCAGAATGTTATTACCAAAACACGCATAATTATGTGTGTCAAATCAAGAAAGGTGAGCATAATAGGTATTTGGCTTTTCTTAATTTGAGCATCTACATGCGTCTTCCATGTAAGTAATTATTTTTTATTTCCAAATGAGACCCCTTCTTGTAATCGTTTCTTGTTACAACGATAGAACCCAGGTGCACAATACATACCCTGTCGTATAAAACTATTACAGCAATTAATTCGAAACAAACAGAATACGCCCTGCTTTTCGCAAATGAGATTCTGGCCCACTGTCATACAGAGGGTCAGCTCTATATACTGACTAGATAACAGCGTAAATATCAGTAGAGGGGATTATAATTTAACACGTCATTTTGACATGAGACAAGAACGGCTGTAATCCTAGAAGTGCAGTTTCTAACGAGAACTGTAAGCGTTTTAATCCTGTTGTGCAAAACTTAAGGTCGAAAGCAACTTTCGAATGATGTGTCACTGCCAAGTAACATAGCTTGAAGAAACCTGGACCATACATAGAAAGATCTGCTACAGTATAGTACAGAAATAACTGAAAGAAGTACGCAGTTAGACGAACAGAAGTGACATATTTATTCAAAGACAATTATTACACTGGAGTCACCGCGATTCATGGTGATCCCCTGGACCTTACATAAGTCGAAACACGGTTCTTAACACGGTGTGTGGTTAACACGCTCTGCAACGTTCTCCCACGCTGGCCACAAGATTGGTAAAGAGTTGTTTGGTGCGGTGTTTCATTCTTCTACCAGCGCGGTGGACACCTGCTGCATGGCCGTTGGCGCAAATGGAGTAGGTGCAGTGCGACTCCACGTGATCAGTGGGATTTAAGTCGGAAGACCAGTCCATCCGCCGATTACCCTCTCATTCCGAGAGCTCCTCCACCTGCGGTCGCGAGTCGTCATCCGTAAAAATGAGGTAATGTCCCAATGCACCTCTGAAATATGTACACTGGGAAGTACAGTAACGTTGACGGGTGGGTATACTGTGTTCAGAGATATGGGGGTCAGCACGCCCGTGCAACTTTGTATCTACCACACCATAACACATGGACCACCAAAACAATCATCATTGCAATGCTGGACATATGCTCATGTGCCGAGGGCTGACAACAGGTAATGCACGCAGGAACACTGATCGTTATTTGTATTCGTCTCATACACATTTCGCCGAGTTACCTTCTGTACTTTACTGTGGCGGTTCTTTCTACGTATGGTCCAAGTTCCATGGAGCAATGGTACTTGGCAGTGATACATCATGCGAAAGTTACTTTTGTCGTTAAGTTTCTCCCACTTGTGTAATACAGGGTATTTCAAAAAGAAAAAAAATGGTTTTCATACTGCACAGTTATCGATAATAACATATACAGACAGGGGATACGTTGCAAAATATCAACAAAATCTTGCAGTTTTAGCTACGATACAACAAATGCTCTAATAGTCCACCAGCAGTAGTACGACAACATCCAGATGAGAGCCAAATTCGTCATAAACTTCACATAATGCATCTGCTTTTGCAGAATTTATGGCTGTTGGTATCCTTATCTTAACTTTCTCTGTGTCACGAGGTAAAAGGGAGATAAGCACACTTTCCTTTTAGACATCCCCACAGGAAAAAAATCACACGGGGTCATGCCTGGCGACCTCGGAAGCCAAGAATGCAGGGCAGTCTCTCGGGGTGCTGTGCGCTCTATTCAGCGTTGATTCAGAGTGTCGCCGTGAAACTGACGTACGCTGCTGTGCCAGTGCGGTGCAGGTCATAAAGTCGTGTGATGCGCTGCCAGTTCTCTACTAGCGTGACCAGTAGACTTTCGTGGATTTCGCTCAAACGTATGCCCAGTTCTTTCCACCATGTCTAACACCGACCCGGACTCTGACCATTGCGCAAGGATGCTGTAGCGAAATCACTTGCTCACACTTTGCAAACTGCAGCACACAAAACGCTTTCTGATGAGCGGACGCTATCTTACTTCTGACATTGCGAACTGTGAAGATGCATTGACTGACATCTAACGGCGATTTTCCGAAACCCTAAGCCATGCTCATTATAACAACATTCTTTTTGAAACATCCTGTATAGTTCGTATTGAACAAATCATTTGCTTTTACACAAATACACAGTCTTACCTTACAAACTGTTCCTTAAAACTTTTATTTTGACCCGGTCTACATTTAGGTGTATGAGCCATAAGACATTTTTGCGTTACTAGAAAAGATGGTTGTTTTTATGCTTGAGCCTATAGTAACTAATTGTAAAAAACATGACTGTGTGAAATGATTGTTTGCAAAGCCGGCATACTGTTATAAGCGTGTAAATTTCATTTCCAGCCAAAACGATCTGTGCAATGAAATACAGGCTGGGGCAAATAAAAGTGGACCGGACGAGGGGGATACGGTTGGACGTGAATGTACTCATAAACCACGACCTGCAACGCGCACGCTACGGGTACGCCCGCCACGTGTTCCACACCGGGACTGAGCACTGCAAAGGGGACGATGGTATTCACACTGGAGCAGCAAGTATTCGTCGTGGAAAGTTCGTGACAACAAGGTCGTGGAAATGGTGTGGTCAGTTGTTTGCTGAGATGTTTAAGGGTGTCAGAGTGCCATGCAATGCTTACTCCGAAAATGGCGTCAGACAGGATCTGTTTTAAACAAGACAAAAAAATTCCGAAACGTGCCCGCACACCAGAAAATGTCGCAGCAGTACATCAAAAAATGCTTCAGAGTCCTCCCATATCAAGAAACCAGCATATCCCATCGATCACGTGGACAAATACTCCGCATGGACCTGCACACGCATCCCTACCGACTGTCTGCTGTTCGTGCATTAAAACCAGTAAAACCCCTCAGCGCATACAGTTTTGTGTGTGGCTGTCCACTGAGATAACAATAAATGACCTGCACATAGATCTGTTCTTTATGTCTAATGAAGGCTGGTTTCATCTGAGAGGTTAGGTCAACTCACAGAATCACAGGCTCTGGCCAGCCGGGAGTCCGCATAACTTCCATGAAACACCGCTGCGTAATCAGAAGGTTGGAGTTTGGTGTGCAGTGTCTGCACGCTACGTTACTGGCCCCATCTTCTTTCATAAGACGCTGACATCTGCACTTTACACTGACAATATTTTGAAGTCACTTGTCGCAGCATTGGTGTAGGAGCAAAAGACCTACACTTACTTCCTACAGGATGGAGCAACTGCTGATGAAGCCTCCAGAATCTAGGAGCACATTGACACAATTTTCACGTACGACACAGTTGTCAGGCAAAAGTTTTACGTAATAATGTACACAGTTTTGGTCGTAGCTCTAAGTGGTCAACCAAATCATCTTGTCTGTCAATGTGCGATCTCTTTGTGTGGGAGCCCTCAAGTCTAAGGTTTATCGCAACAATCCTCATAACTTCAAGAACTGCAGCAGAACATTTCGGATGAATCTGCACCAATTCCAGCAGTCCAGCTTCGATCCGCCTTCAGCAGCTTTCTGAGCAGGACCAAAAAGTGCCAAAAGATGAATGGTGGTCACTTTAAACAACTGCTGTAGTCAGATTGGTACTGTATATCCTCTCCTCTGCTTTCTTTCTTTGTAATCTGGAATTCTGTTCTCCGGGCAACTTATACATATATCCACCTTTCGCAGCAATGCAGGCTGCTATTCTCCCATGGAGACGATAGTAGAGATGCTGGATGTAGTCCTGTGGAACGGCTTGCCATGCCATTTCCACCTGGCGCCTCAGTTGGACCAGCATTCGTGCTGGACGTGCAGACCGCGTGAGACGACGCTTCATCCAGTCCCAAACATGCATGATGGGGGACAGATCCGGAGATCTTGCTGGCCAGGGTAGTTGACTTACACCTTCTAGAGCACGTTGGGTGGCACGGGATACATGCGGACGTGCATTGTCCTGTTGGAACAGCAAGTTCCCTTGCAGGTCTAGGAATGGTAGAACGATGGGTTCGATGACGGTTTGGATGTACCGTGCACTATTCAGTGTCCCCTCGACGATCACCAGAGGTGTACGGCCAGTGTAGGAGATCGCTCCCCACACCATGATGCCGGGTGTTGGCCCGGTGTGCCTCGGTCGTATGCAGTCCTGATTGTGGCGCTCACCTGCACGGTGCCAAACACGCATACGACCATCATTGGCACATAGGCAGAAGCGACTCTCATCGCTGAAGACGACACGTCTCCATTCGTCCCTCCATTCACGCCTGTCGCGACACCACTGGAGGCGGGCTGCACGATGTTGGGGCGTGAGCGGAAGACGGCCTAACGGTGTGCGGGACCGTAGCCCAGCTTCATGGAGACGGTTGCGAATGGTCCTCGCCGATACCCCAGGAGCAACAGTGTCCCTAATTTGCTGGGAAGTGGCGGTGCGGTCCCCTAAGGCACTGCGTAGGATCCTACGGTCTTGGCGTGCATCCGTGCGTCGCTGCGGTCCGGTCCCAGGTCGACGGGAACGTGCACCTTCCGCCGACCACTGGCGACAACATCGATGTACTGTGGAGACCTCACGCCCCACGTGTTGAGCAATTCGGCGGTACGTCCACCCGGCCTCCCGCATGCCCACTATACGCCCTCTTTCAAAGTCCGTCAACTGCACATACGGTTCACGTCCACGCTGTCGCGGCATGCTACCAGTGTTAAAGACTGCGATGGAGCTCCGTATGCCACGGCAAACTGGCTGACACTGAGGGCGGCGGTGCACAAATGCTGCGCAGCTAGCCCCATTCGACGGCCAACACCGCGGGTCCTGGTGTGTCCGCTGTGCCGTGCGTGTGATCATTGCTTGTACAGCCCTCTCGCAGTGTCCGGAGCAAGTATGGTGGGTCTGACACACCGGTGTCAATGTGTTCTTTTTTCCATTTCCAGGAGTGTATTTGCTTCACCCTAAACGTACAACCTAACATCAGACCGCGGAGTGCCATAGTAACAACAGCGCAAGTTTACATTGTGAATGAAGCTTTTGACCGTCAAAATCGCTGTGTTGTCATCGTGATACCGGTTTGGTGACCAATACAAAAGTAGAGACTACTGGACGTTGTCTTCTACCACTTCTCCCCCTTCCGCCCTCTCCCCACATCATCCAAGAGATGAAAGTGCACAAAATTGTAGTTACAATAATCCTTTGTCAATTCAGATTAAATGAAACAACAAGTTCAGTGTTACCAGTCACCGTTTTATTTCTTTCCACGACACGTTTCGAAGGTTTAAACCTCCATCATTGGGTGGATTTACATTAGTAAGTATTACATTTGTGTGTGTGTTGTGTTGCGATTTTTGGAGGAACTTGTGACACTGCCTAGTGGAGAAAACAAGACACTATTTAAGAATATGGTTTAGGATTACTTTTGACAAAAAAATTAAACTGATATCTAATGGTAAACATTAAATAAGTACACTACAGTACCTTCAGTGGTCAAAGGTTCCTTTTGCTGTCGTAACACATCACATGTATACTGCCACATTTGTAAACAAATACGGCGTCAGGAATCATCTGGTTGTAAGGATCGTATAGCAGAAGAGAAGACATGATCGCAAAGTGCAAAGAGTATACATCGTAACAACATTATTACAGAATAATTGATTTAAGCATTTGGAGGTGTTTGTTTTGAGGTGTCAAATAAGTGTGTGCGTACTTCAGGTGGTATATAAATCCAATTCTGACAAGTTAAAACCGCTAAACATTCGTACTCGTTTATACAATCAGGTGAATTGTTAAAATGGCTTAAACTTCATACTCGTTGATAATCGTAACACAACACACACACAAATGTAATACTTACTAATGTAAATCCACCCGATGATGGAGGTTTAAACCTTCGAAACGTGTCGTGCAAATAAATAAAACGGTGACTGGTAACAGTGAACTTGTTGTTTCATTTAATGTCAGTAACAGTCACGGTAAAGCCTAACCTAAAAATGTTCGCATTTAAAGCAATTCAGATTAAGTAAGACTTTTATCATTAAATAATGCACGCCTGAAGAACAGCAAAGAGCAAAGCTTGCTCGAATGCTTCGGTTACATTCATAAATAAATGAATGTAAGTGTGACTGGTAGCAGTATAATACAAATAATTATAGTAACGTTGTCATGTTAGAAAATCGACTATGAAGCGAATATTGGTTAATCCTTACAGAAAAGGGAAGAAAAGTCAGCCGCCGCTGACCTGACGGCTATGCGTACTTCTTGTTAAGAATTAACCTGTAATTTTTGCACAGCCGTGCTCTCAAGAAGGCAGGTTTCGGCGAAATAGCACTGCATGACCATACAGAAATAAAACGTTTTCTAGAACGTAGGCTGTATGTAGAAAAAGAATGTTAAGGTAATTAATCAGATACAGCACTATGTACAGTCATTAAGTCAGCTGAAATGTTTTTATTTTGTTCACCACGTGTTTTAGAGTTTAAAAGCAGCGTGTTTAGTGAATACTATGCAAATTTAAATGTAACAGAAAAACTTCCAGAGAGGGCTATTCGATACAGATTTCCAAACTAAGGTGAACGTCTGGCAGACACAGCCGGCCCGGCCCTTACCTGGTTGGCGAGGCTCCCGGAGCTGTCGCTTAAGCTGCCTCCCTCTGAACGGTTGTACTGGTTCTTGTCCTTCTGCTTGTGTTTGTGACGATTCTGAAAAACATGTACAAACGGTCACTTTAGAATGATGCACTTACCACTTTGAAAGAGAAAAGATATGGATAAAATTGAGATGCAAATGGAGTCAACTACTTCATCATACAATGTTTGCGGAAACCGAGTCATTATTACAATAGGTCTCGCGAAGCACAGAGCGGAAGTATGGGAGAGGTAAAGAGGGTCGACGAGGCTGAAAAACGTTTCTCCAGAAGGCTCTCTCACTTAATATTCCGTTATGAGCAAGAAAACCACTGTTCCGTCGGGAAGTTGGGAAGTGTATAATAGGTAAAGTGATGCAATTACGCTGTTGATGTCGAGTTTCTACTTCGTGTCATCCTTAAAACTCTGATTCCTGCTGCGTAACGCCAGTGTTTTTATCAATGTCTGAGTAAATTTGACTGTGGACTGACTGACATGTCTGAATTATCAACGTAAACCGAAAACGAAAGCAAGGTGTATCTGCTGAACTGTAAGCAAATTTCCAAAAATTAGGAAGACGAAGGAACAATTTAAGGCATTTTTATATATAATTTCATCTCTTGTGGACAGCGACACCTCTAAAGACGGAGCAATAGTTTATTTAATTTTTAAATGGATGGCACAATCATGCCATTCTTTGGCGTTCCAAAGATGGCTTACGAAAGGTAAAGTAAAGCAAAATTGAAGCGGGCGTCAAAATAACAGTTGTTTTAACCTGAGTATTTTCATATGCATCATCACACAGTTAGTGATATGCCCTTACATTTCGCCTGACTAAAAAACGATCCCCTACCCAGGTCTAGTGGGCTCCCACAAACATGGAATCGCAGCCACAATGTAACATGGTAATTTCCACGCACGCAAAGACTTTGTATAGTTCAAAGTGTCACACACCAGAGTAGCTCCTAGAAACAACAGAACATACAAATCTAAATTATGTTAATTATTTAATAGATGTCAAAAACAAGTCATCTGGAAGGATATATTATATAACCCAAATCTTCAGGTAAATTTGGTTGTGGACTGAGTCAGACGCATAAAATAGAAGAGTAGGCGCAGTCAAGTTACAGTGCAAGAAGAACTGGCACTCTCAGGCATTCAGCCAAAGCTTAGGAAGCGGCACGAACAGATCTAACATCTTCATCGCCATTCTGAATACAAAAGCCGATATCTGTACACTCGAACTAAACGAGTGATACTTGCGGTAAGTGTTAACTAGTCAACGGAGAAAATCAAGACATAAACGATACGTAGCAGTGTGAGCTGCCAACTTAACTACTCGACCAAAAGGCCATACACTGATTAGCAAGAACGCTATGGCCAGCTACCTAACACCTGTATGGCCCGGATACGGAAGTTAATAGGAATATAAAAAAAAGGGAGGAAGGTTCATCTGTTTAGCAAGAGTAATAGAAGGCAGATTTCAGACTACATAACAGATAAAAACGAAAAGGCAATTGTAAAATGCCTTTTAGACAGGTACGTGCCGAGTAAAACTGCGAGGGACGGGAAAAACCCACCGTGTTTCAACAACAAAGGAAACTAATGCGAAAGCAAAGAGAGCTTCACTGCAAGTTTAAACGCAGCCAAAATCTCTCAGACAAACAGAACCTAAACGATGTCAAAGTTAGCGTAAGGAGGCTATGCGTGAAGCGTTCAGTGAATTCGAAAGTAAAATTCTATGTACCGACTTGACAGAAAATCCTAGGAAGTTCTGGTCTTACGTCAAATCAGTAAGTGGCTCGAAACAGCATATCCAGACACTCCGGGATGATGATGGCATTGAAACAGAGGATGACACGCGTAAAGCTGAAATACTAAACACCTTTTTCCAAAGCTGTTTCACAGTTGAAGACCGCACTGCACTTCCTTCTCTAAATCCTCGCACAAACGAAAAAATGGCTGACATCGAAATAAGTGTCCAAGGAATAGAAAAGCAACTGGAATCACTCAACAGAGGAAAGTCCACTGGACCTGACGGGATACCAATTCGATTCTACACAGAGTGTGTGTGTGTGTGTGTGTGTTTGAGGTTTACGGGCGCTAAACAGCGTGGTCATCAGCGCCCAAACGCATAGAAACAGGAACACATGCGGTGAAGGGACGAAGACGGACGCCGAACAAGGAGAACGGCTAAAAGACACAGGCCTGACGCAGTTCCAAATGCGCACATACAGAGGCAAAACAAGAGGAAAAGAAACACACTAAAAAAGGAAAGGAAACACAAGGAAAAGAGAACAGATACCGAAGGGAAACAAGGAGGTAATCGTGACTGGCGGACCTCTTACCTAAAACCTGGGTGAGCCAGTCACCCAGCAGCACATTAAAACCTTCTCCCTAAAATCCGAGGCAACAGATTGGACAGGACACAAAACCGTAAGACCTTAACCACAGTCGCTGCGTCGTCTTGCAAAATAGAGGGCAAATCCGGTGGCAAGGAAACCACCGCCCTCTGGTCAGAGAATAAAAGACAGTCAAGTAAAATGTGGCGGACAGTAATCTGGACGCCACAAGCACTGCAGATTGGGGGGTCCTCCCGCCGGAGTAAAAAACCATGCGTGAAGGGACTGTGTCCAATGCGGAGGCGAGTGAGGAGAACCTCATCCCGCCTGTATGACTTGTAGGACGTACGCCATGGTCGCGTAGTGGCCTTTACCAGACGCAGCTTATTGTCAGAAACTGCCAACCACTCCTCTTCCCATTGATGCATAACACGAAAAAGGGAGGTTACAGCATGGAGGGGGACGGCACATTCAACAACGTGAGGGAGGGAACATGCATCTTTGGCAGCCACATCCGCCAGTTCGTTTCCCCTAATACCCACGTGCCCCGGCACCCAGCAGAAAGAAACCTCCTTCCCCTGCCGTTGCAGGTGGAGTAGGGCATCATGGATGTTCTGGACGACCGTATCCGCTGGGTACAAGTGTTGCATGGTCTGAAGGGCACTCAGGGAGTCAGAAAAGATGAGGAACTTAAGACTGGTAACACATCTCATCTGCTCCAATGCCCGCAAGATTGCAAACAATTCGGCATCGAGGATGGTAAACGCCGCAGGAAGCCGTAACTTGACGACTCGATCAGGGAAAACAACAGCACAACCAACAGAGTCCCCCTGTTTAGAGCCATCTGTGAATACAGGTACATGGTCCGGATGCTGGTTTAAAATATCGTAAAATAAGGAGGTAAAAACAAACGCCGGAGTGCAGTTCCTCCGGTACTCCGACAAGTCTAGAAGGATGCTGGGCCTCTGGAGCAACCAGGGAGGCAGCCGAGTAAAACCTTGTCGTTGGGGGGCCACACGCTCCACACCAAGGGACTCAAGCAAATGCTTGGCGCGAATCCCAAATGGTCTCGTTGCCCTGGGACGACTGGAAAAGAGATGTTCCATAGGCGGTCGGGCAACGGCAGGGTACGCAGGGGAGGCAGGACAGGCAAGGAAATGACACACCCGTCGCACCATGAGGAGTTTCCGCCGGATGGCGAGCGGCGGTTCCCCTGCCTCAGCACACAGGCTGGGGATGGGACTGGTACGGAAGGCACCAGTGGCCAGCCTGATACCCTCATGGTGTACTGCGTCAAGGATCTTCAGATCCGAAGGCCTTGCTGACCCATACACGGTGCAAGCATAGTCAAGACGCGATCGGACGAAAGCCCTATAAAACTGCAGCAGACGCGCCCGATCTGCTCCCCAGGACCGATGGCTCAGACACTTCAAAATATTCAGTGCCTTCAGGGCCCGCACCTTGAGGTCTTTAAGGTGAGGCAACCACGACAACTTGGAATCAAAAGTGAGGCCCAGGAACCTCACAGTGTCTCTAAAAGGAAGAACGGTGTCCCTCAGACGCAATTCAGGGGAGGTAAAAAGACGCCTAGAACGATTAAAATGAACACACACAGATTTGTCTGCAGAAAAGCTAAAACCCGTCTTTGCAGTCCATGCCTCTAAGCGCTTTATCGTAAGCTGTAACTGCCGACTAGCACTGACAAGACTGGAGGAAGAACAGAAAACAGCAAAATCGTCCACAAACAAGGAGCATTGGGCAGGACTCCGGATAGTGGACGTGATAGAGTACGCGAAAGAACTTGCCCCCTTCTAACAGCCGTGTACCGAAAGTCTCTAGAGGAACAGAAGGTTCGAAATGATTGGAAAAGAGCACAGGTAGTTCCAGTTTTCAAGAAGGGGAGTCGAGCAGATGCGCAAAACTATAGACCTATATCTCTGACGTCGATCTATTGTAGAATTTTAGAACATGTTTTTTGCTCGCGTATCATGTCGTTTTTGGAAACCCAGAATCTACTCTGTAGGAATCAACATGGATTCCGGAAATAGCGATCGTGTGAGACCCAAACCTCTTTAATTGTTCATGAGACCCAGAAAATATTAGATACAGGCTCCCAAGTAGATGCTACTTTCCTTGACTTCCGGAAGGCGTTTGATACAGTTCCGCACTGTCGCCTGATAAACAAAGTAAGAGCCTACGGAATATCAGACCAGCTGTGTGGCTGGATTGAAGTGTTTTTAGCAAACAGAACACAGCATGTTGTTATCAATGGATAGACGTCTACAGACGTTAAAGTAACCTCTGGTGTGCCAGAGGGGAGTGTTATGGGACCATTGCTTTTCACAATATATATAAATGACCTAGTTGATAGCGTCGGAAGTTCCATGGGGCTTTTCGCGGATGATGCTGTAGTATACAGAGAAGTTGCAGCATTAGAACATTGCAGCGAAATGCGGGAAGATCTGCAGCGGATAGGCACTTGGTGTAGGGAGTGGCAACTGACCATTAACGTAGACAAATGTAATGTATTGCGAATACATAGACAGAAGGATCCTTTATTGTATCATTATATGATAGCGGAACAAACACTGGTAGCAGTTACTTTTGTTAAATATTTGGGAGTATGCGTGCGGAACGATTTGAAAAGGAATGATCATATAAAATTAATTGTTGGTAAGGCAGGTACCAGGTTGAGATTCATTGAGAGAGTCCTTAGAAAATGTAGTCCATCAACAAGGTGACTTACAAAACACTCGTTCGACCTATACTTGAGTATTGCTCATCAGTGTGGGATCCGTACCAGATCGGGTTGACGGAGGAGATAGAGAAGATCCAAAGAAGAGCGGCGCGTTTCGTCACAGGGTTATTTGGTAACCGTGATAGCGTTACGGAGATGTTTAACAAACTCAAGTGGCAGACTTTGCTAGAGAGGCGCTCTGCATCGCGGTGTAGCTTGCTCGCCAGGTTTCGAGAGGGTGCGTTTTTGGATGAGGTATCGAAAATATTGCTTCCCCCTACTTATACCTTCTGAGGAGATCACGAATGTGAAATTAAGAGATATTCGAGCGCGCACGGAGGCTTTCAAACAGTCGCTCATTCCGGGAACCATACGCGACTGGAACAGAAAAGGGAGGTAATGACAGTGGCACGTAAAGTGCCCTCCGCCACACACCGTTGGGTGGCTTACGGAGTATAATTGTAGAAGTAGATGTAGATGTAGGCGCGTCGTACCGTGGAAACAGCGAGGCCTCGGTAGGTCGCAGGAGGGAGTTGCCACCACGCATGCTCACACTAGCCACTTAGTTCCCGTAAATTATGGGGAGGGGGGCCATCAGGTCTGACGTCACATTTAATCACATCGCAGATGTTTTCGATTGGCCCGTTGGGGGGTCAGCACATTATTTGGACCTCGCCACTTTGTTCGTTGAACCACTCCAGCACAGTCTTGGCCTCTTGACATGGTACATTAGCTTGCTGAAAAATGCCTCTGCCATCGGGAAACATGACCGTCATGAAGGGGTGCAAGTGCTCTGGAACCCGTTAACGATACTCCTTGGCCATCATGGTGCCTTGCACGAGCTCCACTGGTACCCACGTAAGTGTTCCCCGGAGCGTAATGGAGCCGCCGCCAATTTGTCTCAGTGCGGCAGAACAGGTGTCAAGACGACAGATTCGCGTCATCCCATCAGCATGCTGAAGGTATTGGGATTCACCAGACCATCCAACGCTCTGCACTGTGCTGAAGTCCAGTGCCGATGGTCATCTGCCCATTTCTGTTGTAGTTGACAATGTCGTGGTATTAGCATTGGCACATGCATGGGTCGTCGGCAGCGGATGCCAGTCGTTAGGTGTGTTCGGGGCACTCTGGGTTCAGACACACTTGTTCTCTGCCCAGTGTTAAAGTACGGAGTTAGTTCCTGTCACAGTTAGTCACTACTCCTGTTTTACCAGTCTGCCGAGGCCACGACGTCCGATATCTGTAATGAGGTGTGACCGACCAACTCCATGACGTCTGGACATGGTTTCACCTTGGTTTCGCCACGTCTTGAGGACACCCGAAACAGCACTCCTCGAACACTCGACAGGTCGTGCACTCTCCGAACTGCTCGTGCCGAGCCTCCGGGCCATCACAATCTTCTCTAGGTCAAACTCCTATAGATCGATCACCTTCCCCATTCCACACACTGACAGCACGCTCACTCATACGACATCCACCGCGCATATGTCTGACTAGCAGTCATTCCTCGCCAGGTGCTACGGTCGGAGGTTGGAATCCTGCCTCGCGCATGGATGTGTGTAATGTCCTTAGCTTAGTTAGGTTTAAGTAGTTCTAAGTTCTAGGGGACTGATGACCTCAGAAGTTAAGTCTCATGGTGCTCAGAGCCATTTGAACCAGCCTCGCCAGGTGACGCTGCTATCGCCTGGACGGGTTTATATCGATAGTAGCTCGGTGGTCATAATGTTCTGACCGGTCAGTGTATTAACAAATAACGAACACCATGTCAGTAACGTTCTGCTTTCGTTACTTGACATTAATACGTGAATAACGATGTATATTCTTGTGCATCTCACTTAACGTATTTACGAGGGTCACTCCAAAAGAAATGAACAGTATTTTTTTAAAATATAAATCCATCTTTTATTTACAGATGTTTAAAAGTTTTACAGTGTATAGATACATCCTTTAGGAACAATATTTTCATTTCTCCACATAATTTCCATCCCTCTCAACTGCCTTGCGCCATCTTGGAACTAGCGCACAGTAAAATTCTGGACCAACCTGTTGGAGCCACTGTTTGGCAGCGTGCACAAGGGAGTCGTCATATTCTAACCTTGTTCCACGAAGAGAGTTTCCCAAAGAGATGATAGTCACATGGAGCCAGGTCAGGACTGTAAGGCGGGTGTTTCAGTGTTGTCCATCCGAGTTTTGTAATGGCTTCCACGGTTTTTTGACTGACATGTGGCCGTGCATTGTCGTGCAACAGCAAAACATCCTGCTTTTGCCGATATGGTCGAACACGACTCAGTCGAGCTTAAAGTTTCTTCAATGTCGTCACATATGCTTCAGAATTTATGGTGGTTCCGCTTGGCGTGATGTCAACAAGCAAGAGTCCTTCGGAATCGAGAAACACCGTAGCCATAACTTTTCCAGCAGAAGGAGTGGTTTTGAATTTTTTTCTAGGATGAATTTGCATGATGCCACTCCATTGATTGCCTCTTCGTCTCTGGTGAAAAATGATAGAGCCATGTTTAACCACCTGTCATAATTCTTCCAAGAAATTCATCTCCACCATTCTTGTACTGTTCCAAAAGTTTGCTGCATACCGTTTTTCTTGTTTCTTTGTGAGCCACTGTAAACATCCTGAGAACACACCTGGCACAAACCTTTTTAACGCCAACACTTTCAGTATTTTCCAAACACTTGCTTCCTCTATCCAAACGTAGCATGACAATTCGTTCACTGTGATACGTCTGCCAGCAGTCACCACTTCGTTAACTCTTTGCACATTGTCCGGAGTGAGTGCACTACGAGGCCTGCAACTGCGAGGACAATCCTCAATATTTCCGTGCCCACTTTCATCACGTTACCTGCTTGCCCACTGACTAACTGTACTGCAATCGACAACAGCATCTCCATACACCTTTTTCAACCTCTTGTGGATCTTTCTCACCGTCTCGTTTTCATAGAACAGGAATTCTATGACAGCACGTTGCTACTGACGAACGTCGAGTGTAGCAACCATCTTGGAAACATGCTGTGACGGCTCCACTCACGGGAACAGGTTGAACTAGGTTTGAAAATAAGCGGGAAGGATGTATCTACACACTGTAAAACTTTCACACATGCAGAATGAAAACAGTATTGTTACAAAAATAGTGTGCATTTCTTTTGGAGTGACCGTCATATTTCTCTCAAACATTTGTTTCTTTAAATTTCACTTCGAAATCAGCGGAGTTTCTCTTACTTGGCACACTCCTACGCCGTCCCCGATGACTTCATCGCCAATGAGACTTTTAGCCCTAATCTCCCATGAAATTTCTGTATAATCCAGTTTGGATGTTCACATTATTATACTCCACCCATGTGAGAGACTGCGGGTTGCAGAAGAGCAAAACCCTTTTCAGCCAGTTGCTTACTCATTTGTGTATTCGAGTGGGTGTTTTTTAAAGCTTGGAAAACAAAGTTCAACACCGAAAGACTTATGGCAATGCACGAGTCTTTCTTTGTAAGAGTTAAAGTTTCGTGATGTTTCCAAAGCTAAGGGCTAGTCTTGTTCAGTTTTATGTCTCACGTATCCCAGATTAACCTTCTCATTCGTCCTCTAAATCTATGAATTCCTTTAGATATATTTTTCGGAAACTTTTCCTTGTTATAGTTGTCTTTAAACTATATTTATAATTTAACAATCTGCTTCATCAGTGTTTTCAAATACGAAATTTTTCCCCAGGACATTACTGCGACCCAAAGATGCAGTGTGGTCAAAGATCGTGATCGGAGAAGAGGCCTTTTTCATTCCAACCAGGAGTTGGGTAAGTGTGGAAAGAGATTTTAGATGTGCGTTAGGGCCCAGTAGTTTTCGGAGATTGGATAAAATACCGTTCATTTCGTTAGTCAAGCGAAATGTTGGCAGAGATGGCCATGGCTTAGCTGGAAGTGAGCGTTAGCAACATTTAATTACAGGTTGGTTTCGCGGAAAATCGGAAATGTTGAACTGAATTAGTCTAAACCTGGAGATCAAGAAAAATGAATATTCTCTAGGCTGAAATTGTCACAGATACAAAGGCAAATGGTATTTATTTTCTTTTCCTGTTTGCTTTTCCTCTGTTTACACCCCTGTCCCCAGCTCCTCTCCCTTCCTTTATGCACTCTACATGGGACGGAGTGGAGTTCATATACGCTAACCTCTCTCAGTAACTCTGGCTTAAGATTTTAGTTGTTTCTGCAAATTACCTGTCAAGCAGAGGTAATGTTGTATCAATCGTGAATGGGTTGTTCGACTCGGACCTCATCTTTTCTCTCTGTGTATGTGTGCTATCATCACATGAAGACTCTCGTAACACTCAATATTCTGGTCTAAATGTTATTTCTGGTTTATGACGGCTTCAGTAGCTCTTGCAAACACTTCAGTTTTATTCTTTATTCCATTTCGATGTCTGTGATAGGAATAGGAGGGAACCATTGTCGACGATCACAACAAACCAGCGATAACTGCATCCGAAAAATTCAATACTAAATGTGTAGTTGCGAATGAGAACTCTACAGTACGAAAATATTGGCAACGGCCGTGCTGTTAATGTTGCAGTGCTACCGCTAGAGAGCAGAGGCTACAAGACGAGAATTCGACATTGCACAGGACGAAAGTAGGCAAAGCTGAATGATGAGGCGCACATACTGCCTGCATTAATATTCTCAACAAAAACTGCATTATGCGGATGTATAAAGGGTACTCATAAACAGATTGTGTAAAGTCACAGTATTATTACTAAAATCACGAGAAGAACTGTTTGTCAATACTTTGTCAAAGTATTTTGATTGACTGAAGCCATAAATTAAAATAGTCTGTCCATTTAACACTCGGCTTTGTGAGAACCTTGGGTTTTTTTTGTGAAAACTGTGGGTGCACGGCATATAGTCAGACACTTATTAAAGTACAAGAGTTGCACATCTAATTATAGTCCAAAATGAAGCATTTATGACATTTCTCATATCAACATGTAAAATACATCGATTACAAATAGTTTAGTGATGGGTCTTCGTAAGAATAAACAGAAACTCGTCTGAATAAAAAACAGATTTATGTTCAATTATATTGGGAAGTGGCTTAATGAGTCGTTAAGTTCCATTCATCTATAACAAATAAAAATGTGTCAGTTGGGTACATATATCACTTACCATCCTATTTTAAAAATAGCGTAGAAGTAAATCGGTGCCTTTACGCTCTTTGCCCACATCCGGCTAAAATTGTGTGTTAAATATTTGGCAGCATATGTAGGAAGCTATTCTAAATTCACTGACTACAGTAAACCAATCATAGTAAAGACAGATGCCAAACTCATATTCAAGAAATGCAATCCACCCACAAAGGATATAGCTTACAGAACTCTCTTTCGACTGGTACTTGATTCTGCAACCCATACGACGTAGTACTGATAGAGGAAATAGAGAAAATACAAACAAGCAGAGTTTTAATTCACGAACACGTTTAACAAGCGTGAAGTGTCCCGGAGATGCTCATTGAACTGCAGTGGCAGACACTACAAGAGAGACGCGCATCACGCTGTTGCTTATCGTGAAGTTTCCACGAGAATTCATTTCTACGAAAGGCAACCAAGACGTAGCATTCCGCTGTGTGTTATCGCGAAGAGACATAGTGAAATCAAAGAAATATGGGCTCACTCGTAGACTTACCAACAATTACTTTCCCCGCGCATCGTCTATCTCGTTGGCTATTGTCACTACGGTAGGGCAGTCCATCAACGAGAAACTTGAAAGGTGCTTGTATGTCGGCACAAAAGTTAGATCTTCAAATAGTTGAGTACGGTCAAAGAAGAGCAGGAGTCTTCTGGAAGAGGTGATGGAGCTTTCTCTCAAGTACGGCTCTCACTACCGGTGTGGAGCCGCCGATGTTCAACAAGTTGCAGGACCACGTTCGCAAGCCCGAGCTTTAATCACGAAAGGTCTGCACCGCACCCGACATCCACCGTACCTATTGTAAGCATGAGGTGAAGGGGAGAACATCAATCATATTTTCTTCGGATGCATAGATCGGCGTCATTCCACAGGTGTGCTAAAACTGATGTATCCGCTGCCAACTTCAGTAACGCAGTTATTATCAGGGAAGAACTAAAAACATTTACAAACTCTTATGCGTGTTTTTAGTGGACTAGGAAATCCGCCTTTTATACTGACACGTTTACAAGGTTGGTAAAAAAATTGTAAGCTTTTTTTTTTGTTCGCTTTGTATTACTAGGTATCAATGTAACTCGTCGGCTGCCAATAAAAAATTAAAAACCAAAGGAGGTCTCCTGAAAGGCTAGTCAGAATCGGTCTTGGGCGTGGATTTTATCTTGTTGGCAGGATAAAACTGGTGCAGAAAAAAATTTCGTGTGTTTACGAGGCAGCACTCTGACCAATGGCGGGGATCTTCTGTGTGTTGCAGCGAATTCGTAGCTCTTTCCATTCCACCGTAACGTTGACATGACTTGGAAAGGAAATGGACCGTTTTCTTACTAATTTCCTCCATTCCTGCAATGTATCCTCCTCCTCCTGCTCTTCCTCTCTCTCTCTATCTCTCTCTCTCTGTCTCTCTCTGTCTGTTCTGTGTGTGTGCGTGTGTCTGTGTGTGTGATAGAGAGAGAGAGAGAGAGAGAGAGAGAGAGAGAGAGAGAGAGAGAGAGAGAATGAAGGAGAGAGAAAAAGTGAAAGATAGTACAATTCCGGAAAAAATTGTTGAGTAAAGACAGGTACGCGGAAGACAGAATAGAATCATAGATTAACAAAACGTAGGACTAGGAGTAGGTGGGAAAAGAGAAATGAGGGAGGGAACAGGACATGGCGTCAGGAAGACGTAATGATATCACAATAATGCAGATTCCAAACGAAATACTCATACCCAATGCCCATTTCGGGTATTTAGTGCGCTACACGTTTAATAAATTAGCGCTACATAGTGAAAAGACGGGTCCTCTCTACGAATTAAAATGGGATATTAACACACTACTTGTTATCGTTAGCCCGCCCACCTGAAAACGAAGGAAGACTATGTGCTGCAAAGTTAGGGACTAATTACCGATAATCGTTGGGTCAAAATGCGGACAGAAGTGGACGGACATCATTGTGGCAATACTTGCGGGAAATCTGTACCGGTCACGGGTTGGAGAGCAGCTGCAGCGAAAGGCGCGTGGATCTCGTGGTCTGCACATCTGCCGATGAGGTATTTCCGACTAACTAATACATTCCACTGTAAAAAAAAAAAAAAAAAACTGTGAGCAGCTTCCAGCTGTAGTCTTTAAATTAGCAAAGATACTGGGGCGAATTTGCATACAATGTTTTCATTTGCTACGGAAGTGCAACGAAATTCCCAAAATGCTTCGAGGACAGGGCAGCACAATAAAAACGAGAGAAAAAGCGCGAATGGATCCACCGTCGCGCTGCTGTTACCTGTATTAACCTGTGAGTTGTGAACGAGTGCCGGAGACGATGTAGAAAAGTTAAGTGACTAGGCTTCTGCCAAATGAAAAGATCTATTAATATGCTCCATCACTTCCCTATCGACGTACCTAATACAACGTCTCTCGCGACGTTAGCCTGATGCGTTTCTTAAGTTGGGTTTTGTACTATTCAATACTAAGTCGCAAGAGCGTTATAAAAAAATAAATCTGATTATTTCTTTTTAATATTTTCTTTGAACCAAGTTTGGTTATTGTTCCTTGCTTTAATATGTTCTGGGAGCCGAGTTTAATCCAGACTTCTCGTAAACTTTTGCAGTCCAAAGCTGTCCGCTGGTATACGTACTTGGATGCATAATAACGGCGAAATATTATTTTCCTCTTCTACAGAATTATTATTCAAATTGAAGTTACTGTCTCTATATCTCTGGGGATGGAGGTTCAGCGTTACAGCTCAGAAAATTTGAACTGAGGGCATAACAACAGTGTATTGTTGAAATTCCATCTACGACACTAGAGATGCTGTTAACATTGGCCGTAATTATTTCTGATGTTCTGCAATACTTGTTTATTTGAATGGAGGACGTTCTCCAGTGCTTTTTAAATAAACACAAACAACTCGCTTAACACACATAGTCATATTAATGCACTTATTACAGACCCTTACATCCCATCAGCGTACAATGCAACCGTATTCTTTTCAGCCTGGAGAAAAAGTTGCTGTATTGTTCTAACGAAAAACATGAGCGATATTACTGTTTTAAAGATTACCCAGCTTTCTAACATTTCCTTATCGGCGAATCAATACAATATATATATATATATATATATATATATATATATATATATATATATATATATATATATATATATATATATATTGGGGGGGGGGGGGGGAGTGCTGACTCTTTAGTCAATCACGGCTTCATGTACCAGCCACACCGGGTTAGCCCAACGGAATATATTTTTTCTCCCTGTTAATACAATAAGTCACTACATAATCTTGCATCCGAGGTTAACCCATGTCATCTCATCATAATCGAAACAGAAAGTCTCAATTATCTAATATCCTAGCTGTATCTACTCAAAAATCAAACACACTCCCTAGCTCTTTCTGTGCTGCTGCTGTTGTCTCAGGAACAAGCAAGCCTGTACTCTGAGCAAAATTCAGTGCCCTGTTGTTTGTAAGTGAAACCTGGAGCACGTCCTTCCGTCACACTCTTGACAGTTTCCCCGAAAATTAACGTATATGACCAGCTTTTGCTCTAACAGCAAAGCAAATGCTTCCATCT
This sequence comes from Schistocerca gregaria, assembly GCF_023897955.1. Lineage (NCBI taxonomy): Eukaryota > Metazoa > Arthropoda > Insecta > Orthoptera > Acrididae > Schistocerca > Schistocerca gregaria. The sequence goes on along the minus strand of NC_064924.1, from coordinate 669,514,642 downwards.
TCTCCCAGTTAGTCATCTTTCTCTTTTCACTTCTCAGTCGCGTGACTTTCTTTCCGCTTACCTTCATTAAGTGTATTTTATCTTGCTTCTCTTACTCTCGTTCCTGCTTCTATGATGCTCATTTCTGCTAGCGCACATAGGTTAAACTTGCCTTCCTGAAATTTGTGTTCATTGTTGCACTTTTCATCAACGAGTGTAGTAAATTGCGTTTTTTACTGTACTAGTATTCTTTAACACAGTAAGCATGGTCCTTCTGTCTCCTCGTTTAGTTTGCCTTTTGCTCAGAAATAATTACCCAACAGAGACATGCTTCAACAAAGATGATTAACTCACAAGAGAGAAATTTGTTAATTACTTCATCATCCAAATGTAAATGGGATAGCCGTCTCGCAAGCAGTGCGCTGAACGTGAGTACAATGTCGTGATTGAATGTTTTGCCCAATTTTTTTCTAGTCAGGGTCCAAACATTTGAAGAAAAGATCCGAATGTTGTAGGATCAGGGCCGTTAGGAGATGGGGCGTGTGGTGTTGTGTTGTAAGACGTAGAAGGCATGTGTACATGCATAATCCAACTGCTTGTTCACAGTACAGCAAATGGCACTGCCCACGGTATGGGTTGGCCTTGGCGGGACGTGCGTTTCCAGGCTGGGTCTGATTAGAGTGTACACAGCACAACAGTCAAATAGTGTTTACATTTCATGTGCAATGCGTATTCCTTGTTCGACCAAGCCGTAATTCTAGAATTTATTCAGGGGGGACGTGAACTAGCGTCAGTGTAGCACACCATAGCATCGCATGCGTGGAAACGATATTGTGAGACCACGAGCCTAACGATGAGACGACCGCTCGCCATAAACGGGAAATCCGCGTTCGAGTACCGCTCCGAACAGATTTTCACTGTCGTTGTTCCATTATACAGCTGATGGCGGTCCACATTTGCAAATGCGAATAAATTTCAAGTACTCACGTGAATGATCGTCAGTGTTGCAATGACATGTCACCTAAGGAATATATACATAACAGCGCAGACGAGACCAGCTAAAACTGCTAGCCAATTACGTGGTAATTCGGGTAAACAGGTTCCGCGTATCTGCAACTAACTGCACCCATTCTTCTGCGCAATGCCCATTTACTGTCCTTGTCATCGATATGACGTGCACCGATACCAATGGGATAGCGTTATCGTGTGGAGAGTAGAATATGAGATGTCAAACATCTTAATTGAGAAGCAGAGAACAGTCTTAAACAACCCTCCCCCAGACCGCTTAAAATCTCGCAATCCACTGTGGCATAATGAAAGGTACGATAAGAAGTTCGACATTAAAGACGAGTGGCGCAAGAGGTGGAATGCTGAACCAATAGCACATCAAGATATCCAACACCCAACTGTCAGCCTACCAGGACTTCATCTGCAGAGAAGTGGGTGGACAAAGCTGAGCAGAATAAGAACTGGACACGCCAGGTGCAACGCTATGACGCACAAGTGGGGACTCCGAGATTCTCCAGCCTGTCATTGTGGCGCCCAAGAAAAAACTGTTCAACATATTGTTAGAGACTGTCCTCAGAGGAAGTAACCTGGACCGTATAGTGACTTTTTTAATGCTACTCCCTCTGCTATTAGATGGCTTCAATCAGTAGATATTGAACTATGATTAAATATATCAGCCTTTTTTTAAATTGCAATTTTATCAGTCAAAGTAATCAGTAATATTAAGTCAGTAATTTTCACAATTTAAAAATGTATATAAAATTTGTGCCAAAAAGTAAAACTAAAGTATATGTAAATACTTAGCTAGATATACATGTAAAATTAAACTTTATGTACTTGTCAATGTTTGCTGTTGTTGCTATACGATAAATAAATAAAAATTGAGAACTAGATGACTGGCGAGATGCCGTGTTTGCTGATCTCACGTAGGCTAGATATACTACGACGAGAGATGTGACGACGTGAAGGACTTCGTGAAAACTACCTACATGTTCAAAATGTGCGTATATTTGGAGGTGGTAGTGTCTTGTTTCGGGCCGTGACTTTGCGTAGCCGTAGAACACTGCTAAAACCAAATCGATGGACGTTAACTGCCTTCCCGCGCCCGGGTTCCCGGGTTCGATTCCCGGCGGGGTCAGGGATTTTCTCTGCCTCGTGATGGCTGGGTGTTGTGTGTTGTCCCTCTTCACTTGGGTTTAAGCAGTTCTAAGTTCTAGGGGACTGATGACCATAGATGTTAAGTCCCATAGTGCTCAGAGCCATTTGAACCGTTAACTGCCGAACGGTATACACGTGATATTCTTCTTTAGAGGTATATGGCGGAGCTGGATTCGTTTTCATCTATGACGCTGCTAGCCTTAGCATTACTGTGAAACTTTCATGGTTGAAGTGAGAATTAACCATATTGGCCAGATTGTTCAATCATTCACCGGACGTGACCCATCTGGTATATTCACAAGGGAGGTTGAAAATGGCCATTCTAGATCGGCCAAACTTCCACAGGCTCCCAGACGCTATCAAAGCTGCCCGGCTCCAGTAAGGCCTGTGAAGTGATGTCAGTATAGCGATCGCAAGCATGCAACCCAACAGGGTGTCAGTGGCGTTAGCAATGCCAGAGAAGACCATACACCATACTAAGGACAAGTGAAGAGGGACAACTTTCATTACAGAAAACAACTAAACGTTATCAGTTCATTTGCATTATAATTTCGAATAAATCAATATTTACCTAGGTTATGCAGTCTCTGTTTGATATGACAAACTTTTTTATATATATTCGAGGCTAATTTTCGTATTCAGAACGTTATTTGGTATTATAATCCTTTGTAGAAGTGCGTATTTCTCTAGAAATTACTGCCAAACAAGACGCTGCGTACAAAAATAGTTGGTTGTCTGCGTAAAACGAAACAAATAATAAAATGAAATCTTAATGTCATTACGTAATGTTCTGTAGTCTTTTTAACTGAAAGATGGAGCACTTACTGCTGTCGGACTGAGCTCCATGACAGGATTGACAAGAGTCTGACAGAAGGGACACTGACCATTCGGAAGGTGGGTTTTAGGAAGAACAGACATGAAGAGACGAGGGTAGCCGATCTCGAGGTAAGGATCTTGGGTTCCTAGGATGGCAGTCCAGTGATCGCCTCTGCGCCGCGTCACACACCTGAAAGATGTCCGTCCACAGGAGCGCCGCCAGTGCACCATACCCTGGCGTCTCACATACCTGGATGTACGCACGCCGCGCAGGCCATGCGAGAACGCAGAGTACCGCTGCATCGCGGGCACTCACACGCTCGCACATTATCGAGGGAGGCCACGTCCTGTAGATACGGCAGTGCCAGCTGCCAGTCCCACTTCCCGGTATGACGGGCAAGTCTCTTGCAAACACCGTTCCGTGTACTCACAGCGAACACCTGGCTCCTTTCCGTCTTACTTTGAAATATGCGTGCGGGAATGTTACTGGTACTAAAGTTGAACGACTTCTTCAACGCATCAGTGTTCTCTACTGTCATGTCACACCTGTGTTTCCCAGCTGACAAGTTGCGATGCTGTTTACATAATTCTGTTCCAGCTACAGACAGCACCAATACATTATATCTGTTCCAGAATTCCTAGACTGCAGCTTCATAAAAACTGCCAAATGACGCAGAAAGTGAAAGAAAACAAAGAAAAGATTTTACTATAAATTTAACGATTCAATTACGGTCAATTCTAAGATTTTTCTGGTTTTTGGTGTGAATTTCATTTGTGTAGATATTTGTATATATAAAAAAAAATAGTTACTTCGTATTAACATCTGGTTGCACACAGCTGAAGGACGAAATACTGAATTCGGTGTTCCGAAGTTGTTTCCCCCAGCAGGATCGTAACACAGTCCCTGCTTATCGTAGAACATCATTATGGCAGATGTTGAGGTGTCAGACCGCGGAATAGGAAAGTAACTGTAATCATTTGGCAGAGGAAAGAGGTCGGGACCTGACGAGGAACCTATAAGATTCTAAAGAGATTGTGTGAATCATAATGTGTTTGGAGAACGAAAACCTTCTCTATAATAATCTATATGGATTCCACAAACAGAGATCTAGCGATAAATTTAAATAAATTTATTTACAGTGTCTACAAGTGACCTATCAGAAAGTTTTTGACGCTCTTTAAGACTGTTCGCAGATAACGTAGTTGTCTATAAGGAAGAGTCAATGCCAGAAAACACTATCGATTTGTAGAATGACTGGCAGATGATTGCAGTTGACTCGAAATGTAAATAAATGTAAAATATTGCCCATACATAGTAAAAAAAACTACTGTACAACTACCTTATTGATGACTTTGAGCAATGTTCATCAATACAGGATCCTTGTCGGGTAGCACTGATAGAAGAAATAGAGAAGACCCAACGAAGAGCGGCGCGGTTCAACAGGGATCGTTTAGTCGGCGCGAGCGCGTTACGGACATCTGCATCACGGAGAGATTTACTATTCAAATTTAGAGAGCTCACTTTTCGGTAATAGTCGGACAACATATTGCTTTCTCCCCTACACCTCTCCCTAATGACGAGGACGGGAAAATTCAAGAAAAGAGTGAATGCAGAGGCTTACCGGCAATCATCTGTCCCATGCACCATTCGCAAGTGGAGCAGGATAGGGGGCTCACTTAGTGTAACCAGAAGTACCCTTTGCAGCACACCAGTAGTTGGCTTGCGGACAATGATGCAGATGTAGGTGTAAGGGAATACCTCCTCTAGTAGGGCCATGTCTGTTAAAGCTCTGTTGTAAGTGTATAAATTTTGTGACTGCAACGAGACGTAATGCGCATCTACTTCAGACACTTCGGTTGCCTCATTTCCAGTCATCCACCGAGCACACAGTGAGGACTGTTACCTCGTATCAGGAGCGACGACGCGTATTTCTGCCACTATTAATCGATTTATTTATTCCTCAATCTGGATTTTGGCATGTCTGCCATTTTCAAGTGATAACTCATCATGAAGTGAGTCAAACCATGTACAGGGTGATCAAAACAAAACTGGCCCGGAAAATATTTGCAATACAATTCGAGCAATGCTTTCTGGTGTTCGAACTCTTTTCGGATATTAACGGTTTTTATTCGCTGTAGAACCCGTTTGGCGATGTTTTACCACCAAGTTTTGCATTGCTGACTTAGCTGGAGGTTTTGCCGAAACACTTCCAGTCCTAAATTCTTTGACAAACAGTTCTTCACACGTTTTCCTCGAGCTGTGCCCCACATAACACGCTACCCTGAACTCGCGCTGTTTTATCGTATCCACTATTTTGTGTTACACTCAACTGGTCATTAAACGAACCTGTTCCTCTCTCACACTCAAACGGACTGATACAGCGAATTTTTCGTGTCACAGCATATGGGAGATGTGCGTGTACAGGCATGTGACAGCAACTGGTTGGAGCATGACAATCAAGGTTTTCAGCATTTTCTGTAATGGGCAGTTCTCCTGTTCATTAACAAGTACCAATTCCGTCTCCGTGTTTTAACAATTTCTCGGGCCAGTGTTATTTTCCACTACATGTACATTTACGTGACAAGAAGCAGTGTAATATGCTAATATGATTCGACTTGTTAGTGATGGCCCTTTTAACAGCAGATTATTCATTGTCGCGTTTGATGTTGAGTTATAACTCGAAAATGGCACACATGTCGTCATCACTGCTGTGAGGTAATTAAATCCAGTAAGTGTCCAGGTACGGGAGGTCGTCTCCGAAACACTGTAGGATTGTTTACGAACGTAAAGTCGCTACAGTCCACTCGCCTGCATTTTAAACTCCACCCCACAGATACGCATTACAGTGTGCAGATGTTTATACTGAGAGTCAAAGACGCTGAAAGCACGCCCCCTTGGAACTTCTACTCCATGTGCTCAATATGGCTATAAGCAACGTAACGTGATGGGTGCAGCTATGTTGGGAACGAATTAAGAAACGAACCAGACTGTAGTATATCTCTAGATAAAAACGCAAGTGACGATTGATTAAACATTCTATAGAATTATTTCCGCAGCTTCGTTCATATCAAAAGTCCTGAAAGACAACGTGGAGTGTAAGATTTAACGTGTCCAGACACAGCGCATTTCTCTTGCTGAGCAGTGTACATCAGTTATACTTCATGTGTGGTCTATCCAATGTTTGCCTCTACATTTTGACAGTTTACACTGTGAACGTCCTTACCTAAAAGCATATCAGCTTTCGTAGAGCACAGCAGAACCACCGGATGACGGAATCCACTATTTGCGAGGTGTTTTTTGAAAACTCGACCTTATTTTATGCAAATACTTCCGACGTACAGAAGGGGATACTTCCATCTCTCGGTCTTCTATTGTTGCTCCTGCTACTGTAGGTAGGCGTACAGTCGTAAAATTTCACGGACCTGCTTTGGGGAATGCTTGTTCAGTATTTCTATACAGCTTTTAACTGTGCCACTTGCTTTGGGGAATGCTTGCTCAGTATTTCTATACAGCTTTTAACTGTGCCACTTCTTTTGTTCTGATTCGTTACAAAGAGGAGATTAGAGTTTAACGTCCCGACTATAGCTAGGCCATTAGAGATGGAGCAGAGGGTCGCAGTACGGAAGGATGAGGAAGGAAATCGGCGGTACCCTTTTCGGAGGAACCATCCTGGCATTTGACTAGAGCAATTTAGGAAATCATGGAAAACCTAAATCTGCATGGCCGGAGGGTGATTTGAACCGTCCTCCTCCCGACTACCACTGAGCCACCCTGCTCTGTCTGTCTCGTTCCATTATTTGTTGTTGTTGTTGTTGTTGTGGTGGTGGTGAAGAATGCACTGATGAGTGAAGCATGCGGTTTTGTGTCAATTTCAGCGATTTTTAAACGGTATTAGAGACTACACCAAAACGAAAAATAGTTTCAGTTCATTATTAAGTGGTTGTCACATGAGATTTTCTGAAACTGCAAATGAGAACAAATTTAGTCATAAGTAAATATGCAAGTTAACTCTGTGCCCAAACGTAATGTCCACACATCTTTATAGCACAAAAGTTTTAGATCTCATGCATGCACCTTCGTAATCGCGGTCCCTGGAGCAAGACTGTGGGGTTGTGTTCGACTCGCTGGTGGTCAGTTTGAGTCCTTTTGGTAAAATAAATTTCTTATCCAGGATGTGGCTGCCTGTGGCATAAGATGGTTGAAATGGCCCTAAGCTCTATCTGTATCTTCAAATGCTATAAACATAGAATTTCTTCTCTTCAACCTGCCGCCTAAGACATGTTGTAGGTTCAATATTTTCTTGCGTACTCCTACACTTCCCTGAAACTCAAAAAATGGCTCTGAGCACTATGGGACTTAACATCTGATGTCATCAGTCCCATAGAACTTAGAACTACTTAAACCTAACTTACCTACGGACATCACACACATCCATGCCCGAGGCAGGATTCGAACCTGCGACCGTATCAGCCGCGGAGTTCCGGACTGAAGCGCCTAGAACTGCTCGTCGACAGAGGCTGCCTATGGTGTAAGAAATCACCATGCTTAGCGCCAGTGTTTAACGGCTGCCTTAAGCATGGCGACCTGGTCAGTGTTTTACGAGACGAGTAGGCTATGCGCTGGCACTCGATTCGCCCTTTTTCTTCTCTCGTCATCGTCAAAACAAACGCAACACTACACTATGGTCAAGTGCACTTCACAGGTATTCGTTAGCTAGTTTCGTATTTCAGAAAGGGCATAAGGGAACAATTGACAGGAATGGAGGAAAGAAATACAGTAGAAGAAGAATGGGTAGCTCTGAGGGATAAAGTAGTGAAGGCAGCAGAAGATCAAGTAGGTAAAAAGACGAGGGCTCATAGAAATCCTTGGGTAACAGAAGAAATATTGAATTTAATTGATGAAAGGAGAAATTATAAAAATGCAATAAATGAAGCAGGCAAAAAGGAATACAAACGTGTCAAAAATGAGATCGACAAGAAGTGCAAAATGGCTAAGCAAGGATGGCTAGAGGACAAATGTAAGGATGTAAAGGCTTATCTCACTAGGGGTAAGATAGATACTGCCTACAGGAAAATTAAAGAGACCTTTGGAGAAAAGAGAGCCACTTGTATGAATATCAAGAGCTCAGATGGAAACCCAGTCCTAAGCAAAGAAGGGAAGGCGGAAAGGTGGAAGGAGTATATAGAGGGTTTATACAAGGGCGATGTACTTGAGGACAATATTATGGAAATGGAAGAGGATGTAGATGAAGACGAAATGGGAGATAAGATACTGCGTGAAGAGTTTGACTGAGCAATGAAAGACCTGAGTCGAAACAAGGCCCCAGGAGTAGACAACATTCCATTAGAACTACTGACGGCCTTGGGAGAGCCAGTCCTGACAAAACTCTACCATCTGGTGAGCAAGATGTACGAGACAGGCGAAATAGCCTCAGACTTCAAGAAGAATATAATAATTCCAATCCAAAAGAAAGCACGTGTTGACATCTGTGGAAATTGCCGACCTATCAGTTTAATAAATCACAGCTGCAAAATACAAACGCGAATTATTTACAGACGAATGGAAAAACTGGTAGAAGTGGACCTTGGGGAAGATCAGTTTGGATTCCGCAGAAATGTTGGAACACGTGAGGCAATAATAACCTTACGACTTATCTTAGAAGACATATTAAGAAAAGGCAAATCTACGTTTCTAGTATTTGTAGACTTAGAGAAAGCTTTTGACAATGTTAACTGGAATACTCTCTTTCAAATTCTGAAGGTGGCAGGGGTGAAATACAGGGAGCGTAGGCTATTTACAATTTGTACATAAACCAGATGGCAGTTGTAAGAGTCGAGGGGCATGAAAGAGAAGCAGTGGTTGGGAAGGGAGTGAGGCACGGTTGTAGTCTCTCCCCGATGTTATTCAATCTGTATATTGAGTAAGCAGTAAAGGAAACAAAAGAAAAATTCGGAGTAGGTATTAAAATTCATGGAGAAGAAATAAAAACTTTGAGGTTCGCCGATGACATTGTAATTCTGTCAGAGACAGCAAAGGACTTGGAAGAGCAGTTGAACGGAATGGGCAGTTTCATGAAAGGAGGGTATAAGATGAACATCAACAAAAGCAAAACAAGGATAATGGAATGTAGTCGAAATAAGTCGGGTGATGCTGAGGGAATTAGATTAGGAAATGAGACACTTAAAGTAGTAAAGGAGTTTTGCTATTTGGGGAGTAAAACAACTGATGATGGTCGAAGTAGAGAGGATGTAAAATGTAGCCTGGCAATGGCAAGGAAAGCGTTTCTGAAGAAGAGAAATTTGTTAACATCGAGTATAGATTTAAGTGTCAGTAAGTCTTTTCTGAAAGTATTTGTATGGAGTGTAGTCATGTATGGAAGTGAAACATGGACGATAAATAGTTTGGACTAGAAGAGAATAGAAGCTTTCGAAATGTGGTGCTGCAGAAGAATGCTGAAGATTAGATGGGTAGATCACATAACTAATGAGGAAGTATTGAATAGGATTGGGGAGAAGAGAAGTTTGTGGCACAACTTGACCAGAAGAAGGGATCGGTTGGTAGGACATGTTCTGAGGCATCAAGGGATCACCAATTTAGTATTGAAGGGCTGCGTGGAGGGTAAAAATCATAGAGGGAGACCAAGAGATGAATACACTAAGCAGATTCAGAAGGGTGTAGGTTGCAGTAGGTACTGAAAGATGAAGAAGCTTGCACAGGACAGAGTAGCATGGAGAGCTGCATCAAACTAGTCTCAGGACTGAAGACCACAACAACAACAACAACAACAACAACAAGTTCTATTTATTGACGTTCAGGGTCAACTGCCAGAGTCTGCACCATTCATCAGTTATCTGCAGGTCGTTCTGCAAATTCTTACTATCTTCTGGCGTTGCTACTTTTGTATAAACAACTGCATCATCTGCGAATAGTCTTAAAGAGCAGCCGACGCTTTCTACCAGATAATTTATATATATTGTGAACAGCAACGGTCCTATCAGACTTCCTTGTGGTACTCCGGATATTACCTTTACATCTGTCGGTTTAGTTCCGTTAAGAACAACATGTTGAGTTCTATCTGCAAGAAAGTTTTGAATCCAATCGCAGGTCTGCTCCGATACTCCGTAAGCTCGTATTTTTTCATTAAACGGCTATGCGGGACGGTGTCAAATCCCTTACTGAAATCAAGGAACACGGCACCAACCTGAGCGCCGTTGTCCACTGCGCTGTGGATCTCGCAGAGGAAAAGAGCGAGCTGAGTTTCACAGGGTCTCTGTTTGCGAAATCCATGTTGATTTTTATAGACGAGATGTTCATTTTCTAAAAAAGTCAATTCTTGAGCATAAAAAGTGTTCCATAGTACTACAACATATAGGTCTATAATTGAATGGCTCTGGCTTACTGCATTTCTTAAAAACTGGAATGACCTGCACTTTTTTCCAGTGTTTAGGTATGTTCTGTTGCTCAAGCGATCTACGATAAATTACTACTAGAAGGGGAGCACGTTCTTCAGCATAACTTTTGTAGAATCTTATGTCATCTGGTCCTGAAGCCTTTCCACTACTAAGCGATTGTAGCTGCTTTTCTATTCCCCGATTGGTTATCTCAAGATCCGCAATTTCGATGTTCGCACGACGATTGAAAGAAGAGACAGTGTTACGATCTTCTGCGGTGAAATAACTTCGGAAGACCGAATTGAGTATATCGGCCTTCTCTCTGTTATCTTCCGTTTTGGTGTCGGTGTGGTGGCTGAGAGAATGAATAAATGACTTTGACCCACTTACTGATTTTACATACGACCAAAATCTCTTACGGTTTTTACTCAGCTCGGTTGACTATGTCTTACTTTCAAAATCACTGAATGCCTCTCTCATTGCTCTGCTTACGCTCATTCGCCTCGTTCAGATTTTGTTTAGTCAGCTAGGTTTTTACTTCTCTTGAATCTGAGATGAAGTGCTCTTTGTTCACGTAGCGCTTTTCTAACACGGCTATTAAACCGTGGTGAATCTTTTCCATCCCTTAAAACCTTACTCGGAAAATACTTGTCTAGAGCATATTGAATGATGCTTTCGAAATTTTTCCATTTATTCTCCACATCTTCGTCCTCATCAGCGAATATTTGATGCTGATTGCTGAGACATTCTGAAATTCGTATCCTGTCACCCTTGCTGAGCAAATATATCTTTCTACCGTTCTTGACATTCCTTGTAGGACCCGTCGTCATAGATTTTGTCACACCCTTATGATCACTGACACCTTTCTCTACGTTAACTGATTCAATAAGTTTTTTCATTGGTTTATTGTTACACTATAATTGAATATTTATATATTGCACAGACAACATGGAGATAAACCAGGCTGACCGGAAAGGCGCTGTACATCGTACTGTACGCGCACATCGTGTTGATTCTCCTGATACCCGGCGCGCTGGCTGATGCGAGCGAGCGTAAGCTGGAAATGCCTTTTACGGTCTCCCCAGCAGTCGCCGCTTCGAGTGAGAGTTCGTTCACGCGAATAGTATCTGCACTGCCCATGCGTATTGATGTGACCGTCTTAGTGGAGATCTTTGGTCACACACGAGAAGGAAATTTCGGTTCAAGGCAGATATCTCTGACTGTCGTGGCGAGCCACACGAAAACCATAGTTCAGAACGTAGTCCATTATGAACATTACGAACAACTATTTTCAAATACTTCGGTGCATGTAGTAAGTTACATTTCCTGATATGAAATTGGTTTGGTACAGTAAAATTTCCGTAATGTAAACCATCCACAAAAGAATCACTTTACATCTATAGTGCTACAGAACTGAAGACGCTTATGTACATAAAAATACTAGTGTATACTCAGTATCTAAATATTGCTAACAGAACAAGATGAACTCACATCGTCAAGGTTTACGTGTACATAGAATGTAAGCCAAAAAAATCAGGTCAATCTACATAATAGTGTGGAGCCCCATTTGGAACGAAATATAGCAGCGATTCTGCGTGATACAGATTCGACAAGTTTTTGGTAGATTTCCGGAGTTATATGGCACCAGATGTCTGAGACCAGGTCACGCAATTTTCGTGCATTACGAGCCGGTAGTTTGTCAGAGCAGAACTGGCGCCCGATAGCGTTCCAGATGTTTTCTCACATTAGGCGAATTTTGTGGCAAAGACGTCAACGTGAGTTCATTACCATGCCCTAAACTGCTGTACAAGATTTTAACTCTGTGACCCGGACAGTTGTCCTACTGGAGAATGCTTCCGCCGTCGGGGACGACATCAAACATGAAGGGATATGCAGGTGAATCGCAATTATATTCATGTTGTCCACACCTGTCACGGTGCGTTCGACAACTACCACAGATCCCAGACTCCCTGATGCTGCGCCCACATGGCTGCTTCTGAGGCGGTGTGCGTGTTTCGAAAAACCGTTTGCCTGGATGACAGAGTATCCGTACGTCATCATCGACATGGTGTAGCAAGAAACACGATTCATCCGACCACGTAACGCGTTTCCATTGATGCACGGTCCGATGTCAGTGATACCGTGTTCACTGCAATCGTACTTGACAATTCCGTTGGGTCAGTATGGCAAAAACGTAGAGGCGTCGCTGCGGTACTCGGCGCACGACATTTTGCGCTAAACAGTGAGCTCCGAAACACTTCCGTCTACACGACCATTGTACGTTGTCGCCAAAGCTGCCTTTAACCCGTCCTCGTGTGAGACGAGGCACCTAACGTTGGCGTCGACGTCGACGGAACATCTGGACTCAGCGCCGACGGCACATGGGACGAGCTGGTTAACGTGATTTTGCGATCTCAGCGGTCTTCCGCGGTCGTTGCCGGTTTTATTTACCTCGCAAACCACACAGATTCTTTACGAAAATGGACGAGCGTAAAATAGATGCGGTAACTCTGTTAGTGATTGTCAAAGAAGAGCGGAGAAAATCTAGAAAAAAATTCTGAATTCGTCGATAGCTTGAACAGCGAATTGTTGTTTTAGAAACAATACATAAAGCTGTACAACGACCTGAGATACATATTAGTAGAAGTTATACATAAACTCAACTGAATTTTCATCCCATTTTCGGTTTTAAATTGAATATAGTTAAGGTATCGTATGTGACGTCAATTCGCGCATGCTTAATACCTATCTTCTCGATGCTGCATTGACTACCAGCACTCTGAAATAACATACTTCGACACATGGATTACAAGATTGAGATTCGTTTCGTAATTTCATTCGAATGGAAGAGGAGCTCTTTTCGAAGCTGTTCAGCTTCATTCAAAAAGATATTTACCGGCAACACTAACCAGACCAGAACTTAAAGGTAAGTATACCCATATTTTACAGAAAGTTTCGTATTAGCAAGAACTTCTAGTTGTAAGTTGTGTTTCCTTTCGGACACGTTAAGGTTTCTGGCCACTGGAGAAACATTCCAGTCTTTGGCCTCTGCGACAAGAATTGCTTTAAGTACATTATTTATAATTAATAACACAAACTTTAGAAAAAATACCTCTATTAAAAGTATAAGAAAGAGCCAGAATGTTTAAGAAAACAAAAGGTGAAAAGCAAAATTTTGGGTGGAAGTGAATGTGATCCTGCTTCATTACAATTAACAACTCGGAGCTCCTTACCCAATGAACTCTGACAAGCAACTAGGTATCCTTGTATGGCATAGACTGCCTGAAGACTGTATCCATAAATCTCATAATTTTACATTTAATATGCAAATTTCACCAAAAAGACGGGCTTTTTATAGATGTACTTTCCTAGCACACAAATTATAACCATAAAAACATCAACTACAGGTAGCCCTTACCTAGCGAAATGCAGTTTCCCGTAGTTTCACAACAGCGAATCATAGCTACAGCGACGCGTTTTCGATACATCCACAATTTACTGACGCTTTGAAGCAACTTATATTTATAGCACACAGGTCAGAACTCGTTGTCTCGGCTGCAGAAAATTTGAAGGTGATCTGATCTTAAAACTTATTTACGATCCAAACATCACATTTCCATACATAAACCCCTTCATGTACCAAGGCCCATCTACACCGCCTTTAAGCCTGTAATTAGAAATGTGAAACACTGTGTATATTTAATGACTGGTTTCGCAACAAAATATCTCTGAAGAATTTGTCCATTAATTTACAGTGTATGTCGGACCATAGATTCAGTGTTCCATAATGGCCCAAGGAAATCCATAAAAACTGACCACGACGTTCAAATTAATATTATTGACTAGCCGTATGTGAAAAGTTTTTAATGCAAATTAAAATATTACATGAGTTGAATGGTGGGCTTCGCAAGTCAGCTTCCCTACAACGAGATAATCTTGAAAAATAATTAGTGAATCGGAGGTATATTGAATAAAAATACGATTTTGCGAGAAGAATTTAACAGAGCACTGAAACACAAGTCCATACAAGACACGATTAGTAAATAACATTCCGTCAGAAGATATTTGGGTAAGCGAGTCATAGCAAAACTATTTCATTTCCTACGCAAGATACATGAGAGAGGCAAAATACCTTCAGACTTCAAGAAGAATGTAACAGTTCCATTTCAAAACAAAGCTGGTGCTAATTAATAAAACGCTCTTCGACTCTTCTCATTGCAGCCTGTTCTCTGTACAAGTTGCAAATAAACTTCCTCTCCGTCTATTTTATCCATGCTGCCTTGCGAATTCCAAATAGAATATTCCAGTCAAAATCGCCAAAAAATTTATCTATATCTTCAAATGCTATAAACATAGAATTTCTTTTCTTCAACCTGCCGCCTAAGACATGTCGTAGGTTCAATATTTTCTTGCGTACTCCTACACTTCCCTGAAACTCAAAAAATGGCTCTGAGCACTATGGGACTTAACAGCAGTGGTCATCAGTCCCCTAGAACTTAGAACTGCTTAAACCTAACTAACCTACAGACGTCACACACATCCATGCCCGAGGCAGAATTCGAACCTGTGACCGTAGCAGTCGCGCGGTTCCGGACTGAAGCGCCTATAACCGCTCGTCCACCACGGCCGGCCCCTGAAACTCCAACTGATCTTCCTCTAGGTTGACGTCCGGCAGTTTCTCCATTGCCTACATCAGCCTTCTAAAATGTAACTTTCACTGCCTGAAACGTCACAATTGCTAAAATGTTCCGGGCTCGTATGCCGTGGGCAAATGAGTTTCACATTTAAACCCAACGCCTCGTCCCCATCTCCGGAGCACACTTTGGAGGGGGATCGCAGCTTCCTCGAGTGTCCGCTCCACACCCTGGCTTCCTACTCAGAGCAGCAAAATTCCGTCTGCCCGTGCTTCCGCGCAGCGGCGTTGCGTGGCACGTCTTCAATACCCGAGCGCAGTTGGCTGTTCTCGGCTACCACCGTAGTGGCCGAGCGGTTCTAGGCGCTTCAGTCTAGAACCCGGTCGCAGGTTCGAATCCTGCGTCGGGCATGGATGTGTGTGATGTCCTTAGGTTAGTTAGGTGTAAGCAGTTCTAAGTTCTAGGGGATTGATGACCTCAGCAGTTAAGTCCCATAGTGCTCCGAGCCATTAACCATTTTTATGCCGTCGTCCACTGCTGCCATCACCCCATGGTGGGGGACTGGTAGACATCTTCAGCACTGGGCTCCACATGTCATTCAAATTCGCGCCGTGCTCCTTTCAACTGAAATTCCTGGTGTGTTTAACAATCTCTATGGCCTCTGTGTATAAGCTTTCATGCTATCCGCTTGTGGATGTTAGTATTTGAGCCCTGTCGCAATGAATGTGTTGGTCTCCTGGCTGCAAAGCTTACTTCCCAACAGTTGGCCTGTCAATCTCACTCCCCCCATCCCCCCCCCCCCCTTTACCTTCTCCAACTGACTGCCACTGTGGTCTTCTAGACCTTTCTTCTTGTAGTTCCGACGTACACCTCCCCACAAATGCACGGAATCCTGCTTTTTTTTTCAGCGGTCTGCGAGCATCCTTGGCCAATCTTCCGATTGGGCTTGTAGGTAACAACGATGTTCTGTTTTTTCAAGATTTCTCGTAAGTGATCATTAACATCCATAATGAAAGGCTGGAAAACTTAGTTTTCGCAGGCGTTTGTGCATTGCTACGAGTTTTTATGTGGCGTCCTTAACGTACTTTTTACGTCAGCGGTCAAATAACCATTCTTGAGCAATGCACTGATGAGATGTTTTCAAGCAAATAGATCGTAACCTAGGCCGCAAAGTTTGCCAAAAACCCAGGCACAGAGATCTTTACCTACACCGGGAGTCGAACCACCATCCCCTACAAAAGTGAAGTATCATAAGAACGTTGGCGGATAGAGCAAGAAACGTCTGCGAACCAGAGCTGACAGACGGGGAGTTAAAATAGGACGTTGTAGGATTCCGTGTAGATGCGGGGAGATGTGCGTCGGTATTACAGAAAGAACGGTCAAAAAATAACTAGAAGAGCTCTAGACCAGTTATAGAAGGGAGACGACTGAGATATTGGCTGTTGCGGAACACGCTTTGCAGTCAGGAGATCACCACATTCATCTTGATAGGACTCAAGCACTGACAGCCACAACCAGATACCATGAAAGACTATACAGAGAGGGCACAGAGATTGTAAAGTACCGCAGGAATTTCAGTAGAAAGGAGGAGGGCGTGAAACTGAGTGACGGTGAGTTCAAATGTGAAATCCATTCGACCACGGCATAGGAGGCCGGAACATTTTAGTAATTGTGCTGTTTCCGGCAGTGAAATTTACATTTTACAAAGCTGATGCTGACAGCTGTGGATATTACCGAAACGTCATTTTAATAAATCATGGTTACAGAATGGAGAAACCAAGAGGAAGTTCAATTTGAGTTTCAGAAAAGTGTAGGAGCACTCCAGGAAATACTGAACCTACGACATGTCTTAGATGGCAGGTTCAAGAAAATAAATTATAATTGGAGATTTAGACAAATTTTTTGGCGATGTTGTCTGGAATATTCTCTTTGAAATTCTAGAGGCAGCGTGGATAAAATACATGGAGAGAAGTTTATCTACAACTTGTACAGAAAACAGGCTACAATGAAAAGAGTTGAAGGACATTAAGGAGCAGTAGTTGAGTAGCGAATGAGATAGGTCTGTCCATTATCACCAACCTACGTTTCTGTTCAATCTGTAAATTCATCAGTCTTTGAAGAAAGCTAAGGAGGAATATGGAAAGCGAATTTGAGTTCAGGGAGAAGAAATAAAAACTTTGAGGTTTGACGATGCCATTTTAATTCTCTTAGAGACGTCAGAAGACTTTGAAGAGAAGTTGAAAGGAAAGACATTGTCTTGAAAGGAGGGTATAAGATGTACATTAACGAAAGCAAAACAGGGATAATGGAACTTAATGGAATTAAATCAAGTGATGCTGAGCGAATTCGATTAGGAAATGAGTCACTAAAAGTAGTAGATTCGTTTTGTTATTTGAGTAGCAAAATAACTTATGATGGCTAAAGCAGAGAGTATATTAAATGTAGACTACCACTGGCAAGGAAAGTGTTTATGAAGAAGAGAAATTAACACTGAATGTGGATTTAAGTGTTAGGAAGTTTTTTCTGTAGGTATTTGCCTGGAGTGTAGCGCTCTAAGAAGTGAAGCGCGGAAAACAAAAGGCTCAGCCAGGAACGTAACAGACGCTTTCGAAATGTGGTGCAGCATAACAGTGCTGAAGATTATATGGTTCGAATAATTAATGAGGAAGTACTGTATGGAAATGGGGTGAGAGAACTGACGGTGCAACTTGGCTAGAAAAACAAACTGGTCCACAGGGCACATACTGAGACTTGAAGAAACAGTCAAATTGGTAGTGGAGGAAAGTGTTTGGGATAGCAATTCTAGAGGGGTTCCAACGCTTGACTAGTGGAAACGGATTAAAATGAATGTAGGTTGCAGTACTTGTGCAATGATAAAGAGGTTTGCGCAGGATAGACTAGCGTAGAACGCTGCATCAAACTGGTCTTCGATCGGAAAGATCACAACGACATAAACTTCGATCAAAGTTATTGAAAACGTGCATTAAGTTCCTGTCACACGTCTTTCCGCAGACGCCATGAGTCTAGCTTGACAATAGAAACTTTGCCGTTGTCAGTTAAGAACTGCAGTTTATTATCATTTTATTTATTTCTATTTTCTGCTACCAAGTCATTTTTCTTCGTTTTACGTTTCACGTGTTGCAACGCGTTTCGAGCATGTTATGCTCATCTTCAAAAGTTTATACATCCAAAAGTTATTACTTAAAAATAAAATGTCTTAAACTAAATTAATAGAGGACTTTTTGTTTATGGTTCACTGCTGGTATTTCTGGTGGTGTATCTGGAGGGAGGGGGAGGGGATCAGTGGTTAGCCCGAAACTGATGTCCAATGATGTCTTCTTAACAGTTTAATTCCTTGCAAACAGCCACATGCGTGAAGTCCACGTTGACCAAAAGGGGTTCCAGGCTAAAATAAGAAAATGCCTCAACAACAGTAACTTGCTTTTCACTAAGAATGAAGCACAGGGTGTTATTGTAATGGACCCCCCAAACCCTAAGTTCAGAGAACAGCCAACGATCCATAAGACACGCCAGCCAGGCCTATCATTATCTCAAGTAATAGCTCTGCCTACAAATCAATGGGAGAACTAAATGATTCACTTGTTAAGAAATACGCATTTGAAAAATCATATTCCATAAAGAATAGTTATGAACTTATTACAAATATGAATGACGAACACTCTACCACATCAAGCTAAGTTCATATCCCTAGAAATTGTAAACCTGTATAGCAGTTCACCTATAGATGAAACAGTTGAGATAATAAGAAAGAACCTATTGAAAACCAAGGCAATGAGTAGACCAGAAACAACGAAGCTTAAAAGTGTACTTAATTTAGTACTCACACATATTTATATCTCTTTCAAGAACAAAATTTACAAGCAGAACCTAGGGCTAGCTGTGGAAAGCACTCTTGGTGGCTCAATATAAGAAACGTTTATCACCCATATAAAGAGTGAAATATTGGCACAAAAGATAGCATCACAAGAAAAGTGACATTCTATAAGAGGTATGTGAACAACACCCTCATTCTATTTGGCACAGATGATGAAGTAGGAGATCTTTTTAATAAATTCAATAGCCAACATAAAAATATCCAATTCACCTTCGAGCATGAAGAGAACAATAACATACCTTTTCCTGACATGAAAATATCAAGACAGAACCAAAAGGTGTGTTTTAATGTTTACGGTAAACTTAGTGATACAGAAACCACCATATCAAACTCTTCCGCATATCCCACCTCTCACAAAAAAATCTGCACACAGATCAATGCTATACAGAGTCCACATATTCTCACTTGAACATACAGAACTCCAACAAGAAACGAAGTATAAAACGTACCGCAATAAAAAATTGATATTATTCTTCACTGAGTAATATAATGTCACAACAGATAAAAGATAAACTGAACAGATAACATCAGTTAAATATGTAAAAATGTCATATCTTGATATAATGTCTGACAAATTAGCAAGGCTATTCAAAAACATAGATGTAAAAGTAAGCTTCAGGACCAACAATACCTAAGTAGGAAGATTATTCACAACATAAAACTGTCAGGTACAGATTTTTATTCATCTGGCATTTACGAAATTATCTATAACCAATGTAACATATGTAGACAAAACAGGAAAAAGTTTCAGCATTCGATTTAGAAAAATCACCGATTTAAAGAACATTTATATTGCTACAGACTGGATAAATATAACAAGTCAGCAGTAGCAAAGCGCATTAAAGACACTGGCCAGCCTTTGAAAATGGAAAGCAATTTTCAAGTTTTGCGCGGAGTCTTGAAACTAATGGAAATTTTCATTCACAGTGCGAAGTATGGAGATAATATTCCTAATGAAATAAGCCAATTGAAGACATCAAAATTGTTCAGTAGTCTTAAGCTATTTGTAATGCGACGTACTTAGGGTGTCCCACACTGAAGCAAACGACTGCCAGACCGTCATTGACGTAAACCGAGCTACAAGGCCATCTACATTCAGTTAACATTCTTTACAAGTGTGTAGAAAAATTACTTGAAGAAAGAGTGCCAAAACAATTAGTGCAATGGTGTAACGTGTCACAACAGCTCCGCCAGTGTACCGATGAGGCAAAAGAAGTTTTGGGACGCCAAAATCGGTCTGGGGTCAGTCATAATAAACAACGAGACACAACAGAAAACACCACTGGACAGCAATGTCTGGCCGACCACTGCCCCTCCTTCCACCAAATATCTCAACAGCCATGTCATCAGCAAACAATAAACAAAAAAATTCCTGTCAATTTAGTTTAAGAGCTTTATGTTTAAGGAATATTTTTCTGTATACTTAAACGCCTGAAGATGAGCAAAACATGCTCGAAACGCGTTGCTATGTGTTACATGAAACGTAAAACAAATTGAAGTGACTGGTAGTAGAAAATATAAGTAAGTAATTTTTCCAGACACTGACGTAATAAGTATGGTCACAAGTAATTCCACTGACAAAAAAAAAATCGCGACACCAAGAAGGAATCGTGCGACGCAAACGAAAGGTGACAGGCGTGTTTCTACGAGTACACCCGAAAGATAATGTCTATTCAAATTTCGCGCCAGTCTCATAAGAGTGGCGCCAAAAGCGCCTGTATGAGGGCGCGAATCAGGTTCGCTTTAAACATGCGCTGTAACGGTTTTGAGTGTTTGTTACCTTTGAGACTGGACGTGGTGAGTTGATATTAGTCAAGAGTGTTTTTAAGGCGACAAAGATGTCAGTATTCACGCCTTACTGAGTTTGAACGATGTCCTGTATTAGGGCTACGAGGAGCTGGATGTTCCATCCGTGATACTGCAGAAGGAATGTAGCCACTGTACGTCACTGCTGGCAGCGGTGGTGACGGGAATGTAAGAGTCGCAAGAAGACCATGCTCCGGTCGACCACGTGGCACTACCGAGAGGGATGACCATCGCGTTCGGAGTATGGCTCTGGCACATCGTACTGCATCTGCTGCAGCAATTTGAGCAGCAGTTGGTACCACAATGGCAGAACGATCTGTTACAAATCGGTTGCTTCAAGGACAGCCCTGAGCCAGACGCCCTGTAGCGTGCATTCGACTGACACTAAAACATCGCCATTTGCGAGTTCAGTGGTGTTTAGCGAGACCTCATTGGAGGGTAGGGTGGAGGTATGCTGTGTTTTGCGATGAAAGCTAGTTCTGCGTCGGTGCCAGTGATGGCCATGTGTTGGTTAGAAGGTCAGTGGAGAGCCTACGACTAACCTGTGTGCGTGCTAGACACTGGACCTACAGCTGGAGCTATCGTCTAGGATGCGATTTCATCATTGTCGTGATTATCCCACGCGTGCTGACCACAAATTTGTACGTCAGTCTGGTGATTCGACCTGCTGCGCTGTCATTCGTTAACAGCAGTCCAAGGGGTGTTTTCCAGCAGGATAACACTCGCCCACATACCACTGTTGTAACTGAAAATGCTCTACAGTGTGTGTAAAGACTTTGTTTACCCTGAAAGTCGATATTTTTTTTCTTTTGTGCATTACCTTTTCATAGTACGTATCTATCATTTATTTCAACTATTCTTTTCTGTTAATACGTCACATTGTTTCTTCATTCATTTTGCTACTGTTTTATATTTTATATTGTACGAATATGAATGTTCTGGTTTTACATGCTTTGTAAATCTGTGGTTAGGCTAGGAGAAGTGCTGAGCCAGAGCGAGAGCGAACGACTATCGATAGAGAGCGTGCGAGTGTTGTGGTATCGTGGCCGGTTCGCGGGTGGAGAAACGTTGCAAAGGTCGGCGTGAAAGACGGTGATACGCGGAGGAACAATTAATTACAGTGCGTCCACTGTGTTAATAGGAGACCGTGAATTATTAAGTGAACAGTAAAACCTGAAAAGCATATCGAGTGTTTGCGGTGATGATTTTACATACTGTGCGAACTTTTGACAATTAGCCGTGAACCAGACACCATTTCGTGTGGGGACACTAACTGTTAGAATTGCGTGAAAGTGGAACAAACCAAAATGTTAAGTAAACCAACAGTGCTGTGATTTGATCAAGAAACATTTATTATATCATCCAAACGGTCTTAAAGACGACGACGTAAAGGGAACTAATGCTTAACGGACTGTTATAGTGATAAACACATGTGACTGTTTTCCTGTGGCAACACGGTGAAAGAACTGTGCGAAGTATTGGCATTAACCGGCTATATATCGTAAATGCTGAAGACATTGCGTAATTCCGACCAACCCGCACCGCGTGATTAATAAACTTTTAATAATAGAAGGTCGCGCGCGTAACGACAACGCACACACTGGAACTATTATTATGGCGCCAGTGCTGCCAGCTGATTCGACCACAACGGAGACGTGGACCACCGCCGTAACTGGAATATTAACGAAACAGGAGGATCCGTCATTATCTTCACGCCACGAACCAGGATTCACTACACACATCGTCCGCGCGGACTACCGCTGACGTCATCGCACTGCCTGCAGCAACAGTCAACACATTAAAAGAAAATTATTACACTCTCTCTCATTTCAAAATTAAAGACATTCCAGTTAAATTATCTATTTTAAAAATACTGTCACAATATCAAGGTTCGATTTTGTTTAGTTCCAATAAATATTCTTTCCATTATTTCGTCTTGTTGACAGTGTTGAAAACCCGCCAAATTAAAGTTCAATTAATAATTTTCTTTCAAAATTCCTCTCAGACATTTTGCTGCTCATCATAATTTTATTTTAATGTTTGTATGTAACTTCTTTTGGAGGAAGTACATATTTTATTTTTTGTGCAGTGAAATTAGCTACCATAAAATTTCGTATTTTACCAGCTGATACTGTCCGCCATTAATGCTTGAAAACTGACCAATAGTATTTTTGCACCTATTTTCTCATTGGCTGTCAGCTTCAAAACAAAATTACGCATTTCGTGGGCATCTAGCAGATGCGCGATGTACGTGTAGGCCCCTACAATTTTTTTTACTTTTGCTCGTTTACTGGAATTATACTTACTTTAAAAGTCAGTTAAAGTGATTTATCGCATCTATATAACAATTGTACTGAATTACCTAATTTATTTCTTTATTACGTAAACATTGGCATACCATATATTGATTAAAATTGACGTCTTATTTGCCCCACATAAAATTCTGCACGTTCTGACAAAGACTATGCCAATTTCTTTTTTCGTCCATGACTAACAGGGGTAGTCAGAGTCCTTGTATAGGTCATGTTTTATTATTCAAAAGAGGTTTTTTTCAGAAGTAGAGAACCAGTTTCTTTACAAGTGTCGACATATTTCCTTGGCCTGCCCGATCACCAGGTTTGTCCCCAATCGAGCACATATGGGACATCATCGGACAACAATTTCAGTGTCATCCACAAACAGAACTACCCCTCCATGTAATGACGGAGCAACTGCAACAGGCACGGAACTTCATCGCACAAAGTGACATCTGGCACCTGTTCGACAGAATTCATGCACATTTTCAGGCTTTCACTCTACATTCTTGTGGACACAAAGGTTATTATGTAACACCCGACATGTCACTTATCTGCTTTTGGTGTGTGTTCACGCCAGCTAATTGACTAACAGATTAACAGGGAGTGCAAAACTGCCGCAATATCGGATAACGCAAAGGAAATAATAAGGCCCTGTGACTCCTGATTGAACTACGTGGCAATGTTGACATTAATTGATCCAGAATTTTTCACTTTTAATTAAAAAGGGGTGCACATTGATGTTATATTCAGCTATTGAACACCAGATGCAAATGTTGAACATAAAATTAATTAAGAAAGTGACTTGGGATTTCAACTACTTGATTGAAAACAGATACAATCGATTAGCACAAATTTATTTTAACTCCCGACCTTCAATCATCACATTACATGAATCACCTAACAGGCACTGGTAATAAATTGCGTTTACGTGGAGTAAAGCGCGATGAATCAAAATTAATTCCTATCGACTGACCCAGACGTAATGCGATGAGTGAGAAGAATTCCCCAATACACGGCCCATGAAACCCTCGTGGAAACTTTACCGACGTGATCCAACAAATTAATCAGTGGCCTAACTCAAGCCGGAGCGGGCGCAATATCACCGAATTCAGCGTGGCGGGGCGGCGTCGTTGTGAGGACGTCGGCCGGCCTCGTGGTGCTGCAAGGCTGCGCTCGTCTATTCGATCCTAGCTATCTTGCTCAGTACACAGCTGAACCAAAACTTTCTATCTCCAACCTCAATCGTTCAGTTTGCTAAATCCTAAGCTGCAGAGATGCTCACTCTCTCTCAGGCAGGCTGAGTAAAGAGCACCACGTCCGCACTCCAGGCAAGCTGGGAACAGAAGACTTCTGCGGAGACTTCTGCCAGTCCGCTCTTCGCCTCGGTTTCCCCTCCAGCAAAATCACTTACGTCAATTGCAGCGCAAGTCGCGTTAATTATGCATCGCTTCCCAGTGCCGACCACTGCCTGCTCTGGGAAGTGAACAAATTTCCACAAAATTTCCCTTCCTCTGAACTTCTGCTATTTAGCTCCTCCCAGGCCACCCATCAAGGTTAGCGTCTGCACAAAACACCATTGTTTTCAGAATTCTGACTCACAGGAGAGTACTTCAAATTCCTCGGTCCTACATTCCCATCAGAGGCCGGCGTATTTCAGTCTGTCGCTCTTCACCCGATTTACTTCAGACTCTGCGGACCGTGAATTCAGCGTGAATTTGCTATAGTCAGGAACACGCATATTTTGGCCTCTGTTGACCGCTCCACTGTAGCTTTGCGCGGCCTTCTCGCATGTTTCACTGAAAACGGGATGACGAACATTTATCAACAGGCGTACAAGTTCTCCGTCTGCTTCCCGGTACACCAGCATGGGGTCAACCACCCACTCACTGTCACTCATCTTAAAGCAGCTGGAGGCCCCGCCCCGTTACCGCTTTCTCAGAGTTTGAGCCACACTGAGCTGCCTACTGTCGCGTCCCTTCGCTGCTCCCCAGCCGGCCACGGTCAACTCTCAACACTTCCCTGGGATAAACTAGCCTCCAGTAAAAGGACGCGTTTCCACAAAGTTTTAGTGCCGGGTGAATTACTTTAAAACCATCACCCGACAATGATTATTGCAATAAGTCCATACTATACCCTCTACAAGATGCATTGTGCCTTGTTAGTCATTTTTGTTCAGGCCTACTGTTCGCTCAACGTGAGTTAGGTGATCTTTAATGATTTCATGTAAGGGGCATAGTTCTCGCCATCTTAAAATTAATGTACCAGCATTTCACATAATGGCTTACTCGCGCTTACGTTAACCTGTGATATTGTATTGTTAATCACTTAGCCAGACAAGTGAATTCCCGAGATTGCATAAATTATTTGTTGGTGTAGCGATTCTTTGCCCGTCAGTGTATTATGACTTTGGTTGGTTGCGAACGTCTGACACGGTAAGGTTCGAGACAATGACCGGCGAGCATCTGACTCAGCGGCTGGCGTCGCGGCGCCTACCTCCTCCTGCATCGTCGAGTGAGGGACGCGCGCCCTAGCCGACCATCAGCCCCGGGGGCCGGCGCCGGCTGGCTTTCGGCGGTCGCTCCTGCCGCCGGCTGGGTCTGCGCGGACGTCCCTCGGCCTGGAGAGGCGGCGCGGCAGGGCTCCCTGCGCACACACGGCAGGGGGGCGCGCGTTACTCGCCCGGCACGCTAGTGCTGGCTGGCTGGCGCAGGCGCTCAAGCATGCTGGTCCAGTTACCGGGAGTTCAAACGGCTCCCCATGAAGAAAGGGACAATGATCAGAACAGACTTATCCCGAGTGAAATTTTCGCTCTGCAGTGGAGTGTGCGCTGATATGAAACTTCCTGGGCGATTAAAACTGTGTGCTGGACTGTGATTCGAACTCGGACCTTAGTCTTTCCCGGGCAAGAGCTCAACAGATTGAGCTACTGAAGAACGAGTCCAGAGCCGTCCTTACAGCTTTACTTCCACCAGTGCTATTATTAGTGAATATTTCATCCTGGAAACATCCCATAGGCTGTGGCTAAGCCATGTCTTCACAATATCCTTTCTTCCAGGACTGATAGTCTTGCAAGTTTCGCACGAGAACTTCTGTGAAGCTTGGGAAGTAAAGCTGTGCGGAGAGGCCCTGGGTCGTGGTTGGGTAACTCAGTCGGTAGAGCACTTGTCCACGAACGGCAAAGGTCCTCAACTCGAGTCTCGGTCCGGCACACAATTTTAATCTGCCAGGAGGTTGCAGAAAAGAAATACCTTAAGTAGAAGGCAGGAGAAAACTTGGCTTCAGGACACGCTTACCGTGTATCGGACCAGGGTTGTGACTGGTGTCAAGATTTCTTTGCAGGTAGAACTCAGTACGTAGCTTTCAGCGGAATAAAATCTACAGATATGAAGATAATTTCAGAAGTACCTCAAGAAAGTATCATAGAACTTTAATGTTTCCGGTAAAAATAAGTAACCTACCGAAGAAGATAAAGGAAAATAGAGGATTTAGGAAAGGTAAAGCCACCACAACGCCAGTCTAACATTCCACTTGATAGTGGAAGCAAGACAGAAGAAAAGTATATGCGTAGGATCTGTCCACCTATAAAAAAAATGAAATGATCGTATGGCATTTATTGGTCGGGATATCCCTTTCAGGGTTCCGCCGCCATATTGCAAGTCCTTTTTAGGTGACGCCACATCGGCCACTTACGAGTCAATTATGATGAGGGACACACAACACCCAGTCCCCTGCCGGGAATCGAAGCCGGGCCCCTTTGCTTGGTAGGCGGTAACGCTACTGCTGCGCTGCGGAGGCGGACTCTCCACCTATAAAAAGAATTCGACAACGCAAAAAAATAAAGAAATAAAAGAAATACACCACGAAGGAGTTAACCAAATTACTCACAAACTGATACAGGTATCGACGGGAAATGCAAAATTCTTAACTTTGGCAGCCCATGGATGAATGTGTGACGCTGCAGTGCAGTTTTACCGCTGACAAGCATAGTAAACGGGGGACATGTTGATACCAGAGCATAGAGTTTTTGCGAATTTCATTCCGCGTACGCAGTTGGACAGTAACTATGCGTCGCAGACAGGCCCTCTAACAATACACGCATATGCTAGCATTTGGGAGACGCCGAGTAATTCCGATCGAAGAAGCTGATTAAAGTAATCGGTGAATCGTTCGAGATTTCAACAGGAGAAATGCCATTATTCGACGATGGGAGGAATGGGTGAAAAGCGTCAAAAAGGCTGCGGTCGACCTAGAGAAACGACATAACCGAGCAATCCTCAAAAAGGCACTCAGAGCTCTGGATTTATCGTTATCATCAATCCGACATGCAAATTGTGCTTCAGTGATCACAAGCATCATTAAGTGGCGGCTCACAGAAAGCCCGACTACCATTGACCTCTGTACACCAACAAGCCTATTTGCAGATCTGTAGGGCACATTCGGCCGAGAATCACACTGACTGGCGTAGTATTATCCACAGTAATAAGTCCCCCTTCGTATCAGCACCAAGGATCAGCGAAGATGTGTCTGTACACGCCCTGGACGGTGGTGGGATACATGCCTGATTGTCGCCCGTCACACAACCCAAAAACCGGACGTGATGGTCTGGAATACCACTTCTTTTCATAGCAGGACCCTTTGGTTGTCACCTGCGGCGCTCTTACAGCACACTAGTACGTTGCCTGTAACCTGCGTCCCATTGTGTCGCACTTCATGACAAGCCATCCTGCGCCTAAATTTCACACGGCTGGAGTTGCGATTGCTTCTCTTCGTGCTCGCCAAATACTACCTTAGCCAGAAAGGGCGCCGGACCTGTTCCCAAAAAAATGGCTCTGAGCTCTATGGGACTTAACTGCTGAGGTCATCAGTCCCCTAGAGCTTAGAACTACTTAAACCTAACTAACCTAAGGACATCACACACACCCATGCCCGAGGCAGGATTCGAACCTGCGACCGTAGCGGTCACGCGGTTCCAGACTGTAGCGCCTAGAACCGCTCGTCCACAACGGCTGGGCTGGCCAACTCGTTATTGACTTGTTCAGTCTATGAACATGTTTCTCTTAGTTTGTCTGCACATGGAGGCTTCAGGGGTTGACTGGAAGTTAACAGCGAAAGAGGTAGGAGCGAGAATTCGAGTTATGAAAGAGAAATCAAGAAAGATGAATAATAACAGTTCGCAGTTCTTGGAAACTACTAATGACACGTCTAAACCGATCGCTGAAGTGAGTGATTCTTATGGTGGTTCCATTTTTACAGAACCCTTCAGGAGTTCAGTTTCAGTTTCTCGTAGCGGTGCAATCATAGATGAAAATAAAGTAAATCCAAAAAAGGAAAACAAATGTGGACGAACGTGTTTATGAGGTCAAAACTAGACGCCGATTTAGACAGATGTCAGTCAGTTAAGTCAGAGGATTGCTGTGTTCCTTGAGCCTAAAGCTGACTCCTAGAGCCTTGAAGTTGATGAAACAGCACTTAACCATAGATCGATTGAAAGGTATCAAGAACAATTTAGAAAGAACCAGGCAGAAAATATTTAATACTTGTTTAAACAGAAGAGTCCAGCTTTTGTGGTTGTTCATTGGGACGGTAAGCTGGTACCAGACTGAATGTGATAAGAGTTACCAGCAGTTAGTTACGACGTAACATTTTTCAAAAAACTTAGAGAAAAGTGGAATAACGTGGGAAAAGCAAATTATGAACATTTACGGGAGGCTTTCAGAAATGGTGAAGCTGACGAAGCAGTTAACTTCGCCTGTAAACTACTAAAAGAAGAGTACCTGGAAAATGATTACCACGAACTCGTTGAATTGTGAATCTTGTTTCTGTTGACAACTGTGGACTTCAACCTACAAGGAAGACCGTCTGGAGCCTTGCGTCGTGCAAGGTGTATGGCAAGGGGATTTGTTAATTGAAGACATTTCTCTTCCGTTCTCAGTTATCCCTCAGTGTCAGTGAAATGAATAGCCTGAAGAACACAATTTTGTTGGTGGTACAAGTATATGCAAAACGATTGTTTCTGAGTTCATCAGCAACCAGCGCGCCTTACCGTGACCTGCCCTACCTAAAAGAATTAAAACTGAACCAAAAAGTAAATCCAAGGGCTTTTTCGAGTGCTCCAAAGTAGTTTAGTCAGCGCTTACGGAATTTAAATCAAGAGATTTCTGTGTTGTTATTGTTTGATGACAACGTTAACAATGATATCAAATCACGTGCGGTTAGAAATCTGCAGCGGGAAACTTTGGGGACCGAAAGGAGGTATACTGCTCTACCTATTGTTCTTACAAAATCTTTGGTGGAGTTTCGTTTTTGTCCAAACATAATTTTATAAATTTAAATTTTTATTTAAGCTATTCAGAACGAACCAAAACATTTAATAACAGACTGTGCTTTGACTCTATTTATTACCTCAGACAACAAAATTGATCAGTTGATTTCAGTCAAGAGCTTGGACATGCCGAAGGAGTTACGCACAGATTTATATTTCTTAAATAAGGTTCCTATTTCTTAGGATTCAGACATTTCCTAGCTTAGCGTCAAAGAGACTATACGAAAATCTTAAGATAACAAATGATACGGCGGAGAGGAGTGAAGCTAATGCAAGAGTTCAGTGAACCATTAACGCCAGATGAAGAACCAAAAGGATTCATTTTGCGACGTCTGCAAGATCACTGAAGACAATACCCTGAATGCAAAAATAGAAACTGAAAAGAAAATTATGCTAAGACATTCACCCTGTAACCCGATAATACATAAATTTCTCACATTTAAGTATATTTAATCATATTTCCAAAACATCTATAGGTTCACTTCAATTGTTTACGCCAATAGAAAGATAC
The DNA here is from genome assembly GCF_023897955.1 of Schistocerca gregaria. Lineage (NCBI taxonomy): Eukaryota > Metazoa > Arthropoda > Insecta > Orthoptera > Acrididae > Schistocerca > Schistocerca gregaria. Next base: position 669,484,824 of record NC_064924.1, on the reverse strand, counting down.
ATGCACGTTTTTAAGCATTTTATTCTTATTTAGATTTTAAAGCTCATTGCAGCGTGGGTTAATATTTATTAATTGTAATGAAATTTGAAACGTTATCGAAACATGCCAAAAGTAAAAATATGGGGGTGTGTTCGCTCAAACCACTCGACATTTTTGTGTTACCCTCAAACAAGGACCACGTTAGGGTAGACATATTCCGTTCGGGAGAGGAGGGGGAGTGACGGGGTGGTGACAGGAAGAGCATCCGGCCACGCCTTAAACCAACCTTGCCTCATCCGTAAACAACAATTCTGACCCTGAGCCGATGCGGGGCAAGGACGCAAGAAAAAGGAGGAGTTGGCAATGAAACTTGACATCGTCAAAATGTAGCCGCGATCTATTCGAAATACGCACTTTTATTCACAAGTGTCCTGGTTGCTTTAGTAGATATGGTATATTAAAGTCAACCGGTTTCATCTCTACTGAGTCGTCATCAAAACTCAAAATCCATTATCTTGGTACGAAAATTATACTTCAAGTCGTGATTGAGCACTAATTGTGGCCCTTAAAATCAACTTTCGCAACAAGATACTGGATTTCTGATGAGTCGAAAATGATTAATTGCAATATATCCAACAAATGAGATAAGGACATTTCTGAGTAAAAGAGTGTATTGTTATTGTCATTACAGTCACAAAACGGAAGTCAGGAGACAGTGCGTGATTTCACTGTAAAACTTCGGGTACTACTTTTACAAAACTGCACTGCTGCTCGTAGCTTATGAAGTGTTTCACCAAACAAAGACGCTGGAAAACGAAAGAGTATCACGAAGCCCAGTGTGGCGCAGTTGTTGGGGCATTTCGGACTGGCGGTGACTGCGCCCGCTGGACAAGAATGGCGGCGTCACTTTCATCTCTGGAGGCGTGACCCCACTCCGCTTCAACGCCCAGTACCGTTGCGGATGAAGAATTTTGAGGCTGCTCCAAGTGTACTGGGACGAGCTCCCGCAAGCAAGTCTGGTAGCATTCGAACACAGGCAGAATGTGTCAAATGTTGTAATGAAAATCTTCCGTGAGAAGAATTGCTTCCACAGACTCCCAGAGAGTCAGACTCTTCAAGGTACGATTCAAGCTAAACTCATACAGATCCGTGAAGGTAATTAAAAACTAAAATCTAATTTGTGTTTTGGTATCCATTTAAAGCACAAGGCACTGTAGCGGCGAAACCGGTTGTTTTTACGTCGTCGCTAAGTCAGTAAGCAAGACTGTGGTTACTACTTACAAGAAAAATGATCATTAACGGAGTCAAAGGACATTAAACGTCTAATGAGCGTAGTGCTGAATCGACGCAGATCTATTAATTGGTTGATCAGTCGTTTAATAGCATTAAACAATCTCAAGAAACACAAAAATAAAGAAATATTTCTTTTAAAGGTAATAACTTTTATTCCGAACAAATCACTAATTACATGCACTAAGAACTACTGCATACCTTCAAGTCATACATAATATACAAATACACTACTGGCCATTAAAATTGCTACACCAAGAAGAAATGCAGATGATAAACGGCTATTTATTGGACAAATATATTATACTAAAACTGACATGTGTTTACAATTTCAATCAATTTGGATGCACAGATCCTGAGAAATCAGTACCCAGTATAACGACCTCTGGCCGTAATAACGGCCTTGATAAGCCTGGGCATTGAGTCAAACAGATCTTGGATGGCACATACAGGTACAGCTGCCCATGCAGCTTCAATACGATGCCACAGTTCATCAAGAGTAGTGACTGGCGTATTGTGACGAGCCAGTTGCTCGGCCACCACTGACCAGACGTTTTCAATTAGTGAGAGATCTGGAGAATGTGCTGGCCAGGGCAGCAGTCGAACATTTTCTGCATCCAGAAAGGCCCGTACAGGACCTGCAACATGTGGTCGTGCATTATCCTGCTGAAATGTAGGTTTTCGCAGGGATCGGATGAAGGGTCGAGCCACGGGCTTAACACATCTGACATGTAAGGTCCACTGTTCAAAGTGTCGTCAATGAGAACAAGAGGTGACCGAGATCTGTAACCAATGGCACCCCAGACCATCACGCCGGGTGATACGCCAGTATGGCGATGACGAATACACGCTTCCAATGTGCGTTCACGGCGATGTCGCCAAACACGGATGCGACCACAATGATGCTGTAAACAGAACCTGGATTCATCCGAAAAAATGACGTTTTGCAATTCGTGCCCCCAGGTTCGTCGTTGAGTACACCATCCCAGGCGCTCGTGTCTGTGATGCAGCGTCAAGGGTAGCCGCAGCCATGGTCTCCGAGCTGATGGTCCATGCTGCTGCAAATGTCGTCCAACTGTTCGTGTAGAATTGTAGATGGTTGTTATCTTGCAAACGTCCCCATCTGTTGACTCAGGGATCTAGACGTTGCTGCACGATCCGTTACAGCCATGGGGATAAGATGCTTGTCATCTCGACTGCTAGTGATACGAGGCCGTTGAGATCCAGCACGGCGTTCCGTATTACCCTCCTGAACCCACCGATTCCATATTCTGCTAACAGTCATTGGATCTGGATCTACATCTACATCTACATCCATACTCCGCAAGCCACCTGACGGTGTGTGGCGAAGGGTACCCTGAGTACGTCTATCGGTTCTCCCTTCTATTCCAGTCTCGTATTGTTCGTGGAAAGAAGGATTGTCGGTATGCTTCTGTGTGGACTCTAATCTCTCTGCTTTTATCCTCATGGTCTCTTCGCGAGATATACGTAGCATGGAGCAATATACTGCTTGACTCTTCGGTGAAGGTATGTTCTCGAAACTTTACCTATGATCTCCGTAACGCTTCCGCGATTATTAAATAATCCTGTAACGAAGCGCGCTGCTCTCCGTTGGATCTTGTCTATCTCTTCTGTCAATCCTATCTGGTATGGATGCCACACTGGTGAGCAGTATTAAAGCAGTGGGCGAACAAGTGTACTGCAACCTACTTCCTTTGTTTTCGGATTGTATTTCCTTAGGATCCTTCCAATGAATCTCAGTCTGGCATCTGCTTTACCGACGATCAACTTTATATGATCATTCCATTTTAAATCACTCCTAATGGGTACTCCCAAATAATTTATGGAATTAACTGCTTCCAGTTGCTGACCTGCTATTTTGTAGCTAAATAATAAGGGAAGTATCTTTCTATGTATTCGCAGCACATTACACTTGTCTACATTGAGATTCAATTGCCATTCCCTGCACCATGCGACAATGCGCTGCAGATCCTCCTGCATTTCAGTACAATTTTCCATTGTTACAACCTCTCGATACACCACAGCATCATCTGCAAAAAGCCTCAGTGAACTTCCGATGTCATCCACCAGGTCATTTATGTATATTGTGAATAGCAGCGGTCCTACGACACTCCCCTGCGGCACACCTGAAATCACTCTTACTTGGGAAGACTTCTCTCCATTGAGAATGACATGCTGCGTTCTGTTATCTAGGAACTCCTCAATCCAATCACACAATTGGTCTGATAGTCCATATGCTCTTACTTTGTTCATTAAACGACTGTGGGGAACTGTATCGAACGCCTTGCGAAAGTCAAGAAACACGGCATCCATCTGTGAACCCGTGTCTATGGCCCTCTGAGTCTCGTGGACGAATAGCGCGAGCTGGGTTTCACACGACCGTCTTTTTCGAAACCCATACTGATTCCTACAGAGTAGATTTCAAGTCTCCAGAAAAGTCATTATACTGTAACATAATACGTGTTTCAAAATTCTACAACTGATCGACGTTAGAGATATAGGTCTATAGTTCAGCACATCTGTTCGACGTCCCTTCTTGAAAACGGGGATGACCTGTGCCCTTTTCCAATCCTTTGGAACGCTACACTCTTCTAGAGACCTACGGTACACCGCTGCAAGAAGGGAGGGGGGGGGGGGGGGGGGGGGGGGTGGGCAAGTTCCTTCGCGTACTCTGTGTAAAATCGAACTGCTGTCCCATCAGGTTCAGCGGCCTTTCCCCTTTTGAGCGATTGTAATTGTTTCTCTATCCCCCTGTCGTCTATTTCGATACCTACCATTTTGTCATCTGTGCGACAATCTAGAGTAGGAACTACAGTGCAGTCTTCCTCTGTGAAACAGCTTTGGAAAAAGACAGTTAGTATCTCGGCCTTTAGTCTGTCATCCTCTGTTTCAGTACCCTTTTGGTCACAGAGTGTCTGGACATTTTGTTTTGATCCACGTACCACTTTGACATAAGACCAAAATTTCTTAGGATTTTCTGCCAAGTCAGTACATAGAACTTTACTTTCGAAATCATTGAACGCTTCTCGCATAGCCCTCCTCGCACTACATTTCGCTTTGCGTAATTTTTGTTTGTCTGCAAGTCTTTGGCTATGTTTATGTTTGCTGTGTAGTTCGCTTTGCTTCCGCAGCAGTTTTCTAACTCGGTTGTTGTACCACGGTGGCTCTTTTCCATCTCTTACGATCTTGCTTGGCACATACACATCAACGCATATTCTACGGTGGTTTTGAACTTTGTCCACTGATCCTCAACACTATCTGTACTTGAGACAAAGCTTTTACATTGAGCCATTAGGTACTCTGGAATCTGCTTTTAGTCACTTTTGCTAAGCAGAATAATCTTCCTACCTTTTTTTAATATTTCTATTTACGGCTGAAATCATCGATGCCGTAACCGCTTTATAATCGCTGATTCCCTGTTCTGCGTTAACTGTTTCAAATAGTTCGGGTCTGTTTGTCACCAGAAGGTCTAATATGTTATCGCCACGAGTCGGTTCTCTGTTTAACTGCTCAAGGTAGTTTTCAGATAAAGCACTTTAAAAAATTTCATTGGATTCTTTGCCCCTGCCACCCGTTATGAACGTTTGAGTCTCCCTGTCTATATCCGGCAAATAAAAATCTCCACCCAGAACTATACATGGTGGGGAAATCTACTCGAAATATTTTCCAAACTATCCTTCAGATGCTCAGCCGCAACAGCTGCTGAGCCAGGGGGCCTATAGAGACATCCAATTACTATACATGACGATAGTATCTGTTCCCGGAAGAACAGTTACCGTAGATGACCATGCAGCTTTGCTAGAAATGAAACGATAATTAAATGGACACCCCTAGCTGCAAACAGGCGTTGATGTACTTCATTAGGGACATGTTGAAAATGTGTGCCCATACCGGGACACGCACCCGGGATCTCCTGCTTACATGGCAGACGCTCTGTCCATCTGAGCCACCGAGGGCACAGAAGACAGCGCGACTGAAGGACTTATCGCTTGCACGCTCCCCGTGAGACACAAATTCCCAACATGTCCACACCACTACATTCGCAGTGCGCCTAAGAGATGTTTGCCCATCATACTCATTACGCACTAGGGTGTCCATTTAATTATCGTTTCACATCCAATTACCATGTCTGAGTCTGCTTTAACCGTGACCTTCACCCAAATCATTTCACATTTCGGATCTCCGTCTATTTCCTTCGATACAATTGCACTTCTAATCGCTATAAACACTTCTCCCCCTTCACTGTCCAGCCTGTCTCTGCGGTATACATTCCAATCTGAGTTTAGGATTTCATTACTGTTTACTTCTGGTTTCAGCCAATTTTCTGTCCCTAGTACTATACGGGCGTTGTGACCGTTAATGAGGGCAGTTCTGGGACCTCTCTATAGATGCTCTTGCAGTTTACTATTAGCACATTAATATTGTTATTCCCTGTTGTACTTTGCCTACTCCTACCTTGCCGCGTCTCAGGAGGCGTCTTGTCGGGCCTAGGGAGGGAATTCTCTAACCTAAAAAACCCCCATGTGCACTCCACACGTACTCCGCTACCCTCGTAGCCGCTTCCGGCGTGTAGTGCACGCCTGACCTATTCGGGGGGACCCTACATTTCTCCGCCCGATAGCGGAGGTCGAGAAATTTGCACCCCAGATCTCCGTAGAATCGTCTGAGCCTCTGGTTTAAGCCTTCCACTCGGCTCCAAACCAGAGGAATGCGATCGGTTCTGGGAACGATACTACAAATAGTTAGCTCTGATTCCACAGCGCGAGCGAGGCTTTCCGCCTTCACCAATTCCGTCAACCGCCTGTACGAACTGAGGATGACCTCTGAACCCAGAGGGCAGGAGTCATTGGTGCCGACATGAGCAACGCGAGCAGCAATGGTGCGATACGATAAACAGGAATCGCGATAGGTTACAATCCGACCTTTATCAAACTCGGAAACGTGATGGTACGCATTTCTCCTCATTACACGAGGCATCACAACAACGTTTTACCAGGCAACCCCGGTTAACTGCTGTTTGCGTATGAGAAATCGGTTGGAAACTTTCCTCATGTCAGCATGTCGTAGGTGTCTCCACCGGCGCCAACCTTGTGTGAATGCTCTGGAAAGCTAATCATTTGCATATCACAGCGTCTTCTTCCTGTCGGTTAAATTTCGCGTCTATAGCACGTCATCTTCGCGGTGTAGCAATTTTAATGGCCAGTAGTGTACATGTCGATGACATTTAATGTTAGAAACAGTTAGTCTACCACCTTCAAAAAAGGGCGTAAAACATAGTGCGGTGCGGTTCATTGTCTGCATGTCACAACATTCTCTTAATGTAGTGTCACTGCTGACCTATTTATGCAATGGATGTTGACATTGTTCCTAGCGTTTTTCTGGACAGTTTATAGCAGTCCATTTTTTCCGAACTGATTGCAGGTTTCAAAATGGTTAGCCGTCAGTACAATCTGCCTCTAGCGTGAAGAGTGTTTGGTCAGTGCTCTTCCACTATGAAGTAAGACAGCTATCTGCGTTACGTCTTACATGGACACTGGCCAGCCAGAACACTATGAGCACTGCCCACCGCGAAGTCAGAAGCCTCCTGGTGGCGTTACGGGCACGTGACGCTGGAACAGTAGGGTGTAAGCGGAGCAGACAGGGACGGCGGATTGCAAATGGGGAAATCCATGCCGATAAGCGACTTTGACAAAGGCTGGATTATTATTACGAAGAGCCTCTGAATGAGTGTCTCTAAAATGGCGAAGCTGGTCGAATGTTCAAGTGCTGCTCTCGTGAGCATCTGGTAGAATGGCAGTGAAAGCAGCACTAGGCGCTAAATGGTTGGACGTCCGCGACTTCCACAGAACGTGGGGGCTCGGAGGCCTGTCTGCTCTGTACAGTACGGTAGGTGTTGATCTGTGGCACCTCTGCCGAAAGAGCACAATGCTGGTGCAGGCACGAGTGTTTCGGAGCACGCCGTTCATTGTTGAACATGGAGCTCCGCCGCAGATCACCCCCTTCGTGTTCACTCGCTGACCCAACGACATCGTTAATTACGATTGCAGTGGCCACGGGACCATCGGGATTCGACCGTCCATCAATGGAAACGTGTCGGCTCTTCGGGTGAATCACATTTTTAGTACACTTGGTCGATGATCGTCACCTCAAACGCCAAGGAGACCGACCGCTCGAAATGTGCAGCCCGCCACGGACGCAGGTTAGTGAGAGCAGTACCATGCTACGGAAGACATTCTCTTGAGCTGGCATGGGATCTGTGATAGTAATCGAAGACACGCTGACAGCTGCGAACAAGCTGCATCCCTTCATACTTCATGTCTTCCCTGACAGCGATGTCATCTTTCAGCAGTACAATTGTCCGTGTCTCGGTGTTAGAACCGTGGTACTGTGGTTTGAGGAGCATTATAGTGAACTCACGTTGATGTCCTGGCGACCAAATAGACCTGATGTAAATCTTATAGAACCCTTCTGGGTCGTTATCGGCAGCCATCATCCCGTGCGCAGCAGCCCGTTATTTACCGAATTGCATGCATCATCTGTGTGTAGACATCTAATGCCACATACCTCCGCAAACCTACCAAGAAACTGTCGCATTCGTGTTACGCAAAATAAGTGTTGTATTTCGTTCGAAAGACGGACAAGCAAACTTAACTAAGTGGTCATAATGTTTTGGCTCATCATTGTATATTATCTTGGCCGGTCGTTGTGGTCGAGCGGTTCTAGGCGCTTCAGTCTGGACCGCTACGGTCGCAGGTCCGAATCCTGCCTCGGGCATGGATGTGTGTGACGTCCTTGGATTAGTTAGGTTTAAGTACTTCTAAGTTCTAGGGAACTGATGACCTTAGAAGGTAAGTCCCATAGTGCTCAGAGCCATTTCAACTATATCTTGATAGAAATACTCGTTGTATTTGAAACGCACACGGTTAGTTTCAGATCAGATATTTCGATTCATTAGGATGTATCTATGCCTAATTCTGCAATAATTTGGATGCTAGCAGTGAACCGTGTGGCTTACAATAGGAAAAATTTGAACCCAGGCATCACTCATTGTTAGCACCTGACTTTCGATGACTTCCTGTCCGAGTACTGCCGTAAAGAAGATGTTCTACGATAGTTATCAGCTGTCAGACAACTGAGTATCAGTAATGGAATCAGGAACTTACTGTGAACTGAACATGCCACAGCTGATGCCTGCAAGAGAATTTCCTAACAGAAATGTAGAAGTAGGTCTCCCTCTTCCCCCCCCCCCCTTCCCCCTCCCCCCCCCCCCCCCCCCCCACTACGACACGTACGCCCCAGACCAGACGTACACACAAGGAGTAAAGCCGATATGTACGCGATTACGCGTGTTTTATAAATACTAAGGTCATAATGTCGGGGCACAATATATAATTTTGCAATTTACACTCAAAAATTCGTCCTCCCCACTGTCTGTTGTAAACTGTAAACGCTAACTAAAACTTCTGTAGGGTGGAGTCAGTCACGAACTTCAGCTGCATCCATATGGATAAAATTTACTTAAAATTTCTGTATCCTCGATGATATTCCAGAGGGAATTTTTTCATGCGACACTTATAAGTACTCCTTAACAACTTTTTTTTCCATAAGCTACAATTTTCAGTAGTGATAACGTTTCCATTGCCATCTTTCTCCAAACTTCAAAATGTGGGGCTTAAATACACTTGTGACTTTGAGTAGTATAGATTTTGTTCTAAGCTAAGTAACAGTAATTTTTTTCGGTAGGAGGTAGCTTTTGATGAGGAGCCTGCACTTTAAAAGCGCATCTAACAAATAAATTTGGTAATTAACCCTTTGATAAGTAGCAACAGAAAATAATAAACATAATTATTCTTCATACTGAGCACCGCACTCTTATATTTGACGAATGAAGAAGATTTTCTCCACTTAAGCTGTGATACTTGTTAAGACCTCTTCTTAGTTACACAACTACTTTTTCGAGTGTTTACTCGGTCCAAAGTGCCATGAAATGGGAAATAGATATTTCTCGTCGAAGTTACTCCGGCTCCTTCTTAACAGCCACGAACTGCAGCATTCGACTGAGAATTTAAACCATCATAAACGGCAGGTCATCGTGAGAACCCGATGCTATTTCACGTCCATAGTACCTCGCATGGATAAACACTTGCAAATGGCTACAGAAGCCTAAGTAAACTTTGTAATTTATTGACCATTCATATAGTACAACAGGTGTTTACACATAGGTGGTAAACAATTAAAATATTAAAATGAATGAAAAACCCAATAGCCCACAGTAAAAAAAAATTGTTCAAATGGCTCTGAGCACTATCGGACTTAACATCTGTTATTATCAGTCCCCTACACTTAGAACTAGTTAAACCTAACTAACCTAAGAACATCACACACATCCATGCCCGAGGCATAATTCGAACCTACGACCGTAGCAAGAGCGCGGTTCCGGACTGAAGAGCCTAGAACCGCTCGGCCACAACGGCCGGCACTCCACAGTAGGTACATTTATTAAACTCGATTAGAGATTCACATAACTGAAAAACAAGTCGCCTTCATTGAGTTAGACAAATGGTTTCGGATGGCGTTAGGACGGGCTATGGTCGTTATTAGTTATTAACGATGGGGCAGCTTTCGTTCTCCACAAGACTCTGTCGAGTCAGTGAGAATGGCGACGCTGACGCCGGATCCGGCGAGATGCGAGCATTCGTGCCCTGCTGCGGGTGTCAGCATTAAATTCTAACTGGCGGGAACGTCAGACGTGACGGCGTGCAGAGTCTGCAAGCCTGGCGGAATATAAAGCGAACTTTGTACTGAAACACGAATCACGTAGTGGGCGGGTAATGCCAAGTGAAATCGTGTCTTTCCAGCTTCGAAAGCGCCGTGTGCGCAAATGACATCATGCGCCGAGAAGACGAAAAGGCGGCGATCTGGCGGCGTTAAAAGCGAAGCGACCGACTGTTTTACGACAGGGCGCCGAATCTCGCCGAACCCGTGCACTAGTTCTGCCTTCATACTGGTAAAGTCGCTTGTTGAGCTGATACAGTCAAACGACCATTTTCAATTTATTATTCGTGATGTTCCTATACTTGGGTGAGCCGTCTAACGTTGCGCCAGCAAGATATCAATAGGAAGTTGCGCCTATAATTCCAGAATCTGCAGATCTAGCTTGGAATCGCTCTGCGCGATTCTCATAACTAAAATAGGTATTTTTGTCGAGACTCAGTACTGATTCGACAAATTTCAAGATAATTTTTAAATATCCGACATTATCGTGGTCAGGTCTGCGTTTTCCCCACGTTGTAGAGGTGTTATTAAGTACTGTTTACGCTTACTATGTCTGAGGCGAAGTAACCTAGCGAGGGAGAGCAATGGTATGAGACTGAAATCGCCATCGACAGGAGCAGGGGGTGGGGGTGGGGGGCTAGGTTTCCCGGGCCAACCCCAATTCGCTTAGTGGGAAGTGCTGGAATGCTTCCTTTGAAGTGGACACATTCGATTTCGTTTCCAATCTTTCCCCAGTCCGAGCTTCTGCCCGGTGTCTAACGGATTTCTTTCCTTCTGAGGCGAAACAAAACTCATAAGTGGATAACATTTTGAATCAGAATACTGTTAGGTTTTTCTGTGTCCAGTGACGTCCTGTTAACTGCAAGGAGTGCCCAGGAGAATCGTCGCACACTTTGTGCGTCGTTAATCAGTGGGTGAAGGTTCTCCTAATAGTACTACTTCAGACCACAATCGTGCTCGTCTGTCATACTTCTCCGATAAACATACTACTTTCAAAACATCATGACTGAAAGAAGGGAGGAAAGAAGGTTATGGGTAACTTCGCTTCAACATGGAAATCATTAGATGCGAAAAAAAACGTCAGTATTAGTCTTCTGCGGAAGTTCGTCTAATCCAGTCTAATGTGATGATGATGATGAGGTCCCATACTCCGAGGAGCGTAGGGGGCGATGCGGGAGACCAGCACAGCCGCACCAGGCAAGGTCCTGGTGGAGGTGGTTTACCGTTGCCTTCCTCCGACCGTGATGGGAACGAATGATGATGATGCAGACGACACAACAACTCCCAGTCATCGCGAGGCAGGGAAAATCCCTAACCCCGCCGGATACCACGCTCGGAAACGAGAACGCTACCCCAAGAACGTGAGCTGCGAACGGTTTAATGTAACCACTCCTAAAGATTTGCAGGGATCGGAATGCCTGTAGATGCATCTAAATGGTCGCAAGACTAGGAAAACAATACTGGGCAATAAGGAAGTTATAGGAAAATAAAGAGTGAAAGGCAGAAGTAACACTTTCTTATTTGCAACAATATGTCAGATGATATGCAAAACAATCAGTGGGTTACCAAATAGGCACCTATATACGTACAGAAAATCCAAACAAATTGTTTTGATTATACACCAGATGTATAAAACACCTTCTGCACTTCCAGACGACTACCTCTGCATCAAACATATTAGACATACTCGGTGTTCGTGAGCAGGTGGGTTCAGCGGAAGAGAGAAGATATCAAAATTGGTGTGTGAAGATGGACTTCTAGCGTATTCATTAGAACTAATCGGTGTTTCGCCGCTTCTGTCATCGTAATCCGCGCACAATGTGAATTCCAGTCTACAAGCAAATACATTTTACCTGACAACAGTATGTATGCTGCTATGGGATGTTATACTGAGTATTTTAATAGATTTAATAATAATATTAATGCAGATACAAATTGGTTCCCACTCACTAAAAGAAGGCGAAATTACATCATTCCTCTAAAATTTTCCTTGGAAAAACACGATAATCCATACACACATACACAAGTCCTTACATCTTTCATATTCAACTTAAGCACATCTACCAACATGAAATACAAACACCGTGACTCCGACTGCATTCTTCAAAACTGGCTCTGAGCACTATGGGACTCAACATCTGAGGTCATCAGTCCCCTAGAACTTAGAACTACTTAAACCTAACTAAGCTAAGGACATTACACACATCCATGCCCGAGTCAGAATTCGAACCTTCGACAGTAGCGGTCGCGCGGTTCCAGATTGAAGCGCCTAGAAGCGCTGGGCCACGCCGGCCGCCAACTGCATTCGCATCACATGGAAGGCATGATGTACTTTATCAACTCTCATATGCAAATCACAAGTTTCTCAAGTTTTCAATATCGCATGAAGACTCTTCAGCCTCTCATAAACCGCTTCTATAGTGACCGTAGAGAGAACGATACAAGTAAGCAATAAAAATACAAACCCACTGGTGTGCTAAAATATAATAACCCAGAAAATGTGAGAACAAGATGTATTTTGTAAAAACAGGAGGAAATCAACCCAGTATCGACTATTCTCAAAGAGCTACCTGTAAATGAACGGATAGTACATTACATAGTAACGTCTGCTACGGACTTCACATCGATTTAAAGAGAATTGAAGTATTGCTCATCAGTGGGAGGAAAGACTCATCGTTGCTTGATTTAACGACTCGCGAACAGTCAGTAGAAACAGTCATATCGTTTGAGTGTCAGCTAATACAGGCATGGAGCGGTTTAAACTGTAACCATCACATAAAATTAATCATAGGAAATGAACGTGCCAGATTGTGTTTCACTGGGAGAATGCTCAGTCAGTGTATTCCAACCACGAAACAGGTAGGAAACAGTGGTTAGACTTTTACTTCAGTATTAGTTCTCAGTCTGTGACCCTTACAATGTAGGGCAGAGAAAACGGTGAGGATCCGAAGAGGGGCTGTGCGTTTCATTACGTGTTCGTTTGCGGTAGCGTTCTCGCTTCCCGCGCCCGGGTTCCCGCGTTCGATTCCCGACGGGGTCAGGGATTTTCTCTGCCTCGTGATGGCTGGGTGTTGTGTGATGTCCTTAGGTTAGTTAGGTTTAAGTAGTTCTAAGTTCTAGGGGACTGATGACCATAGATGTTAAGTCCCATAGTGCTCAGAGCCATTTGAACCATTTTGAACGTGTTCGTTCAACAACCACGAATGAGTGACTCAGGTAAAGTTCGCAGAGCCAACGTCCCTAGAACAGTCGAGTAACATATCGCTTCCGCCTCCTACACAAAAGCTGTGGAGCTAAAATCAGAGACATTCGAACTCATTCGGAGGCCTACTAACAACCGATTTTCCCGCACACCCCTCTCTACTGGAGCTGGAACGTGCTGGAATGACTGTGATACGCCAAGTGCTCTTCTCCACACACCGGAAGCAGCCTGGCGGAATGTAGGCGTCGATGTGAATTTGAAATGATCAATAAACTTTATCTCTCACTGATTTGATAGGTAGCAACAAATTAAAACGTGCACTGCATCATAAAAGGAATGCGATTAGCTTGTTGTTAAAAACTGGGCTTTCTTTATTACTTTTATCTTATCGAAAGGCGTACAGTATCTTACTTGAAGAAGTACAGGAACAAACTTTTTGTTTAGCTTTCTTTAGGCGTATAGCTTATCTTTTACTTATTCCTTTATTCTTTCGTAACTGTTACTGCAGAGTTTTGATCTATTAACTGTTTGTAAAATATGTGATACTACCACTTTGGTAACATTTAATACAATACAGTTACCGTTCTGTTAATGCCAGTCAGTCACTACTTCATTAGTAGATACCATTCGTAACAGGTGCTCATTTAATCATTTTATATGACCAAACAATACAAAACATGTCCATGCCATCTAAGCCTCGGTTCCTCTATCCTGTCGTGTAATGGTTGCTCCCTCACTAATTCTCTGTATCCTGTCGTGTAGTGGTTCCTCCTTCACTAATTCTCTGATCCTCTCATTTCTTCATCTTTACCACTCAAATACTATAAGGAGTTGTCAGACTAAAATGAGTTAGATCGGTAAAAAGTGAGTAAACTGTTTATTATTTCTAAAGTAACTGCCTTAATTGTTAATACATTAATGTCACTGTGAGACAAGGAGGTCAATGCCTTCATGGAAAACTGTTCGCGGTTGCCTACGGAACCATGTTTGCACCCACGCGTCACCTCTCCGTCCGAAGTAAATCGACGGCCACGAACGTCTTTCTTCAGGGCTCTAAAAATATGGAAATCGCATGCAGAGAGACCGGGACGTAACATAGGATGTGTAAGGGCTTCTCAGCGAAACCATTGTTACGTACTCGAAACAACCTTTGCAACGTGTCGACGAGTGGTGGTTGGTTATTTAGAGTATGCTGCAGAAGCTCCTCTGGAAAGCCGTTACACAACCTCTATTAAGTCCCGACCTGCCCCCGTGTAATTTCCATACTTTTGGAGCCCTGAAGAAAGACATTCGTGGCCTCCAAATTGCTTTGGACGAAGGTTTGCACGCCAGAGTACGATCATAGTTGCGCAGGCAACAGCAAACATTTTTCTGTGCAGGCTTTGACCATCTTGTCTTACAGTGGCATAAATGTACTTACAGTTATGGCGATTACTTTTTGAATAATAACAGTTTATTTACTTTTTTCCATCCATCTCGTTTTCATTTGACTGCTCTTTATAGAAGTTGAGCATATTTCCAAATTACTCACCAATAGTCACTACTGACGTCCCATTTGTATTTATGTAGAAAGGCGGTTGTGTACATAATGGGAACTCGTTTGACGGTGCTGAGACAGAGGGGCAACGACGATCACGGCTTGTAAACAAACGCAGTACACCAGAGCTGAGTTCTTATGAAAGTACAGCTGTCCATGTGCCTCGAAGTCCAGCACAATGGCTCAGAACAGCCTCTCCATGGCAGAACGTATCACTGGAGGGACAAAACATGAGACAAGTTGACATTGCGAATGTTGTTCGCGTTTATAAAATGTGTTGTCTCCAGATCGTGCAAAAATTCCAGGAAACGCATTCAATAGCGGATCGGCATTGCGAAAGCCGTCCACGCAGAACTACAGCAGTTCAGGACCGGTGTGTAACGATATTTGTGCGGAGACACCCTGAAAATATAGCGACTACACAACGCCACGATCTTCGAGACGCCCCAGAGGATACCGTAAGTACCCAAACTGTGCGCAACATACTTCATGACGGGAGATTTTACAGCCGATCTCAACACCCCACCACTCCGTCCACATCACAGGAGAGCTCGTGTAAGACGGGCTAGAGCACGTGAACATTGGACACGAGGTCAGTGGACCGAAATGCTGTTCACAGACGAAGTGCGAATAGGCTTGCACCCAACGACAGCTCTGTTCGCATATGGAGGCGAACAGGGGAACGCAATCATCCCTCAATGACCGTGGAACGTCACCAACAATCTGGTGACTCATTCGTATTCTGGGCAAGTATCACATACGGCAGCAGCACACCCCTCGTTCCAATTGAAGGTAATATGATAGCTGCAGTGTATGAAAACAATATTCTCCGACCCATAGTCAGTGGTTCTGGGGAGACCGCAGGGGATGGGTTCACTCTACAGGATGGTAAGGACCAAGCTCGACGTGTATCGGTATCTGACAGGATGTGGGATCCGAAGAATGGATTGGCCAGCATGCTCACCGGATATGAACTGCATAGAAGATGCACGGAGCTTAGCGACTTCTAGTCGTCAACATCCCCCATTAACGACTGAAGCTCTCGGGGATGCTGCCATTGAGCAGTGGGACCATACGTCTCAAGAAGCCTGCAGTAAGTGATACTGAGCAAGCGACATCGCATTCAAGAGTGCCTAAGGGTTCGTGGAGGAAGTTGACGTTACTGAACAGTGCACTATTTTATGTTTTTTGATGTTGCGGAACATTGAAACCTTTTTATTTTTTCAAATGAATTGAAATGAAAATGTGGCATTGTTGGCCGGGAGGCCCCATCCAGGGAAATTCGGCCGCCGAGTGCGAGTCTTACTTCAATCGACGACACATTGGGCGACTTGCCTGCTAGTGCTGAGGATGAAATGACAAATGTGCCTTTTTCATTTCACAAGGTTGAGAGTGAACATACAGTGGAGCTTTCCTTTGCGCAATATTCTGTATTATGAAAAAATACAGTGTATGTCATGTATCTCATTTCAAGATACGAGAGTCAATTACATGCTTAACTTCCTTTGATGGGCATATTCCTCAAGAGTTTCATCTCACTAACTCGTATTTTGCTCCTCTCCTTTCCTTTCCTTTCCTTTCGATTGGAACGTAGTGCGCCTCATATGAAATCCTTTTGCTGTTTTGAGGGACATCCTTGCTCCATAATAGGCTCCTAACACTCTTCCGGAATGTTTCTCCTTGTCTTCCCTGTTCAGTTTATTTCTCTGTCGTTTCTTCCATTATCCTGTATTAAGCTTCCCAGATATTTGTAACTCTCTGCCTTCGTGAGGTGTTACCCGCCACCAATTCTTATTCTAGTTGCTACTCTGTACTTCTCCCTGACAGGACCATCATTTCACACTTACCTAAGCTAAATTTCCGTACCGATGTACCACTCGTTGATACGTCCAACTACTCCTACATTCCTTGTTTCCCTATCAAATCGGCTGCAAACACTATTGCTTTCGTCTTTCCTTCAGTAATAAATTGTGCCATGATCTACTGCAGGTTCTTTTGTTTCCATATTTTTGGAGGTGGTACTGCGGACTCATAAGAAAAAAATGTTCAGTTAATATGGCCTCTGAATTGCATATCTGAAGAGGTCTGGGCATTTGTTCAGTAGGAGACACATCTTTCACAGTAACGAAGATGAAGAACCTCTCATAGCTCTTAAGGTATGCGTTTTAGAGCCCATTTTTACCAGACTTTGTTTTCTTGTTGTTATCAATACTATCGCCTCTGAAACGTGCCTACCCTACATTCTTAGCAACAACAGTACCGGTACATATATTCCACTGTCAAAGATATCTGAATGATTTTCGCTTAGAAGTTTCGACTCTGTCGTTTCTGGACCAAGATCCGTTTCCTCAAACTGACACATTAACCCTTCTCCATCACCGCTGAAAGTCGGTAACACGATCACGGAGTCACCCTGCATATCATTTTTCAGCGTCGACAGCATTAAGTCTATAAACACAATTGACTACGGTGGGTACAAACAAATTTCCGATACAAACAAATACGTAAGCTGGCATTAGTGCTTTAGTTAAACCAAAAGTGGGTGTGCTGTTCATATAAAGGCCGAAAATGGAGTTACTAGCTAAAGAACAAAAGTAAGTGCAGCTAACTTTTTATTGAACGCAAATGTAGAACTCGTGAAAAGTCGTAGTTAAACAAATTATTATTATTATTATTATTATTTTTTTTTTTTTTTTTTTTTTTTTTTTTTGCACAGGGCAGATGCAACGCTCTAAATCAAATTGGCAAAACATAATACTTATGAAGACATGTATGTATGTATTACCACTCGAATGTGCACGAAAGCCCGTTGGGTCTTTGCATAAATAAAACCTGGCTGTTGTATTTCTTAAAGCAATTTCAATCACAGCCATGGAGCACAACTACCTTCTCTTACGCTTACATTAATACGTATAATGTCGCGACTGCGCAGGACAGAAGGAAGGGTTGCTATGGTGTGGAGCTGTCGACTGCATTAGGGCCCAGAACGGGATAGTTAAAATTAACCCCTCAATTTTCTCCCCTCCGGGAGGGTTGACGCACGTCGCAGATAACGAGAAGACAGGGCGCCGGTGGACAGCGTAACGCACGCTGCCAGTAAGTGAACCTTGTGCCCGGCGCTTGCATTATTCAGTAGCGAACGGCTAATGTGCGGTTCAGAGAAAGTCGGGATCCCCGTGCCGGCAGGTAAGTGTGCGTGGCTGTCGGCTCCTCCCGTGATGCTCCTTGTAAATACCTGAAACATTTTTTTGAGCAAAGCGCATCAACCCTCTAATGATCATTTTTACCTGCTCCAACCCCCAGCTGCCTCCGCCGCCGCCTCCCCTCTCCCCCTCCTCTGACGTTGCAGGCACCCGCGGCCAACCGCCCTCCGACCTGCGCCTGTGTACATTCTGTTCGCTTCAGTATGCGGCCTCGCGTCGGAATGTGGTCGGAGTCTGCCCTCCCCCTCGTCCGCTGTGCCCCAGAGAGAGAGACATTCGTTTTTACGCCCTCCACGTGGAAAAAACAACGGGCCCACCGTCCGTTCGTCCGTTCGTCCGTCCCACCTACCCACCGAGCCTTTATTAAAAGCTGCTAAATTCCCGGGCCAAGCGCAGCGCCCTCGCTGCCAATTTGGAAATGGCGCAGCGAAATCGGTTTCTCTTTCTGCCCGACGAGGACAAGGTGAAACAATTTCTACCTGCCAGTGATAAACAATGTTCTTATTCGTCTTCTCGCGGATTTTTTCATTCATTTTATCTACATAACTTTCGTAGTTTTTCCGCAGTTACTTTTCAAAACAATCGTCAAGGCGAACTCATCTTTGTACGCAATCAAATGTCGCTCACATCCGTTCCGGCTTACGTAACTGATTTTGCGATTTCGTCTTCTTTTACACCGACTACGCACGCTGCCTTAAAGAGAACCAATCACTGACGTGAAAAAAGAAATTGTTGTATATTTCAGTCTCAGTCTGCTTAGATAGTATCGAAATGGTTTCGACTTACTATCAAGCCATTATCAGATGATGTGAATACGTGAGACGGTAACTCAACAGCTGAAGAGGCTCAGAGAACATGATGTTTACATTCCGATCGCCTGCACCTCTTTGGTTGACGAGTTACTATCTGACGTATTCACATCTTCTTATGATGACTTGATAATAAGACGAAACTGCCTACGATATCACTTGAGTGGATTCAAGATGAAATATACAATATGTCCCAAAATTACGTACACACTCTTTGAAATTAAAGCAGAGGGAAATAATTTTCTTCTTCTTCTTCTGCACTTCCTCTGTTACGCCAATTGTGGCATGTTACGGATCCCATCTTCTTCTCACTCTGCCAAGACCTCTGTTCGTCGTTGGCTTAAAGTTTTTCATCTGCCCTGGTTTTCTCTCTGGACCTATTCTTTGTAGATACTGATTCCTGTCTTTCTTTTTACAGCTTTTCCAAAATTTCAGCTCCTTTCGAGTATCTCCATTTCGTATTTTATCAATTCCTTGGCATCCCTCAACCTCCGTAAAACATCTCATTTCTGCTTCTTGCATTTGTTTTCTTGGGTTTTAGTCAACACCCGCTATTAACTTCCATATATCAGGGTTGCCAAAGCGACCATTTTATAAAATATCAGACATGTTTCTTTCTGTTTCATGCTTTAAAGTTTTATTAATTGTTCCACAAAAATATATTGCCTCTTAAACTGTTTCTTCGTTAACTCCTGTCTTTAGTTCGCACTGAATATTTTACAAGAAATGCCACGAACTTATATTTACCATACCTTCACATTCTATTCAGTATTTAATCTATAAATTCATTTTTTAAATCACTTTTCTCGAAGAAATCAATGTCAAATCACCATAATTATTTGTGTTTAGTAATTGAGAGGGCAGTGAAAAACTTAGCAGCCCACCCTTTCGTTACAGGAGTGGAAATAAACATGGCGTTATCGTCTGAAGCTGGTTCTAAAGTGTCACTGAAGAACAGAGAAAGTGAGGTTTGACGACGTTGGAGAGTTCAATTTGGAACATCATCACCTTCGCTGTTGGCAATTTTGAAGCATCCGCGTCAAGTCTGGAGTTAAAGGATCTGTGCGTGATATGAGGAAGGGACATAGCGGAAGAAAGAGACGTTTTGCAGACAACGAAGGAGCTGATGCAGTGACTAAGCCGCACACACAATGCCCTAAAAGGTCTGTGAGGCAATACTCTCAAGATACTTGAATCAGCAAAACAAGTGTTCAAAGAATTCTGCGCACTCAGAGATGGAAGCCTTATATTCCGACACTCCTCCATGTTCTGAATGAAGATAGTCCCGACAGGCGAAATGAAATCTGTGAATGGTTCATAGATATGTGTGAAGAAGATGAACGTTACTGAGGTAAAATGCTTTGATCGTATGAAGCGACCTTTAAACGTAACGGAACAATTAACCAACTAAATTGCATGTATTGAGCTAACGAAAGTCCTTACGTAACTAAACAAAGAAATTTTAATCTACCACGAATCTCAGTCTGCTTTAATCTGCCGTCTAGATGATTAATGGGGACATACCATCCATCCATTCATCCATCCATCCATCCATCCACACAGAAGTTTCTTAATTCCACCCACCTACCCACCCATACAAACACATACACATACGATTATTATTTAGAAAACTTGCACATGATAACTAGATGTTAATGACATTTCTGGCCATGAAGATAATTACTGCAACATGATAGGGCGCCACCTCACTCCCAACTAGATATGAGGAATTTCTCAGTCGCACATTCGCTTCGAGATTGGACAACACGAAGAGGATGTACTGTGCAGTATTCAGGTAGATCATCGAATCTAAGCGCTTCGGTCTTCTGTCTGTGGGATATTGGCAAGAACACAGTGTATGCTGCAAAACTGGAAACACAGGAAGATTTAAGAGCAGCCTGTGATGCTAATCCATTATAAACAATATAATAGGTACTTCGGTCCGTTGTAAATCCTTATCGACAAAGTACTGCATCGAAAGATGATCATTTTGAGCATATTCGTACCACCGTAAGTCACACCTTAATGAATACGACACTAAAAACTTTTTATTTTTATCTGCTTTAATTAAAGAGAGATTCAGGGTCTAAGATTTATACATTATTTTGGGAAGCGCTGTGTAATAAAAAATCGTCTTCTTTTGTTACTGGGCCACCTGCTTTCTCGGACTGCTTTCACTGATGTTCCGTTGGCAGTGTTAAACCTTTAGGTCAGTGCCTTTCCAACATTCAGAGAGAATGCACGTACACTACGGCAATGATTTTGAGGAAAATTTAATTATAAAACCAATCTACCGCCTTCTCAACAGCTTTTCATTGTGCCGCTTTTCATTTAGAAGTTTCAGCTTCATCAGAGCTACAGTTTTTATACAAGGACCTTGAGTTTGATGTCAACAGTCCAGAAACGTGTGTTGTGGGAGTTATAGCGCATTATTAAATCCAAGTTGTGATATTTTGGTGAAATATAAACAGAATTACAGGAGACCATATGTACGTTTTTGTTAACCTTACAGTATACCTGCAAAATTAGTTGATTTATTTTGTACGTGACAACTCAATGAAGTAACTCCCACATGTTTTCAAGGATGAATTACAAGTTTGAAAGAGCACGAGGAAGTACACGGGTGTATCGGTAGTCAGACGTAATAAATAAGTAATATGTCACAAGCAAAACTAAATCTTTACACAATGCAATATGAAAAACTATTTTAAAATATGCAAAGTCGCTACTGAAAAGACATTTGAAGACTTTTAATACTAATTTTTTCATGTAGTTCACTGCATCAGTTTTGGTATGGACAACCACTACAACTACCATCGTATGTGTTCTGTGTCTGCTCAAGTTACGCGGATGGCATAAAATATTTTCCATGATACGCCACCTGCATCAAATTCTTTTGTAAGAGGGAGATAAACTAAATCCGCAACATTCTTAAAGTTTGGTTATATAAAAATGGGTAATTTTCGAATGCGATATAAATGTTTCTTTTTTATCTTCGATGTGGTTATATTTTAATAAGTAGCGTGGTTTGTAACAGAAAATTTTGTTTTTATCTACTCAATGACATTTCACGTGCTTGTATCAGCGAAAGATTAGCTTCTGCTGCGCTCTTTTAGGTGAGATTTTAAACTCTATTTCTACTTTCTTCTTTCGATACACAGAAATTCATATTTTAAAAGTATACCTAAATATTTTCTTGCGTATGTCATTAGAACAGTGTAACAAGCGCTAACTGTAAACTCATTAATCCTCGATTGTGACTAACGCATTAAACTCCTTTTGTTGTCGTTCATGTCTGTTTACTGCATCTTTCTGTATTACTGAAAGACTGTTTACGGCCGTGGGTGTTGCTGTGGAAGAGGCATTACGGTTCTAATAATGATACGCGCGTAAATTCTGTTTATGGTTTTTAAAGATTAACAACTGTTCGGTGTACATACTTCCCATGACAAGGTGAAGAATATTTGGTTAAATAAAACAACTCAACTTCGTTGCTTTAATAGAGAGCTTCTTCTAACTCTAAAATAAAGAAAACGCATTAGTTTGGATATTTCTTACCCTTGTTCCGCTTTCAACCTCATTTGCATTAATCTCAGTGTGGTTACCTACACTGACTGAAGAAGCTTTTCGGTATTAAAAGTTGTGTTAAACGTTTACTTACTTTTATGCTCTGTTATCGATCAAACCTTCGATTTCCAGTGAAAGAAAATGTAATTGCGGCTTCTTTTTTTAACATACCCGTCGATGTTTGACTGTGGAGTGATAAAGGAAATGGCTGGGATGGCGTGTTTTCATGCATGTGCTATCGTAATTATTAAGTTTATTCGCAAGCAATGATCTACGTGCTGACACCCAGCTGACACTACTGCTCTTACTACCCATCCCACTGTCGCAGAGTTTTTTTTCCCAAAGCACGAGCCATGCCACTTTTTTCCCTCTGCTCCTCAAATTGCTGCCCTCACTCACGTTTCGTCCACTATCTATCACCGGATGGACCGTGTTAATGCGTAGTCTTAACCAAACGCACGGACAACAGAGCCCAGCAACCTGTGATCCACTTACTAGATAACTAACATGTTGACGGAGGTGACAGTAGAACTTTTGGTTTGGCCACCAAGTTGGTGCGGGCGTGGAGGGGCCCCATCTCTATACCCAGCTGACGCTGTCACGGACTAACGTCCTCCACGATCGTTAAGCTGCTGCGGGTAGTGTTAATCAGACAATCATTCTGAGCTTTCCTACGCTGTTCTCCCTGTCTTCACGTGGAGATATAGAATGTATTGATCTCCTGATCGCAACCGATTTTTACAATTTCAAACACATAGTGAAGCCAACAACACAATGAATTAATTCTTCGCCTTTTAATTACAATGTATACTTCGTAGAGTAGACAATACTATTTTTCAGAATAAGTACCTGGAGACTCTTTTCGTTGCATATCTAGAATATTCGTTTGAGAAGTAAAGTTTACACGATATTGCGCAACGTTGGATTCCGGTCAAAAGTTTACGCACATGAGACACTGTGTTAGTGAGGTCTATCAAATATTTTTCCGTAACTTGTCTTACTTCATCTAAATGCAATCACGCGAATGAAATCCGATGGTAAAGGAATATAAAGACTGAGATCAAGTTTCTAAATGTTGCAAAGATGATTATAAGCATTGACTAGAGAAAATAAACCTTTGTTCTAACTCCTGGCTACACTAAAAATCTAATTCCTCTTGAAAAATTTCAGCCATGAGAATTTCTTTTGCTTTATTACATAGTAAATTTTGAAGTTTGCTGCTTCATGCCAAGCGACGAAGCTTAACTTACGAGCATGTTATTGTTTTTGGACAACACACCTGCTTATTACAACACTGATTAAAAACAAGAATTGCTTCAATTCGTTCCAAGTGTATGTAGTAAATCACAAAACCTACGAAACGTAACGTATTTTCTACTATCGTCTTTGATTCACAAAAACGAAATCATAGAAAAATTAATGGATTATGTATTAAATTATGCATGATTTTTTAAATTTAAATTTGTCACATCGTACTTTTCTTGTGGACATGGTAAAGTCACTGCTTGTAACTTGCAAAATGTTACACTGTTTACTAGTTATTACCAAAGAGTACTTCTTACTGAAACGCAGCAATAAAATGAAGTGAAAGTAAGCTCTGAGGAGCTTGTATAACTACTTGTTTGATCGGTTTGTGGAGGCGTCCGTAGCAACCCCAGAGTACAAACAGTTCATTAAGCTATTCGGTTATAGAAAACGAAAATAGGCTTGTGACTTTTTGTGGAATGAGACAGATGGTGTGTAAATGGCTTCCGTATTTCTAAAAGAGTCCACAAGATTTCGTTTACAAATGTCTTTGTGAACTTCTGTAATGATATAACGTTCTCATCATTACCTAAGAGATTGCTAAAACAGTAGCATTCCGCAGAGTGAAAGACGAGCAGCAGTGCAGACCGCTCATCTACCAAGCTATCAAGTATCCGTCGTAAACCGGCATTGTTAAGAACGCTTTACTTTCTTTTCAACTTGGGTGAAATAATAGTTGTTCCCGTAATCAACCATAGTTAAGCTTCATATTTAAAAAAATCTTTATGCGACCAATGACTAAAATATCCTCATAGCGCTCACAGATGTAAAAAAGGTGTTGCCAACCTCGAAATACTTTCTACGTACGAATTACTATTGGTCTGTCCGTCTTAAACTGGTATAAGCTTAAGATGCAATACCCATAACAAATATGACAGCTGCTGTGGTAGATGGCCATGCAGACTGGTAAGCTACATTTAGATGATTTAAATACAGTTCACACGAATTTAAAAATATCGAATTTTTGTGTTAGTTCCCAATATGCAGCACCTTTGTATACCCTACCTTTCACTATTCATTTTGTTTTTCTTTTGTATTGTCTTCTTCCTGTACTTCCAGTACTTATCCCACGTGCGTTGTGTGTCTGCTCTAGCTGTTCCCTGTTATCAGTCTCTCAGCGATTTACTTCAAATGTTCACCTTAAAATGACTTCTTTATACTGTGCCTCAAAAACACATTCTCCTGTGGGATGTGATAAACCCATGCCGTCATCCTAGCTGAGTAACGGCTCACTTATTAGAAGGTCTTAAGTTTAATGGGGAACAGAAACAAAGTAAAACGTGATATTTCAAATACAAAGACTTTCCCAAGGAGAAAGTCTTCCTCAATGCGAGAAAATACACTAGAGCCGAGAACGGAACGAAACATAAACTTCTGAATTTGTTATCTGAGACTCCAGAAGTGATTCATGGGGATAAAGTCAGATTTTATTGTCCACAAAACGCTACCTGACAAATCCTGCCGGCCGCGGTGGTCTAACGGTCCTAGGCGCGCAGTCCGGAACCGCGCGACTGCTACGGTCGCAGGTTCGAATCCTGCCTCGGGCATGGGTGTGTATGATGTCCTTAGGTTAGTTAGGTTTAAGTAGTTCTAAGTTCTAGGGGACTAATGACCACAGCAGTTGAGTCCCATAGTGCTCAGAGCCATTTGAACAACTTTTTTTTTTTTTTTTTTTTTGACAAATCCTGCTTCACTACAGGGCGCACTGTCGTGTTGATACAGTCATCTTCTCCCGACTGTTCCTCTCCCATATACAGTAAAATGTGTTCATGTTCTACGGCATTTAACGCGAAAAGTGGACCACTACCTAACCACAAAAACACCCCCACACCTCGTAGCATCTGCTCTTCTGTGCTTCAGTGTTGGCACTGCACATGATGACAGGTAACGTTCTCCAGGATTCGGCAAAGCTAAATCTTTCCAGGATGTTGTGTGATTCATCACTCCAGATCATTAGTTTTCAATCGTCCACTGTCGCTCTTCAGCACTTGGGTTAGCCTACTCTGCTTTGGAATATGGTGCTCCTGTATGGCTCGATAGTGCACACAAACACAAACTCTCGACGCACAGCTGAACAACACAACGAGAATTACCAGTCTGGCTTCAGTAGCGAGAGACTGCGGTCATCTGCAAGTGAGTTGAGTTTCCGTGCGCGCGCGCTTTTGAGTGTGTGTGTGTGTGTGTGTGTGTGTGTGTGTGTGTGTGTGTGTGCGTGTGCGTGTGCGTGTGTGTGGTCTATTTTTGACAAGAGCCTTGTTGACCGAAAGCTTAGTTTGTGACAATCTTTTTATTGTACTTATCTGCGACTCAGCATCTCCGCTAAATGGTGAATAGCAAGTGTCCTTTTCATGATGTTCTTGAGAGTTATCAGTGGGACACTATGATCAACCGGCACCGAATGGCTGTACAAACGTAGCCACTTTCATTGCCTGGTCTTCAACTAAAAGCAGCTCTGCTCCGTGAGTTTAATCGCATACAAAGGCACCTGTGGCTCCCTGTCCGTCAAGATACGGTTATTCTAGAAAGAAACAGGCTTGGATCAAAAAACCCATCCACAAAAACAGCAATGGAACTAGACACGTCTCAGTCCAACTTAGCAGAACTTGCCGTGCGTAAGAAAGAAACCTCCTACTTTTGAACAATAGCGCAGAACATGGACGATGTTTACCAGAATTCTGACCAATTATGGCAGGTTAAGTCCCGTAGTGCTCAAAGCCATTTGAACCATTTTTTTAATTATGGCGGTGGCATGGGCTTCCTTCGCAGATTCAGACCGTGGAACAGCCAGGCAAATCGTTCGTCACATAGGTCCTAGTTGCAGAATGTCCGAACAGAGCCTATCGTGGTGCTATCAATGGTTCCCTGACGCCAACGAATGACTCAACTTATTACATTAAAAACTTAAATGCATGTAAATTACAAGCGTTATTGTTTGTATTATATTTAACATTGTGCTGAAAAACATCTCGATAAATAAAATAAATACACTCCCAAACGTCGCTTAGCATGGACTACAGAAATATGTCGCTTTTTAGGAGGTGCCTGACCGTTGTAGTGGCTCTGAGCACTATGCGACTTAACATCTGAGGTCATCAGTGCCCTATAACTTACAACTACTTAGACCTTACTAACCTAAGGACATCACACACACCCATGCCCGAGGCAGGATTCGAACCTGCGACCGTAGCAGTCGCGCGGACCGTTGTAGCCCAGTCCTGTAACTCCTGCGCACAGTCCGCAGGTTTTGAACTCACGAGTGATTCTTTGCTCTGTTTACGTGCGTTTCTTCTCAGCCACCATTCGCAGTGCTCAACGGTCCTTGTCCGTCAGTACACGACGACTGCGGGTCTTGCTTTAGTTGTGGTTGTTGCTTCGCGTTTCCGCCCCACCGGCAGTCGACTTGACCAGCTTTACAATGTTGTTACCCAGGCGACATCCAATGACTAGTCCACATTCCGTGTCACTGAGTTCTGCTGGCCGATACATCGTCCTGTTGCTGCTCCTCTGCTAACAACACGATACCCCCCGCCTCCTTTTATGCTAGGGCGTGTGCGCCTCTCGCGAAAACTTGTAGTCAATTTCGCATTACACAGGGGTGTCCGAATACTACCACTGCGTACTGCAATAAGTACGCTCCACCAAGCACTTAACAGTCATTCACAGAGAAGAGGTACGGTTCTCAAATACGGTGTGACTCAGTATACCGAGCAGAAACTCTGTATTTCTTTGTTCCCTCCAACCACTCAAGGACCACTTTTTCCCCTACACAATAGCACCGTTAGCAAACTGCCTGAGGATACTGCGTAAATAGCGCACTCACTGGTAGACGATTAGTCGTAGGTTCCACAACCTGATGTGCTGAAACTCGACTCCGACTGGAATGAATTCCTGCACCGAGTATGACATCGATTCGTTGCGACTATTTTTGGCGCTTCATCTGGTAGCAGCTGTAGATTCCAGCAATTTTTCGGTCATGTAGGATGTCTCCTGCGCACTAACAGCATACCGCAAGAGGAGGGTAAATGTTTGATGAATGATGGCGGCAGCTGCGCCGTTAGCCGCCCTCGGCGCAGGTAGAAGGCGGGCGCAAGGTGAGGGCCGCTTATCTAGATGCGCCGTGTATACTGTTACCCCACAACTCGCCGCGCCGCGCCGCGCCGCCCCGGGTACCGTTAGCTCAACCCCGAGCGCACTGCAGCCTGCAAACGCCGCATTCTTTGTCTCGGTGCGCATACTTCACTAGCGTTGGAGCAGAAGATTTTGTGCATTTCCTTAGAGGGCTGCTACAAGTTACCCAAGAGAAATTCCCTGATATTACG